>NC_089693.1:16460000-17660000 GCF_031753505.1 Anomalospiza imberbis | reverse complement strand
ATATGAATATAGGAATCACATGGAATATTAACAACTGCAATTTAATTAAGTTTAATAGACAGCAGTGATTTTATCCTGTAGCTTTTGTCTTTTTGTGAACAATCTGTAGCGTGTTCTGCAGACCAGCAAATACCCCAGAAATTACAGCAGGCCATCCCAAAGCCATACCTCTTGTATCTTTTGAGCTCAGATCCTGAAGGCAACCAAATAAAGAACTGGAAAAATGCTAGGGGAAAAGGAATAAGGGGAATTTATTTCCATTTAAGCTTTGGAGCAGTTGCTCTGAAATAGTTCCTGCTGCCTGTCTTGAAATGAGAGTAAATCTCTGAATTATTGTGGAAAAGGTTGTTTGTTGAGGACCTGAATCCTTCTTCTCATTTGGCCAGAACAAGAACAGGTTGTGTTGGGGATGGAAGGGAGGGAAGAACCCCAGAGCCTGGGAGTGAGGGTTTCTGACCCAGCCCAGAGAAAAAAGTAGCAGAGGAGGGAGAATTAGCCAAAATCCTGCAGCTGAAGGAAACGAGGCCAGGAGGGACCTGATGACTGACCATCAGGTCTGTGGAACAGCTGAAAATGAGCCCAGAGAAGTAGAGACCTTGAACTCTGGTATTTTTTGGTCATTTACTAGACTATTTTAAAAAACTCCATATCTGGCATTGCTGATCAGTGCTTTTGCACTGATCTCAGCAGCAGTATAAGTTTTTAGTGTGGCCAGAGGAGTTTCACAGCACATTTGCTGTGCAGCTGCTGAATGTCCCATGTGGAATTATGGATATCTAGAGGCCTTCTAGAGCAGAGCAATGGTTTCTCAGCTTAGATGTGTGGACATTTAAAACTCTACATGATTGATGGGGTTTTTTGGGGGGGGCAAAAAATGTAAAGCCCCCCAACAAGTTCTTCAACAAAGAGTCATTATAATAGATATATAAGTCTGGTAACACCCGCCTGTCACCACTGAAAAATGCTGCTCTTGGCTCATCACGCCAAGGTTTTATTGCTCTCTGCATGCTCCTGACCAGTCTTGAGCTGGCAAAGCTGGGCCTAATGGACCCTGCACTCCATTAAGGGCTGTTGGAAGCAGGCAGTTGATGGATGATGCTGACTCCCATTGACTCTCAGGGAAATCCCTCAGGAGCAGCTCGTGCCTGCTCCAAAATACGCAGCCTGCGATTGCTGGATAGAAGCTTTTTCCTGGCTTGCAGAATGCCACGAGGTTTAATCAAATCTGTGATTTTTGATTGCCTGTAATTCAGCAGGGCCTTGAGAATGTTGTTGTGAGATTCTGCTGTGTCCTGATTGCTCAGCAAGAACTGAAGGTAAAAGATTAAAAAATAAAAGGAGGAAACAAAATTCACTATGCAGAGCCATTCCTTATTTTCTGGATTTTTTCCCCAATGGGATGTTGTATATTTTGAATCACAAAGGCTTTAGGGATATTAAAAACTCCTTCTAAGGCAGCACACATCTGTATTTGTCTGTACTGTTGTTGTAAGATTATACAATGTCTCCAGTACTGAATTCAAGACCTTCTAGGGGTTGTTTTAGCAAAAATTTCCTTGTGAAATGTCTCAAGGCTCTTCAGACTCTTTATTTCTAAGAATATCTCTGGAGTTCATGTTAATTTTGGATGAAGATGTACATACTTTTTTAAAGTTGTTTGCGCATATTAAAAATAAAGGCAGAGGCACCAATAATAATGAATCTGATTATTATTAGAAAGATGCATCCTCTTGGGATTTTGAAACCTGTTTCCTTTTTACCTTCAATTCTGTCATCAAAATGTCCTGTGATATAGAAATAAAAAGGCAGCTGGATCAGTAGGACTTTGTCCAACACATGGAGTAAGGTGCATGGTTCAACATCTCTGTTTAGACAGCGAGTCACAAGTCTTCAAACATATGATAAAAATTATGATTTTTAAACTCTGCTTTCATTTAGATGCCCTAAAATATTCTGCGTAAGGCTTCTTGAAGTAATCCAGTTGCAAGTATGTCTCAGAGGAGATAACCTTTATGGGAGAGCAAGGGTTGGAACTATTTTGGTAGAAAATGAATAGCTTTTTTTTGCCTCAGCTTGAATTTGGAGGCAGATATTCACGTTTACTGTAGAGGGTGGTGGTTCTGCTGGCCCTGGAGCAGTGACTTTGTATAGCTGGAGGTCTCTTCGTTAGCACATTCAGCACTGGCCATTAATAGTGGGGGATAAAGAAGAGCAGAGCCTAGGGAAGCCGGAAAGGGAGGTTTACTGCTTTTTCTGTGTAATTAATATGTTGTACCACAATTTCCTTCCAGCAACTGGATACTAAATATTAATTGATGCAAATTGTGCAACACTTTGATGGGTGGGAAGTTTCACACGCGCCAGCCACATGCACTGGGAACCCCAAAACCCCCCAGATCCCAAAGCATGGGAAGCAGGAGAATCTGTCCTTCTGCCTCACGCAGGTGAGACCCCACCTGCAGAGCTGCCTCAGCCCTGGGATCCAACATCAGAAAGATATCGAGCTCCTGGAGAGGTCCAGAGGAGGCCATGGAGCTGCTCTGAGGGTGGAGCCCCTCTGCTCTGGAGCCAGACTGCGAGAGCTGGGGGAGCTCACCTGGAGAGGAGAAGGCTCCAGGGCGACCTCAGAGCCCCTGCCAGGGCCTGAAGGGGCTCCAGGAGAGCTGGAGAGGGACTGGGGACCAGGGATGGAGGGACAGGACACAGGGAATGGCTTCCACTGCCACAGGGCACGATTTGATGTGGCTACCCCAGCCCTGGAAGTGTTCAAGGCCAGGTTGGATGAGGCTTGGAGCAACCTGGGCTAGTGGAAGTTGTTGCTGCCCACGGCAGGGGGTGGAATGAGAAGAGCTTTAAGGTCTCTTCCAGCCCAAACTGTGCTGTGATTTAGAAGCAATCCAGGAAAAGGAAAGGGGAGTCTGCACATGCTGGACATCCTTGGCAGTCTTGGACTCCCACACAGCCACCCTGTGTCTGGACAAACATCTGGTACATCTGAAATTGGGAAATGCTCTGTGGTTTGCTTTGTTTCAGGTTGTTCCAGAGGTTCTTTATTTTATTTTTTTTTTTTTTAATCACAGAAAGCATCAATGGAATATTTACAGGAGAGATGTCTGTTTTGGTAAATGGTGTATCAGCTTCCACAAAACTCTTTGGATTTTGTCTTTTATTTTTGCTTGCACCAAATCAGAATTATGTAATCTGTGGGGTTTTTTTTTTAGGAGGAATATAGAGCAGAAGGAATTAGCTGGCACAACATCGACTACATAGACAACTCCAGCTGCATCAACCTGATCAGCAAGAAGCCAACGGGGCTGCTCCATCTGCTGGATGAGGAAAGCAAGTGAGTAGGAAAATGCTGGCTTTGGAAATGAGATTTGTTTTTCCGTTAAAATGTGTTTATCCTTCAGTTTTCTGGAAAAAAAAACCAACTTCCCAGAAAGGTGTTAATAGCTCACTGGGCTGATTGATGTTTCTAGTGTTGTTTTTGAGGTGGCAACACACAGAGTGGACAATCAGCCAGCTGAGCAAAAAGCCTTAAAAAATAATAATTAAAATTACTTTCAAGAATTTCTTCAATTAAAGGGAAGGGAAAAGGTTTCCTTTGCTTCTTTCTTCATTTCTTTCCCTGTCTCTTGGGGTGTGACAGTGTGAAGGTGCTGAACTCAGATGCATGAGTCAAAGCAGGTGCTGTTATTGGGATATAAGGTGGATTTAACATTTTACTGGTGAAAATTGAACCAGAGTGAAGTGAGGGCACTTGTCCATAGGGGCTGCATTTCCACAGGGTTTCATGGGCATCAGGGACTTAGCTCAGATTTGCATCCTTGGCTGCATCCATCTGTCTCAGGAGAAGTTCTTGGGGGAACGTGGGCTTCTGGGGCTGCCTTGGTGTGGAAACTTGGGAGCAGGACAGTTCTCCCATTGGATGCTCGTGCCAGTTTCCTCCATGTGAAAGGCAGAGAAAGGCCAGGTGGTTTTGCTGAGGCCAGCTCAGGTCCATGTGGCCAGGGGCACGAGGTCTTCTCCCACCATTTGCCTTGCAAGTTTCTCCCCCACTTCTTGTCTCATTGACAAGAGACCAGCAGTGACACTCTCCCAGTGATATTGTACTGGGATAAAACAACTTAAATTGGGTAAAGGTGTGAAATACATCCCCATGCTGCAGATTTCCATGAAGTTGGAGGATGGAGGGTTGGCTCTCTCTACTCAGAAGTGGAAGCTCAGAATGTCTCTGTTTTCCCTTTTGTGGACATGAAAGAAGTGGAAAAGTTTTCCTGTTACGTTTGTAGCTTCTTCCTTTCAATTCTCTCCACTCAGTTTTCCTCAAGCCACAAACCAGACGCTGCTGGACAAATTCAAGCGTCAACATGACGGGAACTCCTACATTGAATTCCCAGCAGTGATGGAGCCAGCTTTCATCATCAAACACTATGCGGGCAAAGTGAAGTACGGAGTCAAGGTCTGTCACCCAGCTGTTCCCCAGCAGTTGCTTTCATCTAAATCTGGGATTGGGAAGGAAAGCCCCAGAGGCTCCACAGAGATGTTTTGGAGAGGACTTGGCCCAAGAAGATGGGAGGGTCAGGAGAGAAGTGTTTGGGGAAATGAAAAGGTAGTAGGGACAGGGTCTTCCTGTCCTCCTTCACGTGGGCATTTCAGGAAGACTTTAGGGAGGTGCAGTGAGTTCAGTGCTACACCCCAACAACAAGTTGAAATTGGGTGTCTGGTAGCCTTTCTGGGCTTGGTTTGTGTAGAAAACCCAGTGTTTTCCTCATCATTAGCCACTTTTATTACAGGTTATGTGTGCTTAGGTCTCCACATCCCACTGCTACAGGTACTTTCTGGAATCCCGTGTGAATGATTACAAAGTTGACCCCGTTTCTATTCATGCCAGTTATTAGCAGAAGGAATTCCGGTGACCAGACAAGCCATTTCTCCTGTGTGAGAAATAGCCTCGGGATTTGCAGCTGCAAATCTCTCATCATGTTTGAGATGCAATGAATGCACATTATAAGCATCCGAGGTGATGATCATAAAGAGGTATCAAATATAGGAGCAGGAGAGGCAAAAGAAACAGGATTCAATAATTGTGCTGGTCCAGAGATAGCCTGGAAGATCCTACCTGGAGTATCATGTGGATATTTATTTTCCTCTTTCCTCCTCCTCCTCCTTCCCTAGGATTTCCGGGAGAAGAACACGGATCACATGCGCCCGGACATCGTGGCTCTCCTGCGGAGCAGCAAGAACGCCTTTATCTGTGGGATGATCGGGATTGATCCCGTGGCTGTTTTCCGCTGGGCTGTCCTGAGGGCCTTTTTCAGGGCCATGGTTGCATTTAGGGAGGCTGGAAAACGATTCGTGGAGAAGAAAACTGGTATGTGTGTCCAGTACCTGGTCCTGGAGGCTGTTTTCCAGTAGCAATTTGGGTCTAACATGTTATTACCCTGTTTTAAGTAGCCTGACTTATTAGGAGTTTTGAATCTATTAGAAAATTTGCTGAATTAGCAGGTAGATTTTTTCAGAAGTCACATTTAAAGGTACATTTGGATTTTAATGTATCATAAGGAAATATTTTCATTTTACTGCTGCTTTAATTTTTTTTTGTAGGATGCATGGATAGAAAAACACAAGTTATTCAAACAGACATACAAATTATCCAGCAAAGAAGGCAAATTATTTTTGTAATAATTCTTGAACCGTTAGTTACATCTGGAAACAAAAAAAGGCAATAAATCTTCCTATGATTTTCCAAACTGTTCACCCTTTCAGCTGCAGGAGAGCATGTCTCTTGTCTAGCAAAATTCATGGCTTTGCAGTCATCCAGAACCACGGATCACAGGGGCATTAAATTAAAGGAAAGTGATGGTGCATCATCATGCTGTGGCAGGCAAGACCTGGCTGTGCTTTTAGACCATTTCTCAGCATAAAGCAATTTTGCAAAGACGGGTACAAGCTATTGCTGTTCATTTCTGGGCACAAGAGGGCTTGAAATCCCTGATGGAATTAGAGCCTCAGCAGGGAAAATGTCAGCTGGGTTAAAATTAAAGGCAGAGCCGCACCATGAATTACTTTGTAATCAGTGAGGTTTGCATGGTGGAGAGTGAGGGAGCCTGGGACAAGGAGCACAGAGAGGCAACTGTTCAAGCAGAAAGAATCTTTTTCTTGGGAGCAAATCCCAAGAAGAGCAGGAGGCAAAAAATTATCTTGCAGGACTTGAGGTTCTTCCTCTGACACCTCCCGGATGTGGCATAAGAGAAGAGCTGACTCTCATGAGCCTAGGTCTGTCTGGCACACCAAGGCACTGTTTTTGGACAGAGTAACCAAAGAGAGAGATGGCAAAGATGTTTGGCTTTGGGAGAAAGGCCACTCCAAAGAGATAGCTTCCAAAATCCATCTTTGCATTTTCATCTTGCATAAACCCCAGGCTGAACTCAAATGAGGTAATCCAGAAGATAAGAAAAAATCGTTCCGTTTCAGGAAATAAGAGCTGATTTCAAGCCCTGCTTCGCTTTCTGTGTCTCTGGCAACTGGTCCTGCACACTGCTCTGCTTGTCTCCTCACTCCTGCTTTTCAGTCCAGAGTTTGTAGCAGTAACTTGCTTATATCTCTCTTCCTCTATATATCTGTATCAATATATAGATATGATTATAGATATATATATGTAACTGGATGAGACCAGGAGGTCTTGAGACAATTCTGAGACTCAGTTCTTTTATTGCCTTCTCTTTCCATACCAAAATTAACTAATACATGGTGACGGCTGAATTTCTAAACCTTTTCATGATGTTGCTCCATTATCTGTCCATGTCCTTTTGCCTGTATTCAAATGGCATTTTGCATTGTACCCTCTGGGTTTTGAGTCAAAGGAAAAACAAACCCCTCAGAAAGCCAGATAAGGTTTGTCTTAAACTTACCAGCAATCCTCAGATGATTTATAGCCTGAACTTTTATGTGCATCAAATTGGGAAAAAGTCTCCATTATACAGGCAACACTACTGGGAGGTGATTACCTAAATCTAAATTCCATACTGAGGTACACCTTATCTATGGGAAAAACTTAATCTACAAGCAGTGGCAGAGCTGGGATCACTGTCCTTGCCCTCTTTGGAGAGCTGCCCACCATGTCCAAGCATGACCATCCAGGTTGGACAGGCCTTGGAGCAACCTGTAGTGGGAGGTGTCCCTGCCCGTGGCAGGGAGTGGGACTGGATGATTTTTAAGGTCCTTTCCAACTCGAAACTGTTCTGGGATTCTGACTTTGCCCAGGTCACACTTAGCAAGGTGCGATCAGTAGCGGGGTTTAATTGTGTTTTTGCTGGTGTGACCTTACACCCATCCCCCGTTCCATCGTCCTCCTCCAAAATCCTGTCACCAAAGCAGGTGGCTGTGGAAGAGGTAGACATGGGCAGAAGGCTCAGCCAGTGTCAGGACAGTACGACGGGCTGGTGTAATATGATGCATCCACTGCCAGGTGCTGGAATTCCCTTCCCTTCTCCAAAATAATGCAGAAAAGCCCCAGATTGATGCTTTGCCTTTATGGCAGAAAACATTTGTGAGTTATCAAAGTATCACTCAAATTATCCCATCTTGATAGATAGAAGCAGAGAACCAAAGGCAGCACATGTTTGAGGTTTATTTTGTTTTTTATCACACCTTGATGGCTTTAATTAGCCTGATTTGAGCATCTGCCTGCCAAGAGATGTGGAGCTGCTGACAAAATGATGTAAGAAAACTAAGAAAAGCCTCTCTCACACAGTCATCCACATGCACACACTTAGTGTGTGATTTTTACAGACATTATTATTTGTACAGATATTTTTTCAAGACATGCTGCCCATTCTTGGTTTCTGAGGTCCTTTCCCCACCCATCAGGCAGGTAAAGTGAGGGAGCAGGGAAATATCCAAAACTTGCTTCTTTTAATTAAAGGTTCTTTGCATTCTTTGTCTGAACCCCAGCTGGATCTCTCATGCTTTTATGCTTGCAATACCCAACAGGTTTTTTCCAAAAAACTCCCTGGCTTACATCTAAGCAACTCTGCAAAATTTTGCTTTGCTTCCTTTCCCACATCATCCTTTTGGTTGTCTCCTCCATGCCAAGCAGATGTTTCTGGAAGGATAATCAGCATGTTTTCTTGCTGGCTTTGGGGACTCTTCTTTTTTTTTGCTCCTGATACTCTCCTAGTGCAACTTTTGGTAGTTGTGTGATTGTCCTCATTAACTTGAAGATGAAGAGCAGCAAAGTGGTGTCACTGTGAATTTTCTTTGGTACCTTTGTGTTTCTGCTGTGTGATGCTTCTTAGGGTGGTGTCAACGCTGCTCGAATGAAAGATGCCAGGCGAGCTGCACTTAAGCTGAAGGGTGGAACTCTTCAATAATTTGATTTTAAATTCTTCTTATTACTAAGTTTATCAATGAGGATTGAAATGGTCCAATAGAACTGCATGTTAGAACTGGATTTGTTTGTGAACTTGGATTAAAGGAACACTGTCAAGCTTTTTAGGAAAGAAAATTGGCTGATTGACTTTGTTTGCTGTCATCAATACACATTGATTATGCGAAAGCCTCTGATTCGTGGCAAAAACTTAGTGGAAAAAGTGGTGCTATTCATACAAACTAGGCTGCAGAGCCTTGGTTTTGCTGGACCTAAATCCTTGCTCTGATGAAGGTTTTGTGGTCTTGAGGTTGTGCCTGTCCTTGATGGGCTCAGCAATTGGATTTGGCCAACAAGGGTTGCTCCTTGGGCAATTCCTGCTTAAAAATAATCCCACTGCCTTCTGCAGATTTATTCCTAAAGCTGATCACCAAAAAAAACACTGTCCTCAAAATAATCAATAAAAAAGGCTGTACTTGCCAAATAAAGGTGACAGCAATCAAAAGCCTGGTGTTTGAGGTCTCACTGGTGTTAAGGTGAGGAAGACGCCCCTTGACTGTTCCTGTGGAAAATTCAGATCAATCCTGTCCGATGGTTTTATGTGTTGATATGAAATGCTCCCATAGATGCTGGCACAAAGTGACTCCACGGTGACCTCCCCATGCCTCACTGGGAGTGTGGCACATCCTGGACTTGGTCAACAATGACAGAGAGACACTGTGTGTTGGCACATTGTCACTTCTCCTCCATCCTGTGCTCACAGTTGGGCCATCAGAAGTCCTCTTGGCTACACATTGATGGTTTCTTCCAACTCAAACCTGTCCTGCCAAACTCCAGACTCTGTGTTCTCTGCCCTCAGGGAATATTGAAATGGTGCTTAATGCAAATAATTTACATTTTTTCCTTTTAATTGCCAAAAGCTGAGCAAAACGTAGCACTTGGATGCATGATGCGAATTCCAGGTGGTTGTGTCATGGAGCATCTGGACAGGGATTTGCAGGCAACACTGGGCAGAGGCACAGAAAGGATTTTAAAAATTAGTTAATAAAAGTAAAGATTTATCTAATAATCCTCTTTTTGCCCAAGTAATCTTGGAGTGATTATTAAGTGTTTATGCTCTGTCTAATGAGGATTATAATTGGGACTGGGACATGGTCCAGCCCATTGCTTCCATGCCACAGTGCCATGCGGAGGAAACCACAGTTAAATCGTGTCAAGCACAAAAACCTGTGACCCTCGAGCTCCTTTGGGCTTGTTCCTTCCCCTCTCCTGACTTCTGCTTATAAAGTCTTTCTCTTCTCTCCATTTTTTTTTGTTTGTTTTTATTTTGCTTCCCAAGGGCATGATGATGCAGTGCCATGTGCGGTTTTGAAAAGTGTGGATAGTTTTAGCTTTCTCCACCACCCAGTTCATCAGAGGAGCTTAGAGATCCTGCAGAGGTGCAAGGAGGAGAAGTACAGTAAGGCTCCACCACCCGCCCTCCCCTCTGATACCACACTCACATGTCCAGAAATGGAAACCAGGTGCATTCCATGTAGAAAGGATAAAAAACCAGCACCTGAGGAGGCCTCCATGATCAAACCAGCTGCTTCAGAGCAGTTTTGAACCTATTGGGAAATGATTAGGCAGAGTTGGAAGAGTCAAATTAAAAGCAAATCTTGAGATCTTGCAAAAATCGTTTTGTTGGCAATTTTCCCGTTTACTCACTGACATTCATAAAGAATATTCCTGATACAAAGCTGGTGCAGCTGGAATTCAACTTAATTTGGATTTCATTGGACTTCAGAAATATCTTTAACTTGTGAAACTATTGTCTCCCAGGGCTTTTACTTAAAACAGAGGCATTGCCAATGTTATTTTACGGAATGATGCACTTGGTCTCCATTTCTTTGTCTTCACTTCTCTGTCATGTAATAAACTCATCCTGCATGACAACATGGACACTCTTGCCTGCATTACTCTATTTTATTTTTATATTTAAATAGATATTTGGTGCTCTCATGTTTAGATATATTATTTTCCTACCATTATTCTCTTCATTCATGTTGTGTGTTAAAGTTGACAGAAATAGAGCTGCTCTGCATGGGCAAAGCCTCAGCCCAACTTGCTTAAACCTCATGAAACTTAGGTGTAAGTGGAAACCATCATTTTTTCTGTAGAGCTGAGCACAGTAAGTACAGTAGGTGCATGTTAAATCTTCATAAATATGGTTTTCCTGTTAGAAACCTTCTGTCAGATATCTGTGCTTCCTGCAGCATGTGGGGTTGGGAGAGCAGTGGTGGTTTAGGTCTTGATTTTAGGCTTTCATAACTTAATTTAACAAGTTTCCAACACTGCTATAGGAAAATACGAATGTGTGATACTAAATTTTACTTGACTCTAGATTTTATTAAGAGGTGTTGTGCCAAGTGACCTTACTGATACTACTAAGAAACCATTGGAAAGGAAGATGGTTATCAGCAGAGTAATTTTACTTGCAGTTAATGAACCGATTTAATTTTTAAGTTGAATCAGCAATATGGGAGATTTTGGGGGGTTTCGTTTGCAGTTCCTTAGGTGGGAAAAAGGAAATTCATACAACTCAAGAGATACTTAGATCTTTAATTTAGTGGGAAGCAGGAAGTTGAGCTCATTGTTGAGCTCAACACCTCAAAACCTCACTAATATAGATGAGTCCACGCAATTTGGGATCTCTTAGGATAAATCCAACAAGTGGGTCTAAGAAGAACATTGCCACAGTTTGTGAATTGGCATCTGACCAGGCAAACAAGTAATTCTTGTTCTGCATTCAGAGATCCTTCCCACGTGGTGTGCTCCTGCTTCGCCAGGCTCCCAGCCTTGGCAAGCTGAAGTGGGCTTGGAGCCTGTGGAACGTTCAGGTTCAGAATCCATCAGGGTTTGGGCCCCACAGGAGAGCTTGGACCTGGGGACTCAGCTTTTCCCACAAGTTATACATCCACATCACCTTGAGACAGGAACCAAGGTCAGCTCCTTGTCTTGAACTGTGCAATTAGTTCTGAACAAAGAGAGAAAACAAATTGGTTTGATGAGTTTATTGAGATTCCCTGTCAGTCCCCTGGTATTCAGCTTCTGGAGCCAGCTGGTCGCCCTTCCCTTGCCATCAGCTGCTTCCCTAATACTATGCCACCAGTTCCTCCAGAGCAAGGCACTGGGTTTAGACGCCTCTGATTCAAGACTGGAGGTCTGCCGGTTGGCATTCATCCATAGGGACTAGACAGGGCTTATCCAAAACTCTTCTCAACAAGGGCAAAGACCTGTTAGGTAAATCAGTCCATCTTTCTGAAACACTCCTGCTGAAGGAAGGGAATATGCTTCAAAAATCAGGATAATTTTCTGCCTGAAGTGTAAACCAGATCAAGCTGTGTCTGAGCCCGACAGAAGGGTAGGAAGACAAATTTTGCTCCAAAAAGAAGGGTAGGCATTAAAAAAATCTTGGTAATACCAGTGAAATCCCATTTTTCATGGACTCCGTTAGATAAGAAAAGCCTTCTGGGCCTTACCGGGGGAGTACCCAGGCATATTAAAATATATTAATTTAATCTATATTAAAAAAAGATCCAGCTAGACATTAGGTGCTTTCTTAGTCTAAAACTAGCTATACAAAGTACTAATGCAATATTTTAAGCAGACTCCTGGTTATTCCAATTTTTCCCTATTTGCAATTGAGTTCTGTGCTCTAAATCAGGACTTTGGACACAGAAATGCCGGTCTTGAAAGAGGTACAAGAACACTCCTAGGACAAGAAATGTAACCCAAAAATGGCTTAAATGGCAAAAAGAGGGATTGAAAAGAGTTTTGAGCTTGGGTATTGTTAAGCACTCAGATGCATTACCTGCCTTGCTCTCCCAAAGCCTCCAGGGCTGGAGATACCAAACCTTCTCAGCAGGAGCGATTTGGTTGGTCCTGCCTTGGAGCACAGGCAGGGTTCAAAGATAGACAAATGGGCAAAGGGACAACACACCCTCAGATTTTCTTTTGTTGACATTTCCAGAATGTTTGGGCACCTTTAGATGCAAAAACTTGACCAGGTGGACCATCAGCCTTTTCAGGGATCTCCTGCCCAGTTCAAGATGAGCAGATTCTCGTGTTCAGCTTCAAGATGAGCTGTTAGAACACGTTAACAGGGCAAGGAGGGCAGTAAATGTCCTGTTAAAGGAATGTCTTTGGTAGGAATTTATCTTCTCTAGGGAATTCCAGGCTCAGAACAGCAGGATGAGCTCAGGTCTCAGCATATTTGCTTTGTGTTCATCTTTCAGAATAAAAAAATCGCCAGGACACCTTTTAGCTCAGCAGCTGGGCTGCATGAAATAGTAGAATTATAAATATGGGGAGGAGGGGATATGCCATTGCTTCCTCCTGTCCTGCTACAAACCATAGTTTAGACTTTTTTCTTTTTAGAAAGCTTTTTTCCCATTTTTTTCCCCACTGTAGATGTTTCAGGGTGGAATAAAACACATTTTTCCCATGCTGAGGTGAGAGCTGTGATTTTTCCTGTCTCACAGCAATGATTTTGAGACAGTTATAAAATTGCTCAGCTGTTTTCATGTCAAACTCCACATTATCAGATCTTTATATTTTTGTGGTTTGGTGACTGAAATTGTTTTGTTGTCTACAATAATTGTCTCCTGTCTTCCTAAGTGCTTGGTTACAAAACATTTCCACTTCAGGGAAGATAACAGCTGCCACTGTAACCATGTGTGGCAGCTTCCTTGGCTGAATACAAAATAGATACTTTATTTAATATATTGTTTTGTTAGATATATTTTATTACAAATAAATTATTCCAGGTATCAAAGGATATAGGCTCAATAGGCAATCAAGCATTTATAAAATAGTATATAAAGCATTTCCTATTTGCTGCACATGTCCATATATTTGGAGGGAGGGAGAGAAGAAGTGTCTAAGGAATAAATGACCATTTTTTCCAAGCATTCTAATTATGCCCAGGTGTTTTGCCCATGCAGCTGGGTTATCCCATGCACGGTGGGAAGCTTGGGAATCTCTTGGACATGAGTGGCTGCTCCCCCCGCATCATCTCCTTCCCTCACCCCGTTTGCTAGCTGGGACAGCATGTCCCTAAAACATCCCATGCGTGTGTGGGAGAGGAATTAGAGGCTGGAGCAAACAGTGTTACTCACAAGAGTGATGACTCTGGCAGGGAGGTGGGACTGGGGAGCGATGGCATCCCTGGCACCCGGCTGTGCCCGGCATGTGCCAGGACACGTCCGCGCCGCTCCACACCAGAGTCAGGCCTCAGCTATGGCTCTGCTAATTGTCTGTGGGGATGGCTCTGCTAATTGTCTGCTGGGTATGAGCCAGTTGGAAACGTCTTCCTCATGTGCTGCTTCAGGTATCACTCGGAAGAGCCCGCGGACACCGCTCTCAGACCTCCAGGGAGTCAACACCATCAACGAGAGGAGCCCACGGTAAGGCTCTTGCTTTTACCTTGGCATGGCCAGGGATCTGGGATGGGAGAGCACTGTCTGTACCTAAAAATTACTGTATTGACATTTTTCCTATCGTGTCTATCAATCTTATCTTCTCTTCCTTCTTTCTCTGCCGTGTGATTGGATCTAAACACCTTTCCTGACTAAACAGCAGGCAGAAAAGGCAACTTCCCTATGTCAAAGGCAGCAGCTGTTGGTGGTGGGAGTATGAGGGGACAAGAAGCTTTAAAAAAATAATGAATGTGCCAATATCAAGGAAATAGTAATTTTAGGAGGACAGGTTTGGGTGCAGAACTGCATACAGCATGTGGTGCCTCCAGGCACCCTGGAATGTGGAAAACCTGGAAGTTATGGAGTTTGAGATGGTACTTTGCCAAATGCTTGCTTGTTTTCAGGGGGGATAAAAGCACATTTGCTTCAAAATTGATTGATTTTACAGATTTTATATACATTTTTATATCCTTTCTTGAAGTTTCTGACTATTTGAGCAGCTACTGAATGAAACTCAGGTCTACACTTGAGATACAGATCTGTGTCTCTTCTGCAAAGCCTTCTCCATCCCCATTCCAAAATTAACTTGCTTGTGAAGCCAAAGTCTTCATTTCCAAGGCATGTCTGGGCACTGATCCTTTTCCCATCTATTCTTGTGCTATCCCTGCACACATCCCAGGACGTCTCATTTTCCCAATATCCCTCTAAAGGTGTGCAGTGCTTCCTTCTGAGCAGGCGTGTGCTGGGGAAGGAAGTGATAGGAGCACCCTCAGCTCCTACAACCACTGCTTGGAGCTGCAGATATCCAGGCGTGTCTTTATGGCTGCTCTGAGGTTAATGAGAAGTCCAGAACAAGTCAAGAGGAGTCTGATTCTGTCTCCTGAAACGTGCCCATTAAATCAGTCCTTGCATCTCAGTGGCTTCCCTTCCACACAGAATTAAATATCCTTCAAGGATATTATGAAGGCTTGTTTTTAATGGCTTTAATGCCAAATGGCCACAAGAAAAATTAGATACACATGGTTTCTTTTTTTCTAGGGGAAGAAAAGTGGCTTCTTCTGCCTGGTTTTGTTCACCATGTGCTCTCTGAGTGCCATCAAGAATAGAATGTCCTTCGTCTTCTGAATTCCTCCCCTTTAAGAGAGGCAGTGGCACCCTACTAAAGGAGAACTGAATGTTCTCACCTTATTACAAGTCCATTTCAGTGGTTAGAGAGCATGGAATTTACTTAAAATGGTGGGATTGAATTCATAAATTTGTGCCACTTCCTAGATTTGAGCAGAAATCCAGGTGGTACAAGCAATGCCACTCTATCCTGGGAAGGTGATGCAACCCCGGCTGTCCTCACCTCAGTCTTTGCCACCCTCCTTTCCTTTCTCATAATGCTGCAGCTGCTGGGGCTCGGATGGGTTGGGTTGTGATGACAGGCGGTCCTTGGTAACGCTCAAAGCAGGGAAGGTTGGTGTCTCCAGAGGTGACGTTCCCTGTTTCCAGCACCTCTGGTTGTGCAAGTTTCCCTCAGGATAACGTAACATGAAACTTTGTCCCTTTGGAGATCTTCCCTTGGAGATAAGAGGATCCCTGCAGTTTCTTTATCCAACCTTTGGCACTGAGGAGCATCCCTGAACTGGGACAGGGCTTTTCTTGACTGCCCAGCTCCAGCTTTGGAGGCACTTCAATGTGGGAGCTGGGGCTGCCAACATTTTCGTAGCCCAAAATATTTCAATTATCTCAGCAAAGGGACATGGTAAAGGCAGGGAAACTCCTCCTGACCCAGGCAAGGAGGAGGATGTGTTTATTTACTGTGGAGTTCAATGTGTGGTCAGCTCTGGTCATGTGGCTTAGCCCATGCCAGCACAGCAGACAAGTCAGCCTAAAGAGCCAGAATTTAGGAACTGTGTTTTTCTTCCTCATCCTTAGCAGCTGTGTCCTACCAGCAGCCTCACTTTGAGCATTTATTTGCAGAAAAAAAGTGCATTTGGTGTCATCCTAACTCCTGTGTTCCTCCTCCTGTGATGCCTCAATAGCCTGGTCTGTGATCTTCACTTCCCTTGGGCATCATCAGTAATGGGTCCCCAAATGTCACCTTTGCCCCTTCCTTCTGGAAGTACAAACCAGGTGTCTCATAAGATCTCCAAGGTCCAGCCTGTACTTTCAGAGTAGGCTGGTGATTTTGATCCCTTTCATTGTAGCTGCTTTTGATCTGGAGAGTCATGTCACCCTTGATGAATGTTGGTATTTCAGGTAAATGGCACTTGTTGAGCAAGAGGAGGTGAGCACAGGAGTGCAGGTAACACGTCTGGAAGAGAGATTGGCATTAGCAGCTTCACAGCAGATCGACTGACAAGCCATTTATGGCTCCAAATTAAACAGGAATTGCTTTCAAAGCCATCTCATGATCATGTGGTTGCTGATAAGTCTGGTTGTACATCCAACCTACAGGATAGCCTGGGGCCTGTTTCTAAAAGCAATTTTGAGGCATGACATCACTCAGGAAGTCACTGTGGAGGGTTTAGGGAGCCAAATGCTCTCCTCTGATCTCAGAAAAAAGTGGACGGGTGGTTTGCACATGCCGGCTGGGAAACCAGGCTTCAGCAGAGCATTCCAAGTGCCTTCCCCAGCTGCTGAGAAATGAAGGCCAGGCCGTGCCTAACCAAAACCACTTGGGCTGGTTGGGATCCTGCTGGTTTGTGCTCACTAGTGACACTTATGTGCAGGGGTGTCTGAGCAGGTGTTGGTCTGGAAGCAACTGGCTGGGCTAGGTGAGGTGATTGACCCCGAAGTACCAAAACCCTGCATCTGTTGCCATGTGAACGTATCCATCCTAAAGTGTCCATAACAAACAGAGCTGTCATTTTATCTCTTGGGTTTTTTAAAACCACATGGGAATTTCTAGGATTTTCCAGAGAGGTTGGCCAATTAATGGTGTTGTACATCCCAAAAGTGGCTGATGAGTTTTAGTGGTTCCCATCAACTGGTGATTTTTTTTTCCCCACCTGCAAACAGGAGGGTTTTGGTGGATGGTGCCTGAGATGTAAAGAGAAGAAAAGTGAACAGGAGGGATCACTTGGGTATTCAAGCTTCTCACTAATCATCTGTGAATGGAATGCTTAAGAAAGCAGGTCCTGGAGCCCTTAGCCAGGAGTTTTGCTTTGCTGTGATTGATCCCTCCTTATAATAGTGGTCCATGTCAAAATGCTGATTTAATAGGATCAGGAAGGAATTTGGGAAGTGCTTAGATGAGGCAGTGAGGTGACGTTGCTCTGAGGATCTGGCTCCAGGCTTTGAACTGGCTGAACATACAGCTTTACATCCTTTAATTTTTAATTTCCATGTGGCACTTGAGATTTGCCTTTCATCCAAATCAGGCAAAGGACTGCCTTGTTGTCAGAGCTCAGAAGTAGCCGGCGCCTGAGGCCACGTTTAAACCACCGTGTCCTTCAGCATCCTCATGACCTGGTGCAGCCTGGAGTCTCCTCCTGTTCCTTTTCCTCCTGTCTGAGATACTTGGGGGGGGTGTGGTGTTGCAGCCCCCACATCCTTCCTTAGATTGCTTTTATTTTGTATGATGATTTCTGCAAGGCTGATAAAAAATTTACAATTTAAAACCCCCAACAAACCACCAGAAACCCACCAAGCCAAAAGTATTTGGGTGGGATGCTGCCCATAAGAGGCTTCATGTCCCCTCAGACACCACTGGAAGGCTCCTCACCTCTGGAAATTGCTTGTCCTGATGTGTAGTTTGGTCAAGTATCAGTTTCCATCCCTCCAAGAGAGGATTTTGGCTCCTCTCTTTGTTTCCTTTAGCCCTTCTGAAGCCAGGTGAGCATGTCTGGAGACCATAGCAGTTATGCTCCATGGCAGAGGGGACCAAATTGAGTGACTGATTTGTAATCAGATCCCAGAGAGTGATTCTGGGTCAAACTATCCATCCAACTGGGGCTGACATCCATCTTTGTGGCAAATAATGAGTTTCTTGAAAATTACATTTGTTTTTTCTTTTCCTGATGGAATGATTGTGTGAATTTGAGGAGACAGAGTCAGCACTAGATGTCATGGCCTCATATCCTTCAGACCACCAAAGGTATTTAGAGGTATCTGCAGAGTCAAGGTTTCTGTCTGGGAGAGCTGGAAGCTGTTACTGTCCTGCTGTTAATTTGTTCCTTTTGTGAATATTTGATCTTTGAGAGGTGCTTTAGTAGACAATGGTTTCATGTGCTGTCTGGCACCAGGGACTCATCCCATGGGAGCAAAAGAACAATGGAAAGAAAAAAGCAGCAGCTCCTTTTCTACCAATGGGCTATTTTATGATGTGTTTTTATCATAGAACTGTGGTTTTTATCTCTTCCTAACGGTGTCTGGTGTTCCAGGGATGCCTATGCAGTTGGCTGGAATGGCCGGATGGGGATGAGGCACAACAGGCTCGCCAGCCCTGGCACCTTCCTGGACAAAGATGGGATATTCGTCAACGCCACCAACAGCAAACTGCTGGAGAGGGCCCATGGCATCCTCATGTCAGTACCCAGAAGGGGATCTGGGCTTTACTCCTGCAGCAACATGAGCAGCAAGGGTAGTTAGGGGAATGTAAATAGCCAGGATATAAAACTCTTAGGCTGCCAAGTAGACTTGGAGCTGTCTCCCAGTTGGGTCAAAGCAACCCCGGTACATTTGACATGTCTGATTTAATTTGTCTCATTGATTCAGAATGACATACCAAGGGAAGAAAGAGAAGGAACAAACCTTCTGGTCACACCAGTCTGGAGATACAACAGCCATGTAATGCAGCCATTACATGCAGTCACACTTTTAACATCATATCAAAGTTTCCATTATAAATTATCTGGACAGATGATGTTGATGATTCACACTGCAGCCTCCTCGCAGGTTCAGGGAGCATCCCAGGGTGGCTGGAATGAACATTGGGTTTGGAAAGCAGGAGGCTGGTCAATCATTTTGTGACCTGGCTTCTTTGCTCTTCCCAAATTCCCAGCATGCCATCATTTCCATTCCCATTAATTGCATACATTCCTCTTAGTCTGCAATATGCAGGGGCAGCCCCATTTCAGTGCTGGCTACTGGCAGCAGCTGCTCAGGGGGATGTGGAGGGGCTGGTTTCATAAACTCCTCCATTCCACAATTGCACTGTGGATTAACCTGAGCCATTTATTATCTCCCCAGGCGAAATAAGAACTTCAAAGCCAAACCCAGTCTCCCAAAGGTGAGTGAGAAGCAGCATTTTCCCCCTTGTGGTTTGTGGGTTAAGGATGTAGCACAGTCATGTGATGCTGGTGGATATGAAGAAGACCATTCTGTCTACACCAAGACTTTTGTCAACTCAGCTCTGTTCAGGGCTCTTTAATTCATATGAACCCAAAGGATTTCATCCCTGATTTCTGCTGGGAGAAAGAGATATGAGCACTTGCATCCTCCTTGGAGCTGCTCTGTCTCTTTTTTCCTCCTTCTGAGAAGGAGTATGTACATGCTGGTGAAATTTAATAACTAAATCTCTAAACTAAAATGAGCAAGTGATGCAGGAGAACTGGTACCTGATAGACAACAATCTCGTTGCTTTCCCTCCATCTGGACTACATTTATTATATTTTAAGAGATGCCAGGACATCTCTTGTCCCTAGAAGAATAAGGCTTTTTGTGATCCTCACTGGTGCTGCATCTGTGGTCAGGAGCAGAGCACCAGGAGAGGAGCAAACACTGTTTTTACTCCTCTCTATGTCCATCTTGTGCCTGCAGAGGCAATGATGCAAATAATCAGCGAACTGCTCATTAACAGTGAGGAGAATCACAGAATCATGGGATGGTTTGTGTTGGAAAGGACCTTAAAGGTTATCCGGTTCTACCCCCACCATGGGCCAGTGTCACCTTCCACTAGCCCAGGCTGCTCCAAGCCCCATCCAGCCTGGCCTTGGACACTGCCAGGGATCCAGGGGCAGCCACAGCTTCTCAGGGCAACCTGTGCCAGGGCCTGGCCAGCCTCACAGGGAAGCCATCCCATAGTCTTCCCTGTTGAGTCACCTAAGGAAGCCCTGTGAGGGTAAAGGAGGGATATAGCAGATGATGCCATGATAACATCTGGATTTTCTGTGGATTCTCTCTTTTTATGCAGCACTTGCTGGATGTGAAGTCCCTCAAGCACCTCACGAACCTGACGTTGCACGACCGCATCACCAAATCTCTCCTCCACCTCCATAAGAAGAAAAAACCACCCAGCATCAGCGCCCAGTTCCAGGTGAGCCCTTTCCTTTGATGGGTAGAGGGGACTCACCTGCTCCAGGCACAGTCCTGCCCCATCCCCTGCAGCATTTAGACCTTGAATCCCACTGAGGGCTTGAGGGAACTGAGAGAATGGCAGGTATTTAAAGGGTGCAAATAGAGAGAAATAAGAGTGGGGATGGGTATCATGGGGGATGACATGGAGCAAAGTGGGACATGAGGGTGAGCTGCAGGGGGAGATGTTGGTGCATCCCTGTCCTCTGGTAAATCATATTGTGGTGCTTTCTCTCCCAGATCCAGAAACCACCAAATCCCCAAATCCTGGGATTTTTTGCAGTCCTTTTTCCTCTCATCCAGTATAATCTGTTCTGAGACAGAATGGGAATTTTATTAGGGGCAGAAAAGTCAGAATCTTGCTGCATTATCTCCAGGCGAGCAGGGGAATTCAGAGGAGGCACTGATCTTGTGTTGTCAGTGCAGTGTGCCAGTCAGCAATCCCTAGGGTTGGTGCAGGGAAAATAATCCTCCAAGGACTTGGCAGTGCTGGGCTCACAGTTGGACTCAATGATCTTAAAGGTCTTTTCGAACCTGAGTGTGATTGTTCTATATGTGCATCACGGCTTGGAAACTGCTACAAGACATGTGCACAAGCAGGTGGTAATAATAGAAAGCAGCTTTTCAATTAAAATCTGGGTTCTAAGCATGTCTGGGTTGGTTTTGACTTGTAATTTTGACTGCTTTGGGGTTTTTTTTGGAGATGTGGTTTATATTTAGAAAGTCTCTGTGTGTAAGTGTGGGTAAGATTAAATAATTAAAAATACATGCACACGCACGTGTGTGTATATATAATTTGCAGAATGCACTTCTGTAAATTTATATATTTAGCCTTGTCTAATCTAATGGTATTCTGGTCAAAATTCAATCCTGCAGAGTTTATTTCACACCCGTGGACGGGTTGAAACAGGGATGTCTTGGAGTGAAAGGCCTTCCCAAAACCTGTTTATGCTCCCAACAAAACTCTGAGAAGCCTCAGGGGGCAAATTGATTTTTTTTTTTTTTGGTATATTTTCACAGAACATTCAAATCAAAGATCCCTCATTTCAGTGAGCACTTGTTAAAGAGAATAGTTTTGAGGGACAAAGCAGCAGCGTTGCTTTTTTAATCAAGAGCAAACTAATAAAATTGCAGTGCGTGGAATTGGGTCACAGGCAGCAAGCACAAATGTTTCCTAACGTGGTTTTTTTGCAGAGAAACGCTGCTTTGTGGCTAATGCCTCAACACCGGGCTTGCAGCTGCTCCATCTCCTGTGGATTTCCACTATCCCTGTACTTAGGGTAATCTGTAGGGGAAATAGCTGCCTCGGAGCATGCTCCAGGAGCAGGGATGGCTTTCCCGATGGAAAACTAAACCACCCATACCTAAAACTGTAGAGCTCCCCTTTAACCCATGCAGGTGGTGCCCTGGAGACAGGGATGGAAGGGTTCCTGAAAGGCTGAGTACAGTACAGGTGGAGGAGTGGGTGGCTAGAAAGTTTTGCTGGCAGAGGGACAAAGGAGATGGGTACAGGGTTAATCCAGTGACCTCACATGTCCTTTGTGGATCCCTGACCACCAGATGGCAGAGGGTGCCTAGACCATCTGCCTCACACAGGATGGCCCTGAGGGAATGGAAATGACCCCTCCTATGCGTCCTGCACATCCCGTTCCCACCATTTCCAGCACTGGGAGCACTCTGCTTGCTGGACTTTCAACAAAGCAGCTGTGTCCCTTGTGTACACCCTTTCCCTCCCACTGGCCTGTGTGGGCACAGTGGGATGCTGCAGCATCGCTGCTGATTGAAGGCTCCCAGTAGGCTTCTTTTGTGTAAAAATGAGTCATTTCAGATTTTAAGAAAACCAGGAGCATGCCAGCAGAGGTCTGCCACGTCATGGCATTCCTGCTGCTCCCCGGGACAGAGGCAGGGATATTTGCATGAAGTTAATGTACATAACACAGCTGCATCACATGTGCGTGGGATCCATCCCTTGCCTCTTCCAAAATCCTGGATGTGAATGAACATCCAGGATTTTCATGTTTTTCTAAACATGAAAGGCTTCCCATAAAGATGTCTTTGAAATGATCAGAAGGAAAAAAAGGCTTCCTGTGAGCTGATCTGTGGACAAAATATTTCTTTGTAATACCACATCAGTTTATTAACTCCTGTATTCCAAAATTTATAACTCTGCTTATAGTAAATGTGACAGAATATCCTTTACATGACTGAGTTTTAAGCTCTTTTAAAATCAGGAGTAATCAACTCTCTAGCACTTTACCAATGCCATGTTTGTAATGTGCTCAGCAATTAGAGGTACCCAAAGTATTTATAGGACACAGCAAAAAAATGTGGCTGAGGAGCCTGGCCAGCACGGATGGACTCAGCACACTCTAGTTTTCAGCCTGGTTTTATTCCAAGAGCTTGTGATTAATCCCAAAAAAAGTCAAAGGTTTGCAAGGTGAAGGGATAGCTCAGCATGACATCCCACTGGAGCAGCTGGCTGTAGAGTGATGCCAATGTAAATTCACTTTTATGGGAGAGGCTTTTAATGGTGATGAATAAATAAGGGGAAGTAGAAAAATGGAACCAGGAAACCTCTGGATTCTCAGTGATCCTTCAGTCAGGAACATGCCAGCATTGAAGCTCTTCTCTAGAAACAAACTCTGAAGTGTTCAGGGTCTCAGGCTTCAAAAATATTTGTGAATTCCTGATTTTTCCCTTGGCAAAACTTTCATTAAAAACAATTCCTTTTTAGGCCAACAGTAAAGTTTTGATAATTAAAAATCAGGAGTAAATCCTGCCTGGAGTCACTTTTGATAAAGGAAAATTTGATTTGTATTTAAAAAACATTGTGGGAACGTAAAAAATGAAACATCAGTGGTTGTTTGGTGCCAGGTGTAAATTCTTCTCTTGGAGCTCCCATTCATGGCTGGAAAAGGCTTGTGCTGGGGAGTTGGATGGGAATTTGGGCACCAGGGGAGCCCAAGATCTGAAAATCCAGCCCAGCATTATATTCATCTTTAGTTTCTTTGTTGGGGGCAAAGACAAAATCAGCCAAATTGCTTGTGCTAAAACACTCATTTGGGAGAACAGTTTCCCGTGTGCCTCATTTACTCATAATTAATTCCAAGTTATGTTGGTTTATAATTTAAGCATTTGGATTTTCATTATCCACTGTGGTCTCCTCTCCCTCCCCTGTCTCTCCTCTGTTGCAGGCATCCCTCAACAAACTGATGGAGACCCTTGGCCAAGCAGAGCCGTATTTTGTCAAGTGCATCCGATCCAACGCCGAGAAGGTAAATGCCATCCTGTGAAAGCTAGATCCTGCTAGAAATCAGCTTGGGAATCTTTTTTCCCTTTTTACAGCGAGTTAGATAGGAAAAAAAGCCTCAATTTGAGCTAAATTTAGAAGATTTGGGCAAGGGGAAGCATGGATTTATCACTTGGGTGTCACTCTTGATAAACTGCACTGGCTCTTCTTATAATTGTAGAAACACATGTATTCAAATATAGTATTTATTAGAGCCAAATATATTTGCTCTAATAAATGAGTTTGACTCCTTTGAAGCTTCTGACCAGTCATAAGTGAGATTTATAGAACCATGAATTCACTTGTGCTTGGTCTGAGCCCTGAAGCATCCTTAAAATAAAGTTTTTGTAAGTAAAAGCAGATACTTTTAGAATAAACTACATTGATCACACTGACTCGTATTTCTTGAATTTGACTTTTCGTAATTGTGTCACAGACTGAGGACCCTCAGTTCAAAATGTAGGGATGCTTTGTAGATTAATCCTTCAGAGTTTTATCCAGGCATTTAAAGCTGAAGCTTTTTGCATAGGAGATTTAGTTGCTCAAAATCTCACCCATTAACTGTGCCCTTGGGGGGGTCTTATTCAATTCAAATACAAAAAATCTTTTTTCATGGCTTTTTTTTTTCTAGTTAGCTGTTTGAAAGTCTCAGAAGCAAACAGGATTCAATCCCAGTGGGATTAGTTCAGTTCCTGGGGACCCACCTTCCCTCCTTCCTGTAGCATCGCTGACAATATGTGTGTCGTGCACATGTGCTACATCTGCTGAACCCTTCACCCATCCATCCATGCACTTAAAAGCTTCAGTGAAAGGAAATATTTGCTCATCCTTGGTCCTTTTCCCCTTGCAGCTGCCCCTGCGGTTCAACGACAGCCTGGTGCTCCGGCAGCTGCGCTACACGGGGATGCTGGAGACCGTGCGCATCCGCCAGTCAGGATACAGCTGCAAATACTCCTTCCAGGTTGAGTACAACGGGCTTTGTCTTCATTTTTTATCAGGGTAATTAATTTCTAGCTCTTGGAAGGCAGTGGATGTAACAGGTTGTTCTCTGCCTATGAGTCGATCTAACCTCAGGGAGGGCTGCGAGCCCTCTGCACCATGATTTTTGAACAAAACCAGTATTTTTTTGCAACATGGACTCCCTTTTGGAAAAAACTGTCTGATTTGCACGTTCTCTTCTGCATCTGGAATTACTGGGAGCAGCATTTGCCCTGTCAGGTTGGCTGTGTCCCATCAGGAAGATGATAATCATCCTCTGAACTGCTGAAGTTAGCCAGCTTTTCCTGTTTTCTTCTTTTCCATATGTTTGCCAGGTTTTGTGTACATGTCGGTCCTTTCATGCTTTGCTGGTGCTGATTGGTTTCCTGCTTGCGGCTGCTTTGGGGCAGACGTCGTGTTCTGCGCAGCAGCTGTCTAGAAAAAGAAAAATGCTCAGCATTTTTTTGCCGTGAGCAGGGATCCCAACCTTGCCTGGGAGGATCTATCCTCTTGTACCTCCTTCACTCTTTGAATCCTCCCAGCACTAACGGCTGGAGCATCTCAGGGATGTTTTGCAGATGTTGGTGTCTGCCTTCCGTAGTGACCCTTGCTGGGGATTTGGAGCATTTTTTTGCTCGTGATGACCTTGTGGCTCCTGCAGAACCTCTCCTCCCACGCTGAAAAATGTTTGAACCTTGCTGGGTCCCTAGTTTGATGTCTTTCCCATCAAATAACAAAAGTTGGATGAATCTTGGTGTTCCTCAGTGCATAAAATGTTATCTGTCCTTCTGCTCACTCCAGAGGTCCCATTTCACGTGGCTGGTGGAGCAAATCTGTTATTTATGGGAGAAAGAAGCAGCAGGACCCAACTAACTAAATCTTGGTGTTGCTTTTTTTCTTTTCCTTCTCAGGATTTTGTGAACCATTTCCATGTTCTTTTGCCACAAGGGATCAGCCCATCTAAGCACAATATCCATGATTTCTTCAGGAAGATAAAACTCGATCCGGACAATTATCAAGTTGGAAGAACAATGGTAAATGTTCATCCTTAGCTCAGCCTTTAAGGCACAGATATAATATTTGCCTGTATTTCTGTCTGATAAATTAATATCTACATATGGTTTTAATTAATAAAACTATTTTTCTTCTGTTTACCAAAAATCAGTGATTTAAATGAAACTTTTAATATTATTAACATAAAAGAGTAAGGAATAATATTGTTTTGTTATTGATTGTAATGAGGCAGTCTCAAAAAACTCATGTCCTCCAAAATCTCTGTGTGTGTGTGTGTGTAGACTTAGCTTGATACAATAGTCCTCATTTTGCCTCCCCTGACGAGAAAGCTTTGTAATTCAGAGCTTAGACAGTCACGGGCTGTTGTGAAACTGCTGAAACCTGTTAGAGGTGCCTTCACAAAAATCAGCTCCTCAACTTTCCTGGGAGCATCCAGGACTCAAACCAGGAGGATTAAATCATTTGACTGGTGGTCTGGGACGCTTTCCATGCTTGTGATTTTTGGGTTATTTTGGCCAGGTTTTCATGAAGGAACGGGAGCGGCAGCTTCTGCAGGACCTGCTGCACCAGGAGGTGCTGCGGAGGATCACTCTGCTGCAGCGCTGGTTCCGCAGCCTGCTCTGCAGGAGGCAGTTCCTGAGCCTGCGACACGCGGCCGTCAGCATACAGGTGGGTGCTGGTCCTGGATTCCAGTGCAAATTACGATCCCCAAATCCTACAGACAGAGCCCGTGGGTAAAATCAGCTCTCCTGTCCAAGGAAGGAGCTTGCAATCAGGATTGACTCCTTCTGCTGTAATAAATTGGGAATGGCGGGGAGCTGGAAAGGTTGCCCGAAGGCAGGTGCTGTCCCATCTTCACACAATGCCCATTACAAGGAATCCCCTGCTGTGTTTGCAGAGATTTTGGCGAAGCTACCAGAGCCGAAAAAAAGGCAAACTATCCCCAGACCCTCTAGTTCTCAGCAAAGCCGCTGTCATCCTTCAGACCCACTGGCGAGGCTTCGTGGAGCGGCGGAGGTTCCTGCAGATGCAGTTTGCAGCCCATCTCATCCAGAGCTGCTGGCGGGAGCACGCCAGGCGCCGGCACGCCGCAGCCACCAGCATCCAGGCAGCCTGGAGGGGACACCGTACCCGGCAGGCGTACACAGCCCGCAGGAGCAGGGCCGTGTGCCTGCAGGCGGCGTGCCGGGGGTATTTGGCACGGCAAAGGTAACACCGTTGGCCTCGGGTAAAGAGGAACATGATGCTCACAGGGGAGGAAGGTGGTTGGTGTGAATCAGGGCACTGCAGTGACTTACACAGGGCAGCGTCCCCTCCATGACCCTCTCCTGACCTGCCCTGGTCCTTTGTTTGCCCACGCTTTCTAGCAATTTAGCTGCATGTCCTGCTCTTGGAATAAGCAGAGCCTATTTCAGGTTGGAGCACGTAGGCAGTGCAAAGCCAAGGCCGTAAATACTCACAAGGGTTTTTTTTTTTCCCCTCTTGGCAGCAGCGCCAGTTTAAGTAGCCTATTTTTAACTCAGATTGCCTCACCAATCTGGTTGCTGCGCTGGCTCACAAGGACAAGGGATACCGGAGCCAGCCACTGTGGAGGGCACAGGCTTTCCAGCCATGCCTGGGCTCGCTGGCCAGGAGGCAGGTCACAATTCACTCTCCAGAGGTGTTGCCTGCAAGGTGTGAGCACCTTAACGTCACTTGGAGCATTTGGGAGCTGCAGAAAGCTCTTGTTGCCGGGCACAAGTCCCTGCTAAGTTGTTCCAGATGCAGTCTGGGCAGGATGGCGAAGATGGAGAAGCCAAGGGGGTGCGATGGGTTAAGCTTTTCTGGCTCTGACAGCTTATGAAGCAGCTAGACCAGGGATGGAGACTGGACCTGCTGCTGTCGGCACGAGGGGAGCTTTCAGGTGCGTTGGGGCAGCCCTTTGGTAGCAGACGTGGCAGAGGAGAAGAAGGTTTAAAACCAAATGTGCCTTGCCTTGTCTTGCTCCAGATGTGCAAGGAGGGTTCTTGAGATGTTGGTGGTAGCGAGGTGATGGTGGTGGTGGTAATAAGACATCACTAGTGCAGTGCCTGGAAGGGTCCTGAGTGGATGCAAGGCTGAATATCCTGGTTTTCTGCTTTCTTCCAGGTTTAGAGCTTTGAAAGAGCACCAGTTAAAAGAGATGCAGCTGGAGAATGGCCTGGCAGGTAGAGAAGAGGATGGACTGGAAGCAGATGGTTTGGAAATTAAGGGCTCTGACCCATCTAAATGGGAGGACAGCTCATTTGAGGAGCGAGTGAGAGCTGTAGAACAACATAAATCACTGATGGAGAATAACCGGGTGAATCACATGGACCCACTGGATACTTCCATGTACAAAAGGCATGAGAGAGCCAGCAGCCAGAGTGGGATGGACACCGAGGAGGAGATCATCGTGAGAGAGAGGCCCAAGTCGCTGGAGGATCTCAACCAGAAAAAAGTGGTTCGTGCAAAGAGGGAAAGCCGGAGGATGAGGGAGCTGGAACAGGCGAAATTCAGCTTGGAGCTGCTCAAGGTCCGCTCCACGGGTGGGCTGTCACCTTCGGAAGAGCAGCGCTGGGCCACCGAGCTGGTGTCCGAGGCGCTGCATTCCCCTCAGGGAACCCCGGAGAGCGAGGGCTCTCAAGGGAGCTTCGAGCTATTAAGCAATGAAGATACCTCAAGTAGCAAACTCTTAGATGAGCATGATACACAGTCATTTTCCATGGACTCCCTGCCCAGCAGTCCCCAGGCTCAGCTGCAGGAAAAGCCTTTCTGTGCAGCGGATGGGAACAAGGATTTGCCCGGCTGCAGACAGACCCCAGCAGACACGGTGCTGCCCGATAACATCACCAGGAAGGAGTGTGGAGTCAGTGACCCCCTGAATGTTATGAAGGCTCACCCAAGAGAAACCCTTCTTTCTAGCAACCTCCCCACTTTCTACGTCCCACCACAAGACAATGTGAAGGTGAAGATGGTGGAGAATAACCTAAGGAATAAAGCAGTGGAAAGAGAGGAAAGGACAGTTATGTTCTCTGAGGTCAGGAAGGACTCTGATCCAGACCAGGGATCTGGATTAGCCTTGGGAGAAGAGGAGGAAAAGGATAAACCCTCTACCAAGAGAGAGGAACGTGGGACAGTGACAGCAGCACGGGCCCTTTCTCCAGGTTCTGTCATTAAGAGACTGGAAAAGCTCAACGTGGAGAAGGAAGAACGACAAAAGCAGCTTCAGCTGCAAAATGAGAGGGAGATGATGGAGCAGATTCGTCAGCAGAAGGAAATTCTGGAGAGACAGCGCAAAGCCTTCGAGCAGCAGGGGAGGGTAGAAGCTTTGCAGAGGACAGAGCAGAGCAGAGTGAAGGACCCTTCCCTCAAACCAGCCAAAAAAACAGACAGCCGACCTCAGTCAGTCTTCATCCTGCACCCCCAGAGCAGAGGGGAGCATAGCCCCACCCCAGGTATGGCTCCAGCCTCAGCAGTGGACATCAAGGGTCTCACTGTTGGGACCAGGGGAAGCTCTCCAGCCCACAGTGCCCCCAAAGACCGACCTGTCAGCATGTTTGTGGAGCGAAGAGAAGGTCTGGAACCCCACTGCCATTCCAAACCAGCTCTGGACCCCAAGGACCACCCAGGCAGCCATTTCTCAAGGACAGAGCGCCTCCGGCAAACTCGGATGCCCAACCAGGCCACTGAGGAGACGAGGGCAAGCTCCATGTTCTTCACACCAAAGGACAATCCCTTTGGCCTCCAGTGAGTAAAGAGATGGTGGGCTTTCTCCTATGCTTTCTCCATAGGCTTTCTCCATGGGCTCTTCCTTCTGCTAGGGACCTTTTTGTACAAAAGGTCCAGAACATTGGTTCTGGAGTCTGCACAAACCTCATAGTTAAACAAAGGGTTCTTGATCTTCTAGCAACAGGGAGGTCAGAGGGAAAGGAAAAATACCTGGAATGTGATTTATCAGTCTCTTACAACATTATATAATCCAGGGGAGATAATCATGGTCATAAGCAGGTGAAGAGAGTCAATAAACAGGCTCAATATTGTTATTATTTACCCTACATGAATGGGGATAGGAGTTTATTTCTCAAGGTGAAACATGAGGAATAAGTTCTTAGGATTTTTGGGTAGTTGGAATAGAAATTACTGGATGAGGCAGAAAATTCCAGGATTTTTCTTGTTTACCATATAATTAATCCAGCAAAGCCATGTGGACACTGACCATCGCAGATGAAAAAACACCAGCTCTCCAGAGAGAGTTTGGGAGTGAATGCTCTTTGGAGACTGTATCATTCACATATGTAATTAATTACACCTGCAATGGACTTAGCAGTTGCTCAGCTCCATCACGTTGCTTATCCTTGGGCTGCTCCAGGGTCTGGAGATGGCAGCAAGATCTTTGGACAACGTTTGCTCCCACTCTGTTGTGTTGCTTAAGGTGCCTTGCCTAATTTTGGAGTGGTTTTGGCCATGCAGCTCAAAAAGGATATAAATCACCCCCCTCCTAAATCCTGCTGCACCCTTTCCAAGGCAAAGCTCCCAGTAAATGACTGTTGGTAACTCAAGGTACCTCCAAGTGTAGTAGTTCTTGTGGTTTCTGTGCTGTTGTGACAGGAGAAGATTCCTGTTGAAAATTTCTTTTCCTGGTTCATGCGCAACATGAACAAGCAACAGGAAGAAAAAGGCATTAAGAATTGCTGTATTTTAATATTTGCTCTGCAACAGAATAGTCACATTTGAGAATCCCAAAGTACAAAGATACAATCCATAACTACCTTGCTGCATAAAGTTGACAGGCAGAAGGTTTTCTCTTCTTGTCTTGTGGTATTAAGTCCAATCTTGAAGAATTCCAAGCAATTCTGAAACCCATGACCTCAGACTTACAATTTAGTCTTGACTGCTTGGGCTCCCAGGATCTGGGCTAGCGCGGTGGGAAGGCTTTTGGGAGAGGATTGAAACATCTCTGTTCTGTTGTGTTTCAGCAGAGAGGCAAATCATCAGTGCCTTTCCAAGGGTGAAATAGCACGGAAGCCATTTAAGATGCCGGGGTCTGGCAGAGGCGAGGTGAGTCATGACTTGTTTATTTTCTTTTTGCATTGAAAAGGGGGAAAAATAACTTAATTGGCCAGTTTTCCCTCAAAAGCTTCAAAGAAGGGAACTCTGAAGCACAAGGGCTGCTAGACATGGGAATGGGGGTATGACAGCACAGTAACCTCCACACCTTCTCTTAAAAAGCCTTGTAGGAATAATTTGTAGCAGCTCTGGATTAAAGGATCCCGTGATCCTGATGGCAAACACTGTCCAACGCCGTCTTGTCTTGGTTTGGTTTAATGTCTCCGTTTGAGTGACACCCATGATTGTCCATTTTCACCGTCCTGTCTTAGCTTTTGTTCTTCCTCATCCTTTGCTGTTTTCACTAGACATAATACTGCATCCCCTCCATGGGGTGCATTGGCCCTGAGAGATGTCTTAAGGCTACATGGGTAGAGTCTCCTTTTTACTTTAAAACCCTTCTTTTCGTTTTGTTTTGTTTTGTTTTATCCTTTGGTCAAGCAGGTGCCCAGACCGAGCCATAAAAAGAAAGCCCGCATGGCGCGGACGCGCTCCGATTTCTTGACTAGAGGTACTTTTGCTGATGGGGAGGGGGATACGGAGGAAGAGGATTACGATGGCAGTTTTGAGTTCCTTCTCTCCTCTGAGCACCCTCCTCACGCAGAGGTGGTGCCCGCAGCCCGCCTGGGGCAGGCCTGTTACAGTGACTCCGAAATGGTAATTGTGTCCAATGTGGTGGGGGAAATGAAAGCGGAGCTGCGGGAGCCTTTCTTTGCTAACCTTAGCTGCACTGATCCCTCCACTGCTTCTTTTCCCACTCCCAAGGATGCTGTAGATGGGTAAATTTGGCAAACACAGCGGAACCAGAGGCGAAATCATGGAATCACAGAATCACGGAAAGGTTTGGATTGGAAGAGACTAAATCTCAATTCCAATCCCCTGCCATGGGCCGGGACACCTTCCACTAGACCAGGGTGCTCAGTGCTCCATCCAAGCTCTATTTCTTGCTCCTGGGTTGATTAGATATCTACTACACTTCCCATAGTTTTCCTGGACCATTACAACTTGTATTGCACAATTACCTCTTTTGGGCTTTAACTTCATCCTCCCCTTGGAACCTTTTGATCTAAAAATGGCCTATATACATCTGCAAAAAAAGAAAGTGAATATTGTTCAAAAAGCAACAGACAACAAAATTATGTAAATCCTGCGTCTTCTTTTGATTTTTTTATGCTTAGCAACAATGTCCAATGATTACTTGGTCCTCAATTATCAGAACGATGCTGGCAGACAGCAGCTCAGAAAAAGCAAAACCATGGAAATTGGGCAATGAAAGCATAGTGAGAGTGAAATAGTGGGTCTGAAACAAAGACAACCAACCAAAGTGTTTTTTCCAAGCACAGTGACAAGTATCCCTTAACAGGTCTGAAATGAGCCAGTGCAGTGGAGCTTTTGCATCTCAGGCTTAATCTGCCACCCACATAAGCTGCTTTTGGAAAATCACAAACCGAGAGGTTTCAGAAGTGGAAGAGGCCAACAGATTCCAACCCGCTGATAATTTTTTTTTCCTGAGGTAGTGGAGATGTCCCCACAGGAGTGTGGATAAACACCAGGAATCATGTCCTGCTCTGAGAGTTTGGGTGGAGTGCTGGGTAAGGCTGCCATGTTCCTCTCCTCCAGCTGCAGTACAGGATGTAGAGCTTAGTATAAAACCAAAGAAGAGTGTGAAACCCGAAGCCAGAGATTTATTTTGTGCCACAGCATTGATGTGTGTCTGGCAAACATCCCTTGCGATCCTAAAAGCTGCTTTTCCAAGAAAAGCAGGTGGCCAAGTTGGACTTTTCATGACTTTTCTTTTAGCAGCTCTTATTTTAAAGGATCATTTTTCCCAGGATAATTTCCTCACTGGAAGAGGGCAGAGATTTACAAATTCCACACATTTTTTAAGCCTGCTCTTGATAAATTTGCTGGGGGGTTGAGGCAGGAATACTCAAAACTTGATTGAAAGATACATCTCTATGGGCTGAGATAACCTGGCTGCACCTTTATGCAAGTCCCTGCTTGTGGATTGGGAAAGGGAGAATTTTATGCAGCAAAATGTACTTTTTTTACAAAGAATCATAGGAACATTTAGGTTGGAAAAGATCTCTAAGATCATTGAGTCCAACCACAAACCCAGCACCACCTTGTTCACCACCAAACCATGGCCCCCCATGCCGTACCTGGAGTGCCTTGCTGTGCTCCTGGAGGCTGCCCACGTACAAAGGGAATTGTAGCTGTAGGAATCATTCCCTCTGGGGTGTAAAAAGTGCTGTGCTGGTGCTTGACAAGCTCCATCTTTGGGAGCATCCTGAGTCACTGTACTCCTTGGAAGTGCTCCTTGGGACTCTGCTCACCTGGTTTAACAGCTCTCAATGCATGCGAGTAGCAGTAGGTGCCACCTCTCTCCTGTCTCTGCTGTGTCCCTCCTCTCCTCTGCTCTCCAGCACTGGTTCTAACTGGTGGTCAGGACTTTTACCCCTGGTGTGGTAAGTTCTGCTTTCTAGGCCAACACTACCCCTGGCGTTGTGTGCTCTGCGCTACCCTCCATCTGTGTGTCCTGACAATGTGTCCAGTGTTTCCATCTGTATTTTGTATTGCAGGTTTGGGACCAGCCCTTTGGCTTGGGGCTTTTTTGGGTCAGGATCATCACAAGTAGCAAAATTTAGGGACTGTTTATTCATATTCATTAGCAGAGCCCAGTTGGGTGTTGCAGATGGTGGAGCAGCCTGTGATAAAGCTGGATGGTGCCTCTTGGGGTGTTTTGGGTGCAAACACAAAGGTACAGAGGTTGATGTCTGTGCAGACACATTGGTTGTGTCTTGTGATAGTCACATGAAGGCAGGCCTGGCAGCTGCCATGTGTGGGCTGGTCCCCGTGCCAGTGAATAGCTCCTTCAGACAGCTCCTGCCTCCAGCTACAACTTTCCAAAACAGCCTCTTCCCATGTCTTGCTCTGCAGCCGAGGCTGCTGGCTGGATGAACGAGAAATCGCGTGCAGCCCCATGGAGCTAAGCATATGATGGGTCACCAGCTGTACTGCCTCTTTTGCCCATTTTTTTCTTGGCCATCAAGTCACTGATTGTGTACCCCAGCTGGTGAGTAGAGGCCCACTGGAATCCACTGGAATCCAATGCTCCTGACCCATGTTCAGGGTGTTCCACAGCATCAAACACCCGGAGCATCTGCAGCTGGAGCTGAAACCCATGGGGCACCAGTACATGAGGTGGCTGCTGCAGGTACAGTTGACTCCAAGGTTCTTTAAGGATTAAGGGCTTCCTGACAAGACCAAGATTCAAGATTTTTGGCTGGTGAATAGCCAAGGATTAACCTACCTTGCAGTGAGACACAAGTGGGAGGAACAGTTCCTGGCTGTTCTGCCAGCACATGTTAACACCACCTCTGTTTGGCACCTAAGCTCTCCAGCTTTCCTGTAGCAGCTGCGTAAATGGAAAGCCTTGGCTAGAGGAATCACACCAGAAATACCCTCTGGAAACATCCTTAGAGAGTGGGACCTGGATAATGAACCAGCCATTTTGCTCCACCCTCCACACTAAAGCCATGAATTGACAAACATGAGTCCAAGTATCTGCCACCAGCTGATCCCAAGTACAGCTGAAGAGCCAGCAATGAAAGAAGATCTCTTGTCCTAAGCTATTCAGAGGGAGCTTCAGGAATGCTTTTCCATGCAGCACACAGCACTGCTGCTTGCTGCGATAAGTCCCTTGGCCATAGTTACCTTATGGGTGGGTGAAACACAGGTTACTCTAACAGAGGAAAAATATTTGGTCCCTTCCTCAACCAGGAGACAACTTCAGACCCCCAGTTATTGCCATTGCCCTCATGATGCTTTGTGGTGTTCCCTAGGGAGGATTTTCTGGTACAGATGCTCATCTTGACATCTGAGAAGGTTTCCCATCCTTTCCATTCAGAGTTTCCTGGCAGATAACCTCAAACAGAAGGATCTTGTGCCAAAAATGCCTTTTAGTCTTTATTTACTAAAGCTGGAAACTCAAAAGGTTGAAATTACTCAAGAACAAAACCATACTGTGGGGACAAATATTTAACAGATCATTTTAAAAACAAGTAGTAGGTTTGGGCTGGGTGGAGATCACTTTTATAGGTTTTGAATTGCTTTTATCCCAGTACCCATCCACAATTTCTGTGTGATCATCACCTAAATGTAAGAATGACAGGAATAAAATCTCTTTCATGGTTTAGACAGTTCCTGACTTTCCCAGTGGTAATTTTGCCTTCCATGCTGCCATCTCCTGGCTGGAAGAGATGTTAGTCTGGGTGAGGGGGAATAGAACATGGAAAAGGAGGAAATACAGCAAATGTGACCCCCCTGCAGCCTACTTTTTATAGAATTTTATTTAAATATTTTTAACAGAAGTAAAATAATTGCTTTAAAACATAGAGCATTCATTTGAGACATTGAGGTGATAGGAAAGCTACAGGAGATATTTGACCATCATCTCCCAAATCCTTTCATACAACCTGATTCTTTACTTTTCATATGCCGAAAGTTTCTCCTCCAGGAGTCCAGTTCCCAAATCACAGCTGCAATTGGAAAATTGAACAATAATTTAGATATTTTTTAAATATGGCAAATCTATTTCTGGGCTACATCATGGGATCCTGGTAGGTTGAGTTACTGCAATTTCATCCCACCCATAAAAATTCTCTGAGGGCATTTTAAATGGTGGCAAAGGTGGAGATATTTTCTATTAAAGCTGCAAAATCTCTTTTATTAAAGGATTCCTTTTGGTGTGTCCTTGGCACAAAGACTTTGGTCTTTTTTTTGTGTAAAGTGCTCAGCAAGAGTTGGAGGAGGAACTTCTGCTGGGACAGATCCAGGTGGTTGAAGGTTCCCTTGAGGAATCACGTCATTGTGACCAACGGGACACTCTGGGTGGAGAGCTGGAATGTCTGGATGAAGGTGGTGGAAGAGCTGTGCAGGCTGATCAATAAGGACCCATGGCTTGGTGCAAACTGATTTTCATCACCTATTGCTCAAGGAGAAAGAAGGTTGGACCTGGTTGGAGAGTTGGAGCAAGGGAAATGCCTCTCTTTATTAGGAGTCATTAAAATATTTCTCTAGGGCCTCACCAAGACTGTAGGTTTTCACCTGTAGGCAAATAGAAATAAAGATGTAGGAGATGAAATAGCTGATTTTTGATAGGAAAAAAAAACCCATCTGATATCCCAAGAGCTGTCTTATTTTTGAATGCTTCATGCTTGGAATCGTTACAGACCGTGCAGCGATTCACCTCTGGGGAAGGCCAGGCCAAACTGCACAAAACCATGTCCCAAGGGGAGATTGGGAAGCTGGCAGCCACACAGAAGAGTCTGACTCCAGATGGAAGGTAGGAATCATGGCTGGAGATGGCAGACAAGTCCTTCTGCCTGTGTCCCTCTTGTTCTCCAACACCTTGTTGAGCCATCCAGGCTCCTTTGGAGCCCCACCTGCAGCATGAATTACCCATCCCACCTTTTCTACATGACCATGGGCAGGCCCAATCAGTGTGTGTGTGGCTCACACCACAATTAAGTTTTGGTGACATGGGCCAAATGTCCTCTCCCAAACCACCCAATCCCATGCATGAAACTGAAGTTTCTCTCCTTTGCTGAGGACGACTAGCCACGTTTCCCTGGTAGAACTTGCATGGATTTGTCTCCTCAGGAATGTCCAGAAGACTGAGATAGTTTTGGGTAGAAAGACCTTTCCTAGTTAAAGCAGTTCTTCTTTCCATGACTTATTTCCAGGCCTCAACGAGCCAAGATGAGGTTTTGGGTGAAGGGAAAGCAGGGGGAGAAGAAGACCCCCCGGGAGAAGCTTGCTACCCAGTCTGAGCTGCTGGAGCTGTACGTGGAGCAGGAAGCCCCTGGCAGGGAGGCCATTCCTGGATTGCAGCTTGGTGAAGGTACATGGTGGGGGGACATGGGACTAGTTGTAAGGCGAGACAAACTGGATTGGGAAATTGGGATATTTCCATGCTGGTTCATGTCTCTTAATTCATGGATGGTGTTAAGCCAGAGCGATGGCAAGTAGGTTAGAGGGTGGGATTCATAATGGATCTCAAGGAATTCCATGTCGCTAATCCTTCCAGCCACCATCTGGACATGGACAGATGTTTCCTCTCTTGAGGAAGGAAATAACCAAAGCAGAAATGACGTTTAATCTTCCTGAGTTCTACACTGTGCTTTTCTCCTCCACAGGTTTCTTCCAATGCCCATCTCCCTGTTTTAGTGTCACAATTATTTTTCATCTGCTCCTCAATCTCTTTCCATCTTTTCATTTATCACCAGCAGATTTGGGTCCTCATCACCTGACGCCCCCACGGAGTCCTGAGCTGTCGGGCATCTACCGGCGGGAATTCAAGGAGAACAAGGAACCCTCTCCCAAAGTGAAGCGCAAGCGCAGCGTCAAGATCAGCAACGTGGCTCTGGAGCCCGTGCAGTGGCAGAATGACTCCCTGCAGATCATAACCAGCACCAGCGACCTGAAGAGCATGGATGAGTTTCTCCTGAAAAAGGTAACTCCTGCCCTCACTGCTGCATAAATCAGCGCAGACATCCAGGAGCAGACAAAAGCAATAAATTAAAAATGATCCTGTGGGTAGCTGTAGTAATGCTAATAATTCATCTGAGGGTGACAGGGCAGGTCTAGAGAAGTTTCTGGTTTTCATGCAGTAGAAACCACCTGGTGATCATGGTGGAGCAGCTGCTTCTTAGTGCTGCTTCATCTCACACCAGCTCTGCTGCAGCAAAAGAGTCATGGGTGTAAAAACCCCCTTGTTTTCTCAGATGAATGAACTGGACAATGAGGACAGCAAGAAGGACACACTGGTGGATGTTGTGTTCAAGAAAGCACTGAAGGAATTCCGACAAAACATCTTCAGTTTTTACTCCTCGGCATTGGCAGTAAGTGAGCAGATGATGGGGAGGACTAACATCTCCAGGAGAAAGGCCATATTCTGGATCCTCCTGGTGGTACAGGTGTTGCTATGCCCTAGTTTGCTCATCCCAAAGGATGGGTATGCTTCCTTTGTATTCAGTCCCATGATCTAAATTTGGACTAGCTCTTCCTCTTGAGCCATCTCTTGGGATACATTGGGTGTAGATTCCTGATCCTCATTACAGCCTTGCTCCCAGCCAAAGGAGAATGACAGAAAGTCAGTAAACTCCAATTTATCATCCAAAGTGCCTGGAAACCTTTGTGTTACCTTTGCTGGTGGTGGAGATGTCTGATCCTTTCTTCCTTCTCTTTATCATACTTGGAGTTTCCCCAAGCAGCTGGAAGCTGGTGAGGCTGAAATAATTTTCTGGAGAAGAAAAGGTGTCTTAGAAAAATCTGGGCTGTATAAAAATCACTTTTCTTTTTGCTTCTGTTTCCTTGAAAGATGGACGATGGGAAAAGCATCCGCTACAAGGACCTCTACGCCTTATTCGAGCAGATTCTGGAGAAGACCATGAGGCTTGAGCAGAGGGACTGGAGTGAGTCTCCAGTTAAAGTCTGGGTCAATACTTTCAAAGTCTTCCTGGATGAATATATGATAGAGTACAAACCCCTGGACTACACCGCGGGGAAGGTATTCAACACTTTTCTTAAACTCCCTTGAAGGTTTGGGAATGATATGTCCGTGGGATTGTGCCTCTGTAGACACCTGAGACCTTCTGTTGTCTTCTCAGCTTTAAGCTGAGCTGGACAAGGCAAGGTGTGACTAACTGGTTGTGTGTCACTGGGCTCAGCCAACCCCAGATCACACTGGGCTGCCAAGGACTAGATGTTATCTCCAGGACAAAGCTGCAACCAGCTGTGGATGGTTGGAAAGGCAGCTCCTGGTGCTTCTTTAGTTCTGGGGGGTTTGTTCAAACTTTGAGGGATGCTGAAAGAGATACACCCTCTTAGGTCTCCTGACCACTTCCCAAGTGACCATACACATCACCATGGGTTGGATTGCAGGAGAAGCGGACACGGGCAGTGGCTCAGGTCTAGGTACCATTCTTAGAGCAGAAAGGGCTTGCATTGTGTCACAGACCTGATCTCACTTCCTGCTCGATATTGTCTGCAAGGCCGACCACAGGATCTGAGGTTGGCCTTGGGAGATAGTGTCTATTATAGAAATGGTGTCTATTGTACAAATATCCCATCTCCTGGCTCTTCAGCTCCAAGTCCTCTCCAGCCTCCTCTCCAGGCAGGCTTTCTTCAGAGCAGGCTGAGCATCATGTTTTCCTTGGGTCCCTCCTGGCAGGGTCAGAGCTGGAGCAGCAGCTACTCCCAGCTCCAAGAAGAAGATAGGAAAAGCTGTCCAGGGAAATTCCAAAACTGGAGTGATCCATACGACAGTTTTCTAGAGTGACTCTTCTGGGGCTGCAGGTGCACTGGAGGACGGGACTGGAAGGCACTGGACAATGTCAGATATGAGCCCTCTGTACTCCTTACCTGGCAAAATTGCCCAAAAATTGAGTTAAATCTCTTTCCCTTGCCAGATGCCAAAAACAGAACGAAAAAAGAGAAGGAAAAAGGAAGCAGATGTGGTGAGTAAAGCCTGCACATTAAAAAATCAATGTCCTTGGGGCCAAAATGTCAAGAGACCAGCTTGTGACACATCCTGGGCTAAGATCTGAACATCAGACCTGAAAGGACATGTTAGAAAGACATTCGAGGTGGATTTGCTTTGCTTGATAAATTATCACTTGGGTTGGCTCTCAAAACACATCCCTCATCAGCCAAGACATAAATGTAATGTTGAGGGTTGTTAGAAAAGGGCGCAGAGGAAAACAAAATCTTGCTCCAACTTTCTGCATAAGCGTACAGTATGTCTTTTACATCTCTGGGATCAGACGTGGAGGACATTGCATCTCCTGTTTTCCTAAGGGATATGATGGTACTAGGAAGGGTGCAGATGCAGAGCCAAAAGAAGGGGCTACAGATGCAGAGAAAGCCTTCTTAACATGAAGAAGTTGACCTGCCACGCTTGGTCAAAGAGTTTCCAACCCGTTTCCATGATGGTTCGGTTCTCCTACAAGATGGATGTTGGTTTGGGTTGTCTATGGGTTTGCTGGGCTGAAAAAGAAACAAAAATACCAAATAAAAGAAAGAGGTAAAGTTGAAGGGCTGTCTGTATTCATCTCTCCATTCTGCAGCAGGCTGAGCACTAGCTCCCTTTTCTCACCACCCAACCTTTATCCTCCAGGTGGAAGAGCACAATGGTCACATTTTCAAGGCAACCCAATACAGCATCCCCACATACTGTGAATATTGTTCCTCCTTGATCTGGATCATGGACAGGGCTTCTGTTTGTAAATGTAAGCACCCTTTCTTTGATCCTTTTCTTGTGCTTCTATCACAGTGATGAGTTTGGGGATTTTGAAATGTGTTTACTGCTGTTTCCTGCAACCCCATGCTCAAATAATTTTGATTTTTGTAACACCTGAAGAGCTTTGGGGACAGGTCTTGAGGTTTCTGAAGTCAACTAGTAAGTCCACCCCAGCAGTCCTTCCTAGCACAGTTAATGAACTTTGTGTTACATATCTTATCCCATCAGGTTGTGTGGCCATCTCGTAAGGTCAGACACATTTAACTGTCATGGTAGGAAGGACAGTAAAGTCAGGTGTGGAAATGTGTCCCTAGGAGGCCTGTGGGGGTCCTGACCTTGGCAAACTCATTGGCTTTGCCTGTTTGACCTCCAGGCATGTGACTTTTTGGGGAGATCAGGAAAATGGAGGAGGGATGATGGAAAAGCCTGATAAATCTCTTTTTGGAAAAACCCAAGAGATGGATCAACCTTTTCCATCATCCCTCCTCCATTTCTGTGATTAGGTTGGTAGCATCAGCCCTCAAGCATTTCAGGCCCAGTGCAGGAAGAATACAAAGGAGATGTCATTTCCAGTCTCTGAGGGTATCTGTGTCTGATAGCTCTCGTTATACTCTGAGTTGATCTGTCGGGAGGATGGGGGGAGGGTTTCATGTTTCATGGATGTAAATATGTAACCTTTAATTTTAAAGGCTTCATTATTTTTGTTTGAGTGGGTCTAATAACACTCCTTTTCTCCACTGCAGTATGTAAATATGCTTGTCACAAGAAGTGCTGTCTTAAAACCACAACCAAGTGCTCCAAAAAGGTAAACGTCTGCCATTGCTTTACTTTCATTAGATATCTTGAGACAAGGATCCCAAGTTTGTATAAAAATTATTGGAGGTGCAAAGTTTGATAGAATGTTGGAAATAACTCTCCTTTCAGCAGAAGCTTAGACCAGAGATCCCCAGAGGTCTCTCCAACCAGAGTTTTGTAGATATTTTGGGAATTACGCGGTGGTGATGAGTCACTGTAGATCTGCCCAGTCATGCAGCAGATGTTGCAGTGTCCTTCCCTCCCTTGCAACCACACAGAATAATAGGAATTTCCCTGGCTTTGTAGCTTTTAAGGATTTGGAAATGTGGGGTTATTCTTGGAAATACAGGCTTTTTCTCTATGGTCCTTGCTTGCTACAGCTGAGCGAGGAAGGGCCAGGTGGAGGATGTTCACTGCCCTCTTTTAAATATTAATTAAATATTGTAATTAAATATTGTTTACTGGATTTAAGGGTATGGGGAACAGGGAATGAGTGCAGCAGGTCATCCCAGCTAACAATGAATCATCAAGATTTGGTGGGGATGTTTTAAATAGCTTATTTTGTGCTCAAAATAAGGAAATAGAGTCACGATAATGAGTGGAAAGTTTTATCAGCTCCCTGGGAAGCTTCTCAGGGGAGAACAACCTCCATAATAGACAGCCCCCAGAAAGATGCACGAGTCCATTTTTCCCAAGGAATAATCTGAATATATACATTAAAGATGTGTGAGTATGTGAATATATTTGTATTTTGAATATATATAGAACTTTTGCTGCAGTCTTTCCTTTCTGGCACTATTTTTGCAAGAGCTGGGAGTGCCTCATAAGAGTTTGTGCTCTAAAATCTGGGAAGTTCATTGAGATCTCTGATTAATTTTTTCAGACATTCTTGGAGCTGCCTTCTTTGTTGTGATTTCTCTGCACAAAGAAGTTTTTGTGCTGCATCCAAGGAAGCAAGTTCACTGTGTCTTCATGGGTAGCTTTGCACTGGGCAGTTAGAAGTTCTCTAGGAAGGCTCCAGATCCTTTGTGCTTGGTGAATTTGTGTTTTTAGGGCTGTTCTCAGTGACAGGGAGCTACAAACCATCAGTCACGAGAAATAAACAACATGGGGACCTTCCACACATCTTCTCCTAAGGTTTGCAGGATCAATGAAAGGATGACATTGAGTGGGAGAAAGAAAAATGCAGGAGTGATTTTGCGGGGAGCCAGTGCCTTGCTGAAGGCAAAGTTGCATCTCACCTTTCTTTGGCTAGGGCTGAGAATTTGTGTTAATATTTTATTGGATCTTTTGACTTTTCAAATCCTGAATCTCCTGTACAGGAGAACTTTCTCCACATTTGAATTTGCCAGATATCAACTCTCCAGTGAGCGTTTGCAACTGGCAAAAGGGCCCTTCCTGACAGGTGTAGATGGGTCTTTTCATGTTCTTTTTTTGGCATCTTGTTTGTTCACTGATATTTTGTAACTGTCAGTGCTTCGAGTTGATTTAAATACCCAAGATTCCAGATTTGCCTATTCTGCTTCGTGCATCTTTGGGAGGTGAAATCATCCCTGGAGATGGTGTCGGAGGGGCAGGAGGTGGAGGAGGACCATGCACAGCTGCGTTGGCTCTGCCAGGCTGGGAATATAACTACAATGGGGCTGGTTAAAGAAAGAAAACCCAAATATTTTGCCTTCAGGTGCATGTCCAGAGACCGGGTTAGCATCACAAGACCCGTGTCCTGTCCTCCATTAGACTCACACATCTCCTGTACCTGCTGAAGGACTCTGAATAGTCAGATCCAAAGCTGCAGCAGCATTGCATCACAGAAGGATTTCAGTCCCTTTTTCCCTTTTCCTGTGCAGCACGACCCGGAGCTCTCGCCGCGACAGTTCGGCGTGGAGCTGTCCCGGCTGACCAGCGAGGAGCGGGCAGTGCCGCTGCTGGTGGAGAAGCTCATCAACTACATTGAAATGCACGGGCTCTACACGGAGGGCATCTACAGGAAATCAGGATCCACCAACAAGATCAAGGAGCTGCGGCAAGGCCTCGATACAGGTAAGAGGAGAGGGGAAAAGATCCTACATGGGGAGGAAAATCTCTGCAGCAGCAAAGTTGGATGGGAGGAAAGTGGAATGTTTCAGCATTCCTGACTCCAGGCTGTGCAAGGAATGACTTCACATTAGCAGCCATAACTCAGGTCACCAACTCATGGGTTTTTTGGGAGCAATCCACGAAAAAAAGTCATTCTAATTGAGGGAAAGTGCTGCCTTACTTAGAACGTAACAATCAGTGAGAAAAGAAATCCTGGTCCCACCTGAAGTTATTTGCCCTGGAAAATGTATTACTCTCTAATTTACCATGTGGAGCTGGTAAAAGCTGGCTTTGGTGCTATTAAAGGCATGTAAACATATTTTATTTTAGAATACTTTATGATTGAACAGTTTGGGTTGGAAGGGACCTTTAAAGGTCACCTTGTCCAGCCTTGGGCTTCATATTGATCACTGTCTCTTGTTCTTTTCCTTCTTGCTTCATCTGGTGCCAAACCCAGACATCGATAACGTGAATTTAGACGACTATAACATCCACGTCATTGCCAGCGTGTTCAAGCAGTGGCTTCGAGATCTGCCCAACCCCCTCATGACCTTTGAGCTCTACGAGGAATTCCTGCGAGTGATGGGTGAGGAGCTCCCCTCACTATCCCATTCCCTTGGTAGAGGGAAATGGTGGCCACTTTGAGTGCCAAACTTTTCATTCACTCTTCGGGGCCAAAACAGCTGGTTTTGCCAAATTGCATTTACCTGGTTTCAAAGTCTGATTTTTTGGTTTTAAAGGGTTTTTTATGCAAAACCTCAGGCAATTTGGTCTCAATTTAGTGGCTTTTGCATCATGGTTCAGCTAATTTCAGCCCCCAAGTTCTATCACTTAAGTAGTAAAATTAAGTGTTAAGAAGTACCATTTTAAATAGGAGGAAGAAGTAGAAGCTGTCCCTAAATTCTGGTGGTTTCTCCACAGGCCTCCAGGAGAGGAAGGAGACAGTGCGTGGGGTGTACTCAGTCATCGACCAGCTCTCCCGCACCCACCTCAGCACCCTGGAGCGCCTCATCTTCCACCTGGTCAGGTATGCTGGGCCTGGGCAGCTTTAGGCAAAGGCAAGATGGTCAGGCATCCTTCCCACCAGAACAGCTGAGGCTTTTGCACCTGCCCTGTCTCCCAGGTGGTGGCTGTGGAGCTGTTTCTCCAAGGGATGTTGTATTGATGAGTGACCTCTGCTGTGCTCTGGTCACTTGTGGTTCCTACAGCTCTGTGGTGCCTCTCACCACTGCAGGGACATGGTTTTGGGTGGAAAAGGCTGGGTGTTGCCTTGGGAATATCTGAGATGTCTCGAGGTTTGTCTTTGTCCCTCAAAGCAAGATTGCACCATAGAAATATCATCTCCTCCCTTCAGCCATGACCGTGTGCAAAAGGTGCAGTGGAGATGCCTCTACACCTGACTTCTCTCATAATCCCTATTTTTTCAGGATTGCCCTCCAAGAAGAGACCAACCGCATGTCAGCCAATGCCTTGGCCATTGTGTTTGCTCCCTGCATCCTCCGCTGCCCCGACACAACAGACCCACTACAGAGTGTTCAGGACATCAGCAAAACCACCACGTAAGAGCCTGGGGCTGCGTGAGCTAGCTCCACCACCACATCCCCATTCACATCTTGGTAACCCCTGGGATGGTCAAATGGCTCAAAAATTGACAGCTTTGGCATGAAGGGAATGAAGGGATAAACACATAGTAATTTATGCATTTAAATGCAAATAAATGCATCTGCATGAAGGTATTTGAAATCCTCTCAGTCCCCAGGAAGTTGTTAAATGAGGATTTTTAAGTGATGGAGGATCCCCAAGAGTGGATAAGCTTCTGTTCCTGCCTGGCAGGAAAAGGTGGAGTTTGTGCTGACATAGTTTTATAGTTAATGTAGTTTATTTTTTGGCAAGTAGATCTTGATTCTTACTTGGTTTTGGCTTTTTTTACTGAAGGAGGTGAGTTGTTTGGTCTGCAGCAATAGTAATATTAATATACTTAGATTTATTCATGGTGTTTGCCATAACTGAAAAGGTTTTACAGAGAAAAAGTGAAGTACTTGCCCAGATTCAGTTTGGCTCATACTAAATGGGTGTTAAAATAGATACTGGAGTCAATTACAATAATGAAAACCCTCCAGTGAAGGGCTAGGCTTTTGAAAGGGGTGGTTTTACCTCCAATAAATATTAAAATTGTTGAAGACCAGAACATGTTTGGAGGCCCAGCAGGCAGGAACACCTGTCCTTTAACAGGATTTCATTGTAGCTTCTCCCTCACACTTCAGCTCCAGCACATCTCTCATTTTATTACAAGGAAAGGACTGTGTTTTTTCCCCAAACACCCTCCTGACAACACTAAACAGTCGGCTCAGATGCACAAGCTGCTGCAGAGTTACTGCGTGCAGGTGAGTTGGAATCAGCCTGTCTTCTCCAGATTTGAGTTCCACCACTCCCTCTTCCAAGGGGGATAGATTTCTCTGGTGGGATCCTTGACCATCTGTAGGCTGTTCCTCAATCCATCCCTAGCCCGTGATCACTCTTTTTAGGACAATTCTCACCATCCTATCTCTTGCAGCTGGAGCTTTCTCCTCTGTGCTCTTCCATCAGGGCAGATCTTCCAAATAATCATTTCCTTGTAATAAAATGAGAGGATGTGCTGCAACTAACGGAGAAGCTACCAGGAAATCCTGTTGAAGGACAAGCCAAGACAAGACAGAGCAGCTCAGATCAAATGGCTTCCTCCTCCCATTTTGTCTTCTTTTGGGTTTTTTCTTCCTTAGTTGTGTGGAATTAATTGTCATCGAGCAGATGAACAAGTACAAGGCTCGGCTCAAAGACATCAACAGCCTGGAGTTTGCAGAGAACAAAGCCAAAAGCCGCCTCTCCTTGATCCGCAGGTCTATGGTGAGATGCCAAAGCCCTCTCTGTCCTCTCCTGTCCCCTCCTTGCCCCAAGCCACCCTACCTTATCTTCTCCTGCTTATCCCAGCCTCCCAAACCTCTTGCAACCTCTTGCACACCATCTCCACCAGGACAGGGACCCTCAGCCCCATGGTGACTCTTCACCTTTGCAGGGAGTCATGCCAAAGCATGAGGAGGTGGGAACAGTCCATGGAAACATTGTCGCTCCTGCTCAGATGTTCCTGATCAGCATTTCCACCTTCATGTGAGCTTGTTTGGTCCTGAGTTGAGTCAGACCTTTCAGTGACCATTTCAGCATCACCCCATGGGTGACCTGGACCATTGTTTTTCGTGCTCAGTCACATTATCTGAACACAAAATGAGTTCCCCAAAGGCTCTCCCTGCTCCCGCACTGCCTTTTTGGGAGCCTCAGACCCATCTCATTGAGCTTCCATGCTTGCAGGGGCCGGCAGGCTGTGGATGCACCTGTGCTTGGCTTGTTGGGCTGCGGGAGAGGGACAGACCTTGTGCAGCACCGTCAGCACAGGCTTGGGCTGAGGAGCCAAGCGGCCCCCTCTGCTTGGACCTGCCCCCTGTGATCCTCAGGGACACGTTGCTTCTGCTTTTTGGGGATGAAATCCAAGCAGGGGCTGCCCAAGATTGAGTAGCTGGTGCTGCAGAGCTGCCCCACTCATCTCAGTTAACCAAAAAAACCTCAAACTGAGCAAAGGGGTTTTTGGAGGGGCGGCGGCATGTGCACTCTAACCTTCTGCTTTCCTTTTCATCTCCTCTCTAATCCAGAAGCCCGTACTAATTGCAGTTAGATTTATGAGCATAACCCGCAGTTCAATCCCGGTATGTATCAACGGCAGCTGCCGCCTCCCTCGTTGTGTGTCACCGTCGCTCATTCCAGCTCTGTCCCACTGGCCATTGTCCGTGACCTGTCCGGTCCCGCCACTCCTCGGAGCCGCCGTTCCTCCAGCAGGTCCCATGGGCGCAGGAGTTTGGGGCTGGCACTCAGCCATCCCTGCACGCAGCTCCTCAGAAATACGCTTCCCACCCCTTTTCCCTTCCTACTTTAATTTTCTATTTTATTTTCTTTTTCCATCTTGTGCTTCCCTCTTTTTTACTTTGCTTGACTCATCCCTTCCCTTCCTACCTTGATTTCTCCTCGCTCAGGATGCATTTCAGCATCAAGTTGCTTTAACAGCGTTGCTGTTTCTGAAGATGGTGACTAAAACCCTCAGCTTGGATGCCTTGGAGATTACAAGGCATCCAAAGGTGTCCTCCACCTTTGTTGAGGAGAAGCACCACCACCCTGAACCCAAGGTCAGAACACCCAGGTTAGAATGAGGAGTCCAGGAAGTCTTGTATTCCCCAACTCCATCGCAGCTTGAGTTTGAGTTCTGTGAGATTGTGGCAGGCAAGAAAAGCACCTACAGGATTTTGGGAATGCTCATAGAGCTGTTTCCTTTCCTACCAGGCTCAGCCCATGACAGTTCCCTCAGGTTCCCCCCATTCTTCCACATCCATGAGTGTCAGGAGGTGGAGAAGAGCAAAATTTGAGCTCTGCTTCCCTGAGCATGGCATTTCTCAGGGGCTTAAGTCCACGAGCCAGTGGGATCTTCGGGATCTTGGGGCTTTTGGCTAATAGGATTCAGGGAGCTGTGCTTCAGCTCAGGAGCCCACGTGAAAAGTGTCATCAGAAGAACACCGGGGCACAGGAGAGCCTTTGCAGACAAAGAAAGATCTCTGAGATGTGGAGTTAAAATATGAAAGGGCTAAAATGGAGGAAATCTGGCTTTTAAAGGGAAAAAGGGAGGATCCCTTATCCTGAAAATCTGCTCTGGGCACATGGGTTGTCAGCAAGACCCAGGGATGCTACAGTTGTAGGGGTTAAATAGGGGGAGCAAAACTGAGCTGCAACAAGCTCTTTAACCCCAAGGAGAGGCAGGATCTTCCTTGGTGATGGTTGTCAGGGGAGGACAGCAAGTGCTGGACATCTCCTCGTCCTGGTCATGTCAGGATCTGGAATGTAGAAGATGAGAAGTCTGGTCATGATAATGGTTAAGATAAAAATTGTTTAATATCTGCCAGGTCCCTCATCTCCAAGAATCCTCAATTTTCCTCTGCTCCATGGAGCAGATCTGTAGAGCTGATCCTCAGAAGATTAAAACAGTTGTATATATAATCTCCACCTCTACCACCACCATTTGCGTCCTTTTTTGTTTTCAGTTTCAGTATTTTAAAAAATGAGATAGTTCTTCAGAGCTGCATTAGATCAGAGTGAGTTCAACTGTGAGCACAGAGATCCACATTGATTGTCTTACAATGGACCACTGGAGATGGTCCTGGTTTCTGGATCTCCTGTAGATGAGACATGGCATGGCATGGACAACATAATTTGGTGGGAGTTCCTGTTTGCTGAAGGGGTCAGTGAGACCCTTGTGATGCTCAGGAAATACCAAGGGTGGATGAGGGAAGGATGTGTGACTTGATCCAAGGATAAAACAGGTTTTATCAGGTGCCCTGAAATCAAAGCCTTGGTGATGCTCCCACCCAAAGCCACCGTCAAGCTTCCCATCGCGCAGGCTGTGGGCTTTGTGGGGACCCAGCCTGCTGACAGCTGGGCTTGCCTGGACCTGGACCAAGTTGCACTTGATCCATCAGCATCATCCTCACCACCTCCATCCCCAGCCCCTCCAATGTGTGGAGTCCTTCTGGTACTTCTCCCAGCCTGAGGGCCTGGGGTGCATCTGGCGGCGGCACGCTGAGGATCGGTGTCTGGGGCCTTCTTCTTCGCTCCTTGAGAGAGCAGTGTGGTTGGCACCTGAGTGTTTGCCGCATCAGCTCGGCCGGTGGTGGTGACACCATTGTCTCTCTTCAGGGCAAAGGACGCGTGCGACGTGGTGCCTTCCCCAGCCCCGCGTCCCCTGTCACCGGCCGCTTGCCCTCAGTGACAGATGTCCCTGAGGAGACGCTGAGCAGCGAGGAGGCCATGGAGATGGAAGTGACAGAGCAGCAGCAGGTGGCCATGCAGCAGGAGGAGAAGGTGCTGACTGAACAGATCGAGAGCCTGCAGAAGGAAAAGTGAGTCTGGCCAAGGGTTCAAGCCATGTCCCAGCCGCTGGATGTTGCTTGAGGTCACGTGGTTGATAACTGGAGGCTCCACCCCTCCATGATCTCTTGGTGCATGTGCATCCCTTTCTCCTCTCCACCTTTTTGGTCCCGTTGGTTCAGTGGGGCTGGGTTGGCTTTGCAGGGAGGAGCTGACATTCGAGATGCTGACACTGGAGCCCCGCGCCTCCGACGACGAAACCCTCGAGTCCGAAGCCTCCATTGGCACAGCTGACAGCTCCGAAAATTTGAACTTTGACTCCGAAGGAGCCATCTCCGATCGCTCGGGTAAATCCAGCTGTTCTTGGGTTTATGATGGAATGGTTTGGGTTGGAAGGGACCTTCAAAGGTCATGAAGTCCATCTCCCTGCCATGGGCAGGGACACCTTCCACCACGTTTTTCTGTAGCTTTGGGAAGGGTTATTTGGGATTTTCAAGTATTTAAAGTCGACAGTTTAAATGTGTGCAGGGAGGGGGGTTAAGGATTCAAGCACGTGGCTCTGGGGGGATGGGTGGGAGCAGCCAGGATTGGTGGGGAGGTGAGCATTCTTACAGCACTGCCGCGTCATCTGGGGTGATGCTGCCCCCAGAGATGCTGGGAATGTTGTCCTGGCTCCACCCCTGGGAGCAGGGTGGTTGGATACTGGGTGCTGACCATCTGTGGTCCTTCTGCCCCTGCAGAGAGAAGTGTAGCACTTACCTCTCTGCGCCCTGCCAAGGCCGAGGGCCCGAGCCGGCTGCGACGGCACCCCAGGATGCGGCTGGACCCAGCAGAGCCAACCGACACCCCCATCTCCTCCTCCTCCTCCTCCTCCCAATCATCCACCTCCTGCTTACCCCACCTGCCCCGGAAGCGCTTCCAGATGTACTCCAAATCTCCTTTCTACCGAGCAGGGGGACATGGCGAGACCCCCGAAACCCGGGCGAGCCCCGAGGGCCTGACGGGGCCTCTCCATTATCCCGAGGACCGGCCGCAGTTCACCACGCGCGGGACCTTCAACCCAGAGAAAGGCAAACAGAAACTGAAGAGTGTGAAATCTTCCCCCGCAAAAACCAAAGAGCCCCCGGATGGGGGGCCTGGAGGGGGACGCAAGAGGAACCCTGAGGCCGACTGCGCTGCCACCCAAGCCCTTGTCCTCATGGGGAGCAACGAGTTCATGGTCTGAGATGCTCCACCCCGGAGCCGCATCCGTGCCGGGGTATCCTCCCCATTGGCAATGCTCTGATGGCTTCCTCGTTAACGCCAGGAGATGAATTCTTAATTAAAAAGGCCGGGAGGAGACGGTTTTAATGGTGGCCTTAATGATTTGGGGGGGTTGAGACCTTCGGGTGGCCAGGAGATGGACAGGGATGGGAGGCATTGACCGGTTCCTGGCCCTTCCCCTCGGAGCATTCCACGTCTGGGCGCATCCGCCGCCAAATCCTCGTGCTGAATTGCCATCGCCTGTTGGTAGGAGCAAACCAAGCCTAAAAATCCCACGGGAGCATCCCGAGCTGGCTCCACTGCAGCCAAGCCCTCTGCGCTTTAACCACCTCATCCACGCCAACACCAAGTGCATGGAAAAGTGTTAAAACCTGCCAAAAATCACCTTTTCCCTTTGTTTTTTTATTTTTTAACGAGACCTAACCATTTTTCCTTCTTTTTTTTTTTAATCATCAGTATTAAAAAATAATAATAATTAATAATAATCGAGGACTACTTGAAGTGATATGTGTTTATATGCTGGTTCCTGGAGTTTCGTGTAAATATATATTTTTTTAATTTTTTTTTTTTAATATTTTTCCCCTGACAGAACTTTTTTTTTTTTTACTACTATTATTATTATTGTTATTATTATTTTTGGGCTGGAGAGGAGGGGAGCAATTGGCTGAGCCATCCTTGGTGTCACCACTGGTGTCACCGGCCATCACTCAATAAAACATGGAGTTTTATTCTCAGCAAGAAATCCCTGGAGGTGTAATTATGCAATCATAACCCATCATAGCACTAATTATCGATGCTAGTTACTGACTCAGCTTGTAATCCCTCCCCAGTCTCATCATCATCCTCAGTGGCACTTGGAGAAGCTCTGGGTACCAGAAAGCCTCTGGAAAGGCAAAATCAGGAGCCCCAGGGCAATAATTAGATTTACAAAGGCTGGATCTGTCCTCCTAGGTGGGGTGGACTGGGGCTCATTCTTTCCTGAAATGCCATAAAAAATGGGGAAAATAGCAAAAAATTGAGTTTTCCTGGGTATTTTGTCTTTTCCCGGCATGACTGGAATTGGCTGAGCTGCTCCTCGGTCCCCTCTCTCCCTGCCCTTTCCAGGGATGGTTTATTTATTGGGGTAATTTTTTATTTGATATTTGGAATTTGACTTTTTTTCATGTTATCTTTAATTTTTTTCCAATGGGGGAAGTGACAGATGCTGCAGGGAGAGTGGGAACAGCATCGGCCTTGGCGCTGCATCCTGGGAGTGGAGCGAGACCAAGTCAATCACCCCCATCCCCCATCCATGGGGGAAAATGGGATTTTCCCTGTCCCAGAGGGGAAAACAGGGCTTTGGGGACGGACACGGATGCACTGAGAAGGCAGATGGCGACCACAACAGTGGAAACTCCTGGGGAGCCATCCCAAATTCTCTGGGAGCTGGGATTGCTGGGACCATCCGAGTGCTTGGTGCCAAACCAGCCTTCTGAGCCTCTTGAGCTGAAAACCCCAGAACTGCCCTTAAAATGGCCCCAGGGGAGGAGATCCTGGGCAGGAGGGAAGGGTCCAGCCTCGTCCTCAGGTTTCTCATCCCCGTGGGATGAGAGCAGGGATGTCAGATCTGACTGGGGCAAATGTATATATGCATATATATACGTACACACACACACACAGAGATGTGTGTGTGTTTATATGTATGTGTATATATGTGTGCATATATATATGTATATGTATCTCATTTCTTTTGGAATATATTTATTTTCCTTATATGCATTTAATCTCTGTATAAGGAAAATATATTTAACTGATATATATATAAAGAACATATATAATAATATATATATTCTATATATAAAGAAAATGTACACACAAAATAATAAACATTCTCTGTATAATTTAAAAATACATAAAAGAGTATTAAGACTAAATACATTTATGTATTTTCTGTGTCGTATATATAGTACATATTTTAATATAAATATATAAGATATTATATATAAAGAATACATATTTCTCTATGTATATACGCTTATATGTTTATATATAAAGAAGTATATAAAGGAAATTAATTATATATTTCCTTATGTATACATTTTACATATTTCTATATATAAGGAAGTATATATATAAAGGAGATATGTACTATATATAAAGAATATTTATTACTTTATATATATTTTAATGTATTTCTTCTCTATGTAGAAACATATTTAATGTTATATGATTTAAACATATATTTAATATATGTTTAATGTGTATGTTTATATATGTTTCTTCACATATATTTATATATTTCTTTATATAAAGAGTGTATTTCTCTGTAAAGAAATATATAAAGGAAATATATAGTATATATAAAGAAATATATTTTCTCTCTATTTCTTCATACATATAAAAATGTATGGAATGTAGGGAAAATACATAAACTAGACTTCTTGACAGAGATAAATATATATAGAATATATAGAAAATATGTTTCTTTATATATATATGTATAATATATTTGTGGTTATATGTATAAAGAAAAACACATGTAAAAGAAATCTATACATATATATAAAATCCAGCAGTGGCAGGAGCTGAGCAGGACTGGAGGGATAACGGCGTGTTCCAGGGTCCCCTTCCCCGGCATCTCCCCCGCTCCTTCCCAGCCCTTCCCAGGCAGGATTTGGGGTCCCAGAGGGTTTTCCAGAGGGCTGGATGTACTGACTACTGGAGGGCTGCGAGGGGAATTGTTGTTATTTTTCATGGAAAGTTTTCTAAGTAATTTATAAAGTCGCTGCTTGTAAACTAAACAGAGTCTGTATGTAAGAGGATATATTATCCCGCGTCGCGCGCGCTCGGAATCTGTACAAACTGACAAACGGACAAATAAAAGTGTCATTCTGCAAAGGCCAAGAATTCCCGGGGGGACGTCGTTCCTGCTGCCCCCTGCCCGCATCCCGGGGCTCTGGGGCTCGTTCCGTTTGTTCCACAGGGTTATGAAGCTGTGGATTTTCCCGATCCTGATCATGTGGCTGGAGCAGCTGGGATGGGGAGCCAGGGCTCCAGATCGCTTCCCTTCGCATTGTTTCATGCTGGTTATTCCCATTCTCGTTATTTATATGCACAGAATTTCTATTTTACTTGTTATTCACATTGTTTTTATTTCTGTATATACAGATTATTTATATACAAATTATTTTAATCAGGTACTTTTTATTTTATTTATATTTAGACAATTTATTTTTGATTTTTCTGTATTCAGATAATTTCCAACTATTTCTATTAGATTTCTATAGATTATTCAGATTGTTTCAGATTATTTCTATTTCTGTAGATTAGTTTTAGGTAGACTGGTTCATATTCAGATGATTTATTTTCAATTTCTTTCTATTCAGATTATTTTATTTTATTTCGGTCCACATAATTTAATTCAGCTGATTTCCAGTGATATTCATTATGCTTATCTTATTAATATGCAGTTTGTTTATTCTCAATTTATTTCTATTTATATTATTTCAGATTATTTAGTTTTATTTTCTTTCTATTCAGATTATTTAAGGAGATTTCAAAGCAGATCTTTATATTCCAATAATTTACATGCATTTTATTTCTTTTAAGATTATTTAATTTCATTTTATTTGTGTTTTTACTATTTAATGCCCATTTTATCCAGTCAGATTATTCATATACATCTACTTACATTAAGATAGTTTATTTTCAGTTAATTTCTATTCACAGTATTTCAGTTTATTTAGTTTCATTATATTTCTGTTTAAATTATTTTGTTCAGATTCTTTCCAATAGAATATTTCCAAACAGATTATTTATATTTATTTTTTTTATATTCAGATAATTTCAGGTTATTTATTTTCATTTTAATTTTATTCCTTTTTTTTTTTTCTACTTATCTTCCTTATACTGATTATTTAATTCAGATTATTTATACTGATTTTACTTATATTTAGTTTATTTCCATCCAGATAATTTATTTTCAAGTTACTTATATTCAGATTATTGATTTTTATTTATTCCTATTTGGGTTATTAACATTCAGTTGGTCCCCCCAGTCCCCCATCCAAGGGGACCCAAGTCACTGGCACAGGGACTCTGGCTGCAAAACTCTCTTTATTCCGAGTATAAAATGGGGGACACAAGTGGGACACCCCGAACACAGGGACAAGGGTCTGTCACTGCGTGTCACCCAGGCTGGGGTCACCCCTGTCCAGTGTCAGCCCTGGCCTGGGATCAACCCGAGGTTATCCCAGTCTGGTGTCACCCCCAGGTGTCACCACCTTTGGCAAGTGTCACCCCTGGGCTGGTGTCACTCCCGGGCTGGCACCACCCTTGGCTGTTGTCACCCCTGGCTGACGCCGTGCCCCGGCTTGGCCTCATCCCTGGGTTAGTGTCCCCGAGGCTGCCCCCTGGGTGGCAGTAGGTCCTCATGGTGCCAAGGTGCTCTGCCTGGGCTCCTCCAGCATTTGGGACACCACTGAGACGGACCCCAGTGAGGTGCTGCCAGTGCATTGGGCACGCACCTGGGGACAGCCCCCTTCCACCCCCAGGGCAGCTGCTCCCACCTCCCAGCTGCCAGCATTCCACAGTCCTGGACGTTGCCCCAGAGATGGGACCATGCGCGCCTTCACATCCCAGGGTGAGGAGACCCGGGGTGACAGGGTGCCAGCCCAGGGTGACAAGCCAGGGAAGGGGGTTCAGTTCTTGAACATGTCACACAGCAGCTTCTCCATGGGGGTGTTGCCGATGGTGCGGCGGAAGAAGAGCAGCTCCACGCGCTCCGAGGAGATGAAGCGCAGCGCTGGGAGGAGCAGCAGCAGCTTCCCAAACCTGGGGGGATGGAGCAGTGGCCATGGGTGGGTGTCCCACCCTGGTGTCACCCGCGAGGACATAGGGACAGCGGTACCTGACGGGTTGCCCAGGGTAGTGGGAACGGTTGTGCTGGCCCAGCATCACCTGTGATTGGTCCTGCAGGTTCTCCACCTGCTCAGGGTCCTTCAGGCCACGGGTCTCTGCAGGCACAAGGGGGTGACAGGCTGGGGAGGGGCATGGGGATGGCCTTTGGTGGCTGCTGGGGGTGGCCTCACCTGGTTTGAAGAGCACCACGGCCTTCATGCAGGCAAATTCTGTGGGGTCAACAGCCAACGCCTTGAAGCGGCCAAGGGTCTCCTGCAGCGCCCGCACATCCAGGGTGGCCGGCAGCAGCTTCCCAGAGGTCGGCTCGGGGACAGCCAGCAGCGGGCAGCTCTCCAGGGGCATGGACCACTGGATGGCACAGAGCAGGAACAGCTCACTCCATGCTTCCTCCAGCAGGATCACCTGGGGAGAGTGAGGGGAACCCCAAAACCTCTGTCACCCCCAAAGTCTCCAGGACCTGTAGCCACCGCAGCTGGTTGGGCTGACAAGCATCTGCAAGGAACCCTAAGAATGTTGTGGATATGCTCCAGCTACCCCAGCTGGCTGCTACTTTTTTGGGGTTCCTGTTGCTCCATGGGCAGATCTCCAATTCCTCATGGAGATTGCCAACCCCACCTGGTCACGGAATGGCAGGTTGGAGAAGACAGGCAGGTTCTTGGCCCATTTCACTGCCATGAAGAGGAGACGTGCTGAGGTCTCATAGATGTTTTCGGGGCTGGCTGCCGGGTACGGTGCCATCTGGTACTCGCCAATTGCCCGCTCTGGCTCACTGCCCGTCACATCCACCGTCTCATCAGCTGCAGGGGTGGAAGAGGACACTGATTGTCATCACACTGTGGGGACATCCACCACCCACCCAGCCCCCTCTCCACTGGCAGCCACCCACCGTCCTCGGGCTCCAGCTTGGCACAAGTTTCGGCTGTCATCAGGCTGGCCATGAAGCGATGGTTGGTGGGTGGTGTGGGCGCTCGGGGACCCGGGGTGACAGTAGCACCAGGACCACGAGGAGCCGGACAGGGTGATGGGGGGACCTCACATGTGGTGGCCACATGCTCAGGGGGCAGCTCAGCATCCAGCTGGATGCTGTCCAGCTGGACCTGGGCCGTGCTGCGGGGCTGGCGCTCGTTCTGCACGGCTGTGCAAACAAGGTGGCATCAGCACCGGCCACCCCGCTGTCACCCCCTGTGGTTTGTCACTGCGTGTCCCCCTGCATCTTACCATCCTTGTTCATGCCAGCCTGCAGGCACTTCTTGAGCCGGCAGGCCTGGCACTGGTTGCGGTGAGCTTTGTCCACTGGGCACAGCCCTGTCCCCGCCTGGCACCTATGGGGAGAGGTGGCACATGGCTGCAGCCCCTGAGGTGGCCCCTGTGCCCGAGGAGGGTCCTCCCCCATAGGTACCATGTCTCTCCCCATGGGTTCCCTCCCTGTCCCCAAGAGTGGGTGCCCTGTCCCCATTCCAAGGGTGCCCTATCCTAGTGAATGCTCTGCCTTGATGGGTGTTTTGGCCCCATCAGGGGGCTCTGGACACCCTCTACACAGGTGCCTCTCCCCCTGCATGCCTGTCCCCTGAGTGGTTTTAAGTCCCCCTGGGTCTCTGCCTCACCCATTGCCCATGCCCTGGGGTCCCTGGCCTGCTGAGTGTCCATTCTGGGGTACCCTACCCCACTGGGGGCCTGCCCCAAGCTCCCTGTCCTGCTGAGTGTCCATCTGCAAGGTTCCTCTCCCACAGGGTGTCCATCCCTTCCCTGCTGGGTGCCTCACCCCATGGGGTCCCTGTTCTGCTGGGTGTCCCTACCCTGCTAGGTGCCTGTTCCCCCCCCTCCTGCCCCACTGTGTCCATGCCCTGGATCCCTGGCACCCTGGGTGGCCATTCCTGGGGTCCCTGCCCTGTGGGTTGTCCTTTCCTCTATGGTGTCTGTCTATGGGACCCGGGTTCTTGCCCCCCAGATGCCCATCCGCAGGGTCCCTGCCCCTCTGTCCCCCCATTCCCTGGCCCCTGGGGACTCCCTGTTCCCACCTGTAGATGAGCTTCCTGCGGACACTGCGCTTGAAGAAGCCGCTGCATCCATTGCAGGCGTAGATGCCGTAGTGCTTCCCACTGCTGGTGTCCCCACACACCTTGCACAGCAGCACCGGGCTCAGCTCTTTCCCGGGCGCTGGGCTCAGCCCTTTGGAAGTGGAACCATCACATCTGGGTTGACTCTGGGCATCCCAATGTCCCTCGTCCCGCCCATCAGTCCCTGCTGCCTCCCAGCATCCTGGAGATGGGGTGGCTCCTGTCTCTGCTGGTTCAGCCCAGGGACATGAATGGGGACACCTCAGGGACTCCACGGGTTCACCATCTTCCCACACCCCAGCACAGAGTGATGCAGGATGAGCTCTCACAGGAATTTTGAAAATAAAAAAAGAGATGAAATGCTGTTCTTAGGGATGGGGACACCAGGCGTCCCAGGAAGGGGACTAAGCATCCCAGAGAAGGGCTGCAATCAGGAATGGGAGGTGTCCTGGAGAAGGGACAGCTCTGGGGACATGGGACACCCCAGACAAGAGTCACAGCAGGGAACTGTGGGGATTCTGGTGAAGGGCCAGGGACCAAGGGTATCCAGGGGAGGGCTTTTACAGGGTACCCCAGGAATCCTGGAGAAGGGGCATAGCTGGGGACCTCAGGGATCCTGGAGCAGGAACACCAATCAGGACTATGGATACCATGGAGAGGGTCGGGCACTGCAGGCATCCTGGCCTAGGGAAGGACCATGCAGGGGACTCAGCATCTTGGAGAAGGATGGCAGCTGAAGACCCCAGGCATGCTAGCAGACCACGATGGGGACCCTGGGCACCCAGGATAAGGACCATGAGGAGAAACCCAGCTATTCCGGAAAAGGTTGGCAGTGGAGAACCCAAACATCCCAAACGACTATGATGGGGACACTGGGTGTCTTGGAGATGAACCATAATAGGGACCCCCAGAGAAGGACCACGACGGGGACCAAAGGCATCCAGAAGAAGGCCATGATGATCCCAGGCATCTCAGAGAAAAACTGCAATGGAGGACCCCAAGTATCTTGATGATTGACCATTATGTGGATTCCAAGTATCCCAGAAGAGAACCATGAAGAAGACCCCCAGGCATCTTGGGGAGTGCCCACAGTGGGGGCCCAGCCATCCCAGAGAAAAACCCACGTCCCCCCGTGTCGCGCCCGCTCCAGCGGAACCACCTCTTACCCGTGGGACTCTCATCCAGCCCGGCGCTCACCACCGACCCCGCTGGGGACGCAGCCATCCCGCACCCGGCGTTCCCGACCTCTCCCAGCCCGTCCCCGTGGATCCCCGTGGATCCCCGCGGAGGGTCTGGCCAGGCGGTGGGTGCTCCGGCAGCTCTGCGGCCAGCGGGGCTCTTGCCTTGCTCTCTTCAAGGCGGCTTAGCGGCGGGCGCTGTGTAAGCAGCCGCCTCTTTGTCACCCTCTTAATCTTTAGTGTCTGCGCGGGGCGGGGGGGATCAATCAGCCACGCGATGAAGAATTAAAAAGGTGCTGAGCCCCAGCCCTGTAACCCTAAACCCCGCGACACCCAAGCCACCCCCCCCGCGCGCCGCCGCGGGCCACCGTGGAGGTGTCACCCTGTCGGTCCAACCCCCCCACCCAGCAGAGCGAGGCCGAGATTGCGGCAGAGGTGGGAGATGGGGCTTGGGCTGGGGACCCCCCGTATGTGTCGTCCTCCCCTTGGGACCCACCAGGTCCTGTAAGCGCATAAGCCCTTGACTAAGGCGGTTAGAGGGGAATAACGAAAAGTGGTAATTAAGGGGGGTAATTTCCCTGCCCCCAAGTAATTAATTACCGGCCCTGATGGCGAGGGGAGGGGGGATGTTCGGTAGGGGCCCCGCTGTGCCTCAGCATCCCCTCCCGGGGACGGGGCCTCCGCGGATGTTGGGGCTGCTGACACCGCAGAGGGTGGGGGCCAGGTGGCCCCCGGGGTTATGCAACCACCGCTAAACCCTCGCGGTGACAGGGCAGCACAATTTGGGATTTGTGGGCTTTAGCCGCTAAACCCCCCCCCGCCCCGCTCAGGGGGGTGGCGGGTGGCCACCGTCACGGGCCCGGCTTGTCCCCAGCGATGGGCCAGGCTGAGGACAGGGGTTCCCGGCCTGCTGTGCCCCTTCCAGAGGGGCTCAGGGGTGTGGATGCCCTGAAGGTGTCCCAGGGGACAGGCGCTGGCAGCAGGTCCCTGCTGAGGGCTGGCAGCAGTGACTCCAGCGGATCCAGGGGCCGGGGGTCACCCCTGCGTCATCCCCGACTGATGTGCGGCTCCATCCCCGCCGCCTGCAGCATTCCTGCATCCCCCTGCCTGCGGCACGGCTCCATCCTCCTGCCTACAACCTACTTCCATCCCTTTTGCCTGAAGCGTTTCTCCATCTTAACAGTCTGCACTGAGTCACTTTATCAGCCTTGCCTGCACCATGGCTCCATGTTCCCATGTGCAGCAACATTCCACCACCCTTCCTGACTACATGGCTCCACCAACCTTCCTGTCTGCACCATGGCTCCATGCCCCCTGCCTCCAGCCCCCTCCCACCCTGGCACCCCCCATTTGCCCTGTCCCACCCACAGCCCCGTCCTGACCCAGATCTCTGACCGCCACCATCTGCGGCAGGGGCCACCTCCTCCCGTGGCAGAATTATGACGCTGGGCTAATGCAGCGGGAGCAAGCTGTCACCTCCCTGCCCGGCCCTTGGGTGCCTCCACACCTCTCACCCATGGGTGGAACACTCCCCTGTGCCCGACCCAGGGGTGCCAGGAACACCACGGGCATCCTGGCATGCCAGCCCACCCATGGGCACAGAGGCAGCCAGCAGCAGGGACAGCGGGGAGCGGCCAGCATGGCAGTACAGCTGAGTTAGGCTAATTTGCCCGACCCCTCCTTGCCGCTGGGTAAAAGCCAGCTCTGGAGCAGGGATTTGGGAGGGGGATTAGCTGGACCAACCATCTGCTGCCAGCCAATCATCAGCACCCCCAGGAAAGCCAATAATTACAAAAATATGGTTTCCCACCCCGTTTCTCCATTGCACCCAGCTGGGTGCTGTCCCTATGGTGAGCTCCTTGTGGAGTAGCACCCTGTGCTCTTCCGGGGGATGAGGAATCCATGAACACCCAACCGGGCACCCCTGGGAGCTCAAGCCAGCCTGTTTTGGGTGCGACACGAGCGGGCCTGACGCCACGGTGGAGGGGCTGTGGGTGGTGGGTGGGGGTGAAGGAGCAAATGTTAAAGCCCGAGGCAGGGTCGTGACTCGGCTCGGTCACAGATGCTGGGGCAGATGCCATGGGATTACCCAGCCTAAAACCTTGGGATCTGCCCTCCTTCTCCCCAGCAGGCAGAGAGCGTTTAATTACTAATTTACTAATTACCTAAAGATGCTGGGGATGGGCTTGAGACCTGCGGTCAGGAGCAGCCCCAGGGCTCCAGCCACCCTAATCCCACTGGCTGTGGGGAGCTGGTGGATGCACCCTGGCCAGGCACAGCTTGGCTGGGGACATTGAGTGACCCAGGGAAGCAGCACTGTCCTGGCAGTCCCGCTCCTGTTGGTGACAGCATGGAGTGGTGGGGAATGGGACAGGACAGTGAGGACAAGGAGGAGACAATGGGGACAAAGAGAACATGATGGGAATCAGGAGGAGATATTGGGGATCAAGAGGTGATAGTGTGGGCCACGAGGGGATGATGGAGACCAAGAGGAGCTGACTGGGGATGGAAGGGAGATAATGGGGACCAAAAGGCAACAACAAAGATCAGGAGGGGGTGATGGCAACAAGGAGATGAGGACTGGGAGGCAATAATGAGGATCAGGAGGGGACAATGGGAACCTGGATGTTTTGATGGTGACCCGGAGACAATGACAAATGTGAAGAGCAGGAGGTGACAGCACTGACCAGGAAGGGATGATGGAGACCAGGACGTGACAGTAGGGACCATGTGAGGATGATGGGGACCAGGAAGGTGTGATGGAGATCATGAGGGGGCAGTGGGATGCAATAGGGTGAATGGAGATCATGAGGGGATAATAAGGACTGAGATGGGATGATGGGGACTGGGAGGGAATGAGAGGGATTGGAGGATGGGAATGAGAAGGGTGTGATGGGTACATGTGGGCAAGACAACAGAGACCAGGAGAGGATGGTGGAGTTTAGAAGGGGACAAGACCAACAAAAGACGACATGAAGTTCTAGGAGGGTGGCTGTGGGACTGGAGGTGGCTGGGAAGGGTTAATGTGGCTGCCTACACTGAGCTGGGTCCAGGCCAGGCTCAGGTTTCACCTGTAATTAGCTCTTGTTTATTGGAGGCTCCTTGATAAATGATTCTTTGGAGGCTGCCCGATGACAGAGGGTGACAGTCACCCACCTGAGCCCTGCTAAAGCCTTCACTGACCCCTGGCACCAGGATTAAAGTTTAATGTGACTCTGGAGCTGACCCCGGGCATGCACCATTCTGGGGCAACAGGGCTGGGGACAGGCTGGTGGCCATCCGTAGGACAAGGGGCTGGGTACAGGCTGATGGCCTCGTAGGGCCAGAGGGTTTTGGCACCAAGAGGTGATTTGTCATAAGCCTGGTGGTCAGTGGCTACCAAAGCATTGTGGCCACAGGGCTGTTTCCTGACTCCTTTGGGGTCACCCAAGATGTTTGTGGATGAAATGTCACACCAGGTTGGGTTTGTCCCCCTGGGACTGGCCCTATAGGATGGGCACAGTGCCACGGTGCAGCCGGTCCGGGCACATTCCCAGGCACCGGTGGAGCCATGTGCCGCTGCCAAGAGCCACCGCGGTGCTCGCCGGGGCGGGCTGAGGTCCTGCCCTGCAGCCACCTTTGGAGCAGCAGCAGCTTGGGAAGCACAGTGGAGTGAGGGGACCTTGGAGGTGACCCCAAGGTGAGGCAGCAGGGCACAGAACGAGCCCTGACACTGCAGCTTGGGTTTCAGCAGGGTGATGTGTCACCACAACTGTGGGGACAGAGAAGTCCCCGAGGTATGGGGTACCTGCCCCCAGCTCTCGGGACATCGTGTTTTCTCCTTGCAGATGAATCTCCTCGCCCAGGTAAAGGGGGAGCCGGCAGGAAGGAGACCTGCATCCAGGTGATCCCACCCCTTTGCCATAGTACCCGGTGCCCCTGGACCCCACAGCTGGGACCTGCCTGGTGCTGGGTCTGGGCGGGGGGAATGGGTGTGGTCTGGGAGGCTGGGCTGGACTGGACTGCGTGCTGGCAGAGACGGGTGGTGGCAGGGGACGGGTGTCAGAAGGGGACGGGTCCCGTCTTGCCCTGCCTCCTCTCCCCACAGGTGAGCTCCCTCCTTCAGACCCTGCAAGCCCCGGACTGGCTGTTCCTCCAGCCCTGGCACTGGCTGGGCTCCTGGGTACGGCAGGTTTGGGGGTGCTGGCATGAGAATCCCAGCCAGGTGCTTGGGCAGGGGGTGGCAGCAGCCCAGGCTAGGGCTGAGCCATGACATGGGTGCCACTGGGGCTGATGCAAAGTGTTTGTCCTTCCAGGTGAGCAGTTCCAGGCAGGTAAGTGCTGGCATTGCCCCTGTGCCCTGTCCCCTGGCACAACTGGGCCGAATGCTGCACACCCTGCCTTCTTCTTGGCACCCATGGGTGCTTCAGCACCTAGAAGAGGCAGCCCCTTCCCAAAGGGTTTCCATCCATGGAGACCCAAGCTGTGCTTAAGCCACCAATGATGTGGGATGAGCCAGCAGGTCAGTGATGCTGCTGGTGTCCCCAGGGCACCGGTGGCCCTGAAACATGGCTGGGTCCCCAGGCAGTGACTGGGGCAGCGACCACAGCAGGGTTCTTCCTCTGTGAGGGGCTGCTGGGACAACACTTCAACATGGTCCCCAACGGGGTGGCTGAGCCCCAGCCTGGGGACCTCTTCCTCTTCCCGCTGGCCTCCGGGGGCCCTGGCTGGTGGGGCGCCCACGCTGGCATCTACTGCGGTGACGGGGAGATCATCCACCTGGAAGGTGAGCCCCAGGAGCTGTCATGGCACGGGGACATCTCCATGGAAGGGACATGGGGTATTGAGTCCACTTTGCCCTGCAGGCAGCTCAGGGACGTCACCATCAGGCATCGTGGCTAAGCACGGCAAGAGCCACCTCCTGCGGACACGGGGCCCGGCCAAGGTGCTCCGGAGGAAGGGAGGGCTGGATGTGGCCGCCCTGCAGCGGCGGATCCGGGCGGCCATGGACCAGCCAGTGGAGTACGACACCATCACCTGCAACTGCATCCACTTCGCCCTCGCCCTCCTGGGGCTGGGCCACCTTGCTGGTGCCATGGTGGGTGCCACCAGATCAGGTGCCACCACGCTGGGACAATTTGGCACCTGCTCTAGCCAAGTGTCACCAAACCTCTTCTTTTTTCCCAGGTGTCCCCAGCGCTGCAGTGATGGAGGTGACGATGCTCCTGGGGAACATGTGGGGCTGTGCATCCTCCCCTGGGCACCAGAACTGCACCAGCGATTTCTCAATCCTCCTGTGCAGCAATAAACAGTTGCATGGAAACCCTGTGCCAACCCTGTTTGATTTGTTGTTTTCTCACTTTTCCCAGAAGCTGCTGTCAAGTGATGTCCCTCCTTGATGGGAGAGGCTGCTCTTTGCTCCCCATGGCCTCCTGAGATAAACATCTGCCTCTTTCACTGCTAACATTCAATTTTGAACATAAAAATGAATATTCCATGGGCTGCTGGGTTGAAAATGGGCCAAAAGGCTGGATGAGGTCTGGCAAGAGGCTGGTGCTGTACCCCAGGGGACGACTCTTTGTCCAGTCCTGGTCAGCCTCTTTGTTACTGGTCCAGTTGATGAGGTAGAGTGTATCTGCAGTGAGGGGGAGTGAGTGACCAACTCATGGTGAGGCTGACACCCCGGCGTGCTGGGTCCTGTGCTGGGCTCTCCAGCATGAGGGAGACAGGGACACACTGGAGAGACACCATAAAGGGCCACCAAGGCTCTGGAGCATTTCCCTAGGAAGGGAAGCTGAAAGAGCTGGGGTAGTTCAGCAGGGAGAAGGGAACATCCAGTGGGATTTTATCAGTGTTTATGGGAGGGAAGGAAGAGGGAGTCAGGCTCTTCTCTGTGTCTCCTGAGGGTTGGGGTCTCCAGGAGAGCAGTAGGGTCCCCAGGGAGGTCTCAGATCCAAGCAGGGTTGGGGTCCCTGGGAGGGCTGTGGGGTCCCAGGGAGGGCTGGAGTGAGTGTGTCTCTGTGCTGAAGATTAATTGCTGTCCATTAATTAGATGCTTTATTCAATTCTGCTACTTGAGCCATGGCCATTTTCCCTCGCTGCCTCACTCCTGTGGGATGAGTTGTGTTCTGCCCCATCCACACAGCTCCAGGGCCGGTCAGTTGCCTGGAGAAACAATAGCGGGAATATCTGCCAAGAGTATAAAGTATTTGGGAAAAATCAAAGAAATGCAAACAAAATCTCAATGATAATAACATCAATAATGATATCTTATAATTGATATGTTTTATAGTAATATGTTATATAAAATATATATATGAAATATCTTAATATGCATAGTCATATCTACAATATTTGTATTTAACATCTGTAGTATAGTTAATATATGATCATATATCTAGTAGATAATTCCTATCATGTTATTGATAATAATATTAAATATAAACTATAATATCTATAAAAATAATATAAATTAATACCATACCTAATATATATAATAATTCATGTACCATACATCACATATACTATCATGTGGAATATAGATCATAAAATATTGAATTTTATCATACAGTAGATAATACATAATACGCAACATAATTTGCAATATAATATAGCATAACATATAGCATATATAACACATTGCATATATTATATCATATATAAACTGTAGACTGCAGAATGGTTTATGGATTATCTATAACATAGTATGATTGAATATGGCAAATATATAGTAGTGCATAATTAATGAAGTCTATAATATATTATAATGCAATGTAATAAATAACATGCAATATATGGTATACAGTATGCAGCATGTAATAGAATGTATAAATTATATGTAATATATAAGTAAATGTGTACTATGTATACTGCACACAGTATTGCATATAAAATAATAATGCATTAAAGTAATAATAAAGTGCAATATGGTAGGATGTACATATTATAACATCCGAACACATAACATTCTTTACTGTAATGTAATCTATTTTAAATACGTCTAATTATAATCATACACAATAATGTCTCTGGCTATAATTATAGATTTCCATGATTCTGGACGGGTACGTGTGCGGCTGTGAGCTCAGTGACAGTCACCGTATCATAGCTATGTCCCCAGCGCTGCTCCTCCTAAAATCACCCGTGTCCCGCTCCCAAACCTGTGCAGGTGCGGGGGCTGCGCAGGGACCCCTCCGGGGCAGCGGAGCTCCCCTGGCGCTCCCGTTCCCGTTCCCGGCGGCGGCGGGGGTCGATCCAGCCGGGCGCTGCCCCCGGGCGGGGGCCGGGGCCGGGCCCGTCCCCGCCCGCGCTGACATCAGTTCCCGCGTCCCCCCCGCATCCCGCATCCCGCATCCCTCCCGCCGCCATGGCCGCCAGCCCGGCCTACGGCGAGGAGAAGGGCGGCTCCTCCAGCCTGGGCGAGCCCGAGTACGGCCACGACCCCGCCAGCGGCGGCATCTTCTCCTCCGACTACAAGAGGTGGGGACAATGCGGGCGCAGGGGACAAGGACGAGCCGGCCCGTGCGGCCGCCGCTGCAGGCCTTGGCCGCCGTCCTCGGCGGGGATGTGGTACCCGAGCCGGGGCTGGAGCGGCCCCCGACGTGGGGACGGGGACAGGAACGGGGATGTGGAGAAGGATGGTGATGGGGATGTGGATAGGGATAAGGACGAGGATGGGGACAGGGATGGGGCAGGGAATGCGGTCACGTCGCCGCTGCCGTCACTGCAGGTTGCAAAGGCCGGAGAGGGTGGGAGCACCGCGGGATTTTGGAGATGGTGCGGCTGGGGGAGATGTGCGGGGATCCCCCTTGACCCTCCCACCCTCGGCCTGGGGCACCCCGGGCACAGTGTTCCCACCGCGGGGTCTGCTGGGTCCTGCGGCTCTCCTGAGCTGACACCCCACCCATCGCATCGAGGTTCCCGGTGGGCGGGGGGGATGTTGAGGAATGTCACCCCGCCGTGGGACAGTGGGACAGGCTCCTGAGGGGGGCGCAGGGGTGAAGAGGAATGGGGGAGCGTGCTCCTGGAGCTGCAGGAATGTCTTTTGGCCCTCCCTACTGTGGCAGTGTCCCTCCACTCTGGCACTGTCCCCCCCTGCCTGCTGCCCCAGCAGGAAAGCACTGAATCACTGTCTGACAGCATCACGCTCTCTACCTCTGGCTGTGTCCCCCAGTCTAGCAGTGTCTCCCCATCCCTGCCCCTCTGGTAGTATCCCCCCATATGACAATGTCCCTCCAGTCCTGATTCCCTGGCAGCGTCCCCCACTTTGCATGTGTACCCCATCCTGACATTGGTCCCTAGTTTGGGAGTGTACCCTCTCTCCCTGTACTCCTCCCTAATGCTGCAGAGTGTCCCCCATCCTGGATGTGTCCCTGATCTGTGTCTTGCTGGCAGTGTTCCCATCTCACTGGGTCCCCCCTTCCCTGAATCCCTGGCAGTGTCCCCTTCTCTCTGATACTCCGGCAATGTCCCCCAGAATGACAGTGTCCACCCAGTCCTGAGCCCCTGGCATTGTCCCCCACTCTGGATGTGCCCTGCATCCATGACCTGAAAGCAGTATGCCCATATCATGGTGTCCCCCCCTTTCCTGAGCCCTTAGTAGTGTTCCTCGCCCCTGTCTGGCAGTGTAACACTCCCTACCCCTGGCTGTGTCCCCCAGTATGAAAATTTCCCCCAGCCCCAATCCACTGGCAGTGTCCTCTGGTCTGGCAGTGCCCTCTATCCATGACCCACTGGCAGTGTCCCCATCTCAGTGTGTTTGTCCCTCCCATGAGCCTCTGGCAGTGTCCCCCAGTTTGTCCAAGTCTCCCCCTCTTTGACTTCTCCTAGGCAATGTCTCCCAGCCTGGAAATGCTTCCCTGCTCCCATGTCTGCCAGTGTCCCCTGACCCCCACTGGCAGTGTCCCCCACTCTGGAAGCATCCCCCAGCCCTGACACCCTGGCTGTGTCTCCCAGTCTGTCCAGGTTACCTCAGTGATCTGCCATCAGTGCCTCCCACTCTGGCAGTGTCAGCGCCCTCACGGCAGTGTCCCCTTACCCCTGACCTCCTGGCAGTGTCCCCCACACTCACAGTGTCCCTCACACCCACAGTATCACTATAATCTGCGTGCTGCCCTTTGCCAGGGCCACACCAGATCTATCATCACTCCTGTGAGCCATCCATGGCATCCATGGCACATGGGGCAAGACAAATGCACCAAGTGTGACCCCACCACCCAGGTCAGACACCCACAGGTGCCCCATCATGCCACCCCACCACCCAGGCAGAGTGTTCCACCATGATGTGCATTCCCTGCTCAGGACTGAGCCACTCAGCGCTGGGGAAGGAGCTCCCTGCAGTGCCCCCAAGTCCCAACTGCAGGTCAGATGTCACTTTGGACGTGACATCCCAAGTTGGCCTCATCCACTGGGAGCTGCATCCTGATCTAGGCTGCAACCCAACCCCAACCACGGCATCAGGTTTCAGCCTACTGTGCTGGACAGAGGAGCAGGGCCACAGCCCTGTCACCATCCCCAGGGCCACTACCGCCAGTCAAAGCTATGATGTCCTTGCCGCCAGTGCAGAAGCTGCTGCGGCAGCTGCCGGTGGGGCCAGCTGGCTGGCCGAAAACACCAGAGGGTGGTGGTGTGGCCGAGGAGGTGACAAGCCCGGTGCTGGCCACCGAGGCTGGACAACCCACCTGCTACAGCGCCCTGCGAGCCGATGAGCTGCGGCCACTCGCCGGCACCAAGCCCGCAGTGGACACTGGCACCGGGCCACCGCCGCGGTAAGACTCCCCCAGGGAGCACCCCCAGGACCCTCTGGTGATGGTGGCTCTGGACGAGCATCATCCCATGGGTGTCACCCTCAGTTGCTGCAGGTAGATGCAGCCTTGCAGGTGCACCCAGTTTAGGGGGGGACCAGTGTCCCTTAGAAAAAAGGACACTGGTAACAACTTTACAAAAGGCTGGTAGCATTTTCCCAGTCCAGGGAGGGGACCAGGGAAGGACTTTTCATCAGGGTGTGGTGGCACATCCATGCCACTATGTCCATGAGGTGGGGGACAAGGGACACCCAGCCAAGCCAGGATGGAGCTGGAGATGGGCACCTGTGGTTTAGGGACAATGTAGGGTGACAACCACAGCCAGATGGGACAGGGTTCTTGTCCCAGTGCCTGGGATGAGGATGGCACTGGGTGCTAGCACCATGCCAGTGTCTCCGGTTCCTCTTTCACCCGGCTGTAACCCAACTCCTGTCCCCATAAATATTTCATGATGAAGGGTTGGATTGCTGGCCTGATGGAAGGCTGGGAGCAGAAAAAAAAAAAGACTAAAAAAACAGGTAAAAATGTGAAAATGGGAATTTTTTTCTCCCTGGTGTGGTTCAGGCATGATGACCTCAAGGAGATGCTTGACAGCAACAAGGATTCACTCAAGCTGGAGGCCATGAAGAGGATTGTGGCGGTGCGTGTTGTCACTGGTGGGGACCACTGCTGGTGCCGAGCTGTCCCATGCTGTACCAGCCCGTGCTGTGCCAGCTGCCCAGTGTCACACCACTTCTTCTCCCCCTAGATGATTGCCCGTGGTAAAAACGCCTCCGATCTCTTCCCAGCTGTGGTGAAAAACGTTGCCTGCAAGAACATTGAGGTGAGGAAGATCTTGCGTGGCCCTGGCGGCATCCCAGGGTCTGGCACTTTCCCTGTTTTTGGGGATTGGCTGGAGTTTGGGGGCTCTGAGGTGGCACCGTCACCCTGCAGGTGAAGAAGCTGGTGTACGTGTACCTGGTGCGCTATGCAGAGGAGCAACAGGATCTGGCCCTGCTCTCCATCTCCACCTTCCAGCGAGGACTCAAGGTGGGCTGGTCTGAGGAGCCAGGGGAGGTCTGGAGGAGCACTGAGCCTCCCACAGCTGCCCTGCAGCCCCCCGCATGTTCCCACAGGACCCCAACCAGCTGATCCGCGCCAGTGCCCTGCGGGTCCTGTCCAGCATCCGCGTGCCCATAATCGTGCCCATCATGATGCTGGCCATCAAGGAGGCCGCCTCGGACATGTCCCCGTATGTGCGCAAGACAGCTGCCCATGCCATCCCCAAGCTGTACAGGTAATGGGGAGGGGATCAGCTGCTAAATGTAAGGTATACTAATTGTTGTAATAAAGCAGCCGGGACTCAGTTTCTTCATGCAGAAAAGCCAATTCTTTAGTCACAAAGCTCATATTTATAGGAAATATCAGAATATCTGTTAGATAATATCTGTTAGACCTACTTGGCTAACAATACACTGACACTCAGTTTATTGGTCGATAAATGGCTAGGGTGTACGTCTGTCAAATCTCTCTATTTTTGGTTAGTTTACATATTTTGTGCACTGGTTCCCAGGGGACAGATGTCTTGTTTATTACAGGTGCAGTTTTCTTACTAGAATAGCTTGTTGTGCTAACTGCTTTCATTCTTATGATTTTTCACATGGGAAGTTACAAGCTAACTGCTAGCTTAGCTAGAGTAATAGGACCTAAACCGTATTTTATAAGCCTTTCTTTATAGCATTTTTACCTGTATGCAACATCAATAAGGGTCTTGGCTGCTTGGTACAGGCAGGGATGGGGAGGAGTTTGGTCCAGCATCACCTGCCCTGCTCCTCCCTCACAGCCTCGACTCAGACCAGAAGGACCAGCTCATCGAAGTGATTGAGAAGCTGCTGGCGGACAAAACCACGGTGAGCAGGGTTCTGTGTCTCCCCCACCTCCAAATCCAGGAACATCACTGGCCTTGTGTCCTCATGGAGATGGAGGTGTTCCCACCAAATTGGTGTCATCTTGTGGATGCAGCCATCCCCACAGGTCTGGCAACCTCATGGGATGCCATTGTCCTCACTGATCCAGCATCCATGAAGGCATGCAGCCATCTCCCAAGCCAACATCTTTGTGGAGATGTCACTGTCCCTAGCAAGACAGAATCCTCATAAGGATGCCACTGTCCCCACTGATCCAGCATCCTCATAGGAATGCAGATGTTCCCACCAAATTGGTGTCCTTGTGGGGATGAAGCCATCCCTGGAGAGCTGGCATCCTTGTGAGAGTGCTGCTGTCCCTACTGGACAACAACCTCATGAGGAATTCACCAACTCCACTGAGCTGGCATCCCTACAAGGAAGGGTTGCCCACCAAACCAGCACTCTCATGGAGATGCCACCATCCCCACCAAACCAACATCTTGTTGATGATGCCACCACTCCAGTAAGTCACTCCAGGCTTTCCCTCTGCAGCTGGTGGCTGGCAGCGTGGTGATGGCATTCGAGGAGGTTTGCCCAGAGCGCATAGACCTCATCCACAAGAACTACCGCAAGCTCTGCAATCTGCTCATCGATGTGGAGGAGTGGGGGCAGGTGGTCATCATCAACATGCTGACCCGCTACGCCCGCACCCAGTTCCTCAGCCCCAACCAGAACGTGAGTTCAGGAGCACAAAATGCCCTGGGAGCCTGGGGATGTCCTGGGAGCCCCTAGGGAGGGGGGTGAAGGGAGAATGTTCTTGGGAATGAAAAGGGTCCCAACTGCCAGCAGGAGTCCTTGCTGGAGGAGAACACGGAGAAGGCTTTCTACGGCTCTGAGGAGGAGGACGCCAAGGATGCCAAGGCAGAGGCAGCCTCGTTGGCCAAGCGCAAGCCCTACGTCATGGACCCTGACCACCGCCTCCTCCTGCGCAACACCAAGCCCCTGCTGCAGAGCCGCAACGCCGCAGTGAGCCCTCACTCGAGCTCTGTTCATTCCCCAGGGCCACTGGTGGTGTCCATCAGTCTGGGCTTATGTCCCCACAGTCTAGGACTCACTGGGGTGCTTGAGGGTCAGGCTACCTCCAAGTGCTGAGAGTGGGACTGGGGGACATGGCCATTCCTCAGGGTGTCCCTTATTCCCACCATGTGACACTTGGGTGTATGTCCATAGGTGGTGATGGCCGTGGCACAACTCTACTTCCACCTGGCACCCAAGGCAGAGGTTGGAGTCATTGCCAAGGCGCTGGTACGGCTCCTGCGGAGTCACAGGTTTGTGGCATCTGGGTTGTGGTGGTGTCCTACCCCTCCACCCCAGTTGTTAGAACCCATGGGGAGCTCCAAGACCCTTTTTGAGAGACCCCCCAAAAAGTCCATCCCTAGAGGGACATCAGGTTGGAGGCCTTTTTGGGCTGGTCCAGTCCAGACATGGGGTGACAGCATCTTGGTGGCACCAGCTGGTGGTAGGTCCTGGCCCATATTCACAGGGACTTGCAGAGGGTGTTTGGCCCTTGCCTCAGTGATCATGGTCCCCTCTTTGTCCCCACAGTGAGGTGCAGTATGTTGTGCTACAGAATGTGGCCACCATGTCCATCAAGCGGCGGGTGAGTCTCAGACTTGGTGTGGGAGGAGTTGGCCCTGTTGACTGTGGAGGGAGATGAGGATTAGCCAGCAAGGTCACCAGAGTCTGGAGGTGGCCTTGGCAAGGTGGGAGGGACAGAGATGACACTAATATCTCTGGCTGTGCATGCAGGGGATGTTTGAGCCCTATCTGAAAAGTTTCTACATCCGCTCCACAGACCCCACACAGATCAAGATCCTCAAGGTGAGCTGGAAACACCTGTCAGGAGTGGGTTTGGGGCTTCATGGAGCCCTTTCTTTGGGTCAGCTGTTGTCATGCCCTGGGGACAGGAGGACATCAAGGCCCCCCTGCCCTATCACCACACCCCTATGCTGCTCATCTCTTCCTCTTTCCCACAGCTGGAGGTCCTCACCAACCTGGCCAACGAGACCAACATCTCCACCATCCTGCGAGAGTTCCAGGTATGCCATGGCCATACTGAGGCTGCCACCCTGGCATGGCTCTTGGTGCCAAACCACCACCATGGAGGGGGCACAGGGGAGCCCATCCAGGAGGAGTGGGCTGAGGCCATACCAGCCCCATCAGCGGTTCCAAAGGGCCCCAGTGTGTGACCACTGCCAGGGAGGATGTCCAGCACTGGCACATGGGTGACATGTCATGTGTTCCTGTGCAGACCTACATCCGCAGCATGGACAAGGACTTTGTGGCAGCCACCATCCAGGCCATTGGGCGCTGTGCCACCAACATCGGGAAGGTGCGGGACACCTGCCTCAATGGCCTGGTCCAGCTCCTCTCCAACAGGGATGGTGAGTACACACATCAGGGGTGAAATGGGAGCTCTATCGCTCTCAGGGCAGGACCCAACTGAGGCTGGGTCTCTGCCTGCAGAGCTGGTGGTGGCTGAATCCGTGGTGGTCATCAAAAAGCTGCTGCAGATGCAGCCGGCCCAGCACAGCGAGATCATCAAGCACATGGCCAAGCTCACTGACAACATCCAGGTTGGTTGGGGTGTTGCTGACCCACAGGAGCAGGGATGGCAGCAGTGCCACATGTCTGAGGGCATTTCACAGGTGCCAATGGCACGGGCCAGCATCTTGTGGCTCATCGGCGAGTACTGCGAGCACGTGCCCAAGATCGCACCTGATGTGCTGCGCAAGATGGCCAAGTCCTTCACTAATGAGGAGGATATTGTCAAGCTGCAGGTCATCAATCTGGCAGCTAAGCTCTACCTGACCAACTCCAAGCAGGTACTGGGGATGTGACCCTAGGGTGGGCCTCAGTTTCCCTGTCAGGGAGGGAGAGGCCAGCCCTGAGCATGTTCTCTGCCACAGAGCAAGCTGCTGACCCAGTATGTCCTCAACTTGGCCAAGTACGACCAGAATTATGATATCCGCGACCGGGCTCGCTTCATCCGCCAGCTCATCGTGCCCACTGAGAAGAGTGGGGCCCTCAATAAATATGCCAAGAAGCTCTTCCTGGCCCAAAAACCGGCTCCCATCTTGGAGTCTTCCTTCAAAGGTACCCGTCCCTGCTCACAGGGCATTAGGACATGGGGCACAAGCTGTCACCACAATGCTGCATGGCTTTCCCTGAGTTGCTGCATCCTTTCACCTTGTTGTAGATCGGGACCATTTCCAACTGGGCTCCCTGTCCCATCTGCTCAACGCTAAGGCTGTGGGCTACCAGGAGCTGCCTGACTGGCCGGACGAGGCCCCTGACCCCTCTGTGAGGAATGTGGAGGTGTGTGGAGCACCGTGCATGGGGGAGGAGGGGCCAAGGTGGGGACACTGACTCAAGGTCTTGGAAGAGCCCCAGAAGGTGCCTAGGTACTGCTCACCTGCTCCCATTCCCTCTCTAGTATTCACACATCCGCTTGGGGATGGGGGACAAGGGTGGCTGTTTGGATCCCCCAGTCATGGGTGATGGCCCTGCTCCATCAATCCTGTGCCAACAGGTTCCTGAGTGGACCAAGTGCACCAGCCGGGAGAAGAGGAAGGAGAAGGTGGAGAAGCCTTTCTACTCTGACTCAGAAGGCGAGTCAGGGCCCACGGAGTCAGCAGACAGTGGTGAGGACCTGAGGGCATGAGATATTGGGCAGTGGTCACTGTGGCCATCAGGCAGGTGCCACAATGGTGGGGCATTGGACAGGGGACATGACAGTGGGGACACCCCGTCATGGGAGGGACATGACAGGAGATGTGGAGGGACACAGTGGTGGGCAGTGGGACTATGCAGGAATGCAATGGGAGGATGCAGTGGAGAGGCAGCAGCAGGTGTGGGGATGCAGTGGGAGGATGATGTAGTGGGATGAAGTGGGAGATGGGGGAATGTGGGGTGACACAGCAACAGGGCTGAGCTGTTCCCCCACAGAACCCGAGTCCGGCAGTGAAGAGAACAGCAGCAGCAGCAGCTCTGGCAGCTCCAGCTCTGGCACCGAGGAGGAGGAGGAGGAAGAGGAGGAGGAAGACAGTGGGGAGCAGTCAGAGGACAAGGAGGAGGAGGAGGAGGAGAAGAGGCCAAAGAGGAAGGACAAGGAAGGTTCCCATAAGGCAGTCTTGGGGAGCGCAGGCAGGTACGCCCTGGGAAGGCAAGGGGGGTGCTCCCAGCAAAACCCCTACCCCAACCCCCTGAGCTGGGCTCTCCCCGCAGCCCCAGTGAGGAAGAGGAGGAGGAAGGGGCAAAGAAGTCCAAGAAGAAGGTCCCACAGGGGAGGAAGGGCCGTGCCGAAACCTCATCAGAGGCCAGCACCTCTGAGAGCAGCTCCTCTGGCTCCGACTCAGGCTCCGAGGCAGAGGCCAAGCAGAGGAAGGCGGTGAGGGCTGGGATGGGCTGGGATGGGGGGCTGCACAGGGATACCTGGACCCCTTACTGAACTTCCCATCTCTGCCCCGCTGCAGCCCCCCAGCAGCAAGGCCCGCTCCAAGGAGATCTCCCTTCTTGACCTGGATGACTGTGAGTGGCTGCCTGGAATACACAAATGGCTGTGGTGGTGGTGCTGGGGAAACTGCGGCATGAGCACTCACCCCAGTGCAATCAGGACTCCATGGGTCCTTTGGGAGCTCCAAAGGTGGGACAAGAACAGGCGTGGTGAGGGATCCTTGTGTCCAGAGGATGGCTGTGGAACAGGCATTTGTGCCTATTGGATCGTCCCCATGTGGCTGTGCACAGGGACAGCCTACAGGGTTGTGTCAAAACCAATGGAGCTGTGCCACTGGGCTATCCCTGTGTGGCTCTCCCCGTGGGACTATGCCACCAGGGCTGACCCCACGTGGCTGTCCCCATGGAATTGTCCCCATGGCACTATGCCACCATGTCTGTTCCCATATGGCTGTCCCCATGTGGTTGTCCCCTTGGAGCTGAGCCACTAGAAGTGTCCCTGTGTGGGTGTCCCCATGGGGCTATGCTCACAGCCAGGGGGCTGTGAGCTCTGTTAACCCTTTCCTCCTCCCTCCCCACCTTACAGTCACTCCACCTCCTCCTCAGCCCATCCCCTCCAGCAGCATCATCTCCACCAGCCTGGTGACTGACCTGGAGGGCCTCACTCTCACTGACACCTCCCTGACACCCACCGTAAGTGTCCCCCATGCCCTCCCTGGGGAGGTCCCAGGCCCCCTGTCACCTGCAGGGGCTCCTGGGCCCTCTGCCACCTGCAGGGGTTGCAGGGAGCCCTCAGCAGCCCCCGCTGTCCCCTGGTGCAGCTGCTGAGCCCGGCGTTCAGTGCGGTGAAGACCTACGAGCTGCTGCACCGCATGGCAGGCGAGGGGCTTGCGGTTGAGTACTGCTTCAGCCGCCGGCCCTTCCCGGGCGACCCCCACATGGTGGCTGTCCAGATCCAGATCTCCAACAACACCGACACCGAGGTGAAGAACCTGCGAGTCAACGAACCCAAGCCACTATCCGGCATGCGGATACAGGAGTTCCCTGAGATCGGTACGGCATGGCAGGGCATGGCTGTGACGCTGTGGGAGAGTGGGGACAGGGGTTGGGTGGGAATGTTGGATGTAGTGGCAGCCCTGTGGTTCCAGAGCACCTGGCGCCAGGGGACACAGCCAGCGTGGTGATGGGCATCGACTTCTGTGACTCCACCCAGGCGGCAAACTTCCAGTTGTGGTGAGCATCTGGCACCGGGCAGGGAAGGATGAGTGTCTCCAGGGATCAGGGCATCAAGTGCTCCAGAGATGGGGAAAGTGGGATAGGCATCAACATCCCTCCGTGTAGCAGGAGACAGGAGACAGCAGAAGCAGGGCATGAGGGGGTGGAGGACAACAGGACAGGCACCAGAATCCTTCCAGGGAAAAGGAGACTGTCAGATGGGCATGGGGTGGTCAGGGAACAGCAGGAAATGCACAGGCCTCCCTGCAGGAGACAAGGAGGCAGCAGCAGCTCCAGGTCCAGCCTGACAGGTTCCCCCCATTCCTGAGCCCTTTTGTGCCACAGTTTCCCCCCGTCACCCCTGCCCAGGGCAGGGATGGGAAGCAGGACATGAAGAGGGGACATATTCTGAGCACGTGCCCCTCTCACCCACCTGTCTCCCCAGCACCCACACGCGCCAGTTCTACGTCTCCATCCAGCCACCCGTGGGGGAGCTCATGGCCCCTGTCTTCATGAGCGAGAACGAGTTCAAGAAGGAGCAGGGTGAGTGGGGCTCGGGATGGGGACAGGGTGCTGCACGGGCAGCCACCACTGACACTCACCCCCAATTTTGTCCCCTCTGCCGCCCGCACTGTGGCTCTAGAGCACCTGGCACGGCCGGGTGAGGGTAAGTGGCTGCTCAGCTGGCCCCTAGACTAGCTCTGCTCCCCTCACCCCTACCCCTGCACCCCCAGCCTGTGGGCTGGGGTGACCACCCTGGTGCCAGGGTGGCCTTGTTGGGTCTCCACAAAGTGTGAAGGGCCCATGTCACCCTGGCGCTCCCAGAATTGTGTCTGGTGAGTGACACCCTGTGTCCTCATGCTTCTGGATCAGCACATCCCCACCTTCACCTCATGGATGGGGGCTGTGTTGAGTAGGGGGTGCTTGGTGCCCTGCAGCACCCGGCCCCATTGCTACCAGTGTCCAGAGGAGCCCATCCCCAGGGATGTGACTGCTGCCACCAGGCAGGGACATGGGGATGAGCCCAGGAAGGGTTATGAAGAATTTTCCCAAATCCACTGAATCCTGAACCAACAGCAAGCAGAGCAGCCAGCTCAGGATGTCATGGAGAACACAGGGAACTGGAAGGGCTTGCTTTGGGCATGTCAAAGCAGGGCCCAGCAGGGTGTGTGGCCAGAGACAGGCAGGTGCCTCTGTTGCCTGCTCTAGGGAAGCTGATGGGCATGAGCGAGATCACAGAGAAGCTGACACTGCCTGAGAAATGCCGAAGTGACCACACCATCGTCCAACAAGTGACCTCGGCTGCCAACGTGGGCCGCGTGCCCTGCGGTGCCAGCAATGAGTACAGGTAGCTGGACCCCCACACCTGGATCAGGCAGGTGCTGTCACCTCTCCATTCCAACCCGAATCACAGTGGGGATACTCAGGGCTTCCTTTAAGACAAGGAGCCTGCATGAGCCCAAATGTGACAGTGGCTGTGGATGGCAGGTGCTTGCCTGTCCCCACCGGAGCATCCCATGGGACCAGAGGGTGACAGGGGACAGCTTGCCTTGAAGCCCTGTGTTCACCACCCAACAGGTTCGCAGCCAAGACAGTGACAAGCGGGAGCCTGGTGCTCATCACCCTGGAGCGGCGGGAGGGCTCCACGGCCCAGCTGACCATCAACAGCGAGAAGATGGTCATCGGCACCATGCTGGTGAAGGACATCATCCAGGCCCTGACACAGTGACAGCCGGGTGCTGCCACACCCATGGCCCTGCCCTCCCACCCCTTCTGCCCCATGCTGCTCCCCAAAACACTCCCTTGCCCCCATTTCTGCCAGGTTATTCCCTGCCCCGATCCCAAAAGGGGCGGCAGGCAGCGACCCTTGGGCCAGTTTTGCTGCTGGGTGGAAGGAGCAGGATGGGGCGGATGGGATGCAGGGGAGCATCTTACTTGGAAGGGCAGAAGCGGTTCCAGCCCCCACGGAGCACAGTGTGGCCCCAGTCCCTCACCATCATCTCCCAATGTAACCCTTATTTATTATGTCCAGGATCTCCCAATAAAACTCTTCTCCAACCTGCTCCCTTTCCTTCCTCTGCTCTGTGGGTAAATCAACCCCCATGCCAGGCTCTGCCAGCCTCCCCAGGGCAGCTGCAGGGGAACCAGCCATCCCTTAGGTGGCTGGAAACAAGCAGAGTGTCCCACGGGTGGGTGGCTGCTGGGTCCTGGAGAAAACCTGGCACATGGTGTTGGGGTGAACCCCCCAGGGCAGGAGATGCTCAGTTGGACCAGAGATCTGAGGAGTCTTGGGAGGGTTCCAGCTATTTATTCAAGGGAGAATTGCTCATGCTTCGACTGCAGAAATACCTGCTACGTCAAGGCTGGGTCTGTTCTGCAGTGTCACTGGAGGGATTCCTAGGGCCAGCTCTGGGAGGCATTTCATCTCCAAACTGGGATTACAAAAAAAGAAGGAAATCTGACTCTTTATTAAGATCTCTCCTCCCAGCACGGGCTGGGTGGGATTTCAGTAAGCACTGGCTCTCTCCATCCAAAGCTGCAGCTCAGCGCAGAGCCAGGCCCAGCACCAGAGGCAGAGGATGAGCAAAGGACGTGCAGGAAGGTCTGAATCCCAAACTGCCTCTGCTGCCACAAAAAGGGTGAGGGGCTTTCTGCTTTTTCCGGGTAAGAGATGAAAAAAAAACCCTTTGTGTTTTCTGATGGGTGAGGAATCCCTGGCTGGAGCAGCAGCACCAACCACTGGGTGTCAAGTGCTTGTTCCATAGGGAAAAAGGCCATTCCCATAAGGACAGGGGCTGGAGCCACAATGATGCCACCACCCTATTTCCCTTAGGGAGGCTGATTTAACCCTTGGGCTCCTATCCCTTCATGGGCTCAGTGAGTGCCACAGCCTGTATGTGGGAAAATGCCAGTGCACTGAGGATGCCCTGGGGGACCTCACTTTAACCCCCTGGGGGTCCCATTCCCTCATGGAGGGCTCGGTGAGCACCACAGCCTGTGTGTGGGAGCTGCCAGCACTGAGGTATCCCTGGGAGGGAGGCTGCAGCCAGGCATCACAGTGCCATCCCTCCATTCTCATTAAGGGGACTGATTTAAGCCCTTGGGAGTCTCATTCTCCCATGAGGAGCCCAAAGAGTGCTAAGCCTGTGTGTGGAGAGCTGCTGGAGCCAAAGGGGCTCTGGAAGGGCTAAAGCCAGGCACCACAGCACTGCCATCACCCCATTTTCCTTGGGGAACCCATTTTAACCCCTTTGGGTCCCATTCCACGCAGACTGGGTTCAGTGAACACCCAGCCCGTGCGTGGCAAGTGACTGGCACGGCGGTGGACCCAGGGGCTCTGAAGCTGAGAGCCACAGTACTGCCACCATTCCAGTACCTCAGAGGAGCGGATTTAAGTCCTTAGGGGCATGATTTTAGCCCCTGGGGATCCCATTCCCCTCAGAGTGGGCTTAGTGAGCACCACAGCCCATGTGTGGGAGCTGACAGCGCTGAGGTGTTCCTGTGAAGGCTCCAGATGGACACTGCAGTGTCACCACCACGCCATTCCCCTCACAGGGGCTCATTTAACCCCACTGGGGTCCCATTCCCTCATGGGATGCTCAGTGAGTGGAGAGCTACTGGCACTGAGGTGTCTCCTGGAGAGCTCCATCCAGGCACCACAGTGCCATCATCCCATTCCCCTTAGAGGGGCTCGTTTAACCCCTTGGGGGTCCCATCCCCTCACACCGGTCACAGTGAATGCCACAGCTCATCTGTACAAGTTGTCAGCACTGAGGCTACCCTTGGGGAGCCCCTTTTTTAGTCATGACATGTCCCATCCCCTCAGAGGGGGCTCAGTGAGTGCCACAACCTGTGTGTGGAGAGATGCTGGTGCTGAGGTGCCTCTCGGGGGCTTCAGATAGGCACTGCCACCAACATATTGCCCTCATGGGGGGGGCTCATTTGAGAGCCTTTTGGGGGTCTCATCTGTCAGAAGAAGCACAGTGAGTGCCACAGCCCATGCATGGAAAGCTGCTGGCACTAAGGCATCTTCAGAAGGGCCCCAGCCAGGGAGTGCCACCATTGCACTCCCTTTAGAGGAACAGATTTAAGCCCATGGAGCTTCCATCCCCTCATGAGGGGCTCAGTGAGCATCACAGCCCATGTGCGAGAGTTGCCAGCACTGAAGCTGCTCTTGGGGAACCCCATTCCCCTTGACAGGAAAGATGTGTGCTCATGTATTTACAAACAATTGCATGGGTGAGGGGATGGGTGAGAAAGTCTTTGAAATGGTTCTTAATGTCTCTACCAACTTCAAGCTGCAGGTTTGTTAGAGAAACAAGCTGCAGGTTTGTTTGACTCCTGAAACACACAAAGGGTCCGTACAAGCCTGAGTTTCTGAACTTTGGGGGGAAAATGACGTGTTTAAAGGGGGAATATGTGGTAGGCGGTTCGAGAAGGCTGTACCTTCCTAGTACCTCAGCTGATGGGGAAAGGAAGAAGGCAATGTGCAGCCAGGAGTTTAGGTTAAAAGGAGAAACCTCCGAAACCTCGAGAGAGAGAAAACCCCGCGGGTGTATGCCCCAGTGGAAAATCTCTCCCTTTATTCAAATCAAGTTGCAGGACTCCTCTGTCTCCTTTATGGACAGTGACTTTTCAGAATGTGATTTTCTGCACACCCTCACAGGGCAGTCAGTGAGCAGCCAGCCTATGTGTGGTGAGTGGCCCCAGAGGTGCGAAGAGTCAGAACTGCTACCATCTCAGACCGCTCAGAGGGGCTGATTTAAGTCCTTAACTCCTGTCACCGGCCCTTGGGGTCCCGCTCCTCTTATAGGAATATAGAGTGTTGCCAGTGCTGAGATGTCCCCGGGGGGCTCCAGCTGGGCAGTGCCACCACTATCCCACTCCCCTTAGAGGGGCTGACTTAACCCCTCAGGAGTCCCATTCCCTCATGGGGTGTTCAGTGAGCACCACAGCCCATGAGCGGAGAGTTTCTGGTACCGAGGTGTCCCCAAGGGGCTGCAGCTGGGCACCACAGTGCCACCACCACCCCATCCCACTAAGGGGCTGATTTAACCGCTGTGGGCTTCCATCCCCTCTGAGGGGGCTGAGCGAGTACCACAGCCCATGCGTGAAGAAACGATGACACTGAGCCTGCCCTTGGGGACCTCAATTTTACGCCTGGGGGATCCCATTCCCCTCACGGCAAGGGCCACACCCTGCGCGTGGCAGCTGCCAGCGCTGAGGTGCCCCTGGGAAGGTGGCTGAAGCCGGACAGCACAGTGCCACCGCCGCCCCATCCCTCGGAGGGGCTGACTGAATCCCTGGCGTGACCCCACGTTACCCCGCGGGTGCCCCGTCCCCTCACGGCGCCCGGGGCGAGGCGGCTCCGCGCGGCTGTGGCGGGAACCGCCCGATGGCGGCGGGCAGCCGCCACGCGGCCGGCGCGTGCTGCGCGCATGCGCGGCAGCCCCGCCCCTCAGCGGCACCCCCGCCCCGCCCCGCCCCGCCCCGCCCTCCACGCCCTCACCCCGCCCCCGCCTCCGGCCCGGCCCGGCCCGGCCCGGCCCATAAAAGCCGCGGGCCGGGCCAGGGGCCGCGCCGCTCCCGGTGTCCTCGCTACCTTCTTCCCTTGTGTGTGCTGCGGTCCGCCCGCCCGCCGTGCTGCCCATGGCCTTCCCGCCGGTAAGTGCGAGCACGTGCCGCCTCGCGAGGCCGCCCCGCCACGTGGTTCCACGCGGTGGTGCTGCCGGGGGCGGCGTGCCCGCTGCTCTGCCGGTGTCAAGAGGGCATGGGGACACTTGAGCCCGCAGGACAGCAGTGGATGGAATTCCCCCGCTTCCTGGCAGAGCGCTGCTATGGGATGCTCATTCCCGTTGGACTGGCCTCGAGGGGTCCTGCTGCTGAGGTGCCCCCGGGAGCAGGGGGTCTGATGGAGCTCTGGGAAGATACGGACCGACCCTGCCTTCAGGGAGGTGCCGGAGGAGCCCAGGTCCTAGCCTCGCAACCTACTATTCCACTCTTCCCGGGGTTTTAGGGGGATGAAGCTGGGCTGCAGGTGCTGAGCTCAGGCTTCTATGGTGGGGCATGCTTTGGCTACAGTGGGCACTTGTACTCATGCAAGTGGTATTTTTGCCCACTTCTAAACTGTTTTTTGGGTTTTGGTTTTTTTTTGTTTTTTTTTTTTTTAGTGTATAAGGTGACCAAAGGTGCTGTTTTGTTTGTAAACCATATGCTGAAAGCTCCTTTTAGTGTCTGGCTGGGTCGAGGGGTGACACAGAAGACTCAGTTCATAACTGAGTATGGACAAAGGTGATTCTTCTGAGTGAGACAAGTCTGCTGAAAAACAAGTGCTTTTTTTTACCCCTTGCTATTCCCCAGCTGAAGCCAATTAATGCTTATTACTGCTGCCTGCGTTATGGGCTAACAAGGTGTGCTGGCACCTGGAGTGCTGGTGAGGGACTTCAGGTACAGCTGGGCTCAGGGATGAGCTCCAGGATCCAGTTACTTTGCTGCAGTTTGTCTCAACTGGAGCAGTCTCCCTAAACCAATTAAAACCTTATTCAGCTTTGACAGTCTGCTGAAACAGGCAGCTTTAGGTATTGCTCATGTACGAAGCTGCTTGTGAGTGATGGCTTCAAAAAATACCAAAAAATAGCTGCCTTGATGGTGAAATGCCCTTTTAAAAAAGGGATTTTTGGCAAAACTGGTGCTGGTCTGAAGTCAGTGGTCCCCTGTGAATTAAGACCAGTCTTAATTCAAATCAGGTGTGTTCAAGATGTCTCTTCTCATTAAACCCCAGGACAGCTGCTTGATGTTAGCCTTGCTGATGGTGGGAGAGCTGGTGTAGCCTTGCCTAACACTTTTTGGGATGAGCTGGGGGTGGGAGTGTGTTGCCTGGTGGAAACAGTTACACCAGTGTTGTGTTTTGCACTGGTGTAGCCGAGTTCAATTTGGGAAGCAAAACACACCAACAAAAAAGGATTTTCTGAGCTCCCTTTCATTGAGGTATGGAGCCATCTGGGCTTGGGCATGTTGACATGGGTACCATTTTAACAGCATCCATAATTTTGCCTTGGGATTGAAGGCCCTCTTGGCTGTAACTACACCTCCAATAACCCCTCTGGGCAACTGGGCATCAGCATGCCACTGCCTGGGTGAGATTTCTATGGAGGATGTAAAAAGCAAAGGCTGGTTTGTAGCTGAGGTGGATGAGCCTTGCCTGCTCCACAGCATCCCCAGGAGCTGATGCACATCTTGGCCACACTGGCAGCCACGCTGTGTTTAATGACTTCCCTAAGGATTAGGCTATCCTAATCCTTTGCTAGTGCTGTTGTGATGCTGCAGGTTCTGCTTAGCCCTGGGATTTCATTATCTCTAGGTTTCCTGCAGGTGTGTGTACCTCGGAGCTGTGCAGGGTCCTCATTTCCACTTGCCTTGGACAACTTTGGGGTGTTTTGGTGCACAGGTGTGTGTTGTACCACCGAGTGCTGCTGGTTGTGCCTGGAGTGGGCCCTCCTGCAGGTAAACTCAGCAGGCTATGGGGTCTGCTTGGGGCTGGTGGGATGGGAACTCCAGGGACCTGCCAGCTTCCTGATGCATAGCAGGAAAACAAGAGCTCTCTGCCGTGGTGATGAGGCTTGCTGGTGCTCTGTTACTCTGAGGGAGGGGATCTCCTCCCTTTTTCTTGGCACTCCTTTTCTCAATTCCATGGGTTTGTTTGGGTTGCAAGAGGGGTCTGGAGCCTTTGAGTACTCTCCTTGAAACCTCAGTGTTCTGGGGATGGATTTTCCTGCTTGGAAGTTCTTAGTTGAGTCAGGATGTGAAGGACTGCCCTCCTGCCTGAGCTTCATCTTGCTGTGTGTCTGTGTATGATGCTGCTTGGGTCTGTGTTTCTGACCTCCAATGACTTAACCTACAATCTCAGAATCCTTTGCTCTGTGGCACTATGGGCCTGCTGCAGAGAACTAAATTGTCCTTCTCCTTTGGTTCCTACCCAGGGTCTTCTGTAGGAACTTTTAGCTCTCTAAGGGATGGAGTGTCTTACCAGGTGTTAAGAAGTGGTGTTTGACTTCTGGTGGCTTTAAAGCACCTGTAGCTGGATCAGCTTCTCCATTGACTTGTTTATCCCCTGATAAAACTGTCTGTGCCTCTGGATTGGGATTGTGATGTATAGCAAGATGGAATGGCTGTTGGGTCACTTGGTTACACCCCAGGGTGTCTCGTATGGTACCAGGAGAACCCACCAGTGCTGCTGGACTGGTGCCTCTGGAAGCAGAGAGGATATGTAGTTTGTAGCTGCAGTGTGGAGGCTTCTAGGGAAGCCTGGAGAGGCAGTGAGTTGAATATGCCAAATCCTTCCAGGTGGGGCAGGGAAAGTGAATCCTACCTGGGCTCTGGAGTGCTGTGTTGCTTGTCTTGGCTGGGGATGATGGAGCAGCACCGGCTCTGGGGATGCAGCCTCAGGCGTGGTGTTTCCCTGGGCTTTGGTGTTGACTCAGTGACTGAAGCTCTTGGGGTGGATTCTCCAGTTTGAAAACTCCTTCCACCATCCTCTCCAGGCTCTTGAGGGGCGGTTTGGGCTCTGAGTGCTCTGGAGACCTGCAGAGCTCTTCTCAAAGGAGTATCCTATTTTCGGGTTGTGGGGAGGGTGTGCTACGAGCTCCTTCCTACAGTGGGTTGCAGTGCTGCAAGGTCCCCCCTACCCTGTGTCCAGGGCGATTGCAGTGTCCCAAGGATTTCCTTGACAGTCTACCGTTAAAAGCTTTCCAGCAGAAGAGGATTTTGTGGAAAGGCCTGCCTGTGTTCTCGCTGGTTTCTGTTCCTGTTTGGCGCAGGACTGGTGCTGCCAGTTGTGGAGGCTAAATGAGAAGGAACGGGTTGGGGCGTTCAGCTGGCTGCTCCGGGTTATTTTGTCTCGCTAGTACAGAATCCTAGGGAAAAGCTTTGCCTCCCGCTGGAAGCGGTTCTTTTACAGGAACAGGAGTAGAATGCGGAGTTTCATGTTTGTGCCAAGGCAGCCTGATGCGGCACTCCTTTTTATTAAAGATGACTGGCAATGCTTTCGTAATTTGAGCTTCTGTACTCCAGCTGCTCTTTATAAAGATGTCTTAAAGCGCGCTCGGCCTCTTCTCTCAGCCTTCAGCTCGCTTTTAGCCTTACCTGTTTCACTCTTGTAAATGTTCCCTTGTTTGGCGGTGGGCTCCGTTGTGTGCTCTGTGTTCGTGTATTTACAAACCTATGGGTGAAGGTATGGGTGTTAATGTCTTTGAAATGGTTCTTAATGTCTATACCATCTTCAAGGTTTGTTAGAGAAACCAGACAGTTTGACTCCTGAAACAGACAAACTCAGCCTGAGTTTCTGAACTTTGGGGGGGAAATGACGTGTTTAAAGGGGGGGATATGTGGTATTCCATGGAGGCGGTTCGGGAAGACTGGACCTTCCGAGTATCTCAGCTGATGGGGAAAGCAAGAGGGCAACGTGCAGCCGGGACTTTAGGGTAAAAGGAGGCTGCGCTCTCCGAAACTAAGAGGGAGAGCGACAACCCCACGGGCGTATGCCCCAGTGGAAAATCTGTCCCTTTATTCGAATAAAGTTGCAGGACTCCTCTGTCTCCTTTATGGACACTGGCTTTTCTTAGCGTGACTTTCTGCACAGCTCTGAGCATTTCAATAGCCAAAGATCCCGGCCCTCAGCGCTGAAGAAATGCTAATAGTCCTAAACGGGCTGGAGTTCTCCAGGAATTGTTCAGGTCCCGCCTGAAGGCACGGTGCGTTTAGTAGCTTATTCCTGCTGCTTGCAGGACTGAGTTTCCTTTGCTTTTTACCCTTGTGGTGGGTAGTTGGATAAAAGGATCACATTGTGCGCGTCTCATGACGAGGTGGGGGTTGGAATGTAAGTGCCGGGCTGGGCTAATAGTCCCCTCTCCACGTGAAGTTCACTTTAGACCAGCCTCCTTGAACGATCCACAAGTGGTCATTTCAAAGTAAAACCAGCTCGGTGCTTCAGACTTGCTAGCGAGTGATGCAGAACTGGAGGTAAGTGAAGCCTGAAACTTGCAGAAGCACATCCGAGAGATGTCTGTAATGTCTTCTTGACAAGTACAACCGGCCCAATTTAGAGCTTAGGTGCGTGTTGGAGCAGCAGGGGCTCGTTTGCCGGACTTGATGCTCTTCAGCTCTTTGGATTTGAGTTTAGTTTGATTTAATGGCCAGTATTCTGCTCCAGAGTCCAGGACTGGTGGAGTTGTGCCTCCCTGCTCCGGTCTTTATAGCAGGTCTTAGTTGCCGGCGGTACCGATTGCTCGGCATGTTCGGGAGCAGAGTTCTGCAGTGGCTTTTGGGTGGTGAGTATTGGTTCTCGGCCTCAAAACGCTGGCAGCAATGAAGCTTAGCAGCTTCTGAATTGTCAGAGGCTCGAATGTGGTGCAGCTGCTCCCGAAGGAGCTTGCGTGTCAGTGGCTTGTGAGTAGAGCTGGGAAAGCAGCTGCTCTTCCCGGTTCTCCGGACCGGCACAAGGGTGCCGGAGGCGTTTGATGTTTCTCAGGCAGAAGCTTTACAAGAGGTGGTCCTTTTTCAGGATGGTTGCAAAACCTTGATGCTGGTGGATCCGTGCCCGTGGAGGGTTGTGCTAAAGCAGAGATGGTTTGGGGTAATTACCTTTGTGGTCAGGAGCTGTTGCCTGAAGGGGAGAAGAGGATTTTTTCTTCTGCCTTTCCTCAGGATTTGGGGCTGTTTGACTAGCTGGAAAGCAGTGTTGTTTGGGTTTTTTTTCTGCAAACCTGAAGTAATTATGCTGGCTTGGATCATTCCACGATACTGTTTGGAACTCCAAAATGGGGGTAGTGAGGTGAGCCTTGCGCTCCTCTGCAATGCATAAGAGGAGCTGCTGTGGTTCCTTGTGTCTGCCTGGACCATGAGCATCCCGCTTGTCCCTTGGTGTCAGGAGACTGCTTTTGGGGTAGAAGGTGTGTGCCTTCATTAATCAAATAGCTGCTGATGTTGTGATGGGCTGGAGAAAAACAGCAGGGAGCTGTGTTCACAACCCAGCTGGTTTGCTGTGGCTGTGAGCCTGAAGTCCATCCCTGGTGCCTGTGTGTGATGGGCAGTCTGCTCCAGTGTGCTGTGCTGACAAATTGCTGACCCGTTTGCTTTACTGCTTCTTTAATGCCAAGAATCGAGTTTGAGTGTTGCTAACACCTAAACTAATGTGAATATTGGAGGCAGTCCAGGCTTTCCACAACGTGTTGAAAGCTGAGTACTGGCCTATTTGACACACATACGGGTTCTTTTTTACCAGAAAGAAGATCCTGTGAGGAGCATAAAAGACTGCTGGGATAGCCCGAATGCCCCTGCACTTTCCACTTGCAGCAATGCGGATATATTCCGCCGAATAAATGCCATGTTGGACAACTCTCTGGATTTCAGTGGAGTCTGCACCACGCCTGTCACAAAAAGCAAATGTGACACCCTGCCAGGTAATGGAGAGGGGCTGCTGGAGTGGGGAGGCACTTGGTGGGACCTGGTGAACCGATGGAGGTGGTGGTAATCCTCAGTCGTGTGGGTGTTGGCATGCTTGGTACCGGGGGTCTTTTCTTGTGTGCCTGAAATGAGTAATCTCTGTATTCCTTGGCAGTGTGGAGGTGCCTGGGAAGGCTTGCCTGCCTCCCTGTGGTGCTGTGGGTCATTGTGGGCACGATGTGAGTGCTCCCTGCCTGACCTGCCAATTCCTGCTGGGAATACCTCCAGCAGACTCCTTTAGTCTGCCTCTCCTGGAGGCAGGATTCATCTACTCTCAAGGTTAGCGAGGCTGAGTTGCTGCATACATTGCAATTGCAAAAGAATTTTGAAAAACCATATTAGCCACAGGTCAGTTAACATACATGTAAGAGCACAGGTGGGTGCAGACTTCCCTGCAAAGCAAGTTTTAGTGTGATGAAATCAGTACTGCAAGCTTCTGTTTCCTCCAGGCTGAGGGGAGTGGGCATGTTCTGCTGCCTCAAGACAGAAGTTCTGTGCCAAAGCAGAGAGTGTTTGGTCTGGTCTTATTTTTATCCAACTGAAGGACGTGCTTTTGTCCCTTTGCAGCAGCCTAGGTCTGCCAGTAAATGTACCTGTGCCTGATACTCTTTTGCCAGCACACCTCTGAGCAGCAATGCTTGTGCCAGGATTTGGACACTTGAAAGGGGTTGCTCTTGCCTCTCCAGCTTCTGAATTATATCAATAAACACTTCAGCCATTATTGGAAACAAACTGGCCCCTCAGGATAGGTCTCAAAACAAAGTGGGAAGTAAAGGGCTGAACCTCCCCAGCTGATGACCTTGCAGGGTTCCCTGGGCAGAGCAGGTTTCTCTGCAGTCATGTGGAGACAGGGCTGCCTTGGCCTCATGGGTAATCTGAGGTTTAATCAAATGGGTGTGGAAAAAAGCTCTAAATGAGCGTATGTGCACTGTGTGGGTCTGTTTGATGCCTGTACAGTGTAACTTTGTTCTGGGCTAACAAAATGACTGCTACCAGATGACTTCCGTGCAGCTTACTCTCCTGGGTATTTGAGGACTTAACAGCGTGGACCTGGGCTGGTCTGGCCATGTGATCCCATGCTGGTGCTGCAGAAATACCAGAGGAAGGGAATTGCTTGCTTCGAGGCCTGGATCCATGGCCAGCATTGCTTGAAACCTGTCTGGTAAAGTGGCATTGGAGGCTGTGCTGGCTACTCCTGAGCAATGGTGTAGTTAATATTAACCAATTCAGGTTAGTAGTGCATTTTTAGATATCTGCTGCTGTGCTGGTTTGGCTTTTTTCTTTTTTTTTTTTTTTTTTTTTTTGGTCCCCTGGCACAGTAATAGCCAGTGCTGTATCTGATCTGGATGCACTGGAAGCATAAAGGAGAAGTAAATGTAATACTTTTATCTCCTTGCAGTGGGTTCCTGAAAGAGTTGTTTCTGGCTTCCTTGTTCAAATCTTTGCTATAGCCCTTCCTACTCCATTTGGAATGGGAATATTTCATAGGCTCTTAGAACATATTCATGGTATTTCCCGACTGAGTTTCAGCTTGCCAAAATTAACCTGGTTTATAAAGGAGATGTCTCTGCCTGCTAGAGGAGATTGATCATGTGGAGGTGTGGGTTCTGGTTTTGTCTGGGCTTAAGAACTGGCACAGCAATTTTAACTTGCAGTGTGGTATTTGACTTTGAAGACTCTTCTCTGAGGGATGGGGGGGCTGTTTGCCTGGCACTGAAGCAGGAGTTTTTACTGACCTGCTGCTTGCAAATCTCTGCATGTTCTGTCATTTACTCTGGTTTTTCCTAGGGATGTCTGGAGCAGGGAGTCTTGCTGGTGATGCCTTGTCTGGAAACTCTTTGAGTTTCCCAGTGGTGTTACACTGCTTGTTTTGGGTGATAAGTCCTGTGGAAGACCTCTCACAGGGCAAGTACACTGACACTTGGGTGTAAAAAAAGAGTGCCTTCCTCTTGCAAGTGTTTTTGCTGCAGGGAAGCCAAAGTTGTGCTTTGGGGACTCCCTAAGCAGCTTTCTTTCCTGCTCTGGCAGCTGAAGACCAGTCTCACCAGTGAGTGCTGGGGACCTTGCTCAGCAATAGTTTCCTGGACCAGGAGGGTTTTAGCTTGTGTCAAATCCCTTGTATAGTGACACAAATGCTTATGATGTTGTGAGGAAAGAATGCTTCACTTCCCAAAGGATACTTGGGCCTTGCTTAGGTGGGCTAGAGGAGGGCTGCCTTGGGCTAATGGAAATGTGAAGGTACTGATAAGAGAACAACCTGGGCTGGCAGCTATCAGCTGTAAATTTGTGGATGAGTCAGCATCTGCCAAAGTGTCGGCAGCTCAGAGTTATTGGTCTCCTTGCAGTCCCAGCCTTGTTTCCTTAATGTTGGAGCTGGGTCCTCTGGGTAGGTAAGGAGGGCCTGAATGCAGCAGCTCTGCAAGCTTTGCCCTATCTTGGGAGCTGAAAAGTGCAGGAGCTGTTCCTGATGTTTGATAGGCTACAAATGAGTCTTCTCCATGAAAAAGCTGGCAGTGCCAGCAAAGATGTGAATCCTGTAAATGAAGGAGTTACTTTGGCACCTGGACCCTCGCCTGGGTTGTGCAGAAATTCACACCTGAGGGCTGTAAGGCTGAGCAGCTGATTGCTATATTGCAGAATATAGTGCAGGTGTCTGGGCAGGTAGTTAAGCCTGGAACAGGTTTTTGGAGCCGTTTGCCTTGCCATTGAGTGAACTTCTGGGTAGGTGATCAATGGAGCTGAGACCCTTCACCTCATGTGGTGTTCTGTCATTGCTCCAAGTCAAGTCACTTCTGAAGAATTCCTTAGTCTCTGTTGCTTTTCCTTTGTGTGGGAACAGCTGTAGTTAGACTAGATTATCATGAGACTCCTTGCTTGGGCAGGCTTAATGAGTCTGGAGATCCACCAGGAATGTGGTAGCTATAACAGGTGAAAGGACTGTCTTTTACAACTTAAACTCTTTTAATGGCAGAGCTTGGGGGAGAGACTTTATTCCAGCAGTAAAGGCTTGGACTTTAATCTATTCATGGTCCCTCAAGCTTTTCAGTTGTCATCTTCAGGTCAAACTAAATTTATCCCAGCTTGGACTTGTGTTGAAGCCCCTTTGAGCACTAAGAGGATTACACGTGGTGGAGAAGAGATGGCAGCAGTTCATGACCTTTCACTAATGCTATTGGGGAAGCACGTGTGGAGACACTTTACTGGGCTGACAGTGAGGCCGTGCTGGGATCAGTCCAGCAGCAGCCTGAGCAATGTGAGAGGACAGGCTGATTCAGCACTCCTGGATCCACGCAGTCAGTGTAATCCCCTTCTGGGCAGAGCTGAGGCTGCTGCTGCAGGTTCAGCATGTCACACCTAAAGTTGGATGTCTGTAAAGATCAGTTTGCAGCTGATGATAATCCTTGGTGAACTTGGTTGCCTTGTCAAAGCCAGCTGTGTTGGGATGCCCGGGCTGACCACCCCCCTGAGGTTTGTGGGTAGCTCTTCCAGGATCTCTCCAAGCATCCGGCTCAGGGTGCTCTTCCAAAGTGTGGGATGCAGTGCTGTGGGGAGAGCTGTCATTGTAGAACCTGTCTAGTGGCTTCTGGGACAGGGTCATGGTGCTTCACAACTCCTGCGTGTCCAGCTGCCTCAGTCCTCTCTGGGGAAAGGCAGAACCTCAGTGGAGACCTCAACCTCTAGTGGCTTTTTGTGTGGTGCTGGAGATGGGAGAGACAGTGTGGCCTTGACAGAGGCAGGAGTCAGCATCTCCTGATGGTGCTGCTGGAGCAGCTGCCTGTCCTTGAACAGCTGCTGCACAAGGAATGTGATTTTAAAGCTGTTGCATATGTTTATCACCTCTCTGAATAAGAACGTGGGCAAGGTCAGTTTCTTAACTGGCTGCTGGTTTGTTTGCCAGGCGTTAAAGCTGGGCCTTGCTGTGTGGAAGGTGCTGCTATATACACCAGATTTTGAAACTGTAGGCACAGCTTCCAGCTTTAGTAGAACTGGGAGTAAAGTTCCCACGGGAGCTCTTGTATACCTGTTGCTGGTTTCAGCTGAAGGCAGTGCTATGTTTAAAAGGAACTTTGACATGTAGGTACCCCAAATGTCCCAGCAACATCGGTCTCTCGTTCATTAAGCACTGCTCATTTAACAGTAACAAAGCAGCCATTATTTTGCTCTAACTTGACAGTCTATTGTGTGAAGAAATGGGAGATGCTTAAATGACTTCCTTCGGGTAGGAGGGGCTTCAGGTGCCAAGCTCAGTGTTTAAAGGCTGTTAGTTGTGGCCCATCAGGCTTTAATGACTCTGTGGCTGCTTTATTTAAGGAAAACTGAAGGACAAATGCAAACCCAGACTAGCTGATGACTAAATTGCCTTCCTGTTTGCTCTTAACTGCAGTCAATTAATGACCTATCACTTGTTTAGCCGTCCAAAAAGTGTCTCTGTTACTGTCATGTAAATTCCTCTGCTCTTCCGTGCCTTGCAGCCCCAAGGAAACATTCCAGACAGCGCTGGATGCAGCTGACCTGATATGCATGGTCTTGAATCAGGGGACAAAATGCTCTAGGATGCAGAGACCCAAAAGGTAGCTCTGCTTACCTGGAGGTACTCGGGCAGAGTAAGACTCTTAAAGGAGCTCACCTGACGCTGGCAGAACCATTCTGCCTATGCCAGAGAAATGCTGGATGCCACATACACGTGCAGAATAGGCGAATTCCACACCTATGCCCCAGAAAAAGAGCACACTTAGTTCCCTTGGACTTGTTGGCCTTTGGATTTGAAGTGTCATGTTGCCAGGTTTTTGCCTACACAATCATGATGCTTCTCTCTACTGGAAAGTGGCTGTAGTGATTGGGCTTTGTATCAGATATGCAGATGGAAGCAGGTCAGTGCTCTGCAGAGCAGGGACTTAGCATATAGAGCTGTTGTATTTTGCCATGGTCAGAGCTTGGTGGTGTTCCTGAAGACCCAGCAGTTACATGATTTGTACTGAGCTCTGTCGCTCAGGTTTTTGGTGCTGTAATTCTGTGACAGTCTCTGTTACTCTTGGAAGAGGGGGGTAGAGCAGAGAGACCGTTGCAGTGCCTCTTCCTTGGTTTCTGAAGTAGCTGTTTGCCAGCTGCTCAAGTGTTTGTGGTTATGGAATAAGGCAGCCTCCATCTGGCTGTGAAACAGGTCACGCAGCAGCAGCTCCTCTTCAGGAACTTTTCAGATTACAGGGGAGATGCTTAGTTGTTTTTCAGAAAAACCTCTTGTAACTAGTAGGTTTATGCTGAGCAAGTGCTTTTCTAAGTCCCTGATGATCTCCACTGCACTTTGGGAATACAATTGGCTCATCCAACAGCTTCCACTTGGATATTTGTCATGTGTGCAGAAGGCACTTGAGTGGCTTAATTTTCAGGGATGCAATTCCCAGCCTTTACAGTTGGAGGTGCTGAGAAGTGTGAGAGGCAAAGCAATGCTGCTGCTGGCTGCTGCCTTCCTGTTTGTCTTCTGAAGGCTTCTCCCCCTGCCTCTGGCTTCTCCAGATTTGGTTTGGAAGTTCAGCCTTGGTCAGAGCTCTAGTCCATGAGGTGAACCTGTTTTTGTCAGAGAATAGAGCTTACAGCTAAGTTGGGCTTATCATTCTGCTGCCCTCAATGCCTGAGGCCTGTTCATTGAGGGGTTTCATCTGTATTCAGGCTCTGGTGGAAACCAGCATGTGGGAGCAAAGGGAGAGTTGTCCTGGCTGTAGAGGTGGTAGGAATGGGATCTGACTTGGTTGATGTTTGCTTAACCATTCTGAGAAAATGTAGAGGAAGGAAAACCCTGTTTGCTGGATTTTTAGCTGGCCTTCCCAGATCTGGAAGGTTCAAATATCTGAACACCTTTGTTCTAGGTTGAAGCACCACCTTTCCAGACTGATGGCAAAGAGATGCTGCTGCTATGGGCTGGGAACTGAATCATGCTCCCTGCTCCTCCTGCTCCCTTAACCCACAACCTGCCTGTGGATCACAGCTTCTGCTGCCAGGCCCTGTGGATCCTTCCCACGCAGGCTTAGGCTGTAATTTCCTAAATATTTTCTTGTTTGAAGTGCCTGGTTGGTGCAGCCATGCTGCATACCAGATCAGGGAGAGAACCAGGCTTAAAACTAACTCCCTGTGGCTTGGTTTTAACCAGATGAGCTCCCCAACCCAGCTTCCTGTGTGGAAACTCACCTGCCTAAAGAGGTGTGAGTGGGGAGGGTGGACTGGGGTGGGGACAGGGCTGGGCTTGTGTGAGCTATCCTTGCCTGCAGGTGAGAGCTGAGCTCTGGAGATCCTCACCTTCAAGAGTCTTTGGAATGTCTTAAATCCAGGGCTAAAATCCAGTTAAAGTCTGGAAAATGCAGCTTTCCATGCGGGCAGTGGTGTGGAAAGCTGTCTGGCCTGTGCTGCACTGTGGCCTAGCTACAGGGATCTGCTGGACAGGCTAGGAGGGAGTCACCCAGGAGAGACACTTGCTCCAAGGCCAGTGAGGGAGTGTTTTGTTAAGGACTTTGTTCTCATAATGCTGTTGAAATCAAACCCAACAGGCTCGGGAGGCAGGAGCTCAGTCTCTCCCAGACGCTCGGGCACGAGCCCAGCGCAGCGCCGCTCCCTCTGCCAGGATGGTTGGCTTCCAGTGGCAACTCCAGGGAAAAATCCAGGTTGGAAGGGCTTGTGCTGGTGGTTGGTGCTTGGAAAAATCTGCAGTAAAGCATTTGGGTTGGCTGTGTCAGGTTGCAAAGTGAGGTTATTTAGTGTTTGGTAGACAGTTATTCATAACTTGAGGTTATGACTCTTAAACTTAATTTTTGTTGGAAATTTAATTCTTCCTGCTCTAGTATCTGATTAGTTTTTTCTGCCTGCAACAATTGATTGCTTTGTAACAAATCTCCAGACTCTTGACTTTTAAAAATAACTAGTCCAGAAAGCTTAGTAAGTTCTCTTTGTCTTTTTAGTTGATGTTTTGCCCGGATGACCTGTATCTGTCTTTCAGCCTGGCTGGGAGTATTCAAGGGGAAGCAGCTTGGGCTGGTTGTTGGCTTCCGATAGGAAAAGGTCTAAATAAAAATTGCTGGTTATCTGAGTGGATTCTGCTCTATGCTTCCACATTTAGAGCTGTAACTGGATTGCAGGGAGTTTGTTTTTAGTGTGGATTGAAGTCATCAGAGGGAATCATGGATCGTTCACTTGAATCTGGTTTGGTTTGATTAAATGAAACAGTTTATTTCCTGGAAAATGCGGATAGTTAGGGAAAGCTTGGCTGGATACTACGGACTGGGTGCTTCCTGTCACAGATAAATTTGTTCCCTATTTTCCTTATTTCTTCAGTTGTGGGTTTCATCCAAGCTTTTGGGATTCAGGTTTTGCTGTGTGTCACTACTGTGTCCATGCTTCAGAGAAGATGAAGCTTGGTGGGAATTATTCTTTTGAGACCTAGCAAGATCCCTGGTCCCCAAAGGGAAGGGAGTCTCCTGCTGCCAGGAATCTGTGCACAGCACTTGTGCATTTTCATAAAGGCAGGAATGTTACATATTCATATGGACAAGTTATGGTTGCTGTGGGAACTGAGTTGGCTGAGCACTGTGTCTTGATCCTCTTTTCCCTATGTTAGACATGTCCAAAACAAGCCATCAAAAAACTATCTGGGAAGAATTGATGCAGTGAAGTACCGTGCTGGAGATGCAGTGTGACGCTGTCAGAGGAATAGATGCTGTTACAGGTGCTTGGTAGTAATGTGACTGAATTGGCACTACAGCTTGTACTAGTACTACTAGGAGTAGGAAACGCCCTGGTGGATGCTATCCTGGTGGAGTGCTGTGGAGGAGGCTGCAGCTGGGAGGGGGGAAGGTGACATGTTGCCAGCAGGTTATGGTTTAAAATGCTCTGATCCTGCCTGTGGTGCCTCAGTCCCCTCACTGGGGTCTGGGAATGCTGGTGCTCCCAAACTGCCATGGGGTGAAGGCAAGGGTCCTGCCTCTGGCAGCAGTGGCCTGTGTCACACGTAGGCTACCCGACTGCCACCAGCCTTTGCCTGGGCTTTGCTCATGGGCATCCAAGTGGCATGGGATGTGGGAAAGGAGGCCAGAAACGCTGTCGGGATGGCTGGGACTGCACGTGAGGGATAATGTGACAGACTGGAGCGACTGCAGAGCCTGCGGAAGAGCCGGGAGCGGTGTGTGGAGCGAGGTGTACATCTGATGGCACAGTGGGAGGCTGTGGGGGCAGGGGGAGGAGGAGGAGACAGCTGCTGCTGCTTGGGAGTTGGCTTATAAATGCCCTCTGACTCAGATTTCGGGTAGCACAGCTGAGCATCTTGTGGTTTCACCAGCCCCCAGATCCCTGTGTTAAACTGGAATTCTCAGACTATGAACCTGCTGCGTTTCCTTAGGCTGTTGGCACGGGCTTAAACCGAGGCGAGAATCCGCATCTCCAGTACTGTAGGCTTGTGAACGCCCTGCAAGGGAGGGGAGGGCTGGGAAAGGGGGGGACCAGGTGGGCAAAAGGTAAACAGGCCATGAAAAATTCCTGATGTGAAATGGGTCTGCTGGGTCCTCTTCCTCCTGTACCAGCGGGATGTGCCCACTCGGGCTGGACCAGGGATAATGGGCTGCTCTCCGGGTAGTGGGGGTTGAAGGTTATCCTTGTTACTCAGGGGTAAACAATGCCGAGTCAGTGAGGCACAGTGGCCGGGCTCGACCAAACAGATTATGCCAGCAGAATTGCGAAGCTTTGCATCGGCTCTGAATCCGAGCCAGCAGCTGGAAGCTGGCCAGGACTAAAGTGTTTTTGGGTTTTGTGGGTGGAGGGAGGCGGGGACAGGAGAGCTGGGTAGCACTAAAACTAACTGTGCTCTGTCGCTGCTGCTCTCGTTGTCGTTGCTGGGGGGATTGCTGCCTCCAGCCTGGTGTCTGCTGTGCCGAGGAGCCCTGCTTTGTGCTGCCTGCCTCCCCTGATTTACTGGAGCTGTTCCTCTTTCCTCCTGCTACCGTCTTGTCTGTCAGGGGAAATCTTATCCTTTCTTCTTACCTTTATTTTGTAAGAGCTGATGCAGTTCTCTTGCATGGCAGAGTGACGTCACTGTCAGCACAGTAAGCATCAGCAGCCTGGTCACATGCTGACCCAGTCAGTAATGCAGACGGGATAGGAAGGTGGAGGGGCTGAGGGGGGTGGGGGGCTGGCTTCTGGACATATGGTAGCCCTCCCTTTTGGGGTGCAACTGCTGGTTGCAGGAGCTGTGGCTTCAGAGCGACACAAGACCTGGCTTGGGGCTTAATGCTTTGGAAAACTCCTGCTTTAAAAAGAAAAAAGCAGCCCTGAACTCTCAAGCTTCTGTTTGTTCTCCATCTGAGCAGACATCCAGGACTCTGAAGAAGCAGTGGCAAGCAGGATGCTCTTCCCTACGTCCACGCAAGAGTCTTCCCGTGGCCTCCCAGACACCAACGATCTGTGCCTTGGCCTGCAGTCTCTCAACCTGACAGGGTGGGACAGACCCTGGAGCACCCAGGACTCTGACACTGCAGCACAAACCAGCACACAGTCCGGTGAGTCTGCTGACACATGCAGCAACAGTTGTTGGATTCTGTGTGTGTTTTTGGCTGGTTTCAAGCTAACGCGGAGCGATGTGCTTGTGTAACAGGGCGCTGGCGGCGGCTGATGGGGGCTTCTTGAGCCGTGGTGCTTGTGTAATGTGACAGCTGAGTTGGGGAGGCTGTGGCTGCCTGTGCCACAGCCCCCTCTGCTCTGCTGTCGGCTCACTGCAGATGAGAAGTGCCCGGGGTTATTTTGCTCAGAGCTGTAATGCTGCTGGAGGAATAACCTCACCAGGAGAGGAGAAATCCTCTCACTGTGTTTGGAGGGAGTGGGTGGGGGGTGTGGTGTCAGGAGGCTGAACACGCTGGGTAGGAGTGAGGCTGAACTTCACTCCAGCTGCCTGAGGAAATCCCTAGTGGCAGGGAGCTCTGCAGGTGGGGGGGGGAGGGTGGTGCTTGCAGAGGGTCCCCCCTGTGCCCAATTGCCAAAGTCCCGGCAGCCTCACTCGCCCAACTCTGCTGTGGGGTGTGGTACAGCCAGCACACAACAACTTCAGCCAGGTTGGGGCTGGGTGGGAGACTTGGAGGGATTCTTCTCCACTCCCACGCTCAACTAGAAATAGCGGGCTGTGCCTGGCAGTGGGCTGCAGGAGATGCAGTGGAATGGCTTCTTGTTTTAACTCTTATGGTCCGGCGCAAACCTACGTGACGGGCAGGGTGTGGGCTTGCAGCCACGCGCTGCTGGCTGGTGTGCCCTTCCCCCTTGATCGTCTCCAGTCTGCTTTATCAGCTGGGGGATTCCAGGGATGCTGGGTGCCCCCCCTGGAGTGATGTAGGGTCCAGTTAACTGTTTGAGACACTGGCCTTCCCTGTAAAATCCCAGGAGGAAGGAGTGCTGCATGCACAAACTGAATGCATCCTCTCAGCCTGGTGTTGGAAGAGAGGGGTAAAACAGGGAAGAGTTCACTTTTTAGCCTTTGAGGCATGTAAAAACCAGTTTCACAAACGGTGTGTTCGTTTAAGTACCAGTCTGTGGAAAGATCTAGTGCTTTGGCAGAGTTTGTACAAGTACAGCCTGGTTGCTACAGAAACTCATCCCTTTATAGCAGCATGCTGCTGCTTTGTTAAAAGGGGAGTGCATCGCTACGCAGACTTGGGTGACACGGAGGCCCCAGGCATGGAGTTGGTGCTGACAGGAGTATAGATAGCTTCTCGGGTGGGGGAGCTGGGCAGTGGGGCTTGCCTGTGTAGATGTTTGGAGGGGCAAGGCAGTGCTGTCCTGAGCATAGGAATAGCTTCTGGGACACAGCCCGGAGTTGCTGCATGAGTTGTAAAACAGCAAAAAAAAAGTACTAGTGGGGTAGCAGAATTTGAACAGCTTGATCTGCACAGCTCATTTGCGTTTCTGCATTTAATTTCCATGAGACTTGGCATGTGGGGCCTGGCATGGGCACTGCAGGTCTGCCTGCAGCCCAGCTGCGGTAGCTTTATTAAGCTTTGCTCTGCTCCAGTGAGCAAACCTCCACATGGTCCTGTGGGCTTCCCCTAATGAACCAGGGAATACCACACACTCCTGCCTGTACTTTCATTGCCAGCTGAGACCTCAAAGGAGGAAGGAGAAACAAGAAGTTAGTGTGCAGTGGGCCAGCCAGGTGCCTTAGAGCTCTGCTCTGAGCCCCTTCTGGCTGTTGGCAGACTGGAGCCCTGCTGTTCTGCGTGTCACAGGGTCTTCAATGGATGAAGAGTGTACTTGGAGCAGGTGACATCCCCTGGAGTGACCCTGCTGCTCACAGCCCTGGCACTGGGCTCGGCGCACAGCGCGCTGCGGAACGAGGCTGTCACACATGGAGGCAGCCGCTTGGTGTGGATGTCCCAGCTCCACCTGCTCCTCTGTAGCCATCTCCAGAGCTCTCTCGGCCAGCTTCCTGCCAGCCTGCCTTGGCAGAGGCGTGGATGTGTCCGCAGTGCTCCGGCAGGCAGGCGAGCAGTGCTGGCATGAGCCTGGGGTGGGCTCTGTGCCTAGGAGGTTGGGTGGTGAGGCTGGCATGGCCATGCTGGTGGTGGGAATTTACTGCAAAGGGGCTGGAAGGGCTGCTGGTTTCAGGAGAGAGATTGAGTTGGAGAGGGTTTGAAGGTGCTCTGGTGACCTCCCTGCTCACAGAGGGTATATCTGGTGTCAGGTGCCCCCAATGACTGCAGTGCTTTGTGCTGGAGCTCCTGCCTGCCGCAGAGGCCTGGATGGAGCTGTGGAAAGGATCTTGCCTCAAGCACAGCCCTGGGCTCTGATCTGTGCCCACTGGGTGGTTGTGACAAGTGTGGTAACAGCTGGTGAAAGATGGCACCCAGTGCTGTCTGAAGAGGCCTGTTTGATCACTTCTGACTCCTGGTATTTCCATTAGTACACAAAAAGGGGGTGGCTGGGATGTGAGACCTGCCCAAGTGCAGCTGTACTGCTTGTACAGAGCAGCCACTGGCCTTCAGTGGCTGTGCAGAGGGTGCAGTGCCCTGTGGCTGGGGGTGTTGTGATCCTGAGACAATGTTCTCCTTCTCACTCCTCTCACTCCCACACTCCATTGCAGGTGAGCAGCAGCTGGGCCAGGAGTGCTTCTGGGCTGCTGTTACTGTCCTGCTCTGAGAGCAGTGGGGATGGTACTTGCTGGCTGGGGAGCTGAAAGGTTGATCCTGTGCACAACTTTGTATTCCTTCAGCCACCCACACCTCCCATCTCTGAGGGGCCTTAGCCCTTCCTCAGGGCCCTGGAGGAGTGGCAGTGGAGCTCCTTGGGAGCAGAGAGAGGGCTTGTAGTTCAGAAGTGTTTTCTGAAAGGTTGTGGAACACTCTGGGTTGCAGAAAAGTGTCCTGTGTCTGAAAGCTGTGTGGGTCTAAGGAGCTGGCAGATGCTGGTGCTTCCAGATGGCCTGTCCATGCTATGATGGAAAGAGGGAGGCTGTGGAGAGGATGTTGCTGTGTCTGAGTGCTGTGCTGCTGAGGCCTGGGTGGCTCAGCCGGCCCAGCCTCTAGGGCTGGAGTCTCCATTGGGGTGTCCTGCAGGCAGGTGAGGCTGCGGCACTGCTGGGCTGTGGCTGGACATAGGGAAGGGCTGGCACTGCCCAGCAAACTGTTGTGCCGCTGGCACCCGAGCGTTTGCAAGGTTCCAGCAGTGACTCAGCTGTGCGGACCCACAGAGAGGTGGCTGGAAGGGTGGAAATGCAACAAAATAGCTAACAATCTGGCTAAAAGCATTGCCGATGTGGTCCCCTGCAGTGCTGTGCTTGAGTACTGATGAGCTGGGACCTCTTCTCGTCTGTCGAGTCCCTTGCCAGCACGGGGCTTCCTCAGCTTGGGAAGGACCTTTGGCTGCAAAGCCTTCTGGTGTCACCTTGTGCTCCCAGGGTGTTGGCACCACACAGCTTGGTGCAGTAGGAGCACATGGCAGCTGATTGGAGGCCGGAGAGCAGTGGGGCTGGTTTTATGCCCCACTCCTGCCTACATCCCCTGTTCCCAAAGGGCTGCTGAGCCCCTTGCACCCAGACAGGCTTATTTGTGAGGAGTTTTCCTTCTGCATCAGGCCTGTGATGTACAGAGGGTGTGTGCTGAGCTCTGGGGAGCATGCCAGAGGCACTGCTGGTGCCTGGAGAGGCTCTCTGGAGGCAGTGGCTGCTGCAGGCTCGAGCTGCTGGCACTTCCTGGCTGTAGGATTGAACTGCTGTCTCACAGCCGGCGAAGTGTCTCAAACCCTCTGCTGCCACTAGATCTGTCAGGCTGGAAATACTTCAGCAAGTCCCAGCAACCTCCTCTTTGACCTGAGGAGGGACTTTTGCAGGAAACTGGCCTTTAACACTTGCAGTCCTGCCATTCTGTATTTCTTGAGGCCGTGTTTCCCTATCTTTAGCCTCTCAGTAGGCAGGCAGATGTGCTGAGATCTCTGAGATCTCGGAGTTCTGAGGCAAGGAGGGGTTAAGAGGCAGTGAGGTGGGACTGCCCTTGATGATATCCTTTACCTTCACTGCCCTGTTTCTCAGGGGGTGCAAGCAAATGGGGTCTCGATCCAGTTTTTGCCTGGAGAGCAGTGGTGCACAGCAGATCCATGTGCAGATTTTGGGTCTCTCTGCCTGGCTTTCAGCCTGTGTGCCAGCTGCTCGGTCTGGCTGGTCTGTCCTGCCCTACATTGAGAGCTGTCCCTATGTGGAACAGCAGACTTGCCCATGGGGAAATATCCTAAAACCAGTCTGTTAACACTAAGTCTGCAGTGCTAACCTGGGAGTGTTTTTAGCAGGATCAGGTCCTCTGGAGAGGATGTTGGGCTCTTGAGGTGAGGTCTTCCTGCTGGCATCTGATGGAGCACCTTGCTGCATCTGCCTCTCTGCTTGTTGTGTGACCCTAAAGCTGCTGGTGCAGCAACAGATTTGAGCTTTTCCTTGGATTTGCTCTTGAGACTGCAGCTCCAGCCTCATCTGTGCCCTCTGCGGGGTGGCTGTTGCTGTCTCATTCTCCAGCCTGCAAGGTTGCAGCTCCTGTCACTCTGGTTCTGGGGAAGTGGCCCATGGTAGGAAAATGCTGCTGAATCTTTCCAGCCCTTGGCTCTTCTGCTTCCCAGAGCACAGCAACTCATTTTTGCAATAAGCTTGCTTATCTGTAGTTGCTTATAATCTGCCAGGCTGGAGCTGCGGGTAGTCTGTTGTGCGTTGCCTGGCAGATAGCGAGGCCTCAGAGCATGGATCTCTCTGAAGTCTTCAAGGCAAAATCCCATCTGAATGATGAAAGAAAAGACCTGTTGCACAGGAAGAACGGTTGTTGTCATGGTCTCCTTGCCTTTCTTCTTGATAACAGCAGGTGGGATTCATAAGCTGCTCCCTGAGGTCAGGCTGTTTTCAGAGTGTCCTCAAATGCTGTGTGTGGTGGAGGGCACCTGAGCCCCCCAGGGGAGAGTTGCTGCTCAGCCTGGGGTGGCTGTTTAGCATGGTAGTCACTGGCTTTCCTCAAGCTGCTGGTTTGAGTGGTTGGATGCAGAGCTTGGGGCAGAGGATTTGAGTCCCCAGTTCTCCATCTGTTTAATTTGCTGCTTGGCTAACCCATGCCAAGCTCCATGGAGCTCTCCTTTGTGCATGTCCAGGTCTCTCCGTGCTGTTTTTCCTGCTGTCTTTTGGACAACTGGCTTCAGCCGACCTAGGTGTGTCCTTAGCTCCTGTGTATTCTGGCTTGGCTGTGTGTAAATCCTTCTCTTTATGCTAGAAGAAGATTTCAGAGGTGCATCCTGATGGAGAGAGCTCAGTGTCTGGGCAGCACTAGCCTGGCAACAGAATATCCAAGGATGATTTTTTCCTGCTTTGTAATTAAAGGGGTGTTTGGGCTGTGGGGGGAGAGCACTTCACCTGTGTGACAGTTACTTCCATCTAAGCACAAATATGCCTAGGAAACCCAGTGAAAGGTTCCTTTGTGCTGCTGGCAGTGTGGCTGCTGGGATGAAGATGGAAGGGCAACTCCTGCTGACTCGGGACCTGTGTGTGGTTCAGGAAAACAGGTATCCAGAGTTTTGGTGGTGGTACTGAGTTACATGTTTTTGGTGTCTTTTATTTCCTTGAAAGAAGAACAGACTTTCCCAGCAGCCTGGTTCTTTGGGAACAGCTTGCTGGTGTTCAGAGTGTAGTAATGGAAGCAAAGATGTGGTGGTGGTGTTGCTGTCTGTGTGAAGGTTGTGGTTAACAGTGTAAGGGCACAAAGCTGGGAGCTGGTTTGACTCTGGGTCTCCTGTTTCATCCTGGTATTCCAGGAGTACCTGAGACAGCCTTAAAAAGCTTGTCCCATGCCATCCTAGTGCTTGTAGCACTCTTCTAAAGACTTACTTGATGTGGGTGCTTAATGGGCACTTGTTCCTTGAATGTGTTTCCGTAAGAGCTGCTCATGCTCAGTGGTCTGATTCCTCAGTGCTTGGCTCCAGCCACCCGTGCTGGGGAGTGGGAAGCACTTAAAAGCTGCACGCTGCTTATGTGGCAGTGGTATTTGATCTTTAACAGAATAAAATATGTATCAAATAAGTAAAAGAAGTATCAAACCTGAGCTTGCAATTGGTTTCTAAAGGAAGTTGCTCTCAATCCAACTCTTAAAGCTTCCATTTGAATAGCTTCTCCTAAAATAGATTTATTTTTATCTGCACTGATGCTGTAAAACATAAGATGCAAATAGAGGAGTAACTGGAACAGGAACCCAACCAGCATCTCTGCTTGTATCCAGCCAGACCTGAAGTGGGTCAGGGCAGCTCCAGTCCTATGCTGGAGGCAGCTTGTGGGAGCAGGCATGTACCACCCAAAACCCTCCCCTTGGCTTTCTATCAGGGAGGGGTGTTTGATTGTGGCCTTTGGAGCAGCCCTGTGGCACTGTTCAGTGGTGATTTGGAGAACATTTCTTTTGGCTCACTCTAGAATTGAGCCTTTAAAAGGTATGTTCCCTTCCAAGGAGAGCATTGGAGCTGCTGCTTGGTGAGTCTGAACTGCCCCAGGCAAATCATGGCTTAGTCTTTTCCTGTGATTGATAGGGAGGTAGCAGCAGGGAGAGTGGTTTTGCATGTGCAAGCCCTGGCCTGGAGTAGGATTCATCCCCAAAATTGCATCAGTCAAATCAGAGATGTTTTCCTCCAGCTCTTGCACTGCTACATGTCTAAGCAGTGGATGTGAGGGTTCCTTGCTGGGCAGAACTGACTTGAAAGGTTGTGCTGCAGCTCCATCAGGAGCCTGGGAGCTTTCTAGAAGAGGTCTTGCATGTGTTTTTGACTCAGTGCCTTTACTACAAACTCTATAGCGCATGCTGACATGAGTGCTTCCACATGGAGCTGGGTAGGGAGCAGATTTTGGACCTGCTCTCCCAGTGTGCCTGTAGCAGAGGCCTTTGGCCCTCTGCAGTGCTCTCGGCTGGCTGGGGTTTTTCGGGTAGCTCCAGTTAGAAGGTTGAGGTTATCCAGTCCAGCTCTTGCTCAGAGCAGGGTAGGAAAGCTGCTGGAGGGTGGCAGAAATAATGTGGCCCAGGGAGAGTCCAGAAACTAACTCTGCCTCTTGTTCCCACAAAAACACCCTTTTAAGTGGGTCCCTCCCCTGAGCTGGCTTGGAAATGACCCCCTTCGAAAGGATGCTGTGGTCCTTGAGCTGTCACTGCACTGAGGCTGAGTGGTGCTGCTGTAGTGCTGGGGCACTGGGCAAGGCATCTCCAGCCAGGGTTGCACCTTCTATCCACATCTGCAAGCTCACTCCCCCAATGCCTGGTCCCCTAGGTGATGGCAAAACAGCTGAATCACAGGTGCTGTCTGTGCTGCTGCCAGCGCAGAGGCTGCTCTCGGGCACAGCAGCTGGTGCCACGCATTTGAGATGGCCATGGGCACATGCCTCCTTGCCCCTCTGCCTGGTTTTCTCCCCAGGAGTGTGGTGGGGAAGGTGAGGCAAACTTCCAAGCTGTGATGTTAAGGGGTGCAGACCTCTGAAAGGTAACTGGGAGCCTGCATCACTGGTGGGGTTTGGGAGTGCCAGTCTGGCTAGTGGCTTTATGCTAGCTGAAGGCCTCACTGAGGCTTGTGTGCCATTTCACAAAGAAAATTGAGTTTGGGACTAAAGTCGGTCTTCAGTTCTTTTTCCTTCACTGCGGCCTGCAGAGGAGTCTGGCCAACACCCTGCCCCCTCCAGAGTCCCCCTTCTAAAGGTGTATCCTGGCCTCGACACCCCTAAACTGTGATGCAGCTGAGGATGAGTCACTCACCCTTGTTATCACGTCAGGTAACACACACAGCCCAGTTTGCACCCTAGATGTTGCGGCAAATAATTGAGAGGAGTTTGGTACTTAAATATAGAAGTGTTTGTTCTTGAGGCTTGCAAAGCTGAAGCTTGTTGTGCAGAATTTGACCTGAATATGTTGGCTTTTAAATCTCTCTGGGACTGATACATGTTAAAACCTGCTGTATTTCAGTGTTCTGATCTTTTTAAAGACAACTGTGGTTGTGGCAGCCTGCTTAGTGAATGCAGTTACCTGGGCACTTGTAATCCTGAATTGCATTTTAGCTGTCTTTTCTGATTTTTATATTTACCTTGGGTAGCTGTTTACCCTTCCTAGAAACGCAAAGGAGTAAATTCCTTGCCTCAGGAAGCTGTGAGCCTTGTTGTCAGCCGGGCCCTGCTCTCAGTGCCAGCGGAGGACCAGTGCTCTCAGATGTTAATGTAATAATGTTCTGCTTGTTCCCAGTTATGCTGCTGTTTCCATTTTTCAGGGCAAGTGACTTACCATGTTGGTGCCAGAACCAAGAATAGACCTCAGGTGTCCTGACTCTAATTCTGTGGTTCAGCTGTGGGATCAGGCTGCCTTTTTTTATTTCCCTGCCCCCTTCTTAGCAAACCAGAAATAGCTGTCGGAATATCTTCAGTTTTTCTTTGCCCCAAATGAAGAATCTGTGAGGGCAGAGGTTCCTCTTTTGTAGTTCAGAAAAAAAAAATGGGCTGTGCTGTAGGTCCTACTTAGATGGTGGTTGCTGCTGGTTTGATTACATCTGCAGTTCTGGGAGCTGCTTTTCTCCAGACCTGGTAGGTGGCTCAAGATTATTGGGGCTTCTGTGGTGATACGGCTTGGAGAGGACAGGGTTCCTTGGACTCTGCATGGCTTCTCTAATAACAGCTCTGACTGTTTTTTCAGTGGAGTAATAAATGGGAATATAATGAAAGTTAGAGGATTTGAGCTTGCCAGATCCTCTGGATGTATCCAGTGTGCTGCTCAGGTGAGCTCCAGGGCTCCAAGGACACAGTTCCCTCCACCTCTGGGCCTTGTCCCATGGCTGCTCCACTTAAGAGGAAGAAATTTTTGTGCCACTACTCTTGCTGCAGCTTTTCCTTGGCTTTTTTGTGCCCCTGTAAGAATTTGGTAAACAGGGAGAATCCAGTGTCTGCCTTCCCTGTGCCAAGCCAAGCCTGTCCTGGTCCTGTGTGCTCCAGCCCCACATCTGCCACTGCAGCTGGCCACGTTTCAGTCAATGTTGCTGTGCAGGCTCCTTGCAGGCAGCTCCAGGTCCCAACAGCTGTAGGTGAGAAGTGCTAAAATTTAGGGTTAGACTGGAGTGTTGGTCACCCCTTCCCTGCCATGAGCTTTGAGCTGTTTGGTGCTGGTGTGTGAGGAGGGTAAGCTGCTGACCCTGGCAGCTTGTCTGGCTGTGTCACTGCTGAACTGTACCTGTAGGAGGTGGTTGAGGTGCCCATTTGCTTTTGAGACATGCAGATGTTTCTCAGTGTCTGTAGGAGGTGCTGCTTTTTGGCTGACTAAAACATTCAGCTTGCTCCCACCCTACCAGGGCAGAGCTTGGCTGGGTGGTAAAAACTGCAGACGAGCTGTTTTTCTGGAATTGCAGCAGGCTATTGTTTAGGACATTAGCTTTTTTTTTTTTTTTTAACTTTACAAGCTTATTTGATGCATGACAAAAGAAAGTGCACTGTATTCAGTCTCCAGGGCCTCAATCACACTGCTTCTCTCCTCTGCTGCCCTGCCCCAAATGTGTATATGGTGCTGCAGCCTCTGGGCATGGCAGGTGTCACTGAAACCTGGCTCTTTCTCCTGGTAAAGAGCGTTCCTGTTCTGTGGGGAGATCCAGGCAGAAAGGTGGACTTCCAGCCTATGTAGTAGTTGGTGGGTGCAGCAGGAGGTCTTAACAGCTTGCCATCCTTCAGGTGACCCTCTGAAGGCCTTGCTCAGACAAGTCCTGGACTGTTCAAAGTAGGCTTTTTTTCAGTCCTGAAATGAGTTTCTAAAGGCTGGAACACATCTCCAGAGCATTACTTATCCAAGTGTGTACGCTCACCTGGCTCTGGGGTCGCGGCCAGCGTGGTGTCAAGCTGCCTGTGCACAGAGTCTGTGGGTGCCAGACACAGCTGGCAGCTCAAGGACTGGGCCTGGCACACAGCTCCTGCAGCAGGAGTTCCTTGGCCCGCTCTCCATGTGTCTCCAGGGCCGTGTGGCAAATGTTGTTCTCAGCCATGGGGGAGTTCCCACTGATGTTCTGAGTTTGGAGAAAGAACTTGAGTGGAAGGACTTGGGCAGCTGCTGGATAAGAGATTTTTGCTCTGGGCAAGACTCAGTTTCTGGATAACTTGACTAAACTGATGCACTAGGGAGTGAAGAGTGTCAGCACTGATCTGATATGCTGGTGGCTGGGTGGTCTCCCACAGAGCTGAGCTGAAGCATTTTGTTCAAAGGGCAGTGTGGAGGTAGCTGAGGGTCTGGTTAACTCTGTCTGTCCAGCATAAACTCAGTGGATGCTCCATGTGAAATGTCTGGATGTGGCGCTTGGTGCTCTGGTCTAATTGGCAAAGTGGTGATTGGTCAAAGGTTGAACTCTATATTGGAGGTCTTTTCCACCCTAAATGATCCTGTTGCTCTTAAGGTGTTATCCAAGGCAATGAACTGTCATTTGTCATCAGCATGGTGGTTATTTTCCCAGAGCTCTTCTTCCCCTGAGCTGCCAGCACCAGCAATCCTTGGGGCTCATCTTTACATTCCTCTCTTACAGAATGGGCATGGACAAAGCTGCTAGGAAGGTCTACATATCAAATGGCTGCAAATTACAGTGTACAGGGAGGAACTGTGTGCTCCAGGGTCCTGGGCAGGTGCTTAAATTGCATGTCTTAACTGGTGGCTGGAATAGTAAAAGCTGTTCTTGGTGCTTGGATTGGACATCTTGCTATTGGGGCACTTTCCCAAAGTGTGCTCTGAATTGCAGCTTGTGCTGGTGGAGTGATCTGCTTGTTAGGCTAAACTCGCATTCAGTGGGGTACTTCAGTGGTTGGTAGTGGGATTTAAAGGATAATTTGGGGTCTGCAGGTAGAGATGACCTCAAGAGCTGAAACCACCACTGTGGGCTCATTGTAGCTGCTTGTTTCTGTCAAGTGTCTGGCTCAGGTATGATGGGTCTGAGCATCTTGGGTGTGCTCCCCTGGGCTTCTTTAGGGACCCTGGATTGATGCAGGAATAATGTTGTATCCAAACAGCAGTTACTAGGGAAAGTTCAGCTAAGGAAGAGGAGTAGTTTGAAAAATGCTTCTTCTCCAGGGAGTGGCCTGTGTGGGCAGGACCTGGCAGTGCCTTGTGGTGTCATGGCTGTTGCACAGAGCTCAGACGTGCCAGTGCTGGGCTGGCGTGCCCGGAGATGGAGCAGAGCGCGCTGCTGCCTCCGCGTCAGGCATTAGAGCTGCAGCAGCGAGTCAAAAGTCAGTGCCCAGATTCTATTAAAAGCTCCTTTTCTGCTGTCCCCTGCAGAGGAGCATTGCCATGTGCCTCCCTTGCTGCATTGAGCAGAGGCAGGAGAAGTTCCAGAAGCTCTTGGTGTGCGAATGGTGAATGGAGTCATGTTGACTCCCCCGAGTTAGTTTCCCCTCTAGGTGTGAAAAATACATCTTTGCACTCATGTTCTTTCTTTACCCTGAGTAGTTCCATGATACTTGCTTTTTTGCTTTGAGACTTGAAGGGATGCTCTTAACTCCAGGAATTGCTGATGCATCTTGCATGTGTGTTGGAATGATTTTTCCCTTATGTGAGCTGTCTGCTTGGGAGGGGAGACAAGACCAAGTCCCCAGGAAGAAGTGTGGCCCCAATGCCTTGAAGGCTTTTTTTGGGTGGGCAGCCTGTGTTGGGCTCTTGTGCCCCATTCCTCAGGAGGGGTTTGGTGGGTTTGGAGCAGGGAGTTAGATCAGTATGCCTTTGGGATAGTGCTGAGGAATAAGATCTGGGTGTCTCATGCAGGTGTTTCCTAGGCTACCTGCATAGCTTGGCACACAGCCTGGTCACTGAGCAAGGATAAAAGAGGAAATGCTGAGTTTGACTCATAGCTTTTCCTCCCAATGTCCCTGTGAGTGGCTGTGGGTACCAGGTGAAGCTGAGTCAGGCCCACTGGGGTGATGTGGGGTCTCCCACGAGCTCAGTTTGTCCTGCAGAGTGTGTAATCAAGTGCTGCCAGTGCAGAGCTGTCAAAGCTGCTGGACTGGATGGTATCCATCTGTGTTAACAGCAGGATGTCAGCACTTCCAGGACATGAGGTTAGGGTTGGGGCAGTTGAAGCTGGCAGGGTTGTGTGTGGTGGTAAATGCTCAGACAGTAGATCCTTTTAATGGCCAGTAATCCTGCCACTTCAATGTGCTTATGCTGGCCTTACTGGTTTTGTAGCTGCTGCAAGAGCTGAGAAATCGTGGGAGAGACGTGTATGTGGTGGCAGAGATGAGGGTGACATAAATGGGGCAGAGCAGCTGGACCCTGTAATGCCACTGGGAGCTCCTGATAAGCCCCAGACCCTTGCTATTGCATCCTAAGTAGAGTACTGGTTCCACATCTCTGCTAACCAGGAGATGTGGGGCAGGGCAGCATTATCTGGTAGCATTCTGCCTAGCATTAGCTGCTCCAGGTCTCTGGAATGCTGTGCAGCTAGGGTCAGCACAGTGCTGCGGCATTCCAAACCCACGGCCCTCACTGGCTGGGGAAAGGAGGAGGGTGTCAGTGCGGGAGCATTTGTTGGCAGCAAGGCTTGGGCTGTGGGATCAGCTGCTTTGCTTTGCCTCTTGTGCTGTTTAGTGACTAATCAGATTTTGGAGCCTGTCGGACAGATTCAGCTGTCTCCCCAGAACAATACGCCGGCTGTATTTTTAAACACATCACGTGGCTTCAGAGAAGTCAGCAGAGCAGCAAGTGCGGCTTGCCGGGGCTGGGAGATGCTGTGCCCTGCTCGGAGCTGTGACTAGGAGGGAGCATCTCCTCCCCAGCTGTGTCACATTCCCTCCGTCCCAGGGCTGCTGCTGCCCGGGCTCTGCCCAGGTAAGGACTGCTGGGCTGGCCGGTGTTTTCCTGTGGCTGCAGGGCTGGGTGTGAACACAGGTGCTGTCTGTCCATGAGAGCAAAAGGCAGGAGTTCCCTTTCTCAGTGTGGTCAGAGGCGAGTTCCTAGTCCCATGATGTAGCCAAAATAGGGGAGTCTTGCAGGGATAAGGCTCTGCAAATGTGGCAAGATGTGATTGTTCCTAGGATCTCTGCTTTGAGCTGAGGGAGATGCTTCAAGTGAAGGACCCGCCTGTACCTATGTGAAGTCACTGTTGGGGTGGTGAGGTTTTTTCCCCAAGTACGGGGCTGGAGATGTAAGCTTCATGGCAGGTGTGCCACTGGATAATGCAGCTTGGGATAGGTACCTCCCAGCATCTCACCTCAGTCGTGCTCAGCAGCTCTCCCTGGCGCTGACACCGCGCTGTCTTGGTGTCTGCCCATAGTGAGCTAGAGCACGATGGTCTTGTTGCTCTCCTGGTTTGGCTGGTGGTTTGGATTGTTAATCCTCATCTGCATAGGAGCTGCTGAAAATCTAGGTTAAAACCTCATGGGTCAGCTTGCTGAGATCAGGTGGGGCTTGCAGGATCTCCAGTGGATCCCAAATTTGCTTTGCTGAAAACTGAAAGCTTCAGGGCAAGCTGCCTTGTTTTGCAGCCTGTGAATAATTAAAACCATTTCTGAATGCTTTGCTCTTTTCACTTGGTTCGGGTATGCGTTCAGCTTGCTGAGACTTGCTCTTTCTGAATAGACTGGCTGGTGGTGTGCCCCTGTGGGATCCTTTGCCCTACATTCCCTCTCCTTGTGGGTGGCAGCTGCCCCCATATCACTGACCAGGATGTGACTTTGTGACCTTTGGATGGCCTTGGCCCTCTGCTCAGAAGCAGCTCTCTTTGTAGGGAGGCATTTTCCTGGATTCTCCTCAGTGGGAGGACAACCTGCAGTGTGAGGGAAGCAGTCTGACACATCCTTGTCTGCAGGCTCTGGGGCAGAGGCCTGACCAGACAGACTTGCTGTGAACACACACCAGGGACAGCAAAGCCTCTCTGTCAGCAGCCCAGGCTGGCACCTTCCTGGCTGCCCACAGCCAGCTCCTGGCAGGGATGGTGTGAGCGGGTGTCCCACCTCTGAGCCTGAAAATTCCTGCTGGTGGGCCAGATGTGCCTGCCACTGGTGTGTGCCCCCATCCCTGGGGACCTGCCCCCCCTGAGCCCCAGCTTGCTTCAGGAGAAGTGGCAGGGAATGGCATGGACTGGGCAGAGGGCCCTGTCCCCGAGCATTTCTGAGGTCTGTTACCTGGGATGCAGGATCGCTGAACTTCTCCCAGATGAAGCGGGTTCTCCTGGCCAGTCTGTCTCATAACCCACCTTCATGTTTGTCAGCCACACCAGGCTGCTGTGGGTTCTGTGCAGCACCACGGCCCAACTGATGGCAAACACCAGAGGTGCCACCTCCCAGACATGACATTTGTGGGCTGACAGGAGCCTGGTGGCCTCCTGGGCCACAGGAGCCAGGAGGAAGGAGCAGTGTTGTGCTGCAGCCCGACAGACTCTGTCCCTCTCTGTTGCAGTTCTCAGCATGCTGAGTAACCCTCTTGGGAACGTCCTGGGGAAGCCCCCGCTGGGTTTTCTGCCTTTAGACCCCGTTGGTTCAGACCTGCCAGAAAAGTTTTCCACGCCGTCGCTGAGGAACTCCCGCTCCCTCCTGGACTCCCGCTCCAGCAGCCCCTCGGACTCGGACACCAGTGGGTTCAGCTCTGGTTCTGACCACCTCTCAGACTTGATTGTAAGTTTGGGTCCTGGGGTCTTGCTGTGTTTTTTGGGGAGCACAGAACAGCTGAGTGGAGCTACCAGCCTGAGCCCTGCCTGCTCAGGAACAGGAGGGAATGCTGTGAGGAGCTGTTCACACACTGGCACAGCCCAGGATTTGGGAGAAAGGCTGCTTGTGCAGTCCTTCAGCCTAAGCCAGCAGTATCCTCATATTTTTTTCTTCACAGCTAATATTTTAGCCTTTTGGGTCTGTGCTTGCAGCCCTACTGGGTTACAGTAGCTCCCAGAGGGGCCTTGAGTGCTTGAGCTGGTTTGAGGCAGGGTGATGTCTGTGCCCTGATCCCAGCAGGGAAGTGGCTGATCCAGCCTGGACTTCTGAGGAGCTACTGTCCTTGCCTTTCATTGCTCTTCCCATTTGACTGCATTTCTCCATCTCGGGGCAGTTTCTTCTAGGGCAGACTGGGTCTGGCCTGCTCCCATTCCCTAAAGCACAGATAAATTTGAAAGGCAGGGAACAAGTGAAATGTCTGTCTGGCTGCCCCAGTCTGCTCTGATGGGTGTGTGGTGGTGGGTGCAAATGGCAGCTCTGGGTGCCAGCAGGGCAGCCTGGCTCCAGCCAGCTCTGGGATGCTGCTGCATGGCCTGGCCTTGGCATGGGAGGATAAAGCCAGGAGCTGCTCCAGGCTCTGCTGTGGTGTTGCCATGGCCTTTGACCCCTGTTTTGGGATGGGTGTGAAGGACAGACCTGACTGGATGTGGGGTTGATTCTGCTGTGATCCACCCTGGAGAATCAGGATGTGCTAAGTGACTGCAGCACCCAGGCAGTGATGGTGGCAGGTGGTGCAGGGCTCTGTGCTGGCCTTGTTTGTGAAGGGCAGGACTGAGCACGGCCCTGGCGTGGGCGGCTGCCGTGGCTGCACAGGGACAGATCCGCAGCGCAGCTGGCACTGAGCTGTGCAGCATCTTGCTTCCCTGCTGTTCCATTAATCCGAGCTTTCCCTCCTCCTGCCCTGGGAGGAGCTGTGGTGCGTGGTGCCTGCTCCCTGGTCAGGCAGCCCTGGAGCTGGGCTGTGAGGATGAGATCCAGCTGGTGCCTGCAGAGTCCACGAGCACTTCCAGCAAGCCCTGCCCACTGTGGGCACAGCACAGAGCCTGAGGCTGGTGCTCTACTGGGGTGATGCTGTTCTTGAGGCTGTACAGCCAGGGCTAGCTGTTGGCTTGGTGGTCTCTGAAGTGCCTCCTGCTTCATGATCCCTGCTGCTGATCATGGGCATCGGTTCAGTTCAGAATGGCCCAGGGCTTTCCTAGGGGTGTCAGGATGTGTTGGGGTTGCTGCTTTCTTGCCTCTGCCAGGCCTCAGAGGGTCTGAGGAAATCCCTGAGAGCTCCCTCTCCTGCCATGGGCAAGGGCAGGGCCCCAGTGTGATGCCTCACCCCTGGTGTTATGTGCTCTTACTCAGAGCTGGATTTCAATATGGCCTTTCTCTTGCAGTCAAGCCTTCGCATATCCCCTCCTCTGCCCTTCTTGCCTCTCAGTGGGGTGTCAAGAGACCCCTTGAAGATGGGAGTGGGATCCCAGCTGGATCAAGATCAAGCTGCCCTGGCTGCAGTAACTTCCTCCCCGGCCAGTGCATCGAAAAGATGGCCTGGAGCATCTGCGTGGCCTTCCTGGGATCTTCTGGACTCTCCAGAAGACCCCTTCAGTATTGAAAGAGAAGCCCGGCTTCATCGGCAGGCGGCAGGTGAGCTGGGAGGGGGTCTAGGGGACAGTCCCACACTTGGGAGGGCTGGTGGCCTCTATGCAGACACTGGCTGAACAAAGGCTTTGCTCCAGGCCCAAGCCTGACTGGCTCTATCTGCTGAGAGAACAGGTGGGTCTGGGCAGCTGCCTGTGGCTGTGCAGCTGTGCTCAGCCTGTAGCTGGGGAAGATGGGGAGACCTGTGGAAGAGTGGGAAGGAGATGATCCTGTACTGAGTATTACTGGTGTCTTCTCCAAGCTGTGAACGAAGCAACCTGCACCTGGAGCGGGCAGCTGCCTCCCCGAAACTACAAGAACCCCATCTACTCCTGCAAAGTGTTCCTGGGAGGAGTCCCATGGGACATTACAGAAGGTGAGCAGACCCCAGAAAGTGAGGCCCCACACCAAGGCCTTGGGTGCTGATATTGGGAGGGTGCAGGATGGAGCTTTTTGTGGAGGACACTGACCTCTCTCCTTCTATCTGTAGCTGGGCTGATCAACACTTTCCGTGTTTTTGGCTCCCTGAGTGTGGAGTGGCCTGGTAAGGATGGCAAACACCCACGCTGTCCTCCCAAAGGTAATATGCCTAAAGGTAATAGCGAACACGGTAGGGTTACTTTTTTCCCATGCTATGTTACAGCACGGATGCTGGGATTGTGCAGCTGCATGCTGGTGACTGGTTGGTACAGAGCACCTGGGATAATGTCCTGCCCTCACTTGGGTTTGCACCTGGGCTGCAGAGCACTGACACCCCAAACCCAGCATCTTCACCCATCCATAGCAGTATGGGATAGAACTGTGGGCTGGGGGAACTCTCTCTGGGTGTTTCTGGGGCCCCATGTAGGGCTGTGGCTCTGGAACAGCTGCTGATCCCACTGCCAGCATGTGCAGCTGGACTGGCATATTGTGTAGGCAGGAATTAGTTACAGGGTAGGCAGTGGCTGGTTTGGAGGCCCCGTAGTGCCTGATGGCCTCATTCAGTCACCAGAGCAATGTAAGGTAGAGCACTGGCATCCATGGAAGGGACTTGAAAACCCTGGACTGTATTTGAGCCAGTCCATCCTAAATACGTAGCAGAGTCTATTTTTCTGCAGACCTCCTGGTGGCCAGGCTTGTAGTGCCCACCTGGCATATCCAGGTGTGGTTTCTGGATGATGGACAGTGGCCCACGTGGCCCTGGGCATCCTGCCCCTTGTACTTGCTTGGGTTTGGGTTCTTCCAGCTTGGCTTATACATAAGAGTCTGCTGGGAACAGCAAGAGCTACCACACAGATATGTCAGGTGGCACCCAAGAGTGAGGATGTCTGCAAACTGGGATGATCTCTTCCTCCTCCACCACAGCTCTAACAACTGCTTCTTTCCCTTCCTTTCCAAAGGATATGTCTACCTGGTGTTTGAGTCAGAGAAGTCGGTGCGTGCGCTGCTCCAGGCCTGCTCCCAGGACCTGCTGAGCCCCGACGGGCTCAGTGAGTACTACTTCAAGATGTCCAGCCGCAGGATGCGCTGCAAAGAGGTGAGCAGAGCTGGGACAGCAGCCTGACACGGCAGCAGGGGATGCAGAGGGAGATCCCTGGAGGGAAGGAAAGCAGGGCTGGAACAGCAGCTGGAGGCGTGCTGGCTCCTGGCTTTGACTGCTCTGTGCCTGTGGTAGGGATGTGTCAGCTTGGTGTTTGTGTCCCTCATAAGAGCTTATGTCAAACCAACATGGAGCTCCTGGGTTGGTGGCCTTCAGGCTTCAGTTAGCTGGGACAGAGCATGGAAACAGGAATTTAACTGCTCTGTGCTGCTTCCATCACACCTTTGCTTGTAGAGGCAGACTGGGACCCCTCTGGTGCTTTGTCAGGCCTCCTCTGCTTGCAGAACAAATAACTCACACTCAGCAGAATGATACTTTGGATCCCAGGCTGCTCCCCAGCGTGGCCTTGACTGGCTGACCTGTGCTTTGGGTGTGCTGGGGCTGCCAGAGGCTCCGCTTGGGCTTATGGAAAAGGGATCAATCCTCAGATCACAGGCAACTGCCTGAGTTCAGGGAGTTACAGGATGGAGATGCAGCTCTTAATCTAGACAGGCACAAACTAATTGTGCTCTAGACAGCTCTCCTGGTGTCTGGCAATTGGCAGAGCTTCTGTGCTTGATTTAGTTCTGCCAGAAGCTTCTCTCCAGAGCCCTCCATCAGCTGCAGAGCAGATGGGAGCTCCTGATGAAGCTGGCAGTGGGTGATATTCCAGTGGTCCCCTCTAACATCAGGTTCCTCTGCTGGGAGGTACCTGACTGGGCCATAAATGTGGGTAGAGGGATGTGGATTGTCCTCTGGCTGCCACCCCCAAGGAACTACCGGCTTAGGTGCCAGTTTGGCTGGAAGCAGAGTTGGTTTTGTCCCTTTGTGGGTTGTCTGGAGCTTTAGATGGATGTGGACCCTGAGCAGCAATAGCTAACAAATGACATTTGCAGCTTGGGGTGAAGTCTGAGGTTCAGGGGTGCTCCTGGTTGCAGGTGCAGGTGATCCCGTGGGTGCTGGCCGACAGCAACTTCGTGCGCAGCCCCTCGCAGCGGCTGGACCCCAGCAAGACGGTGTTTGTGGGGGCCCTGCATGGGATGCTCAACGCAGAGGCCCTGGCAGCCGTCATGTACGACCTGTTTGGAGGGGTGGTCTATGCTGGCATCGACACTGACAAGCACAAGTATCCCATAGGTAAGTGATGATTCCACCGGCATTGGTGGTCACCCCTGCCATGCTCTGAGGAGGCTGCAGTGTGCCCTTGGCTTGTCCTTCTGTTGGAAGACTGCCCAGGTGCCGGGCTCAGAGAGCAGATGCTGTTCAACCTCTTCTACAGTCTGTGCTTTTCATCTCCTGGCCCTGGGGAGGCAAGACCAGCCTTGGGGGACGGCTGATAGAGCTGATGTGCTGGGAATTGGAAGGTCCTGGACCATTCCAGAGCAGCCTGAAGTTCTGAATATGTCTTCAGGCATTGCTGAAGGTTTCTCTGTCCTTGTTCAATGCTGTTAGTGGTTTTTGGATGCTGCTGTAGCTGCTTTTCCATTCCCAGGGCAGAGACAGCTGTGGGTCTTAACCCACTCTTGGGCTCTTGTCACCAGAGCTGAAATGTGACGTGTCATGATGTGCATATGTCCCTGGAAACGTCGTGGGCCAGGGCACAGCACTGAGGTGGCTGGTCTGTTGGAAAAACCCCATAGCCTGTGCCTGAGGACCAGCTTTCCAGGCTCGGGCTACAGCAAGTCACAGACTTAGAGAGACTGTGGATGTCCTGGTGTTGCCAGGCAGTAACCATTTCAGATCTTGGAGTGTGGAGTTGTCACTGCTTGGTCACTGTCCTTGGATAGCAGTCAGGCTTTTCTGGGCAAGGCTCAGGTTTAGAGCATGCATGTTGTGCTGCAAAGCCCCTGAAGTGCCTTTAGGGGGACAGTCTCAAGGAGGGTGGGAATGGGTGTATGAGACTTCAGGCAATTTCTGCGTGACTGTGGATGAGGTGTCTCAGAACCTCCCTGTGCTGGCCCTGTGAGATCCCAGTGTGTGACCCCAACCTCCTGTGGTTCAAGCAGAGCCCGGGTTGCTCCAAGTAGGCAAGATCCATCTCCCAACAGCTCTGTGGCACTTCCACCCTTAGAGCTGTCCTGAAGTCACAGCAATCAAAGCTCAATTTTGGTAACTTAAGCTGTGCCCTGGTGGGTTAAGGGCACCTCTTGTAACCTCAGACTGGATCCAGGCCCTCCTGCCTGTGTCCTGTGCAATGCTTTGGGAGGGGAATGGATGGGTTTTGGGTGGCACTTTGTCCTGTGGCTGAGCTGTAGGGGTCTGCCAGTGTCAGTCCTGGAGCTTAATAGACCTTGGCTGGAAGCAAGTGGTGCTGGAATGCTGCTGACCAGCAATGAGGCTGCAAAACACAAGGCTCTGGGCTGAGGGGAGGGCTGTGAATAAAAGCTGCTGAGCTGTCTCAGCACGGGGTGTATTTCAGGTGTAGTGTGAAGCACTCTGCTGATCCTGGGAATGTGGTGCCTGGAGAAGGAGGCAGGAAGAGCCCCTAGGCCCTGGATACCATCTCCCTGTCAAAGCTGTTTCCCTGTCTGAGTGGCACCAGGGTGGGGGTGGTGCTGGCAGTGGTTCCCTCTTGGTCTCTGCTGTTCCTCTCTAACATTTGTGGTCTGGCTGGTTCCAGGGTCGGGCCGTGTCACCTTCAACAACCAGCGCAGTTACCTGAAGGCTGTGACTGCTGCATTTGTGGAGATCAAAACCACCAAGTTTACCAAGAAGGTGAGTGGGGCTGGTGGGACAGCCCGGGGAGGGGTCTGCATGATGGGTGGTACTGCTGGGAGCACCAGTGTTCATGGAGCCTGCCCCATATTCCTGCTCAAGCAGTGGGAAGTGGGGCAGCTGCTCTGCTAGCCCTAGGGGTGCTGCTGGGGATGGATTTGAGGTACCAGGGAGAGGGCAATCGGCCTGGTGCTGCTCCGTGCCCACTGCCTCGTTCTCCTGCAGGTTCAGATCGACCCATACCTGGAGGACTCCATGTGCCAAGTGTGCAATGCTCAGCCTGGTCCGTTCTTCTGCAGAGACCAGGTAAGGCCAGTTCTCCTGCAGCCTGTGCTCAGGGGTTTTCTCAAGGAGGATCAGGCCCTGCTGCTGGGCTTTGGGCATATATACACTGGTTCTTCCCCAGGGGGCAAGATGGGGCCCAGCTGGGAGGGGTGACCTTGTTTTGGAGGAGGTGCAGCCCTCCTGAGGAGGGCAACTCTGGTACTTGCCAGGAGGCCCAGGCAGCCAGTGTCCACCCAGCTTTGAGCCAGGGGTGCTGCAGTTCACCGGTGCTGTGCCAGCACTGGGACCTCCTGTGGGAATGACTGGTGCCCCTGAGGGGAGGGGAGGCTGCTGCTCTGGGGGCCGTGATGAGCTGGGGTTGGGGTGCATGCACCTGGGGCTGGCTGAGGCACTGGGAACTCTGGCTGCAGGTACAGGAGCTTGGCTGGGCTCTAGCAGCTTCCTGCAGGGCTGGTATGGGATATGAGCAGGAGCCAGGAATGCCATGGAGTGATGGGAGCCCTGGCAGAGCCCAGCTTCTGCCCCAGTACCCAGTCCCTGATTTTCAAACCTGTTCAAAAGATGGAAGCTGGGCACAGCGGGCCCCCTCCACAGCATTGCTGGCATTCCCCAGCTCCAGCCCGTGGATCCACTGTGCTGGTGGAGGCTGCGAAACCGGGCAGGGGTGAAGGGGAGGAGTGGCTCTGCTGCTGTCACCCCAGTGTTGCCCCTGTGCTCTGCCCACAGATCTGCTTCAAGTACTTCTGCCGCTCGTGCTGGCATTGGCAGCACTCCATGGAGGTCCTGCGCCACCACCGCCCGCTGATGCGCAACCAGAAGAACCGGGACTCCAGCTAAGGGGCCGCCGGGGCACGGGGCTGGCACGGGCAGAGTCCTGGGAGAACCTGCCACGAGGAGAGCGCAGCAGCCTGCCGGAGCCAGGCCCGGCTGGGAACGTTCTTCCTGAGGACTGATGGGGAAAAAACAAAAATCTTACATTCATGTTTGCACTTGCTGGTCTTTTTGTTTCTGCACTAATGCACAGTGAGTTTTGTTGGGGTTTGTTTGGGGGTGTTTTGAGGGGGGGAGTGCCCCTCAAGCCATTCTGCAGTTCCCAGACTTTGGTTCCTGGTTTGCTGACGAGAAGCAAAAATTGAAAATGAAAAAACCCAACCAACCAAGGGCCATGTGTCGCGGAGGCGTCACCATAGGCGCCTCCGCCCTGGTTTTTTTTTATTTTTTAAAGGCGCTTTTTTACATTCCTTGCAATACTGGTGGAGAGAGCGCAGGTCTCATTGGTCATTGTTTTGCCGTTGCCATACAGTGCCTTTCCATTCATTTACCCCCACCTGGATGGTGTGACCTGGGTGTTCAGCTGGCGTTTTTTACTGTAACAACAAGGAGACTTTGCTCTTCATTTAAACCAAATCATATTTCATATTTTACGCTCGAGGGTTTTTACGAGTTCCTTTTTACACTCTTAAAAACAGTTTTTAAGTCGTTTGAAATGAGAGAATTTTTTTTTTCCTGGCAGCTTTTAACATTATTGCAATTTGTGTCTGGGGGCTGATGGCAGGACGTTGTAAATCCTGGTGTTTGCAACGGGACAGGCCGGGCTTTTTTTTTGTTTTTGGATTTGAAACTGGACGGGATGAGGATCTCTGAGCTGCTGTATATAGTTTTAAATAGTTTGTTGCACTTTTTTAAGTTGCACTTACGGGGGTTGATAGAGGTTTTTAATCACACAAAGTCACAGGACTTACCTTTTCTTTTGTAACAAGCTAAAAAAGGGCTGCGTTTTGGTGGATGATGAAGGTTCCTGGGAGCCCTTTCTCTTCGAGGGGACAAGTAATTTTCCTTTCCTTCCCGAGATGTTTGGAGTATCAGTGCAGTCGACTGAAATGCTGCTGCTGGGATTTGAGACCTTAATTATGCTGATCATTATTATTTTGTTACTTTCCCCTCTATTGGAAGCTGTGTGCCAAAGAACCAGTGTCATAATTTCTCCCTCTTTACTATGATTATTTTTTTTTCTTTCCTGCTGAGCTGATGTTGCATTGTTGCATATCCCAGCTGCTCTTTGTGGGGTTTTGTGAAGCTGTGTGTGAAGTCTCTACCTCATTGTAGTATATGCAGGCAAGACTGCACTCTCCTACAGACGTGTGGAGTAAGCTGTGGTGTAGTTTTTGGCACATAATAAACACGTTGCAGCAAAAAAAAAAAAATTCTTACGCCTTGTGTCCTTCTTGGGAGATCTCTGTGGTGTCACTCCCTGGAGGTGTGGGGGAGGGATGGATGGAGCTATGAATTGCTGATGCTGTTGGTGGGTGACTGAGCTGGGAGGGAGCTCTATCTGCTGGGCTCTGCATGTTTAGATCCCACTTACCTGAGGTCCCTGCAGGCCCCTCGGCTGCAGCTGGAGCTCCCCTAATTGCAACAAGAAGTTAGCGAGGCCGCTGGGAGGGGCCTGTGTTGCGCTGTGCTGTCCCACTGTGGCCGCGGAGGTGCTGCTCCTGCAGGGCTGTGAGGGGAGAGGGACGCGGGGCTCCTCTCTGTGGGGCTGGGGAGGGCCGCGTTGGACTTGTGCTGCCACAGCGGGCACTGCGTGTGCCCCACGTCCCTGGAGCAGCCTTTGGGCTCCTTCCACGTCCCGCAGCGGTAACGCTGCAGCGAGTTTGTGGGTGCTCAGTGTCCTCTCTGGGGGCCAGGTGCGGGAGGGGCCTCTGCCACCACAGCTCTCCCGCATTCCCTGCCCGGGCTGCTCCATCCTGTTCCGGGGCGCGGGGCGGTGCGGGAGCGCCGCGGGCTGCGGGCCCGCCTGCCGCTGCCCTCCGAGCCGCCAGGGGGCGCGGTGGCCGTCGCTGCCTTCCGGCGCCTCCCGCCACCCTCCGCTCTTTTTCCGCGGCTGCCGCCGACATGGTGGGTCCGGGTCCCGCCATCCGCCGCCATCCTCGGGCGGGCCCGCGCCCCCGCGGCGGGGAGTGGCGGGGGGGATCGCAGGGAACCGGGGCGAGGGGCAGTGGGGGGCGGCGAGGCCCGGGATGGCTGCGGAAAGGGGAACTGGGGCGGGGGGCGCTGGGCCTGGGCTCGGCGGAGCCTGACCGGCGGCCCTCCCGCCCACCCCGCGTAGGGACGCGTTCGGACGAAGACGGTGAAGAAAGCGGCGCGGGTGATCATCGAGAAGTACTACACGCGCCTAGGGAACGACTTCCACACTAACAAGCGCGTGTGCGAGGAGATCGCCATCATCCCCAGCAAGAAGCTGCGCAACAAGATTGCGGGGTGAGGCACTGCGGGCCCCGGGTGGGCGTTGGGCACCGGAGGGTCCTGGATGGGCTTTGGGCACTGGAGGGTCGCAGGGGCTTCGGGTACCGTGGGGGCCCGGGTGGGCTTTGGGGCAGCTGGGGGTGTCCCGCGGGCTTTGGGCATCGGAAGGTCCTGGCGGATTCGGGCACGGCGTGGGGGTTCCTGCTGGGCCCTGCATTCGAAAGTGATTACGGTCCCGCCTGTGGCCGGGTCATTGATAGTGCAGGGAGAGGAGTGCGAGAGTTTTCCCGTGTTTGGGGGAGGTCTGTGTCTCCCTCAGACCCTGTTACTGTCGGACACTTTGTCTCTGATGTCCCCTGGAGATTGTGGGATGATGTCCGGGTCAGTGGTGGGACATCGCCGGGGTGGATGGGGGCAGCTGTCCTCAACCTGCTGTGGTTCCGGGATTTGGGGTGTGGGGAAGGGTGACAAGAACCCCGGGAAAGCCCAGGACACCCCCGTGTCCCCGCAGGTATGTCACCCACCTGATGAAGCGAATCCAGAGGGGCCCTGTCCGCGGCATCTCCATCAAACTGCAGGAGGAGGAGAGGGAGAGGAGGGACAACTACGTCCCGGAGGTGAGGCTCCAGCTTCCCCATTGCTCTGTCCTGCCTTGCTGTATCTCCATAAACAGTCCCAAGTTTAAAACAAACCCTCAGCCAGGAGGAGCTGAGGAGGGTTTGGATCAAGGAGGCCGAGGTGGAGCCCTCCAAAGCTGCCACCTGGGACAGGAAGGACAGCTGGCTTCTCGTGGTTTGGTTTTCCTAACTTAAAATTCGGGGAAAAAAATTTGATGGGAAGTAGGAGGATATTTCAGAGCAGGTGAAAGCCTGCCTTGCAGCTGGAATCCCCAGAGGGAGGTTTTGGTAAAACCCCCTTGTCTTAACCCTCTGATTGGGCAGGGTCAAGATCTCACCTGTCACCTGGGTGAGATGGGCCAGGAGGGCTTCCTTGTTCAGGAATGTGATCCTGGTGCTCCTAAATCCTGTAGCCTTCAGGCACAGCACATCTTGCCCTTTTCCCAGATCTTCCCAGTCAGCTCCTGGCAGAGCTGCTGGTTTCTGTGCTGGTATCAGAGAGGGGTTACAGGGAAGGAATGTCTATGCTGCAGCTGTTGGTGCAGTGTCAGCACACAAAATCTGTGCTGTTTGTGGTTTCTTAGAAGAATCCTGGTGTTACGTTGCTCTTGGGGAAGGAAACCTGTGGAGGAAGAGCTTTTGGGGTCTGAAGAGGGCTAGAGGAAGTTTTGCTGGGATTAAAGAGGAGAAGAGCACAAGTGTCCTGGAGGTGGGACCACCTTTGTTGGCACCGTGGTGGACTTGTGTCACAAGGCAGCTGTGAGTGTCACTGATGACTGCCAGGACTGGTGCAGTTGAGGGTCCAACACCAGCTCCTCAGCAGCCTTGGCCTGGAGCAGGCTGGGCCTTGGTTTCCAAGGATTAGCCATAAAACAGGCTTTTCCCTCTACTGCCAATGGCCTCTTGCAGTGTTCAGTCAGGAAAGCTGTGTTCCATCGGGATGCTCCTGCCTCTGCTGCTGGAACTGTTCCCCACAGCCAGTGGGATGAGTCCGGAGTGGCTGTGGGGACATTCGCGTTGTTGTGGGGCTTTATCAGTCACACCTTTTCTCTCCCCTCTGTCCCCAGGTCTCTGCCCTTGACCAGGAGATCATTGAAGTGGACCCGGACACCAAGGAAATGCTGAAGCTCCTGGTTAGTAGCCACAACTGTTCCCTGCCCAGCTGCTGGCATATCCCTGGCACAGCTCCTGCTGCCCCGAGAGGCTAGATGGTGTCAAGGGCTTCCTACTGCCCTGGGTCCTGTGGGAGGATTAGTTCAAGTATGGCTTTTGAAAGGGCAGAGGCATGGGGGCTTTGCCACCAGCAGGGTGGGTGTGTTCCTTGCCCTCCATTCTGATGATTCCCTCACCAAGGAGTCAGTCTCTGGAGCAGAGTGGTCTCCCCTTCTTGGGAGACCTCTGTCCACCCTTTGTGCTGCCACAGCACCTTCCCACTTCCCACACCTTCCCAGAGGAACTTGCCTCCGCTGTCAGTGGGCAGGATGCTGTGACTGATCTCATTGTTGCTATGCTGTTTTCCAGGATTTTGGCAGCCTGTCCAACCTGCAGGTGACACAGCCTACAGTGGGAATGAACTTCAAGACGCCCCGAGGAGCGCTCTGAGTCTGTCCCTGTGTGTCGTTTTTCCAATAAACGTGAGGAAACCACCTCAGCCTGCCTGGTCTTTAGACACCTAAGGGATGAGGGAGGGTGGGTTCTCGGGGTGCCACATTGGAGCATGCAGAGGACTCAACACCTTCATGTGTGCCAGCATCTTTTTGGGTTCTTTCCTGATGGTTTGGGGAGTGAGGTGCAAAGCTGTTATTTTAGAGGCTCTCCTTCCTTTGGGGCAGTGGGAGAACAGCTGCGGTGGCTCCTTGGAGCTTGTGGGAGCCTATCCTAGGTTTTCCAGTGCTTCTTCCAAGTGGACAGCCCAGACATCAGGCTGTACTACAATGGAAGTTGCTTTTTATAACTGTATTGGTCTCTTCCAAGTGCTTAAATGAAAGGGAAAAGTCTTAAAATTCCTTGATTAAATGAAAGTAAGGAGACCTTCGTATGTCCCTCCAAGGAACACTTGTTTAAACTAGTTAAAACACAGCTTAAACCACCACCAACCCCTGTCCCGGAATAAAAAGCAAGTATGTATGTTTTGGGGAGAAATATCTATATTTATGTTTGTTGTGAAATTTACTTTAAGTAGTTACCTAAAGAAGCAAATACTGCTATAACTGTAGCCAGTACTTAAATAACACACTGAATGCTCTGAGCTGCAGTCAGATAATTTATATAAATCATCTGGCAGCTCTTAGATTGAAGTTTTTGCTGCTCCAGCCACCTGTTCCTTACCATTTCCTCTTCATTTTGGTCTTCTCACAGTAAATGCTAAATTTGCTTTGAACCCAGTACACTGCATATCCCGAGGTGCCGGGGATAAAGTCGTGGAGTTCCCCCTCATATTTCTTCATGTCCCGTGCAGAGGCATAGCCTGTGGGGGGAAGATGGACTCGCTGAGTCCCTGCTCCATCTGCCCCATCTGCAGCCCTTTCAGGTGTATTTATTTACCTGTCACCATGTTATTTATCGGGTATTCCTGGAGGGCACGGTATGGAAATTCTCCCTGGGCAGGTGCTTCAGAGTCTGTTTCTTCACTGCTGTATCAGGAGGGAAGAAAAAATTCTGTTTGTTAGTTCCTGTGTGTTAGGATTGCTTGGAATCAGGGGTGCATCCAAATCCCACCACTCAGGGTAGGAAAATACCTCTCAGCCAGGTCTAGCACTTCTTCCTCTGGTTCTTCCTCACAGCAGTTTCTTGCTGCTTCTGTTTCCTCTGTCAGATTTTCTTTGGGCTGTGAATATCAGCACAAGAATGAGTTACAGTTGTGCCCCAGGTCACCTGCAGAGCACCTGGGATGCACTCCAAGTGTGTGAATTTTTAGGGTTCATGATTTTAAGCATAATTCAGAGTTACATTTTAAATCTAAGGGTATTTCTGCTTCAAAAGTGCTGGTAAGTTGCTTTGAGAGGAGAGTGGGTTAGGATAGGAAAACACCACACCAAAGGGCTGAGCTCAGCCTGTGGCAATTGGAATCCCTGGAACAGCACACTGCCGGGAGACTAGATCTGTCTGGGCAAGGGAGACAATCCTTCCAGTGTTGTCCCCCCCCAGGATGTGCTGGGAGGGACACAGCACAGCAAGCACAAGGAATCAGAATCAGTTGGGTTGGAAAAGACCATCAGGTCCAGCTAATGACCAATCACCACCTTCCCAACCAGACCAGAGCACTGAGTGCCACATCCAGTCATTCTGGGCAGCCCATTCCAGTGCCTAATCACCCCTTCTGGGAAGAAATTCTTTCTGATGTGCAACATAAACCTCTCCTGGTGCAGCTTAAGGCAGTGCCCTCTCATCCTGTCCCTTGGTCCCTGCGAGCAGTGCCTGACCCCCACCCAGCTCCTCCCTCCTGTCAGGAGTTGTGCAGAGTCAGAAGATCCCCTCTGAGCCTTCTTTTCTCCAGGTTGAACCCCTCAGCTCCCTCAGCTGCTCCTGGTGTTCCAGACCCTTCCCTGGCTCAGTTCCTTCTCTGGACCTCCTCAGCTCCAAAATGTCCTTGAATTGAATTGAGGGGTCCAGAACTGGACATAGCACTCAAGTTAGGGCCTCAGCAGTGCCCAGAACAGGGGAAAAATCACTTCCTGGTCCTGCTGGCCACACAGGCCAGGAGCCACTGGCATTCTTGGCCACCTGGGCTCATGTTCAGCTGCTGCTGATCAGCACTCCCAGGACCTTTCTTGCTGGGATGCTTTCCAGCCACTCATCTAAGTCTAGCTCTGCAGGGGTTATTGTGGCAAAAGTGCAGGACCCAGACCTTGGCCTTGTTGACCCTCATACAAATGACCCTGGTCCGTTGATCCAGCCTGTCCGGGTCCCTCAGCAGAGCCTTCCTAGCCTCCAGTAGAACCACGCTCCCAATCAACTGTGTGTCACCTGTGTATGTGCCAATGGTGGACTCAGTCCCCTCGTTCAGATCTTCAGTAAAGATTTGAATAGGACTGGGCCCAACACTGATCCCTGGGGGACACCACTGGTGACCAGACACCAATTGTCCAAGCTGTGAGCTGCCGTTTTCCAGGAGATGCTCTGGGAAATGGTGTCAAAGGCTTTGCTGATGTCCATGTAGGCACATCCACAGCCTTTCCTTCATCCAGGTGAGTCCTCTTGTCATGAAAGGAAATCTGGTTGGTCAGGTAGGACCTCCCCCTCCTAAATCCATGCTGGCTGGGTCTGATCCCTTGGTTTTCCTGGATGTGCTGTGTGATGGCACTCAAGGTGATCTGCTCCATAACCTTCCCTGCCACCGGTCACACTGAAAGGTCTGTTAATTCCCTAGATCCTCCTTCCAACCCTTCTTGTGGATGGGTGTCACATTAATACCTTGTCATCTGGGACCTCCCCACTGAGCCAGGACTTATTATAGATGATGGACTTGGCAAGCTCTTCCTCCAGCTCCCTCATCACCCTGGGATGGATCCCATCCAGACCCATGGACTTGTGAGCATCTAAGTGGCACAGCAGGTCAGTGACTGCCTCCTCCTGGATTTCTGGGGGTCCATTCTGCTCCCCATGCCTGTCTACCAGCTCAGGGGGATGTTTTTCCTGATCCAACCAGTCTTAGTGTTGAAGACTGAGGAAAAGAAGGTGTTAAGTACCTCAGCCTTTTCCTAGTCTTTGGTGATGGACACTCCAATAAAGAATGGAGGTCTTCCTTGGCCCTCCTTTTGTTAATAAAATATTTATAAAAGTATTGTTCTTTACAGAGGTGGCCAGATTAAGTTCTAACTGAGCTTTCACCTCTCTGATTTTCTTCTTTCTGCATGACCTAAGGATGTCTTTAAATGCTTTCTGAGTTGTCTGCCCCTTTTCCTAAAAATGATATAAGCTATTTTTTCCCCTAAATTCCTGGGAAGGCTCCCTGCTCAGCACAAGCTCGTCCTCCAGCACATAAATGTGCAGTACAAATTTTTCATCTTACCTGTTCTTCAAGGGCATCTGCCTTCTCCCAAATAAACCGGCCAATTTTCCTTCTGATTTCTGACAACAACAAAAGCAGTGACTGTGAGAGCACCAAAAAACAGGACTGTGGCAGTTGCTGCCAGTGTGATGCCCTGCAGGTGCCTCTGGGGACAAGCCCAAATGCAAGGTCCTGCCCCTGGGCCAGGGCAAGCCCAAGAACAAATTCAGGGTGGGCAAGGATGGATTGAAAGCAGCCCAGAGGAGAACTTGGGGATGTTGGTGGATGAGAGGCTCATGGATATGACCCGGCCATGTGTCCTGGGCTTGTCCCACAGTGTGGGCAGCAAGTGAGGGGAGGATTCTGGCCCTCTCAGGAGCAGCAGTGCTCCTCCAGCTCTCCTCCCAACAGCAGAAGGATGTGGAGCTGTTGGAGCAAGTCCAGAGAAGGCCATGGAGCTGTTCCAAGGACTGGAGCCCCTTCGCTCTGGAACCGGACTGGGAGAGCTGGGGGTGCTCACCTGGAGAAGAAGAGGCTCCAGGGAGACTCCAGGGCCTAAAGGGGCTCCAGGGGCTGGAGAGGGACTGGAGACAAGTGCCTGGAGTGACAGGACAAGGGGGAAAGGCTTCAAACTGACAGAGGGCAGGGTTAGATGGGATACTGGGAAGAAACTCCTCCCTGTGAGGTTTTTCCCTGGCACAGGTTTCCCAGAGCAGCTGTGGCTGCCCCATCCCTGGGAATGTTCAAGGTCAAGCCCATTCTGCAATAACAGATGGAGCATACTCTGCCCTCTGGGAGGAAGAGCCACTCCCAAGCAAAAAGGAAAAGTCCCTCCCTGCAGACAAGTAACTGTCAGTTCTAATTTGCACCAAGGCTGTACTCATGGGGGATTTCCCTGGGAAAATATCCCCAGATTATTTTTTTTTTTTGCCTGACCTTCATGCAGGCAGGCAGGGGGCAGGACGAAGTGGCCCAGAACCACCGAGGGCCTCTCTCCAGCTCGGGTGCTCACACACACTGAGAGGTAACAGGAGTGAAAGACCGTGGCTCTGCCCTCCAAGTAACTGAGACTCTCGTGTATGCTGGAAGAGAGAAAGAGAGTTGGTTTCCAAAGGAGAACCTGGAAGCAAACCAAAACCAAAACATTTAGAGGGGTGTTGTCTGCTCTGATTTTTTTGCCAAAAGCACCTAATTTTCTGTGATTTTCTACCTGTGAGATTCTACCAGTCACGTTCTGTTACAGTCCCAGCTGCCAGCACCTCCCAGGGGCAGCATGGAGGAGGGACAAGGGTAAATGTATTTTTAGGGATTACACAGTCCCACTCTGCTCTTGAGGTGAAACTGCTTTGGGGAGGGCAAAGACAGGATTTTTCTACAATTTTCCTTCACCACACTGGTTCCTGCTCACACAGCTGAGCAAGGAAGTGGAGATGAAGGGTGTTCCAGCCCTCACTGTCCTCCTTAGAGGGGAATTAAATCTTGTTTGCTGGGTTTAAGGATGTGTATAATTGATTATATTTTTTCACAAGGAACTATCTAACTACATACATTGACTATATGTACATATTTTAAAAATTATCCAGAATTCCCCTGGGGGAGCTGGCTGGTCTGGCAGCATGTTGTTGCAGAAGAAAAGTTGTTATTCTGTGTTTACTGAAATTCCCCTCGCTTAGCTGGAAGAGGTGGTTGAAAGATTACAAAATTCAAAGCCAGTTTTAAGCACTGGTGTGTCAAAAAGAAACTACTTAGTTCAGCCTAGCAAAGCCTAAAAGAAACATGGCCGCATCCTTTCCCATACATATGTTTACATGACTAAGTAATGAATAAATACAAATATTCACTGATATTGAGGAAGTGAGGAAGGTTCTTAGGACTTTCCTTATATATGTACAAATGTTCCATAGGCCTCTATTTTTTTAAATTAAGTATTTCAGCCCTTTTCCGTCCATTTTTACCTCAGTGGTTCCTTTTAGCATTAATTCACACTGGCTTTTTAGCAGTAGGTTCCTTCCTTGGGAATTGTATCACCTCTGTTTTAGATGCTGATTTTCCAGCTGATAATTCACATCCAGCAAGAAAACAGCACAATTAATTTAATTTAGATCACAGTTAAGCCCTTCTCAACAAATGGATGGTTTTTCTCTATGCCATCTATCTAAAGCTTAGTGTGGGTGTGAGTTTTCCTGACCCCACTGGGCAGCAAGTTCCTGGCAGATCCATGCCATAACTTTAAAAACACACCCTTGACTTTTACAAGATGTCGGTACCCATGAAATGCTTTTCACTAAATACATTAAAGCCTCCTTTGCCCACCTGCGGGTGTCAGGGTGGGCAGCGTCGCTGCTGAAGAGGTAGTCGGCATCCAGCCAGTGGGCGACTGTCCCACCACCGTCTGCTGCAGGGGACAGGGAGTGAGGTGAGGATGGGCATCCAGGGGCTTCCCACCTCGGGGTGACCTGGGCTGGGGACAGCTGCTTGTGGGGCCGCAGACATGGGCCCTGAAGTGGAAGCTGTGACAGCTCCCCATGGCCGTGGGACTCCCATTGCTCCCCTGAGGGTTGTTCAGGGCTTTTTCTCAGTGCGGCGGCACCGTGGACTGGCCAAACTCATGCTCTGCTCTGCTGTGTGGGTCTCAGTCCCACAAAAGGGTGACAGGGCTGTGTCCCCACTGCTGTGCCCTGCCGAGGAATGATGGGGCTGCGCTCCCCTGCTAGTTCCCCCTGAGCGGTGACAGGGCTGTGCCCCTGCCAATTCCCCCGCGGATTCCTGCCAGCCCTGTGCCCCGGGGCTCCCCTGGACTTCGCTGTCCTCTGGCCCCCTCACCCCACAGCCCCCGCGGGCCCGGGCTGACGCTCTGCGAGAACCAAGCGCGGTGACCGCGGAACATCGCGGTGAGGGCGCCCTGAGGCGAGACGAGGGCGGGAACGGCCGTGAGGGGCTGGAAGGAGGCGGGAACCGCCCTGAGGGAAAAGCCCTGAGGGGCTGGAAGGAGGCGGGAACCGCCCTGAGGGAAACCGCCCTGAGGGAAACGGCCATGAGGGGCTGGAAGGAGGCGGGAACCGCCCTGAGGGAAACCGCCCTGAGGGAAACGGCCATGAGGGGCTGGAAGGAGGCGGGAACAGCCCTGAGGGAAACGCCCTGAGGGGCTGGAAGGAGGCGGGAACCGCCCTGAGGGAAACCGCCCTGAGGGAAACGGCCATGAGGGGCTGGAAGGAGGCGGGAACAGCCCTGAGGGAAACGCCCTGAGGGGCTGGAAGGAGGCGGGAACCGCCCTGAGGGGAACGCCCTGAGGGGCTGGAAGGAGACGGGAACAGCCCTGAGGGGAACGGCCCTGAAGGGACTGGAAGGAGGCGGGAACTGCCCTGAGGGGCTGGAAGGAGGCGGGAACCGCCCTGAGGGGAAGCGGCGCTCGGAAAACCCGGCGGAGCTGCGTCAGGGAGCTTTAAGCTGCTTATTAGGGATATGTTCTTCCCCCACAGTGTGGCCGGGCACTGGAACAACTCCCCAGGGCAGCCCCTGACAGAGCTCAAAGGGCACTTGGACGACACTCTGAGACACAGGGTGGGGTTTTGGGGTGTCCCGTGCAGAGTTAGGAGCTGGACTCGAATCTTGTTCTCCTAGAAGCTTTTCTCAGAAAAACCCGTGCATTTTGCTGATTCTGGAAACTGCTTGTAGAAAAATTGCTTTTATTTCATAAATCACAAATGAGGCTTGTTTCATGCTTGAAGCTTCCCAAGATATCCCTCAGGATAACCCAGCCTCTGGGAACTGCTGCCAGCAGCAGCAGCACAGCAACATCCCGAGTACTCAGAACCCCAAGGATGCTGGATAAAACAGAGAAAGTATTTCTGGTCATAGTCCTGAAATTCAGCACTTAAAGAAATTCAGCCTCTGGTGTGGGCATGTGTTGGTCTCCCACAGACAGGGGATTTTTGAGTAAACCATCAAAATGTTTCTTAAGAACAGAAAAATCCCACAGATGCAATCAGAGCAGATGTCCCCAGTGTGGGAAGATGATGTGTCCTTTGGAGACAGGGTCACTTCACATTGACTCCATTGAATCTTCAGTTTCTGCAGTCGACTCCACTCCTGTCCTAATTAGGATGAAGCTCTCTTGGCAGAGTGGTTACCCAGCAATTATTCTGGTGCTCTTGAGGATAGGAAAGGTGGAGCTGAGGTGGTGGAAAGCACTTTGGTGGCCCTTCATGATCTATGGGAGGCCAGGACATGTCCCACAGCTCCTTGGGCTCACACAGCACCTTGTGCTGCTCCACTGGGGTCTCTGAGAGAGAAGCTGAAACCTTTTTCCCTCTCCCAGGCCACCTTCTCTCACACAGGGAGCACCGCTGGGGCTGCCTGGTTACCAGAGCACATCTGGCGCTGCGGGCTGAGCTGTGTCCTGCTGTCCCATGCTGAGAGATGAGCACTGTGCACAACTGCCCAGCCATGACAGCCCCGCCTGTCCTGCCTTGAGCACCCCTCTGATGAACCCAAAGGGATCCCTATAATGGGCCCTGCCCCTCAGCAAGCTACCATGTCAATGTTGGAACTACAACAGCCTGGATTTTCCTAATCCCTAACAAAAAAAAAAAAAAAAGTTAGAATGAAAATAGCTATGGAACAAGGCAACATCCATCAAAAATCTCAAGTGTATGTTCTGTGACACCATCACAGCAAATCTTAATATACCCAAGAAGAGACATGGGATACCCCGAGTCACCGGGAACCCTTGATCCCATACATGTGATACTAGTTAAATCCATTTGCATACAATATTCCTCAAGCAATCATTCTGATTTCTTCATAAAATAAAAACAAGCTGATGGCAGCAGCATTGGTTTTGGGTAGCGTCATCAATCCCCCACAGTACAACAGAGGACTGGCCTCAACTGCACTTCTCCATGGGCTCAAGCACAGAGAAAACCAGAACTGAAATTCACCAACACACACATCTACTTCCCCCAGGCTCAGCTTTACACCACACACTCCAAGATGCATCTCCAGAGTTCTCCCCATTAGAACACCATTCCCTGTCATCGCTCCTTCTGTGTCCCACCCTGCATCTCCAAGGTTCTTCATCCCTTTTTAAACCTTGTGCTTTCCATTCAGAGCCACACAGGAACCTCCAGACAGGCAGATACCACATGAGCAAAAAAAATCTTTAATTCTCTATTGATGGAAAAGTGCTCTTGCATCTTCTCAGTGGGATAAGAAAAGCACAACTGCCCATCATGCCACCAAGGCTACATATCCACCCACAGGCCATCAGAGCCTGTGAAATCAGCTTGTCGAATGACTCTGAAGAAACATTTTAAGGACTAGCAGTTTATTAAGGTATAAAAATCCTGCAAAATTTTGAGCAGTGAAGAGTTACCATTGTTTTATAAGCAGTAATGGGGGCATTTTTAGCGACATGTTCAAAAAGCCTGCAGGGCTCCCTTGATGCTGTGTCTAAGTGATACTGTTAACAAGGCTTATTAGCGAATTTCTGAAAGGAAGTTGATCAGTCTTGTGGCTATGATGAACAATGGACAGAAGCTTGAGAAGACTCTCACTTGCAAGAAGAATGTTCCAGATCTGCATGGAGAGAGTAGATTGACATTAGTCACTCTAGTGACACCTTCAACTGCAATTATTTTAGGACTAAAAACCAGTTTCCTCAGAGCAGTCTGACTGCAGCATCCCTGCAGAACCACCTTCCAGTGAGATTCAGGTAAAAATCCTGCAGAAACTTTTTTTCTGTCCCCTCCTTGGTGGAGTTCAGAGTTCAACAAGTCAAGAGGATCCTTGTTCTCCACCCCAGCAAGGAGTTTGTCCTGCTCTCAACTCTTTCCATGCCAGCTCAGTAAATCCTTTTCCCCCAGACCACAGTGAAGTCACCCATGTCCCACCTCCAGCCAGACTTGGCATCCCTCACCAATGTCCCACCAACCGAAGCCATGGTGCTGTGTGAGCACAGCACGTTCCAGACCCTGCCTTGGGGCCAGGCTCACACCCCCACTGCCCAAAGGTGAGTGACAAACCAGAGGAGTGACTGTATACAACTTTCTCTTGCTCTGCAGGACCTGGGGCATTTCATATAAATGTCGAGTCAAGGCTTCTCCCAGGAACAGTTAATCATTATCCAGCCTCTAAGAGGGCACAGAACTACGCTGTTTCAACCAGGGTTACATCAGCTGAGCCACATATTCAGTTTCTTTTCCCTATCAAGTGTTACACTAGAATTTCCCCATTGCTACATCCAGATCAGTTACACACAGATAGTTTGAAGAACTTGGAGCCCTCAGATTGAGACACTGGTAAATAAACCCAAAAGTGTTTCTGGTTTGTGCCTCATGAATCCCACAGAGTGCTGCCCTGCCACAGGGTTAACCAGCCGGCCACCCACCCTGAGGGATCTCGGGTACAGTGACTTCCTGCTCCTCCCCTGACAGGAAACAGCACTTCAGGGCCTGAGGGAGTTCTAGGGGACCTGTGACAACTCTCTGTGGCACCTAGCTGACACAGCAACGACATGCAGAGAAGACTTTCTTGAAAGTTCTCCTTTTTTTTGGAGCAAATAACTCTTGTAGGCATGGGATGGCCAAAACCAGACCAAAATAGTGGGCAGAAAGGGTGTGGGAAGAGGTTTTTTTGTGTCCCAAATATGATCTATTTTTTGGGTGTGGTTGCTTCTGTTCCTCCGCTTTTCAAACCCCCCCTCCCTACAGAAATGGGTCTGTGTTTCCCTTACCGGCATGGCACGCAGCATGGGAATAACTCACCATGGATTATCCCAGACACAGCTCAGAAGTCTGGTTCTGCAGGAAAGAAGTGCAGAGCATTAGACTTGGGGGCTAATGGCACCCCTGTTCCCTGTCCCCACAAGGTTCCCCCTGGAAACAGCCCCAGTGTGGCAACCAGAGTTGCCTTCAGCTGTACCTGAGGCTAGGTGAACACCATCAGCCCTGACCGCTGTGTCCTTCTTTACATTCACACAATATAAAGTAAAAATTCACTGCATGACCCATCGTCTTCTAGTTAAGTTCACAAAGGCAGAGATAAGTGACACGGCATCACCAAATGCCTGTGGATTAACAGCAGCGCATGTCCTCCCTGAATCCTTCACAGGTACATGTAACAGCCTTTTCAGCTAAAACCAAGTCAGCTGTCTATCTCTAACACAAGACATTCAAGCCCAACTCCGTTACAACACCCTGCTTCCCAGGAAAAGGAACAGAGACAGCATGGATATAAAGCAAGGAGCTCCAGCATGCAGGAGGGAAGGCACAGCATACCCCATCGGTAAATGCGTGGCGCCGGCATGGTGGAATGCGCCACCCTGCAAGAGAAGGTGTCATCCCTTGTGGGGGTGAAGGGCACATAGACCAGGCGCTGGAACTGCCACTTCTCGTTGAAGGACAAGTCCCCGTACTTGACGTCGGGAATGGGATCCCCATTCTTCAGGAGTTCGATGTCAATCTTAGGTGGGTGAAAGCCAGTAACAAAGCAGTGGAGGATGTTCTCCTTTCCCTCCTCGGCGCGTGAACGGGCGTAGACTTCCACCTTCGGCGACTCTGGAGAGAGGGGCGAGGGCGAATGAGAAGCGGGGCTGCCGTGGGCATCGCCTCGATGCCAACACTCGCCCGCCCACCCACCCGGGCACAGTAACCCGGAGCCGCCGGGACCCCGCAGCCCCTCACCCCCGTCAGGACCCTTCGCGCCGCCCCAGGCACTCACCAGCGGCCGTCCCCAGGCCGAGCAGCGCCAGCAGCGCAAGCACACCGAGAGCCAGGGCCCCCCGCGCCATGGCCGCTCCTCGCTGCCCCGCCGTTTCCCGGAATGCCCCATCCGCGCCCACACTCCGCCTTTTATAGGCTTCGGAACCCACGGCCAATCGTGGCGCGGAGCGACCGCTACGTCATCAGTTTCCGGGCAGAACGGGAGCTCCGGGGTTATGCGAGCCAGCTTGGAAGCGCTTTCGGTTTCAGTTCCGCGCTGAGTGGGGGGAGAGACCTGGGCGGAGACCCCGGGGCGTCGGGCAATAGCGGCTGGACGTGAGCCCGGGTGGGCAATGGCACCTGGTCTGGACCAGCCCCGGTATGGCCACAGGCCCAGGGCAGCGCCCGTCCCCTGTGCTGGGCACTGCTGAGGCCACACCCCAAATCCTGCGGTCAGTTCTGCGCCTTTCACGACAAGAAGGACATTAAGGGGCTGGAGCGTGTCCAGGGAAGGGAACAGAGTTGGGGAAGGGGCTGGAGCACCAGGAGCAGCTGAGGGATCTGGAGGGGCTCAGCCTGGAGAAAAGGAGGCTCAGGGGGACCTTCTTTCTCTACAACTCCCTTGACAGAAGGGGGCAGCCAGGTGGGGTTGTGCTCTCCTCTCTGGGACCAAAGGAGAGGACAAGAGGAAACAGCTTCAAGTAGCACCAGGATAGGTTTAGATTGGATCTTGGAGAAAAGTTATTCTCTGAAAGGGCTGTCCAGCCTTGCTACAGGCAGCCAGGGCAGTGGTGGAGTCCTCATCCCTAGAGGGATTTAAAAGCCCTGTGGATGTGGCACTTGGGGACATGTGTTAGTGGTGGCTTTGGCAGTGCTGGAGGAATAATTTGACTTGATGGTCACAGAGAGCTTTACCAACTTAAGGGGGGTAAAAGTCACCTCTTGCAGAAGGTTTTGCATCCAGGGCAGGTATTACACCAACAGCCTATAGTGAAGCAAGCCATCCACCTTCCTTTTTTAACCTCTTTCAAAACCTGTGTGGAATGTCTCATTCCAGCACTGCAGGGTGAGAAACTGACTGTTGTTCGAGCACAGCAGAGACTCCCTGACATAAAACATGAGAATTCTAACACAAAACAACCAGGTTTTCTGGTGTCTCCTCCAGAAGAACTGTGAGCACCAAAGCCCATCGAGGCTAGGAATGACATTGCGTGGTGTCCCAGTAGTGCTGCTTGGAAGAAAAATAAAGGGAAGAGAAAAGAAAATCACTGCTAATAGAGAAAAAACAGCAGCATGGTATAAGTACCAAAACACCAAGTCCCTTTAGGACCTGCTTTCTTAATGCACCTCTTAATGCAATTCATTAAAACACAAATTTAATTACCAAAGCATGTATGGAGAACACTCCAAAAGCAGCAGGTAAATCAGGAGAGGCCAAGCAAAGGAAAATCTTGAAAACACTTGTTATCAGTTCCCACTGGCCCAGCTCCTGCTGGGTTTGCTGGCTACTCAGTGAGCAGTGCCAGCCACACAGCTGAAAACACTCCATGTTTTTCTCTGTGTGGGCTAAACAGATGCAGCTGTGGCCAGAGCCTTATCAGGGATCTCAGGGCTCTGGCAGAAATAATCCCTGAGTGCTCCATCGGTGGCAGAGTTGTTATTAGGGTCACCACAGCAGGAGTCACCACCCCAGTCCAGCCGTCCCACGGGTGAATCTGGCTCTGCCCGTGTGAACACTCCCCTCGCCTTGGGGAGAGGATGGCAGGACATGGATCCTTTCCATGAGCCCTTTGGGATGAAAATCCCAAATGACTCTACTGTAACCCACACCACCTGTCAGAATTTCCCAGTAAAGAGAAGCACAACTCTTCCACGTGATGTTTATTAAAAGCCACAATGATTTGGTTAGAGCAGCCAAATCTTCAACTTTTTGGACATTTCTGCTTTTACTAACAGAATATTGGGAGAATTATTCGGGAGTGGGTGACAAGACCAAGGTGCTCCTGGTATTCAGGGGGATAATTCAGGGGGATAATTCAGGGGGATAAGGGCAGCACGCTATGCTTTGTGGGATACAGAAATTTATAGTGTTCATGTTGACATCTGTGCTTGGTGTTATCTACCAGAATATTCCATCCCGACAGACCACATCCCACCAGTTTTCCGTAACTCCTCAGAAGGATATCAGCTCTGAGAACAGCATGGCAGTCAAGGAGCGACGGCGGCAGTGGGGAAAGCCGGGCTGGGGTATTCTGTGCTCCGAGAGCCGCAGGTGGGGTCACGGTCCCTGAACCTCTCCATCCTCACTGCTCCCCCAGCTCCAGGGCTTCCTCCTGCGGGGGCACGGCCAGGCCAGTGCGCAGGCGCAGGACGCCGCTGCGAGCCGCCATGCTGTACGGCAGGCGCATGCCGGGGCGGCGGGGGCGGCCCATAAAAGCGGCGGTGGGGGCAGTGTGGTCCCGTAGAGGGACCCGGGACGGACGGAGGGTGGGTGAACGGGAGGAGGCAGCGGCGGCGGCACCGTGGGATGGCGGAGGGCGGCGAGCGCGTTGTGAGTGCCTGCCCTGCTCCGCTACCCTCTGCCCGCTGCCGCGTCCCGCTCCCTCTGCGGTGCTCGTTCTCCGGGGCTGGCGCTCCCCGGCGCGGTCAGTCTCGGAGCAGACTCTGCCCTGGAGGTGCTGGTGGGATACTCTTCCGCGCCCTTGTAGCGGGTGTTCACTCTGAAGCCTAAAGGTGTCTCAGCCCAGCCGCACTGGTGCCATTCCGTGCCGGCGTTCGCTGGTGCCGGCAGCGTCCCTAGGCTGAGCTGCGGGTCCTGTCCTCGCTGGCAGTGCCGCTGGCTCCTGCTTTTCCCTTTTCTAGCTGTGAGCCCTGTGGGTTGCCTGGCACCACCAGTAGAGTGAGGGGGAGGTTGGGTGCCCCCCCCCAACTTTGTGACCAGGTTAGGGTTACCTCTCCCTTAGCAAGGAATCTGCTGCTTCCAAATCCAGATTATCGAGGATTTTCTGCTGGTGGAAGATGCACTTCTGCTGGAAGAGATGGCTGAGGAGGATGAGGAGCTCGACCTGTACAACGAGATGACTTTTGGGTTAGGTAAGACCTCAGGGGAGTCCTGGTGTTGGAGAAACCTGCCAGCACTCGGGGGGAGCAGACACCCTAGTGGGCACTGCCTAGGCACTCACCCACCCTGCTGTGCGCTGCTTCCCCCCTCTAAGACCGAGACTCCACAGAGGAGGATGTCCCAAAACTCCTGGTGGTACCGGAGATAAGCCCTGAGGTGGCCAAAGCACTGGTAGAGGCAACTGGAAGAGCAGCTGAGGAGCTGGCTGAGGAGGAAGGTGGGATGGAGCCAGAGATGGAGCAGGTTAACTCTCAGTTGGAGGAAGAGGTAGAGGAGCTGGGGACTGAGGAACAGGAGGAAGATCAGGAGTGCTTTGAGGAGCCCAGTGAACTGGGAGACCCAGCAGTGATGAGAGCTGTGCGGAGCAAACCCACGCTGGAGGTGATGTGTGAGAGGATGGGGGGGGGTCCTGCTGCTCCCCACTCCATCCCCACACCTGTGGGTCCTGCCCCACAGAGGGCACTGGGGCAGGGAGGCAGACCTTTAACTCCCCTTTCCTTGCAGAGCCAGGACTCAGCGGTGCTGGACAGTGGGATTGGGACTTGCTGGGAAGAGTTTGGCAAGGAGGACATGGTAAAAATGTCCCCACCCATCTGGTGATGAGGCAGAGTGGCTCCTGTGGTGTCCCCTGCTCTCTCCTCCTGTTCACTTGCCTCATGCCAACACCTCCCTGTTTTCCAGCTGGCAATGGACCACACGATGTGGGGCTCCTGCCCTGGCAGTGTCCCACGCCACCTCATGCTGGAGGTGGGTACCTCCAGCTAGCCCTTCAGGAAGTGTCTAAGGGCTCCCCACTACTCTGGAACAAGGGCCACACAGGGAATATGGGACACCTGGGGCATCTCCAAATGGCTCTGGGGGGGCCCAGATGTGTCTTGGGTGCCAAGGCTGCAAGTGCCCACTCGAAGCAGAGCCTGGGTTTGAAGGCAAAGTTGTTGAGTTTGGGGGGACTGGAACCCCCAAGCTGGGTGTTCCCATGAGTCTCCAGCTGCTCCACACTACCAGCGTGGGAGCCCAGCTGGTCTTGGTTGAGCAGTGACCAAAGGTTTTAGTGAGCTGACTATTGCTGAGGGAGCTAAACCTTTCCCAGCTGTGCCCTGTTCTCACCTGCTGCTGCCTCCTCCCCACAGGATAAAGCCATTCTCCAGGTCCTGGAGAGACCTCCACCATCTGCCAACATGGCTCTCAACTTCCTTGGTTCTCCTGTGCAGAGGGGCTATGGGGGGTCTTCCCGGCTCAAGTGCCCTGACTTAAGATTGATGTCCCCCAAGCCTTTCCCCCGGGCCTTCCTCCCGCAGGTAACAGGTTTGGGGGTACTCTTGCATCCCTTCTTTCTCTGCCTCCCCTCCTTGGAGGTGCAGCCTCAAGGACAGGCTTGTCTGAGTGACACCTCCTGTCTCTTGCTCTGCACCAGGCACCCCTGATATCTCCTCGCTCCCCGTGCTCTCCTCAACCCTTCCTGCCAGCTTGCAGACCCCCTCCAGTCTTCACTCCCAACCAGGTAACGTGGTGAGCTTTGAGCCACTGCCGTGGCCCTGGAGTGGCAGGGGATAAGGAGAGTGGCAGTGTCTGCAGGTAGCACTTTGCCAGAGGAATGGGAACCAGAAGCCAGCACAGAGCTGGCTGACCCCTCTGGGATGTTCAGAGGGGAAGGCTCAGACCCTTGATCTCCTCTCTCCCTCTCAGACAGCAGGGTATGTGCCTCCGACCCCTTTCCAGCCTGGGTCCTCCACTGTGGGCAGCCCACCGCGGCCCCTGGGCATGCACTTCAGGCCCATGTCCTCTTCTTTGGACCCTGCTCTCTTCTTCAGCCCCTCAGCCATGGGCCAGCTGAACTTCAGGTAGCAGGAGTGGGATGTTGGGGTGGGACTGGAGGGGCCCTACAAAGCAGCTTGGGGTCACCTCACTCTGGAGGTGTCCCAAAACTCCCCTTGTCCCCTGCAGCACACCCAGCCACATGACCCAGCTGCACCCCCAGCACCAGCGCATCCTGATGCAGCGGCAGGGCAGGCAGGTGCAGAGGTATGGGGGTCTTTTGGGTGCAGGGCAGGGGGGCTCTGGGTGGTCACAGTGGGCTGAGGTCTTCTCCTGTGCCAGTGTCTCCCCCAAGAAGCTGTGGTCCCGTAAAGTGGACCCTTATGCTGGGCTGATGACTTCCAAGGAGAAGGACTGGGTCGTCAAGGTGGAGATGATGCAGCTGCAGAGTGAGAATATTGATGATGACTACTACTACCAGGTGAGCTCCTGCTGGCAGCACCTGCAGCTTGTTCCCCTCAGGGTGGGGCTTTGGGAGCTGGAGAAACCCTCCAGGACTGGTGGAGGGGACTCCTGACTTTTCCTGTTGTTACAGACCTACTACCACCGGCTGGAGCGCAAACAGGCGGAGGAGGAACTGCTGGGCAGGCGCAACAAGCCCCCCAAGCTGGTCACGCCGTTCATCCAAAAAGTGGAGACCTATGACTCTGGTGAGGGGCTGGAGCAGGTGGTGAGGGGCTGGGCAAGGAGTTCTGGGATGTGTTGTCACCATGTTCCCACTCTTCCACAGTGGTGCGCATCGCTGGGTCACTGGGCCAGGTCACAGTGTCCACCTGCTACAGCCCTCGCCGGGCCATTGATGCTGTGCACCACGCCCTTGTAGAGGAGGAGGTAGGTGAAAGGAAGCTGGGCTGATTGGGGCCCTGAATTGCCAGGAGTGCTGCTTTAGGAGCTGCCCTGAGCAGTGGGATGGGGCACACAGTTGGAGGAGGTGTACCACCTCAGCAGTGGCAGCTTGTGCCTGGCCAAGGGGTGGGACTGGGCTCTGACCATGGTTTCCCCATGGGACTGCTCTGTATCCTGAAGTCACCTCTGATCCCCAGGGAGCAGCTGGCCCAGTGCTGGTGGCAGTGTCTGGGGATGGCTGTAACCTTTGTGCCTTCTTTTCTACCCTCTCAAAGGCTGCAGGGACCCACCGGCTGCGGGCGCTACACAGGATTGAGAAGGTGAGTGAGTAGGGATCTGGGGAAGGACAAGATGGTTTTCTGTTTCCATGCAGGAATTTCTCTAAGGTGATGTCTACCTAGGCAGGGTCCTGGATAGCCAGTTGGGTAGAAGATGTCCAAGCTTTCTCCTTACCCTGTGTCATTTCTCCAGCTCTTCCTGCAGCTGCTGGAAGTAGAGGAGGTGCAACAGAAAATGTCCCTGGGGGAGCAACAGTCCCAGAGACAGGAGCAGAAGAGCCAAAAAGTGAAGAGTATCTACCAAGCCTTGAAAATCAGGGCTTGCAGCAGTGAAGAGTGAGTCTGTGCTGTGGGAAAGGGAGCAGGCAGCATGTCCTGGTGGATCTGAGATGGTCACTGATGAGCAGGTCTGGATCGCAGGAGGATTGGGTCCTTCCTTCCATGTATCACTGCAGCCTGTGCTGACCCTGCCTGTGAATCTTGTCCTCCAGTGGAGCTGATGCTGGTCCTTTTGGATAGACAGAGATGCTCCAGGTCCTTTGAGATTTGTGCCAATGGAGCCTTTGTTCCCAGGGAGGCAGAAGATGAATTCCTGCAACTGCTGTGTGTGCGGAAGGGCAAGAAGCTTGTGGCCCGGCTGCTGCCCCACCTGATTGGCGAGCAAAGGGAGAAGATCCTGCTGGCAATCACCTACCACCTGCCCTTCCTCATGAAGAAGGACATGCTGGATGAGGCAAGCACCACCAGCCAGGGCAGGGATGACCTGAGCTGTCTCCCTCCTCCTCTGTTCTTGCTGGGGGTGGCAACCTGGGCAATGGGGGGGGGGGGGGGGGGAGGGAGGGCTGTCTTGTGAGGTTAGCATGAGACAGGAGCCTCTTCCTATCCATGGGGAGGAGAGGGCCTCCAGGAGTCAGCCAGTGGCAGTGCTGGTGGCAGTGACCCTCCCCTCCAAGTGCTGGGATGGGAATGAGGCTTTGACTGGTCAAAGGATCTTAGATTCCTGCTCTCCCCTTCCCAGTCTCTCCCCCTGCTCTACAACCCATTGAATGAGGTGGTGGGTGAGATGACCTTCAGCAAACTCATCGAGCTCCTGCAGGAGCTCACCCGGCCTCTACCTGAGTCTTCGGAGCTCCCCCTCACCATGGCCTTGAAGAACCAGGTATGTGGTCCTGAGCCTCATTGTGTCCCTGGGGTGCCACTGCTGCTGGCTGTGACACTCCTGGTGCTTTCCTGCAGTTTGGCATCTCCTTGCTCTATTCCCTACTGAGCCATGGAGAGAGGCTGCTGTCCTCACATGTGCCGCTGAAGCCGTGCAGAGGGGACTTCGAGGCATGGTGAGGGACTGTGTGAGCTGGGGGGAGGGCTTACACTGCTCCATGGAGTGCTCACCCCCTGTGCTGGTGCCCCCAGGACGGACACGGTGTACCTGATGTCCCAGGAGCTGTCACGCTTGCCTACAGCCTCGCTGGCAGAGCCTCTCTTCTTGCCCAGCAACCTTGTCTTGCTCTTCTGCCGCTACCTGGACAAGCAGACTGTCTACCACCTGGCAACCAAGATGGCTGAGTGAGTACTGCCTGGAATGGCTCTCCTGGGGATCCCCAGGGGAACAGGAGCAGACAGCACTGGGGGCTCACTGCTTCCATCCCCCCTGGGAATTATCTCCAGATACCTACTGGGCTGAGCTGAGCCTTGAGCCTTTGCTCCTGCTTCTTTGGGACAGATCAGCACCCTGACAGTCCAACCTCATCCTTTCCCTGCAGGTGCTCCCCGCTGCCCACGGAGGCTGACATGCTCTGCTGAGCCCTGGCAGCTGGGGATGGGGTCTGGAGCCGGCGGTGCTGGGAACGGGCAGGGCCCGATGCCGTGGCTTTGGAAGTGAACACTTACCCTGGTGCGGGGCACTCTGGGTGACAGGGGCAGGGGCAGGGCTGGCACCAAGGGGCTGATGCTACCCTGTCCTGGTGCCTGGGAGCACGGGGGGATGGGTGGGTGTAACTCATTTTGGCCTCCCCCTGGCAGTGGTGAGTGCTGGGTCATGGGCAGGGGCCGAGGCAGGGCACAGGGGCGCTGGGAGCACCTGGGGGTGGATTTTGTCTATGGCACATTATGTGCAGTGCTTGAAATGAAATAAAAAGTGATTAATGAGCTCCTCTGGCTCCTGGGGCAGCTTATGTTGGATGCACAATAGTGCTATGGGCTTTGCTGGGCAGGGAGACCCCTGGCCTGGGACAGGGATCTGGCAAAAGGCAAGGAGAAGGGAGGGATGCTCAGAGGATCAAAGGAGGAGAAAGGAGTGCTTGGAGAGGGGATCAGAGGCCCCACATACCTGAGCACATAGGGAGGGGAATGAGCTGGGAAAAAAGGGATGTGGTGGAAGTCAGAGCTTGTCCTGATAGGGAAGTAAAGGTTGGTGCACACATGGGAGGGATATGGTGGGGAGGCCTTAAACATATGTGTGTGGGTAATAAAGCACCTCTTGTCTCTGATTAGCTCCCAAAGGCTATTTAGTCTGAAGTCTTCCAGTCATGGTCACAATTAAGTACCTTGAGCATTTTTCTAAGCAATTCTGACAACCCCAAGGTGATCCTCACTTCTGTATCTGAGGCTGTGTGTGTGCAATGTCTATTCCCACTGTGGAAATCTTGGTAGCTCCTGCCTGGTTTTATGGTGGGGTTTCCCCTAATCCTATGGGACAGCTGGGACTGGGCCACCTTCACCCACCCAGATGTCTAAACCTGACACCCAAAGCCTGGTGTGTACTCAAAAAGGGTTTGCAGTGAAAGTTGTCTCATCCTCAGACTGTCCAAGCTCCAGCCCCGGGTGGATAAAACCATTCCTTTAAAAGGGCATCCTTCAGGGGCCAAATGGAGAATTTACAGAGAATAAGGCTGTGAGGGCTTGGGTGGGATTTATTTCCACTGCTCATCAAGGTAGCTCAGTTTCTTCTCCTTCAGAGAGTGCAAAGTCCATCTGGCAGGACCTCCCACTCCTTCTGGCAGCTGTATCTCCTCCTGCTGCCTCTCCTGCTCATCTTAAAGGATGTATATGCTCCTCATGCTTTATCCTTAGGGAGTTTTCTGGGACAGCTGTTCATTCCTAGCCATCCTCTTCAAAAGAGTGACACTGGCAGGTTCTCCATGGGGTGAGCCCCTTGTTCCAGCCCCACTGAGGCAATTGGGGAGGATTCCAGTGTGGGGTCTCACCTGCCAGTGAAAGAACAGATCTTGCTGTTGCAAATCCCAGAGAGAATTTCAGGCAGGAGGGAATTTAGCAGCTGCTCATTGATAGCAAGAACTGGGGAGGACACTGGCAAGTCCTTCAGATAAGGATAAGCTATGCTCTGTTTTCTGTTTGCTACTTGCCTGAGTGCTAATGTGGATGGAGGATGAAAGTGTGACCTGGCTGCAAATGTGTGCTAGACCAAGTTCTCTAGCATGGAAGGTTGGAGATCTCTGCAGGATTTTGCTGCTCCATTACAGGAGATAGCAGAGGGAAAAGAAGGAAAACCCATCTCTTTGTTACTCTCCCTGTAGCCAAATGGCTCAGAGCACCCAGTGCTTCCCACCTGGAGAAACAGACCCTCTCCATGGGGCAGCACCCAGGAATGAATCCAGCTCAGGGCTGTCTTGCAGGTCAAGGATCTCCAGATCATTCACCTGCATCTGGATGTTCTCCCTTAATCCAGAGATGATGGAAGTCTAGGGTGTCTCATCTGTCCTGCCCAGCTCCTCCTGGTGCTCTCCTGAGAGGGTTGTTGGCCCCACAGGATGGTGATGACCCACAACCGTGGGCTGTCACTGTCTTGGGGGGGAAGGGGGTGTATGGGGCTCATCCTGGAATGTTTTGGGGTGTATGGAGCTCATCCAGGGCTTTCTTGGGTATTGTATGGGGTTAGTCCTGAAACATCTTCAAGGTGTGGGTCTGGGGGGTGTGTACTGGGTTTGCCTGGGGATGACTTGTGGGAGTGTGGGGTTAATCCTGGGATGTCTTGAGGTTATGTAGCTCACCCTGGGAGGCTTTGGTAGGTGTATGGGCTTCATCCTGGGGCATCTTCAGGGAATGGGGCTCATCCTGGGCTGTTCTGGGGGCTTATAGGGCTCATCCTGGTCTACCTCCAGGGTATGAAGCTTATCCTGGGATGTTTTTGGTGGTGTACAACTTATCTTGAGGTGCTTTGAGGGGTACAGGTCTCATCCTGGGATGTCTTGGTGGGGGTATAGGGTGCATTCTGGGTATTTTTAAGGTCTGAGGCTCATCTTGCAGAATCTTGGCGAGTGTGTGACACATCCTGGGTTGACTTCAGTGGTTTAGGGCTCATCCTAGGATGTCTTGGTGAATATATGGGGTTCATCCTGTGACATGGTCAGGGTCTGGGACTTATCCTGGAACATCTTGGGGGTGAATATGGCTCATCCTGGGATATCTTCAAGGTATATGGCTCATCCTGCCGCATGTCTGGAGTGGTGCAGGGCTCATTCTGCGGTGTCCTGGAGTTTGTATGGGATTCATGCTGGGACATCTCTAGTTTATATGACTCATACTGGGAGTTTTTTTGAGGGGGAAGGGGCTCAGCCTGGATTGTTCCGGGCGATACGGGAGTACTCCCCGGGCTGTCGAGAGCGCAGGGGCTCGCTGTCCGGGGCACCGCGGCCCCCTCAGCCGGGGCGCTGCGCGGGCACGGCGCCCTGGGCTCCCCCACTCTGCCGGGCGGAGGGGGCGCGCTCCTCTTTCCGCCGCACAATGGTACGGCCGGCACCCCCGTTTCCATGGTGACGACGCGGCGCCTGCCAGCGGCGGCGCTCATTGGCCGTCGCTGGTGGCGGGGGCGGGGCGCGCAGAGACACTGCCCAATCCGCAGCCTTCCCGCAGCCGAGGCCCCGCCCCGCGGGTCAAGGCGTGGCGGGCGCTTCCGGCGGGGCGGGCGCGGGCGGAAGCGGCGGCGATGGCGTCGGGCGGCAGCCACGGGTCCCGCTCGCCCTCCCCGGCCGAGCGCCGCCCGCCGCCCTTCCCCGAGCACCGCGGGCTGGGGGCCCCCGACAGCGACTCGGAGGGCGAGGACATCTTCACCGGCAGCGTGAGTGCGGCCGCGGGCGGCGCGCCGCCCCGGGGGTGCTGCGGGGCCGGGCCCGTGTGCGAGGAGTTGCCCGGGGCATCCTCGTGGCTTGGTGAAAATAGTGCGAAACGCCCCCGAATCTCCCACAATAAAGAGGGGGGGGGCGATGCCTCTGTCTCGTGTCCCTTCAGGGGGGCTGCGGAGCGGGAGCCGCGGGCCCAGGTGGGGCTCACAGAGCGGCTCCGTGGCTGTGGGACTGAGGAAAGGCTTGTGCTCGGCTGCTGCCCGTTCCCCCGCGGCTGTGGCCTCTCCGTTCCCGCAGAACTACTGCCTGAGGCCGGGCTGGGTGGAGCTTGGAGCAGCCTGCTCTGGTGGAAGGTGTCCCTACCCATGGCAGCTGGTTGAACGAGGTGGGCTTCAAGGTCCCTCACGACCATCCTGCGGTGGCAGCCACAGATCAGCCTCTTCACTGCGTAGCTTATGAGGCTTCGCTGGGAGAAGAAGCCCCATCTGCCTTCCCCCAGCATCATCAGCTCTGGTCCCCTCAGCATCCAGAGGGTGCTGGTGCGGCTGCCACGGCACCTTCAGTTTGAGATTGAGGGGGGTGAGGTGACAAGAGGCATCCAGTGTCCCCTGCTCACTAGGGCTTTGTGCAGGGATGCAGGAGGGTTTTGGAGGCTTTGTGGTACTTGTTCAGCAAACCAGGTGCTGCTGCCCAAATCCTTGCTGAAGGTGGAGGTGTGCCGGGTGGCAGCAGCTTTCCTTGTTTCCAGCAGTCTCCTGTGCAGCAAGTCCAGGTTGCTGAAGGCTGTTGGCATTAACTTGTGCTGACATTGTCCCAGGTTTGCTCCAGGCAGTGACCAGCAGGCAGGAGAGGAGTTAAACCTGACTGGTGCTCTCCCAAGCTGAATCCTAGTCAGCTGAATTTCCCCACTGGCCTCTGGTCTTTGGGATCAGCATCTTCATGGAGCAAGGATTTCAGCTAGAAGGGGCCACAGAAGCCCTTTCTGGAGGCTGGAATGCTGTGGGATTGATTCCCTAAACTTCAGGAGCCTCTGCCCACCTCACCCAGACTTTTTCCAGCCTGCCTGATCCAGCTGGTGGCACAGGAGGAGTTGGTGTCTGTGGCAGGAAGTTCTCCAGGAACATTCTACAGTTTTCTAGCCTAGGGAGGCCTCGAGCAGGTGATTGTGGCCACGACCAAAGGAACCTGCTGGGAATGGCTGGCCAAGCTTCTCCTGCCACTGACACCAAGCCAGAGCTGTCTCTGCCCTGCTTCTGGTGCAGCTCCTGCTGGGTGTCTGCGAGCCGTGCTTCTGTTTTCCCCTTTGCAGCAGGGAAAAAGGGAGATCTGGGGGAATGTGGATAGATTGTGACCTTGTGAGGGTGGAACTCACACTGCTCTGGGCAAAACAGCAGCTGGGCTGTATGTTTGGAAACCTGGGAAAGTCCAGCCCTGGGCCTTGCAAGAGGAAGGTGCTGGTACCTATGGCAGGCACCAGGTCGTGGAGGTGGTCTGGAACTTCTCAGGACCTTTCTTTGGTGAAGAAATGGAGGATGTAGGAGGTGGCTTGATGGTTCGTGGCCCACCAAGAGGGGCAAGCACCAAGTGCTCTGGGATTTCATGGGAATCACACATCCCTGTGCTGGAAGGGGAGGCTGGTGAGCCACAGCAGCTTATCAGGTGTTTGGCTTTGTTGTGGAAGCCACTGTTGTAACTAATACGTGCCTGTTCTTGTGACCTGGTGGCTTTGCTTGTCTCTGCCCTTGAACGTTAGGAAAACACTTTCTGGGAAGCAGGGGAGGCAGATCTGCCTGGCTGCCGGCGTTCAGGAGGCCCAGCAGCACCTGGGCATCGCCAGCAGGGAAGTGTTTGGGTCAGACCTGAGCAGAACCAGAGCTGGACCTCATCTGTCTGTTGACAGAGCTTGGATCCCTGTGTGACCACCGCCCTTTCTAGGGATGCCTCCAAGGATCAGCTCTGCCCAAACAAGTTCTATTTCCCTGTGGTGAGCGTCAGGCTGGCGCGGGGGGACCCTCTGCCCGCACGTGTGATGTTGGGTGGTGCTGAATCCAGCCCCAGAGATGCCTGGAGTCATGGATGGGCTGATCTAACAAGGCCACGGCTCCTCTGTAGCAGCAGATGGAGAAGTAGGAACAGGGTGTGGTGCTTTCATGTCTGAGGAACTAAAGGAACTGAGGAACTAAATTTAAGGCAAAGTGGGAAGCAGTTGCAGTAGAAAACCACTTTGTCCATGCGCAGTGGGCTTCTTCATGAGCCTGAATATTTCCTGAGGGAGCAGAGGAGCTGTGTGAGCCCTTTCCTTATAGGTCACCACTGGTACCAGTCCTCTTGTTGGCTTGGGCACTAGTCTGAAGGACTCTGGGGGGGTGTTTGGCACGGAGTGTCTCTCTGCTCCCCACTCTCCATCACTAACACACATAGCTTGTGCCTTTAACTGCTGTGATCCAAGCTGGGAGCGGTCCCTCCTCTAGGAAAACATCCTAAAATAAAGGAGCTCTTGCCATCAAGTGAGTGATTTGATGGCTATTTTGTTTTTACCACCCAAAGACATGAGCCCACTTTAAAGAAAAGCTGCCTCAGCACTGCTTCACTCCTTCAGGAGCGACGTGATCCGATGGCACTTCCTTGCTGGAGAGAGTGCCAAGGAGCTGCTGGTTTGGAGTCTCTAATAGAGCTCCATTTACTGCCTATCAAAGACCTGTTCTGTTCTCTGCTGGGACCTGCAGAATAGCACTTGCTGTCCCCTTCTTCCTTGGGATATCTGTCTGCCTGCAAAATGAGGGGTGATTTGGGATGCAGGCATCTGTAACAGGAATGCTGGAGCACCTCTCTCTTCTGGTGGCGAGGACTGGTTGGCATAAAAGCTCTTGGGTGGGCTGTCCCCTTGTCCCCAAGCCTGCTCCCAGCAGCCAGGATGGTCCTTTCTGGGTGGAAACTTGCTCCAGAGTTTGTTGTGACTCTTGTCCTTAAAGGTGGCTGCAGGGCACAGGGTGGTGGACAAGGAAGGTGATGTGTTTGCTCCTCCATTCCTCAGCATAAATGACGTGTCTTTGACCTTTTAATCCTCTCACAGAGCAGCTCCCCAGCCCTGAAAGAAGAACCTCCTCTCCCTGTGAGCAGCTCCTCCAAAGAGAACGGAGTTCATGTGGAGCAGGATGATCAGGACCTATTTGCAGGTGAGTCTGTGTGTGCTGGGCCTCTCTCAGCTCCAGGCCTGGAGTGATAGTCCTAAAATATCCAAAAAGTCCTTATCTCAAACACACATTCAAGTCCACTTGCTCTGGTGTTGTGCTCGAGAAGGTCGGAGCAGCCTCTGACAGGTCTCTAGGATAATCCTGCCACAGGAGTAACTGCTGGGGAGCTGAAGAGGATTAAAATGAGGCTTGCTTTTGTTGCCTTAAGGCATGAGGTGGTGTCTCCTCAGAGTTAAAGGGTTTTCCTTCTCCACCTTCTGACTCCAAGCCAGTGGAGGAAGCATCTCTAGTAGAGACCTGGCTGTTCCCAAGGAACAGGAAACACATCCCCCCTCAGCAGGGGAAAATGAGGTGGGTCAGGCATTCCCCGGCCCTTGCATGATGGGCTGAGAGCCAATTCTGGATACTTCTGCTTAGAGGTGGAAGTCTGTATATCCTCCAGGTGGAGAGGTGACCTGGGAAGGAGCCTTCCTCCCAGGCTGGCCTATGTGCCAGGTAAAATCTGCCTTGGCATTAGCTGCTCCAGGGTGCAGCTCCTCAAGCACACAGCAAGGAGGTGATCAGTGAGAGGTGATGCCTGGCTTCTTCTGGAATAAGAAGTTCATTGGATTAACATGATGTTGTCCGGCAGGATTGATCAAATGCTCTTACTGCAGTGATGATGCTTTGTTGTGCTCTTCCCAGTGCTTACTGGTGTTCTCCCTATGGATTTCTTTGGTAATTAAGACTGGTTTTACTTCCTGGTTCCCACAAATCAGAGAGCATTCACTTGCCTTTCCAGAAACCCCAAGACAGAGGCTGACACTTGCAAACTTCTTTTGACAGATGCCACTGTGGAGCTATCCCTTGACAACACTCAGAACAACCAGAAAAAGGAGGTGGCCAAAGCATCCAGTCCTTTGCCCTCATTAGACGTAGCAGCAAGTTCTTCTAGAAACCTTTCAAAGAGCTATGAGGAGGTAAGAATTCCAAACTGTCCTGAGGGTTTCAAACTGTCTTTGGCAGGAACCTCTCTGTGCACTCAGTTGTAAACATGAATCTTAAACGATGTAATTAATATGTAATTGCCTTATTGAATGCCCTGATTTGTGTTTCGGGCTATCAGTCTGAGACTGATACAACTGGAGTGGGGCTCAGGTCAGCCTGGTGGCATTCCTGCTCATGTGGAGCTCCAGATTCCTTCCAGAGCTATCACAGTGGTGGATCTGGCCCTGAGGTCCAAGCTGTGAATTGGAGCTCTGCAGTTTCTTCTTGGGGCTGAGCAGTTTGTACATCAGTCTGGGCAGATAGAGGGTTGGGGACAACAAACCTGGTTTGGGATCCTTGCCTGGACACGACGAGGAGCTGGAAGGCTTTATGGAACAGTCCTGGCCAGACTGAGGTGTTAGAGGTGCCCTGCAGGGGGACAAGCTCACCGTAATGGTCTGGGGTGGGTTAAACCCTGGTTTCCTGGGTTTGACTTGCTGTCCCTCTGTGCTTTCTCCAAACAGCTGGAGGAGGAGGAGCAGGAGGACAAATTTGACCTGACTGTGGGAGTGAGTGACCCGGAGAAAGTTGGTGAGTTACAGTCCTGCATGGTGAAAGGGTTGGGGGAGCCAGGCTGGGCCCTGCAGCTCCTGCCTCTGGGCTGTCTCTAAGCACAAACCAGAGCCTTGAATAACATTTCCAAGGCTTCCTCTGGCATCTTAAAGAAATGATACTGCACAAAGCCCAGGGTGAGAATGAGCAAGGCAGAGGCAGGTTCTAGAAAGCCCAGAGCCAGGGTTTTGGGATTCTTGATGCCTGGCACTGTGGTGACCAACTTGGCACAACCTCCAGGCAGCACTGCCCTGTGTGGAGCTGGCATGGGGTAAGCAAATTCCCTTAACCTGAAACTGAGTACATTATTCCATGCTCTAGCACATTCTCTGGAAGCTGGGCTTGCCAGGGAAACAACTCTGGTTTCAAAATGACAAGCAAGAGGGTTTCTGTCTATTGAAAGAGGAGGCAGAGCATCATGACCAGCCATGTGGAGGTTCCTGGGGTGCAGAAAACCCAAGGTGACATCTGATCCCAGACAGCAGAGCAGCCCCACAAGTGGCAGCTTGTTCCTACTCCATGGCTTGTGATCTCTGGAGCTGGGAGGTGTAAATCAAATGTATGTTAAGGGTAGCACTGGAGCTCTGAGGATGCCCTTCCAATGAACTGCCAGGTGAACAAGGGGATTTCTGTGTGAGCTGGAGCAAACTGCCTGTGGTGTTCCAGGATCCAGCCCCATCCAGCCTGACTTGCATCCCGTGAATAGACTGTTTCATGTGCCCCACAGCCTCCGAATTGTTGGGGTCTGAGCAGATGTGTGGAACCAGCCCAGAGGCTGCTGGCACAACAAGTGCCCAATTGTCAGTGCTGGCTCCCGTAGGAAGTGTGGGGAGGCATAAGCAGGTTGGGAAGTGGCTGCTGGGCAAGAGTCCAGGACCATGCAGCAGGATGCTGCCTCTGGTTTTGCAGGAAGATCCAGGGCTCCATCAGACCCAAAATCAGGATCATGGAGGCAGGAAAAGGTCAGGAGGCTTGTGCTTTGTGTTCAGGGAATAGTGGAAAGTGCTGATGTTGTGATCCCAACACCGTTTCTGTTTTCCTTAGGGGATGGCATGAATGCCTACGTAGCCTACAAAGTGTCAACACAGGTATGTCTAACCTCTGTGTCTGATTTTCCATTATTTTTCCATGCTTAAAGGCAGCTGGACTGTATGTCCTTAGCCAAGCCAGCAGTGACCTAAATAAACAGGAGGCCTGAATGCCTTGTTCTGTGGATTCAGGGGTTATAATCCACAAAGGATGAGCCTGGTGGAGGAATAGTGTTGGAATCTATTTGAAGAGAGACTGGCTTTATTTTCACAGCCCGCTACCTCTTTGCAGCCTTGGCTGAGAGGGATGCTCAGCATTGGAGGGAGCAGCAGGAATGACATCCATTGGGAGAGTCCCTGAGCCTGGGGCTGCTGCAGCAGGTTCTGTGCCAGTGGCAGCATCAGACTGAGCTGACCTGAGCTCAATGCTCTGCAGAGCTGCTGCTGTAGCTGCAGGACCTATTCCCCTTAGTTTCTGTGAGAAATGAAGCTGCTGGAATGTTTTGGAGTCCTGCTCTGGGAAGTTGCTCCAGCTGCCTGTACCATGGCTGCTGGGCTACAGGCAACCTGTGGTCTGAAGAAGAGACTAGAGGACTTGTTATCCTTAATTTCTGCTCTGCAAACTCAGTCCAAAGCAGTGATGGCCCCTGTAGTCTTTAGGTGGCCTGAGGGGTGTGTCCCTGTTCCTCTGTGGAGCAGGCATGATGGGATTAGGCAGTGGGCAGGGCTTACTAAGCAGTCCATGGCTGCAGGAACAGCTGCTCGTTATTTAATGCCATTAATTCTGCTGCTGGCTCCAGGGAGAACCCAGCTGGGAGAGAAACTGTGGAAAACCTGGGCCAAAACTTGCTCTGTTCACTGCTCACGTCTTGCAGAGCTGGTACTGTCCCACTTCATCCCAGAGGTGCCAGCAGGCAGAGCTGGCAGGGCCAGGCTTTCCTGGGGGAGTGTGACCCAAGTGTCATCTCTTCTCCAGACCAGCATGCCGATGTTCAGGAGCAAGCAGTTCTCAGTCAAAAGGAGGTTCAGTGACTTCCTGGGGCTCTATGAGAAGCTGTCGGAGAAACACGCCCAGAACGGGTTCATTGTCCCTCCGCCGCCTGAGAAGAGCCTCATAGGTGAGTGAGGAGCTGCACAGCACCAGTGCTGGCACTTCACAGCTCTCGTGAGTCCTTCTGATGGCGAGCTCTGTGCCCGAGGATTGGCCTGCAGCAGTCTCAGAGCTGACAGGGAAGCTGCAGGGTAGACAAGGAAAATAATCTGGGTTCTGTGGCACAGACAAAGCTCTGGCTTCATACTTGGAGCTCTGGACTTAAATCCTTGATGGAGTTCACAGATGCCTCCTCACCTGCTTGGTGAAGAGTAAAACCTCTGTGGTGTCACTGAATTGCTGTTCACTTGAGTTCAGCCCATTGATTTGCTTCTTTCCTGCATGTCAGTTCCTTGGGTACAGGTAGATTTCAAATTTCTAAAGTCTAATTCCTGTTGTAAGGTTCCTCTCCTCCGCTGTCACCCTGATAGTCTGTAATAAACTGCTTTACCTTGTGTGTAGAGTTTAGAGCAGCTCATTAATCACATCTTCCCTCTGTGCTAGGCATGACCAAAGTGAAAGTTGGGAAGGAAGATTCCTCCTCTGCAGAGTTCCTAGAAAAACGTCGGGCTGCTCTAGAGAGGTATGACCGCATCAGCGGTCCCTGAACTGAGTGAGGGACCTCAGAGGTCTGGCAGGTCTGTTCTTCATGGTGGCATCACCAAATTCCCCAGGGAGGTAGGGGAACTGGTGGGTGAATTAGAACAGTTGTTGGCTCTGATTTCCAGCCCCTCAACTGCTGTTCTGGAGTAAATACCAACCTGTGTTGCTATGATGGCTCAGAGCTGGATTGGCTACAGCCCAGGTAACTCCTGGAGTTGTTTCTCCCACAGGTACCTACGGAGAGTGGTCAGCCATCCAACCATGCTGCAGGACCCGGACGTCAGGGAGTTCCTGGAGAAGGAGGAGGTCAGTAGGGTGGAGTAAGGTATCCTGGGAAGTGCTGAAGGAAATGGTTCTTGAGCAGTTAATGAGGCAGGATCCCGCAAAGCTCAGCGGGAAGCGGCAGAACCCTGTAAGAGTGGTCGCTGGTGTTGGCACCAGGTGCCCACCAAAGCTGCTGAACCATCCCCTCAGCTGGACATGAGGGAGAAAACAAACAAAAGGCTTGTGGGTTGAGATAGGGGCAGGAAGAGATCACTCAGCAGTTACCTCATGGGCAAAACAGGATCATGGAATAGCTTGGACTGGAAGGGACTTCAAAAAGCCCGTCTCTTTCCACCCACTGCTATGCTGCTATCCCAGGTTGCTCCTAGCCTAATCCACTGGCCTGGGACACTTCCAAGGATGAGGGAGCCACAGCTCCTCTGGGAAACCTGTGCCAGAGCTTCTTCACCCTCACAGCTAGGAATTTCTTCCCAATATCCCATCTGTCCCTGTCCGCTAGCAGTGGAAACTAATTTCCTCTTGTCCTGTCACTCCAGGCCTTGTTCAGAGCCCCTTTAGACACTCAGTGGGGCTCTGAGGGTCTCCCTGGAGCCTTCTCCTCTCCAGGTTTACACCCTCAGCTCTCCCAGCCTGGCTCCATCTCCTATGGCAAAGCAAACTTTTCCATTCCTTTCCAGCTCCCAAGAGCAGTAGGAACCCAGACCTTGAGTGGAGCAGGAATAATGAAGATGTTCAACAAAGCCACGGATGCTGTCAGTAAAATGACCATCAAGATGAACGAATCAGACATCGTAAGTGTCAGGGCACCTCTGGGCCGTCCCTGTCCTTGCTCCGGAGCCGTGTGCTCTTCCCAGCTCCAGCTTTGGGTGCAGGGAAAGCCCCACCTGTGGGAATCAGCTCTGCATTTACCCCTTGCAGTGGTTCGAGGAGAAGCTGCAGGAGGTGGAGTGCGAGGACCAGCGGCTGCGGAAGCTGCACGCTGTGGTGGAGACGCTGGTGAACCACCGCAAAGGTGACGGGACAGCGCCACGCGCTCCGGCCGTGGGGCGGGGACGGTCACACCCTGTGCTGTGCCTGGAGCAGGTCACCAGGTGTCCTAGGGATGCTTCCAAGGAGCTGGGACAGTGATATAAGGGATTCTCTGTCCCTTCCTCCTGGGAGACAGATGTAAAATGGTCACTCCGGCTCTTCTGTCCGGCTCCACAAGCTTGGGATGGTAGTGTGGAAGGGAACCTGTGTCCTGTGGGATCATAGAATCCCAGGATGGCTTGGGGGCTAAAGGGACCATCTTGTCCACCCCATCCTGCCATGGGCAGGGACACCTTCCACTATCCCAGACTGCTCCAAGACCAGTCCAGCCTGGCCTTGGGCACTTCCAGGGATGGGGCAGCCACAGTTTGTCTAAGCAACCTGTGCCAGGGCCTCAGTTCCCTCACAGGGGAGAATTCCTTCCCAATATCCCATCCATCCCTGCCCTCTGGCAGTGGGAAGCCATTTCCCCTTGTCCTGTCCCTCCAGGTCCTTGTCCCAAGTCCCTCTCCAGCTCTCCTGGGGCCCTGTTAGGCACTGGCAGGGGCTCTGAGGTCTCCCTGGAGCCTTCTCTTCTGCAGGCTGATCAACCCTAATTCCCTCAGCCTATCCTCATGGGCCAGAAGGCTGCTGTAGCAAACCTGAGCAGAGCTGACCTCTGGGACTGGGGATGTTTTCCTTCCTCTGCATGTTTTGACTGACTTCTGCAAAGCTGTGCCTGTCCTTCTGCTCAGCTGCTTCCCTTTTCCTCATGGCTGGAAGCTGCTAGCTCTGACTGGCTCTTCCAGCTGGTATCTCCTGGAGCTATGGAAAGGCAGCTCCAAGGGCTGAACCCTCTGCTGGGGAGTTCCTGGTGCAGCCAGGCCCATCTCCTGACCTTCATCCCATTCCCCAGAGCTGGCATTGAACACGGCCCAGTTTGCCAAGAGTCTGGCCATGCTGGGAAGCTCAGAGGACAACACAGCCCTATCCCGGGCATTGTCCCAGCTGGCTGAGGTGGAGGAGAAGATTGAGCAGCTGCACCATGAACAGGCTAACAATGACTTCTTCCTCCTGGCCGAGCTCCTGGGGGACTACATCCGCCTGCTCTCGGTTGTAAGGGTAAGGACTCCTTTGCTCCTGCTCCTCGTACCCATCTTAGGCTTAGGGATGCCTGGAGGTCTTCCAGACTCAAGCACAGGACAGACCAGAGGGCATGCAGGGCTTGGCCTCTTCAGGCAGAGGGAAAACTTGATGATTGTCCAGGTGTGCACTGGTTAGGTTGGAAAATGGTTGGAGGTGAGGCCTGGCTGTGCTGCTGTTCTCCAGAGGGGATGTGTGGAGCAAGTTCGTGGCTTGTGGGTGACCCCAGCGCTTCCAGAGGTGAAGGCTGAAGCTGTGAGCTGGTAACCTGTGATACAGGGGGTGAAAACTGACCTGCTAAGAGCCTGCTGTGGCAGAGCCTGAGTGCTGAGTGCTCCTGAACTTGGGCATCAAGTCCACACAGCCCATCTGGTACACTGGGAAGAAGCAATCCCATGGAAGTAGCAAATCCAGTAGGCTGACCCCTTCCTGCCCCAAAGGCCAGACCACCATATCCTTGGTCCACTGGTCCGTACAGGAGCTGTGGATGCTCCAGAGCAGGACCCAATCTGTGTTCTGGCTCAGCTTTGGTTCAGGACCTCCAGTGTCCCCTTGTCAGGAGACCTCTGCCCCTCCTTCTCTCCAGGGAGCCTTTGACCAGCGCATGAAGACCTGGCAGCGGTGGCAGGATGCCCAGACCATGCTCCAGAAGAAGAGGGAGATGGAGGCCAGGCTGCTGTGGGCAAACAAACCCGACAAGCTGCAGCAGGCCAAGGATGAGATCTCGGAGGTAGGGAATGGAGCGTGGGGTCTCTGCTCTGTTCCTGCTCTCCATGCTCCAGTGGGAAAGGAGCCTTCTGGGCTGGGGAAGGAACCTTCTGGGCTGGGGGGCACCTCCTGAGTGGGAGGGACAGATGTCTGTGGCCAAGTTACACCAAGGGCTAAGCCTTGAGTGAGGCTGCAGGAGGGGCTGCTCGTGGTCCTGCCTCCTGTGATCTGCGTGCCAAGGTGGTGACAAGGGCTGGAAAGACCAAGCCCTGCTCCAGCGGCACCTCTCACGTGTACAGTCGTGGCTCCAGACCCCCATGGAGAGGGGGACAGGAGTTCCTTCTCCTGTCCCCAACCTGCCCTTCCTGTCTCCGCAGTGGGAGTCCCGGGTGACGCAGTACGAAAGGGACTTTGAGCGGATTTCTGCCGTCATCCGCAAGGAAGTGATACGGTTTGAGGTACGTTGAGGGCAGCCCTTGGCACTGACCTGGGCTCCTGCCCCTCCTCCTGGCACGGCAGCATCCCTAAATCCCAACATGTGTGAGCTGGGGTGTTGCTGAGGGCTTTTGGTTGAGGGGACTTTCCCACAGGGAATCTTAAAATGAAGCTGGGTGGGCAAAGATCCTCTGTGTCCCGTATGCTGGTCTCCTCACGGGACCCCAGGAGGAACAGGAAAATCTTGGTGGTTTCTCCTTCCCCCTCCCAAAATCTAGAGGGTTTTGGTGGTTGGTCCAGCTTCGTGGCCATCTCTTGCAGAAAGAGAAATCTAAGGACTTCAGAAACCACGTCACGAAATACCTTGAGACGTTACTGAACTCTCAGCAACAGGTGAGTGGTCCCTGACGTGGTTTTACGTCCAAGTTCAGGCCACGCTTGTGAATCTCTCAAGCATGACCCCCTGCACTGCAGCTCCATCCTCAAGGCTCCTGACTCTCTCCCTCTCCTCCCTGCAGCTGGTGAAGTACTGGGAAGCGTTCCTGCCTGAAGCCAAGGCCATTTCTTAATTGGACTGAGCAAACAAACCTGAATTTTGCCTTTTTTTTTTCTTTTTTTTTTTTATATATACACTATACCTCCTCCTCTTTTCCACGTGAGCGACCCCTCGTTCCACATGCTGGAGCTGGTAGAGGTGTCACCCCCAGAAGAACAGCTTGCGAGCCAGTAACTCTTCTAACTGTATATTTTTCATTTAGCAACATATATTTTCTTACTGAAGAGAAACTAGTTTCCTGCTTCCAGACCAGACCCGTAACCAGAGGGTTAATGAGATCTGGCAAATATCTATTTTTCAGGCTGGGTTTTAAGGCTCTAATGAATTATCTTACTCCTGCAGTGCCATTAAAGTTCTGTAATAAAACTTCTATCAGGGCAAACAGGCTCTGGGTGTTTGGGGTGGGAGTGGGGAGGGATAACGGTGGATCCCGTGGAGGCCGAGGGAAGCAGCAGAGCCTCCCCCGTGTTGTGACGGGACAGAGGTGACCTTGGACGCTGCTCTGGCCACCTGTCCTCGCTCTTGATTAGGCTTTGGCTCTCTGCCTTTCCTCCAGTGGAAGCCGTTTTTAGGATCTGAGCTCAGTGGGGTTCTGTAGCAATCCCACTTCGTGGCATTCCCCAGAAATCCATGGTGGAGCTCTTAGGGCTGTGGTGCTCCTACCCCCCCCCCACCTCTACCCGGGGGTAGGTTTGCCCCTTCCCCCCCTTGCCCGCCTCGCGTGTGCGTTTTATCAAAACCGATACCCGTTAAAAAAGAGAAAAGGCAGCTTGGGCTGACTTCCCTCTTTCCTTTCCCCTTATCCTTGTAAACCGGGTCCCTGCGGCGTCTCCCCGGCTCCCTCCCCTGTGCTGCTCCGGCGCCGCAGGATCGTCCCGGGATGTCCGGGGGCTGTGACCCCGCCAAGGGCGCCCGGGGCGGTCCCTCCCCGGCCCCGGCCCGTCCCGCCCGCGGCCCCGCCGTGCCCCGGGCCATGATCGCGGTCTCCATCCCCGCGGCGGAGCCGCCGGCGGCTGCGCGCAGCCCCGAGCGGGCGCACACGGTGAGGGACGGGGCTGTGCGGCGCTCGGGTCCCCTGCCGCGGGCGTGGGGGTTTGGCTGCCCACGGGGAAGGGTGGCTGAGGGTGTCTCCTTCTGCCCCGGGAACTGGGGGTCGCCACTTGTCCCCAGGGGTCCCCCACCCCGCCCGGCAGTGCAGGTCTCTGCCTTTGCCCAGGGCTCCCTGCCGCGGAGGAGGTGTCCCTGCTCTGGGGGGCCCCAGCTGCCCTAGCACTGGAGGCGGCCCCCAAGTTCCCATGGGGGACTCACCCTGTGCTCCCGGGGGGATTTGTCTCCCTCTGCCCCCGGAGTCTTCCACGTGCCCTGGGCATGGAGGTCGCTGCTTGTCCCTGGGCCGTCCCTGCCGGTGGCAGACACAGAGCCTCTGCCTTTGAAAGGGGGTGTTTCTGGTCCGGGGGTGCGGGATCCTGCCTGCCGCTGTCCCCGCTGGCTGCGGGGGTTGGAGGTTTCTACCTCTCCCCAGGGGTCTCTCCCTGCCCAGCGCTGCTTCCGCCCTAACCCAGGGCCTGGTGGGCTCTCATGTCCCATCTCCCCCGTGTCCTGTTCGTCCCCGAGCGCCGCCCTCTGCCCCCGGGGTGGGGGTGTCCCTGGCCCTGGGGTTGGAGGACCCCAAACACCCCCGGGAGAGCCCCCGACAGACACAGCGGGATCCCTGACCCGGGGGCTGCAGGCAGAGATCCGCACAGGGGTCGCTGCCGATGGGGACCCGCTGCCCTTGAAGGAGGGCATGGGGGACTTGGGCAAGGTGAGATTGTTTTGGCCTGGGCTGGAGAGCCACGGGGCTGGAGGGTCCCAGCCCGGGGGAGCACAGACCCTTTACCTTTGAAAGGGGGGAGGTCCCTGTGTCCCCCATGGTTGGGGGTTCCCATCCTTCCCTGGGATGCCCCACCTGCTCTGGGACTGGAGGTCCCCTTGTTCCCCCAGGTGACCTTTTAAGTGTCCCAGCCTCAAGGGTTGGAGGTCCTCAAGTATCCCTGGGTGGTCGCCCCCTGCCCCAGGGGTCTCTGCCTGCCCTGGGCCCCTGCTGGGGACACGTTCTGCCCTGGAAGTCGGGACTGTGTCTGTCCCGCAGCTTCCCTCTTGTCCTGGGGGTGCAGGGTCCTGCCTTGTCCCCAGGGTTCCCCACATCCCAGGGGTGCCTCCACTTGCCCCAGGGCTTGGAGGCTCTTCCTGTCCCTCCCCGGGGTCCTGTTCTGGGGATCTTGTTGCTCCCACAGGGTCCCCACCTGCCCGGGAGGGTATCTCCATGTGTGTCAGGGACTGAGGGTTCCCAGCTGTAACTGGGGCACCCCACTTGGCCCAGAGGCCACCCTCTGGGGGTGTTCCTCTACCCTGGGAATCCCCTCTGACCCCAGAGGGTTACGGGGTCCCTGTCTATGCCTGGGTACCCCCATCTGCCCCAGGGATGTGTGTCCCACATTTGCCATGGGGGTGGGATGTCCCCAAGTTTCCCTCTCCCTGCTGTCCCCAAATGCCCAGGAGTGGCTGTCCCTGCCTGCATCCAGAGGATCCCTGCTGGGGCAAGAGGGAAGGACAGACAGTGATCCTCTACCCCTGGGAGGGGTGGGGAAGGGGCATCACTGTCGAGGGTATCTCCTCTGTTCCCATGGGGGTCCTTGTCATATTCCTGTGCACCCAGGATGGGGCTGTGTCCTTCCCCCAGGAGTGCAACATCCAAGCGCCCCTGAAGGGTCCCCGTGAGAACACTTTACACCTGGAATGGCAAGGATGAAATGCCCCCTGGCCAGGGTGTTGGGTCCCTGTCTGTCTCTAGGTGCCCCCTCTGCCCTGGACATGAGGGTGCCTGCTTGCCCTGGATGGTGGAGGGTGTGGGGGCCTTAGTGTGCCCACCAGGGTGTCCCCACATGCTCCAAGTGCTTGGGGGGTTCCCAGCAGCCCTTACCTCCTCCCAGGGATCCCAACTATCCAGGCGAGTGAGGAGGCAGGGGGAGAGAGGGGCAGATGGGACCACCTGCCCTGAGGAGAGGTCCCCAACTGTCCTCATGGATTCCTTTCTGGGCAGGGGGACACGAAGCCCTTGACAGGGAGGGGATGGGGGTCCCTGGCCCACGGGGTGCTGGGCAGAGCTTCCCACAGGGTTCCTTTCTGACGTGGGTCTGAGGTGGGTCCTCCGCCCTTCTACCTTGGCCTGGGGGGTCCTCTGTGGCACTGTGGGATGGAGATGCTTGTCTTCAGGGACCCACCCTCGAAAGCAGGGGCTGTCCCTGGCCTGGGGGATCCCCACTGGTCCTGGGGAGTGGAGTGGGGGGGCTGTGTGGGGAAAGAAGGGGTTCTCCTGCCTTCCCCAGGAGGGTGGAGATCCATGACTATCCCTAGGTAGAGGGCCTTACCTGCCTTGGGGAAAGATGGGTCATCTCCCTCTGTCCCATTGGTTTGAGGTCCTCATGTGCCCCTTCCTGGTGTCCCTGCACACCCAAGGTTTTGGGGATCCCTGACAGCCCCAGGGCCCAACTGTCTGGTGGGGTTTGGTGGGGATTGGGATGTCACACCTTGCTGTGTTCCCCTCGGGAGGGGAGAATTGTGTCCCATCTGCTTTTGGGGGTCCTGCCTGGTCCCATGGTGCCCCCATTGGCCATGGGGGTGTTGGGGGTCTGCCCTGGAGGTTGGAGGTCTCTGCCTGTCCTAGAGAAGTGAAGTGTCCCAAGTGCTCTCCACAGGTGTGTGTTAGCGGCCCCTAACTCCCCTGGGAGGCTGATGAGCGTGGTGAGGCTGATGAAGATGGTGCGGGTGATAAGGGTGGTGAGGGTCCTGAGGCTGGGGCTGGTGAGGATGATGAGAATGGTGAAGATGATAAGGCTGGAGCTGATGAGGATGGTGAGGGTGATGAAGGTGGTGAGAACAATGAGGATGGTGAGGCTGGGGCTGATGAGGACTCGCTGTCTGTCCCTGTCGCAGGTGTTCCGGGTGGAGGTGCTGTGCAATGGCCGGCGGCACACAGTGACCAAGCGCTACAGTGAGTTCCAGGCACTGCACAAGCGGGTGAGAGCCCCCAGCTCTGCAGGGAGGGGACATGGCAGGCCTGGCCTCATCCTCTCTGGCCTGCCTTGATACTCCCACACTCTTCCTCAGATCAAGAAGACCTGCAAGGTTCCCGACTTCCCCGCACGCCATGTCCCCAACTGGATGCCCAAAGTGCTGGAGCAGCGCCGGCAGGCCCTGGAGGTCTACCTGCAGGTGAGGAGTGTATGGCAGATTCAGGGTGAGTTTTTAGGGGTGAGGAACACATGGTGGTGGGTTTGAGAGGGTTTTTTGGGGTGCTGACCCCCCCTGGAGCATTGCAGGGTGTGCTGTACCACAATGAGGAGCTGCCCCAGGACATCCTGGATTTCCTGAAGGTGCGGCGGTGCCAGCAGAGCCCCAAGGCCAGCAGCCCCCCGTGAGTAGATGAGTTCTGCTGGCACCAAGGTTATCCCACATGGCACCGGGATTGACCCCTGCCCTGTGTTAGGCACCCTGAGTACACAGGGGTGGGGATGGTGGGGACAGGCTGAGGACTGATGTCCCCTCTTCCACAGCAGCACCAGACTCCTGCCCTCCCAGCGCCCCATTGTCGGCTTCTGCTGGGATCCCTACGTGCGGCCACACGGCACCGGTAAGGAGCAGAGCTGTGGAGCAGGTCTGCAAAACCTCCAAGAGGCTCTTCTGGGCCCTACAAAGGTGCTTCTCCTTTAACGGGCGCAGGAGGGAACAAGCTATTACAGCAGCCCCATTTCCTCACAGAGCTGCTCCCCAACACCATCCTCAGTGGGGTCCTGCAGGGCCTCTACCTCCCGCTGAGCTGTGTCCCCAGCCAGGCAGCACCCGAGCCTCTGGAATGATGAGTTCCACCCAGGACCCAGGGATGCAGTGGTGATAGAGAAGGATCCCTGTGGTGAAACTCACACATCCCTGCTGGGCTGGGGCGGGGAAATGGTGCGAGAAGCCGTAGGGATGTTGGGAACTGCTCTCTCACCACCATGCAAAGTGCCTTTGTTGGCAGAGCAGGAGCTCTGCCTTCCCCCCTGCTGTTCTGGGCTTGCAGTATGAGCCTTTGGATGCTGAATGGTGCTGGAAACCTCTCTGCATCCAGGCTTTTGTGCAATAAATCTCCTGGATTTGACTGACTGGCAAACTGCTGTGCTGTGGAATTCTGCAAAGCAAACCCAGGGCCAGCTGGATGAAATGTCAAAGCTGGAAGGTTGGAAGTGGGGCTGGAAGGTTGAGGGGTGCATCTGGGTGAGGGATGCAGAGTGATCTGCACCCCTCTGAAGGCAGGAGAGAGGCAGCTCTTTAAAAAACACATTGGTCACATTTATTGGTGCATGTGCTTCTTACAAAAGTGATGGAAGAGCAGCCTGTGCCCTGTCCCAGTGGCTGGGAGGCAGCAGGGAGAGGGGCCGGGCACTGGGACGCAGCAGGAGCCGGTGGCCCCAGGGCAGGGGAAGCCTGGCAGCCCCCGTCCCACAGCCCCTCACAGCCTGGTCCCACAGCAGGGCCTGGTCCCGTCACTCTTTGGCGATGGCGAACGGCTTCTCCACCTCGATGGTGCCACAGTCGACGATGGTGACGTCCTTGAGGGGCTTGTCCCGGCTGTCTGTCTTTGTGTTCTCCACCTTCCGCACCACGTCCTGGTGGAGCAGAGTGTGAGAGTGGGACTCGTGGGCACAGCCAGCTCGGCCAAGCCCTGCCCGGTCTCGCTCTCCCCGGAGCACCGACCCCTTTCCTTCTCCCATCCCTCACCATTCCCTCCAGCACTTTGCCGAACACCACGTGCTTCCCGTCCAGCCACGGCGTCTTCACGGTGGTGATGAAGAACTGGGAGCCGTTGGTGTCCTTGCCAGCGTTGGCCATGCTCACCCAGCCTGGCCCATAATGCTTCAGCTTGAAGTTCTCATCAGGGAAACGGTCCCCGTAGATGCTTTTTCCTAAAAGCGGGGACAAAAACGCCGCAGTGGTTTCATGGAATATGTCAGGGTAGGGGTGATGGTGGTGGTAGCTCCAACAGGAGCTGGGTGGGGGAATGAGCAATTCCAGAGCAGGGACTAGCACTGATGCCACAGGGATACGTGAGACATGAGCTGCTGCAGGGAGCTGGAAGCACCCCGTACCAAGGGACTGGAGCAGGAGGCTCCCAGCACCCCAGCACTTAGCCCTGCTCTGCTCTGAGGCCATGTCTTTGTGAGCTCCATGCCCACTTGATTCCACCAAGCTCCAGCTCTGCGCTGGTCCCAGGGACAGGCCTGCAGTGGTTGGAATTGCAGCTGCTGTCTCACTCCGAGACAGTGGCTTGGATCCGCCAAGTTACCTCCAGTGCCGTCACCACGGGTGAAGTCTCCTCCCTGGATCATGAAGTCCTTGATCACACGGTGGAACTTGCTGCCCTTGAAGCCAAATCCTTTCTGGGGGTGTGGAGGGAGAACATGGAGTGAGGCGAAGGCAGAGACCAGAGCTCCATGGCCCCAGCGCTGCCCCAGGGCACCAAGCAGGACCCGAGCGGGGGCAGGTGAGGCCCAGGGCGCCACGGGCTCCTCACCTCTCCGGTGGCCAAGGCCATGAAATTCTCCACCGTCTTGGGCACTGTCTTGCCGAAGAGCCCGATGACGACACGGCCCGCATCCTCCTCACCGATCCGCAGATCGAAGAACACCTTGGGGGAGGGCGGAGGAAGGTGAGGGGGATCAGGGGAGCCAGACTCGCCTTGCTGGGCCAGCCCACCCCCAAAAGTCCAACCTCCAACTCCCCCCAGGCCCAAAAGCTCACCAGGTGAGGGAGGTTGGTGCCCCACACCCCAGGCTGCATCCCCCTAGCAGCCTCACCGCTCCCCTCAGCCGGACTCCCCCCCGCCCGGGCCTTCAGCCCAGGCCCCCGTCAGCTTCCCCCGGAGCTGTCTCCAGGCCGCCTCCCTCCTTTCAGGTGCCCCCGACCCTCCCTCCCTCACGGCCTTCCCCCACCCTGCCCGTCCGGGCCCGCTCAATCCCCGTCCCCTCCAGCCCATCCCGGGCCCCTCACCCCAACCTCCGCCTCTCCAGTCCCCCCCGCCCCACGCGGGCTCTGCCCCCACGGAGTCTTTCCCAATCCGCCCCGCCTCGGCCCCCCCCGACCTTGGCGGTGACCTTGGGTCCCTTCTTGCGCTCGTCGGCGCGGGAGGCCGCGGGCAGCAGGAGCAGGAGGGCCGCGCCCAGCGCCGCCGCCGCCACCAGCACCTTCATCCTGCGCCGCTCGCAGCCCGGCCACAGCGCCCGCCGCGCCGCCGGCATCCGGCCACGCCCGCCGCGCACCCCCGCCCGCACCGCGAGTTGGTACCGCCCGCGCCGCGCGCCCGCCCGCTCCGCCCGCCCGGGCGCGACCAACAGCGTCCCACGGGGGGGGCAGGTAGCACCTTCCGGCCGGGCGGGACGCGGGCGTATGCCACGTAGCCCCTCGCTGGGCGGCCACGGCGCTGTCAATCACGAGCGGAGCGCCGCGATGATTGGCCGCTGAGGGGGAGGAGGCGGGAGAGGGGCGGGGCCGAGGGTGGCGGTGGCCAATGGGCAGGGCCGGGGGGCGGGAGCTGAGGCAGCGGGGGTGCTGTCCCGGCTGTCCCGGCTGTCCCGGCTGTCCCGGCTGTCCCCCCGTGTCCCGGCTGTCCCGGCTGTCCCGGCTGTCCCCCCGTGTCCCGGCTGTCCCGCCGTGTCCCGCCGTGTCCCCCCGTGTCCCCCCGTGTCCCGGCTGTCCCGCCGTGTCCCGCAGTGTCCCCCCGTGTCCCCGGGGCCCCGTGTGTCCCCGGTAGCAGCAGCCGCGGTCCCCGGCGCTGGGGGACATCGAGCTCCCGAAGCCGGTGGCCGCGCCCGCGGCGGGAGGACGAGCCGAGCCCCCGGCGAGCTAAATGGCTGCGGGTCCAGTGTCTGAGCAGTGGCGTTGAAGAGATGCCACCCGAGAGCCCACTCGCCTTGAGAGCAGCCGGCACTGTACGCACTCGGAGACACCTGAACCAAAATGCTCCCCCGCTTGGAACCTGCTCCACACTGTGAGCTCTCGTGTGACATTTCCCCCCCTAATTCCCAGCCTTGAATGTACCATTTTTAGCATGAGCTTTCATTTCCTGCTCCCAAATATTGGTCTGGGGACGCGTGCAGTCTGACAAGGAGATCAACCTCAAAGGTTCCCTCCTTGACCCTTGGAACCCACATCTCCACCTTTGAGATTTATCTTTTTGGGGATTGACACTGACCCGGACCTGATGAAAACCTAATTCCCACACGTCCAGCTAACTCCAGGATTTGCAGTCACAGACCGGCTTGGGTTCGAAGGGACCTTTACAAGTCTAACCCCTGCCATGGGCAGTGACACCTTCAGTGATGGTGCTAAGCATCCGCAACACCACAGAAAATCCTGCGTGCTTCCAGCCTGGCCTCTCCAGGTATTTAAGAGGAATTAGGCCTTCTCTCACTCCTTCCTTCAGTTTTTATCCCACAGCCTTGCCAAGGGGGCAGGTCCCAGTACCCCTCTCCCTGTGGTCCCTTCTGCCTCAGGGACAGGGCATCCTGCATTCCAGGACGGCTGAAGTGGGAATGTGTGTGCCCGGGGAGAAGGGAAATCAGTCCCACCGTGCCTTGGCTGAGCTCCATAGGGCTGAACCACCCACGGCTGTAAAGCACGAAGTGCTGAGAAGGTCCCACGAGGTCCCACCCCCTTGTCCCCTCCAAGGAGAGCAGAGGGTGACACAAGCGCCCAGTAGAGCCAAAGGAAGACAAAACACAAGTGCCATGGTCAGGCTGAGGTAATAAATACTTCTATTCATGGAGAACAATGCAGCAGTGCAATGTTTTATTGAAAAAAAAAAAAAATCATCTCACTTGATACCTCAGAAGACTGCATCGCAACGTTGGAGGGCCGAGAGCCGCGTCAGAGGCACCTGCGCCAGGAGCCCTCCCCTTGCCTTGGGTCTCCCGGCTGCCAACTGCTCCCAGCAAGGAGAGGAGGGATTGCCCAGGTTAATGCCCTACATCCTACCACAGCATGGCTGGCTCAGTCTGGCTGCGTCTCCTTGTCACCTCCAAGCTCCCTGGGGACAGCGGTTCCCTCAAGCACAGGACTTGCTGGTAACCTGCTTTATTTTCTTTTTTTTTTAAATTTTTTTTTGTTAAAAAGCCACCCCACATCTTTGCCCTTTTTTTTGAAGAGTCCAACGTACGATTATAGTGCAAGAGGGCTTGGTACAAGTGAGCATTACCAGCATGCCGTGGGGGGACAGTCCTCCCCTACAAACACATCATTGTAGGATTAAAAGAACACCGTATCTCCGGAGAGAAGCTGTAGTGGGTCACCATGAAACAGCTTTCAAACCGACCCACTTAAAAACAAGGTCAGGAAAGTTTCTAAACAATCAAATACATTCACTTAAAAAAACAAAACAAAAAAAAAACCCAAAAAAACAACAAAACAAAAGAAACCAAAAACATTTAGGAACAAAACCTGTTGAGATGGCCCCTTTCCCCCCCGCCCTCCCTCACCCTGCAAACACTTACATATGCTGCAACTACAAGCTGCTCCTTGAGAGGAGGCAGCGAGGAATGACCAAACACGGCAGGAGATGCAGAAGGAATCGAGTTCTGGTGACAGGCACTTAGTGGGGCTTGGGAGGGCAGCAACGGAAGTGTCTCAGGGCCAGCTCTGTCGGCAGCGGGCAGGGCGGCTCCCCGGGGAGCGCCTGTGCCCGTGGACACCCTCCCAAGATGCCAAACCATGGTTTCCTACAGCAGAGAGAGGAATGCCTGTGCCAGAGACGCAGCTTCTGGGAACCACTGGCAGCGGAGGAGTTTGGAAAGAGAAAGGTGGAATGTGCCCATGGCCGTGTCCTCCCTGCGGCAGGAGGGGACAGGGCCGCGCACCTGGCACGTGCCTGCGGGAGGTGAGGGGTGCCCTTCCTGCCCTGTTCCTGCCCTGGCCCATGGCCTGGCCGGAGGAAAGCGCTTTGCTAAGGGGGAAGGAAGGAGGTGCATGCGTGAACCGAGGGCTCTGCGCCTCCATCGCGCTCACTGGGATAAGGCATGGAGAGAACGCAGCAGAGAATGGAGAAGAGACGCCCTGCGGGAATCCTGGCCAGGAGGGAGGCTTTTCCAGCCTGGCACCACACCAGTGTCTGCCTGACTCAGGAATGCACGAGGAGCAAGCCCAGAGCTTGCTGCCCAGGCTGATCTCCTGCCCTCTAAGCCTGCTCCTACCCAGCCAGGGAAACTGAACCTCCTGGCAATGTTGCTCCGTGAACTCCAAGCCACATAGATTAGCATTAAATCGAATAAACTACAATGAGATCTAGTGTCTCCCTCTCCTCCTTCTATGCTCTCCAAGATTTTTGGGTAAGCCAGGCCCAAGTTTATGACAACTGAACTATTCCAGCCTGATCTGGTGTCACACGTGGAAAGACAAAGTCCAGTGAACCTACTTATAACCTCCCCAAAGCTGCTCGAGTTCTCCCACAGCCCCGCCACCTCTCCAGTAACCCCTGGCAGCCTCATCTCCTCCAATTTGGGAAACATTGCAGTTGGATGCAAGATTTCATTGTTTTTCTGGGTGTGCAAAGCACCCCAAGCCCTTTCCTTGCTATTGGTTTGGCTCAAAGTGGTGCAGGAGAACCATGGCTGCTCTGAGGGTGGGATGGTGTGGGTGAACTTGCACCTGCCCCATGCTCACAGAGAGGATGTGAAGGCGATTCCAGGCAAACCTATCTGACCATCGGGAGATGGGATCAGTGTTAAGGCATGAATTATCCTCTCCCCTGCTGGGGATGCTTTCCTCCCACTAATATGTTCTTGCAGAAGGTTCCCAACCAGCCCAAGGAGGGATTTGGGAAGGCTCCTGGCTACCCACACCGAGAAACACCCACGCTTCAGGAAATGGCTGTTTCTCAGGAAACTCAATCCTGATCTACCTCTTAGACCAGCACAAATTTCTCTGGCTTGGCAAAGGCCATGCCGCTCCCTCCGGCCCATGCTGGGCATCAGCCTCGCCTCTCCTGGCCAGCTGGGTCAGGCACGGTGTAGGAAACCATGGAAAGGACATTCACTGGCAGCTAGGAAGGGTGACTGGAAATTCAAGTATGCTTTCCTCAGCGCATGGCCCAAGGTGGGCATCAGGAGCCCCAGACTGGCACGAGGATTGTGGACATCCCCACTCAAGGGCATTTCCGTGCACCCCGCCATCCTCCCCGCTGGATGTCTGCCTGCGCTGGCGTGGCCACGCAGAGATCCACAGATACAATGTGCATCTGTAAATGCTAAAAATAATAAAAAGTGCAACGACGTCAGCTTCTTTAAAACAATCCACACTGCTCTGTTACTGTCACAGGAGGGAGGTGTCAAGGGAGCCGGGGGAAAAAAACCCTAACTGGAACAGTAGATTGCAAATTTCTCACAGCTTGCACATTACAGTGTAACTGTTCCCAAGGAGCCACAGAGAGAACCTGCCTCTTCCTGCTGCAGCAGTCAGGCCCTTCTCCTAGCAACTCTCCTGCCTGCCCCGCATCCTCCTGCCCTCTCCACAGCCAATCGAGCCTATGGAATTTCTTCACTTAATTAAGGAGGGAGGAGGACAGAGGAGCAGAGTGCAGGGGAGGGAGGGGAGGAAAGTGAGCAGGAACTAAGCACAGTCCTCAGGTTTGCGACAACAATGCCTTCACCGTAAACAATGGGAAGGAGGGTCAGCCAGCCAGCCCCCCTCCCAGGGCAACCAAGACCTGAGCCAGCCACAGTCCTGGTCCCAAAAGGAGCTTCAGGCTTGGAGTGAATGAGGGAGACCATTCAGCAGATCCACCCCAGAGTGGTTTGTTTTGGAACGTTTTCTTCTCTTTTTGGTTTAAAATGTCACTTGTTTTTTGTTTTTTTTTTTTTTTTTTTTTTTTCATTTTTCTCTCTTCCTCCTATGCCTCCTCCTCCTCCTCCTCCCTCCTAAAGAGAAGCCCCTTCCAGTAAGACAGGGCTGGAGCTGCAGGCGTGGTGGTTCCTGCAAGGCCCAGGAGGCACCGGTCACTTGTGACGCTGAGCCGTCTTCTTCCGTTTCCTCTTAAAGAAGCAGCAGCACCTGGGGCACAAAGGACAAGGAGGGAGAGTCAGCCCCATGCCCGGCAGCCTGTGATGCCCCCATGATGTCCCCGCCATCCCCCGACTTGTCCTCATGCAACAGCATCTCTGCCCGTGGTGGTCCCCAGCACGCTGCCGGGACCGGGGGCAGGTGCTGGTGGGTGGATGACACCACCAGCCTGGACTGGGAGACCAGCCGCGGCCAGCTGGGGTGTCTCACTGCCAGGCCCCAGAGCGCCGGCCAGGCTTCTCCCTCCCAGCTGGGCTTCTCCCTCCCAGCTGGGCTTCTCCCTCCCAGGCTCCACTGGAACACAAGGAGCAATCTGGGAAAGCAGTAAAACAGGGACCCAGGTGCTCCACTCCCTCTGTCCCACCCCAGAGGAAGTGGACAGGGAAGGTGAGCTCTGGCCACAAAGACACATGGTTTTCACTACTGTTCACTAAAAAAACAAGTTCCAAAGAGACCTCGGCTCAGAGACCAGGTTTCTTTACTGAACCTTTCATGATAACCAGAGCTTCCACCTTGGATCAATCACTCAGTGCTGGGATGCAGAACCCCTGCTTCTTCCCCCATCCGATGTGAGGGTGGTGCACAGGATTAGGGGAAGCAAGAAGGATGGAGAGTGGAGGCTGAGGTGGGGAGAGGAACGCCCAACGCAGCTGAACCGTGAGGAGTGGTGGGTTCCCTGTGGGATACACTGGGAGCAGTCGTCCAGATCCTAAACTCCTCCTGGCTTCCTGCAGAATTCCTTGGCGTTGAACATGTATCTACTTCTCTACCCTCAGCCCACTGTCAGGAATGCTCTGCACATCTGTGTGAGTCCTCCCAAGCTACATGTCTTTCTCCATCTGCAGGGACAGCTGTCCCTGGAGAAGCCCGGGTGATGCTGGAAGATTGCTCTTTCAGGCTGCTGGAAGGGATGCCTGGATAAGCAACCAGAGTAGACCACTAAGTCTTAGATCCTGAGTTGGAAGAGACCCATAAGGATCACTGCATCCAACTCCTGGCTCTGCACAGGACAGCCCCAAGAATCCAACCACGTGCCTGAGTGTTGCTGAAATGCTCCCTGAGCTCTAGCAGGCAAACGTAAGGATGCAAAGACTGTTTTTTCCTACAACAATCTGTTGTAGGCTAAAAACATTCCAAACCACTCTAACATCTTCTCCAAACTATTTTTCATGGGGTCCTTCATGGAATGTCAGCTTTACACCCCTGTCCTCTCAGAACTGGAGGAACTCTCACCCAGATACTTGTCCCTGGGTGCACAAGCCTCACTCTGGGTGCAAAAGCGATGTGTGAGCACAACCTGCCATGAGCTGAGCCTGCCAGCACAGATAGACTGCTTGGGAGAACAAACAACTCTCCCTGTGACATGGAGAGCTCCCACTGCCCCCCAAGAGGAGAGACCCCTCCCAGTGCAGAGACTGATATCCATGATTTGTCTCTAGGCTCCCAAAAGGACCCAGTTTGGCAGTGGGACGAGGAGAAATGCAAAGCCCTTGTCCTTGCAGGGCAAGCGATGCCTCCATTGCTGCCCACCCACGCTGAGGTGTTTGTCTGACACCTCAGCACCCCCATCCCAGGCTGGAACCCGCACCCTAGAACTGCTCTGGCATTCTGTTGTCCTGGGCCATCTGCCACCATGTCCTGCTTTAGCCTGTTGCAGCATTTCTCCCACAGTAGCCACCTTCCTTCATGGCTTGTGCGATGGTGAGTAAGGGGGACGTCACAGGGAGAGGATGGAGGATGCATGAGTGATGGTTTTGCATGCAGCAGGTAAGGGAAGAAGGGGCTGAGCAGCACTCGACTCCTTGGGCACCAAACAAAGGGAGCTGACTGACTTCTGGCTGGTTTTCCTTGTGACTGTCTTTTTAGGCTCTACTCAGAGGTCCAGGGAAGGGTTCAGGAAAGGAAGTCCTGGCAGTTCAGACACGCAGAGGCAAAACACCAAAATAAAAGGATAAGGCAGGCTGACAGTTACAGAACGTGATCTCTCTGCATGCAGATGATGCCCAAGAGAACAGCCCCAGACTACGACATACAGAGAAGCCAGAGATGCCAGAGGTATTGGAGGCGATGCCTATGGAGAGCAGGGCAGAGTCAGTCTCCCATCCAACAAGGACATTCCTCACCACACACGGGCTTGGCTCCCTTGCTCTGTGACAATTTCCACCCATCAGCCCACCCTGGAACTTACAAACTCATCTGAGTGTCTGCTTGGTCCTTCACTTACTGGGTACGTGGTTTTACCAAGGAGCACCTCCTGGGACAACCTGAGACGGGGACATCACAGCTGCAGCTTCAAAGCTCTGATAAAGGCCCAAGCTGGGCTTGGACCAGTGCTAATCCCGACCTTTCCACCCCTTCTTTCCTGGAGAAGCCCATTCACCTGCACCTCAGCTGGCTGGAAAGGAGCCACCTCCCACCTACCCTCTCTGAGTAGGGGCTCTGTCACTAATGAGGACTCCCTGGCCTTGTCCTTCCATCCTCTCTGGCCTGTGCTTCTCCAAGAAGAGACTTGCCAAGGAAGTGACTGGCCCCTCTCCTCAATACTCAGTGCAGGGTTTCCCTTTGTAACCGTCTGCGTGAGGAATTCCTGCAAGAGGCTCAGCCAGCCTCGGCCCGACTCTGCCCAACTCCATCAGGCATCATCTGCTCACAGACGTAAACGTTTGGGGGAGATGGAAAGCCAAATAGGAAAGGATTAAAATCTGATTTTGCATCCATCCATTCAGAGATCAGCCAAATCCCTCAGCCTAGTGTGGCCGGTCAGACACAGCCCATGCCCTCCCCAATATTGCAAATGGTCCTAAAATCAAAACAGCTCTGGGTTGGCTTTGATTTTGTGCCTTTTTAGCGTTTGGTGGGTTTGCTTTTGCCAACTCCAGTCTAGTCTGGTCCGCTCCCCCTTGCATGTGGACTGGAGAGAGGGACTCACCACAAGTTGAGCATTTTCAGGCAGCTACAGAGAGTATAGAGAAAAAACACAGAAAGGAAGAAAGAGCGATTAGTTCACAGAGGTGGGATGGAAGCGAGTCACTGCAGCCATGCAAACATGCAGTGCAGAGCGGCAGACACACACCAGGCCTGCCCGCCGCCCGCCCCAGCACTCACACCACTCTGCCCTCGCCACCTCTTCCATGGGCACGAGGCCTCTGACAAACACCCGTTCTCCACGGAGGCACCAGACCCCCCACATTCTTATCTGGGGCTGGGATCAGAAAGGAACTCTGGGCCACCACCAGCTCTTGTCCCCTGCAGCTCCAGCAGCAGAAGGGCCTGATGATGATCTACACCTGGGACCTGCCCTCCAGCGACACCCACTGCCAGAATCCAGAGCTTTTCTCCAGCACACTCCATTGGCACGGCTCTGCCTGTGCAGTGCCAGGGAAAGCCCATCTCACTACAGCACATCATCTCAAAACACAGAGCCCAGCTCCAGCTCCAGCTCCGGCTCCTGCCAGCTTTCTCTGGCACCCTTTTCTGCGGAGCAGAATCCCAAAGTCCTTTGCCCTTTTTGTGTGCCTGAGGGGATTTGTGATCAGAGATGTAAGGAAAGACAAAGCCCTCCCTGTGGCAAACAGAATTAAGTGATCTATATTTGGGAAATACAAGAGACCCCAAACCTGGCAGTGCAAAGCAGTGTATGCTCTGCTTCCCAGCACCTCCAAAACCAATCTGGGAGCACACAAACAAGGGCTGGAGAGAGACAAGACAGCTCCATGTGCTGTGGGATAGGGCCTGGGTGGCACAGCTCCTTCCCACCTGGCTTGACGTCTCCCTGGCAAACAGAATGGGGGCTAGACCTGGCCTCGCTGCACAAACATGTGATGTTTGTGGATCTTCCTTGCACTGGGTTGTTGGATCAGAACTGTTGAGGATGACAATCTGCCCCATCCTAGGAGCCACATGTCCTAGGACCCCCTTCAGAGACCATGATGCCAAGCTGGTGGTCTCTGCTGGCCACACAACCTGTATCTAAGAGGAGTGTTGCCCACTCTGGAAGTTGCTCCTCAAGATCTCCCCCACCCTCCCAGCTTGATGAGGAGCCTGCACCAAATCCAAGGCTTCTTGGGCTGGGAGGAGAAGGTGTGTCTGTGGCTGCTGGGATCAAGGCCAGGCCAGCTCCCAGTGAGCAACATCCCACACACGTGGCTTCCCGAGGGACTGGGGAATAGAGAGCAGAAGACCTTCAGGACAACCAGCACGGACGCCTAGGGATCTTTTCCCTCCATACACCCTTCCTTACACCTGCCACTTTTCCTCTTCATACAGAAGTGCCCGCAAAGGTTGAGGCAAACAATGGGGGACAAGTGTCACCAGTATCACGCAGTCAAATAATAACAACCAGGCAGCTGGGCCATGTCTCAGCACTGACCAGTTCAAAGGCAGTCCTAGGCCTATTGGCCCCTCATTTGGGGGGTGCCAGAACTTTGTGGTGACTCTGCAGTGACAGGTCCTGGTTTAGTTCAGAGGTGGTGAGAAGGTGCAAAAGGTTACATGATGGTGCCGGACACAGGACAGGAGGCAAAATGGTCAAAGCAGCAGCTCTGACAGCAGCTCTCACATCTGACCACAAGCTACAGGAGAGGTCAGCTTAGAGGGAGCACTTTCTCCCTGCAAGAGTTACTTCCAGACTCTTCTGGATACCTGTCACCCACCTCTCACAGCCAGAAATGAAGTGACAACTCTCAGACCAATGATGCTCAAGCTACTCCTACGCTCTCAGCACGAAAGCACATCGTGTTCTCCCTCTGCAATGGGGGTTGTTCACCGGGATTCCTGAGATCCGCTCCCGGTATTTTGGTATCTGTGCTACTGAAATGTCTATCTGGCAATACATGCTCTGAGTAAGAGTTATGTTCTCCAGGCATGACAAGTGTAAAGAGAAGCAGCAGCAGCAGCAGCACTGAAGGCACCATGCACAAAAGCAGCAATACGCAAGGAAAAGGGCATGGGACACGAGCGTTGAGGACTTTGCCACAGAAAAAGGTCCCCGGTTGCTTCCCAGGAGAAGGATAATGACCACCCAGTGGAAAGCCTGTTGTAAAGAAAACGTACTTAGCTTCCTCCACCACCTCCACCTCCGCCTGCGCTGTGATGGGTGCGTTGGAGTGTGCTCCTGTTGGGTCGTCCACGTTCAGCTCCCCGTTGGTTGAGCTCACCACCTGCAACACAAAGGAACACCCCGTTCACGAGGCGCCCCTGGCAAGGGCTGCTGAGGGAACGGGAAACCTGACAAATAACCATTTATTCCTGTCTTTTTCACCCTCTCAGGAGGCTGCTGAGTTTTGTGGATGCCTTGGAGTCTCCAGGCTGGAGCAGCCAAAGCAGAGCAGCAGGCAGGGGCCTGTGTGTGTGCTCCCTAGCTCACATTCCTGTGCCCAGCACATGACTTGGCATCGAGAGGCCCCTCTGGGCGTGCAGGCACTGGTGTGGGCACTGATTGCCAGCCCTGTCTACACACACGAGCTGCACAATGCTGACTGTTTTCTCCTGACACCTTTACAGGTGAGCAGCTCAGTCCTGTTGCCTGACAGTACTATGGGAAGAAGCCTCAATCCGCAAGTCTCATTCCTTACACGGCCAATTTTGGGAATTACGTCCTTGCCCCAGACCTACTGACTTAATCTCTCATCTCTTTTTGCCTCACACCTGAGATGATGGCTCACTCCAGCTTTTCCATTACAGGGATAACCATCCAGCTCACAAGCTCCCAGCAGCTTCACTGCTGGAGATTAGGATTTTTCTTATTTCTTCTTTCTCTCAGGGAATTTTGTCCCATTTGTTGCCTAAGAGATGGTAACAACCAGTACTTAAAAGACAAAAGAAGTGGCCAAGCAGGGTGAAGCATGCAGCTGGCTACTCTCTCAGCTGGGGGCTTATCTCTTGGGAAAGGCAGAGATACTGCAAGATTTCTGAACAGCAGGGCTGCTGCTACCGTGGGGAGAAGCCGCTGCCACTGTGGAGTCCAGCCCCTGCACTGCTTCTTCCTTACTGTGGGTGAGCCTTTGCTCCTAAGAGCAGCTGCAGCACTGGGACCTTACATCCGACCGCACTGGAAAGGACCCTCACCATCTACTCGGGGAAAAACCGGGACACTGAACCCCTCTCCCTTCCCAGAGGGCGCATCTCTACCCGGTTGTTTTCTGCTGCTGCCTCGGGCGTTTCTGCTCCACTTTAGCCCAGCACCAGGTGCCCGCTGGGACACCCCACAGCTGCTGTTATGGCTGTGGAGTTTCTGCTACATTTTGTTTGCCACCCCAAGGTGTGCTCGCCTCTGCCATTCCAGCAGCCACTCTGGCGTTCCTGCTGCAGCTCATTTCACCATCCAGAGAGGCACCGGGACCGGCTGCCCCTGTGGGTTTGCAAAGGAAGCGCCTTTTCCATCCCTTCTGCCGGCCCGCCCACCATTACTGCCTGGGAGCGGCGGCCGGGCCGCGCCACAGCGCCCCCTGCAGGCGCGGGGGAATCACCGCACCCGCCCTGCCCGGCCCGGAGCCAGCAGCGCCCCTGGCGGCCGGGCCCGGAACTGCAGCAAGGGGAGAGGCTGGCACTGGGATCGTGCTCGGTCTGTGCCAGGGCCAGAGCTGGGGTTTGTCTGCCTTGTTACACACACACGTACTACTGAAGAACTACTTTTCTCATATCTCTGCCTGAAAGCCCCTTAATTTCAAAGTTATAATAATTCAGAAGGAAGAGGGTAATATTTTCTGTTTCAAGGGAGGTTCCTGCCTTTGTTGGCAGACATCTGTCTTTCAAACCAAGACATCCACATAATTTTCTGGGTAACTAATCACTGCTTCATTATTACGACAACCGCCAAAGCAACCTGCATGGGAGGTAGGTTTGGCCGACCCTTCCATGCTTCACCTGGATGTTAGCACAGGCTCCAGCATCTTGCTGTGAAAACTGGGAGCTGCTCTTGGCTTTAGATCTGTAAGGACACCTGGTTTCCCCATCCTGTTCCTCCTCTTAGCCTTTCTACAAGGTAAAAGGAGGCATCTCCCATGGAGTGGGGGATAGGGGTGGTATCCAGAACTCCTGGTGGCTCTAGATGATCTGACCATGAAGGATGAAGGGAAGGAAGCTCTTGGAGCAGATGTCCCCTAGTCAGCACATTATGTTCATTTTGAGCACACACTTAATTTGAACACCAGGAGCTGCTGTTTCCGCCAACCAGGCCCCTTGGGCTCTGCCAGGACAGGTTAGAACTCGGCTCACATGGTGCTCAGAGCTCTCCCTGAGTGACAACTCCTTGGTCTTCACCCCTTCCCTTACTCATCACACCTGGGCTGCCCTGGGTTCTCCAGACCCCCATGCTTCCCATGAAGATCTGCAGAGCACTGGCACTTAAATGCATTGTTCCCAGGGCTCTTCCCACACTTTGTTCAGCTACTTGTTAAATTGCATGTTAAATTCATTCCATGCTTTGATTTTCCTCCTCGCTTTTCACATGCCACCACTTCATTTTCATGTGGCAAATTCTGCCTTAATGGTGACTCGAAGCTGCTGACCTGCCAAGGTCCAGCATGAGCTGGGGCGTCTGCTGAGGAACAATTCCAGCCTCTGCAGCTTAGCAGCCACACACAGCACATTTCCTGCTCTCAAATGCAGATGAGCAGAATTTTAATGCTTACAGTAGCACAAGGAGCTCGTAAACTGCTCAGGTTGGCAACTCTTCCCATTCCTAGGGCTGCTTCAGTGCTGCTGTCACAAGGAAACATTCCCCTCATTGAGAGGGACCAATCTGATTTTTATTTATGCCTCAACATATGTTATACATGAGAAGAAAGATTCCTGTAAGAGCTGTACATGTTGTGCTAGCAGCCCTATCCCTGGGGAGGCTTCTCCTCACAGCCAGTCAGGGCAGAGAAAGTCTCCATGATCAGACTGTGAGTGACCTCTCCCCACTTCCCAGTGGGGCAAATGCCTGGATGCCTGCAAAGAACGCCCAGGGAATTCGGGCTGTAGGAGAAACCTTAACACATAAAAGCAGCTGACTTACGACACAAGGAGAGACACTTTGCTTTGGGTTGCTAGGAGGGAGTGGGGGCTCGCTTGTAGGGCTTTTAGGCTCACTTGTTGGCTCCTTTTATTGTGGAACGGGACACTCACATAAAAAAATATGAATAAAAACATCTACTCTGTACTGAGTGCTGAAGTGGTACATTCACAGAATGGTTTGTGTCAGAAAGAACCTTTACAGCTCATCTAATCCAACTCCCTGCCATGGGCAGGGACACCTTCCACTACAACAGGTTGCTCCAAACTCCACTCAACCTGACCTTGGACACTTCTCCAGGTTACTCTCTGCTCACATCTGAGAACAGAGCTACATATTCATCAGGTCTTCCATATCTTTGTTTTTCTGCTACTCAGTAAAATATCTTTAAGTTAAGAGGACAGAGGCTAATCAAGCCAAAACCATATTAAGTGCAACTAAGTATCAAGAATAAATAAAAATGTCAACCTAATCTGCATTTTTCTTAGGGACATCCTGCACTACCTGTCTCCTTGGCTCAGCTCTGTCATGCTCCAAGCACTAATTCCCATTTCACCAGAGCCATTGTTCAGGGTGTTGTGTCTGACAGCAGAGCCAGCTCTCACAGCAAAGCTTTGCTTGGATGACTCCTGCACCTTCTCTCCAGCTTGTCCAGCCAGCTCACTCTGGCTTTAGTACCAGAAGGTCCCTCAGTGAGCCTGAGTGACAACCAGGACAGGAATAGGAATTTTTCAGGAATTTAAAAACACTGGTAGTGCCAGCTCCAACACTGTCTGTTGCACATCCTCTGCTCATCTTCTTCCACTGCAGCCCTCTGGAGATCCACCTTGTGCCCATTCTGCCCTCAAACTGGTGGTGATCGGCTGTGGAACAGCTCAACTCCTTTCCCAGTATGAATGGGGACTATGTACAACAAATCCTACTTCAGCTGCCTGTATTGCCCTAGGGCACCACCAAGATAGGGTAGAGGGTACTTTTATAGACCAGATCTACTAATGCCACTCCCTTTTGTCTTCAGCTGAACAAATTTGGGCTCAAAACAGCTTAAAATTTTTTGTTGAAACAGTAAAAGCCATGGTGTTGGCCATCACAGCTTGGGTCCCTCCCAAACCATAGCTTGAGCAGAATGTATGGGACAGGACCAATGAAATTGCTCTCCTGACCACAACATTGCTGCAATTTGAGGAGAATTCAGGGGGTTTAACACAAAGGCTGCACACAACAGAAGGAAGAGGTACCTGCACTGATCCTCCATGTCGATCTGCAGCCAAATGAGATGTCAAGTACGAGGTATTTGTCTGCCGGCTCGGCTGGATCTCCCATTCTCCTCGGCGATCCGATGATGCCTGCTCAGGAGTTCAGGAGCAGGAAAGAAACAGAAGGGAGGGTAAAAGGCGAACAAAGAGAAGAAATAAAGGTGTAGTGGTTAGTAAGTTAGTTTCTTTGCAGAAAGCAAGGCATTTACACTTTTAGCTCGGCTAAAATTCCCCTTTACCAAGTGCACCTCATTATTTACTTCCATAGTGGCTGCAGTAATCCCCTGTGGGAGAGGATTTCATCTCATTTAGCTGCTGAATGAAGGGAAAGGTCTACTCTGAAAATAATTTTTTACAACAGCTTCTCTTCCATGGATTTCAGCACAGCCACAATTACACTGACAGTATTCAACTATGTCTGTCAGGCCACACACACCGGAGCACTTGGCACGGCAGCAAGATGGGATTCACAAGCTCAACTTCCCTCAAATGCGTATTTTTAAACTAAAATTTGCAACATAAACTGAAGCCAAACATTTAATTACACCCAAAGGCAGTTCCACACACTGATTCACCTGTGCAGTGCAGAAGGAAACATCCACACCTGCTTGACAGGAGAGAGGATTGGGGGCGTTTTGGGTTTCTGCAGAAAAGTAGATAAAATGCTTGGGCTAACAAGATTCCTCTTTGCCCCCAACAGATGAACACATCAGGTGATTTAAATTATTAGAACTTCATTTATTTTCTTAGAAGAATCACGTTGCACTTGAAGCTCAGGTGGGTCACAATTGGGGGTTAGGCTTTTTCCTTTTGTTTCTTTCTCTCATAGAATGTTGTCCCATCTGTTGCTAAGATACTTAAGAGAACAAAAGATGTGGCCGGGAGGCGGAGGAGGGGGAAGGGTGCAGCTGGCTACTCTCTTACCTGAGGGGTTTCTCTTGGGAAGGGCAGAGTTACCACTTTATTTTAGGCTGGGGAAAGGGGCTGGGTGCAGCTCCTAGCTCCCTCTCACTGTGAAGGTCGAGCTGTTGTTTACTGTGGGGAGAATTCACTGCCACTGCTGGAGCCCAGCCCTGGACTGCCTCTTCCTTACTGTGGGTGAGCCTTTGCTCATTAAAGCAGCCGTAGGATTGGGACCTTTTTTACACCCAACCTCACCGGAAAAGACCCTCACCATCTACTCAAGTGCCTCAGGGGAAAAACCAGGACCATGAGCCCCCTCCCCACTCCAAGGGAGCCTCTTGCGGCCGTGTTCAGGAGGCTGGCTGCCACTGCCTAGCCCCGCCTGCCGGGACACCTCACGGCTCCTGCTACAGCTGCGGAGTTTCTGACAGATTTCATTCACGACTCTGGGATCTGCTCGTCCCAGCCGCCGCTCCGAGGTTCCTGCTGCGGCCCTGAACCTCTGTCGGGCCCGCCCGCCATCACCACGTGAGGGAGCGGCGGCCGGGCCGCGCCACAGCGCCCCCTGCAGGCGCGGGGGAATCACCGCACCCGCCCTGCCCGGCCCGGAGCCAGCAGCGCCCCTGGCGGCCGGGCCCGGAACTGCAGCAAGGGGAGAGGCTGGCACTGGGATCGTGCTCGGTCTGTGCCAGGGCCAGAGCTGGGGTTTGTCTGCCCTGTTACACACACACATGTACTAGTGAAGAACTGTTAATCCTTTCTCCATGTGTTTGCCTGAAAGCTCCTTAATTTCAAAGTTACAATAACTGGGAGAAAAAAGAATCGTATTTTTTTTCACTTCAAGGAAGGTTCACACCTTCCTTGGCAGATACCTGTCCTACAAACCAAGACAGTCACCCAGCTTTGATGACAACACATCCAGTGCTCACCTAAGACCCAGGAGGATTTCAGCACACCTGCACCCAACTGACCAGTGGGAAGAATGCTTCCCAAGACTGGGAAGTGTGCGACAAACAGATCCGTGTTGGCCTCAGGCCTCAGCTGAATGAGACACCATGGATCTGGCCAGGAAGCAAGAGGCTCCGGTGAATAAACCCAGATTGTGACCAGTGAAAGGGCACCCAGGGAAAGATTCCAGAAACCATTCCAAATCACATGGCAAAACTAAAGACAGAGGAGGGAAAAGCTTACTAACCTTTGATTAAAACCCTTCACTTTCCAGAGGAAAAGGCTACAAAGAGGGGATTCCACATTAGCTCTTTACTAGGAGTCAAATATTGTAAGAGAGAATCTGCAGTTATTACACCCAAGAAAAAAAATTAGGCCATTAAATCTGAAGACCCAAACCCACGCCTCCAATTCACTTCTCAAGACGTTTATTTTTTTGCTTTTTTCCTTTAGAGAAATGCTGCTCAAGACTTTAAGGGAACATCCCTCAGAAGAAAATTGTTTGTGTTTTGATGAGAAGAACCTGATTTCCTCCATGGCATATTAAACAATTCATCATCCTAAGTAATGTTTAGGTGAAAATATGACAAAAGCCGCTTGCAATGCAGAACTGAACTATCTGTGCAGCTCAGAATAACAAGGCCTGCAGACTGCCTGCATATTTTGGAATTTCTTTGGGCCTTTGTGAACTAAAATGCCTGAAAAGGAAGCCAGGTGTCACTGTGCTGTCAAGGAAACACAATGCCTCACACATACACAATGTGAAGGTCTGTGGTTAAGGTGGACAACAGGAGACTGGCTGAACAACCCCCCCAAAATCAGGGGGTTACTGCATCCATCAGGGTATTTATTAAAGCAGATGACTGTATCAGAACTCACACACCAGCCCACACTAATAACCATGTACACATGCTGCAACAACCTGGCCTCCTACAGCAACACTGCCCCCAAGAAGGGGTCATCTCCACTGCAGCTGATGCACTGGGATATATCCTACCCTATGTTAGCTGTGCGACCCTTCAGAGCCCAGGAAGGCTGAGCCCAGACAGGTTGTTACACTTCATGCTTGGGTCTGTACCCACAAACCCTAGCTCGAGGAACTGAGCAGAACCTGGAGGTTGAGGGAGCAGAATAAGCCTGGAACCACTCCCTGAGAATAAGAGCAGCAACAGCTCCAGCTGGAAGCTGCAGTTGGAGATCTACTGCAAGTCTGAGAATTCTGTTAACACAGAAAACCCAAACTCTCAACACCAACAAACAGTACAACAAGAAAGGAAAAAATGGGAAATTCAATTTCCCCATGGCAGTTCATCCAGACTGTGATGCCTTCCTGAGGGTTCTGCCTTGCCTGTCCTTTGTGCTCTGCAACACTCACACTGTGAACTGGACACTCTAAGAAGGACATAATGATGTTCTTGGGACACACATCCCTGTCACAGCCACATGCTCTGTGGGTAGAGGGCACCTGGGAACAGGCTGCCATCAGCACAACTCTCAGTCTGCTCCATGGTCCATGTGCTATGAGAAAAAGCACCTCAAAAAATGTGGTAGTCAGGGAGTCTAACCAGGCTGGATGATCGACTTTAACCTGCTCACCCACAAACTACAGAAAAACAGCCCCATTCCAAACTGAACGCTGGTTAGCTCACGAAACTGAGGAATTCCACTGGCTGATACCTTATTGCAACAACCTGTTGCTTTGACAAAATTCTCCTCAAACCACCATCTCTAAATTAAGCAGGAATTGTCCTTGCTATAACCAAGTATCAGCCCCAGCCATCTATAATGCCATGTGGCTTCTGCTTCTCAGTGCCAGAGGAATTGAGAGAGGAGCCAAGCAACGCACCTGATTGCGAAGGGCCTGTTGGGATGGTCGGTCCCGGTGGATGTGGCTGTCTCTTGTCACTGCAGAGGTCCCAGAATCTACATGGACAGATCCCACGGGAGTAGGCTGGAAAATAAGGTGTTGGTTAGGGCTAAGACTCTCAGATGCACAAACTCACCTTCTCAAGCCAGTAGGAAGAAGAAAAACATCAAAACACTGACCAAAGGAGCCCTGTGATTTACAGACATGAAATTTGACGGTGGACACCAGCACCAAACGTCTTGTATAAAAATTAATTAAGAAGATACAGTTAGGTGCCTGTCTCGATGTCAGATCACACCTAGTGCGTCTCACACAGAATTATTACAACTGAAAATATACAGACTTGTTTTCCTCATCCCATTGTCTCACCACTTGTAAAAATCACGCCTGCATAGAAACAGGATGTGTTAAAATTAAAGCTTCATCTGCTCTCTTCTCACCAAAGTCATAATCCCTGCTCCCAACATTGAGATCTCCATGGCAACCACTGTGGTTGTCAGCAATAGCACACTTGTCTTACAAGGTGCTCTTTATCAACTGCCTTTGTAATTAAAGAAAAATGAAGAGAAAATCTTGATTCACAAAGGGAATGATTTCTTAGGAACTCTGTTGAGCACAGTAAGCATGGGGAATGCTAAATATAGTTGGAACACAAAAGCACCGGCAGTGGTACCAAGTTTAGCATTGATGGCATTTGATCTGGCACCAGTGACAATTCATTTACAGAAGTCATTACTGCTCTTTGGGGTGAGTTGTGAGCAGAATGACCCAAAACAAAGACCTTTAGATTCTTCTACCCTATTTCCCCATGACACATCCTTTGGTCAAGGTCTTCCTGAGTTTAACTGGGTTTTGATGATAAAAGTGAGGCAATGAGATCAGGGTGATGGTCCACATGGAGTCATGGAATTGCTAAATGGAGGTTGGTTTCTCTGGCATTTCCTTGCCATGTACTGTACAGAACTGGTTCAGCCTCTGAATGTCCTCCAGGATATTCTGAGTTCAGGAGAGCAAGTTTAGATTAGATATTTGGGAAGAAATTCCTCCCTGGGAGGGTGGTGAGGCTCTGGCAAGGTTGCCCAGAGAAGCTGTGGCTGCCCAACCCCTGGAAGTGTCCAAGGCCAGGTTGGAAGAGGCTTGGAGCAACCTGGGATAGTGGAACGTGTCCTTGCCCATGGCAGGGGGTTGGAACAAAATGAGCTTTACTATTCATTCAAACTCAAACCATTCTGGAATTCTACTATTCACTGAACATCCATCAGAAACCTGCCTCGATCAGGAGATACCTTTTCAATGGGAACATAACCATTATAGGGGGTTTCTATGATTCTCCTGCTTTAAGATGGATTTTAGATACTGGTCTCCAATCCTGTGCTAGACTAGAGGGAACTCAGTCTCATCATGATCATTGTCACAAATGAGAAAATGAGGCTTGAATGTCCAGAGAGGTGGATGGGGCCTCTGTCCCTCAGGAAAACTTCAAGGCACTGCAAGAACCCCCTGAACACAACGTCAGGACATCTTACTGTGTTGAGATTTGAAAGATTTGATCCTAAATTCACTGGCATTAATTGGGATTATTGGGAACAAAAAGGCAATGGTGGGGAAGCAGCACCTGAAAGACAAGGCATGGGACTTTGCAGGGACAACTCACAATTGGCCTGCCGACCCAGTCGTAGGCGTAGTCAAAGGTGTAGCCTTTCTTTTCAAACAGCTCCGTGAAGATGGTCCGTAGGTAATCGTAGTCTGGTCTCTCAAAGAAGTCTAATCGCCGGACATAGCGGAGGTACGTGGCCATCTCCTCTGTCAGAAAAGGGGAAAAAGCAGCAGATTTTATCCTGAATCTTCCAAATGAGTTCTTAGAAACTAATGTCTGGGCTGCCAGCACTACCTCTGGCTTTTCTCCTACAAGTCATGGATTTTAGCAACAGTCCTCAATGAAAAACAATTCAAGCAAAGATGGAAGTCCCACCTCTGCTCAAATCTGACTTCCACACCTTGATTTATTCTATACATTTGTATAAAAATAAACAGAGTGAGAAATAAGCTCACTGAACCTGACAACAGGCTGCTCACAGGCATTTAGAATGCCCTTGCCCAGAGAAGCTATGTCTGCCTCATCCCTGAAAGTGTCCAAGGCCAGGTTGGATGGGGCTTGGAGCATCCTGGAGTAGTGGAAGGTGTCCCATCATGACATTGGCAGTGCCTGAATATTCAAAACTAGACTAGAGAGGGAGGCTCCAAGGTTAATTTACCTGAAGAGGGTTAATTTACAGGGTTTGGTGTTAAGGTAATTGCTTCCTGCATCTGGGCCGCACTTTACATGCACAGAATATTGAGTCCTAGGAGCTCATGTCCTGCCTTTTCCCAGCTCTCTCTTGGCTTATGGCCTTGACTTCAGCTGACAAAAATAAGAATAGAACTGCTTATTGATACTTAACTCTGTCTGTGGCTTGTGGCTTCCATGGAGGTAAAAGAGGGGAAAAACAATGGAGAAGAAAGAATCCTCTTTTTTAAGTACCTCCAGAAGGTGGAGAACAACCGGTTTCACAAAAGGAAGGGACAGAACTCAGTTCTTGCATCTCCTATCAGCCCAGACCTGAAGGAGCTATGAGGAGCATTGGCAAAAAGATGAGAACAGCCAACCTGAAGCTGTTCTGCTTGGAACCAGGTGGATTTTGGAATGAGACATCGGGGGAGTTACAGTGACTTGAGTGAACAATGATCCCATTCCAGACTTGCTGCTACTCATGCTGGGAAAGACATGTGGCACAACAGCTCCTACAGGAATGGGATTAATTGTGGGTGCTCTCCCTGGTGTCAGGACTTCAGAAACACTCCACAAAACCTCCCAAGCCCACTCTGTGGCCAGAGGACCCCAGGGAAGGCACTAACTCTGTACCCTGCTCTCCCAGCTCCAAGGTCTGTTAAACTGGAGATCAGGTGTTGGGCTTGGCTAGAAGTACACTTCAGTGACACTCTCCTTAAAACTGCTCCCAGAAGGTAGAATTCATTGGACAGACACACCATCCCATCTTCCAAGCTGGCCACCTACACCTGCAACACCTGTAAAACCTTCCATTTGGAAAGGAATTAACTGAGTAGTTCCAGCATGGTCATTTGTGAGAGGGAAAAATAATGAGGAGCTCTTTTGGAAGGAAGCCAACAAGTAAAACAGGCATACAAGGCCCTTGAGCACTGTCCAGCCTCCTTGATGAGAAGAGTTTTGCTCATTTTAAGACCTCAGGCCCTGCTAATTTATAGCAGCAGCTCCAGTTGTTTGCCAGCTTGAGGAACAACATGATGGATACACGTCATCCGGTACTTTCTGACGGAGGAGCACAGGCCCACCCAATTTAACAAGGTATGGCCACCTCCAGCTGCACTCACATGATCCCATCGGGGCTTTACCTGGAAAGTTCTCACAGAGAACTTCAACTGGAGTGTTTCTCTTTGTGTCCCCAATCTTCTGATATCTCTCTTTTAAGGTGTCAGCCTGCAGCACACAAAGACAAAACAGTTGTGGAGAAAGAGTTCAACCATGTGAGAAAGGACATGCTGTATGGGAAGAAAAAGGTATTTAATGCCCATTCTGGGTGACATCAGGAGATGTTACTTGTAACTGAACTGCATCCTGGACTACACCAGTAGGAATAGTTCACAGGCTATTGGGAAAGAACATCCAAGGATGTTCAAAACATCTTTGTTCATGGAAGGCAGGACCCTTATTAGTGTCTTACAATGCCCATTTCTCACAGCCCAGTCCTGAGGATTGTGCAGGGAAGGCTTCACAGGAGAGGGAAATAAAGATGCATGGACTGTGATGGCACATCAGGACCTCCCCAGGCTTTGTGAAGGTGAGCTGCCTTCACAAACAAATGCACAGCAGTTGCACAGCACATTCACAGCAATTTGGGTGAAATTCACAGACCCATTGCACAGCAATTTGGGTTTTTCTCTGTGCAACAGGATATTACCACATTGATAATGACTCTACATAGTCACACTTCTCCCAGATCCCAGGCTGCTCCCACACAGCCTTTCCTTTCACCTCCAAAGCGACCATCACTCAGCATTGGTTTAGTATCTGGTCAACAAGAAAATGAAACCATTTGCAGTTGGATTTCCCACCTAAATCAACCTGAGGCAGAGAACTCTGCTCCAGTTGGCACCCTGAAAGTGGGGTTTCTTGCCTCCATTTCAAAATATGTCAGTTAGACCTGGCAGCAGCACAATTAGCACTGTAGACATTCTCTGCAGATACAGCCCTGACAGTACAGACCAAAAGTACAAGCTGAGGAAACCTAGAAGGGCAAAGATGCCACATTCTAAATCCGGCTGGAGAGTCTGAGTTTGCCCAGGACCTCAAAAAGGAGTCAACTAATTCTTATCAAGTTCAGCACTGAATTGAGGAACTTTTGTAGAACCTTGTATAAACTTGGAATTATTTTAGAATAATTTACAGGATTAATTTAAAGCAGATGAGTTCAACTAAGCCAGAAAGGAAATATTTACTAGAATAACACACTTATAGAGAGGCGTGGACATAAAATCAGAGATTCTGATTTCTTTCACAATCCCTTTCATGTTTGAAAAACCCTTCTTTGCTTTTATGAGCAGTTGCCAACATTTTTGGCATGTGCCTGATGAAGCTGAGCTGAGACTAACGCAATAGGTGGTAAAAACCAGCTGAATAAGGTCTATCAATGCAACTGGGTCTATTGCCACTGACCAATGCAGAGCAGCTCCTGAACCCAAAGCCTTGGCTCCTTTTTCAAACAGGAGCTCTTGTCTTCCCTGATAAACCTAACCCGATCAGTCCCTTCACTCCCTTCAATGCCAAAGCTGAACACAGTAGCTTAATCATCAGGGAGGTGATGGAGAAGTGAAGATGAAGCTTCCAACAGCTCTGGAGCCAGCAAATGACTTACTCCTTGTTAGCTCAGCTGATGGATGTTGGCGGCAGTCAGCAACTCAATTTCTTGCAGCTCTCCACATTGTACACAGCATCTCATAAACTCCCCAGCACTGAGTGTCCAGTGTCTCTGGAGGGAAGCCAAGGCCAATACTTGTGCCAGAAAACCAGTTTTTCAAGCTGAAGTCCATCTGTGCATCTAAACCCATCAAACTGCTCCATTATAAACATGGATCACAGATGCAGCTGGGGGATTGTGTTGCTGTAACTGGAATTTCATAAACAGTCACTGTGTCACAGTCACGCTCCAGTTTGGGGCAGCTTCCAATCACAGCTCTTTCACTGCTGTCTCTGTCTCTCTGTTCAACCTTCTCTCCAAAATTGTACACTATTTGGCAACCTGAAGTGCCAGGTAATGTATTTCTACCTTAAAATCTTCCCTGCAGCTAAACTTAATGCCTCGGTGTTAGGCTGCAAGGACACAAAGGAGAAAACAGCGTTTCTGGCTGGATTTTGCCAATGTTTCCCCAGCAGATTCTCCTCTGGGTAGAGACTAGCCAAAGTTTTAAAGGACAAAACCTAAAGCTTGAACCTACCTTCAATCCTTGCCAGGGCAGGCTGCCTCGGAGGAAATACATGAACATATGGCCAAGGGCTTCTAAGTCGTCTCGACGACTTTGCTCTAAAAGAGAAGAGATGACAAATTATTGCTGCAGAAGCAGAAATGGCTCTGAGATCTCAGCAGCAGCCACACCTGTACCTGAGATAAAGGTACCACAGGGATGTTCACTCACTGTCTGCGGCTCAGATCTTGTGCGAGACCAGAAGCTGTTTCAGAAAGCCAGAAAATGTGTAAAATCAGCCAGAAGCCATGAGGTAACATGGGAACTGCAAAACACACATCCAGCTTGAGGCAGAACGGACAACTCTTAATTGCAGAGGAATAAAGCAGTGCCTCAGTTCTTCTCCGACCTGCCAGTGTCAATGGTGCCATGTGGTGCTGGATCATTTCCTCTGGACTAAATGGGAATGGGATACTCACAACCAGCTGCAGGGATCTACCCTTGCACAGTGCCAACCCTTTCCCGATTTCCTCTGCTGCTCATCAGAGCAGATCAAAAATAGCTCCTTCCAGTGCCATGGAACACTTGCTGCTGCTGCCACATGCAGATGTTGTAATTATAAATGAAGGGGGGAAAAAGGGGCACGGAGCCAAAGGAAAAATATCCTAAAATAAGCAGCCAAAATGTATCCAAAACCCCAGGGGAGGACAGAAGAGAACAAGAGATGTGCAGGCAACACTGGGCTGGGCTGAGCTGCACTCTAGGATTCACTGAGCTCGTGGAGTCATTTGGTGCACCCTTCTCTCCTCTGAACCCCACTTGCTCCAAACAACATGATCCATGACCCAGAGCAGATCCAGCCCACGACACTGCAGCCACCGCAGGAGATGCTGGGAGTGGGAACACTTGGGAGAAGGGAACTGAAACTACAGTTCCTGCAGTTATCCTGATAAAAAGGGGAAAAAGGGAGGATGCCCTGGGTAATTTAGTGCAGTGATACAGATGGACTTCCAGGAAGATGGTTGAGTGTACTTGTCTCTCCGAAAAACTGCAGTCAGACTCCTGAGTTTGAAAGATGAAAGGATTGATTCCACCTGGGCTGGTCTCACCAGGGAACCACCCGCTCCTCACAACCCCTCTGGGCAGGGACAGCCCCCTCAAATACACCCTCAGAACTGATTTGGACCCTTCCCCTGCATGAGCCTATGTGGGAGCTGAAATCCTGTGGGAAATGGGTCCTAAGGAAGGCACATGGTGCACTTCAATCACAAACACATCTTCTTTCCACATCGCCTGCACCAGCAGCTTCCCAGCCTGCTCCCACTGCACCCTCCCATTCCTCCATCCCTGCCTGACTCTTCACTTTCCAAAATTAGAAACCAGGCTCATCCCTCCTTACTCCCCAAAGACAGTGAGCTCTCCAAGTGGGAGCCAACATGCGAGGAGGCCTCCTGGAGAATATTCCATTATCTCACTACTTGTATGGATTTAAGAGAATATAAACATTTAATAAGTTATTTTTTGCCTTTCAGCCACAGAAATGTAATCTTCTGGTAGGAAAGAAAGCAGTGAGGAGAGGAGATGAAAGCCATGTTTAAAGTTATTTAAATCATTCATTTTCTCCAACCAATTACTAGGTCAGGGAACATCCAACTCTAACACCTGGAACTGGAAGGCATTGGGACAGTGCTGTGCTATAAAAATCTATTTGTTTATCATCCAGTGCAGCAATCACCGCCTGCCTGCTTGTCTTTTATCAGTGCAGGGCTGCTCCCAGTTATTTAGTTCCTAATAAAAACTGTAATTATGAGGCTTCCAACATTTCAGCTGGCTCAATTCCTCAAAAGAAGGGAGAAAAAAAAAAAGGGGGCACACAACTGTAGGCATTGGGAGGTTCACAAATAGCTTCAGGAGCACAAGAGAGCTGAGCCAAGATGCTATGGGAGGTCTGCAGGATTCAAATGGCAAGCTGGAATGTGTTCAGGGAAGGGACTGGAGCTAGGGAAGGAGCTAGAGCACCAGGAGCAGCTGAAGGAGCTGGGGAGGCCCAGCCTGGAGAAAAGGAGGCTCAGGAGGGACCTTCTGGTTCTGCACAACTCCCTGACAGGAGAGGGAAGCCAGGGAGGCGGAGTTGGGCTCTGCTCCCAGGGAACAAAGGACAGAGGAACAAAGGACAAGAGGAAACAGCCTCAAGCAACACCAGGGAAGGTTTAGGTTGGATATTAGAGAAAATAATTCACTGAAAGGGCTGTCAAGGATTGAACAGGCTGCCCAGGGCAGTGGTGGAGTCACCACACCCGGAAGTGCTCAAAAGATGTGTGAATATGGCACCTGGGGACATGGTTTAGAGGTGAACACGGCAGTGCTGGTCAATTGTTGGACTCAATGACCTTAGAGAGCTTCTCCAGCCTAAAGGACACTCTTCAAGCTCCCTCCATGCAGACAAACCTTTGCCAAGGTGTGTGTTGATGGACATGTATCTCGCTGTTCCAGTGAGACTCTTGTGCTCCCTGTAGGGAATGTGTTTTTTGGTTTCTGGGTCAATGTACTCCTTGGCCAATCCAAAGTCTATGATGTGGATGACGTGCTCCTTCTTATTGCCCTGCCGGCCAATGAGGAAGTTCTCCGGCTTGACATCCCGGTAGATGAGGTTCTTGGAATGCACATACTCCATCCGAGAGATCTGCAAAAGGAGGGAAATGTTACTTGTGAGCAGAGCTCCGGCTCCCAGCAGAGCTGGAAGAGGAATGTGTCATCCCCTCCTTTCCAAGGCTATCACGCTGTGCTCCCTGCTTTATTCCCACGGAAACGGCAAAGGCTGTTTCTGAGGCGTTACCACTGGGATGCAGCTCTTGGCAGGATGCCACGGGGAGCTGCAGCAGCCTTTTTGTATTGATTTTAAACATACTAAACCGGTTACCAAGAGCTCTTCCCTTGCCCACCTCCTTCCCCTGTTGCTCTGTGTCTTACCACCTTCCTCCCTCGACCCATATGTTGTCTTAGACATGCCAGATTCTTCATGGAGGGGGATTTTTGGGCGGGCAGAAGCTTTACGATCTTCAAAGCTGACTAAAATAATAATTAATCTCATTGCTGTCAACTAGGAATAGCTGGAATATTTTTCTGCTTTTGACTAACGTTTTTCTGGAAGTTTGATGGAATGGGAAGGTGAAAGGGCAGGAACCCCACTTCTGAGGTGATGGAGTACCTCTAACACACCTTATTCAGAAGATCATCATCAAAATTGCTTTTGAAAACAAACATATTGCAGGTGTATTGTCAAGCAGTTCTCCCTTGGGTCCTGAACTTAGGAGATGATTCCAATGGGAAAAAAATCTCAATTTAACATCATTTATTACCTTTAATTGCCTTTATATGTTTCAAATGAACACACGTGAACCCCCATTTATGGCTGTCCTGGTCACAGCTGCCCTGCATGCCAAAGGGCACAGTGGATTAAACAAGATGCTTCTTTGGAAAGGCTGCTGGAATTGACCCAGGTATTTGTGGGTCAGCAGTGCTACGAAAGTTCTGCAAAGTTCCACCAACTCCCAGTTTTGCACTAATGAGCCTCAGTCCCCAGAGGACACTGCCACACCGCTGCAAGGGACAGCACAGTGCCAGAACTCCGGGAGACATCCAGGGGGAGGGCCACCAGCTGGTCACCCCCACTGGGTGGATCCTGGTGGGAAAGCTCTGCAGGCTGGAGTCTCTGGGTCACTGAGCCAGCTCTCCCCCAGCCAAGCAGCAGGGACCCCCTGCCAGCCCTTCCAAGCCCCTGCTCACTCCGTTGGGCTGGCAGACCCTGACTGCTCCTTCATTTCTCGCTGAATCCAGACATGTTCCCAGCTGGCAAATCCAGACTACTCTTTCTCTTTTCAGATGTTGGACCCACATCTGGTTTTAAAAGTCCACCTGCATGTGATCCTCCATGACACTCCCAGGCCCCTACCATACACCCTATTTTAAAGGAAAATCTGCTGCATTTCTACCTCTTGGAAAGAAGTAGCAGGCAGGAGGGGGCAGCTCTCCTTATAAAATAAACAGCTGTACAGGGAGGGCAGCAGACAGGAAAAAACTGGCTGCAGGTGAATCAGGCTTAAAAACCAGAATTTGCTCCAAGACTCTTCAAAGAAGGGAACAGCACGTGCTGGCGCTCCCTCCCCTCGATGCAGTGATTGATTCCAATGTGCCGAGAAAATGGGTTTCACGGCTAACAGCCATTATTTCCAATCAATTACAGGCTGGTGCAGAGCAGAGCAGATGCTCTTCAGTCATTCTTCACACTTTGAATCACCTACAGGACACAGCAGTAGGTCGTGAAACAAAAAGCCACGTTGGGAGGCAATTCAAATGAAGATGCAACCCTTGAAAGAGGAACAAAGAGTTTCCTTGCCTCTCCACACATAACAAGCTTCCAAGTGGAGCCTGACTAGCTCATTTGATTTGTTCCTGCTACCAAAGCAGCTCAGTTGTTGAAATCCCAACAGCAATTAGAAAGCCTGAAAAGGGCCTATTTTTTTCTCTTTAAAAACTCTCAGCAAGTTGCAGCAGGCAGGACAACAACCTGGACAGCTGAGGTATCAGGTGAGCCAATATGCTCCAGCAGCAATCAAGGATACTTATTTTCCTGCCCTTTTTCCTCCCACCTGCCTTTTTTGCTTCCACCACACACACACAGCTGCTGTGGGGTCTTTCATATTCCTTCTTTACTTCCACCTGCCTGGATGTTTCATGCTGGAGAGCTTTGCTCAGCCATGGCAGCTGAAAGACACTCCCCGAGTCAAAAAGATGTTTCTTGGAGTAGCTTCCATGCTTTATTCAACTTGACAAGACACTCTCCCTGCTGGTGGCTGCTGTGATGTGGAGTGTCTGGGCTGCATCTCCCTTCCAGACTCTGCCTGAGCACACACGAGCAGCGGTGCTGCGGCACAACCTCGGCGTCAGCCCCATCGCATGGCTGAAGGAGAGGGGAAGTGGTGCTCCCACTCCAGAAATGTGCTGGATGCAGAGGTGCAGGGGCCACTCCTTTGGGTTTGAACTACAGGCTCAAACACTCTGAATTCCTTCTTTTAGGGGCAGAGAAACCACTCGAGGAACTGGGACTAACTTGGAATTGCTCTAACACTGGAAAAACAGCATGCACACGAGCACTAGGGTAGATGGAAGACTCTGAATTACATAGGGATTTCCATGGCCATGGCCGGCTGAGTGCATCCTTGGAGCCATAAATTTCCATTTCAGATGTCAGAGAAACCTTTAGGAGGGGGGAGAATCCCTTGGCACACAGCAGGACTCCTGTGCTGTGGTGGAGAAATGAGAGGATATTGTGACATTTAGCAGGTGCCAAAGAAACCCGTGCTTTCATTTGCCTTCCTCCTGCCAAGGCAGCAAGTGTAACAAACCTTCTTATGCCAGAAAGGTAACTCTTAAGAGGCTGATCTTGACAGCAGTTCCATCTCTAGACCTTCCTGGTAAACTTGAGCCCTTCTTCCACACATCACCTGCTTAAATATAGATCAGATCAGCAGAGAATGAAATTAATCTTGTTCAAAGGCAATTTTGATGGTCACTGGTAGAAAAACATCTTGCCACAACTTGGTCCAGATCACATCCAGAGTATTTTTCCAGTGCCTGGTGACACAACAGAGCTTGTTGTAAGCTGTCAGTGAGCTTTGTACAGGCTGGGCCTGGCCAAGAGTGAAAAACAGAAGCCTAAAAAAAAACCCATTCTCCCCCAATTTATGGGCTGTGGGGACTGACATAGTGACCACATTTAAATTGCCAAGCTTGGCTTTGTTCAGGAGCTTCACCCACTGGATCTGATCTACTGGATGTCTTCAGCTGCATGTGGAGTATGGAGGAAGCAGTTAGAGTGTGAACAATTCCCAAACAGGCTGCCTTTCTTGAAGACTCTTTGTCATCCAGTCTCTCTTGCCCTCAGCCAAGAGAGCCTTCCTGATGTAAAACTATGTTTGAATTCTTCTGTAATCCCACGTGGCACTTCTTAAGAGACACTGCCACTGTTTTTCCTAGAGAAACTCCTCTTTCTTCTAACGTCTGTAAAGGATCCACCCCAGTTCTGAGATGCTGCAACCTGTCAAGCTCATTCACACCAGCCAAGCAGAAATACCTATTAAAAAAATATCTTTCCAAGATGTCTCTGATTAAAAATTGACCACGGGACTGGATGCTCCTACAGACATGGGGATCGTCCTAAGTATGAGGAGAAAGATCAGGGGACAAGTGCCCACAGTTAGAATTACAGCAGCTTAAGCAGACTTGGCCAGTCAGAAGCAGGAACAAAATGTAATTCATGGATGTGAACCCAAGGAATTTGAGAGTCCAGCTTTCCTTTCTCATGTGTCTCACACTGGAGCGTGACACAGTGACTGTGACCATTTGGTGTCGGAGAAAGACAATTTTCCCTAAAGCCTTGTGGCTAGAGCAGAGCGTTTTCATTTCATTTGATCAGTTAGTGCCAGCCCCTTTGGAAAACACTTCTCCCAGGGCCAGGTGATGAGGCACACCTGAGGATGTCTGATCTGTCCCCTTAGATGTGCACACTCCAAGGTGGCAACTCATGTAACCTCCCTGAGGAGACTGAGAAGGCCCTACAACATCTCCCCATGGCCAGAGGAGCACCTGATCCTTCAAGAGAACATCAGCTCCTCCATTTCCAACTGCTTTTGCTGTCCCCCTGCATCAGCCTCAGCACGTGTTTTGCACCTGGCACCAGTGCCTCGGTGAGCTGCAGCCTGGCCACAAGATCAACAGGTGATGCCAGTGAAGAACATCCAAGCCCAGAGCTGAGCTGCAGCCCTGGGACTCGGCAAAAGGCAGCAGCTATGGCTGTGAGTCTTGATTTCCTCAGCAGTCCCTTGGGAATAGATTTACATCTTTATATTTTTCCAGCAAAGGTCACACAAGCTGTATCTGAGGCTTTGCCATCTGCTGCCACTTGATTTAATCAAAGTCAATACTATAAATTGGTTTTCCAGTGATAAAGAAATGCTCAAAACCAAGAGAACTTGACTGCTCTGCTGTGGGAGGCCACAGTAACAGGCAGGTGCTGTTCAAACTTCTGCAGTTCTGATCTTAGTTTTCCATTTGAGATTCTGCTGTGTCAAACTTCAGTTTATCTGGAAAGGACTGTGTTCCTCATCCCTTACATCTCCTCTTCCCTACCATGCTTCTATCCACAGAGCTATTAATGTGAATATACAATCCCAGCTCTGCTGTGGAGTATCGGGGTGATTCCAAGGTCCAGTTATGCAAAATCTGGATATCTGCAGATATTTAGGTACTTGGGAATCTGCAAACCAGTATGAAAACCAAAAAAGCCAAACTGACTGGCTGGCCCCACTGACTTGTGGAAGCTTCCACACCACATTTAGTATGTTCAGCTTTCATGCTGTTCATTTTTAACACAAACCCAAATCCAAGCCTGGATCCCTTCCAGCTTGACTTCCTTTCCTTTTCAGGTACATTAAAGGCTCTGTGATGTTGCCCATAGAACTATTATATTCCAAGTGGCAGAAATTTAAACCCATTCGATTGACCAAATTTTGTACCAAATTTGGCAGAGGCAGAGCTCTCAAATGCCGGTATTTTGGCTAAGGAGAGCTCAGCTCCCATTGCCCCGTGAGGTTTCAGTCTATGGGCAGCCCAGTAGCACCAAACCAGCAGAACTGGTAGGATTGTGGGAGGGTGCTGTGCTCTGTGTGTCCTACGGAGCAGGTGAGAAATGAGATGTTCCTGGGATGTCCAAACAAAGGGAGGGAGCTGGGGCAGGTACCGGGGCAGGGGCGTGTAGGGGACGTGGGACGCAAGTCCGTAGGAATCCAGCTTCACTGGTTCTGCTGTGCAGGGAGCCAGTTTCTCATAAGCATAATCTGACCTTCTCTTCAAAGGCAAGAGTCCTTCTCACCCCTGAGAAGTTTTCTTTTATAAGATGGAGAGGGACCTTGCACAAGGGACTGGAGTGACAAGACAAGGGGAAATTGCTTCCTGCTGCCAGAACACAGGGTTAGATGGGATATTGGGAAGAATGTGAGGGTGATGGGGCCCTGGCACAGCTTTCCCAGAGAAGCTGTGGCTGCCCCATGCCTGGAAATGTTCAAGGCCAGGCTGCACAGGGCTTGGAGCAACCTGGGATAGTGGAAGGTGTCCCTGTCCATGGCAGGGAGGGTGGGATTAGATCTTTGAAGGTTCCTTCCAACTCAAACCACCCGGTGATTCTGTGATGGAATAAGATTCTCTCAGCCCTGAACCTTGCACTGTGCTGACCCTAGGATGGATGGACACCCAAGGACACCCCAGGGCAGGGCCCTGCCATCACTTACCAGCTGAATGGCGATCATTAACACCGTCTTCAGAGTGAAGGTCCTGTCACAGAGGTCAAACAGATCTTCCAAACTGGGACCAAGCAGCTCCAATACCATGGCGTTGTACTTTCCACATGGTCCGAAGTAATACACCTGGGGGAGCCCTTCAGCTGGAAGAATAGGAAAAGAACTGGAATCAGTCAATGGGACAAAGTTAATTCCCCTCCCCCTGCGTGCACACCTTTTGCTAGGCAGTTTTATTGTCACGTCTTGAGTATTCTATCTGATGCTGCCCAGCAAGGAAGTTCCAGCACAAACTGTGACTGAACCAAAGGCCAAACCAGTGCAGGTTGTGCTCAGCTACACCTTGGCACAGACAAATGGGATTTCAGAGCAATTAACAAATCCACCTGAAAGCATTGAACTTTGGCAGCTTAAAGGCTCGGATTCAGGGAACAAGACATGGAGTTCCCTGTGTTCCACTAAAAACCAGGCAGAGAAGAGCCCCAGATGTGGGCTAGCACTTGTTGGAGCACTCAGGAAGATGACAGTCCTTGGAGAAAATGAAGCATGGCCAAAAAAGGGCTGCTTTGTCACCAAAATAGCACCCAGCCCTTGTTTTTCAGCACAACCTTACACAAAGTTTACACTCAGTAAAAAGGAAAAAAACCTTTTCCTTTAAAATAGGGAAAAGTTTTAAGTTTTGACCAATCACCACACAAAAATAGGTGATCATGTTCATTAGCATATATGCATACACACAGCTATCAACATTGAACTGGTAGGAGCCAGAGCCCATAGTCCCACCCAACAGACTGCTCTGTGAGAGTACAGTGTTGATACTCAGCTGGCAGGGGATTTTTGGGTGGATCAGCTTTCTGAAAGGCATCAGAAGGAAAGGAGAAAAACCAGCCTTGATGTTGGAAGACTCAGAGAGCTGCACAGCACTCCTGGAATTACCTTTGAGTCAAAAAGGAAACCACAGCAGCCCATACAGAAGGAATTTAGTGCAGGCCCAACTGCTCATTTTGCTAATCAGCACCTGCACCAGCACTCGGCGTCCCAGCATCAGCACCAAGCTGGGTAACATGTTTAAATATCTATGTATTTCCAGTCTACACCTCATAAGAGCTCCAAAGCAGAACAGAAAGGTTTTGTTTTGAAATATAGGGCTTTGTCTTATGTCAAAACAAAATATTTACTTGAATGCCCAAAGATACAGCGTCCTGCTATTCAGTGTAAAGGCTGAGCACGGGGAGCACTGCTATGTTTTTTCCCCACAGAGATCCACAAATTACAGTGCATGGGACCTGAAAGCACATTGATTACTGATTTTATGGCATGTTTTAAAAAAGTGCAGGCACACACCTGGATTTGCATAAGTGATCAATGTTAGATATAGCAAAATACTTGACGAATTAAGTGCACGGTTTGGTGTCGGCTCTGTGAGGTGCTCAGTGAAACATTTCAGGCTGGAGAGTGTGTCAGCCACACAACAAGTGCATGTCCTACTCCAGATTTAGGGAAGCCCTGCTAATCCACCCAATGGCACTGGGAACTCTGCAACCTGCCAACAACAAAACAAATGCAGCACTGAGATCACTAAACTGTAAATATCACAGAACTTGTGCTCCCAAGTCCTGCTCCAAACGAACAGACTGCAGTTTGACAAAGATTACCTGAGGAGGGTTTTAATCTCATTAATTCACATGCTCAGGGAATCTGTCATCAGGATGCATTAATGGGATATTACAGAGTATTGCAGGAATTCCCTGTCTAACCAGTGTTTTGTGTCCCATGTAAAACACTGACCCAACCTGGGTTTGGGAGGCTGCTGCTCCTAACAGAGCTCCATGCTTTAGGTAGCAGTAACAGGCATTAAATCCTCTGGGAACACAGGATGGTTTGATGGAGAAGCAATTCAGAAAGCCAAACAATGATAGGATATGATCTAGGCAGCTCCAAGATGATTTCAAATATCCCCAAATCAACACAAATGGCAATTTAATGTCATCAGCTTAGTGCTGAAGGCTGGAATAATTGCAACAGCTCTTGAAGTGACTCACAGTGAGCCACTGGGTTTTCAGTAAAGTCTGATGAGGACTTACCTACAAAGTCACCAAGATAAGCATCTCTGTTTTTTAGAGAATAATAGAATAATAATAGAGAATAAGAGAGTAACAGAATATTTTATGCAAAGTTTAAACCTGAGCCCATTACAGATTCTAGATACAGACAGACAACGAGTACCTCTACCACAATTTCTACAAGTCTCAAATAGTGGAACTGAGGAAGGAATTAGGCTTAGGACTCTGCTAACTAAGGTATGCAGGAGAATAAAATTGTAGAAAGGCTCTTAAAGAAGGTGAAGGAGCCCATTTGCAGATCAGGGGAATATGAGAACATTTAATTTACAGCCTGACTTGGTAAGGGGCAAGCATTGCAATTAAAATGAATTTCCTACTGGGCATAAGACCCAGGAAGACAGATTGCAGCAAGACCCAGAAGGTGGAGATTTCACGTAGGGAAGGAAGCAACACTACTTAGTGCACTCTGGGATCCCAATTCCTTCAGCTTTACCTACTCAGAGCTTACAGCCCAGAGCCTGGCGTACCCTCGTTGTCTTTAACCCTCAGGAAAGCTCTGCTTTCTGTGGGAGCTCTGACAAAGTGAGGCCTTAGTGAAGAACATAAAGAAGCATCCTAAATGTCAGAATACAGGAGACACCATTGGCTTCAGGCGTATTTTTAAGGTTTGATTTTTCCCTGAGGGTTTTCTCTGACTGCCAGCTCTGCAGTCAAGGACTTGCCTCTTGCCTTTGCCAGGATAAAGCTGCTGTAACATCTCTCTGAATTCCAGAGCCAGGCTGCACTGCTGTGTCCTGGATCCAAAGGAGCATCTCTGATGAGCCCTGTGGAGCTCCCAGCCCACAATGAGGATCCTCAGCTCCACACTAGTTATGGAAATAAAGTTGGGAGGGACTTGGCATAACACATCCTCAGCTCACTCAAACTCAACTCAACATTCACCATCTTTTTGTGAAGAGAAAAAGCTCGAAAGATGAACTTGATGTACACATTAAAGGGTGTGCTGGCAGATAAAACTGGATGAAACTTGAGATACAGGCAGCTCCAGAGCCATTATGAATAGTAAAAAGGGTCAGCCTAAGAAAATCTGCATAAAATTTGATTTTGTCACAGCCCATCTGCATAATTTATGACGTAGCTTGGCTCTATTTCAGTGAAAAGCATTGTGTCCTGGTGCTGAGTCCATTGTCACAGTGAACCACAGGAGCGCCATAAATATCACCAGCAGATCCGTAAATACTTAAGAAGGATGTTGCCAGCTAAAGAGATTGATGGAAGAAAAAGGACTTTTTTGCCTGGGCAGTTGGAGTTGAGGTTTTTAATGGAAAGTAATTGCATTGGGAGAGGACTGGAAAGGTCACACAAAGCCACGGTGTCATGCTGTAGGTGAGCAGCTCTGAATTCAGAGACTGTGGGATGAAAAGCCACCAGCAGAGCAGAGTCTCATACTGAGGATTGAAAGGTACAACTCAACACTTGAAGCACAAACCATGATCTTTTTAATGCAATTAATGCATGAAATCACATCAGAACCAGGAATTTCTCCATGGTATCAAACAAGAGCAATACACTAAGGGAAGAAAATAAAGGCATGATATGTGCAGGTTCTCCTTTGGAGGAAAACCAGTTTATTACAGCAGAGACTGCTGCAAGCAGAAATCATCTCAATTTGCTTAACGGCTTTGGTCTCGCTGCTGAGTGATTTGGCTCAGCTACATGGAAAAGGGCCCACTCCACCCTCACTCTCACAGGAAGTTTATCACCCCAATAAACACAGACTGATTGCTGCACCGGAATCCACAGGCAAATTCTGCTATTTCAGCACAGTGATGTCTTGGAAGAAATTCAAGCTGAGCACAGCGAAAACCTAGCAAAGCATTTTGTAGATTAAAGCATCGCTGCTGGAATGAGAGCAAATGCAGACATCAAAGCCAAAAACTCAAGACTTTGATTCCCCCACACTCCTGAGATTGGCCTTGGCTTTCTGGGGATGCTAAACTCTCACTGCTCCTGGGCTGCTACCAAAAGGGACTTTCCCAGCCTTCCTCATGCTCTGTGGCAGAGCAATATGTTGGATCAACCCAAAAAACACTTGGCTCGAGCTTCAACACAAGAATGGGAACAGTAATAAAGAGCAGGATCACTGCTTTTCCAGAGAGCTTCATCTGAGCCGGATTAACACCCCGAGCAACACCTTTCAGAAACTTCCATCACAAGATGAAGTGCCCTGGATGATTTGAGTAATGTTATCTTGCTGCCATATGTTTTACAGCATGACTAATGGCCACAAAACTCCTCAGACATCCAACATACTCCAAAAAACCACATTAGTTCAGGCACACAGACATTCCAAAGCCATTTCCAGGACTGGTTATGAACTGGCGATGGGTAGAGATGCCAATCTAAGGTTATGCCTGAGGGAAATCAGTTTGCCACACCTGCCCTGCATGGAGGGCACAGGAAGCAGAACCCACCTGCTCCAGAAGAACAACTGGCCTGAGGCTCTGTGTGAGCATCACAAGAGGCTATGAATAAACTTCACCAACAGCAAGTAAAATACACCCAAGGAGGAACAAGGGAGCAAGTGCAGGAAGCTGCACGTGGCATCTACATAAATGGAAGGACAAGTGCAACATCCCCATACAGCAAATCACCAGGAAACATCCAGAGCTTGTGATCAATATTACTAGTTTCTGAACCACCTGTGGGTTTTGCTCCCACGGGGAGCTGTTTTCCACTGCCCTTCGATGAAGTGGAGACAAATAGAGGAGCTGATGTCTTCAATATCAAGAATTAAAGAAGAATTCAGACCCTCTCCTCATGCAGGTTTTGACACTGAGCTCTATTGCAGAGGGGAGACACTCCTGAAGAGCCATAAATTCCACACTCAGAGTGGGGAGGAATCCAAGGCCCAGCAAAAGGCTGATGCTTGATGCAAACCCACGCTCTGTGTGGGCAGCAAGAACTCTTTCTGACTGAAAGAGATGCAGACACACACCAGAAGCATCAGTGCACAGAAACTTCTGTGTGGTTTTAAAGAGGCTCTGATGAATGGGCCGTAGATTGTCACAAAATTCTCATTCAGAGCAGAAAGTTTATTTTTACAAATCACAGAACACAAAATTACACGATGAACACCATAAATAGCAACTGTGAGAGGGCTGAATATCTATAGCTAAAATTAAACATGTTCCAAACAAATTAAACAAATTGCTTTAGAGTAGTCAACGCATTTAAGCTGATTACACTAATGAGGATCTACCCTTCTCTTAATTTTCAAATCGGAATAAAATCCTGGCTGAAAGAGAAAATTTGTGATCAACATTGACTGGGCCAAGCTCTCAGCTTTTAACCTCTTCAAACATGTCCCATGTAAATCTACCTGAGCATGTCAGTTAACAGGTTATTTCTGTGAGCTGCAAGTAAAAAGACTCATCCTGCCCTTCACATTTTGGAATAGTCTGCTTCAAAAATAGAAAGATGGGAGAAAAGTTGAGATTGGGCTTATTACTGGTAATAACCTTGTCCTAAGGGTCTTTCATACATTTGATTGGATGCCTTTCAGAGATATCTTCCTTCAAAGTACAGCTGCAAAAGCTTTATAATACACTCCTTCACCTTCAGTCTTCCCTGGAGGAGCTTAAGGAAGGACAGAGATTTTGGGTGATTGAGTGTTTTCTCTTGTTTGAGAAACAGCAGTTGAGATGGGAAGGAAAACAGGCACAAAATGCAATTTGTGACTCCAGCACCAGCTCACCTGCAGGTGGAAAAAGAGGTGGTGGAAAAGGTCTGCCACAATCTCACCAACCACTCCTAAGTCTCACAAACCTTGAACTGGCATAAGATTAGAGAAAGAACCTAAATACAGGGATCTGATCTAAGAACCACACACGGAAACATCCACATGGAGAAATGGGGTTGGAGGAGCCGGAGGACGGCCGGCACTGTGGCAGCTCCAATGGTGATCCACAGAGAGGACCACCATGCTATGAGTGCCTCCAGCCTGTAATGCTCCTGAATAGTTCCCTCGCTCTCTTGAGCTCTGATGCTGTGGTTTGAGAGCCCACAATTTAACTTTAGTTCTTTCTCACTCACCTGAACAAGGTGAAGAGCAGCCAGACACCTCACACATCTGTCCCTGAAAATCCTCCTGCTCTGTTTGCTCCAGCTGCTCCAGACACTCCGCTCTGCTGCCAGCTTTTCACAGCTGCACTTTTTTTGCTTTGTCTGGGCAATAAATCACTTCTCCTAGCAAATGCTGAATGCTCCTGCACCACTGCTTAGCAGGAATTTCTGCATCAGGGCTTTCTGCTTTAGCCCATCGGTGGGTGAGGAGGAGGAGAGGCAGAGCATGGCCCTACTCCTGGCCTTGGACGTGGAAAAGGTGCAGCTCAAACACACTCTGAACTCAAGAGGAAATAACTCAGAGGAGAACATCAGAAGCTGGAAGGGACCTCAAAGGGACCTCAAAGGGACCTCAAAGCTGCCACGGGCAGGGACATCTTCCAGTAGACCAGGCTGCTCCAAGACTCATCCAACCTGGCCTGGAACACTTCCAGGGATGGGAAAGACACAGGAAGGTTTTGGATCAACACCTTCTCCCCTGATAATGGCAGAGAAAGCTGAGCTTTTCATGGGAAGAGACAACACTAAGCATGTAATAGTTGTAAATGAGCTGTGAGGAGACGGCTGTCATCTCCAGGGAGTTTCATGTGGACTCCAAGACTCCAGCCTCACTCCAGCTTATCTCAGGATATGCAGATGTATTTAAACCCTGCTGTGCTTTGTTTCATTTTGGTAGTATTTGGATCTACAAAAAGAAAAGGTACAGGAAAAGGAACAGGAGAAAAACAGACCGGGGAAGGACAGAAGGAAGAACATATTTGTTCTTGATGCTGGTAAAAGTCCAAACAATTTGATTTTTACTTCAACTGCAGAAAAACAAATCTCAGGATCGCTGTGTTATTAGAACAGGGTGGCATTTCTTCTTCCTTGAGTGGTACAAGCTGGTTTCCTGACATCATGGCTTCTCTTAATTAAACAACTCTTCACATCCACAAAGCAAGAAGCACTTGAGGAGGGGGTACCAAGGAGACATTCATATTTGTATTCATAAAGATAAAAAAAGTTTGGGAGGAGAATCAGCCCTATCTGGTAAGGTCAAATTCAGGAAAACTTTCAAAATCTGGGAAATTCACCCAGAAACACCCATTCACAGGCAGTTTTTTAGCTCTAACAATTAAATTAGTCAAGTGAAATTGTTTCTGCTCTTGACAAACACAAAAGAATAAAGCACAGCACAATAAATTCCTTTTTTTGCAAGTTTTTGAGACTGAATTCAGATTTCTAGGGCTTGGGGGAAATGGCTGCATTCAAATCTCCACTGTCGGATTTGATATCCAACACAACGTCTTGCTCCAGTAAGGATGGCAGCTAGCACATAGAACAACATCTTAAAAGAAGGGAAAAATCAGTAAATAATTTTAGAAAAGTGTTTTACACCACCCAAAAAAGTTCTAGCTTAAGTTCTATCCTAATCACCTTTTCCTACACACCTGCAATACAAGGACAAAGATGAAAGAAAACCATTGGAACAGATGCCCAGGGCAGTGGTGGAGCCACTCAATAAAATTCCTGGAGGAACTCAAGAGCCATGTGGATGTGGCACTTGGGAACAGGGAGTCATGATGGCCTTGTCAGTGTAGGCGTATGGTTGGACTTGATGGTTTAAGAGGGATTCTTTTCCAGCCTAAACAATTCCGTGATTCTGCTCCACTGCAGGTCACATGGCCGTGTGAGCTCTGCCAGAGCACATCTGTGTGGCCAGCTGGGTTCTGCTGCTTAAGAACACCCACAAAAACCCAACCAAAAAGAAAGAAAGAAACCAACAAAGAAACAAATTCCCTCCCTCCCCCTCAAAAAAAAAAAAAAAAAAAAAATCCAAGGAGCAATTGGAAGTTGCTTCTGATCAGTTTTCCTCTGCTGTGCAATTGCTCAGACCTGCCTGCTGAGAGGGAGTTAAGTTGAGATGAAATCATGGGTCCCTTGGTAATTTTCTTTTTTTTTTTTATTGAGAACAGGTTCATAGAATCATGGAATATCCTGCATTGGAAGGGACTTACAAGGACCAACAAGTCCAGCTTCTGTCCCTGCACAGACACCCCAACAAGCCCACCCTGTGCCTGAGAGCATTGTCCAAACACTCCCTGAGCTGTGGCAGCCCTGTGGCCGTGATCATTCCCTGGGGAGCCTGTTCAGTGCCCCACCACCCTCTGAGGAAGAACCTTTTCTCAATATCCAACCCAAACCTCCCTAATATAGCTCCAACTATTCCCTCAGGTGGTGTTCCTGGTCACAGGGAGCAGAGATCAGAACTGCCCCTCAGCAACATGTTATGCACATGAAATGATGTGTGTTAATAACATTACAGGTATCATCTAAAGAAAAATCAACAAGAGCTCTTGGTTGCTCAGCAGCACTCAAATTTAACTCCAGAAGCAGTGCCAGTGAAGAAACTACTTCTGGGCAGATGAAAAATGCCACAAAAGCAGCAAAAAAAATTGCTTGTGCTGAATTGCTCCTCTGCTGGCCAGAGAACCATTTTGGTTTGATCACACCAAGTCCCGGGTGGCTCCTGCTCTTCCTCAGCTCATCTCCACAGGAGACTGTTGGCTGGAGGCAGAGCTTTTCCCTGCTTCCTCCCCAGCTGCACACAGGGGTGACACTTCCACAATGACAACGCAGGGCTGAGCTGACAGGTCTGACAGCCTGAGCTGTGGCTCAGCTGCAGCCACAGCACTGAGCAGTGGCCACAGTCACTGTCACCAGGACAGCACAGCAACATAAGGCCAAACTGGCATGTAACAGGCAGGATTTGTCATGGATCCAACAGCATTTTTAACTGGGATGGCCGATCGGGGTCAGATCCAGCTGGACAGAGCAGACAGTGGTATTGGACACATACCTTTGGGTGCTCAGGAGGAAGATGATACTCGGCATTGCTCAGGCAGCTGAAGGCCAGATTCCCACCAGACTGTGGTGGGACAATCTGGTGCCATTTCTGGCAGCACATCCCTATGTGTTACCCCAGAGGTGTGCTGGGATCTTCTTGCAAAGCTGTGGGGGCAGCTTGGGCCCCCAGTATTCCTACTGGGGGGTGGATTTTTGCAGGTTTGCCCCTGCAGCAGCATCAAAGCAGAAAGTGATGGAAAAGAATCGGATGCACGTAAACTCTCCACAACGAACCGAGAGATTGGCATCCATCCGTCCCATCACTACTGCAGGATTGGAGGGAAAAAGCATTTTTTCACATGAGTAGGAAAGTGTTACCCACACGGTCCTTCCAGCCCGAGGGAAAACCTCCCACTCCCTCTAATTGCAGGAGAACCTGCTGCCAAACAGAAGTTCAGAAGTGCTAAATCAGATCCTACCTCCAGATATCATCTCTGTTTCACCTTAAGAGAGTCGAGTAGGAGCGGGTAGGAACTTTCAGACAGAAAAATCATTGCAAAACTTCAGAACTCCAGCCTGACCCATCACACTCAGGCAGAGCCTGTAGCTTATCTTTTAGCAGTGAGAGGAGGTTTTTCAATAGCAGGCAGGGCACAGCTCCAGAACACAAATTCTAAACCCATTGGAAAGCCTGCCTGGGAGGTGGGCAGCCCTCCATAACAGGACTTCCCTGGCACAGCTCAGTGTTTCACCTTAGAAATCTCCAGTGTGTGTAGCATGCCTCTGCTGCGTTGGAAGGGATCCCACTAAATCTGGCACCCACCTTCCAAAGGGGAAAGAGCTTTGTTTGGATCAAGGCAGTACTCAACACCTGACACAGCAGCCCCCCTCATAACTGATTTTGTAGCATTAGATCTCAATTAGTTTTTAAGTGCAGCATCCCCATGGCTTGAAGAATGTACATAGAAGGGACAGGAAAGGGAGACAAGCAGAACAGCCAACCAGCTCCTAATCCTTATTAATTATCCTGGCCCTCATTGCCAAACTGGGTTTTTCATTCCATGTAAATAAAAATTCCAAAGTTTATCTTCAAACATCATGTATCATGTGGACTCCTCATCCCTGGAAGTTTTCAAGTCCAGGTTGGACAGGGCTTGGAGCACTGTCCTGGGATAGTGGAAGGTGTCCCTGCCCATGGCAGGGAATGGAATGAGATGAGAATTAAGGTCCCTCCCAAACCAAACCAGTTTGTGGTTCTGTGGTCTTCACCTCCCCACTCTGATGGCTGAGGAACTCCAGTTTCCAAGCACAGCCTGGGCTGATAGCCAGCAAGGCATATTTCAGCTCAGGGTCTGCTAGAAGGTACCAGAAGCAGCACAGAGACCTTAATGATTAAATGTCTGTCCCTCTCCTCGAGTCCTGCTAGATCCTCAGAGCAAAAGCACATCCCATAGCCCACAACCTGCTCTCAGCGGACACTGCTGACCATGAGAACCCAGTGAGGCATCTGGGATGACCTGGATGAGTCCAGATGCTACAGGTTTATGGCCATGTCAGGCTTCAAGGAAAAATGTCTCCAGGAAAGACATTTGCCAGCTTCCCAGCATCCTGCTGCTCCCCTTCACGTGCTGCCTGGAGACGCTGGTGTTTGATTTGTGATTACTGCCACAAATACCGGAAGAGTATGAGATGCACGAGGACTTTTCGGAACATAAAAAGGAAACTGCCTTAATCTCATATTCAAATATTAATGGCCTTGCTTTAAAAGCATCTGATACCTCCAATTGACAAAACCTAAATTTAGCCCAAGGAAGTCAAAACTTCTGATGCTGAGATGCTGAAATGTGCACATTCAGGAAGCCCTTCCTAACAAGGGAATGGCCACATGAAAGAAAAGCCATGTATTTTTAAATAGTGAAACATAATTCTCTGGAGATCAACAGCAAAAGCCAGCTCTGAAAGCAGCAGGGTCTAACTGAGCACTTTACAGTAATCCACTACATTTTATTCTGCAATTCAAAAGCTTGGAAGTCCAGGATCCCTCAAGTTCAAGCTCCTTGGACTACCCTGACTTCACAATGAAGCTGCTGATCACCATTCCTTAATATGCAGCTCAACGTTAGGGTCTCCAATTTTTGCCTAAAAAAAACATCTTCAGTAGAATGAAACTGTATCTCCATTGTTTAATATCTCCCACCTCTGGCCAAGGGCACATTTCTGTGCAGGATTTGAGAATGGAGATGTTTTTCATCGCTGGTAGAAAATGAACCCAACATCTAAAAACTTTCAGGTCTACTGCAGGCATCTGAGGTGGGGAATGACTGACATGAGATGTGTCCCTAAGCTGTTTCCTTGTAAAGAGATTAAAGTTTTGTATCACCTTGCACAGAGGAGTAACTTATTAAATACTTATAGTCACCGAACACTGGCAATATAAAATATTTCCAGTATTTCAAAGGAGGAGGCTGCAGTACTCATCCAGAGCATTGTAGTGTGACAGGTATGAACAAACCCATACAAGAAGTAGGACACAAAATACCGCAGGTGACAGCCACGTGTTGCTCCACACAAGTCCAAACTGACTTTGGGGTGCATAGGGCAATCCTTGGAAGTGTTCAAGGCCAGGCTGGACAGAGTTCTGAGCAAGCTGGTCTAGTGGAAGGTGTGCCCATATGGCCACAAGATGAGCTTTAAGGTCCCTTCCAATCCAAACCACTCTATGATTTTTTGATCATCTCCACCCAGCAGCTCCATCCCCCCCAAACCAGCCCTCTGCTGAGGGGTGACCTGGCTCAGCTCCTGGCCACAGCAATGTTTCCATCCAGGTGGCAAATATGAGTGGGAATGCTGAAGATTATAGTGGCTGCGGCCACTGTTAATGGGTATGTTCCCTCTTCTTAATTAAACAAGGGTGGGGACCACTTGCACTAACCCTCCCTCACATGACCTGGAGTTACTCCTGCTCCCTCGGGGAAGAGAGTTGTGCACAATGACCTCCACATAAAATTGTGGTGTTGGCAGCTCCACCACAGCGACTTGTTTACATCCATGCTATAACAAGCTTTACCAAAATGACCCATAATTGCCATGTGAATGACAGCATTGTGCAACTGGCATGGAAAGAATTTCTTCATAAAGCACACCGATACATATAAAGTGTGTGTGGGTAAAGCAAGAGCAACACAGAAAAAGGTGCTCAACACAAGCAATCCCAACAGGAGAACTCCATAAGCAGCATTGACAGCAGACAGCTCAGCCACACTGAGGAATATATATGCAAATATTGACTAGACTATGCAAAGGATTGGTTATTTATAACACCTTCATTTCCCTCAGTCCTACCTCCTGACAAGTAAACAGACTGCTTCGCTCTGGAGAGTTGTGCAACACAGAGAGATCCCAAAGTAAACACACAGATTCCATACTTCACTAGAGGTGAACTTGTTTACAGAACAGGAATTAAAACAAAACCGCAGAATCCGTCAATATTCTATATGTACTGACATACCCCTCCCTGACTCAGAATGTTCTGCTCCTACACTGTGACTCATCCACTGCGTGGGCTGGGGACAGCAGAGATCTCGGTTTCCTGGGATTCTCCAGCGTATCAGACTCCTCTTCTGCTTCCCACCACGCCACTGTGGAGGCTTGTGAGGTCCCACATCCACTTACCAGTGCTACCTGCCCGTGCTGGGAATGACCACTGGCTACAGTCATGGCACAGAACTCAATGCACGGTGCCACGTGTCTGAATGAATCACATGTGCCAAGGTGGGACTGTGAGGGGTGGGGGAAGGTGTGACTCATCTGCCAGCTGATATAAAAATAAACTACTACTGAATCAAAAATGCATGACTTCTGCACACGATGTGCACAGGCAGAAGCTGTCACTATGTGGAAACTTGAGCATCAGCTCCATGCAGCCAGAAGAAACCCGGAAGCATGCAGTGCTCCATTTTACCTTCCAAAGGTGATGCTTACAGGGAAGGCATTCCATATGGCCTCAACAGGGAGAGATGCCAGAGGTGCTTTGAAATGTGGTAACAAATTTCAGAATAGTTTGGGTTGGAAGGCACCTTAAAGTCCATCTCATTTTACCCCCTCATGGGCAGGGACACCTTCCACTAGACCAGGTTGCTCCGAGCCCCTTCCAACCTGGCCTTGCACACTTCCAGGGATGGAGCAACCTGTGCCAGGGCATCACCACCCTCACTGCCAAAAATTCCTTCCCAATATCCCATCTAACCTTGCCCTCTGGCAATGGGAAACCGTTTCTCCTTGTCCTGTCCCTCCAGGCCCTTGTATCAAATCCTCTCCAGCTCTCCTGGAGCCCCTTCAGGCCCTGGCAGGGGCTCTGAGGTCTCCCTGGAGCCTTCTCCTCTCCAGGTGAGCACCCCCAGCTCTCCCAGCCTGGCTCCAGAGCAGAGGGGCTCCAGCCCCTGAAACATTTCTGCGCCCTCCTCTGGACTTGGTCCAGCAGTTCCTGAAAAGATTAGATTCTTCTAATCTGGAACCAGCCTCAAAACAAAAAGACCATTTCTGTTATCCACAGGCAAACAGAGGCCACAGGACAAAGCCAATGGAATCACTGTGACCACGGTGTGCCACCAGCAGGACCCAGCTGCTGCAGGACTCCTGCAAGCCATGGGAAAAGCAGTTGCTTTTACTCATCCCAAACCAAGCAGGAGGGTCCTGGGATGCTGCTGGCTCTGCAGGGGGCAGTTCAAGCAAAGCCAAAGCTTTGTCCTTTGGTAACTGCCCAGAAAGTTAAACCATTCCAGGAGCTGGGTCTGTTTGACCATGGACAAATTACTCAGTTTATTCCACAAACTTCAAGTATAGAGGACAAATGACATGCTCAAATGATTTATCCAGTACCAGAAACATGTTGGAGACTTGAATGATCCTGACTTCAGTCAGGATGCTGGAGCAATGTGGCTTTTAGGACAAAAACCAATCATTAAACAGTTCAGTACAAGACTGGCATTACAGGACTGATGAGAGCAATGCAACTAGTTTGCACAGAGATGATTAAAACTACTTCAATTACCTTGGTGAGCAAATGGATCATATCCCAGACTACCTAAAACCTAAATGAATTACATTTCCTAAAGGAAAGATGTCCTTTCCTGAGACACCCTATGGATTGACCATCAGGTCTCTGACTCCAAGCCCATGCTTTGCTCTTTTGTTTTGCTGCTCACATGAAGGTAAAGCACTCAGACACTATTTTAGGTTATTAGATATTTAACTCCACAGCGAGAAGGAAGAAGCTAGCAGATGGTCACTGTGCAGCACGGCCTTGCTCGACTTCTGCGGGGAGAAATGTTCAAGGAAGAATCATGAAAATCCATTTCTATGTGCAAACATTCCTCCAGTTAGAGGAAGGGAATTACAGGGAACTGTTAGCTTCCCTAAAACAAGGAGGCACTAAAACAGCAGAGACAGCATCAAATATCCAAAGCAGCACATCAGAGACATCTGTTTGACAGTAAGCTGGGAGCTTGTGTTGATCTATTGGAAGGAAGGAGGGCTCTGCAGAGAGTTAGATCGGTTGGATGGATGGGCAGAGTCCAACAGCATGAAGTTTAATAAGTCTAAGTGCCCAGTTCTACATTTTGGCCACAAAAATCCCCTACAACATTACAAGCTGGGGACAGTGTGGCTGGACAGTGTCCAGGCGGAAAGGGACCTGGGGGTGCTGGTCAACAGCCGGTTGAATATGAGCCAGCAATGTGCCTTGGTGGCCAAGAAGGCCAATGGCATCCTGGCCTGCATTAGGAATCGTGTGACCAGCAGGAGCAGGGAGGTCATTCTTCCCCTGTACTCGGCACTGGTGAGACTGCATGTTGAGTGCTGTGTCCAGTTCTGGGCCCTCAGTTTGGGAAGGATGTCGAGATGCTTGAGCGCGTCCAGAGGAGGCAACAAGGCTGGTGAGGGGTTTGGAACACAAGCCCTGTGAAGAACGTTTGAAGGAGCTGGGGTTGTTTAGCCTGGAGAAGAGGAGACTCAGAGGTGACCTTATTGCTCTCTACAACTTCCTGAAGGGAGGTTGTAGACAGGTGGGGGTCGGTCTCTTCCACCGGGCAGCACTGACAGAACAAGAGGACAGACTCTCAAGCTACATCAGGGAAGGTACAGGTTGGATATTAGGAAAAAAAATTTCACCAAAAGGATAATAAAGTACTGGAATTGTCTTCCCAGGGAGGTGGTAGAATCACCATCTCTGGATGTGTTTAAAAAAAGACTGGACATGGCACTTGGTGCTATAGTCTAGTTGAGGTGTTAGGGCATAGGTTGGACTTGATGATCTTAGAGGTCTCTTCCAACCTCATTATTCTGTGATTCTGTGATTCTGTTAGTTGGTTACTCCTGACTCAGGACTTTCTCTGAATCCACTGGATCCATCCACCAGTATTGAGCAATTCTGAGAAGCATCAAGAAGAGCCACATTCCTACAGTTTAGATCCCTCCAACAAACTTCTCCCTGCTCCATCACTTAATCTAGTGTGAAGCATCTTAAGATGTCTGAGACACATAAAATCCAGTCTACTCCTTTGCTAATCCAAGCTGACTAGGGATCCTCATCCAAGCCACGTGGCAGGCAGAGAAACTGGTGCTGCTGGGAGGGAACAGATGCAACCTCAGTGCCCTGTCAGAAAGTCTTGGAACATGGAAGCTGATGGAGCACGTAGCACAGGGAGCCACAGAGTCACTGCTAAGGAAGAGGCAGTTATCACATCCTCTGTTCATGTGGAAACATCTCACATGGAAGCTCATCCCAGGATTTAGCTTCTGAATTACTGAGCTATCTGCTACTCTGTCCAACTGTACCAAGGGAAATGCAAAACTTGACTGAATAGCTTAGAAAAAGGGGAAAAAAAGACTATTTTCACTAGTTTTTGATCATGTCAAGTGAACCAGGTTATTGATACCCACATATACCCTTCAGGCACTGGCCAAGTAGGTCGGTCCCTTCCAGCCTAAGTTTTCCTCTGACTACTACCCAAGAGTAACACATTTAAAATGTTGATTCTGAACATCCAAGAAGGAAATCACCATTAAAACTCTTCTTATTAGGAAAAAATCCCCCATTTTTCTCCCAAAGCTGCAGGTGATGACAGTTCTGATATCTCAGAGCTCACTGGGACCATCTGGCTGCACACGCAGTTGAACGCGGCCGCTGAGCTGCCGAGGTGGCTCCCGTGGTGTCACAACCAGGCTCCCTCTGCTCTCCCTCCTTCAGCTAATGGTGGGAGCTGCAGCCAGACACGTCATTTGGCAGGATTAATTGGCTAATTTATTGAGCAGAATGTCACATGCAACGCTACTGTTGCTCTGAGTCATGCACACCATGTGTTCGGACACTTCTAGTCTTTGTTTGGCAAGTGTAGGACAATTCCAAGTAACCAGACATCCCAACTGGAAGTTCAAGCCTGGCTGTTTGAGCAGCTCCAGAGCAAGGACCATTACGGGGAGCCTGGCAATAGCAACGTCACTGAGAGCAAACTCCTCTATTACCCCAATGTTGGCACTTATTTATCTGTTTTTCCAGCCAGACACTCCTCCCAAGTCAAGCCTCCCTGCTCCTGGCAGCTTGTCTCCACCAAAATTTGTTTTGCTCGGATTCCAGGTTTCATAGTGAGACCAGAACTGTAGTTCACATCCTCCACTCAAGTCTTGGCCAATTTCCAATAGTTTTAGCAATACTGCAGCACAAGAGCTTCTAAAGGCATCCAACAGCTCATCAGAGTGACACCCGTGGGACCACAAAGAGAGAAACAAGAGTCAGGTTGTTCAGGAGCCTTCTCAAAAGTCCCTTGACAAATGCTCCAAGACAGTAGATTCAAGACTAGGAAGGAATTCCTCCCTGTGAGGGTGCTGAGGCCCTGGCACAGGGTGCCCAGAGAAGCTGTGGCTGCCCCATCCCTGGAAGGATCCAAGGCCAGGCTGGACGAGCAACCTGGGATAGTGGGAGGTGTCCCTGCCCATGGCAGGGGGTGAAATGAGATGGGCTTTAAGGTCCCTTCCAACCCAAACCATTCCATGAATGCTCTGAGTGGGTAAGTATTACAGGATGGAAAACTTAAATTCTTTAGGAACAGGGGAAAACCTAAAAATACTTCATCTGACCAAAATAAAGCCATTCCTTCAAACTTTGATCAGTTTTATATTTCTGTAATAACATCTTTAAAGAGTGGAAGGAGGCCAAGTGGTATAGAAAAAGCAGACTGGGATTCACTCATGTGTCACAAGACATGTGGGCTGGGGTATCCCAGAGATCACAAGCACCAACAGAACTCCAGCAGGAAGTTTAACTTAGTATTTTGGTACTATATTATTACCAAAGTATTTCTGGATGTCCATCAGACATTCTCTGCAATTGGAAGCTGGGTCCATTCAAGGGAAAACAGGAAAAATGAAATAAAATGTATAAAAAACCTACAGTAATATAAGAAACTTGTCAAAACCCAAAGTCAATACATGATCAAGGCACAGAAGGAGCAGAGAAGGTTGTTGCTTCACAGAGACTTCCCTGAGCAGTGGACCATCCTGCACGAGACCGTGGAAATCCTTGGCATGGGAAACAGCACATGCTAAAAGGCTCTTCAGGCTTAAAAAACAACCATAAATTCAGGGAAGAAAAATCCAAACACTATTAAACACAACTCAAGCTCTGTATCAGGGAAATCAGAGACTGCCAGAAAAAATGTATAAAAAATTTCACCTTTGGCTGATCCTGCTCTATTTTTCTCCTATTTGCTGTAGACCATGATTGCACAGAGGAGCCATGGGGCTTGTGGACATTCTTATGATTTAACAAGTAAAAATGAAAACCATTTCCTAGGTTTAAAGACTTTAGATCACCTACTTAAGGGGTGTTGCTCTATAACCAAATAACTTTCCATCCATTGACAATTCCTGTGTTTTACAAACACACAAGGGTATTTCCATATCAGTGAATCCTCACAAACTCGACATTTTAGGTCCACACAATTACCCAATATCATCATTATGATCCAATTCTCACCAAATCGCTTCCAAAACTTGTGTGAGACTAAAAGGAATTGGCCCAGATCCCTAAGTTCAAGTCAGAGTTACACAAGAAATACTACAGTGGTGTTTGATTTAATAAAGAAATCCCTTTATTAAAGAAATTTAATAAAACTTTTGATAAGCTTAAGGTAGGTTTACTCACCTGCACTTCCAAGTTGTTTATAAAACCTGTATTCTAAATGAAGCTGTGGTGCCCGGGATTTAATTGGTTCCTAGAACAGAAATAAATTGGTTAAAATCAGTTTGACTAAAAGAAGTTCTGTCCTATACTTGAAGATTTGTGCATAATTAAAACACCCCAAATTGAAATTCTAACAACAGACTTCACCATTAAATGTCATTTAAATAAGAAAAGAACAAAAAGCATTGGCTCTCTGGAGGAGAAATAACATTCTCATTTGAATACGAAGCTCATTCGTTGCGGCGAAATTCAAGGATCGTTCCACAGAGCTCCAGGTCCTTGAAGAACAACCCTGGACACTGGCAGAGGGAAGTCAAGGTTGCAAAAGCTCAAGCCCCAGTTCACTCTGTGGGCACTGTGATTGCCCACAGCACTTTTGCTGGTCTCCAGCCTGTATTTCTGAAAAATGTTGAGTCATACAAGTGTGTTTTAGATCAGACCACAGTTGCTCACAGCAAGCACCACAGTGCAGCCAGACAGCTGGGAAAAAGGAAAAAGTCTCCCCCTCCTTGTGGCAGGTGTCAGTCAGACATCTTGAAACACTCAATAATATTCTATTTTTATCCACAAAATACAAAAAAAATAAAATGGTAAGTCTGCAGTGCACCCAAACCATCCCATTCATTAAGTGTTATTCATCTGAGTTTTACATACAAGACTTAATGCCTACAATCCATCAAGGCATTAACGTGCAAGATTACAGAAGTTCTAAAAATATAAAGTTAATATGGAGAGGATTAAGAGACTGGAGTAATTACATTTGCAATAAAACTGTGCACTTGGGATAGGCATGGATGTGGGTTTACCAACTGCCCAGGCAGCCTGGAGATAGGAGTTAATACTGGCTTCAATTTTTGTTGACCTCTCGTCTGCACTGTAAGACTGATGTCCACACTGGCTGTGAACTCCACAGTCAAGGCTTTTCTAAGTGTGGAGAAGGAATTCTGTAGAGGAATTCAGGCAATTTGACTTGTATCCAAGCTGTTCCTCATCAGCTCAAGTCATCCCATCCATTTCCCAGCAAGGGGAATTAATGCTCCTGGTTACTTCTCAGCTTAATCACAGAATCATTGAGGTAGGAAAAGGCCTCCAAGGTCACAAAATTCCTGATGTTTTAAAGCTCCAGAAGACAAAACTGACCAAATTCTCAGCAAACAATGTGAAAAAATATTCTGGAGGAAAAACTGAACCTGCAATGAAGGCAAACACAAAGCAACACACAAAGAAGTTTGTTATATAAGTCACATTTAAATTATAATTGTTGGTGGCTTGAGGGAGGGTCTACAGACACCTGCAGAGCACAGGGATTCAGGGCAACAGGAACCTGGCATGTTCAGGGTGTAGTTTATTTATCTAAACATGTAAAGGGGAAGGATTGATGCAGCAGGACATGATGCTGCTCATGACAAAATCAGGGGAGGCAGCCCTGAACTGCTTCTGCATCAGGAGCTGCTGGAGCCTGAGCTCTGGATGCTTGCCAGTCATGGCAGCTTCTGAGAAGATCATACCAGCACAGATGGTTGTCCTGCAGGCCAAGGGCTTAGGGATGATGGCAGATTTTGTGTTTGCAGTAAAAATAACTGAATTGCTACTGCCTAACAGAGAAAATCCACAGCTCGAACCAATGGCATCATCATTGCTGCGAGGGGATGGCCTGGTACTTGTGCTCTGACTGCAGCTGGATGGCACCAGGCCGGAGTGCCACAACAAGGCAGAATGGCTTCCTACTGCCAGAGGGCAGGGTTAGATGGGATACTGGGAAGAAATCCTTCTCTGTGAGGGTGGTGAGGCCTTGGCACAGGTTGCCCAGAGCAGCTGTGGCTGCCCCATCCCTGGAAGAGTCCAAAGCCAGGTTGGATGGGGCCTGGAGCAACCTGGGATAGTGGGAAGTGTCCTTGGTGTTCCACCATAGCAGGGGAATGAGATGAACTTTAAGATCCGTTCCAGGATACCCAAACCCATCTGGGACAGTATGTTCCTGAATTCCTCTGCAGGCATTAATTTATTTACTTTAGGGAACATCTCACATTTGCCAACAGGTGTGAGAACAAGTCCCTCCTTCAAAGCTGTAATTATTTTTCAGCTACTAGACAGCATAAGGGGAATGCCAGAGATAAGGAATCTGAGGCACTCAAACATGATCACAATTAATGCACCAAGTCCAACCTGATTTCCTGTCACCAGAGTGGTTCATTCTGTCATTTTGCCAGATAGCATCAACTGGGCAAACTGGGGGGGTTGCTGCAGTGTCACACCACAACTTTAACTTCAGATTTTAGGGCTTGGATTATGTTTAAAGCGTGTTCTCAATAGAATTCAGCACATCAGGTGAAGACATGGAATCTGAAACACCAAGGGAGTAATGAAAGTCTGAGTTTACAGATAGGAAAAGTTAAGGCCTAAACACAAACTACTAGGCTGTGAGTTTATAAATGTGAAGAGCTACAAGTTAGGGAGTTCCCCACCCCCCAGATTCCACAGATGATGAGACTGTATCTTCTCTGCAACCCAAGGCAGCCGGAGGAAGGACTGACCTTCACCAAATTGGATCTTGTTGCGCCTGTTGCACCCGCAGTCTCTCAGTATCACACCAGACCCAACTGTACTCTGCTCCTCCAGGAAATTTTAACCAAAGGAACACACTCTTTCCTGCCTCTTGGCTCTAAAATCATGGACCACCAGGCTGCACAGTGCCATGCTCCTAACCAAACATTCTGACAGCTGGAGAATTCACAGTCTTGAATGGAAAGGTTTGAGCCATGGAGCAGCAGGAGGTGCAAACCCACTACCAGTGCCCTTCACTGGGACCTGGGCAGAGCAACAAGGCTCCCACTGCTCTAAGACAGATACAGACCCTTTAGGTACCAAAAACCTTCAGCAGGTGGAAGGATGGTTTTTTTCCCTGCTTTTAGTGCTTTTAAGAACTTAGCTTAGTTTTAACAAGCTGAGGGTAGGAGCAGCACTGAGCCCAAACTGAAAAACTTGCTTTTGGTCTGAATTTTTAAGACGAAGTACAAGAGACCTGAAGCTACTACTTACCAGTTTGATCGCTACATATTCATTGGTGTAGAGATTTTTACCTGCAAAGGGAGAAGGAAAAAAATCTTTTAGTTCCACATTCAACACTTGCAGCTTGAGGCACAATGAGAAATAATGACACTGATGCCAAAGGGCTGTTTTCCCAATTCCCCCTGAAGTTCCTGCTTTTAACAAAGTATAATCCTGAAAATAATCAAAATAATGAACAGTTTGCAGCAGTTTAGCAGGGCAGGCAAATAACACCTTCCACCCAGCACAAGGCAATTGTATTTTATGGCAGCACTTTTGCTCCATGCATGTGTTAAAGGAGGTACTCCAGACACACTAGGCTTCATTATCCATGATGCCAACAAAGTCTGGGGAACAAAAAATGAAGAGTCAGAGTGTCATTGCTTTCGGAAATGTCTTGGATCTGCTGGACACTGAACAATTTCATCCTGGGATGTGCAGGGAGTTTCACTAGGTTGATCATGCTCTGGGAAGCAGGAAGGGCAGGAGCGTGAGATGAGCACAACAAGCCAAGCTCAAATCCAGGTGCACTGAACCAGAGCTAGGACCCATGTGTGCTACAGCTGGAGGGGAATTTTCCTCCAGGAGCCTGTCTGGTGTTTGAAGCAAGCCCTGGGCCTCCTCAGTGATCTGAGGCAGTGATGCACAGCTCCATGTCACGGAGCATCTCTCCCTGTGTTCTGACACTGCCACTTATCATATCACTCAACATCCTCTGCTTCACCTGCCAGGGAATTTGAGCAATCACTCCCCCTCCACCTGGCTCATGCCTGACAGCAAACTCTCCTGGAAGAGATATCACAAGGAATGATGCTTGGGCAGTCCCTGGACCCCTCTGTCCCAGTCCCACTGTCCCCTTGGAGGAAGGAAGCCCCCACCACAAAAGCTCCCTGTGAATTTATTTAAGGAAACGTTAACCTTTGTCATCAATGTCACAGAACAAGTCATACTTTTACTGAGCAACTCCAAAATTCAGGAGCAATCCAGGATGGAAGTTATCAGGGCTTATTTGTAGCATCAGCTTTGCTCAGCTCTCTTACTCATTTATTTTCTAATTCCTGTAATGGATATTGATGCTTGGACAGCCCAGCGTTTGAGAAAGCCCAGGACATGGAGTGACATCATTCAAAACAGGCAGGAGCTGGAGTAGCTCTTCCATATCCACGACAGCATTAAAAAACCTTCCATGTCCTCCTCAGCACAAGATACAACAGCACAGGGAGACTCAATAAAAATAAAGACATTATGAACATGGGAGAAGACACACAGTAATCTTTAAATCCCGAAGTATCAGGGGAAATTTAGTTTACAACAGCTTCATGTTCTCTGCATTTAACTTCTTTTGATGCTTTCCCTGCTGTATCAGTCAGGGTACTTCTGGCCTCTAAATCTGTGACTGGGTGTTCCCAGGCCCAGTCTGCACCAAGCAGATTTTTTTAACGTCCCTCAGTAATAGAAGACATCATAGCTCCAACCTGTTTAGGTACGTGGTGATGCACAGGACAGGGATTTAAATGCAAGGTTAAATATCCTCAGAGGGGTGTTTTCTGCCAGCAGAGCTGAAAGCTGAGCCCCAGCATTAACCCCTGACACACAGGGGGAGTTTTCATGTATTTCTTTCCATCTTTTAGAAAAAGACATAATATTATGCCCAGATTGGAAACGAAGAGTAGAAAGGAGATTTTGCAGTTTCATGAGGAACCTGCTGACACCAGAAAGCATTGAAAGAGCTCACAGGCCAAATCCACAGAAAAGCAGGTGGCAGATAAACCCCTCCACCCTCTGAGACAGACTAGGGCTCCAGCCAACAGCTGGGGGGGAGAGAAGACGTGAGGACATTAAGGGAAGGAAATCTAAATACACTTGGATTATCTGCTCTGCATTAGCTACCAGCAAATAAGCCACATTGGCAGCTCCAGCTTTATCTTGCTCCCTGAAACTGCCTCTTCCCCTCCTCAAATCGAAATCCCAGAATGGTTTGGGCTGGAAGGGCCCTTAAAGACCATCCTATTCCATCTCTGCCATGGGTAGGGACACCTCCCACTAGCCCAGGTTGCTCCAAACCCCGACCAGCCTGGCCTTGGACACTTCCAGGTGTCCAGAGGCAGCCACAGCTGTTCTGAGCAATCTGTGCCAGAGCCTCACCACCCTCACAGGAAAGTATTTCTTCCCAATATACCATTCTGGCAGTAGGAAGCCACTCCCCCTCATTGTGGCATGCCAGGCCCTTGTCCCAAGTCCCTCTCCAGCTCTCCTGGAGCCCCTCAAGGCACTGGAAGGGGCCCCAAAATCTCCCCAGAGCCTTCTCTTGTCCAGGTGAGCACCCCCAGCTCTCCCAGCCTGGCTCCAGAGCAGAGGGGCTCCAGCCTCAGAGCATCTCCGTGGCCTCCTCTGGACTTGTTCCAGCAGCTCCGTGTCTTTCTGCTGTTGGTCCCAGAGCTGTAGACTGGAGCCTAGATCTTTCTGCTCTAATTGAAACATTATCTGGTATTTTCAAAACAGTGTTCAGGTATAATTTAAAAATGGTGATTAACACAGTTTTTCACCCTGCTTGAAACTGGAAAAAATGTTAGAAGATCAGCAGGCCCCAAACCAGCAGAAAAGCTGCTTTTGTAGGTTGCCATGTTAGAGCAGTTCCATTGGAACTGGGAAGATGCTCCCAAAAGTGACAATCACCCAGCTGCCTACCAGGCTGCAGTCTGAAGTCAGAAACTCTGCTTCAAAACAAGTAAACCAGCAAAATAAATACTTAAACATGATAATAGCATCTGATACTGGGGAAGTAATTCCAAAATAACAAGTCGTGATTTGACTGGAACAATGTTAGATGTGGAGGGCAGGGCAGTAGGTCCTGAGAAGCACCTACACCAGGAGTTGTTAGTTTCAGACCTGCTGTAGAAGGGACAGCAAATCAGGCATGTCTCAAGTACTCAATGAACTGGTCCCTCTGCAGATGCATCACTTTGGAGATGGATCATTTTGGGCTTCTCTGCTGTCCCCAATCCATCCATACATTCACCACATCTCACTGCCAAGGCCTTGAGAAATCCTTTTGGGGAATTTTCCCACGTGAATGCTGGTGACGTAATGCATCCCTTCTCCTTTGGAATACGCAGTTCATAATTGTCAGTGGAACTACCCAAAAGTGAGGCATGGACTTACTGCTCCATAAAAAGCATTGCCTCAACTTGAAAGGCTTTTGCCAGCACAGTTACATCTCCTCACTGTCCTACAGATCTTTGGTTGTGCTAAGTGAAGGTGCAGCTCCTGCTCAGGGCTTGTTTCAGTGGGCAGGTAACTGTCTCCTGTGAGCCTTTGCTCCTCCCTGCAAGCTGGGAGGAGGAGGGAGAGTGAACCACTGCAGCTTGGACAGTGACAGCACAACCAAGGGGGGGATCTCTGTCTGGAGCAAGCCAGCAGAGAGATTTTGGGGATCTACCCAAATCTTGGATGCTGTGGCTGATCACAGGACTCCATACAATGAGTCAAATCCCCATGAACCCTCAAATCCATGCAGGATCTGACATGGAGACTGGCACTATATTCCTGCTAGTACACTGAGCCACTTTGGAAACCAAAGCTCTTGTAGACCCTCTGCTCTGCAGCCTGTCTGAAGAAACAGCTACTGCTTTACCCCATTTCAGTGTATTACTCTGGGCCAGACCACACAATCATTAATTTTGTAAAAGATGTCCAAGATCATCAAGGCCAACATTCGAACAAGTCCCACCATTCCCACTAAACCACACTGTGCAGTGGTACATCTCCTCCTTTTCTGAACACTTCCAGGGATGGTGACTTCGGTGCTTCCCTGAGGAGCCTGTTCCAGTGCTCATCCACCCTTTCAGTGAGGATTTTTTTTCCTAATATCCAGCCTCACCTCAGTACAACTTGTGGCCATTTCCCCTGTCCTATCAAATGCTAAGTTTTGTGTTCAGCTTCCCATCTCAGCTCCTTGAGGGCTGGAATCCAACCGTGCTGCTCCCAATGCTCCAAAAAAATCGCATCCTTGGATGATCTGTGTTTTCAGGAAGAAAGACCAACCCAGAGCAGTGAGCTGGATATATACAGCAACCAGTTTCATTAGCTAAGTGCCATCTCCTCCCTGAAGAATCAAACAAGAGCAGCTTAAACTGAAAACACAACACCTCAAAAAAGAGAAGTTCTTCAGGGAATTGGAAAAGCCTATTTTCCCTTTGCTTATCAGTGCATGACTTTGTTCTGCCTGTGATACTGGTGCTGAACTGCTCTGAAACCATGTAAAAAATAGGCAAAAAGCAGAGGACACATCATTCAACTTTGCAGGACAAAACTGTTATCAGAGACTTGTGTGCTCGGATTTCAGCTGCTGCTTCTCCTTCCCCCCAGCGATAATTACCATGGGCTGTGCAAGAGAAATAGCTGCTACTTGAGCAAACAGGAACTCTTAAAGTGATAGTGACTGGCAAAAAAAGCAAGAGAAATGAAAAAAGAGAGAAATACAGCATCTGTAAGAACCTTACAACAAATTGTTATCAGTATGTGTGGCTCATTGCCTAAATTTTTAGTAAACTAGCATTAACAATACATGTATTATTTAAAAAAAAGAAACTCAATTAACAGGTGTTGTAATTTAAAACTGAATTTCTCTGTAAACTGACTTTTTCAGAAGTCCATGTGAAGTCTTCTTTAAAGTAAAGACTTAATGTAAAGACTTCTGTAAAGTCCATGCCATGAAACTTTACATGAGTCACAAACCCAGTATCACTAAAATTTTGAGAAATGTGAAAAAGAATCCTGGAAACAGGAGCTGCCTCCCTGCAGTGTGGGCAGCGAGGAGGGGGGATTCTGCCCCTCTGCCTCACTCAGGTGAGACCCCACCTGCAGAGCTGCCTCCAGCTCAGGGTCTAACAGCAGCAGGACATGGAGCTGCTGGAGCAAGTCCAGAGGAAGCCACGGAGATGCTCTGAGGCTGGAGCCCCTCTGTTCTGGAGCCAGGCTGGGAGAGCTGGGGGTGCTCACCTGGAGAAGAGAAGGCTCCAGGAAGATTTTGGGGCCCCCTCCAGTGCCTGAAGGGGCTCCAGGAGAGCTGGAGAGGGACTGGGGACAAGGGATGGAAGGACAGGACAGGCAGGGACAATGCCAGAGGGCAGAGTTAGATGGGATATTGGGAAGAAATTCCTCCCTGTGAGGGTGCTGAGGCCCTGGCATAGGGTGCCCAGAGAAGCTGTGGCTGCCCCATCCCTGCAAGTGTCCAAGGCCAGGCTGGTCGGGGCTTGGAGCAACCTGGGCTAGTGGGAGGTGTCCCTGCCTGTGGCAGAGGTGGAATGGGATGAGTTTTAAGGTGCCTTTCAACCCAAACTAGTCTGTGATTCTGTGATTTGGGCACCAGCTGAATAAACTCAAGAGCCATATATCCAGAGGGATCCACTACAGCTGCTAAACCTCAGAGCAGAGCTTGGATTACAAAGCAATTCAACATCTCCCTGGGGATCCTGAGATCTTGACATTTGCTGGGGAGGGCTTTGAGAATCCAACAGAGTAATTCATGTTATGTCACTGTAAGGATCCAAATTTATCTTTAGCTGCCAATTATACTCATGCACAGGAAGGTGGAAGTTTCCACCCTTGCCCTTGGTTTCTCTCCACCTTAGGAGTGTTATCTCTACTCAGATGAATCAATAAAACTTCTCTGATGCAATGCTGAAACCAAAATACTCATTTACTGAGACACACCAGAAGTGAGCTGGTTGATCTTCACACCATGGAACGGCAGCACACGTACTGATGCAATAACCCAACCTCAGAGCAGGAAATCACGCAGATTCATTGAAGAGGACAGATTCTGAGCGGGACTCTACAAAGACACTCAGTAGTGTTATGACCCTTGAGTTATGTGAAGCAACACCAGCTGCTTCACCCATCTCATTTAAAACACAACCATTGTTTTTTTAGGATGACTTAAGAGCCCAGTGCAGTGCTCTGCACTGGTCTCTCAAGTAGTCCTAAACAAACAATGCATCAGTGGAACCATCTGTTTTGGGCAACCAGCTGCAAGATGTGGTTAGGAAACCAACAGACCATGAACAAATGCCGGGCTGCTGGGCCAGCTGAGGGAGCCAGATGGCCACTTGGCACATCCTGCTCCTCGCCAGCAAGTCCAACGCATAGACAGAGCAGGGACAGAGTGATGGGGCTGAAATTAGGGCAGTGAGGTTACAAAAGGACATGGAATTAAGACTGAGTGCTGGGAAAGAGTCTCACCCATCCCTTTAAATGGGTGTTCTAGCTTATAAACAAAAAATTGAGAGCAAAATGTAGCAATTCACAGTTAAGAATTTTTTTCACCTTAGGCAAGACATTCAGCGCTGTGAACAGTCATCATTTGTTGGGATTGTTCAAAATTTGCATCTTTGGCCTCTCCAGTGTATTCCCTTTGACTTTATGCAAATGAAAATCATGCTAAGAGTTACATCTTCTGAGTCAGAAGCTTCGGATAAGGCAGCTCAACACTTGGGAAACAAGACAGCGCACGCATTTCTCAAGCCAGGGTAAGTTTTTATGTATTTATATTCCAGTGGTGAAATGCTCATTTGCATAATGCAGGCCCACTAAAATGCTTGCTTCTTACCTAGTCTGAGTTCTCCAAAGTTCCCACACCCAATCTTCTTGCCCACTCTGAAGTTGGGTCCCACCATAAGAACGCCAGAAGACGCTGATGAGCTTGGCCGAGATCCGTGCCCACTCCTTCCTGGCATTCCTTTCGTCGTCCGCTGCCTTTCATCCTTATCCCTATTAGGATGGTCCATGATCTTAGTGAAATACCTCTGCCAGCAAGCTGGCAGAAAGGAGTTGGAGTACACACTCTTCTCCTTACAACAGAAATTTATATCCAAAAGTATCTGCGTTGGAGTTCAAGAGAGTCATGGAAACTCATGGAGTTCTTTTGGCACCAGATCCAGTTTCCTAATGCATCTTGATAATGTACCAAAGGGTCAGCTGTGTTCTTGAGAATTCAATAAAGGCAGGTTGCTTTTGGTTTCTTACCTGGGGAAAATAAGACATACATGAAATAAAAATCATTATTTTAAAATACCAGGTGAGAAAGGTACAACAGGGCCAATGTCCAGAACTTTCCTGGCCTCATGGAATTTAACAGCTATGTGAAAACTTTATCATTTTCTTAACAACTTTCTGATAAAAAGCCCTGATGTCATGAAGAAATGTAAGTGCTGCCCAGCTACTGTTGCTACTTGTCCCATTCTTGGAAGTGCCTCAGGCCAGGTGGGATGGGGCTTGGAGTAACCTGTCTAGTGGAAAGTGTCCCTCCCCGTGGCTGTGGGTGGGTCCAGCTGAGCTTTAAGGTCCCTTCCAACCCAAATCAGTCTGTAATTCCATGATTCCACTGGAGTTATCAGGACTGACACCACATGCAGTAACCAAAGCCATTCCAACTACACCAGCACATCAAGTGGACACTGTGAGGAAACCACATCCCACCTTTAAAGCCCCTGTGAAGTGTAGGTTTGGTTTTTCCTCAATTCATATATTTATCAAGTACTACAGAAAAGCCAGAGAAAAAATACAAAGGGGCCAATAAAAGGTGCCAAGAGAAGAAGAAAATTTTGTAGCATTTTAATAAAATTCTCCTTTCTTTTACCTCTTTTCAAGCTGATCTAGATTATCTTAAATAATCTAAGTTGGAAGGGACCCACGAGGATCACTGAAGTCCAAACTGACCTCAGATATATTTGCTAATTCAAACTGCTGTCCTACAGAGATGACCAAAATGAAGAGCCAAAGCACGATTAATTGTTTTTTTAAAGCTGATAACTCAGTCTGAAGGACCCAAAACATAGATGCTTCTCAACCCTTGCAGGCCAAATGGTTCTTCTGTGCTCAGGAACAAGACCAAAGGAGACTGGCATGAGCTGCAAGGACCCAGGAGGTCCTGCCCCACAAGGACAGTGCAGAGGTACCAGCGTGGTGGCTGAGCTTCCTCTCACTTCCCAAGAAATCAGCATGATAAAGGGAAAGGTTGCAGGATGTCTTGTCTGCACAGGTGCTGCATCAGGAGATGATATTGGGCACTCTTGGGGTGCAGATCTCAAGCAAGAATTAGAATAAACACACCTGGACCCACCCCCCATATCCCAGGTTATGAAAGTACTGGACTGTAGCCCTACAGGAGCACTGCTGCATTTGGATTTTCCAGATGTGAATAGAATAGTCGCTGTATAATTTTACCAACAAGGTTTGTGTCCTACTTCTGATGCCTCCAAAGCAATCACACAAGTGCTCAAATGAGACCACTCAACCAAGAGTCCCATGGAAGGACACCCAGAAACAAAACCATGTAAACGAGGGCTCAGAAGTTACTTTACTCAAGCAACTGGCTCAGTCCTCCTGCAACAATACCTGTCCAAAGCCAACCTGGCTTTGGACTCTTCCAGGGATGGGGTAGCCACAGCTGCTCTGGACAACCTGTGCCACAGCCTCACCACCCTCACAGGGAAGAATTTCTCCCTAATATCCGACCTAAACACATCCTTTCAGCTTAAAGCCCCCTTGTCCTATCACTTCTTGCTCTTGGAACAAGTCCCTCCTCAGCCTTCCTGTATGTCCGTCCCCTTTAGGTACTGGAATTCTCCCTGTCACTTGGGACAGTTGTGGATCCCTGCAGAAAATGTCACACAGCATGTCTGCAGCATATCCAGGAGGTCTGGCAATCACCAGGTCACCTGAGAACCTCCATGTCTCAGCCACACCACCAGTTTGGCCATAAACCAAAGTGGCAAGCTCCCAACACGCTCCCAAGCAATGTGTGAAACACCATTTGCACCTCTGGCCTAGACAAAAGAGCTGGAGATGTTCATGTACAAGAAATTATTTAGCATTACCAAGATTTACTTGTCCCTCGAATTAATTCCAGATTTAATTCTCAGAACTGAATATGGATAAGCAGGAAGCATCCGTTACCAGTGAACTGGTTGAACTGGTTTTCCATCACAGACATCCCCACGTACTCTCAGCTGCCACGCCTGGCACAGACACAGCAGAGCTGTGTTTGCCCTGTGAAACCAGTCAGCAGGAGCAGTGATGAGGCTCTATCAGATATCAGAAAATCACTTTGACTGGACTCCACCCCAGGCTGTCCTGGGAGGAGAGACTGGCTTCAAAACAAACAACACGAAAAAGAACCATCAGTGAAACTACGGAGTTTTACTGCTGAACCCAAACCAAACATGAGAATGACTTCTAGTAGCAGGTGACTTTACTCACACAGGTCTTTCTGATAAAATTTTGGAAAAATAAAACTGAAGCATGGGAAGTTTTGGTCTATCTGTCTATTTGGTCTATCTCTGCTATGGCAAGAGAAGTAGACACAGAACATTCCAGCCAAATGCTTTATTTCCAGTTAAAGCTATCATCTTCCATGTAATACAACATATGGGTCTGGCACGTGGGGACATGGCTTAGTGATGGGCTTGGCAGTGCTGGGAGAATAGCTGGACTCAGTGATCTCACAGGGCTTTTCCCACCTAAATGATTCCATAATGCTGTAGTGTTCCTAGGGTTGGATCACTAAGAAAGATGAGCAGGACACAGGAATTCTATGAGTAAAAAAACAGTAACACTTTGGAAAACAAACTCGAACACGCCAAAGCCAGAGAAGAACTTTTTTCCCCCTGGAGACCAAAGTCATTATTTCAATCAAGACTGAATAATTTATGACAGAGAACTACCTACAAGCTCAGAAATGGAAACAGAAAGAAATCTCCAGCAAGAGCACAAACCCTGCCGAGTTTATACCTTGCTCAGCACATCCCAGATGGGACAAGCAACCCCATTATCCTCAGGCAAATTAAGCACAAATCCCACTACAGATCTTCTGGCTCACAAATGAAGATGTTAACGGTTATGAGCTCCTGCGACTCCGTCCTTCCCCCGCTCCCCATCTGGATCAGGTCTCCCTGGGGAGAAGGATGGAAAGGTCATGCCTGACAGTCTGCAAACACTAACCATCCTCTCTCAGCTGCAAGCCTCCTGCAAACAGGAATTCAGAGCAGCAATAGGTAAGTGAACCACGCCTCTGAGAAGCTCTTTATCACGGCCAAGCCGAGAGCCCAGCTGCTGGCACACGGGATCACACAAAGATCTTACACCATCATTACCACCTACTAAAAGTGTAAGTAGTAAACAGGGAACCAAATATGGCCTTTGAGGACCAGCAGAGCACTTGGCTTTGGAGGGGAAGCGGCAGAAGAATGAAGACCAGACTGTCAGTCACATTAATATTTAAAGGCTGCTCAGAACACCAGGATGCCTTCCTGCCATGATTCAAACTTTTTTATAATGATTCCTTCGACCTTTCCACCCACTCAGCAAGATTGCTCCTCAAAGTTACTTCCATTTGAACAGAGCTGCATGAAGATATTTCCCTAATGGTGAATCAGCCCAATTCCAAGGATTGATTTCACTACAATACAGTTGGAGACACAGGAACAGTTATTTAATGAAAGACACAGGCTTAAAAGGAAATTACTTGCAGCACAGTTAGCTAAGTAAAAAACAATAGCATTGTATCCTACACACTTCCAAACACTTAGACCCAAATCTATGCCATGACCTCTCCTCCATTAATAAACCTGCAGCACTACAGCTAGAAACAAGCTTCCAGGTGGTATTAAATCATGGAATGGTTTGGGTTGGAAGGGACCTTAAAGCCCATCTTGCCCTATCCCCTGCCATGGGCAGGGACACCTTCCACTACATCAGGTTGCTCCAAGCCTGGTCCAGCCTGGACTGGAACAATTCCAGGCAGGTCTGGAGGGCAGCTGCTGTTTGTGTTGATATCCACAATCCAGTGTAAAGGAGTGTTTAATGAATGGCACAGAGACCCTGCTCACAGCCACACAATTTTTCAGGGGAGCCCTTCAGATGTAGGAAGGGACATCACAAATGAGAGGCTGGTGTAAAGAAGCCAAAGCCTTTCTTGTTCCCCCTTTCCCCTGTCTCCCAAAGGAAAAGCTCACTTCCCTTAAACTCAAAACTTCTTTGACCTCCATGAGTTACTTTGGGGACCCTTCCATGACAAGGAACAAGTTTTCACAAAGTCTTGATTTGTGGCACAATTTCAGAAATCTGTCCAAATTGAAATAATCAGTGAACATCCCCTTCTTCAAATTGAAGCAAGCAGGCCTGGTCCAGGTCTGTGTGTGGTTTTGATCCCTGAAGGAGTCACTACATGCCAGAAATAAAACTGAAGATGCCTGATGGATGAAGCAACACCCTGAAAAGCAGGAATTCAGCCCCATAATTCCTTTTTAAATCTTTTAAGAAGAGACATCCAAGAAAGCTTCATTTTCTTTTGGGATAGGTGAACTCACCCTGCTCTCTACAGACACAGGACCACAATTCCTCAAAGCAGTTCCAAGATCATTGCTTTAGGACAAGGCACATGCCTTCCCACTGGCTTTTCCAACATCCACCCCACGTGCCTGTGTAAATACGTCTGGTAAGTCTCCTGATGTGAAGAGCACTTTCCAGACAAGATCTGCTACTTCCCACATGACTTCAAAGACTAGAAAATCCTCCAGGGCTCTCAACTGACATGTTATAAACACACAGATATGAGCTCACCAGCTTCCACCCTGCTCAGTGTAAAAAGTAGAGCCTTCAGCACCAGAAAACTTCACTGGCTTTGCCACAGATTGAGACAAAGCACTCACCCTCTGGAAAAGGGAGAGCAGCCAAGCTGCAGGTAAGGAGAAACATTTTGAAACTAGGACATACATGATGTCTTTGCTCATTTGCTCATGTTTTTAGCATCTACCAACTCATTTTATGAGCTTACACCCCTAAGTTTAGAGGATCAAGCTGGCTTTGTATGCTCTGCCTCACTGTGTACATTAACAGCTTCCAAGGCGTCAATGCTCTGCCTTTATTAAAGTGCAATTAGTAAAGCCTTCATTCCCAGCTCAGCTCTCTTCTGCATGGACACACATCTCCACAGGCTTCACATCCCTTAAAGCCTTCTCATCCCACTGCTTTTATCTCCCTACTTTCATGATGTTGCATTTCTTATCCTGCTTCTGTCCTTCCTACTGGCCACAAAAAATTTTTCTTCTTCTGCAGCCATCCCTTTACTTACTCCTGGCAGAGTCACTGTTCTAATAATGAGAAGAGTTTTGAGATTTGCCCTGCTCCTGAGGAGACAAATGAACAGATTACCAAATACCTTATCTTAGAATCACAGAATCCACAAGGTTGGAAAGGCTGAGTCCAACCATTAACCCAGCACAGCCAAGGCCATCACTTAACTGTGTCCCCAAGTGCCACATCCACACATTTTCTGAACACTTCCAGGCGTGGTGACTCCACCACTGCCTTGAGCAGCCTGTTCCAATCTTTGACAAACTCTTCTATGGAGAACTTTTCCCCAATATTCAAACTAACCCTCACCTGGCACAGCTTGAAGTCGTTTCCTCTTGTATTGCTGTTTGTGCCCTTGGAACAGAACCTGACTCAGCCACCCAGCTGTCCCCTCCTGTCAGGGAGTTGTGCAGAGCCAGAAGGTCCCCCCTGAGCCTCCTCTTCTTCAGGCTGAGCCTCCCCAGCTCCTTCAGCTGTTCCTGGTGCTCCAGACCCTTCCCCAGCTCAGTTCCCTTCCCTGGACACCCTTCAGAGGTCCAAAACTGACTCCAGGATTCCAGGTGTGGCCTCAGGAGTGCCCAGTACAGGTGGTCAGTCCTTACCCTGGTCCTGCTGGTCACACTATTGCTGATACAAGCCAGAACACAGCTGTTTTTTTGGCCACCTGGGCTCATGTTGACCATGTCAGGTCCTTTCCCACCAGGCAGCCTCCCAGACACCAACTCCATGCATGGAGTGTTCCACAGGGTTGTTGTGACTTAAGTGCTGGACCCAGCATTTGGCCCTATTGACCCTCACACTGCTGGCCTTGTCCCATGGATCCAGCCTGTCCAGATCCCTCTGCAGAGCCTTCCTGCCCTCCAGCAGATCCACACTCCTGGTATTACCTGGAAGAGGGCCCTGCTCTGGTACTTGGCTATTACCCAAGCCAAGGAAGGGAAGATGGAAGCTCAAATACTTTCCCCACTTAGACATGAGAAGTATCTTTTTTTGGTTCTTTTTTTTTTTTTTTTTTTTTTTCATCTCCCACTCAAGAGCCTTCTGGTTACTTCAAGGATCTTCCACTGGATGTATTCCAAACTCCCCCACTGCACCCCAGCAGCACCTCTACACAGTGATCAGCATTTATCTGTGCTTCCTCAACCAGCACTACACTGACCTGGTTTCAGTGTCCTCAGTGTTGTGCAAAACAACAGAAAAACTGAAAAAGTAGGTCAAAATTCTCTGTTGCAATTTAGAGCTGGGAACAGCAGTGACAAAGCTGGCTGCCAACTACAGCAAGCAGGTGCACGTCACGTCAGATGCCCCTCACTTGGGAGATTCTTCCCAACCTTGGAGGTTGCAGATGCCTTTTAAACATTACAAATTGCTTCTGCTGAATCATTTGACCCAACAATTTAATCTTCAGCTTGTGCAGTTAGTTTTGCTCAGTGCTTCACAGAAGGAAAATAAGGAGGCACACAAATAATATTTAAGTCTATATAGCTGGGAAGGGAGAAGAATGGACAACTGTGGATCACTACACTCATTCATTACTCATGAATGCCCAGGACTGTCAAGTTTGCATTCTCCAATTACAGTTTTTACAAACAGGGATGAACCCAAACGAACTTGTGCCTTTTTCCAGCCAAGTGAAGTGAACTTCCAAGACCTCTTTTCCTTGAAGGCCTTGTAAACATGCTAAAACACATTAATTGTATAATCCCCAACTAAATATATTGGCAAGTTACTTTCCCAAGTGATCTCAGTCGATTGTTTCACTGAGGGTGATCCAAGCACCCATTCTTTAAGTTCATTCCTGAACTTTGCTCCCAATCCCCTCTACAGAAGCTCAGCATGAAAGCCAGGAATGTTTCTAAGGGAAAGACTAATTTAGCTGGAAATTTAGTTCTTCCACATGAGCAGAGTCAAAACAAAGCATAGAGCATTTTCCAGGGAAGTGGATTGTGTGATGTGAGATCAATTCATCGACTTCTCTCCCCAAACTGAGTCCCAGCCAAATGTGTGCAACCAGCCAGGGATGCACATTCTTAGAGATGTAAAATGGACTAGAGACCATGATCTGTCAGAAAAGGAGGGTTAGTGCTGTCTATGAAGAGGTAGATTATGCTGGAACAGCTAAAGAACAGCAGAATGCTGGAATAAAATGAAAAAATCCCCTCATGAAATCTGAGCTCTACATTTTTTTTTTGGGGTTGTTTTGTTTTTTTTTTTTTTTTTTTTAGGCTGGGTAGAGTAAAAGCTGTAGTGCAACTGCCAGATCAGTGCCTCTGTATCTTCTGAGGCTTGAGCAGACATCAGACTCACATCCCTCTGTAGAAATCCCATCGGAGTGCCAATGCCTGGCTGTGAGCAGCACACCCCTGTGATCCCTGCAGGTGCCCAGTCCATACACCCCACCAGCCCCAGGGCTGCATTCCCTGCATCCCGGGGGTCCTGCATCCTGCTGTCCCTGCCTGGAGGGGACTCTGACATCGACAGCACTTTCAGGATCTACCTCCTGATAGTACAGCAACTGACCCCAGCTTTACAATCCAGTGTTTAGAATCACAAAGGTTGGAAAAGATCTCCAGGATCACCAAGTCCAATCTTTGAACAGCTTCTCAAATAGCCTGGTGGTCGGGATACCATCTCTGCTCGCAAAACAGGCTGTGTAAGGCCACATAAGATCAGGTTTCAGCAGAAATATGTATTTATGGGGATGCTACAGAGGAAACGAGGAGAAACCTGCCAGCAGCAAAAGCTCTACAACAGTCCCTGCAGAAGTTCTCTTCTCCCATATCCAGGCATCATAAACCTGTAGGTGCATTTTTCCTCTTAAAATATCAAGTTGTTTAACAGCAAAAAGAGAGGTGCAGATGTCCCTATACTAGCCCTTTCCTTCCAGGCAATGGATTTGAAGAAGAAAAGGGCAAAGATGACTTCCAGACAACCGTGTGCATCCATCATCAAGGAATAATCCACAGCACATGGATTCAGGTGCATCCATGGTGGTTGATGGATGCAGTTCGCAGTTAATGGTATCAAAGTCCTCGACAAGACCACCACAGGAGCTGAGGCTCTGGAGCAGCCTTGGATCACTGGCAGCAACATCACTTTTACAGATTTACAGCCTAATTTAACACAGATGCACCTCAATCATCTACAATTGTTTTATCTGCGCTCCGTCTGGCAAGGAAAAGCAGCACAGAGGATAAATTGCAGACAGGCTCAGCCTGAAAAGACTGGTCAGCTTGGCAGCCAAACACAACTTCCCCCCACCCCCAAAAACCTTGGTAGTCTCCAAACCATGAAGTGCTTTCTTCTGCTTCAGAAAGGAATGCAAATATCAAGTTTAGAGCCAAGGCAGCTTTCACAGTGTGTGTGAGGTGGGAAAAGCCTCTCACCACAAGAAAAGTCCTTGTGAAGTTGAGGAGATGGGTCAAAGAAAACTGAAGACACTTTGATGGCAAGGGTGGGTAGAAGCTGTGCTAGTGGAACCCAGCTTGGGATAACCTCAGGAAGCCCTGAGGTGCTGAGGGCCTTTTGTCCCTGTCCAAAGTGAATCCAGCATCCAACAGGTATGTGTTTCCCCTATGGAAGGACACATTCCTGTCAAGGGACAGCCAGTATCCATAAAAAGTGTCATAACAGAACAGCAATGAGGTGAGATTCAGATGCAGGGTCTTTGTATTCCAGCTTAAGAAAGCTCCAGGTCCCCAGGCTTGTGGTTAACTAATGGGAACAGGTTGTCCCCTCTCTGTCCCACCAGTACCTAGAGCACTTCCAAAAGCTGAGGACAAACAAGCAGAATGGTTTCTTTGTTGCCTCAGCTCAAAATGACACCAAACTTCTGCTAAGTCTCATACCAGCTCCTAAAATGATCTTCAGAAACCACTGGTTAGATTCAGGATCAGCTTCCTGGTGCTCAGTGTTTGTACCTGATGGCTCAGGAGACAGGAAAACATCTGGACTCTTACAGCACTGAGCTCTAAACATGGGTGTAAGTGCTCTCTCAATGTCCAAGTGTGCACCACAGAGCAGCAAAGCCTTGGAGAAGATTCCACTTCCCAGCAACAGAAATGAAGTTCTGAGGGCGCACCAGAAGCAGGTGGCTTCAGAAAGGGATTTTCATGCAAGTACCTAATTCAGTGAGATGATTTAGTCACTGAGTGCCAAACACACCACGAATTGGGCATGATTCAGCCTGGCTCAGGTATGTCCTGCAGGGATCAACAGCAGCCACCAGCCAAAGCTTGTGTGGCTGTAAGAGACTGTGCATCCATGTCCTGTGATTCCAAGTATGACCCCGCAGTAACTCAAGCAGCTGTTTTTCACCACCACACAGCCTCATACAAAGAGAGGATGAAGAGATAAGAAGGGAACAGTGGGTAGAAGTCTCAAGTACACTCTGTGCAGCTGAACTTTAAGACCTGGCCTGGCAGGCGAAGCCCAAACACCCCACAGCAAATGGGGAAGAGAACTCTGCCAAGTCTGCATCACTCCATCCCACAGACTCTTGACAGTGCCCAACAGACTTCATTCGAGGCTGCTCATCACTAAAAACTCGTTGTAAGAGCTGGGTAATAAAACTGGAAACATGGTGATGTTGGAACAGCAGCACTTCTTAAGAAAACAGTAATGGTGATGCCACCAGGAGAAAGATGGAGTGTATTAAGGGAAAACACAAGAAAACCTGAAAGTCCATGATTTAATGTACATGTTTTTTCCTTTTAATGCCTAACTTCACCTTCTCTTTCATGAAGATGCTGTCTTTTCCAGCAGTCAAGGAGAGAGGAGCAGACCACACTGTCTCTTCATATAATGAGACATTTGGAAGGAATTTGACTGACATCACCTACATATTTTGTTTGCAATTAAAGCATGTCTTGAAGAGGAAACCATGTACCTGAGACCTACAAAGGGAGAGAAATCTGTCCCAGCCTTTAATGGGCTGCTTTTATGGAGGTGAATTGCTGTCAGACGGAGGTGACTAACCATTCACCTGCTTTTGAGGCTTAGAGCACAAGGGAGCTGGAAAGGTAAGAACCACAACTCCTTAGTAATAAATCCTGCTGACTTGGGCTTAATAAATCAGTGCTTCAGCCTAAGCAACCCAATGCTGTTGCCAGCACCCTGATTACTTGCCATGTCTGTTTTGGGAGAGGAGGGTTTTTACTGGGATAGATAAAGTCCATTAAAAACTGCCAGAATTTGTTATTTAAGGCACTGTTACACTCAAAGCCTGAAACCTACAGCAATCCCCCGCCTGGTATGGGATTATAAAAACTCCATGATGTCAACACTACAGCCCCAAAACAAGCTGTCCCACCCCAAAACTCACCCATCCCACAGGGCAGCATCCTTATGGTATATAAAGAGCCATTATTTCCCTCCTCTCTGATAAGACTCCGTGTATCGCCTACATCTCCCAACTCTGTGTCCTGATGAAGCAGCTCAGCTGTCAGAAGGATTTGGATTACCTGTGTGACTGAAAGGTGCTAGGAATTACATCCAGACCAAGCAAAATACCCACTGGAGAAGCAGAACCCCCTTGCAGGCAGGCTAGATGTTTAGATCCTGTCTCTTGCCTTTTAAATTTTCTTTTGTTATAATTTATTTTTCTTCATTTATTTCTAAATGAAGCAAAGGTCACTCCATTTGCTGGCAGTTGAGCCGCCTCCTCCCCAGTGCAAGGTCCAGTCTTGGTTACTGGTCTAATTCTGTGCTGGTGGCTACACCCACGCAAACACCATCAGCTCCATAAAAATCTGCACTTCCTCAGTAGGGCCATTAGGCACCGTAATCCCAAAATACACAGACAGACAGTTGCATTTATTCACAGAAACTAAATGTTTGTGCTGAGCTCCTTCCTCAATCTGGCAAGGAAGTGGCCTGTGGGACCCTCCTCCAGGGGGAAGCCAAGCAGGAGCCACCAAACTCCAAGAGCAGCCACATGGCTTTAAAAAAAATCATAGTGCTTGAAGGTTTGTGCTGTTAGTTGGTTTTCTGGGTTTTATCTTCCTCAAATGTGAAGATGTCAGCTCCTCAGAAGTCTTCACACACTGGATGGGTATTTTAGCTCCTTCCAGGTGTACTAGGAAGCACCATCCCAGACCTGTAATTTCTCTACCTGTGCTTTCATGGTCCAACTTCTTTGTAAAATGATGCCAAGGTGAGGTCCATGTGCTCCAGGTGGAGCAGCATCAGCAGAGATGGAGTCTCTGCACTGGTACTCCTGTAAAGCCATTGTACATGCCAGAACACGTCTGGGTGACAAGTGCAGCACCAGAGATGGCAACAAACACACTCTGGTTTCTCACAGTGACAGTCTGGAGAAATTTCAGAGACATCATCTTGCCAATACCCATCCAGCTCTCACATGGGCATCACCAAGGTCATCAAATTTCCCCCCTCAAGCTCACAGTAAAAGGACAAATTTAAATTTGTGAAGGATCAGCCTGGTTAAGACATCACTATCCCCTCCTGGCTCTTCTGAACACAGGATGGCAAACAGGGGTGATCAAACAACACCTACCTTTGCACTGGGTGATGGACAATGTGCCCAAGAGGGTGTTAATGCCTATAAGGACATCTGCAATCCCCAAAATCCCTGCATAGCGAGAAAAATACCATGGAGCTGTGGTAGGGGTGGGTTAGGTTGGATATCAGGAAAAAATTCTTTCCTCAGAGGGTGGTCAGGCATTGAACAGGTTCTCCAAGGAATGGTCTTGGCTGCCACAGCTCAAGGAGTGTTTGGACAAGGCTCTCAGGGACATGGAATTATTGGGGTGTCCTGTGCAGGGCCAGGTGTTGGACTTGATATTCCCTGTGGGTCCCCTCCAACTCAGGATATTCCATAAACTATGATTTTTCAAGGCACAAGCAATAACTCCAGAGCCGTATCTAGCTTCAATGGCACATTTATTTTCATTATTAAGCCAAATTTTGGAAATGCTGCTGTGTTAAGGTCATGGCAGTGGATTTAATTTGTGTCAGCTTCTGTCACTGACACTGATAACCCTTTATGTGCATCTCAGCACGGTGTCACTGCCTGATGCTTATCTGACAGGTCAATCTAAGGCACTTCAACAGTGAGTGAACACCTGAGCTCCCTTTCTGAGGTCACCTTGCTGTTTTGGTTACATCCATCACAATCTGTGCCAGAAGAGCATCACCACTGGAGCTACTCAATGCCCTAAAGGAGGGATACTGCATTACCAACCCACAGCAAATGTTCAAGCTCACAGTGCATCCGATGGAGCAACGACAGCTCAAGGAAGCAGCCTGCAAACCAGCAGGGAAATAAGCTGAAGGGACGGTTCCATTTCTGAGAGGTAATTTTACATGAAAACTCTTCCTGCTTCTCTCCTTTCCCTCACATTAAGGACTTTGCACAGTTCACAGCCTGGCTCCGTTTGCTCTAAACTCCAGACGTGCCTATGTAAAGGGAATATTGTGCCAAAACAAACAAATCTTCCACCCACTTGTGGTCCAGCAATCCATTAGGAAGGAAAGACAAGGCACACATCACTAAAACTATAAATACCCGCTGGTATGGACAAGAGTGAAGGCTTGTGGTTAACAAAAAGAAGGATTTTGCTGCATTCCTCAAGGCATTAGAATTAAACGTTGACACTTCTGTTTCAGAAGTTGCTAACCCCTTCCTGCGTGTATAGACTGGTTTAGGTTGGAAGCTCAGTTTTTTCCACCCCCTGCCATGGGCAGTAACACTTCCCACTAGCCCAGGTTACTCCAATCCCCGTCCAGCCTGACCTTGAACACTTCCAGGGATGAGGCAGCCACAGCTGCTCTGGGCAACCTGTGCCAGGGTCTCCCCATCCTCAGAGAGAAGAATTTCTTCCCAATATCCCATCTAACCCTGCCCTCTGGCAGTGGGAACACATTCTGCCATGTCCTGTCCCTCCATCCCTGGTCCCCAGTCCCTCTCCAGCTCTCCCTCTCCCTCTCCCCTCCAGGCACTGGAAGGGGCTCCAAAATCTCCCTGGAGCCTTCTCTTCTCCAGGTGAACACCCCCAGCTCTCCCAGCCTGGCTCCAGAACAGAGGGGCTCCAGTCCTTGGAGCATCTCCGTGGCTTCCTCTGGACTGGCTCTAGCAGCTCCACCTCCTTTCTTTGCTGGGACCCCTGAGCTGGAGGCAGCTCTGCAGGTGGGGGTCTCACCTGAGTGGGGCAGAGGGGCAGAATCCCCCCCCTGCCCTGCTGCCCAAGCTGCAGGGCACTGGGGTTTGGGGCTGCCAGGGCTGTGCTCAATCCCTTTTCTGCCCAGCCTGTGTTTGTGCTTGGGATGGCCCTGGCCTAGGGGTAGGACACTGCACCTTGGCCTTGTTGTGCTCCATGAGTGTCCCACTGTCCCACCTCTCCAGGTCCCTCTGCATGCCATCCCTTCCCACCAGCCTGTTGACCACAACATAAAGTTGACATCAATCCCACTTAACAAAGAATTCAAAGACCCTGAATTCCTCCACCATTATGATGAAGTCACAGGAGACCTATCCACACATATTCCCTCCGTGAGGAAAATAATGAAGTACCAGTTCAGCTGTGCAGCATAACACAAAGGAATCCACATGGGAATGGAGCTGCTCATCCCTATTCACAGAAAAAGAACTTCAGAACTTGGGCCTTATTAGACACTGGATCATCCAAGAACTGAAACCACATTTCCCAAGACATACTTGAATTCACTTATTCCAGCAGCAGAAGCTATAGGAAGTGTGTGCAGCTCCATTAAACTGTATTTTCCATCCTAGAATGACTTAAAAATTAGTGACACTGCAAAGAGAAGCCGAAAGGTTCCTCAACAACCAAAACTGTGATATAGGAACAGTTTGGTGCAGAGAGATTATAAAACACCTTATGGACTCCCTGGATTAGCAATGGGAGAAACTGAAGCCAATGCCCTGCAAGAAAACACTGAACAAGGAATGATGATCAGAGGAAGTCTCTGGAGCTGGAGGAGAAAGCTGTTTATTCTACCTCACACTCATCTGGACTTCAGAGTTAAGTTTATCTTTTAAAACAAAGCAGAGATGCCACACAGGTACTCACAGAGATCCACAGCCAAGGGAAGCACATCCTGATGATAACATTCCTTCATCCTGCACTGCACGGCCCTGCACTAATCACAGCTGGCACATTCCTTCTCACTGAACTTCAACGCTTATTTCACAAGCAGTAACCTCACTGAGCAGAGACACACCACCTTTTTCCACCGTATTAGTTTTAACACCATCATCTAAAACAACACATGGGGGGTTGTCCCCTGCAGGACTTGCCTCCAAACCATGGGAAAAGTCAGTTGCCACCGAGCCTCTTTGCCCTCTGAGAGGCACAAACTTCCCATCTAAATCCTCCCCCACCACCAAATCTTCACTTAAATACAGGCTGAGCTCTAAGAATCCTTTGCTGGAACCCTGCCTCTCTCAATCACAGATCCCCTTTAGGTGCTATCTTAAACTGTATTTCCAGGAGTAATTACTCCATTACAGCACATGTTCCCCCTCCCATGCCAACAACATGACCTTGAGAAAGCTGGAAAAACAAGCCAAATTCTTCTGCCTACAAGGTGGTTCTTCCACAAGGAAAGACAGCACCTCTTGATCGCATCTCTAGACAACAGCCCTGTACTTCAGGCACTTTTTCAAACATTGTCTTTTGTGGTTTGAAACCCAAAAATGGCTCTGTACTCAGCCACAAAATACCCTTTTGAATCACCACATGCGGAAGAAAATTCAGGCTATTTCTAGCTGAGTCTTCTCAGACAGATCATGAAAACAGGCAGGTGGCACAAGGGCATTTCAGATTACTCCTGAGAAGCTGATGCCATGACAGTGCAGGTGTGATGGACAAGCACCAGCCAGCCAAGCCCCCGGGAGCACGGGAAGAGCACAGCGATGCTCCGTGTTGGAGTGAAGGACTTAGAGACCATCTCAGAACCTGTAATATCATCAATGCTACTGTGCTGGACTGGTTTTCCCCACCTGACTGAACCCGCCCTGCTCTGGGTGAATCTGTGCAGCCTCCTGTTCCCACAGCTCATGGAACAGTGCCCTACAGCTCGGGCCATGAGAGGTAGCCCATCCCTTCTTGAACCTGTGACCTTCAGAGCTCATTTGAGGACCACCATCCTTGTTCATATGGAGCAGCTCCATGTCTCCAAAGATGGCATCCCAGAAAAGGCAAAACTTGATACAATTTCACTGTGGCCAACTTACACATCTGCATCAGAAAGGTCTTTTTAACCCATTTTCCATTTCCATGGATAAGCAAGACAACAAGAATGGGAAGAAAGATGTTTTGTCACAGAAACTGCCCAGACTTGGTTCTCATTCACCTGGAGAAGAAAGCTTAGGTGATAAGGAAACTGAGGGCCATCTGCCTCCTACTACAGGAAATGTTAAGAATTAGACCTCCCAGAACCTGAGGGCAACATTAAAATGGAAAGCAAACTCTCACCATGCTGGTCTGGCCATCATCCCTCCCAGGCTATATCTCAGGACAAGGTGAAGATGCACATGGAAAAGGAAACAACCTACCTATATATAATCAACCCCTTGTTTGTGATGGATCATTGCTTGACCACATCTATAAACTATCAGTCTGATGTCCCCAAGGGACCTGGCTTCATTACCTGCACTCTCTGAAGTGATTTACAGCCCTGCAAACCTCTGCTGCTGCTTGAGGAAGAGAAGATTACAATAACCATGTATTTGCCTGTAGAAATCACATCACCTGCCACTGGCCAGGAAGGAGGTAGGACAGTCCCTGTCTGCAGCTGATCTCTCCTCTTCCACAGGCCACACATGCAAATTCTGCACAGCACAACCTGGGACCACTCACACCAAAGGACATCTGACAGGAAACAGGAGATGCCACTTCCAGGAGCCAAGCTCTTCTGGTGTCCCCTGAAACACTACCAGATACAGGTAAAGATGCCCAAGTATTCTTTGACATCTCTTACACACCTGCATGCTGAGAAAATGAAAGGATTAATATGATTTTATATCTTTTCCAGGGAGTATTCCCTGGATTACTGTGATAGGTGCATGTTAGCAGTGGGGTTTGTTTGTTCTAAGGAAAGGCCAGTGGTACTGTATGACAATTTTCCCAACTCGCATACATATACAAAAAGCAGCTTATACCTGATCTGGGCAGTGATCAGGTGCAAAACTTAGCAATCAAGCTTTAGTTTTCCTGGTAGTGGGTTTTTTCCCCAGGAAAGCAATCAGTGAGATCAAGCCTCCAGCAGAGCTCAAAACCAGCCTTCTCAGCTAACCAGCCTTCTCGGCTCTGTTTACAACAGCACAACCACAGAGCCTGGGTGTGAGTCAAAGCTCCATATGTACAGCAATCCACATATTTGTGGAATCATGGAGTGGTTTGGGTGAGAAGGGCCCTTAGAGCTCATCTCATTCCAACCCTCTGCCATTGGCAGGGATGCCACTCACTATGATAGGACCCTTCTGGATTTGATCTTAGTCTTTCAGACACACAGGGAAGTGTTTCATTCTCAATCATCTGCAAATGCTGAAGCTCAAAAATAGGGGTTGAGGTGATGAAAAAAAGCTCCAAATCCTTAGAACTGAAACAATTAAGTGTTTGCACCTCCAGACTCATGACTCAAAGGAAGTGAACAGCAAGGAAACCTTCCCAGATAAAAATCAGTTTATCCCAGCAACAAGTCTATCCCAAATCTACAAGCACTTCCCAGTAGCTGCCTTCAGGTGACCCCTCAAATGGCCCCACAGCATCCCACAGGCCTGAAACAGAGCAGCTCAGGCTCCTCCAGCCCATTCCAGGGATGTAACAGACCATGAGCAGAGCATTAGTAGCTCAGCAGCCAGGCTGAGACAAGCTAAAAGCTGAAATTAGGCAAACACAAGGCAACTCCAGCCCAGTGGAGCCTCCCAGCATTGGCAACCATGGGTCAGGGTCACACCTCCCACACTGCTGGGAGGGACAGGGCAGCTTCATGAGCAGCGAGAGCCCCATACTGCCGCGGTTACAATGAAGGAGGAGAGTGGGAGGCAAATCCAGGCTTTAGGTGTCTCACTGGGGCTGAGGATGAGAGGACATGGCCTCCATCTGTGCCAGAGGAGGTTCAGGTTGGACATCAGGAGGAATTTCTTCTCAGAAGGAGTTATTAAGTCTCAGAATGGGATGCTCAGGGAGGTGGTGGAGCCACCTTAACTGGAGGTGTTCAAGAAACAGCTAATGGTAGGAATCAGTGTTCTGTTCTAGCTCAAAAGGCAGTGACTGGTCAAAAGTTGGACTTGATCTTAAATGTCTTTTCCAACCTGATTCTGGGACAAGATAATTCTCACTGAAGAGCTGAGCAGCCCCCAGGTTACCAAACAGGCATGCCTGGTACACCCACATCAGACAGGTACCCCAGTTAACATCCAGCTACCCCAAAAGCCACCTTCCTGGTCCTCCATCCATCAAACACCCTCAAGTCCCTCCTTTTCACCAGCTCTGGCACTTGTTTGACCTCTCAGTGAGTCAACTCCAGAACTGCAGGGCTGGCTGCCAGCTGAATCCCAGACTGGACTGGGTTGGAAGGAACCTTAAAGCTCACCCAGTTCCATCCCCCTGCCAAGGGCAGGGACACCTTCCACTAGCCCAGGTTGCTCCAAGCCCCATCCAACCTGGCCTTGAGATACTTTCACCTCCAGAATCTTCAAAATATCTGCAGAGCTGAACTTCTCTACTCAGTCCTTACTTCTCAGGTACAGAGCTGTCAACAATACCCCCAGTTACAGAGCAGTAAATTTCCTCTTGAAGCTCATCTGTCCCGTGCACACATCCATGCCCAAACTGCACAAGAAGCAGCAAAATGGGAGCAAGATATTCTTGTGGGGAAGGGAAATGGCACAGCTCTGCCTTGATTTATGTAGTCTCTGCAGACCTGGACAATAAAACAACAGACCCAAAACCCCAGGTGGCAGATAATTCAATCTTCTCCCACACAAAGTGGTCCTGGATGGACAGGACAAACCCCCAGAATGGGGACGTTTCAGAGACAAAAGCTGCTGGGAACTTCTTGCAGTGACCACCAGGACCACTCAACCCACTGGGTCACTCTCTTCCCCCAGCTGGAAAACTGAGGTAGGAGTTGGTTTCCCATTGAAATATGAAATAGTAAATAGTCTAGCAAAGCACACAGTTGATCACAGAAGATCTACAAACAGCAGGATTCCCATGGTGGCATATCCACCAAGTAGAATTAATCCATACAGAGCTAATTGCCCAAGTAACACTAACAGTTGTAAAACAGCTTGATCCCATCCCCCAGCTCCCAACACCACATTTATGGAAACACTAAAAACCACAGACAAGGCCTCATAGTTCACCACAAAAATCAGGATCCATCGTTGCTGCAATCAAACTGTAAGGCTGGCAGTGGAATTTTAGCAAGGAAATGGAAATCACACTGGCATACAATTGTTCCGCCTCCCTGTTCGCCTTCACACATTTCTCACAGGTCAATTTTAAAGAATTAAGTCTTGTTCAGTGAAACATCTGGTGGCTGTTGCTAGAGGAAACCGACTATCTGCAACATTTGAGCAAAAATAATGAGTTACATAAAAGCCAGACTGCATAAGCAAGGACAAGTGTTTTGCCAGTCTGTGAATCTCAAAACCTTACATGAAACCTCATGTTTAATTTCTGGGTTAGAATACAATGAAGTCAACTTACAAGCTTTGCAAAACCCATGAAGATTTGAGTTTTCCCTAAGTTTATGAGGATATAATTGTGCAGTACTGGAATTAACTTTCTAGCTAGCAGCTGTCCTAAAGATTTTCTGCCAACAGCATAGACAGATGAATTACAGCTTAAAAATGGACCATTTCAGCTTTAGGCACTTTCAGACTCAGTTCAAGACAGAACAAGTTCAAGAGTTAGAGAAGAAGGTTTTGTCTTTCACTGTTTGAGTCAGTTCTCCTATGCCTAATGGAAGAATATTTCCCCTTAATGCTACAGATCACCTTCTCCTCAGGTTTTCTCAGTGTCTGGAGACCAACACTGACCAGCTGAGGCTGCACTGGGCTGAACAGGAGTGATTTCGTGGGAGAAGTTGAGAGGAGCTCTAATGTATCACAATACACATCCACAAGACCAACCAGAAGCCTTTAAGATTTCAGAGATTTGATGGGGGCTCTCCAGCTCCTGAAGTCCCACAACTGGAAGGGCAAAATTCCCAAGAACATCTCCAGCAGGCAGCTCTAATATACTGGAATTGCACTTCACATGATGTACCTTTCTACAAATAGATATTGCTGTTTTTTGAGGAGTGCTTAAGCACTTAAATAATCCAGAAGCCTGATGGATGACTAATACAACTAGAAAGCTCCATGTACAAAAAGAAATTTAGGCTTCCCCACATTACCAGGGCTGCTCTCAGGATGCAAGCAGGGTACAGAGGAGGCACCTACGGCCCTCACAGCTGTCTCCCTGGTTTCGGACATCAGCTCGAGGCTGCAGCTGCTGTTGCTCTTGTTCATTTATGCCATCCAGGGAAAAAAATTTGCACCTAAGGCCAAATTCCTCAAGCTGGACGTGGCTGACTGAGCACACGGAGGTCACTACGGCAGTGCCAAGAGCCAGCTCCTCACTCACATGGATAAAGTCTGGTTTTGCAGCACAAATGAGGGAGGGAAGCATCTGGCACTGGTTTCACTGGGGCTGGGAAGAAGTCAGGCCAGTGCACCTTGGGGAAACTGAGGCAGGGAACACACAGGTGAGGACACACACGGACAAGTGATGGCATGAGGCAGAGTGCTGGCTCACAGCAGCACCTGTGGAAGTCACAGAATGGGAAAACCAGCACGTCTTTAAATATTAAATTAAAATATACACTAAGATTAAAGGAGGCAGGAACAGGAAACAAGATTCACCTAAGTGAAAAAGCATGCTAGGAATGTAAATCTTGGGAAATAGGCATATCTGAGGCAAAAAACCTTCCCAAGATCCCAGACATCTTATAGGCAGAAAAACAAGCCAGTGACTTCAGCTCCAAAAGAAACCCTCCACAATATCACAACAGCAAAGCTTTAGACTGCAGGAGCTTCTCTTTGAGAAAAAAAAAAAAAAAAAAAAAGTGAAAGAAGGCCCAGGCAGATGACACAGCCTCTGCTGGGCTCACAGAAGATATTAAAGCACAATACTGCACCAGCCTGAACTGCTCAAACTAAACACTTTTCAACAATTAATGACACTCCTACTGCTGTCACCAAAAATAGACAAATTGGTTTTAGGGAATGAAGCTGCAAAAATAATTTGAGATACAATATCAAGTAAAATTGGAACCAGATTTCTCCTCCAGGCTGGAAGCTGCTGAGAGGATGAAACTGTGGCCCATCCACTGTGCCCCCCCTGCCCCCAGCTGAAATTACCAAAAGGCAAGAGCTCATGAAACTTTCTACAGAGAAAATTCTAAACGGAAATTACAATTTTAAAAGAATTTGTTTTGTTGCATCACTTTGGCCAAAAATAGAATCAACATTCCCAAAGGATGCTGCACAATTATGGCCCTAAACAAAACATCCCAATGACTTCTTCGGGATCACTTAGTCTGCACAGAAAAAAATTGTTTATCACTACATAAATGCTTTTTCAGAAGTCCAGAAAGGGAACTCTGGTGCCAGTTTCAGCCTTTATGTACAGCCCAAAAACCCCATGTACCAAGCAGGGACTTGCACTCCCTAAAGGTCACCACCCTCACCAAACCAGAACACTCACTGGTTTATTTTCATGAAATCAAGGGATCTACCCCCACTGGAATCAGTCCAACGCTCTTACCTACAAATACTATTCCATTTGATTTCTGGAGAAGAAAATTTTCCCAAATTTTGAGTTTTCTGCTCATTCTGTAGGTGACCTGTTACAGATTAGATAACTTGACCCTTATTTTATTTGTCACACAAACATACTTATACACACAACACAACAGCTCTGCTCACCACAAGACACTCTGGACTCTCCCTGCCTTTAATCCTGCCCAATTTCCTTGTTAGTCACTGAAAAGCAACAGCAGCTACCTACTTCTCAGCTACCTACTTCTCAGCTCTACACGTGTCTTTCTAAAAATAATACCAGGGAAAGGAAATCGGGGATGTAAGTTCCCAGATAAGTTACTTCAGATGAAAAATGCTGACAAAACTGGGAGGAAAAAAAAATCAAAATGGAAATAAGGAATAAGAATTGAACAACTTACATTTGGGTCTCTAAGCATCCTTCCATAGGCTCGGCAGATATTTTATTGCTAATCCAGGTAAGATACTGGATTTTTAGTGTCTTGCCTTATATAGACAATCAAAGAATCACAGAATGGTTTGGGTTGGATGTGACCTTAAAGATCACGTTGTTCCACCCCCTGACATGAGCAGGGACACCTTCTATTAGCCCAGGCTGCTCCAAGCCCTGTCCTGGTCTTGGACACCTCCAGGGATGGGGCAGCCACACCTGCTCTGGGCAACCTGTACCAGGGTCTCACCACTCTCACAGGGAACAATTTCTTACTTGTATTTAACCTAAATTTCCTCTATTTCAGTTTGAAGTCATTCTCCCTTGTCTTGTTCTGGATGAAAAGTCCCTCTCCAGCTTCCCTGTAGCCCCTGTAGATCCTGGAAGTTTCTCTGAGGTGTCCATGCAACCTTCCCTTCTCCAGGCTGAACACCCTCAGTTCTCCCTGTTTCCACAATGGAGGTACCTCTTATCAAATAGAGGGGAGTTTGGGCTTTTTAGAAAGGAATATTTGAGCTCCAAGCTAAGACACTCCAGACCATCAAAGGCAGGTGACACTCACCACCTGATGTGTAATTCACTTCTTAGGCTTGTTATCCAAAATCACAGGGCAGGGAGTGCTGGGCCACGGGAGCAGCAGAGCCGCCAGGCACTCATATCTGTACCGAACCTGGTAAGGAAGAAAACACATTTTAGTAAGTCTCCATCCAACAGTTTACACCAGTAACCTCCAATCTTACTGCATTCTGCTTAAAAACAAAAAAGGCATTATTTGGTTTCAGCTGGGTACGGCAGCATCCAAGTACTGGGGATGAAAACAGAGTCAAACCCCACTGCTCATCGGAAAATCATTCTCCTTACCCTATGTCACGGCAAACTCATAGCTTTCCATGCAATAAATAACGTGAACTTCAGTTCAGAAGACAGTGTGTTCTTAAAAAATACATCTTTCTGTCTCTTCAGTAATTGGAGGTTTGGTTTTTGGTAAAGTGCGTTTCCCCACCTTGGGAAACAGGTTCCCAAACCTGAACTCCCTTGACGCAGTGTGCCTGGGCTGGCTCCATCTCCTGCCATGCTCCAGGCACTTTGGTCAGAAGGAAGCACAAGGGGTTTTTTTGTTTGTTTGTGACTTTCTTCCTTAAAAACCACCCTCCAGAGCACAGGGTCCAAACAGCAATTTCTGAAGGGGAGTGCACTGTAAGACACGTGTGGAAGTCAAACCGAAATGAAAGTATTTCTGGGTAACTCTGCCCAGAGCAACCAGAGACAGCTTGTTCTGTTCTGCAATCAAAACTTGGGCACGTAACACTCTTTGAAAGAAAACACATGGATAGTTGTTACAAAAATGAAAATTTTAAAAAGCAACTTTAAGTTTTGAGAAGCTCTGACTATCATCTAAAGAAGATTCTTCTGAAACACCATGGGAGATTCCTTTACGCAGGCTACAAGCAAGCAGCTCCCCAATGGGTATTCCAAGCAAAGTTAGCAGTTTTATCCTTTTTTTTTTTTAAATCCTTATTTTGCTTTACATGAAGTGCAAGACAGACCAAGGCCACTGTGACTGTGCTGCTGAGTGACACCACTTTGAAGCATGTGGGAATTTGGTGTCCACCTCTGCCCTGTCCTTTCAGGAGCTTGTGGTCAGTCCAGTCCAAGTCACACCCGTGCTCTTCTGACATTGTTCATGGTTTCTGTCCTCCAGAAGCCTGGAGGATTGCTCAGTGGGGTTGTAGCAGACTTTGAAAGTCCTCACGAGCTTCCAACAGCTATCATTAATTAATCCTCCTCTACAATTATCCAGCACCAGCTTCGGAATGAAGCCAACCACCAGCGTGAGGAACACATACCACTACTCCAGTGTACAAGCAGTGACACTCACTCCTCTCATATGAAAAGGTATTAGTGAGCTGAATGTAGGCCTCCATATAAAATTTACTGTAAAGCATTTAAGGCCAACTTTGTTCTACTTGATACTAAAGTAATTCCAAGTTATTTGACCAGGTCAGAGGCTGCAGCAAGGAAGAACCAGCCAAACTTGTACCAAAACAAGACCTAAAAGAAAGGGAAAACACACACACCTATTCACAGGAAAACAGAGACTGCATCTTTATTTAGTCACTTGTCATCCACTCCTGGGCAAAAAAACTGGAGCATCCCATTAACATGACAGTCCATATATTTAAATGCTGAACACCCTTTCAGCTCTGCTGTCTTGTCACTTGGAACAGGCCCTACTTAAACTTAGAAAGAAAACTAAAAGCTGTGCATAAAAATTCCAGATGGGTTCATTGGCCAGAAACTTACTCAGTTTCCTTACACCAATCCCAATGTTTGGTGGTGACTCCAAACAAGGAAGCGAAACAGAAGACTCTATTTATAATACACTCCATGGTACAATGATTCACTTTAGGAATAAAGGTAAATAAATCATCTCATGCCATCCTAAGGTTCAGGTTTGAACCAGGGGTTAGGCATTATTTATGTTCTGCTCAAAGAACAAGATGACCGGCACGTTACAGAGGATCAAAGTGTAATGTGGGAAAATCCCCGTGCAGTCAGACTCTGCCACTTCCTACTGGCAAGGCCAAGTGACAAAACCCATCCCCACCTCATTCAAGACCTTTTTTCAGAGACCTTTTGACATGAAGCACAGCAAACATGACTCCCACATTCACACAGGTGTGACTCCAGCATCTTGAGAGAATCCCAGATTCAAAAAGCAGAGCTTGGTCTCCATCCTTTCCCTGGCCATACACCCAGAAATTCTGTCCATGTTAAATGTGGCCAGGAAGCCAGGAACCTTGTTTAGCTGCAAGCACGGCATGGAGCAGAAAGACACCTCTGGCAGCAGCAGAAAGCAATAGTTAGCAAGTGAGAATATGTGGACAGCCCTGTTAGAGCACCAATTTATCATGGTAACGAGCTCCAGCCTCTCCTTTTCCATCCAGCCTTGATGTCCAAGGCCTGACGTTATGGAGAATCCAGGGACCACATCCTTGGGTGAAAGGAAGAATAAGGCAGAATGAAGAATGACAACGAAAGAGGAAGTCTGAAACTGTGACTGGCAAGTGGGACCCTTTCTAGCTCTTGACAAATAATTAACCCTTTTTGCATTTAATTAGCATCTTCAGACTCTGAGCCCATTTCCTGTGACATGTCCTAGCATGGATGGCTCCAGAGAGGCCTCAGGCCCAGAGACACACACCTGGAGCTGAACAGGCTCCATGTTTTACAACCATGCAGGAGTCGTGCAGGATCCTTCCATGAGGATGCTTTGCTTTGTACCAGGCACTTCAGCAAGAAGAGTTACTTATTTTCCATAGTGCCAAAGGCAGGAGGACATGAAGCATTCACGGATGTGGAGCTGGGCACGGGCCCTACACACCTGTATTCAGGACAAGACCCTCTGCATGAGTCAACAGAACACAGCAAAGTGGTCTCTTCCCAGCACATGGCCAACAAGCAGCATGCTGGTCAGCCCTCAAAGGCCACTTGAGGAAGAAGTTGTTTACTTCTTCCAGGTGAGGCATTGGAACGGAGAGGCTGTGGACTCTCCATCCCCAGAAGTATTCAAGGCCAGGTTGGACAGGTCTCTGGTCTAGTGGAAGGTGTCCCTGCCCATGGTAGGGTCAGAATGAGATGAGCTTTGAGGGCCCATTCAACCTAAACCATTATCTGAATATCACAGAATCACAGAAACACCACCACACTGGCCAGAGGAGCCACAAAGACCCCCAAAAACTCTACCAGCTGTCAGTGTAAGAGAACAAGGCTCCACCAGAAGCTTTAAGCCTTGCTGTTATTTTCCACATTACTTTTCAAAGCAAGGAGCAGACAAGAAGTTTGTTTCAGTTCCAGAGTAACATCCTTGAGAGCATCGTGTGAAAAGCTAGCATTTGCTACCTAGAGTACACAACCAGGTCTTTCATCTCCTCCACGGGCCAGGGAAACACTTGCCGGCCTGAACCAGGAGGAGTGACTTCTGTGGCATAGTGCTTCCAAGCTGGGAGTACAGCACAGTCACTTTTTGGCTCCCCAAGGAGGACATGGCTCCTGCCACAGCAGGGAAGGTGACTCTACAAATCTACTTCTCCATAGTTCTCTCAGGAAGCTGGTACACAGACAGATTTTGGATCTTTCGTACTTCAGCTCATTATTATTTTATTACCAGTTAGCAGCACAAAACTCTGGGTAGCACTTTGAAAAAGCTTCTCATCTTTAGGCTCAAGGTGTTTGTACTCTTCCCAAATTAAAGCACAAGAACAATATTTAAATTCCAACCTAATGGACACTGCCCTACTCCAAAGTGTTCACACCATTGAGCACAGCAGCAAAGGTACAATGGCTCCCATCAGCTTTAGATGATGGAATGGAACCTCAAGAGCCAACATGATGCTCCAGCCCTTGTGTTGAGCTCAGACAATGAGAACCAAGCTTAGCAGTGCCCAGGATGTGTAATTCTCCAGAAACAAGTGACTAATCTGAAAAGCAACCCATCAGTCCTGGATCAGTGGGGGTTCACATGAGCAGACTCTCAATCAAAGCATTCCACACTCATATGGAAAAATACAAGGTCCCTGCAGACCATTTCTGGTGTGTGGTAAAGCCTCTTCAGGACACCTCAACTCTGCCAGACAGTTTCAGCATAAACCTTTAAATATATGAAGCTGAAGTTGTGTCAGGGGAGGGTTAGGTTGGATATTAGGAAAAGCTTCTTCCCCCAGAGGGTGGTCAGGCACCAAACAGGCTCCCTAGGGAACAGTCACAGCCCCAAAGCTGCCGGAGCTCAAGGACCTTTTGGACAGCGCTCTCAGGCATAGGGATTGCTGGGGTGTCTGTGCAGCACCAGGAGTTGGATTTGATGACCCAATTCAGACCTCATGTCACATCCTCCAAGAGGCAAAGAGGTGAACCAAAGAACAGGGCACAGCTAGCTTGACCTCCGGTTTGGAAGAGCACCCACGCACGCATGTTTGGGAAGGGAAGGAAGGGAGTAAGAACACTGCATTTTTCCACCTCCAGTGGTTTGTATTTCTGGGGCTCCCCAAGTCCATTTGGGCACCTGAGTGTTCTGGGTGTGATTGTTAGGGTTGTCCTGTGCAAGGTGAGGATCTGGACTTTGCTGATCCTTGTGGGTCCCTTCCAACTCAGGGCATTCTACAGTTCTATCAAGAACAGTCAGTGAAGCCTCTTTGTGAGTGTGCCCAGCTCTTCAGACTCACACCAAGTTTTTATAGCCACAGTAGTCCCTGGCTACCTGAACAACATCTGAACTCATCTCCTGTCAGCTCCATTTAACCCTTTATGGACTTCATGGCAGCAGGAGTGGACTGTCCTGCCACAGGTACCCCTGATGTGACCTGACTTACCCCTCTGCTGACCCTTGAGTGTCACGACAGGTCTAAATAACCACTTCTTGGCAGAAGAGGAAGAGACATGAACTTTGACTGCACAGACTCAATAAACAGCATTTTGCTGTGAATAAATCAGTGACATCATCTGCTGATTATCAGCAGATATCAAAACCAGCAGAGCAGCAGTGAAGCAGAAAGGACCTCAATGACACATTAAGGCTGTCTGCCCTCAAAACATGGAATGTAGCAGGGTCAAAAGGGGAAAAGTCATACGTTGTTGAGTAGATTTTGCTGCCTTTTTGCCAAAACCAAACACATTCAATGCCTGAGGAAGAGATGGACAGAAAGATGAATGCTTTCATGACTGCACTTGAAGCAAAGCTCCTGCTTGGACTCAGTAATTTGCAAATTCCTCCCTGAATACACCCCAAAGCTGATATCTAAATTCATTCTCCTCAGCTGAAGAAAAAGACAGTCAGCCTTTATCCCACTCTGTACTTGGGCACTGCTCAGAACAGCCTTTATCAGCTCACACCAAGGTAAAAAAATTAAATTATACAAACCTGTCGCTTACAAAACCCATTTGACAGTTCTCTCCCAATTCCCTTAACTCATGAGCAGCCTGCATCCCTCCAACACAGCAAGGAAATTCTGCAAACAGGTCTAGATCTCAATTCTGTATTTAGAAAAGGAAAACAGCAAATATTTTTTGGAGTTAGTCCTAATGCCATGCCCAATGCAATCCCAGCACAGGAAGGTTTGATATTCCCAGTAAGCTGCCTGTTCCTAACACATAACAGGGGCCTACACTTCATTAAATACTTCAGCAAAATATTGAAGGTTTCAAAACTGATGCTAACCGATCTTTGTGATCAAAGGGAACAGAACAGTGCCTCAAATAATACAAGAATTAAAAAATTAGAGAAAACATGAAGGCAACCTCAGGTAGAGTCTACTTGCAACACAGGAATATCATGGAATGAGATTTTTAAAATATTTTAACTAATCAGGAACAGAGGCCTGCTTTTTCTAAATTAAATTTCATTATATGTTTTCCCTGACTATACCTGAGGTACTCCCAGCATGGAGCAGCACTGCGTGCTTCCAGCAGCAATCATTCCATATGATGTGGTTTGGTGACACCTCAGCCTGGGAGCACAGAGATGTGACAGCTCAGCCGAGGACGCTCATGAAGAGAACTCTAATTTATCCTTTCAACGAGAGCCTCTGCTCCCAAACCCTGACCTGCCTGGTACAGCTTCCAGAGCCTGAAACTCAAACAGGGGAAGCCCACCCAAGGAGTATTTTACTTTTCACTTTGAGATTATTTAACCTTTCCCCCTGCAGCAGCTGCAAGATACTGTGCAAGGAACAGTGGTCTGGAAGAAGGAGTGTGGCTGAGGGAAATACAGCCACATATCTTAATATGAAACATCTGCTTTTTACTCTTTTTTTATTGCAAAGAAATGGAGTTTTTCCCTTTTGGTTTCCTTGCAGCAAGAGCAGAGGGTACCCCACGACAGCACCCAGTAAGGGTCTGAGTGCCCTGAGTTCATGAAGAAGGGTCAATACAGAGCATCCACCTTGACTAAACATTGAGTTATGAAAAATATTTAAAAGTGGGATTTTGAACTCTCATTATCTTATGGAAAAAGGCTTTGAGGAAGACTGATCACGATCTGCCCCAAGTGCCTCTACACAGCACTCACTCACCTTATACCACCCTCTGAAGCACACAGTATGCAGCTCACACACTCTCTATTACCATTATCACATTGCACTTTGCTCATATTTTGTATTACTATTATTTTCTTCTTTTCCAAGGATCCCTTTATGGGTTACATGAATCACACAGTTAATAGCCTTCTATTATCTGCAGAAGTGTTGCCACTCCCAGTGCCCCTGGGAAGAGGGATAAAGCCCTCCTAAGTTTAAAGTCATACTAAATGACATTTGCTCTCAGACATGGCTGAGTTCACACTCCAGGTGTCAATCCCAACCCCGACCATCATGCAGTAATACTTTAAATAATAATAATAATAAAAATTAAAAATAATCCCCTCTAGTCTAAGGAGTTTACTTGCAAGATCCCTTTGATTCACATCTGAAGATGAGCTGCTTCAGTTCTTCACATTCTTTTCAAGAAAGGATAATAGAGCTGCTGGAGTACTCACTGCTCCCAATCTGCACAGCAGTGATGATTTGCTCCACATTCCCTCCTTACTACATGGGATTACTCAATCATTAACAGACTCTTGATTTACTGTAGTGCTCTTTCAAACAGCCAGCTCAGCTCATACACCTCTTCAGACCTAAGCACAAGCCAGTAACCCAAATGCAGATATTTAAGATCCTGTTTCCTTACTCAAAGAGCTCATCACATGCTCAGGTGACACCATGGCTCTCTAAAGAGAGGGAGCAACACTAAATTAAGCTGAGTAGTCTCCATTACTCAGGGTTTCTGCTGCTGCTCCTCAAGTTTTTAGGAAACCTCAGGGTTTTGCTGCTTCTGGTTCTCCTCCTCCATGTGTGAACTCCACACCAATCCAGATGTGCCCCAAATGCTGGGGAGATGCCTGCAGCCTAGAACTGACACCGGGACGAAACAGCACCTCTGAAGGAAAACCCACACGTGCTCTCTGTACCCTGGAGCAACCAAAGAGCTGCAGAATCCCCCGGTTGTTTCTCCCCTAATCACACCCACTGCTGAGCAAGTCTAACTCATTACAGCAACAGGAGAAAACCAACCCAACAATACCTGGAGAACTCTGTGCCAGGTTAGAAACTCCGGGCAGTTCAGGAACAGGTTTGACAAGCAGTATATGGGAAATGCAGGACAAAATCTCCCCTTTTGAGCACAGCAGGTACCTCTGCAGAGGTAACAGAAAAGACTTCAATCTGTGAACATTCCACAATAGGATGTTTAAATCCCAGGGAAAGTATTGAAACACCAGGTTTCATGTTTAGGTATGAATCCACATTAATGGCTCCTCATTCGTGTTTAAAATTACTAGTTTAATTGGTCAATGTCTGATTAAAACTAGATTTTTAGCAGGCACAGATTAAGAAGCTAAGAAAGCAACCCACAGTTGGTCAGCCAGAACATGAACACAAGGGACAGACTGGGATCACCCCTATATATATATATATATATATATATATATATATATATATATATATATATATATATATACACACACACACACACACATATACACTGCATGTAATTAGTATGACACAGAGTAGGACTAGGACATTACCTTGTGCTTCTTCACTCTTGGCTGTCCCTGCCCCATTCTGGGCTATCAGCTGATTGCCAGACCAGCTGCCTGCTGGATCCCACACTGGGAAAGCTGAAGAAAGGCATTATGATCACCTCCTCCCACTTTCTGCATAAAAAGGTGGAATTTCAATAATTTTTCCCTTTTAAAGGGACCAAGAACTTTATGTTCAACTCCTTTCTTCATTCCTAATTTCCAATTTTATTTCCCTCCTTTCCATTTCTACCTATCCTCCCTGGAATGCTTTTACTCATGAGCCTCAGTACATTGTACAGCAAATCTTCTTTGAACAGCACAGCATGGGAGGCCTGTAGATATGGACAGTATCCTGGAAACAGCTGGAGATTTCCCCTCCTGTAAGAATCCCTAAGGCATCCTCCAGAGCTCTTCAGAAATATCACCTCCTCATGCTACCCCAGGATTCTGGAAAGGCAGGAGGTTCAAAAAGGTGGAATTAATAGTAGGAGAACACTTGTGTCAATTCTATCCACGACAATTGTGGATGATCCAGGGAGCAGCAAACTTCTGCAGTCTGCTCCAGGATCTGCCACTGCTGGATTACAGATGTTGGCATGGACACAACTGCCCAGTTCTACCAGCATTCATTTTATGGACATGCTGATCCTGGGTTTGTCCCATCACTTTTTTTGTTTGTCCAACTTCCTAAACCAACAGCTTCTACACAGCCCCAGAGCAACATTCAGAAGTTTGCTGCCTGCCTTTTAAAGAAATCCTCCCAATCCCAAGAGTCTCAGGCATTTTAGACTGCCCAGGATAGGCAGCTTCTCATTCACCTTCAACTCCACTTTCTCTCTCCATTATGTTTTCCAGCCTTGGTGAAGATGCAATGACCAGAAATGCACAACACAATTAAGAGTAGTCACACACTCACCCACTGCAATTTACTCAGTGTATTACTCAACGACCCTAATCCTTAATCAGATTAATATTTCAGCCTTCCAAAAAATAAAACAATGCGTACTATCTGTAGAAAGCAAGAAACCAGTGCATCAAAAACAACCGAGTCGATGCCAGGGAAATGAATCCCAGCAGCTCCAAGCTGTGCCCATGCCAACCAAAAGGGTTTTGCCACTCACCTGCAAAAGGATTTCTTTCACAAGGCAAAAAACCCCACACCACTCAGCGTGCCCCTGAACAGCATGGCAGACACCCAAAAATCCTGTTTGAGTTCCCAGCAACTTTTCCCATTCAGCTGGCAGTGGGCTGCCAACTTCAGAGGAGTCTGGCTTTTTTGGAGGATGGCAGAAGAGCTCTGGAAGTACTCTGAGTACTCCTGAGTACACATTGAAGGCATCTTCTTCATTGTGCTCGTAGGTTGAATTACATATTTAATTAGAAACAGCTTCATCGAGAAGTTGCTAAAGTTGAACATGGAGGATAAGTCTCACTTCACACAAGGAGGCAAACCCACATAAGGAAGCATATGCCAGAACTGGCCACCTCTGTGCACCACCTCACACATACTACAAACTTCTCCCAGAAGCTGAAGTAAAGTGCTATTTTGCACAGATAAGCTTCATGTTACCTTGAAGGCAAACATTACTTTTCCCACAGTTAGGAAATTGCATCTGTATGAAGCTGCTTTGATTCAACTTCCGCTTTCAAGCCCTAATCTTCATCATAGCTGTCAATTAGAAATGTCTGTTACCAACTAATCTGCTCTACACACCACATCGTGTCTGTCTCCTTTGAAGCCTTAATACCCACTGGTGAGGATGGCTTTGTACCAGTAGATCACTCGTGAACCTTTTGCACTGTATTCAGATCCAGATGTAATTCCTGCCAACAGCCACACTGGAAGCGTTGGCCAATGACAAACACAAAAAGCTGTTTGGCATCCTTGAGCCTCAAAGCTCCGTCCACCACACAAAAACAGTGTTTACGTGTTGAGAGAGATACAAGTAGAAAGTCCTTGCAGCACAAGGTCATACCAAGCTCGCTGGAAGACTAAATTTAGCCACCTGTGCCTCAGGCAAGTCTGTTAGTTATGGGAAGCTCAGCTACTGGTGTGGAGCACTGTTCCTAGGGTAAATCCCATGGAAGACTTAACTCCAATTAATTGCAAATGATCTTGAATCTATTAATGGGGAGCCCAATCCCAATCCATCAAAGAGGAGCTGTCTCTGAGTACCCCACAAACTCGGCACCGGGACACTGTGATCCTGCCAGGGCTGGTTTGATTGAAACTGCTACGTTCAGAGTGAGCAGGAGGAGCTCGAGAAGATTTAACAGATGGGGTTTCAGCGCAAATATATTTCAGAACACCTCCATAGCAAGCACATTTCCTCCTCTACCTCACCTCACACTACAGTTCTAACAACTACACGAGAGCAGATAGACAAGAACTCAGGGATTATTCCAAGCTTCTGTAAATGTTAGCAGAAGCTGATTGAACAGTTTGTGAAGACAAGCACCCAGTTTATCAAAAAGTGTATCAGCCAACAGTTTTGTCAAACATTTAATAATTTTCCAAGCCAAAGAGGCAGGGGTGACTCAGCTTCTTCAGCTGTGTTAGGTCTTAGGATCAGTATCAGCCACAAGCCCACGGAAGGACCACAGCAGTCAACTGAGGTTTGATAACCAGGATCACTGCAAGACTCTATCCATAGGAAAAACAATTTAAAGAATCTGGTTTCAAGACACCACTGAGGAATTTCTGAACTATCTGCCTCAGCCCTACAGGCCTTCAGAGATGCTCAAGAACTTATTTTCATGCCAGAAACTCAAACAGAAGCACTAGCTCAAGCATGCAAAGCCAGGATTACTAAGATGACTGCACCAAGTCCAACCAAGCACAAGATTTCTCACGTTACATGTTGAGTGTATATGGTCCAAAAGGCATCTGGAAGTCACGCTCCATCCCTTAATGCCTCTGCAAACAGATGGTGTCACAGAAGGCTACCTGAACATCCAACAGTCACCCTGCACATTACTGCTCTTACCAAACCTGTCCTTGCAGAGGCCCCAGCCAGGAGGAAGCCATGACCCCCAGGTCCCAATCCAAAACCTGTAGCTATCACCACAGCAGCCAAGTTCCCCCCAAGCCTCCATCTTCAATCACATTGTCTCCTTAAAGTCAAAGCACCAGGAAGAACAGAACAAGTGGCTCCAAAACATCCCGCTGCCAGTCATGGATCATGACAGGCAAAAGCATTCTGGCATGCCCAGTAATTCCTAACATTTAGAAGGGATAAAAACCACCATGCACCAGCACGGCACCCAGCAAATCCACACAAAACTAAAGAGCTGTGAATTGTGTTGGAGCCTAATACCAGTTTTGGATTTTAATCACAGAATACCAGGGATCTGAGCGGAGATCTTCCCCCCAGAGATGATTTACCACACTGGGATTGCATCTTTCACAAGTCAAACTGAAGCCTCCGCGCTGCCAATACTGCACAGAGCTGCTTCAGAACGGGAAACTGGTCAAAACCTTTCCAAAGAGAGGACAGCTGGGAAGCAGTATCACATGCCAAAGTGGCTACAAGCCTGATGTCAGCTGCATGATGATCATTTGGAGAACCCAAGGGCCTCCAAAGCATCCAACCCAGCACTGAAGGTAAGCCAGCTGAGGTAGGCTGTGGCTAGAAAAACAAGAGATCAACCAGGGAATGAAAATTATTCAGGATGGGGAAGAATCATAAAATCAGAGACTGATTTGAGGTGGAATGGACATTAAAGACCACCTTGTTCTACCTCCTGCCATGGGCAGGGACACCTTCCCTAGACTAGATTGCTCCAAGCCCCATCCAACATGGCCTTGAACCACTTTCAAGAACCTCACTACCTGGAGGAACGACACACAGCAGGTATTTTGGAAGTGTTTATTTCCATCTAAGAAGTTACTTAAAGCACGTGCTGCCCCAGTCCCTTCCCCCAGCACAAACCAGAGTGCTGCGACCTGCCAAAAAGTGACAGCAAGAATGAGTCGGCATGAAACTCCTAAAGGCGAGACCTTTGAAGTCTAACCCGGACTTGAAAAGAGACAACTACAAAGCATGTGGCCTCTGCTTCATTAAAATAAGATGTTAAAGGTTCTTAAGTTTCATTTGCTCATTGAAACTTGCTCTTTTAAGATCTAGGAAATAAAAATAAGCTGCACAAACTAAACTGGCCTTGTACATTACAAAGGAAGACAGTTACAAGGTAACTAAGGACGGCCAAGATCAGGCAGGATGGGATTGCTGCACAACAAAGCAGCTCGTTCCAACCTTGGGAATAGTCAAACTCTTCCACTACACTTGTCAGAACTGATACCTTCGATGAACAATATTAAAGCTGTATTTTAGAGAACTGCCTCTCATTTGCTGTAATAGACCTAAACAAACAGCAGTCAGATCCGGAAGGAATTTTGAGTGATGAGGAAGGAAAGTTTGGAGATCCAGCAAGTCTGAGAGACCTCAAACTGCTACTCTTCCAAAACCCACCTAAAGAATTTTAGACATGAGAAGTAACATTAATGGCTGGGCTCAAAGATCTCAAAGGTGATGCCAACCTCAACAAGTCAATGAGTCAATTTATGTACCCCTCCTTGCTGAGCACAAGATTAGACAGATGCAGAGAGATTTCCTGTGTTAGTTTTCCCTGTTGTGACCCTTCATTAATGTGAAGGATGACAGCTGAAATGATCTGAATCTATCCTCTGACTTGTAACTCAGAAATGAATGTGCAAAACAAAGGAACACTAAGTTTGGCTTATTTCTACAAACAAGATATTACCTGTGCCAGGGCCTCACCACCCTCACAGAAAAGAATTTCTTCCCAATATCAAAGCTAACCCAGCCCTCTGGCAGTGGGAAACCATTCTGCCTTGTTCTGGCACTCCAGGCTCTTGTCCCAACTCCCTCTTCAGCTCTCCTGGAGCCTCTTTAGGCACTGGAAGGGGCTCTGAGGTCTCCCTGGAGCTTTCTCCTGATGAACACCCCCAGCTCTCCCAGCTTGGCTTCAGAGCAGAAGGACTCCAGCCCTTGAAGCCCTTGGTCTCCTCTGGACTGGCTCCAGCAGCTCCACATCCTTCTGATGTTGGATCCCAGAGCTGGAGGCAGCTCTGCAGGTGGAGTCTCACCTGAGCAGGGCAGAGGGATAGAATCCCCCCTCACCCCTGTCCTGCTGTCCACACTGAGGAATCAGCCCAGGGCATGGCAGGGGTTAAATTATGAACTGAGCTCCGCAGCAAATCAGTAAGATGGAAGAGACCATCTTTTCTAACATAAAATAAATAGCTCCAGGAAACACGTCAGACAGGTTGGTTTCACAGAGTTCAAATAGATTTCTCCTACAACTTGATGTAACTACCTCTGGCAGTGATGCACAGCAATTCCTTGTGGGCTGGGAAAAAGGAGTAGCTCTATAGGAAGCAGGTATTTCAGAGTTTTTTTAGCCTCAACACAAACTGCATGAACTCCCCAGGCTTTATCACTACACATTAAAACATGTATATAGGACAGCAGCTACTCAGGATATTCAATAAATGATGTGGTCTCCTCTAATGCACCCCACACAACGTGGCCAACTCATCTAAGAGAGCTGCAGAGACACGATAACCTCAGGAAAAAGATTTGGGACTGCAGAAAAACCTTCACATCTTTGTAAACAGCCGCAATATTCCCAGCCTAAAGGAATGTCATAATATAACTGTAAGAAGAAGGAAAAAAAATGAGGACAGCAGAGGCAGACAGGAAAACAATTTTCCCATCTCCCTGGTGAATATCCCAAATTCCTGCATTAAATGCTCAGAGTAGCAAATCCAAGCTATTCAATTGTCTTCCACAACACAGAAATTGTCAGGCTGATCTTGAGGGTGGAATCACTGTCAACTTTTCAGGCTATTAAGCTGTTCTCCTGAAGAGATTTGCTCAAAGATGAGCAAAGCAAACCAGAAGATTCAGACAGGTAAGAGACACCTATCCATTGCAGGAGATGGGCTGCTCCAAATGGATCTGACAAGAAGGAAGAACATACCAAAAGCCAGGAGAAAATGGTAATTTCACCCCTATTGAGCTTCATTGTTGCTTTTGCCAATTTCTAGGAAAAAGGAGATTGTTTAAAAGGTAGGGAGAGTCTGATGAACCAGAAATTAAATGGGCCACTTAACAAGGAATTCAAATATCTCCTCCCTCAAGTAAAAAAAAAAAAAAAAAAAAAGGTCAGGAGCTGTGGGGTGTTAATGTGGAACAGAGATGAAGTAGGTACAAAAATTCTGAGATTTTACCACTTCATAGAATCCCTGAGTGGATTGGGTTGGAAGGATCTTAAAGCCTATCCTCTTCCATCCCCTTGTCATGGGCAGGGACACCTTCCACTAGCCCAGGTTGCTCCAAGTCCCATCCAGCCTGGCCTTGGACACTTCCATGGGTGTGGCAGTCACAGCTTCTCTGGGCAACCTGTGCAAGGGCCTTACCACCCTCACAGGGAAGAATTTCTTCCCAGTAACCCATATAACCCCATCCTCTGGCAGTGGGAAGCCATTCCCCCTTGTCCTGGCACTCCAGGCTCTTGTCTGCAAGGGTACAGCCAGCAAAAGAGAAGGGAAGTGTCCAGAGGTAAAATTCAGGCTGAGAATAGGAAGGCAGTGAGCAAGAGTTGTGTGACAGCACCTCAAATAATGGCTCCCACACTTGGGCTTGGATTCATTAGGATCTGAGAAAGTTTTGGGACAACTGGAAGCCTGTAAAAGAACAAGGACTGAATGGATCAAAACAGCACCATGACAGTGGCCCCTGCAATCAAAATCAAAGGTTCCTCTCACACAGCAGAAGAGGAAAGCCAGTAGATCCAGAGAAGAGTATATGTGAGGAGGATGCCTCTTTGGGGGGAAAGAAGGTGATTCATAAGAGCCTCATCTCCTCAAGAACTCCTACAGATGGGACAAGAATTAGCCATGTGAAAATCCACAGCTAGAAAAAAATCAACACAGTGCAAGTCAGATGGAAAGACAAAAACAAGGGTCAGGAGTGTTTCTTCACAAATGCTGCAAGTCTAAAAGTATGATGGAAGAACTCAAATGTCTGAATTGCAAGTGGACATAGCAAGTGGAGAGTTAGACATTAATAAGACAAAAGGAGTAAGCAAACATTTAGAGGAGCTAAGCTGACACCACCATTTGAGCACCTCAAGTTTTTTGTGTCAACAAGAAATCCCCTCTAAATCAGAATTACAAGTTTAAACCAGAAAAGCAGAGCCTCAGACACCGGAGCACCAGCAGCAGCTGTCACACTGTCACCAGTGGGCTGCCAAAGTAGGACACACAGTGTTAACCAGGCTCCATGTCCCCCCATGTCACCAGAGCAAATGCCAGGTCAGTGTGTGATACCAGGACTAAGTTCTTAAAAGTAAAAAGTGATTCCTCCCCAGCAGTGGATGAGAAAAGCAGCAACTCATAGAACCACTGAACGTTTGGATGGGAAGGGACCTTAAAGCTCATCCTGTTCCACCTCCTGCCATGAGCAGGGACACTTTCTACAATCCCAGGGTGCCCCAAATCCTGTTCAGCCTGGCCTTGGACACTCCAGGGATGGGGCAGACACAGCTTCTCTGGGCCACCTGTGCCAGGGCCTCACCACCCTCACAGAGAAGAATTTCATCTTAACATCTAATCTAAATTAATACCTGCCTTCACCTTAGATGGCAGTTGGAATATTGGTGTGAGCCCTACAGTGTGATCTGACCAAGCAATCAAAGCAAACCCATCTGTACAGCAAGGCAGCAAGGAAACAAAATCTAAATTTACAAGCTTTTAGTAAGGGAGAAAAGGTTAGAAGCCACGTGATCTATTATTGTGTTAATGAACCATCAGACAACATCTCCCAGAAAATAAATTCGTGTTTTATACACACTCTGTTGAGCTTGGCCATCTCCTCTCTCCCTGCTTGACCCCAGAAATCAGGCTTTTGGTGGCAAAAGATGATGAGGTGACAGCAACAGCCTCACTTCACCCCAAAGTCACACAGGAGGAGATGGGGAAGTGCCCTTGGTTAAAGCTGGTACCCAAAAGTCTCTCGGCCCAGCTTTCACTCAGCAGAGTCTGGACAACCCCAGGCCAGGCAGCCACGCTGGGCAAACCAGAGCTGGCCTAAAGACCAGCCTAAATTGCTGCAGGGCTAATTATATTGTACAAAATGAAGCCATGTCTCAGGAGTCAGGGGCTGTTGTCTTTTTTACCCTTCTCCTTCTTCCTTTTGCAGTGGACAGAGCACATCAACAAGGGAAAATCAGCTGATACACTCCATTGAAAAAAGCAAGAATGCTATAAGGCAGAATCCATCAGAGCTCTCTGGAGAGGAAGACTACAGGATAAAAGGAAAAATCTTTCATGTACATAAATAACTGGTAAAGAAGGGGGAAAAACATATCACTGGTCCATTCTGCAGCAAGGACTCACCAAAGGATTCTGCTTTACACAGAGCTGTGTTACTAAGATGACAACATTTGCTACTCTGAATAATTCAGGATGAGAAGTAAATAAGAGCAATGACTCCAAGGAATTGCAGTAAAATCTCGTGATATGAGTGGGTGATACAATTCACAGAGCAGCACATCAGGAACAACCACCCTAACGTGAGCTTCAAGAGACACGACAGAATGAACTCATGCCAACCCTAGGAAGCAGGACCACAGCAGAATATTCCACCAAAAACCATGGCTCCATGGTTTTAAGATCACTAATGAACAAGCACAACATTTGTAATTACAGAGACAATAATATAGGATAAAATACCTCTAAAAAGGTATCTGCACCATAAATATAACCCAGCACCTCTGTCAATGTCCTCCGTTGTCCTGTGCCCCACTCCTCCTGCCTTACCTGTCTCAAGCAGGCTGCAGCAGAGCTGGCAATGACATGAAATACAAGAAGAGCTACAGAAAGTCTAAATATATGAGGACAATTTAGCTAAGAGACTATCAGGAATGGAAAAAGTATTTTCCTAAAATCATGAATATCATGAAGAGAAGTGTGAAGGTTCCTAAATTCAACACCTGGCTCAGGGAGGTCATGAACTGCTGGAGAGAGAAAAATAAAACACTATTTCCCTGGATTAGATCTGCTGTGTTTGTGTTCTCCCCTCCCCTAGCATCTGCTCCTGGTTACCAGTGAGCAGGATACCAGGCCAGATGGATTCCTGGTCTCATCTGGTAGCACTTTTTAAGGCATTACACAGGATTTCATCTGTTAACCTGAAAATGCACAGTGGCTGATTGCTTCCTAAGAGCTGGAAAAAGGAGCAGTGTCAGGGCAGGGAAAGCAGCAAGTGGCTGTGGACTAGGATGGACTTAGGATCTTGCCCAGCTCACAAGTCCCCTCAGAGTAGAGTTCTGAACCTGCCTGAATATTTTCCATTGGTGACTCCAGCACAGCAAACCAAGTTGTTGCCAATACAGAGAGCTGGAACAGCACGAAAACTCCTTTGGAAGAGCAAGATAGATGGGCTGGAATGAGGCAAGGTCACACACTTTGGACTTCACAAGAAACACTACTATGAACTAGAAAGCTCTTTAATCCAAGGAAAAAGAGAGACAGGATTTTAGCTTGTTGCCATGGCCCATGAGCCATCAACCTGCCTCAGACATGAATGATATCAGCACAAAGGACTTCTCCATGGCATGGCACAGCATCCCAGAGAGCCCTCCCCTGCCATTCCCTGCCCTGCTCTCCTCAGGGATTAGCTCTGAGCAAACACGTGCAGGGAAGAGCAACAGAGAGCAGGGGAAAGAGTGACTGTGGTTTGAAAATACAGAGCCAACAGCTGGGCCAAGCTTTTCAAAGCACCAATGGACAGAAGAGCTGATTTATAGGAAGCAGCTCTGGCATAAACATAGGCAGGTATGTCCCAGTTAAATGTATTGTGAGAATCTGGTGTGAGTTTCCAGCCCTTATGTCCAGAAAACAGAACTTACACAAAACACAGCAAGGAGCCCTAACTTGTGAGGACTTTTGGCCAGCAGTTGAAAACACACAGTTATAGACTTGCAGAGGAAAGCAGAGAGATGAGACTCCTCTTCCCCACCACGCAACAGCTCCTAAAGAATGAAAAATGCGCCAGTCCAGTCCAGAAAAAGTGATTTCAGGGCAGGAACTGTTTAAAGAAACACTTGTATCTGAAAAAAGCTTAGGTGCTTATGCAGGGTGTGAGCATAAAGCCCTGATTTTATCAGGCCAATAGTCTATAATTGCACTGGAGTCAGCAAGATTTTTGCCAAAAAGCTGGAATATCAGCGGTGCCGGAGTGCCGCTACACCGGCAGCCAGAACTTCAACATGGAAACTGAGATTTCCCTGGCACCTCTCACCTTCATCCTCCACTCTTCCTAAGAACATCTGCATGTTTTTTTACTAATAATGATTTCATTTCTTACACACCATGATATTTAAATTCTTTTCTTATCTGGTCACACCTTGCCAGCGGTCACCTTCCCTGAACAAGAACTTCTGCTGATATTTATCATTGGCAGCTCCTCCAGCACATCCCTGACTCCAAGAGCTCCAGTGTGAACCCAGATTCACAATGCAGTGTGTGCATCTCTCTACAACAGCAATGTCGTGAAACTCAAACTCTCTCATCAGTAACACTTCACCATCCAGGTAGCACTTCTAGAACTTGAGCCACTGGCAAGCATTGAGGAATTTTGCGGCCTGAATCTCTTCAAACTCATAATTCAAAGGCACTCTTTGTGTTTTTTGGAATGTCTGTGGGAAAATGCTGCTAATATTTGGGAAGAGCTTCTCAACAGGAACAAAGCTCACGATTCCCAGTTCACCCATCAGCCTCTCCCAACAGAGTTACCAACACAGCACCGAACCAGGGATGAAGAGATGGTTTATCTGGGTAAATCACAGCCAGCAGCTGGGGAGCTGAGAGAAGGAAAACGCAGATCCTGAAGAACTTGGGGAGTGGCTGCACAAGCTGAGAGGCATTAGGTCACTAGTAAAAAAACCCAGTCAAGTCTGAGGTCACACCCGTGACAGTGGGACTTCAGGCAGGTCACAGAAACCAGAAATGAGTGAGGTAGAATATGTCACATGAAGTCAGGCACGGGAGGCAGCTAATAGAGCTTAGACTCTGCTCAGAAGACTTCCCAGGAACAGAGAAGTTACTGTCGAGACAGGCTAAAGGGGACTGTTGGTAGCTGTGAAACATTTGGAAGGGAAGATGTCACCCTCCTGAGGCAGTTGAGGCTGTCCCATTCCTGGAAGTGTCCAAGGCCAGCTTGGACGTGGTTTGGAGCAGCATGGTCTAGTGAAAGGTGCCCCTGCCCATGGCAAGGGGTGGAATGAGATGACCTTTAAGATCTTTCCAACCCAAACCATCCCGATTCCATGATCTGGATAAGACAACAAACCCCAACCCTTAGAGTTCCACAGTGTGCCAAACAGCATATGGAAATACTTCCCAGACGCAGAGGGGATAAATAACTTCTTCACACAAATAAGTTGCTGATACACCTCCAGTTACACGGAGCACTTGGCTCCCTCACACTGGGAACGCCCCCAGGTTCAGCAGCTCCCAAGGCACCTCCAGTTCCTTCCCCGGCCGGTCCCTGCCCGGCACTCCCGGGACAGTCCATCAGCTCGGGCTGCCCCGTTCCCCCGACTCAAACCCCACCGCTCCGTCCCGCCGGGCAGCACCAGCCCAGCGCGCCGAGCCCGCCCCGGTTCCCCTCGCCCACACCCGGGGGGGAGCCGCGCCCCGCGGCCGCCGCCCCGCGGGGTCCCTCGGGCCGCCCCACGGCGGCTCCTCCGCCCGGCCGGCCGGAGCCGTTCCCGCCGCACCGGGAGGGCTGGAGCGCCGAGCCCCGCGGAGCCTCCGCCGCGGGCGGGCCGCGAGAGCCGCCCCCCGCCCGGGCCCCGCCGCCCGCGCCCCGCGGCCGTACCTGCTCCGCCGGCGCTGCGCTCCCCGGGCGGGCCGGGCCGGGCTGGGCCGGGCCGGAGCCGCCGCTGCTCTCCCCGCGCCCGCCGCAGCTCCTCCCTCACGGCACTCGACGGCCACAGCCCGACCCGGCAGCGCTCGGCGCCGGCACCGCCCCGCGCGGCTCCGCCCTATGGCCGCGCCGCGCCCGCGCCGCTTCCGGGGCACCGCGGGCCCTGGAAACCGCGTGGCGTTGCCAGGAGGAAGCGGCGGGCGGGAAGGGCGGCGGGATAGCGGCCACGGAGGCTCCGCTGCCGGCCGGGCTCAGCACCAGCCGGGATCAGCACCCCACTGCGGCTCAGCACCCGCCGGGGTTCAGTATCAGCCGGGGCTCAGCATCCTCCGGGGCTCAGCTTGGCACTCCATTGGGACTCAGCATCCTCCGGGGCTCAGCTTGGCATTCCACTGGGACTCAGCATCCTCCGGGGCTCAGCTTGGCACTCCATTGGGACTCAGCATCCTCCGGGGCTCAGCTTGGCATTCCATTGGGACTCAGCATCCTCCGGGGCTCAGCTTGGCACTCCACTGGGACTCAGCATCCTCCGGGGCTCAGCTTGGCATTCCACTGGGACTCAGCATCCTCCGGGGCTCAGCTTGGCACTCCTTTGGGACTCAGCATCCTCCGGGGCTCAGCTTGGCACTCCATTGGGACTCAGCATCCTGCGGGGCTCAGCTTGGCACTCCATTGGGACTCAGCATCCTCCGGGGCTCAGCTTGGCATTCCATTGGGACTCAGCATCCTCCGGGGCTCAGCTTGGCATTCCACTGGGACTCAGCATCCTCCGGGGCTCAGCTTGGCACTCCATTGGGACTCAGCATCCTCCGGGGCTCAGCTTGGCATTCCATTGGGACTCAGCATCCTCCGGGGCTCAGCACCCACCGGAGCTCAGCATCAGTCGGGCTCAGTACAAACCTGGGCTCAGCACCCCGCGGAGCTCTGCATCCTCTGGCGCTTGGCATCAGCCGGGGCTCAGCTCAGCACCCCACTGGGGCTCAGCATCGCCGGGGTTCAGCACCCACTGGGGTGGTCCCTTCCAACCCAAACCATTCCTTGAGTCTGTGGAAGAGAAGCAGAAACCCACTGGGGTTGTCACCTGGATGCTCCTAGGCTCATTCTGGTGAAGAACTTGGCATTTTCCCAGTGGATGTTTTAAACTGGCATATTCATAGAATCACGGAATCACGGACTGCTTTGAGTTGGAAGGGACCTTAAAGATCATCTCGTTCCCTCCCTGCCGTGTGCAGTGACACCTGCCACCCAACCAGGTTGCTCATTCCTTGAAAATGGTTAAAAACACCATGAGGAAAACCTTCCTCCCTGGTGTGCAGGCCTCCAGCCTGGGGACAATCCCATTATCCAGCCACACACATAACAGCTTGCCAGCATATGGGCCCTACCAAGGATAAACCAAAGGTTTATTTGGAAAATGTGTTCAGATCCATAATTTAGGCATTACAATTATTTATTTCCCCTACTACCTCATAATCCTGCAACCAAGTTTGAAATTTTTTTCCTGATGCCGTAGTTAGCCCAGATAACTACGAAAACAACCTGGAAAACAAAACCCAGTTCTAATAAAAATGGACATTTCACTTTAGGTTTTTGCTTTCTCTATTCAGAGCTATATGCACTCGCCTGACTCAGTATAGGTTTAATAAAAGCTTAATATTTCTTATTAAACCTTTTAAGGTGTCAATATCAAAAGTAGAATGTATCAATCCAGCCACCTGAAAAGCCTGTCCTGGCAGCATCCTGTCAAACCTTACCCTGAGCCTCTGCTCCACAATGAGTTTATTTTGCTTATTCTTTGTGCTATTATCTGTGGAAAATAATAATAACGTGGATATCACAATATTGACAATATCTTTGATCAAAGGGAGAGGCATTTTTGCAATTCAGCTCCCTTTTTTTCTGCTCTTAACCATCTGGGCACTCCCAAAGAACATCTTAATTCTGAAAAATGATTTATCATCAATTTTAGTCCGAGTCGTTCTTCTGCTAAATCCTATTAAATGTGTGGATTCTCATTAGCCTTGTGATAATCCCCTGGGAGTGTATCTAACACCAGCCTGTGTGTTGAATGAAGGGTGGGGGGGGGGGGGTCAAAGCTGACCCAAAAACATTTGGGGCGAGGAGCACCCCAACAGAGGTTCCTTGCCTCCTCATCCTCAGCCCAGACAGGTGAGATCCCAGCCCGATTCCCAAGCGCCTCCTTATGAACAGAAAGGAAACATCCTGCTTTTCCTCCTGCATCTCCGGTCGGGATGAAGCTGCTCGTGGCCGCAGGGCGGCTGGAGCTGGTGGGCAGGACAATTCCCCTTTGTCCGGAGCAGCCAGAAGGACAAAGAAGCTCCTGTTGAGCATCAGGCACAGGGAGGCACCACCCCAACACGCCAGCGTGGGCAGGGGGACCCTGCAGACAGACTTCATATCCCTCTGAGTAATGTCCGAAGGGGAAAAAAGCAAAGTCAAAGGAAAGACAAAGCTTAAAAGTGCATGTTTTGGCAGAGAGGTGAGAGCAGAGGAGGTACCAAGGTCTCTCACCCGTCTCTCTTCCAATAGAAACAGCCCTGTAACCACTAAATCCAGAGCAGGAATATACACGAACAGGTTTGGAATTCACCAAAATTAGTAGTGCTCTGGAAGGAGTCGAGTGTATCTCCCTTGACATAAGCAGGCAACACCTGAACTCTAAAGCACAAGTGTCCGCAGCAGGGAGGCTGCACTCCAAAGCCTGGGAAGTCAACAATCACAGCTATAAATGGGACATGGTCTGGTAACAGAAAAAGCCTTGAAAATCAGAAAAAACGATGAAACCCCCTCATCTGGGGATGAGATCCCTGAGATTTGGCAGTGGATTTCCCATGGCGGGGTAAGAGGTCGGCAGCCTGACAGCTGATGGCCCTGCTCCCCTCCCCTCTGTCTGTGTCCCCGCGGCCCAGACATCTGCTGTCCCCGCCGAGCAGCTGCCCCCCTGTGCAGCCCTGGCTGCAGGACAGCAGCAGGAGATCCTTCCTCCCAGCTAAATCCAACAGAAATGTGCCGTCTGTCCTGTTTCGGACTTGAGGGGAGAAGGGAACTTTGGAGCTTTTTCTGCCAGGAAAAGCTCAAAAATGCTCTGGAGCAGCAGCAATTTGTAATTATCCCTATGAGAAAAAGGAAAAGCCTTAGGCTATGGGGATGAGATAGGATGGTGTCTGTTTCATCACTGTCTCTTGCCCAAAGATCATTTTGCCCTGTAAGATTTAAAATTCAATATATTAGGCCCTCAGGAATTCTTATTTCCTAAACACTTCCATCTCCTCTCCTAAACACTTTGCTCACTCTGCAGCTGGTTTTGGAGCATCCAACAGCTCCTGCTGAACCACATGCCCAGTTGTGCCAGCAGTGACCCCCTGAGCTCTCATTTGTGATGTGGTACATCCAACATCCCCTGGGGAAAAGTGTGGGTGACCCAGCCTGGGTCAAAAGGAGCTCTTGGACCTTCAGGCATGAATAGCAGGCTCAGCTGAGAACAGTTTATTGCTTATTAGTGCTCTCAGGGCTGTGATGTTCTCAAGGTCAGGGGTCAGATAAATAATTTGGACTACTGGAAGAAAATTCCATGTGTTGGGATGGAAATAAAATCTGCTGGGGGGAGTGGGTTGCCCTCACTGCCCATGCCTGACCCTCCAGCACTGGTGGGTTTGAGGAAGCCACGGGGATTCAGCCGGTGACACGGCGGGTGATTTTGTTGAAGCCATTTCCTTACCTGGCAAGATAACACAGACTCAGGAAATGAGCAATCCAGTCTCTCGTGCATACATTTATATATTCTCTTCACGTTTCCTAAATAAGCCGGTCCGAGGCAGAAGGCGCCTTGCCTGGTCCCTGGCACAGCCCAGCGTTTGTAGCTGAAGCTGCTGCTGACATCTATGGTCAGCCTGGGGTACTGGAGTTTAAAAGTGCCACGGGCTGGATTGGGTTGGAAAACATCCTTCAGTTCCTCTCAGTCCACCCCCTGCCATGGGCAGGAACTCTTTCCACTAGCCCAGGGTGCTCCAAGCGCCTTCAAACTTGGCCTTGGGTGCTTGCAAGGACGGGGCAGCCACAGCTTCTCTGGGAAATCCGTGCCAGGGCCTCACCACCCTCACAGGGAGGAATTTCTCCCCAATATCCCGTCTAGACCTGTCCTCTGGCAGTGGGAAGCCATTCCCCCGATCCTGTCACTCCAGGTCCTTGTCCCAAGTCCCTCTCCAGCTCCCTTGGAGCTCCTTTGGGCACTGGAAGGGGCTGTCAATGAGTTGTGGCGTTCATATGGACTTAACCAAAATATCATTATTATAGAATAATCCCTTAAAATCACAAGAAATAACCTCAGAAATGAAAACTACTCTGAAGATATAAAAGTAACACTGACTGGATTTCCAGCTGATTGCTCCCCTTAGGACGTCCTCTGGGCCACACCTCTTGCCCTAAGACTGTAGAAATCCCCTTTCACAGGGAAAACCTGTTAGGTGCTGTAACATTACACCCAGTACAGTGATACAGACATTTTGTCTGTAAGTTAATTTTCAACATTGTGCAGGACCCCTCTTTACCGCATTAAATTTCACTATTAATTATACTGTTGGACTGAAGCACTTCTTGAGATTGATGGAAATCCTTCAGCACAGGTGTCAGCATGGGTGCAGCTCTCTCAGCATTCTAAGACCCACACAGTGAAATTTTAAGGAGATTTTTATTGGAACAACAATAGCTGAGAAAAAAAACAAACCAAAAAACACAACCAGGCACGCTTCTGGATTTAGAAACCTCTTACAAGTCTTAAAATTCCTATGAATTTTATTTTGGGTTGTCTGAAGCTCCTGAGCTTTAGCACACTGTCCCTTTCTGATTTTTTCCCTTGTTTTCAGAAGAGCTAGGTGCTGTTCCTGTTTCCCTGTAGACTCAAAGATTAGCAGCAGGGGCACAGCTGGAGCCAAATCAGCTCCAGCCCAAGGGAGGGTGGGTTGAAGGTCACCCTCCTGTATTCCCATTGGGGCAGGAAAGAAGCCAAGTAAACATCTTCTCCTGCTTTTTGTTCTTATTAAAAACTCAGCTTTAAGACTGCAGGTCCTGTTGTAAATATTTGGATTTTATCTGTGCAGATGGAGCATATTTACTTGTTTATTAGAGGCAAAAGCAGTTTAGTTGCTCCTTAATACCAAGTTTTGCTCTTTCCTGAGGTTCCCAGCAGGGTGGGTGTGTACCACAGAGGCACATATTTGGTCCCAAGCTCCTCCTGTGTACCTCACATCCCTCCACAGCGTCGTGTGTTCCAGCTCCATCAGATTTTATCTGCTTAATGATGTGTGAGAGCAATCCAGCACAGGAAGGACATGGAGCTGTTGGAGTGAGTCCAGAGGAGGCACCAAAACGTTAAAAGAATGGAGCAGCTCTGCTGGGAGGAAAGGCTGGGAGAATTGGGATTGTTCAGCCTGGAGAAGAGAAGTTTCAGGGTGACCTAAGTGTGGCCTTGCAGTGCCTGAAAGAGGCAGCAAGAAACATGAAGAGAAGACTGTTTTTACAAGGGCCTGGAGTGCCAGGACAAGGAGGAATGGTTTCCCGCTGCCAGAGGGGAGGGTTAGATGGGATGTTGGGAAGGAATTTTTTTTCCCTGTGAGGGTGTGGAGGCCCCTAGCACAGATTTCCCAGAGAAGTTGCCCCATCTCTGGAAGTGTCCAAGGCCAGGACCTGGGCTAGTGGAAGGTGTCCCTGCCCATGACAGGGGGTGAGCTTTGAGGTCCCTTCCAACCCAAACCATTCTGGGATCTGTGATTCAGGTCTCCAGGAGCATTGCTCCTTGATGAGCGCTCCTCATCCTTCCCCCTTGCCACCTGGCAGCTGCACAGCCCTGATGGAGCAGCTGATCATGGATAACAGCTGAAGGCATGCAGGTGATGAGCAGATCTGATCAGAGGCCAGAGGTGTTTGCTGTCTCCCAGGCATTTTTAGAGGAGAAATGGAACTGAGGGTATGCTGGTTTGGCAGGTCAAAGGGACAGGAAAGAGCTGCCACTAGTGCCACCGTGGGACCTGTCACTGTGATGTTTTGTGGGGTGTTAGGGCAAAGGAATCTGTGGCTTGTTCAGATTTTCCCCCTTAATTTACATAACCTTTTAAAAATTTCTATTAAGGAACAATCAATTGCTACTTCTCATTCAAACTTGAATTACTTTTCTGTAACAACTCTCCTTTTTATCAATAGACTTTTCAGGAAGAGTTTTTTACAGCATTCACTGCTTTCCCTACCAGGCTGACCTACAAGAGCTGCCACTAAACTCTCCTGATGTGCTAAATTTAAATTTTAATCTCACCCTAAATTCCCCTTTTAATCTGCTCAACAGTATTTTGTTATTTCAGGGAGCTTCTGAGGAAAGAGCACAAAGAGAACCCCTGACTTTAAGACCTGTCACAGGGCCCCGCTTGCTTTTTTCCTATGCATTACCCCAGAAGTTATGTGGCAAAGTTTTAACAGTCACAATAACAAGTTTTATTTAGTTTTAGCCATTTATTGCTCCCCCAGCTTTCAGAGTTCTAATTCTTTAGAACAACCAGTTTGTTTTAGTTAAACTTCATCTCTAATCAGAGCAAGTTTCAGCTACCCACCCACCTCTCCAGTGTTTTTCCAAATCCAGTTTCCCATCTTTGGACAAAGAAATCTTCATTAACAGCTTTTACTGCAATTAAGACACAACACAGGTGTGTGCTCAGAAGGCTTCAGTTTATTTAAAAAACGAGGATCTGCTTTTCAGTAACGGAACAACCATGATCATGCAAGTCTTGCACAAACACAAGGCAGGCAGAAGATGAAAGACAAAAGCTGCCCAACATGCAGGAGGAACTCAAACAAACCAAGATAAAAATTTGTGGTTTACAATGAACTTTAAGTTCCAAACAGTAAAAATTAATTAATTTCTCCAGTGTTCGTGCCATCTCTCAGACTTTTAGTCTTGTACAAAAGCTGAAAGGAAGCCATAAAAAACTGTAGAGAACTATGCAAATGTACAAAACCCAGCTCGAGTAGGAGGAGCATTTTGACATGAAAATTGAGGTCAGATCACATCTACTCTTCCTCCGAGCACTCTCCATCTTCGGCAGGATCCAGTGGCAGGGGCCGAGTTCTGAAAGGAGCATTATTTCAGAAGAATTAGCAGAAATCAGCTCTGGTTTGAAAGGCTAACAAAGCCCTTTTCCCAAAGCCCATGAGACCCAGATGACTGACTTAGCCTCGGACAGCACCTTGAGGCATCAGGACTGACAGGGACTACTTTATCCTGGGTTCTCTTCTCACCACCTGGTTCTTGCTCGGCCCAACAAACTCCAATTTAAAGGGATGAAAGTTTTCCTACAGGAAAAATGTTTTCTTTTTCACCAGCAGGTGGGATGCACTTAAAGGCCTCTGTCTGCTTGTCCTGCAGGGCAGTTTGGGGCTGATTCTTATGGGCTCCCCCTAATTCCCTAGGTTTGGGAATACCTATCTCTGGTGGGAAAATGGAGGTTCAACCCAGAATTCTCTATGGAAAACAGAGTGTCTGTAAGACAATATTTTATACTGCTGCCTTTTTAGTCAGTAGTGCAGCCTACAGGTTAATCTCTGAGGTTCCAGCTTGGAAAAGCCATTCAATTCCTGGCACATGGAAATTGTTAGTGCTCTCCTAAGCTTTTCCAAAACCTCACTGTGCTGGCAAAGTTATGCCTGAACAGTAAGAACTTGCCTCAACTACCAGTTACTCCACCTATTTTCAGGAACCTCGACAAGGTCCCTGAAAACTTTGTCGAGAAACATAATTTCCATGAGGATACACAGGTCAGGAGACACACTGTCAACTTGCCAGCAGCCCCTTGCCCCTTCAAAGATGAACTGCAGTTTCACAGAGACAAAGTAATCACAACTTGCTTCCCCTTGCCCCAGTACCCACTCCAGGCCGCTGGTCCCGGGCGTGTCTCCGTCGGGTGCCCGGCTCTCCTTGGATGGGAGCTTCAGGAAGTCGCTGATGCCCCTTTGCCAGGCGGGCACCGGCCTCACGCAGACCCGGTTCAGCCCCACAGGGCGCCTGTCACCTGCGGGGAGTGCCGTGACAGCGCTGGGGAGGGAGCGGGGAGAGGACAGGAAAAGAGGGGAAAAGAGAGGGATGAAATGAAGGAGGGAGGCAGGAAAGAGAGGAGGAGGAGGAGGAAGAAAGAGAGAGGGAGGAAGTAAAGAAAGAAAGAACGCGGTGAGGGAGAGAAGGAAAGAGAGAAGGAAGGAAAGGAAGACGCGAGGGAAGGGAGGGAGGAGAAGGGGCCGAGCCGGGCCGTGCTCACCTCTCCGGCCGGGCAGCGGCGGCGCCGCGCTGCCGCTGCCGCTGCCGCTGCCGGAGCCCAGCGCCTTGCGGGGAGCGCGGGCGACCAACACTGCGGAAACAAGGGGACAGCGGGGCTCAGCAGCGGCGCTCGGGATCCCCCCCAGCCCAGCCCGTCCCGTCCCGTTGCCTGCCCCGTCCCCGCGGCCCCGCACCCTTGCGGAAGGCGCGTCCGCGCTGATCCGCCTTGGTGCGCGCCATCCCGGCCCGGCCCCGCCCCGGCAGCGCCCGCCACTGCCCGCCAATGGAGCGCGGGGCCGCCCTCGCCCCGCTCCCCTTCCCGCTCTCCTCTGCCCGGGCGGGATGTTGGGAAGAAATTCCCGGGGAGAGGAGACAGGCGCTGACACAGGTTGCACAGAGCGTCTGTGGCTGCCCCATCTCTGGAAGTGTTCAAGGCCACGCTGAACGGGGCTTGGAATAACCTGGTCTAGCTGGGGGTGTCGCTGCCCATGGCGCGGGGTTGGAATGGGATGGGATTTACGGTCCCGTCCATTCCCGGACGGTCCCAAACCATTCCCGGACTCTATAGACCGGTCCCGGAACGGTAGCTCCGCGGCCGCGTTCCCGGGGGAAGGGAAAGGAAGAGGAGGGTGTCGGGCGGTGCGGCGGCGTTTCCCGTCCCCCTTGGAAGATGGCGGCGCCCAGCGCGCTCCTGGCCTGGTGCGTCCAACACCTGCGCGGGGACTTCGGGCTGGACGTGGGCGAGGACGTGGTGAGGTGAGCGGGCTCGGGGCTGGGCGCCGCCCTCCTGCCCTCTGGCAGGGGCTCCTCGGTCCAGCACGGAGGAAACACGGTGTGTCAGAGCAGCTGTCGGGCATTTGCTCGGCGTTGTCGCTCAGGTGGAGATTTGGGGAGGGGAAGTGGCGGGAGGTGGGATGTGGGGTGACAGAAGCACAGATTGCTCTTAGTTGGGAGGGATCTTAAAGGTAATATCGTTCCACCTCCTGCCGTGGTCTTACCACGGTCTCCACGGGAACCTGATCCGAAAAGGAAAGATAAATGACACACCTGTGCGATGAGAGCTCGGAACATCCGCCCCTCACCCATTTTTATCCACCCCGGCCCGTCGTAGGTACATCTTGTCCATCACAAACGAGGATGAGATCCGGGAGTACGTTGTTGACCTTGTTCAGGGCACCGACGGGAAGAAGAGCTGGTTTGTGGAAGAGCTGCTGAGCAGGTGGAGGAAATCTGCCCAGCTGCCCTCGGAGCCCTTCCCCGCCTATCGGAAAAGGGACGGTGAGTGGTGCAGAGAAAACTCTCAAATAAACTCGGTTATTGCGGCTACAAACAACTCCATGCCACGAATCCCTCTATGGATACCAGTCCCATTCCTGATTGTTGGGACGGTTGAAAGCCCATTTTCACTCATGAAGTAGAGTCCAGGTGCATCTTTCTTCTGCTGGCATTAACCCAGCTCTCTCTGTGCTTGCTCACACTTCCAGAGGCTTCGGAAGTGCTGCGGGCTGGGGACCAAGGGAAGAAGGGGAAGCGCAAAGGGCGGAACAAGCAGGAGACCCTGGCGTACACCGAGCCCTGTGCTCACGGGGAGGAGGTGAAAACCCCACTGGACCTGGCCAAGGTGAGTGTGGGGGCTACGCCAGGGAGGCTGGGGGTCTCTGGAAAGGCTTGGAACCTTGAGCCTGGGGAAAGAGGGTGTCAGACATGGTAAAGATGTGATTGGAAAGTGGAGATGAATGTGTGGGACACGTCAGACTGGGGTGCCCAGGTGGGCACTGCTCAGGCCACACCTCAAATCCTGCTGTCAGTTTTGGGCCCCTCACAAGAAAGGCAGTGAGGTGCTGGAGCATGTCTAGGGAAGGGAACAGAGCTGGGGAAGGGGCTGCAGCACCAGCATTGGCTGAGGGAGCTGGGGAGGCTCAGCCTGGAGAAGAGGAGGCTCAGGAGGAACCTTCTGGCTCTGCACAACTCCTAACAGGAGAGACAGCTGGGTGGGGGTTGGCATCTGCTCCCAGGAAACAACGGACAGGATGAGAGAAAATGGCCTCAAGCTGTGCCAGGGGAGGTTTAGGCTGGATATTAGGAAAAAAAAATCATGGAAACCGTGGTCAGATACTTGAATGGACTGTCTAGGACAGTGATGGAGTCACCATCCCTGGAGGGATTCAAAAAACATGTGGATATGGCACTTGGGGAGGGAAGAAGGGAGAGAGAGAGGAAGGAGAGAAGGGAAGGAGGAAGAGGGAGGGGGAGAGAGTAGAAGTGAGTTATTGATGGGTCTCTGATCTTGGAGGGCTTTTCCAACCTAACTATTTCCATATTTCTGTGATATCCAGGCTGGGGAGAAAGGTTGTGTCCGTTTGTGTCTATAACTGGGAGAAAATAATCATCAGGTAGCAAATATGCCAGCATGGATTTTTCTCCCCCAGAAAGCCTGAGAGGAGAGAGCAGGTGAAGGAAGTTGAGGCTGTAATTAGGAATAAAAGGGATTTCTTCAAATCAGATATGAGGGTGGGGAATTGAAGCCACCAAGTGGTTAGAACATCCTTTCCTACTGTATTTAAACTATCTCAGTCACACCAATTAAAGCTTTAATTAACAACTGAAATGCTTCAGAAAGAAACTGTGGATTAAGAGCATAGAGACACTAAAACCTGAGAAATGCTGCAATTCCTGAGTAAGGAGTGGAACTTGAACTCACGTTTTTAAATGGAACTTTATGGAGCAGGGAGGCTGCAAGGGCTGGAATATTTGTAAAAGTGTTTATAGGATAAACCATAACATTTTTGAATTGGTGGGTTAAAAGTGGACAGTGATGTTCCATTTCATTGTAGTTATCTTCTAAGTTAATTAAAATTTTTAAAAATCAAATGGCCACAAAAGGGCCCACAGGTCTCACACTTTTAGAAGTTTTGGCCCATTTGCATATTGGAGTTAATTGTCCAATTCCAGCTTTAGCCCATGAAGTCCCCTCCTTCTTGTTTTCTCTCTTTGGTCCATGCTGTTTGTGCTCTTGGGCCTGAGATTTGCATTGGCTGTCCTTGGGTCCCCAGCTAGAGAACGAATTGTTTTGTCTACCTATTCTGTGAAGAGAGCTTACTATCTCCTAATATGAAGCCCAGACCCACACACTAAAGCAGAATAGAATCTGAAAAATATAAAAGCTAAAGCCGAGGCATCAGGAGTAGCTGAGCTGCTGTTTGGAGCTGTTAAACAGGCACGAGGCTGTGCGGAGCACAGAAAGCAGCGCTCGCTGCCCAAATCCCACCAGCTCCAGCTGGCATGAGTGGCAAACTTGGAGTGCACCCTGGTGTCCTTGCTTTGTTTGGATTCCTTGGGGCTTTTCTGGCAGGCCTGAGCTTGTCTTTCCGCTCAGTCTGGGGTCTGGTCCAAGTTTCATTCCAGTGAGGCAGAATAACACTTGTCTGAGCCTCCTGGCCTGCCCAGGGGTCAGTGCTGGCTCTCTGCTGCCTTTTCTGCACTGGGAGCACAGTTTGTTTGTTTATTTTTTTCCTTCCCAGGCCCAGGAGAGCAGCAGCGGAGTCAGCAGCAGTAGCATTTCCTCTAAGAAGAAGCCCAAGTATGTCAGCCTGTACACAAGGGAGGGCCAGGACAGGCTGGCCGTGCTCATCCCGGGCCGCCACGCCTGCGAGTGCCTGGGCCAGAAGCACAAGCTCATCAACAACTGCCTGGAGTGTGGGCGCATTGTGTGTGAGCAGGAGGGCTCTGGGCCCTGCCTGTTCTGTGGGGCCCTGGTGAGTATCCAGGGAGTTACTGCAAGTTACTGGGCAAGAGGCTGGTGAGGGGCTTGGAACACAAACCCTGTGAGGAATGACTGAGGGAGCTGGCGGTGTTTAGCCTGGAAAAAATGAGACTCACAGGTGACTTTGTCAGTATCTACAACTTCCTGAAAGGTGGCTGTGGTCAGGTGGGGTTGGTCTCTTTCTCCAGACAGCACTGACAGAACCAGAGGACACAGTCTCAAGCTGCATCAAGGGAAATTTTGGTTGGATATTAGGAAAAAGTTTTGCACGGAAAGAGTGATAAAGTTCTGGAATGGCCGCTCAGGGAGGTGGTGGAATCACCATCCCTGAATGTGATTAACAAAGTCTGGATATAGCACTTGATGCCATGGTTTATTTGAAATGTTAGGGCATGGGTTGGACTCGATGATCTTGAAGTTCTCTTCCAACCCAGTGATTCTGCGAATTCTGGGAATTCTTTGCCCTGCTTGGACCTGGGGAAGTTGGCTGAATTAGCCCTTCAGATAGACGTTCCTCTTGCAGAGTTCTAAATCAGGGAAGGAAAGAACCTGTTAGGAGGTTTCTCCCATAGTTTACATGGCTTTGGAGCTTGTCTGGTTTCTGACAGTCTCCTGTGTGTCACTGCCATGTCCAAAATCTCTGCAAGGCTTCAGCCCCATCCCAGGCACAGCCCTGGTCACCTTGTCAGGAGCAGTGTCCTGCTTTTCCTTCAACTCTTGTGCAGTATGGATCCTTTGGGATACCTGTTAACACCCGGATTCAGTTCAAAGGGCACCCTTAGGAGAAAGGGGACAAGTTATTGATGGCAGAGGAAATTCTTCTTCATGTGAGAGAAAATTGTTAGTTGGGTTGAGCAAAATGTTTTAAAGCAGGTTGGTTACTATTTTGAAAGAGCAATTTAACTTCCAGTGGCTAAAAAGGGAGAGAAAAACTGTTGAGTTAAGGGTTGTGGTTCTGCCTGGGATGGTTCTGAGGTCATCTCATGTCCTTTGAGCTCAGTCAGCAACATGTCCACCCACAGAACAGGGAGAGACCAAACTCTACATTTCTCTTTCAGTAAAGAACAAGCTTCCAGGGTTCTCCTCATGTTACTGGGGAAGAGAAGGATGTGTGGATTGTCACTGCCACTTTAAACAGCCTGAACTGTTGTCCAGGGCTCTGAAACTGGTCAAGCTGTGACATCCTTCACATGTGATGTTCTTCCCGAGCCTTCATTTCCTTCTTTTCCTCAGGTGTGCACTAAAGAAGAGCAGGACATTCTTCAGCGGGACTCCAACAAGAGCCAGAAGCTGCTGAAGAAGCTCATGGCAGGTCAGTAGGTATTCCATACCTGGAATAGAATATATCCAAATGGTTTGTGTGCATTATTTCCTTCAGACTTCACTGAGCCACTTGCCCTCATTGCTGCCCTTTGGCATTAAAAGGATGGATTGGAAGTTGGTTCCTTGGTTCCTCCTGCAAGCCCTAGGCAGCATTCCCAGGCTTCTGCTGAGGTGACAGTGGCAAGTGTCAAATGGCAGCGTGTGGTGTCCTTTCCCTGAGGCCCCAAGGCTGCTCATTTGGCATTCCAGAATCAATCTCATGAACTGGATCGTTGTAACAGTCCTTGAAAATTAGGATAAGTCTCCTGTGGAATGTGTGTTGTGGAAGATAAAGTGCTCCTGTCTGATTTGCTGGGCTTAGAGAGGTGGTGGTTAATATTTTCTAATGGCTCTTCTTGTCTCACACTTACCTTGGGAGCTAGAAATAGGAACAGAGCCAAGGAAAGCAAGAGGAAATACTACCCAGTGTCCCAGTGAAGACCTGTGCATTGTGGGGATGTTTGTCTGAGTTTAGCTGAACTACAGCCAAGGTCGTGGTGTTCTTGGTTGGAAAATACACTTTGCGGAGGAACTGGGGAAATATTTACTCCAGATCTGGCTTCTCCTTAAAGCTGTGGGGATGGCAGGAGGATGGGAGTCCTTGAGAGCACCAGCCAGTCTTTCTGTCCTTCCAATACAGATGTTGGTATGCTTCAGGATCCCTTTTCTTACCTGCTTTATCTCTTTCCCTCCTGCCCCTGCCAGCTCTTGTTTTGTTATCTGTGTAGGTAAAAGCTGGAATGTGGTTTGCTGTTTGTCTTGGGAGTAAAAATTGTGGATCAGCAACCAAAAGGAAATACAGGAAACCATTTCCCTGAAATGAAGGCATTTCCCAGTGTGGTGAAATGCACTGGTTTGTTCCATCATGGCCTGGGTTCAAACCTTTTTTTGTGGCGTTTTTTGGTTGTTCCCTGTTGGTTGGGTGGGTTTGGGTCCCTTGCCAGGTGGGGTAAGAAGGAAGAGCATTTGCTGGGAATAGATTTCTCCATCTCTGGAAACAGCTGGTTTGGGGAATCTGATGTGGTGTGTCAGAACAGGATATTGTTTGTGGGAGGCACAAACAGCAGTAGAAGGCTCTGGGTCTCCCTGGAATCTGTCCTGGGCAAGAGGCTCTTCGTGGGGTGTAACAACATCTGGGAAGGGTTTGGCTTTTAGGAGGGGACTCCTAAAAAAGCTGGGTTGTTACTGAAGAAGAAAAGTCTCCAGACCTTAGAGCCCATCCCAGTGCCTAGAGGGCTTATGGAAAGGAGGGAGAGGGACTACTTAAATGGGCAGATAGTGATAGGACAAGAAGGAATGGTTTTAAACGAAAAGATGAGAAATTTAGATTGGATTTTGGAAAGAAATCCTTCTCTGTGAGGGTGGTGAGGTTCTGGCACAGGTTTTCCAAAGAAGCTGTGGCTGTCCTATCCCTGGAAGTGTTCTAGGCCAGGTTGGATGGGGCTTGGAGCACCCTAGGATACTGGAAGGTGTTCTTGGTGTCCCACCATGGCAGGAGTGGAAAGAGCTGAGCTTTAAGGTCCTTTTTAACCCAAACCATTCCATGATTCGATGGTCTGAGACCCGTGGTTGGTGATGGGAGGAATTTTGACTGCCCAAATTGTTAGGGAAGGGTGATGGTAAACCAGAGGCTTCTCCTTAAACTCTACCCAGACTTTATCACTGTGATATTTAAGTGATTCCTCCTCTTTGGAGGAAGGAGTCTTTGAAATGGGCTTGAGGGAAAATTGTGGCTTCAACCTCCCCAGAAAGATGCTGATCTTGCTGCAAAGCTGTACTTTTAGCTCCTGGCATGGCATTTAGTTTAGGGGACATTCTGCAGCCTGGCCCACCCAAATGGCTTTAACACACTGACTGCTGAGCTGTGGTTTGTTTTGTGTCTCAGGTGCTGAAAATTCAGGGAATTTGGATGCCATAAGCAAAGGCTTGCTGCCTCAGCAGGAAGCGAGACTCAAATCAGGCCTGGAGATGGCTGTGAAGCACAAAGACAAGCTGTTGGAATTTGATAGGACAAGGTAAGGTACTAGGTGGGAGACTGTCATGAATAGCATAAATGACCTGGCAGGTGAGGTGCCTTTAGCAGAAACACTGGGAATTCCTTCAAAAACCCAGACTGCAGCCACTGACACCTTAACTATGGCCTTTGGTGGGACAGGAGTCAGTCTCTGGAATGGATGCCTTTTGGGTGTCCTTGCTTTTTGTCCCTGACTGTCCAGCTCCCCAGAGAGATGGGAAAGAGCAGGTTGGAGGGTGGGTTTGAGGCTCTGCCGTGGTCCCACTGTGCTCATCTTTCCCAGCGTGCGCCGGACCCAGGTCATTGATGACGAGTCAGATTACTTTGCCACAGACTCCAACCAGTGGCTCTCCAAGCAGGAGAGGGAAGCACTCCAGAAGAGGGAGCAGGAGCTGCGGGAGCTGCGCCACGCCTCTCGGCTGGCCAAGAAAATCACCATCGACTTTGCTGGCAGGCAGATCTTGGAGGAAGACAACAACATGGCTGAGTACCACAGCAAGTGAGTGAGGGCTGGCAGCGTGCCCGAGAACAAGGAGGTGCAAATCCTTATGGAGAGTGGTCTGACATGCCTGTTAAAGCTGCCTGGGAAAGAGGTGTTTCAGAAGGCCTGTCTCAACAGAACCACTTCAGCTCAAATTCACACCAAGCTGAGTTTCTGCACTAGAGAGCAGTGACTGCTCAAACTGGAAATCAGACCGAGCAAGGAAGTCATTTAGGTGGGGAGGATGGGGCAAAAATGCTTTGAGTCAGAGTGTGTGGGGAGAAGGGAGATGTTCCCAGGGAAGCAGGGAATGTTCATCCCTCTCGTTTGTGCTTGCAGACTGGATGAGACCATTGCGGCTATGAGCTGTGGTGCACTGAGCGAGCCAGCCGGGGGCCCTGGGGCAGAGATGACACCAAACTCTGGGGTTTTGGTGAATCCCCGTCTCCTCCAGCCTGCTCCTTTGGTCAGTGGGGCTTCCGTGCTTTATTCCAGAGTAGTGACTAATTTTGGGGAGTTGAGCTTGAGAATTGTCAATTCCAGCACATCTCTAGAAGGAGATCTTTTGGGGAAAAGATCACAGGATGGTTTGAGTTGAAAGGGACTTTAAAGATAGTTTCATTCCATCCCCTGCCATGGACAGGGATACCTTTCACCAGACCAGGTTGCCCCATCCAACCTGGCCAAGAACACTTTCAGAGATGGGGTGACTTCTCTAGACAACCTGTTTCAGCATCTCACAACTCTCACAGTAAAGAATTTCTCCCTAATATCCAATCTAACTCTGCCCTCTGCCAGTGGGAAGCCATTCCCCCTGTTTCCCCTCGTTTCTCAACCCCTCTTTCCTCCCTTGTGTTCTTCACTGGCCATCTCAGTTTGGGATAGAGAATGTTTGACAATGCCCTGTGGGTTGGTGGGTTGGTTTACTGGAGTTTTAACATCCTGCCTCCTTTTCAGGCATGTAGAAGAGTTTCTGAGAGTCAGCCTAAGCTTTCACCTCTATTTTTTCACCTCTATTTTTTGAAGCCTTTTCCGCCAGATTCCCATTTTCCAAAGAGCATAAGGGTAATGAAGGAAAACTTCAGATAGGATTTGCATTTGATTTGCACACATTACTCCTGGAGAGGTGCTAACCCTTTTCCCATTTCTTTTGAACATTCTCAAGTGGGTGGACCAAACTGGTTTGCTCCCGCAAAGGAAAGCTATTCATTCCACGGAGGCTGGAAGTGAGTCTGGCTCAGAGCGGAACCGGCTGCGGATTCAGGACCGAGAGCTGCAGGAGATCTCGGATGATGGTTGGTGCCTCAGCCTGCACCAGCCTTGGGCTTCTTTGCTCGTGAGAGGAATCAAAAGGTGAAGGTATCCCAGGCAGCTTCTGCTCCACAGGGGAGATGGGAAGTTGTGTTCCTCAGAGGATCTCTCTGGACCCACTGGCCCTGTGCATTGACTGATACCTGTGATAGCCTCATGTGTGGAAGCTGTGCTTCCTCTTCCAATGGGTTGAGGAGCTGGAGAATCTTTTTTTGTTTGGGGGGGTAGTACCTAACCTGTAAGGGACAAGTTTCTTCACAGTGGGTGAGTGTAGAGAGAGGCTGAGATTTCACTGCTACAGTTGGGGCGTTCCTGTGTGGAATTTGAAAAGCAAATAAGGTAATCACTTGAAATATGTTCTTCTGGGGTTTGTTCAGCATAAAGGAGGCAACAGTGGCACCAGGCATTGTTTAAAAGAAGCCCAACCCTTGCCACTACCTTCCTCCCACTGGGCTGGGAATTGGGTTACAAAAAGGAGCTGCTACTGTTAATGATGAACAAAGAAACTTCTTTAGCCCTTTTTTCCCTTCACCACATTTCTCATTTTGGAGGCCGAAGCTTTTTCACTTCCCAAACTAAGGATGCTGTAAATCTTAATGTGCCGGGATTCTTCATCTAAATGTTCTGGGGATGCTCCAGCCACTCTGGTACAGCTGCAGAATTCCAGGATCTCCAGACAACTGTTCCATGCAGAGACCTAGTCCCTTATTACTCCCTTGATTGTTCTGTGTGACTTTGGGAGCTTGTAAGGGACTTCTGTGAGCAGGTTGTCCTGTATATGTGTTCTGCTGGTCCTGCTGGGGATTGATGTCCTCCTAAGCCCCGAGGACATGCTCTGCTTTATTTGTGACATTATTTTTTGCCTATCTCAGCTTTTCTTTCTGGTCCTGACACATTGGTTGAGTTGGGATAATCAGGGCAAAGCTTAGCAGCAGGAATTGACTATGTTTGAATGAAAATGTGGGTGATTTCTGCTGAAGTTTTAGTGCTACATTTTCCTCTGTTCTTTAGGGTGGAGGGCAGGACCTGGTACACGTCTCATCGAGGGAGGTTATGGATTGCAGCTACTGCTAAAAGACCTTCCCCTCAGGAAATCTCAGAACTGGAAGCCACCTACAGAATGCTGCTCCGAAAAGGTGAACTCTTCTCCTTGGTTCTTGGAGTGATTTGGTACATAGAGCCACGTAATGAGCAATGTCAGAAATCTCTCTCTGCTGAGTAGGGAATGCTATATATAAAATTAGATTTCCCAGCCCTAGTCCTTCATGAGGAAGATCCTGACCTGGAAAAAGCACTAAAAAAGTGTTACAGTTGCTGTATGTGTTCTTGTGCCTCAAAAAGTAGAGGTGCCTGGAGGAGAGGGGGAAGGGCACTTGGGGATTGGAAGACCCCAGCTGTGTGTGGGAATATGGGCTCCCTGAAGAGATGTTTCTTTTGCTGCAGATGTGGAATTTCCAAGTGATTATCCCTCAGGATGCCTCCTGGGCTGTGTGGATGTGACTGATTGTTTATCACAAGAGCAATTTCAGGAGCAGGTGAGTACAGAAATGAACCTTTCCACGCTTGCATTAACCAGCAGGTTTTTAAAGCGGTGGAACTTGCCTCTAGAGAAGACATTGAATGGAAATTTTAGATTGTGTTGAGAAGACACAAGTTACTGCAGGGATTAATGTGGCAGAGGACATGAGGGGGCCTGGCAATTCAGGACAGCATGGAAACATGGACAGCTCTGCCCCAGTGGTGGTGCTGTGCCTTGGGAACCTTGTCCCTGCCCTGTGGTGCCAGGGGCACTGTCTGCCCTGGTATAGGAGAGAGTGCTTGGCCTGTGCAGAGGGATCATGGTCCAGAGCTGCTGGATCTGCCTGGTGCTTCTTACAGGAGCTGGAGGTCACAGTGGCCTCACTGGTGATGTCACACTGGCCTAGCTGGTGAGTGTTGTGCCCTGTTTGGGGCACTGAGTGACCTGGAGACCGAGCCATGGAAAGGTGAGCTCTTTCCCACCAGGGAGGATGGACAGGAGAGCCACAGGACTACCTGTAGTGAAGGAAGGCTGGAATCAGGAGTCTTTTGAGAAATCTCAACCCATAAAAGTCCATGGGTGATGATGATGTGTGTCCAGATGTGCTGAGAGCATTGGCAGGTAGCCTAGTGAGGCCACTCTTAGCTTGGGATGGTTATGGAAACCAGGAGAGGACTCTTTGTAACTGTTGCACCAGTGGTTAGAAAGGGAAGGAAGGAGGTCGCAACACTTCAGGCCAGTCAGCTTCACCTTGGTCTCTGGGAACCTTGTAGAGAGATTGCTCTTGGAAGCCAGTTTTGGGCACATGGAGGAAGAGGACATTAGGAATAGCAAGTGTGGATTTACCTAAGAATAAACTCATGCTTTACTAACCCGATGACCTTCTTGGATCCAATAGGTAGAGTGGAGAGTATCTATTAACCTGCTGTCCTGGAGTAGGCACAAATCCCAGAGGAGTCATAACCAGTAGAAACTGGTAACTCTATGCATTGGTTAAACCACATCTAGAATACTTGGGTCACCATAAAATTGTTGGTAAATTGGAGCAAATCCCATGGAGACCACAAGGGTGGTTAGGGGCTGGAGCCCTGTGAGGAGAGGCAGGAGACACAGAGATCTTCCACTTCCTGCAAGGAGATTGTTGGGAGACAGAGCCGGGCTCTGTGCTGACCTACATGGCAGGAGGGTCATAAATTGAAAGGGGAGGGTTCAGTGTGGCTTAAGGAAACAAATTACCATAAGGATGGCTCAGCAGTGGGGCAGGCATTGCCCAAGGGGTTGAACAGTCTTCACCTGGGAAAATTTTCAAGACCCAAGAGGACAAAGCTGTGGGCAGCCTCATCTGAATTCAGTGTTGGCCCTACTTTGGTTGGGAGGTTGGACTAGACACCTTCTGAGACCTGAGTCTGATGCTGGGACTGACTCCATGCTCCCAAAATCTGGAGCAGGAGCTTTCCTAGGGGTGTGTTTTATTGACTTGCAGAACCTGCACTTAGCACCAAGCACAGCATGGCTGTTCCTGATCCCATTTCATCCCTGTTCACTCCACTGCCCCTTGTGCATGTCAGGTTTGAATCACCAAACCTTGTAGGCCTTGATAGTGAACCATGACCATCTTGTGAAGTGGAATAGATGGGTTCCTTGGGAAGGAATCCACCAGGATGATCTTGCTGTGAAGAGCTGGAGAGGCAGCAGGAGTTGGGGCTGTTTTTCAGGAAGTGCTCTTCTGGCTTTCCCAAACCCTGTGAGGTTTTTACCTGGGAGAGATACCTGGAAAGACAGGGATGAAGTTGTGTCTCTTAATCACAGGAGGAAGGCAGAGAAGTTAGACTATGAGCAGCAGAGGGAGCTTTGGGACTGGAATACCATGAAACCTACAGGAATATTTGGCTTTGTAAGGGAACAAGCCCTGGGAGAGAGAGAGGAAGGGGCACTGAGGCCATTGTAGGGATTTTCTTCTGTAGCATCCACTAATTTGCAGTTTGGGCTTCAGTGTAGGTTCCTGTCCATCTGCTGCTGTCTGTTAACAGTGGTGGAAAAATAGATCTTGGACTCTTACAAGTACTTCTCTGTTTGTCACAATCCCTCCTCTTCCTTTGTGGATGTGTTGTTCAGGCGTTAGTGGAATGGCTGTGACACCATCTCTGATCTGGGAATTGTGCTGTAGGTAACTAGCTTGAATCTTCCCATGGAGGACCTTCACAATGAACCACATTCTCTGGAAATCCCTCCCAGTTTGTGGGCACTGCTTGGCTGCAGAGGGACTGGAGGCAGAGCAGTGTATTCCAGGAGCACCATTATCCAACCTGTTAGTGACAGATTTCCCTTTCTCCTCGATGCAGTGGCATTTCCCGGGTTGCATTTCTCTGGCTTTTTGCTGCTCTCATATTGCCAACTACTTATAATCCTTAATTTTCTGCCTTTCTATGGTGATTTTGTCTGTTTTTTCCCGGGATTCCTTTAAGCAGCAGTAATTTCCCTTGCTTGTGAGCTAAAATCCAGAGATGTGAGCCTTTCTGCAGTTACTTTCTGAGGAAATGTCTGGTTTTTTGGGCTCTCAGGAGCAGCAAGTGCATCTGAAGGAAGCTGAGCTGAATTTAATTGCAATTGTCAGCAAGATGACAAAGTGTGTGGCACCAGCTCAGAAATCTGAGTTGGGTCTTGCCAGGAGTAAGAAATTCCTGTTGCTTACGTGGGTGTTTCAGCCCAGGTTCGTCAGCAGGGTCAGCACTGTGATCCAGCCATTTCCCGGTGTGCAAAGATTCCTTGTAGCTCAGGGAGAAAGGCAAGGAACATGATGCTTTTTCACCACTTAGGGCGTGCAGAAACATTGGGTATTGTCAAGGAATGTGTGAGCAGGCGAGGGGAGGTGATGCAGAGCAGAGACCTCTCGGGGACTGAGCTCTCGTGGAGCTTTTCCAGGCGCTGTGCTTTGACTCACACCTCTTCTCTTCACCACCTCCTGTTTGAGGCTCCTGCATGTTCCAGAAGAAATAATTTCACAAGTGCAGGGCGAGCCTCGCTTGCAGGTTATACCAACCTCCCGAGGATGAAATAGTTCCTGGCTTGCTCCTGGTGTTTTGATGGTGATCCAGTGTTTTTTGGCAGCCACCAAAGTTTGGTTTGACTCTTGTGACTATTTGTTCCCATAGGCAAGGGAGACTCTTCTTGGTCTTAGGTCTGTTTTTCTTCATCCTGAGGGTGTTCACCTGGAGAAGAGAAGGCTCCAAGGAGGCCTTAGAGTCCCCTCCAGTGCCTAAAGGAGCTCCAGGAGAGCTGGAGAGGCACTGGGGACAAGGAGTGCCAAAACATGGGGAAATGGCTTCCCACTGCCAGAGGGCAGGGTTAGATGGGATATTGGGAAGGAATTCTTCCCTGGCACAGGGTGCCCAGAGAAGCTGTGGCTGCCCCATCCCTGGAAGTGTTCCAGGCCAGGCTGGACAGGTCTTGGAGCAACCTGGGACAGTGGAGGGTGTCCCTGCCCATGGCAGGGGGTGAGAAGAGATGAGCTTTAAGGTCCCATCCAACTGAACCCAGTCTGTGATTCCATGGTGTTGTGGTCTGTCCACACTGTGACTCTCCCATTACCTCTCAGCCCTTTCACTGCTGTCACCCACTTGCTGTTTAGCACTGTCTCCAGATTTAATTTCCCTGCTGTTTGCATCCTCTCTCGAGTTGCTAATGAAGATGTTGTGGCACCCCACTGGTATTTTTCTATCACTATCCCCATTTATTATTTTTTTTTTTACACTTGTGCTCAAAAAACAAGAATTAAGCAACACTGCCCCAGCAGAGTCAGATCCATTTCCTGCCAGAGCTCTTGCATTATGACCAGGGAGGGGTTATTTAACCACAGTTTTACTGCACATGTAAGCCTGGCCTTTCATCACCACTGAGAGGGGGCGGTCCCTACCTTCCTCTGCCCTACCTGCAGCATTTGAGGCCTGACTGACATTGTTGAGATGCTTTGCAGATCCTGAGGATGTGTGGGAAGTGATGATGGAACAGGATCTGTACTGCTGGTGCTGGCAAGGAGCAAAGGAAGAGTAGAGATGTCCTTGGGATTAGGATCAGTGGCACGTCAGGTACCCTAATCCCAATTATGCTGCCTATTGCATGAATTAGTTAAATCTGCTCCTCTGGGTCTCTTTCCCATATGAAAAATAAAGCAATTCTTCCAGTCAGAGGTTATTCACACCACATCTTGCAGCTCAGAGCTGTGATCTTTGGCTTGAAGCTGCTCTGGCAGCAGAAGTGGTGTTCAGGTAGGAGGGTCCAGCCCAGGTGTCCAGCGTCACTTGCTCTGTTTGCAGGGAACTGCAGCAGGAGCTGCAGCCTGAACTCAGCCCTGGTTGCCTGGTGCCTGGAGATCCCTCTGAAATCTCAGGATTTCCAGTTGAGCTTTGCACTTCTTGCCCCTCCTCAGAGTACATTCTGGGCTCATTTCCTTCTCTTCCTGGCAGCAACCCAAAAATCCCTGCTCAAGACCAGAATGATTCCTTTGTTACTCTTTTCAGCTAGAGGTGACCTGGAAACTTTTTCCCCCCTTGGAGATCCAAGTGTTCACTACGGCTTTTCCTTGCTCCGGGGCTGACGTCACTGACACCTTGAGCAGAGCAAGAAGCTGCCCTTGTTTTCCTGCACGAGGTGTCAGTGACTTCAGCAGCGCCCGCTTGGGATCTGTGGGATGGGGCAGGCAGGGCTTGGCACAGGACTAAAGCCAGCAGGGAAGTGTTTACATTGATGCCATTTCCATGTGCTCTGAAGTCCATGTTCATTTTGCTAATGACTTTGATCTGAGAGACTATTTAACTGGAAAAAGAGTGTTTCCTGCTGCTGTTTTGGTGGTTGATAGGTGTGTTTGGTTTATTTCGAGTGCAGACACACGCCAATACCTGGATGGAGCTATTATACCAGGCTGAAATATTGGCTAATTATATTTGATGGGAGTTAAGTGTTTATTTTTCATTTCTAGGTGATCACTTAGTGTCCTAAATCTGCTTTGGGGAACATGTAGAAGCTATTTTTGTGCCACAAGATTGCAACTATCATTTAAATAGGCTCCAGCTTTCCCACTCTGGAAATCTGGGTTTAAACTCTTGGCCTCCTCTTTCCTCCCTGGTGAAAAGAGCAACAAAAAAAATGAACTCAGGTGCCCAGTGTACAGAACTTGGTTTAAATTCTCAAATAGGAGTGAAGAGTGGTAGAGACTTTCTATATTTAGACTCCAGAAGGTGCATGTTTAGATTATCTCCAAATAAAGGAACAATAGCCCTCTGGGAGTATTTTCCTAAGGAGTTAATGGGAGGGAGAAACACAAACATAGACATTGATGTGTACTTCTAAGAACAGTATAAATGCATAGAGACTTTTTATGAGGACCTGGTCCCCGAGGGAAAGGTTTCCTAGTGCAGGCTCCGAGTGAGACAAATGCCTGTTTGTGTGGTGCTGTGGCTGTCCTGGCCCCTTCCTTGCCTCCACCTCCGGGATATTTGCCTTCTCATTCCTGAGGCACCTCTCCCAGTGAAGGATTTTTAGCTAGGTCAGATATCCTTCTTTCTGGAGCAGTCTAGGTGGCTGTTAATGATTGCAACCCATGAAAGGCCTTTGAACTTTACAGGGCCCTGCATTCTCCTGAGCAGAATTTGTCTTTTCTGTGTAGCCAGATGCCAGATCCACTGGTGTCAGGCATTAGGCTGGCTCACAGAGTGATGCATCTCTTTAATTCAGGTTCTCACCCCACAAAATCCCCTGATTTGTGGTTCTGGGAGCAGAGCAGGAATGCAGCTGGTTTGGATTAGAGACGGTAAGAGATGGGGGAGTTTTTCCATATGGGAAGTGCTTTGGTTTTCATCAGAGGCTCTTCTGAGGCTCCAGCTGCCTTGCATAAGCCAGCAGGTTTGCTCAGGTCACTGCTCAGGCTGTTAAGATGAAGGAGAGATTGTCACTTGATGATGATTAATTTAGGAATGCATTAGCATGCCAAAGAAATCGAATGATAGAGGCCTGCTTGCCCTCTCCTCTGGTTTCCTAGACCCAAGGGAGAAAGCAAAGCCAAGGCTGAAGCATATGACTTAATTAATGATGACTGTGGACTTTGCCTCTGCTACCATTTCAGCAAACTACTCATGAGCTGGCAGGGCCTTTTCCCTCTCTCAGATGTGGTCGCTGATACTTGCTGCTTTCTCAGTGTTTGGGTTTTATTTAATCTTGAAACTGAGGGTTAGATAAAACTGACCTGGAGCCCCAGGTCAGGTGCCCCACTCCCTTCCCATCCAGGGTGAGCCGTGACCACCCTTTCCATGGTGACCCCAAATGATGTGTCAGCTGCAGAATACAACCCCCACAGTACATGCAGAGTGCCCGAGGACTCTGCTTGCTTAAGCTTTTGTTGGTGTGTTGTTGATTTCCTAACCCTGAACAGACCGGTCGCTCCAATGCGTTTCCTGGTCTTGTGAGAGATCCCATCCCATCCGAGGGGTTGAATCAGTCCTGGGAGCGGGTGCTGGCATCATACCTCCTTGGGGAGCAGCAGCAAGGGTCAGCATCGGGAGAGGCCGCTGCCCAAGTGAGCCAGGGCAGGGGCAGCAGGGCTGTGCTCCCAACGTTTGGGTTTTCCGGCTTGGTTGCGTGTCTTACCCCTGAGCTTCCCAGTTCTGATTGTGAAAGGACTTTGTGAAGCTGCTTGAAGTCTGACTGTATGTAGCTAGGTGCAGCTCCATGAGGTACCCAGGTTCCCCTCATCTCCTCCTCCCCGTTGCTTTTCCCTTCTCCTTGCCGATGGTGTGGGCGATGGGGCCGCGTTTGAGCTGAGCTTAGCCCTGCCCTGCTGTCCCTTGGCACAGGGGGATGAAAACAGCCCTTTCAGCCTAGTAATTCCCAAATATTATTCCAAGTCCACCCAGTTTCTCCTGAACTGGTCGTCAGGCACTCTATAAATATCTCCAGCCTTTCCAGGGTTTACCATGGGCGGGTGTTGTCCTGGGCTGGGATGTGAGGGCAGGAGGGTGTCGGTGGCTGTAGGTCCTGCACTGCCGGTTCAGGGAGAGCTGGGGTGTGCAGTGGCTGCTGCTGGCACTGCTGAGTCCTCTGGAGCCCTGGCAGACTGCTCGGCGTGCACCAGCACAAGTCTGAATTTTAAATCTACATTTCAAAGTCCTGTTATTACTTACTATGTTTTAATTGCTTCCCCTGCCCTTCAAATCAAAGTACAGCCTGTGGTGTAGAGACACCTTGATGAGAGCCGGGCTCTGGGCTGGAGGCGGAGAACACCCACCGGATGGATCCGCCCCACCAGGGAAGGATCCCGCGGCGATCCCAGCCTGCTGTGCCTGGATCTGGTCGCATACCAGCCAGGCGTTCGAGGGGCAGAGCGGCCGAGGGCTGCCAGGCATTGTGGTGGGAAGAAGGGGAAAGGAAGGCAGGCTTAGAAAATTCCTTGTGCGTCCTGGTGCAGGGAGCATGTGCCAGCACACGAGCTGCCAGCAGCAGCTGTAAGCGCTCAGGAACAGCAGGGAGGATGTTGACTGCAACAATGCATCAAGGCTGCGGTTTGTAGCCTCAATAGTCAGGCAGTTAACTTTTTTTCTCTTTTTTTTAACAAAGACATTTTGATTGCCAAATCCATAACCATTAGCAGCTGTGGTTTCGAGCTGTTCCTTCCTCACACGTTGCAGTCTAGACCTGACAGGCTTTCAAACAAAAGTTTGGCTGACGGCTTTTGTTTGGATTTCTTTGTGATCTTACTTTTTTTCTTTCTTTTCGTGTTCTGTTGATTTGAATTGAACATCAACATGTATCCCTTTGCTAACACAGCCTCTGTGGAGCAGCTCTGCTGCATCCCTGAGCTCTTCCATGGCCAAGGACAGCTTGTAGTATTCTTTGGGTGCATGTTCTGGATGTTTCTGCCTCAAGCTAGAAAATTTGGCATTTCTAGAAACTTGGATCTGCTTCAGGGTTTCTGTTTAGGAAAATGTTACATTTCTCGTGGGCCAAAGGCTGGCTGGCCTATGACCTTAAAAGATGGTGCTTGGGAATTGTGCTTAGAGTTAGAAGTGTGATGCAAGACTGTGTCATGAGGGTGATCAAAACTTGGAGTGAAGAGCTTGGTGCTCTGCAAGTGCTTTTCAGGACTGGAGGGCTGAATCAGGAGGTGACACAGTGGTGGCAAACCTGGATCTGCTGTTTGCAGTTGGGTGTCACCTTTGGGTGAATGTGCCCTGGAGCACTCAGGGTGAAGGCTGTGTTGGGAAAATTGGCTGGATAATTCCCCATAGGGAATGTCCTTGTAAAGAGATGATGAAGACCACTGCTGTCGGAACAGCAGACAGGGAGCTGATGCTCCTAAACCACTCTCCTTGGAAAAGTGACAGGCCAAATGTGGCTAAGGTACATTGGCATCACATCAAATTAAGCATTATCTCTCATATTTGATGCCTTCATTTCTCCTGGATCCATGTGTTCGTGGTGCAGGCATTGCTGCAAGTGCCCTTATTTGGCCGCAGCACCTCCGTCACTCCCAAAAAGCTGCCCATTTTCTTTTCCCTCTTGCAAACCACTGAAGAAACATTTTCTAGCTGGATGGTGAGCAATTTCCCTCTGGAGAGGAGGAGAGAATGGCTGTTTAGTAGTTAATTACCTGTTATGTGTCTTTGACAGCGATGAAGCTTATGAGGCATGAAAGAAGAGCGGATCCGCCTCTCCCACAAATCACCAAGAGAACAGGGTGAAGGAAGTTGGGTTCCCAGGGGATCCCTTGCATCCCACTCCTCTTTTTGCACGTGGCCAAGGGGTGTCTCCAACACCCAGGACGAGCCCAGTGTGTGTTTCTGCCTGCTGGGGGGTGCTGATTTATTGCCACTGCTGGATCCAGCAGCCCTGCTCTGTCAGAGGAGGTGCTGCCTCCACCAGGGTGATTTTTTTCCCCTTTGAATGCATTTTATGGTGAACTCTCTTGCCAACACATGGGATCTGCTTGCTTTTATTCTTTCCAGACAGCGCTGCTTTCCAGTGCTGTCTCTTTTATTTCAAGGCTCTTGAAGAGCAGCAGGGAAATGAAGGCTGGAGCGGGTGTCCTGGCCCGGCGCTGCCTGGCAGAGCGAGCCGTGTTTTCCCTGTTGTTCACTGAGGAGCCATGCCAGGAAAATGATTCACCCCTTTCCATCATGAACCTTGCAGAGCATCTCAAGCACCTCCTCGTTGCTGGTGCCCCTGGCAGCTGTAAGATGGAGAGAGTGGCAGTGGCCAGGGGAAGGACCACAGGTTCCAGCGTGCAATTCTCCGCCACGCTCTGGCTAACCGGGATGTGCACTCCCATGGCAAGGAAAGCAGAGGAGAGCTCAGGCTGCATTGCAGGGCTCCATAGGCTGGCGTGTGTGAAACCAGGACTATTCCCACCCCTTTGTGTCTCGAGGCCTTAATGAGAGCAAGAATGCTCCTGGAGGGTCGCTAAAGAAGCTGCCGGGTGCACTGGGGCTTTGTGCTGTGCAGAGCTGCTGCTCCATGCACGCGGCGCCTTTGTTTCTGCCTCGGATGCACCGGAGCAGAGCTCATCTCGTTAGTGATGGTTTGGCTTCCCCCCAGGACGTTTTCCTTCTGCTCTTTCCATTCCCCTGCCTTCGGGTCACGGCAGTTGGGTTCAAGCCAGTGCGGCTTACTGGGGAGGGGTGCAGCAATTAAGGGGTTTGGGATGGCCCTTCTCCATGTTTTTTTCTCCTGTGGAGATGGACTCAGGATGAGCAAGGGGTCCCAAATGCTGCGTTGGTACCAGTGATGCTGGGTGAGCCTGCCTGGCCCCAGCATCCTGCTGCAGGCTTTACCTAAATTGGGAAAGAAAAAAGTGTAACAGATTGCTGGGGGGGGGGGAATATAGCAGGATTTTTTTTTTCTCAGATGTCAGAGAAGGTGGGTTTGTGTCTCTGCTGGCTCCGAGCTGGCTCGTCCCCTCCTTTGCTCTTTTGCTGTGGGCTGTGGAGCGGGAGGCTGGCAGCCCTGCTGCTATTCCTGGTGGTGACAAGCTGGTGATGGGAGACGAGGGATGGTGAAAACAAAGTGTAGGGAACATTCATTAGCAATTATCCCTGCTTGCAGCTTGAGCTGGGTGGCTGTTGGGGACATCTGATTGCCACTTAATACATGTTCAAAGCGCTGGCTCTGGCGTGAGGGTGAGTCTGGTGGCCAGTTTTTGGATCAGCCCAGCGCTTGGCTCCCTTTTCCAGCTTCATTTAACCTTGAGCTCTTCCTGCAGGTGTTAAGCTGCCTTGTGATCTGCTTTTCTCTTCCCTCCCACCTTATCTCCTCACAGCTGGGGTCCTCCAGACCTGTTAGCAGCGAAGTGAAGCCCAGCTGGAGAGGTGGGACGAGCGGGGGGGGCAGTGGTTGTGTGGAGGCTGTGTGTAGAGCGTGTCTGTGGGGTGTTGGTGCTAAGCAGTGGGAGGAGCAGCTCTTGGTGAGCCACATCAGCTGTTTGCAGCCCACAGAGCCCACTGGCCTCCCACCTGCCTTGTTGCCTGCTGACTACAAGGTGGCAGAAGGTCTGAAAGCAGGCTGAATCTTTTTTTTTTTTCACACTGTAATTGCATTGCATAACCTCCCTCTTTCGAGCTTCTCTGGTCATGTGCAAGATTGGAGAAGGTAGGTTTGCTCCTTTTTGAGGGACAATCTGGTCTCTGGACTGTGTTTGTTGTATCCACCTTCTAAATGCCAATGCCAAGTTGCTTCCAGGTAGAGGCAGTGTAAAGCACCTGTCTTATTAATACCCCCAATATGAGAGAGATGAGTGCTGTTAAATTTAAGAAGGGACATACCCCATCAGACTCCTGGCTGTGTTTGATTCTTGGTCTCTGGAAGAGAGGGAGCATGGTTTCACTCTGAACTGACCTTTTATTTGAAAAACTGCTCTTGGAGATTGTCTTTACTAGGGATCACAGAATCCCAGACTGGTTGGGGTTGGGAGTAACCGTAAAGTTTATCTCATTTCATCCCCTGCCATGGGGTGAAACGTGCCTTCCACTAGACACGGTTGCTCCAAGCCCTGTCTAACCTGAACAATATGACAGGATATGCTCTGTCCTCTCCCTCTGCCACACCAGCTCTGGGTTTTGGGCTTTTATTACAAGCTCAGGTTTACTGAAGTGATGACGGGCTACCTGCAGGGTGGAGTAATTGGGAATAAATTTTTTCTCTGTCTCTTAAACTTCTGGCTTTTCAGACAGTAGAGTAACATGACTGACCTTCCACAGCAGAAAGAGTGGGAAATGAGGTTTTGGTACTTAAATTTGGGCAGTTTTGGACAATGTAACAGAGGCAGACCTGTTTGGTGTCTTGATGGCAGCGTGTCTTCTGAGAGTGGAGCTTCCTAAATTTCTCTGGGATGAATGAATGGAATGTAGTCATGGAAGGGACTGGGGCAAGAGGGGAGGTGGGCTGTTGGCTTGGCTCAGCATCTTGTGGGAGCTCAGCCTCATCTTCCTCACCTGAGAGCATCCTGACTCTGTGCAGAGAAAAGGGTTATGGCTCTTTCTTGGCTCCAGCCCACAGGAATATTCTGGATTTTTGTTCACCAGGATGAGATTAGAGGTTTCTGGGGTAGGTATAATAGGAAGCTTTAAATGCAGCGGCTGGATGAGGGGCTCCTTCCCTGCCTCCTGGAAGTGAGATGCCAGAGGAAGGACCAAAGCTTTCTGAAATGAAGGATACAAAGGGATTTGGCTCACAGATGCACCCTGGGAGCAAAGATAAAAGGCTGTGGTGCACACGCAGGAATTCAAGTCACAGTTGTGGCATCCAACTTGGCCTTGAGATCGGATTGAGCAGGAACTGTTGGAGCTGAAGGCTTGATCCTGGCTTTGAATGAAAGCTGTCAGTGGAGAAACCAGTTGGCTATTGCTTTCACTGCTGATAACTGTTTGGGAGATATTCCTGGGATGGGGCTGTAAGAGGTGTGAGGGGGGACATGGTGGTGTTCAGGTCCACCTGGGAGATGTGCCTGAGGGGATTTGGGAAGCAGCAGGACCTCTGCAACACACCCCCTGCTGCCCCACCTGGCTGAAGAACCCATGGGCTGAACCAGGTGTAGTGGAGCAGGAAGGATCACCTCTGCGGCCAGGTTTGGGTAGCCTTTGGTCCTCCAGCCTTGAAGGACCTTGCTCCTTTGGCTTGTCCTGAGGTCCCCCAGCCACAGAGGTGCCACTGGTGACTCGGTTGATGCGGAGAGCGACAAAGCAGTGCCAGCATTTCACACTCTCCAGGCGTTGACCGGGGTTATTCACATTGGCTCTTCCTAACCTTCCAAGATCCTTCCCTGCAGATGGGAAATGAAAATCCTTGGCATGAGCATGGAGCAGTGGAAACAAGTCAAGTAAGGTGACTCAGCCAAAAAAGAACAGAGAGGAAGAAACCTGTCCAAGCCTGGGTCGGTGCAGCAGGGCATGGCCGCATGGTGCGGATCAGGGCGGCTCCTCCTCCCCGGCACAGAGCTGCATGGAGCAGCTGAGTGCTTGTACCTCTCTCTTACTGGGTGCAGAGCTCTTACATGCTGTTGTAAAATGAGAGGGCTTGGAAATGTTTCCCCTGGTTGATCCAATCCCAGCATTGGGCTTCTGTAAATCTCCCTGAACTGCTGGCAGTGCTGCCAAACCCTGCTGCAGTGTGGGGAGAGCAGGTCGCTCCCTGCTTCCCTCGCCGTGCCCAGCTGTTCCAGGGCAAATCCAAACTCATTTTGGCAGGTCGGTGAGAGCTTTTCAAACACTCGGCCTAGGAGTCATTTGTTAGTAACAAATGGGGGATTTGCCAGGACACGCAGCTCCATCTGGTCTGGCATCCTGTCCCCTCCAGCAGCCTTGATGGATCTGCTCGAGGAAGGCAGGGGAGCAGGAAAAAAAAAGAAGGCATTTTTCCCATGGAAGGAAAACCACTTCCGCAGTCTGTTTGAGCAGGGTTTCCTGGGCTGGAGCATCCTTGTGGCATGTGCTGGCCTCAGCGCCTGTCAGCACCAGCTCTGCAGCTCATGGACAATCTGAGGTGAGAGCTGAGACATACATTTTTTATGACTGTTTTGCATTTCACCTCTGAATGCCAGGCTGAGCTGCAGCCAGCCAGGATCTTGGTGTGCTTCCTGCATGGAGTGGGTTTTTTCTCCTTTTTCTCCACATGGTTAATGAGAGAAACAATTTTAGAGGTCTTTTTCCAACCTAAATGCTTCTGTGATTCTATAATCTGTTTATTCTCTTTCTATAAAATTCCCCCATGTCTTCAGTGTGTTAAAATCCCTCCATTGACTCTGTCAGTGGAGCCAGCCCTGAGCTGGCCTCTCTGAGCCATCACCTTGGTATGTAGCAGGTGTGTTGCTCACCCTTTATATGCAAGTGAATATCAAGGAAGGCATGTCCCACAGGAGGACTGTGCACACTCTCCAAATCTCAAATCCTTGTGTTTGGAATTGAGCTTTGTGGGGAACATTTGGGGATGTATCTGTAGCTGGGACAGCTGGTGTTGACCTTTCTGGTGGTCATCTCAGGCTGGGTTTGGCAGGTTGTTTTGGTTGTGGTGCTGGTGTGCTGTCCGTGACCGGTTAGGGATTAGTGCGAATATTCACATTCCCGGTCATCTGAATCCAGGGATGCATCAGGCTGGAAATCTGTCCCTTGCTTGTCCCAGTGAACAGGTGGGCTGGTGATGGTAGGGCCCCAGCCACCTCCCTCTCAGCATCCCAGGGTTCTGATCAGCCTAAATCAAGTGTGAAACCACAGGGGTAGCACAGGTCGGCGCTAAAGGGGGCTGAAAGGGGTTTGGGAACACCCAGGGTGAGCGGATCCAAAAAGGCGGTGAGCTCCAGCAGAGGTGGGGTGGGAAGAACCTGAGCAAGGGTCTTGCAGAATAAGACCCAAACCTGGAATTGTTTGGAGTTTTTTTCATTACAAGTTCTTGAAGTGGTTTGGTCTGAGCTGCTACAGCCTCCATATAACCCATGTCTTGGCTAAGATCCCTCTGTTCTTGCCCACTGAGCTCTTTCTGTGCCCATGCAGCCGTCCTGACTCTGCTCTCTGTGTCTCTCCTTGTTTCACAGTATCCGGACCTGAGCCAGGAGTCTGGGTCTCCATTTGTCTTTATCTGCACTAATCCCCAGGAGATGGTTCTGAAGTTTCCCATCAAAGGAAAACACAAAATCTGTAAGTAGTAAAGTTTCCCCAGGTGCCCCCCCAGCCCTTGGAGCCGGCTCCCCTTGCCACCCCAGCTTGCCGTTGCCAGATGAGTTCCCAACCTTCGCCGTCTGCTCTTTGATCTGGAGGTGTTTGTTTAATGGCTCGAATACATCTGTAATGTTTTTTGTCTTCGGTTCCCCTTTCCCCAGATGTTGCTTCCTTCCAAATACATGCTTCTTCCTGCCTCTGCAAACACTCGGGGAGTCAAAGAGCAGTCGTGTCGGTGGCCGATCTGCTGCCGGCACTAGCCTGGGTCAGGATAGGAGTTGGTGCAGCAATGCCCAGGCAGATCCAGGCAACCTCCGTGTCCTGTAGTTCCAAATCACGCTCTTGCCCCTGAGGACAGCGAGGGCTCCAACAGCAAGAGCTGCAGGGCCAGATGGATGATCCCCATCTGCAGGCCGGTGGGATGGGACGTCCTGGCAGAGCGCACGGGGAAGCGCCGCAGCATCTGTCCGCGCTCCGCTTGCCAGTGTCGTTAGTCCCTTTTACGAGCCACCAGCCCCTCCGCAGGCTGCCAGTTATTCCTGCCCGCTGCTATAAAAAGGATGGAGGAGGGAATGCGGCAGCTGGGGAGCCCGCAGTCAGCTCCGTCCTTATTAGCAGCCTCCCCACCACACAGCCCGGGGAAGGCACCGCACGCGCTTGCAGGGGATGTGAAAAATTAATTTGACGGGCTAAAAGCAGCAGAAGCAGGAAGAGTCTTGGCTGTTTATTCAGCAGAGCTGACAACTGGGTGATCTCCCTCCTTTCCACATGGATCCTTGGGCTAGTACCTGGGGCTCAGGAGTATTGGGATTTCTCAGGACTGATTAATAAGGGCTTTTTGAAGCACAACAGAGGGTTATTTTTGTTGGCTTTGAGGGTCTTTTTCCCTCTCTGCTCAGGGAAATACCTTTCTCCTACAGCTGGGTCTTGGGATGTCCTGCAAAACCATTTGGTTTCTTCCTTGCCTTTTTGAGCAGCAACTGGGAGGTGTATTCAGCCAGTGCTGACCAGTGCTTGGAGACCTGCAAGCGCTCGAATCTCGCTTATGGTCCTCCCCCTAGATGGGTTATTCGGAGTGCCAGTGAGCAGGCAGGAGTAATTTACGATGCAAATCTTGGCTGTGAGTTAGCCTTGTGGCCCTTGCGTGCTGGCGCAGCCACTGCATCCTTTTTTTCCTCTTGTTTTAACTTCTCCTTTGCTCTCGCCAGGCTCTCGGGCTCCTTCACTCCCACCTCTGCCTCTGTCTGGCTGTGGGTGGGAGAGGGCAAAGCTGCTCTGCAGCTCCTGCGCGTCTGCCTTGCCGGGTGCAGGTGCTGCCAGTCCCCTCCCCATCTGTCACATCATCTCCTTTGTGTTGTGACACTTTCCTGCCTGGAGAAGGATCAGTCTAACAGCCTGGAAGGAAGCCGGCTGTGCTGGCGGCTGCCTGTGCTCCCACTCCCACTGCTGGCCTTGCCTTCCTTGCCCTCCATCCCAACAGGAGCTGTCACAGGAGCAGCACAGCAGGGCTGTGGAGCTGTGTATTCACCTCCCGGAAGGGACATGGTCCGTCTGGGTGATATTTATGACAGCCTAGGGAAGGAGCAAGGAAGCCTTTGACCTTTCATCGGCGCAAGGCGCTGTTTTAATAGAAGCTGGCATTGCATCCCAGGCAGTCAGAAGCTTAATTCTCCCAGCTGGAAGCTGAGCAGAGGGAAGGTGCCAGCTCACATCCCCACTTGGGCTTGCTGGCTGCCCTGGTCTCCTTGAAACCTGGCTCAAACCATGACAAAATGCCAGTTTGTCCTGTTGGGAAGCCAAGCCAGAGCAGTTTTCCTTGCCAGATAGCAGCATGGACCTCGCCACAGTGACATCCGGATGCTTCTCTGTTGCAAATTGTTTCTAGCAGCCTGGGGATGGGAAAAAAAACCCTAACATGGCTCAATTTTTGCTGCCAGGGTAATTTTTTTTGTGGAAGGGGTGGGCACAGTGTTGCATCTGGGAGCACGGCTCTCCCCAAATACATCTCCGTGTAGTTTTAGTGCATGAGGACAATGGGCCTTTCTCATGGGAGATTTCCTTGAATCCAGGCAAAGCTACCCTGAAGCATCAATTAGAAGCCTCCCTCCAATAGCCAGCAGGTAGAAGAGTGAAGAGGAGCAGAGGACATAGTGTGAGACAAGAGGCCTTGAATCATTGAGCAGAAAGAGCAAGGAACCCTGGGTCTTTGCCTTATTTTTAGCCTTTTCTTAAAGGTTACCTGTGTGGTGTTTGGTGTTTGCAAGCTGGAAGAGCAGACTAGCCTCCCAGTGTTTTTGGGGTCCAGGAGAAGCAGGCAGGCACATGAAATATAACAGCCCTGGTGACAGTAGGTGGTGTTGGGGGACCAAAGCATGGAGAGAATGTGAATTTGCTGCCTTTCTCCTGCCAAAACCACCCCTGGCATGGGGACAGGGTGGTCTGGGATGTACTGCTGGGCTGTCTCAGCCTGTTTGGGTGCCAATGACTGGAAATAGCAATTGCAAGGAGGGGCCTTCTTCCCCATCCTTAGGTGGTGGGGGGAAGGTTTTCTCTGGGGTGGCCAAGCAGATGGAGGATCTCCCAGAACATCTTCCAAGCCATGTTTCAGTTTGTGGATCTGTTTCAGTTTGGTGATCTGCAAACTGTCTTTGTTGAACTAAAATTGAGAAGTTTTCTTGGTTTGAAGAGAAGGTGATGGTCACTGGCTGGTTAGGAGCCATTTTCTCTGGAGAAGCACCCGCTTCCTATGGCACATGGACATTTACCAGCTGATTTTGGATCAGTGGCCGAAGTAGAACTTTGGAGCCTGGTGTATCTTGCCCTATCTCTGTTTCCAGCTACAGAGACAGGACGAGGCTGGCATTTGGAGGATGGGAAGATGCAGGGAAAGCAGCAGGAAGGCAATTCCTGGGGAGACATGGCATTAGAGGAGATGACCAATGTTGGCTGCTGGCAGAGCCTCTCTGGGAAGTTAGCTCTGGGAGCTGGGAGAGCGGGAGCATCCTTGCATTTTTACAGACAGGAAGAAGAGGACAAGGACACTCCTCTGAGGAAGCACATCACTATGCTTGGCTTCTGGCTTCTTCAGCATGAGTTGCGGAAAATCCCATGTTCTGGTGTCCTGCTCCTCTCCCAGGTGGGAAAGCAGAGCTGGCAGTGAAGCCCCCAAGGGCTATGAAGGGTAAGGAAAAGGCAGTATTTTCTCCAGGTCCCAATGGAGCTGCTGGCTGAGGTTTTCCCTGGTGGCAAAAGCAGCACATGGCCTTGGAGACCACCAGCCTGCCCAGTAGCAACATGGAGCAGGTGTCCCCATCACACTGGGTACCCATTGCACCATCATCCCAAGCTGAGGGTTTGTTATCTCCAGTCCTGCCTTTTGCCACACCGTGGAGAAACACGTCCCTGGCACGTTACTGGACGGTTCCCCATCTCCTCCGAGCATCCTGTGGCAGGTGCAGGGATCGGTTTCCCCCCGGTAGTGGCAGGCGAGTGTTGGATGTTAATTTACTCCTCTCCTCACTGAATTTCCCCCTCTCCAGCGTCTCTTGGCCGCGTCGGACACGCTTGCCCCTGGCTCCCCGGTGTCGCGCCTGCAGAGGGAGGCCGCGGCGGCTGGAAACGCCTGGCTCCTCAAGCAGGATAATTGGATGTGACAGGAACACACTAACTAGGAGACCTCGCTGCCTCCAGCTCATTTGCATTGCAAATAGCATTTAAAAATAAAGAGTGATGAGGGTTTGTTGTGTTTTTCTTTTTTCTTTAATCCCCTCTTTACAGGGAAGCTGGATGCAAAGATCCATCAGGGAGCAAAGAAGGGGTTAATGAAGCAGAAAGCCACGGGGTGAGCGCCGGGGAGCAGCGCTGGTTCCCATGAAGCACCCAACTGCCTCTGAAGGGAGCCAGGATGGTCTTCAGCTCTGGAAAGCAGGTGCAAGATGGATCCCTGATCTCAGATTGTGTTTAGGTATTGCCTTGTCTCTTGTATTCCAAAAGTATTAAAAGAGACTTGTTTTCACCAAGACCTGGCCCAACAGCCCTGTGCTTCCAGGGAGGTCTCACGCTGCAGACAAAGGTGGGTGGGAGATGGAGCTTGACAGAATGCAGTTCTACAGTCACTGGCACCTGCAGGAGCAGCGAGTCTCAGAGCGAGCATGGGGAGCTCTCCAGCAGCAGGCAGCCCAGCTTCATCCTGGCTTTGGCAGGATCTCCCTCTCCAGAAAATACCTTGAGGTGTTTTTGGCTCTGTGGGGTCAAACACATGGAGAAGGGTGAGAAGCTGAGGGGATGAGGGGGATGGCTCCCGACAGCCACTGAGGCTGAGCTCTTCCAAGTGGGGATGGGAGGTTTGGGGTTAGAGGTGGGCTCTGTGCCAGCTCACAAGTGCTCTTCCAGCCCTTTGGAATCATTGCTGAGTGCCCAGCCTTAACATCCTTCTGCTGATTTGTACCAAAGCAGCAGCCACCCCCCGAGACCTGGCCCCCAGCAGCTGTGTGTAGAACACCTTTGGAATAAGTTGAATTTTGCCTTTTTCTCTGCTCCCTCACACTCAGCCTCTCCCCACATTACCGTGTCCGTGCCCATCATGCAGGAGTGTGTACTGGGCTGTGATCCCTTCGTGCTGCAGTGCCCCAGGCTCTGCCTTGCCATGGTCTAAGAGCTCCTCCTCATTACCCTGAGCCTACCCTGCTCTGGTGGGGATGGAGTGATCCCCCCAGCACTCCCAACATCCCTTTTCCTCCTCTTTCCCAGGAATGCAGTGGGAGCTGCCAGCTTATCTGCTTGGCACAGTCCCTGGGTGTAGGTTGTCCCATGGAGGAGGAGGAGGAGGGTGCAAAGCCTTTGTGCTGCAGCACTGGAAATTGTCCCATGCCATTTGCCCTGGGAGTTGTCTTCTGGCTCCATTTGCTGCCTGTGGGATCTCTGAGGTGCTGGAAATGATGGGGCTGGATCCAACGCCCACCCACATTTCTCACTGGGAAAACCCTCACAGGTGTTTCAGCTCTGAGCTGCCCACGATTGGCACGGAGTTTATGGTGTGGGAGCTGTTGTTCAATGTGGCCAAGGGTGATGGGATTCTCCTACTTCCTTCCTCCTCTGGCTGCATCCCCCCCGCCACCCTGTCCCTTGTGTCCCACCACTGTGGTCCAGCCAGCTGTGCTGGGATTCCTGGAGACTTCCCTGCACTCTTCTTACATGGAGATCCTACTGTCCTGGTGGATGACCCTTGAGAGTGATGGAGAATATCTATGGTGCCAACAGGAGCAGAGCTGGAGAGGGATGGAGGGCTTGGGGAATCATCTGGGAGTCCTGGTGCCTTGGGAAGAAGGAGGCAGGAGAGGCCTTCCTCGTGGGCTGTGTGGGAGAGGTGGGACACAGGGCTGGAAGTCAGCACCCAGGGAGGAGGTGCTAGGCTGGCTCCAGGTGGTGCAGCTCCTGCTCCTGTCCCATAAGTGCAGCACCATCAGACAAGACCTTGACAGAGTGGGATCTTGTACCAGCTCTGTGATCCCACAAAATCCCACCTTCCTGTTACACCTAGTGCCTGTTAAAATCCCCATCCCAAGATACTGCTTCCCCAGATGGGTTACCCATCCCATGCCTGAGCCAGGCTTTAATATGAGCCCAGGATTTGGCTCCATATTAAACCAGATCCATCTCCTGCATCCACCTCTGACAGTGGCTGCTGCCTTGTCACCTCCCTGTCCTTTGTCACTCACAGCTCCTGTCTACCTGGTGCCTGCAGGTTTCATCCCTAGGGGTTTCACGTCCACCGTCGTCTGTAGGATTCTGTGGGATCTCCGGCAGCTGCAGGCAGGCTGGATCGCAGGCCCTGCTCATGGTCATGGCAAAATGTCCTTGGAGCAATGCCCAGATCATTCCCAATGGAACTGCCTTGCCTGGCAGCGCTTTATTTTCCTCCTGTGTTAGTGGCATCACAATTTTGCCAGGAAAGATGCACTGACCCATCCCTGGTTCATCCTGCGTTCCTGTCTGATGCTGGTTTTTCCACCCTTGGAAGCACCATTCCTGATCTGAGATTTGCTGAACATCAACACCAAATGCCCATAAAACCTTTTACCCAATCCTTGAAAATACTTCACTAAAAACTGGTTTTATTAATACAGGTTCTCTTGGAGCCTGCTAGCATTGGCTCTGTGCTGTGCGAGAGCAGTTTCTCCTCATCAGGCTAAGGAAGGATTTCTCCTCTTTCTCTCTTTTGGGCTGTAAGAATTCTCATGCCTCTTTTCCTGTTGTTTTAAACATCTTCTGGCTCCCTCCCACTTTTCCCAGCCCCAAAAGCTGGTGAGGCACCCAAACCTCTGGCCTTCTTGGCCATCACCTCCTTTGCCAGGGGTTTGGGTCTTGTGTTGTCCTTGTATCAGAAGAAATTGGCATCTCCTTTGGTGCTCTCCTGAAACCACACTGGATGGTGGCACACTCAAGGAACAGTGGCACCTCTTCGGGCTGGAATACTTACAGCAGACCCTGGCTGGGTGGAAGGAGTTGGTGCTGACCTCTCCCTCTGCAGATTCGTGCATGTTCCTGCTCCATGCTCAGCACTGACAGATACCAGCTGCGATCCTGCGTCGCCTCTCCCTTTGGCACAGCTTGCCGCAGCCGTTCACCTTCCTGGTTTTGGGGTGTCATGGAGACAGGACTGGGACATCCCCACTGAGCTGAATCGAAATTTCCTCACCAAACAGTGGGGCTGATACTGAAGCTTTGGGAAAAGGAGCAGAGGTTTTGGATTGTCCAGGAGCTAGGGTTGAGATGAGATGGAATTTCCTCCCTTGTCAGCAGGGCCTGTGCTGAGGCTTTAGGTGGGAAGTAGAGAGTTTAGGGAACATGTCACTTCCAGGGCATGAGAACGGCTGGGGACCCAGGTGCTCTTTCCATCCAGAAGAGTGTTTGGAAAGGAAAAGTGGCAGCGTGGGGCAGGATGTGGTGGATTTTGAGGTAGGTGTGGATGCCCCAGGGTGCTGGTGACTCCTGGCCCCTGCCTTTCTGAGCTGGCTCTGGGAGCTAAAAGCGTGGCCTTGGGGGGACCGTGCCGGGCTGAGGTCACAAAAGACACCACTCAGATCGTGAAACACCCCGAAAGATTCCCCTCGCCATTTCCGAGGAGGCATTACGGCGGCTCCGGCTCCTGGAGCAGGGAACGCTCCGCTCCGGGCTTTGTCTGTCTCCGACTCCCGATGCTTCAGGCGGGGTATCCGCTCCGTGTTTTCCCGCCGCCCGGGGACGCCGCTCCACGTTCCGCCCTCCGCGTTTTGCGCCGCGTCCGCCCCGCCCCGCCCGGCGGACCCGGCGCGGCCTGCGCGGCGCGGCCTCAGCGCGTGGCGGCCCCGGCCGGCCCGGCCCGGCCCCGGCCCCGGCCCGCAGCGCCGGCCCCGGCGCGACCCACATGGAGCGCACCTAGGGCGGATACCCCAGCGACCGGGTGAGTGCGCGCCCGGCCGGGCCCGCGCCACGCCGCCCCGCCGCGGGCGGGGGGGGGGGTGTGTGGGGGGGTGGCGGTTGGGGCTCCCCTCGGGCCTCGGGCACCCCCCCGCCCCTTCCGCACGGGCTGGGCCCGGGCCGCCGCCGTGAGCCGTGACCGCTGGGACGGGGATATGTTCCCTCCCGTGTTCTTCCTTGTGACCCCCGGGAAGGCGGCTGTGCCCTCCCCCACCCCCCCCTCCCCCCCCGCGCCTCCCTCCGTGACCCTTACGGACGGGGATTTGAGTACCCCTCCCCCGGGAATATTGGGAACGGGAGTTTCAATGCCCGCCCCCCCCCGCCCGTGACCCCTGGGAATGGGGCTGCGCGCCCCCCCCGGACCCGTGGGGAGTCTGTGTGCCCCTCCACCTCTGCGACCGCTGGGGACGAGGATATGTGCTTCCCCCTCCCTCATCTCTGGCCGTGGGGATGGAGCTCCGGGAGCCTCCCCCCGGGACCACTGGGGCGAGGGTCTGTGTGCCCCTCGCCCCCCTCCCCGGAGCACGGGGGCGGTTGCGGGTCCCTCCCGTGGCCGTTGGGAAGGAGCCCCCGCGGGGGTTGTGGCTGTTGGGGGCCGGGTCCCCCCGAGGGGTGCGAGGCCCGCCTTTGCCGTCGCGAGGGTCGCGCTCAGAGTCACGGGGTCCCCGCGGCTGGAGGGGGTGTCCCCTGCGGGGGGTCGCCGTCACGCCAGGTTTTGAGGGAAGGATCGGGGCTGCGGGGGGTGATGCAGCGGGGAGGGGTTCTCGAGAGGATAGCAGTGTTCCTGGGCGGAGGCGGGGGTCACCCCTCTTCACCCCCGTCTCTGTGCAGGATGGGTTTGGGGGGCACAGGAGCAGAGGGACAGCGCGAGCGGAGGTTCCCTGGACCTCAGCTCTTTTGTAGTGCCGGTAGGGGGTTCTCCGCACAAATCCCGGAAGATTGAATGTTCCCCAACGCGTTTAGCGAGTCCTTGTGAGTTTGGGGCGGGTCAGACCCCGAGAGCGGAGCCCCTCCGGGCATCACCCCGGGGCCGGGCCGTGTGCCGGCGGCCGTGTGCCGCAGTACGAGCCACCCTCCTTCAAGTCCTTCGAGCCCCCGTTGGCCAGCGGGGCCGATGTGGAGGTGACCCCGCCGGTGACAACGTGGCCGGGTGTCCCGCGAGGGCTGGGGCGGCCGGTGGGCCGAGCACTCCTGCCGTGCGCTCTCCCGCCCGTTGTGTACACGGGGAAGGTCACAGGTTCAGGTCTGGTCTGCGAGACTTGGCTCCCCTCCATCTCCCAGCAGCCTTCCTTTTGCCTTTCCTTTCCTTTTTCCCCGCTTTCTGGGAAGGCCCTTTCCCTTGGAGGAGGCTTTAGAGACTCATTTTCCAAAGTGTGCACCGAATAGCCCCATGGGCTCTTTCCCCCTCCTCCAAAAATGTCCAAGGATGCCGGTGTGGGGGCTGGCTTTTGGGCTCCATCGTGTGCAGGCAGTTCCTCGCCTGGACATCCTCAGGAAAACCTATTTCCACGCTTTGTGCGATGACTCCAGCATCAGATTATGCCGCACATTTCTAGCTCTTTGTTGGCAGTACGCGACCGCACATGCACGGCACTCAGAAAATCCAGGCAGCTGATCTTATTGATTAGCTCTTGACCAAAAATAATTTATAATTTTATTATTTTGAAGCTGTTTCAGTCACAGAACACAAATCCTTGCCTTTTTACACCCTTGTTCATCCAGTGAGGTTTTCCCCTCTCCTGTGAGGAGGAGAAGGGAGATGTGCACAGCACCGGGAGTGTGGCGTCTCTTTGGTGGAAAAGGACGAGGATTTAATGTTTTGCTTGGACTGGCCTGGCATGCAGGGCAAGGGCTGCCCCTGGTTAGAGCCACTGGAGGAAATTAATTATCAAGCAAGTTGGAATGACCTGTAATTGAGTATGGCCAGAGCACAAGGAGGGGGTTTTATTCCTTTCTCTAAGCCAGGCACTCCGACTTGGTCTGTGTGTTTGGTGAGTCACCATTAGGCTTGATAGCCTCAGGGGCCAGTGTGTGTGTTCATGGATGTGTCTGTTAACATACTTGTTATCTCTCTTCATGCTGAAAGTGATGTGATTTTTTGGGGGGGTATCCATCTGTCTGTCTGAGGCCCTGTGCTGGGTGGTAGCCCCAAATAATCCCTCAGTTGCAAAGTCCCCTCACACTTCCTTGCACCTGGCTTGTTTTATGCCGGTGGTGATGACATCACTTCTTCTGCCTCAAAAGCTTTTTCTCTGTAAATTGAGCTAAAAGGTGCATTTCTGGGAAGAAAGGGCTCGCAAAGGTGGTTGAGGTGCTCTCACTTGGTGTTGGATCCACCCAACAGCTTGTGTGTGTGTCTTTATTTTGAATTAACAAGAAGGACAGACCAGAGTTCACTCCGTCTGGTTTATTCTCTTGGAGAACAGGACTGCCTTGAATCAAAAATTGCCTCCAGGTTATATTTACAGTGTATCCTTAATTGTGATCGTATAAATTCAAGAAAACCAGGAGCTGCCTGGTCTTTTGAGCGCTTCCATGTGGGCATCATTCCCCAGAGAATGTCGATGTCTGTGTGTTGTGTCTAGGCCATGGCAGGTGGGACACCCACAACTGGGATCCCACTTCTGGGTTCAGCTGATGGTGGTTGAGGACCAAAGTCAAGTGTTGTGCCTGATTTAATTGGCATTTCCAGGCTGTAGGGATCTTTCTCTGCATGCTTGTGGTGGGAAGAGGAAGAGTGTTGAGCTCGACCTTGGCTGGGCTGGGAGTGGGGATGCACCTCGGCACTGTCCCACTGCGCCCCGCGCAGCACGGCTCTGACTGGGATTAGGGCCTGTGGGCGCTGATGCAATCCTAGTCCCAGATGTAATGCAATAAGCCTCTTTGTCCCCTTTATCCAGAGCATTATGTAAATAAGATGGTATTTATGTCCCAGGTATGTTGTTCCGGGGCTGTGTGACATCCTGCGTGCGCAGCGATGCCCTTTGAGCGTTGGCTTCGTTGCAGGTGTTCCTGGCCAGAGACAGGGACCTGCTGGGGGCAGATGCTTCTGGGGAGTGTGTCACATGCCAGCTCCCTATGGAGAGGAGGTGAGGTTCCAGGTGACCTTGCCAGGAGCTGGTGACAGTTTAAGCGTGCTCAGTTGCTTGTACACGATGAAGGCAGCGAGTGGATTGGTGCTGAAGTCTGTGGGGTGGCTGCCCACTGAGGTCATGGAGAAGTCTGTGGTTATCATAGCAGGCTTCCTGCAGGATAGCGACTGCTGGTTCCCCAACCTTGGGGGTAGAGGAGTCATGTGTCTGTTCCGAAACCTGTGTTCCATTGCAACTGATGGTGGTTTGTAGAGATATTTTTGGGCAGCACCAAAGCCTCTGAAGCACCTGGAGATGGCCCGGGCTGTTTGCAGGGAGAGCTTGTCATTTTGTCTTGGGTCTTGCCTGCTTACTAGGGAAGGTCCTAATTTGGGTGCTTGTGGCAGTGGGTGGAGGGATGAGGATGCATTGCATGGGGGTGCTTGACTCCATCAGGGTTTGGAGTTGGGGTGGAGATGTGTTGAGGAGCCCGTGTGGGTGTGAAGGACCTTTTCTAAGATTGGAGTTAGTTGATGAGCTGGCTTAGAGCATGCAACTGTCCTGGGAGCTCATTGATGGCCACATGTGGCTCCTGAACCAGAGCTTTGGCCACCCTGGCAGCAACCAGTCTGCTTTATGTCCCCATGTTGGATTGACATGGATGAGGAAGGGTGTTGCTTTGTGTTGGAAAAGGGCAGGAAAAGAGATCCCACAGGGATACGGCTTATTTTGCCATGCAGATGCACTTTCCTGCTACTGAGGGTCGGTGCCTTGAGGTATGATATTGTGTCAGAGGAAGGAGTGAGGTTGAGCTTGAACAATCTTACAATCTTGGTAAGAAAATAGGGAATGGTTGCCTGACCAGGAAACTTGCTCTGGGATTCCAGTTCCTCTTGTGATTGATTTTTTTCGTTAAAGGAAACCAATTCCCATCTGCATTTGGGTGAAAAATCAGTTTTTATGACGAGCCCAAGAGGTTGTTTTGTTTTCGCTGCAGCTGAGTGTCCTTCACATGCACAAAACCCACTGACGTAGCTGCTGAGCGTCAGCTCGGATGTGGTGTGAGGGGTATGAAAGGATGCAAGTGCATTTTTTTGTGGATGAATAAGGATAATTTCAGGACAACCTTGATATTTTGTATTGAGACATTAAATGCCCAACTTCTACAATTTATTGCCATGTTCATGGGGTAAGAAAAGGAATGATGATGTTGCTTTATGCTTCTCTTTCCCCAAGCACAGAAAGGTTTTGTGGCATTGGATTTTTCCTCTAAGCTGTTCTTGGGCCGCTCCTTCTTCCAGTGGCTGGAATGATGAGACCTCTACAGTGCTCCATCATATGTGATGGGGCTATGCTGATTTAATGATAACAAAATTGATTTTAATGAATTTGCTGAGCCCATTTGCTCTTTGGATTGGCAGAGCGTTGTTGGTTCAAGTGGGTCCAAAGATTTGACTTGGAGTTTTTGTGGTGTTTCTCCAAGGGGATGAAGGGTGGATCGGGAGGAGTGTGCTGTGCGGTTTCGGAGGAGTGAAAAGGAGGTGTGTAATGACTTCACTGACAGTAACCACTGTGAATCCAATAGGAGAGGAAGAATCTTGCTCATCTCTGGGAGAATTAATTCTCCTTTCCCAAAGGTTTAGTAGCCTTGTTGAAATTTCTTCTTGTCCTGAGGATTTCTTGTTTATCTTTGAGGGGGTTTCACATCTCATCTGCACATCCCCTCTGTATCCATTGCCACAAGTAATTCCAAGTGCACTAGGACTCCCCAAATAAGCCCAGCCCGCTTTGATGCATGGTTTTCATTGGGTTTTATTGTATTCCTGTGCGCTGGCTAATTCACAAAATTCGGCAATTTGCAATGGGTCATTAGCACGAATTAGCAACTTTCTGATGGATATCAGAGCTCCGCAAATGTGCCGTATTAATCTGGGAGATACACCTATTTATTATCCCTCCCAGGAAAAAAAAAGGGATTTCTCAGCACGGTTCTTGCTCTGCTTGCATTTGTCCCTGTCTGCATCTGCCTTCCCTCCTCCTTTACTTCACAGTCTGGTTGTTTTTTTCCCAAAGTGTTCCCAGGCTGATGATGTGACAGGAAGAGGGATTACAGCCGCACGCACTGGCCTTGCTACAAAGGGAGCCTCAGCTTTAGGAGCCAAGGTGCCCTAATTGGTTATCGAATGAAGGGAATTAAAGGCATTAATAGGTGAAGTGGCAGCTCCTTCGGTTTTGGAGCAGTGGAGAGATGTTCATCGTCTTCTGAAGGCTGGGAAACAGCCAAGGCTGGCTGCATGCTCTGCTCCTAAAAGGAAGGATAAAGGAAATAAAGCCCAGAAGCGATTCCTTCCCTGGGAGCAAGCAAACCAATGGCTGTCCATCCTCTCTCACCAGTGCTGCTGTGCCCCTCTCCTGTCAAGGCAGGGCTTTGGCTGGGAGACACTGCTCAGTTGGGGTCACTCCAGTGCTCTTCCTTTGGACGAAGAAGACGGAAAGGAGATGTTGACTTTGGTGCAGAGTTGCAGTGCAGCCAATGGTTTGCTGTTCCTGCTGTGCCTCTGTGAAGGGTGATCCTTGTTGGATTACCTGCATCTCTGTGACAATGAGACCCCAGTTTGGGACTGGGCCAGCGATAGACCTGGGGGACAGCAGAGCAACCAGGAGCAAGGTGAGGAGCCACGCTGCCTCCGGAGCCCCGTAAGGAAAGCAAGCAAATGGCTGGTTCAGTAGGGCCCACCCTGCTCCCACCTGAGCTTGGGATGCTGCCAACACCTGGGTGCCTTCCTGCATCCCTGCTGACAGCGTTGGGTGAGCAGGGGAAAAGGGCAAGCTCCCTTTTCTGGCACTTACTCTAGTGGTTATTTATGCCCACTGGTTGTCTTTGGTCTTCGCCAGGTCTTCTTTCCTCCCATCTCTGTGACTGACGCTTCGAGGTTCTTTCCTGGTCACATCTGTCCTGCTGCTTCCTCTCACTGCTGGCGATCTTCCAGCCTCCGTGGAGTGCTGAAGTTTGGGAACCTCTTGGGTTATTTTTATGTGCCCTCTACTCCCTTCTAGGCTGCGCAGAAGGATAGGCCACCAGTTCAGATACCTTTAAGCCTCCCATAAATCCATTCACTTCTGTGTTGGGGTTAGCAAGGATTTAACTGAACTGGTTTTAAATCCACATGGCTCTTCCACTTTCCCAGTCAAAACCAGCTCTGTTCAAGGGATAGTCATTCCCCAGGTTTATCACTATGGGAAGCATTGCAGTGCCAAGCAGATTGGCTCAGATGTCTCATTTTGAGTGTTTAATGTTATTTTTGGCACCAGCCAGCAGTGACACGGCTGGCTGGGCTCAACAAGAATGGCCTTTGTGGTGGTAGAGGAACACCGGGGCCACACTGCCGGAACGCTCTGGCTTGTCTGAGGTGGACTCACCCAAAGGGCTTCTGTATTAATCCTGGCTGGTTATTGCTCATGGTGTTGCTTTGCTTTTGCTGCTTTGTAGCTGCTAATGGTCTGTGTCAGCCTTCGACAGCCAAACTCCGTGGTGCCGCTGCTCTACTCCTCTGGCACTGCCAATGCCTGCCGTGCACCTACTGGGTGCCAGTACTGGGTGCCATGACACCCACAGGATGGCACATGAAGCTCATGGGGCAAGCAGGGGATGCAGATTTTGGGTGAAGATGGGGCTGTGTTTCTGATTCTTGTTAAACCAATGTGTGCAGGTCTGGGAATGGCAGTTACACAGGGGTGTCTTCCAGCATGCAGACACAACAGTGAGGGGTAAATCCTTGTTGGGCAGCCCCGATTCAGGGTAGATCTGAGAGCTGAGCTTGCAGGAAGGAAGCTGCTCTGTCCTTTTATCTACCGAATACTTTCCCACACATGTGGATTTTTCAGTTCCTCTTTCCCTATACAGAGGAAAGTTTAGACACTGGGCACCAGTTTGCACTTGTGGATTTGCTTAAGATTTGGGCCATAGTCAGCTGCCTGAGATTTTAGAGTCTGCAAGGTCATGTTTGCTGGAAGATGTCTATCGTGGCTATTTTGGATGATCAGGCTGTGATCCAGAGCCCGAGCCTTGCTACTGCTCATGCTCATCTCCATGGCAAAGGCTTGGGAAGGGGATGTGGCTCACTCAGGAAGGACCCTGCTGTCAGAGCTGTAACAAAGCACTGGCATGACTCTTGCCTGCTCATGCTGTGCTTGATGCTCTTCCAGTCCATGCCACTGTGTTGTCCTAGCACCTTGGCCTTTCCTGCAAACCTGGCTCCTGCCTGGCAGGAGGTCAGTCAGCTCTTTGCAGGGGCGTTGTGTGTGCAGGAACATTACTGGACTTAAGGGCATCTACAAAGAGGAACCATATGAAGAAGTCAAGGGGCAACAGATAAAAAGAGCACTAGGAGAGGTTTCATCTCAACATAAGAAAGACATTTTTTACAGCCATTCCTTGGAACAACCCCCTCCAGGACACAGTAAGGATCCATGCTGGTGGAGGTTTTCAAGATGTGACTGCAGAGGGTGGTAGGTAATCTCACCTGATCTCCCTTTTTCTCAAAAGGTTGGAGCAGGTGACCTTTCAAGGTCCCTTCCAACCTGCTCTGCTCTATGGTTCTGTGACCTGACTCATGAAGACATGTACGTTCAGGCTTGTGTGTAACAATGGTGCTTGCTCAGCTTCCCAGCGGAGAAGTGACTCCAGCAGTGCAGTTCGGCAGAGAGTGAGCAGATGTTCTGAGAAGGTGCTGTTTGCCAGCCATCCTTCACAGGAAACGGAATGGAGGGTTTGGTGTAGGTATCAATGTGCCTCCTGCTTGACCTGAGGACCATGTGCTGAGGACCACGTGATGGTACTCTTGCTGATAGTTTTCTTGAAATATGAAACTCTTGGACTTCCTTATGAATTGGTGGAAGAAATGTGAGCTGTGTTTAATTCAGAAGTACATACAGAAGTGGTACCTTGAAAAAAATGCACAGGAGAGACATCAAAATCAAATAATTGTAAATTTGAAGAACTGTGGAGTCTCAAGGCACGAATAGACAAAAAAATTGGACTTTGGTGATGACACTTGCAAAACTGATGGGAAGATTAAAGAGGTACTTGTTTCAGTTTTCCCCATTTCATGGTATAAAGGAAAACCTGAAACTCTTGGTCCTCTTTGTGTTCCCCCTTTCTGTGTGCCTCCTGTATCAGGACTGTGGAAGTTGAGGGAAGTGAGGAGTTCTCAAGAGAGTATCTTTGCTAGTCAGACATGTTCAAGTACCCTGGATCTCTCCACCCAGTTGATCCTCATTCTATTGAGGACACTTATAGAAGTGTCAATAAGAAGCAAATGCTAGGTTTTAGCTATTCTGGTATTTTCTTCAAACACTGGCACTGTGTGCCTATATTTTGTATTGACAGCTTTGCTGGACATTGTCATGTGCTGCAGTTGTGTGGAGTTCTGCTAGAAAAGTCATGTCTTAAGGTCATGAGTGAATGGGAGTGGGTGTGAGGTTGAATTTTGATCCCAGGAGCATCTTTTGCCTGATGATGAATGTGAAGTTGAGGCCTGAGTGTGTATTTGGGAGCAGGTGGGTGTTGTGGCTGATAAGTCTTTGGAGTTTTTCTTCAGGTAGGGTGATTGCCTGGCTGCCCTGCACAGAAGTGGCTTCTGCTCACCTCTCCACTTTTCCTCCATCTCCAGCCTCTTCCAGTGACCTTGTATGTTCGGCTTTTGTCATGCCTGGACTGAAGTGTTTCAAGCTTTTCTCAAGAATGCCAACAAATGACTCATCACTCTAGTGCTGCCCTGTCTCAGGTTCATCTCCAGTGTCAAGGCACAGCCTTCGGAAACTTGGGAGTCCTGGCCTAAGTTTTTCGGTGTCTCTCTGAGTGCTCTGGCTGCAGTGCATGCTGGAAGATGTAGTCTTGGTGGGGTGCACCTCCATATTAAAAAAAGAAGGGTGGCTCCATTTTATTCAAATTGGGTTCAGCCTTCTCCCTCCTGGCAGCCTGCTGACTCTGTCCCACTCAGCCCTGAGAGCCACTGAAGTTCTCCGGGCGCCTTGTGTGAATGCAGAGGCGGGAGCACAACTCCTCCATTCAAAATCTTGCTTAATTCCACATTGAACAGCCTGTTTTGAAGCTCTGCGCCTTGGCGTGTTTTGCAACAGCTCGGACTCCCGCAGGGCGCAGGCGGTGGAGGGATCCTGCCCCCGTTGGGTGGCAGTTCTGGAGGGTGTCATGGCAAATCTCCTTTGTCTGCTACAGCCTGACTGATGTCTGGGGGAGAGTGAACCCTCCTCCCCTTCGTGATTTCTTGAGCTGAAAGCAGCAAGTGAGTGAGGAAGCTCCTTTGTGCAGATTTCTCCGTCTCCTCTTGTTCGTGCCAGCTGGCTCGCGTTCAACATTTCTCTTTTTTTCTCTCTCTCTTTTTTTCTCTTCTCTCCCCCAGCTCTAGAGAGAGGGGGCGGGGAGAAAGGGAACATCTTAAAAAGAAATCTGCAGAAAAGACATGGGAGTTACTTAACAAAAATCCAACCCAAACAAGCCCAGCTGGGGGATTACAGGCACGGTGGTAGGAGCTGAGTGGGGAATGAGTGCAGCAGTGTGGGGAAGGCAGTGTGTCCCCCCCCACCACCACCCCGAGTTTCTTTAGTCGTAAAAGGAAACAAAAAGGGATCTCATGCAGAGGCAGTGGATGGGGAGAGCAGCCGACTGGCTGCCAGCAGCTGGAGGAAGGGCCTCAGCACTGCAGCCCCTAGTGCTGCTGCCTCAGCTGGGGGCTTGTGGGGAGCCCTTTGGGGGTTTGGCAAACTGTGGGGGCAGCATCCTTTCTATGCCTTTGCAGGGGCGTAGGTACCTTTGGCTCTTTAGGGAAGGAGCAGAGGGCTCTGCTCTCCCGAGTTGCTGCTGGCCAGAGCAACCATCTCACCAAACCTTCTGCTCCCTGCCTTGTGCCTGCTGGAGGAAATGCTGCATCCTGCAGATTTTTCTCCCCCCTTCCCTGTCCGCTTTGCCGCTCCTTCTTGTGGGCATTCCTGAAAGTTAATCAGGGTGAAAATTGCAGTCAGTCATGTCTGGAAGCCACCAGAGGCTAATCCTGGAGCGCTGCAGGCTGGAGCACATGGCTATGAGACAGTCTCCCTATGTGTGGGCTGGCTGCTGCCAGGAGAAGAGCTTTCTCCTACATCTTGTCGCCCTTGGGCGGTCAATCCTTCCCAGCTTTGGTCTCCTGGCCTCCAGTAACCAGCAGAGAAAGCCGGAGTGGCGCGGGTTCGGCAGGTTCTGAGCATCCTCCACTGGTTTTAGCACATAGAGCCAGGGGCTGGCGCAGTTTCCTTGCTGCTTTTTGGAAGTGGAGCTGTTCTGGTGGAAGAGCTGTCTCTAGGTGTGTGTGCAGCCCTGAAAGTGAACTTTCAGGTTTGTGTCTGAATATGGTTTGGCTCTGTCCCAGCCTGTAGATGTGGATTATAGAGGTCTCAGCACCTAATGGAGCTGAATTATTCATGTCTGGTGCTGTGTGTGTGCAGCATTCCCAAGCAGAAAGCTGTCTCCTTGTAGGATCTGCGCTCCAGGACTGCTCTTAAAACGCTTTGTTGGCAGGTCTCCAGGCCAACAAGTGAGCACATGCTTTTCATGTTGTGCGGGGATCAATCCTGCGATGGCAGGAGGTAAGGGGAAGGACACGTTTACAGCTGAATCAATCGCCTCGCTCTGTTTTCTGAGATGCTGTGATTTGTGGCAGCATTACTCCCCTGGCAGGAGAGTGGGAAGGATCTGGATACCACCCGGTGCTTCTCCAGCTTGGGCAAAGGAGGCAGTGGGAGAGGCACCTCTTTCTCTGGGCCATGGGGCGTGGTAGCCAGGGGCTCCTGTGCACCCAAAATAATGATGGTGCGTCAAGTTGGGGTCCTTGTGGGTCTGGCTTGGGAGAGGGACTCCAGATGCTCCTCTGGCTGCAGAGGCTGAGCCTGCAGTAGTGGATTAGAGAAATGGGGAACTGGGATGGCAGTTTTGGGGAGGGAAAAAGCTGTGGGAAATGCTTTAGAGCCACATGCAATGGAGCATATTCAGGAGATCCCCCCCAGATCACATTCCAGGGTCCTAGCCTCCAGCCCTGCTCTGGAAAGGGCTGATCCCTGCCCCAGTCCCTCTTCCTGTGGTGGCATGTCTTGAGTTCTCTGCCTCACTCTCGTCACAACGTGCCTTTACCCTGCTCTTGCCAATCCAGCATGTTCCTGTCCGTCCTGTTTGTGGTTCCCTTCTGTCTGCATTAGCAGAGCCTGGGCTCCCTCGACACCTCCTCCGTAGGGTGAGGGTTTTTGCTCCTCTTGTTTTCTAACCCTTTGATTGTTCCTGGCTCTCCAATTGCCGGGGACCCAGTGGACTTCTGGGCTCCTTCTTCCTTTTGTTGTGGTAGGAATTGGCAAAAGCTGCTGCTGTTTGCAGAGTTTCAGACTCAAGTCCCGCTCATCTGCTGTCCTTATTCCACATGTATAAATAATACTTAGGGAGATGTGTGTGCGTGTGTATGTGCACGTTTGGAGCAGCAAGGTGAATTCCGTGGTGGGAGTGGGGAGCTGGCCAGGCTGGCATTGTGCAGGTGTTGCATGGAGCAGGTGATGCTGCGCATGTTGCAGTACTACCCTGCAGATTGTCTGTCGTTTTCCTGTCACTGCAAGGTCAGATCCTTGTATGCTTTTCCCTCTGACCTGAGCTCCCCATGCCTCTTTGCCTGCTCCCAACTTTGGATTGGGAACTCTTGGATTTGGAGACTGAACTTCATCCTCTGCTTTCAGCTCCTGCGGGTTCTTCCTGGGCATCAGTGGTCATCAGTGGTCCAGTGGTTCATTGGATTCCATGCCTCAGCTTAGGGCTGGGACGGGACTTGTATCAGCCAAAAATCTGGTTCATCCAGCTCCTTACTGGCTTTGCCCACCTGCACAAAGGAATTGCCTTGAATCCATGACATTAAGAGTGTCATGCCAGGGTGATGTGGTTGCTGCCGATTGCTGGCCCCATCAGTGATTTGGAGAGAGGCTCTGGAGAGGCAGGTTGATGGGATTGGACACACCAGCTTGGAACTGGGGAGCAGGTGCTGGAGCAGGAGGAGGAGGAGGAGGAGGAGTAGGCGGCCATAGAAACACGCAGGTCAGCTTTGGGAAGCTGTTAGTGACTCTGGTGCACAAAGTGATCTCCTGATTCGGCACTTTCCCTGCCACTGAAATGAGAGGTCAGTGCTTTTCATTTCCAGCTTGCACGCAAGCCCCCCAGCTCCTGGGGTTAAAAATCTCTGTAATGACCTGTCAGAGAGCGGATTATTAGCTGTACAGAGCTGAGGATGCTGTGGGGAGCAGATGGAAAATGGTCTGGCTGCGGCAGCCTGGCTGATGAAAGAATCCCTGGCATTTTTACAGTGTTTGCGTCTCTGGAAACGCACCGTGAAGCTGCTTTCCAGGCTCCTGCCTGCTGGGGTTTGAAGAAATTTGTGTGTGTGTGGCTTTTTGGTTTTTTTTTTTTTTTCTCCTTCTCATTTCTCTTTAAGTCACCTGTTTTTGAAGTGTCACTTGTAAATAATACCAGGAGCAAGGCAGGCCTGGAGCTTGGTGGGGAAAGGGAGGACAGTGGTGCTGGAGAGAAGCCTTATCCAAATGGGTGGTCAAGGATTTCTTAAGGATTCTGGAGAGCAGGTGGCCTTGCTGGGCGGTGCTGGGAAGAAGCTGTTACATGTGTTAATTATGTCTCGTCAGGGTAATTGCCATGACTTGGGTGCTGTGTCAGGTTGCATGTGGGTGTCTTTTTTGTTTCTCTCCCGGGGGGTGAGGCTGGGAAGCAGGGAGGAGATATTTTGGGCTCACTGGGGTCAGCTGTGGCGTGGGCAGGTAGGGCTGAGCCCCCTCTTCCCAGTTAAGACTGGCTATTTATACAATTGCATCTCCATTTACAATTGCATGGAAGCTTATAATGGCCAGAGGCGATGGTGGTAACCACCCCAAATCTGGGTACTGTGTTGCTCTGCCTTGAGGTGTGGGATGGGAACCCCTATGCTTCCCACCGCAGTTTGGCCTTTGGTGATTGCTCTGACACATCCCAAGTGTCACAGGCACTCTGAAGCCTGTGATTTATTTCCCACCAAGGCACTTGACTTCCCTGGTGAGCAGCTCTTGTCCCTCGCAGCGAGGCTGGTGTGAAGAGGAGCCCTCCTCCCTCTGGGTGGCATTGGCAGGAGAGGAATCAATCCTCCCTCCCAGGGGCAGCGCTCGATAATTCAGAGGGAAATGGTGAGCGGGGAAATGTGTGAGTAATGTCTTGCTGGAGCTGAGAGCCGTGACCTGCCAGGGCTGGTATTGATCGAGGACCGGTGCCAGATGGCCGCTGCTGCGGGGGTGGCTGTGGAGCAGCCCCAGCCCAGGGGGTGGCAGAAGGATGCTGCGAGGGGGATTTGGGAGGTTGGGGGTTTCACTCTGCCCAGATCTCTCCTACCTGCAGGTGTGCCTGCCCATGGCTCTTCGTGTGTAACCCTGTTCTCTTTGCTCTCCCTTCCAGCAGCGATGCCGTCACCTGGGCAGACCCGGACCACTGGAAGCCCCCCAAGGACGTAGGTGACCCCCCGGGCGTAGAGGCAGGGAAGAGCCTTGAATCGTGAGGGGCCGTTAACTCTAAGATGTCCTTGAGCAGCGGAGCTTCCGGAGGGAAAGGAATTGATGCGAACCCGGTTGAGACGTATGACAGTGGGGATGAGTGGGACATTGGTGTAGGGAATCTCATCATTGACCTGGACGCTGATTTGGAGAAGGATCAGCAGAAATTGGAAATGTCGGGCTCCAAGGAGGTGGGGCTCCCGGCACCCAACGCAGTGGCAACACTACCAGATAACATCAAGTTTGTGAGCCCAGTGCCAGGCCCGCAAGGCAAGGAGGGCAAATCAAAGTCGAAAAGGAGCAAGACTGGTAAGGACAGTGGGAAGCCGACCCCAGGGTCCTCCCTATTCACTCCCAGTGAGGGAGCTGGTGGCAAGAAGGAGGTTCAAGGACGCTCTGGGGATGGTGCGAACTCGGGTGGTTTGGTGCCCGCTGTCACCCCGAAGAGCTCGGAGAAGTCAGCCAAGGCGTCTCGCAGTGTGGCTGGCTCCAAGAAGGAGAAGGAGGGAGGCTCATCCAAAAGCAAGAAGGAAAGGAGTGAGGGTGCGGGGACTGCAGCAGAGAAGGAGCCCAGCGTGCTGCAGCCCCTGGCCCTAGCAGTGAGGGTGGGACAGTATGACGGGGGCCAGGGGACAGAGCCTGCTGCTGCTGAGCAGCTTGGGAGTATAGCTATTGACACGGGAGCTGCACTCAATCCCTTGGGAGTAAAGTCGGAACTGGAGGATGGAGAAAGTGAGTGCCGGCAACTGAAAAAGGTGAAGTCAGAGAAGGTAAGAAAGGTGTTGGGGCATGGGTGCCATTGCTGCTGCTCACATGGCATTGCTGTGACATGGTGTTGTGGGTAACAAGGGGGTGGGACTGTGTGTCTTGTACTGCTGAGGCCAGCACTGACATGTGGCTGGTGCCTCCTGGTTTTGGTGTGAGTGTGGCTTGGCCGTGTGATGCACTGGTGTCTGGAGATGACAGTGGAATGACGCCGGTCAAGCTTGGCTTCTGGGAACCGTGTGTGAGCAGATTACCTGCAGACTGTATTCTCTGTGCCATCCTGCTGAGATTTGGTTTTCTTCAGCGCTCTGGCTGTGCAGAATAGGTCCAGGCCTCTCGGCCTCTGTCACTCTGAAGTCAAGGTGATGTCCTGGTGCTTTGTCTGCTACATCTCCCAAGGGGACACAAAGAGTCTGTGCTGTGCTCTGTGTCCTGCTGGCTGCACCTTGTGTGTCAAGGTTTCCTGCATCTCCCAGAGGAATGTATTTCTCTCCAGTTGCATCATGTGCGGAGAAGGATCCCTTAACATGTTAGTGGATGTGGGGTCTGCATGGGCATGTGGGTGAGCACAAGGAGCAGAGCTGACAGGAATCACCGCCTCGTTCCCGGGTCTGCTGTCGGTACATGGGCTCTGTCCCACTTGTGGTGGTGATCCAGGGCTGGTGGGAGCTGTGGGTGATGTTTGATGTGTCACTCCTCTGCTAACACATGGCAGTGATGCTGAGCTGGCCAAGCTGCTCTTCCAGGTCACCAGAAGCATGAGAAGCCCTGCCAATGGCAGATGGCCAATGGGGTGAGCAGCCGCCTGTCCATCTGGGTGGTGCTGGGCTCTGGGTGGCTACTCTGTGTCTAGACGTGGCCATTTTTCAGGACTGCTGGTTTTTGAGCAATCACAGTGGCTGATGTGATTTCTGATTCAAATGGGGAAGGCTTTAAGCGTGTGGAGGTCTATGCTTTCCTCCGTGCCAGCTGCACACGGGATGTTGCTGGTGTGTTCCTGTGAAGCCATGTGTATGTCACGCACAGGGTGAGCATCACAAGTGTGTGTGTTCGGGTCGGCTTGGCCCTATTGCCATCAACATGTGCCAGGGTGGCAGGACAGTGGCTGGGGAATATGAAAAGCATCGTCATGTTTGCAGCCAGAGGTTCCCTGGGAGGATTTCTGCTTTGGCATGGGGATCACAATGTGGGCACTGGGATGGGTGGGGAGGGCACAGGGGCGTCCTGGGGCAGGTGATTGAAGCCTGTAAAAATCAGGAGGGGGGTGGAGACATCTTGTTCATTTGTTTGTTCTGGCAGTGGAACCAAAGTGAATGAAACCAGGAAGAGCAGCAGATGCTCTTTTGCATGATGGACTGGAATGCTGCTGCTAAAAGCTGTGGATGCTGGAAGTCCACCTATGATTTGGGGCACCTGAGTGGGTTGGTGGAGGAGAAACTCATTGGGGGGGTGTACAGGGCAATGTGTTTTGGCTTGGGAAAAGCATGAGGAGGACAAAAGCTTGGGAATTGGTTTGGGAAATACCTCAACATGCTTGGCTGTTATATTCCCTCATAGCCATCTGTGCTGGCTGCTGTGACAGCCAGCATTGGAGCCGGCTGGACCTTGGGTCATACCGTGCATGGCTTTACTGTATTACTGCTATTAAAGGTGTATTTCTTTCACTGATACAGCTGCAGAAACTCTTTGCAGTTGGAGATATCAATGTGATGTGTGGTGTTGGTGGATGAGAAGCTCCACACACCCTGGTCATGTGTGCTGGCATCTGGAAACCCCTCTGAGTCCTGGGCTTGTCCCCCTGTGTGGGCAGCAGGGGAGGTGGGGATTTTGCCCCTCTGCCCCACTCAGGTGAGACTGCACCTTCAGAGCTGCCTCCAGCCATGGGATCCCAACATGAGAAGGATGTGGAACTGCTGGAGTGAATCCAGAGGAGGCCATGGAGATGCTCTGAGGGGCTCAGAGGGCTGGAGCCCCTCTGCTCTGGAGCCAGGCTAAGGGTGTTCACGTGGAGAAGAGAAGGCTCCAGTGAGACCAAAGAGCCCCTTCCAGTGCCTTAGTGGTCTCCAGGAGAGCTGGAGAGGGGCTTTAATCAAGGAGTGCCAGGACATGGGGCAATGGCTTCCCACTTGGAGAAGACAGGGTTAGATGGGATATTGGGAAGAAACAGTTTCCTGTGGTGGTGAGGGTGGTGAGGCCCTGGCACGGGTTTCTCTTGAGAAGCTGTGGCTGCCCCATCCCTGGAAGTGTTCCAGGCCAGGTTGGGCAGGGCTTGAAGCGGCCTAGTCTAGTGGGCGGTGTCCCTACCCATGGCAGGAGGTGGAAGAAGATGGGCATTAAGGTCACTTCTAACCCAAATAATTCTATCTTCTCCATGCTGATACCTGGTGAGGATGGTTCTGCCATTTAACTTGTCCAGATTCAAGCATAACCCCCTCACTAAAAGCTCAGGCTGGAGGGCTGATCCCTGTTTTGAGAAGGGATTTGATGTCTGGATCTGCAGGAACATGTGTCACTTAGGAGGAAGCCTTGTCTGTGTTTCGTCAGCCTCCTGGGGGCAGCTGGATGGCTTCCTTTGGATCGGGAAAGCCGTGGGCGAGGAGAAGAAAGGTGTCTGCATGGTATGGGGTGGGAAGGCAGTTTTGTGTCTTGAGGAAGAGACTGAGGCTGGGTGGATGCCTGGGCAGGGTGGAGGACCAATGGGATGCAATGGGGGATGTGGCCTTGGGCTCATCCTGTCTCCTGAAAGCTGCAGTGATGTCCCAAAAACTGCATGTGGAGTCCAAAGGACAAGCCAAGAGCAGAGGTATGTGCTGGCTGTGGGAGGGAGGGCAGCTCCTCTAGGCAGTGCATCGAGAGGATTAAGGTGGCAGGTTCATTCTGGCCTGGGGACAAACCCTGCTTGGCAAGCGAGAAATTTGCTCAGACTGAAACAGGAACAGCCACAGCGTGACTCAGCCCAACCTTTGGTCTCCGTCAGCTTGTCCTTTGCTTAACCCTGTACTGCTCCCACTTCCGTTTCAGGCAGGGAAGCTGGTCTCCATCTGCGGATGAAGAAAGGGAGACTGTCTGTCCCTCCACTGCTGAAGCCTGGGGTGGGTGACCTCCCTGGAGGTCAGACAAAAGAGTTGTGTGCTGAGCCAGTAGCTGCCAGCCAGGAGGCTCTGTTGTATCTCCATGGCTGGAATAATGAGCACTTTGGCAGGGAGTATTTTTCCTTGATGAGGTGCCTCAATGCTGCAGCCAGCTCTTGCCCCAGTCAGCTCACCCCACTTGCCTCTACTTCTGCTTTTGTGTTCTTCCAATATCTTGCCGTAGGATTTGGCAGCCATTGAGTCCTTGTTGGGTGTAGGAAGGAGCTTTGCTTTGGGTTTTGCCAGACACTTCACCACATCAGCCGGTGCTCCATGGCTCTGTCCATAGGCGAGTTTACCCTCGCTCCCATGTCTGACACAGCAGTGATGGAGCCTGTGGACATGGCCCTTGGGTTCCACTGGATGTGTTTTGCCAGTGTGACCCCATGGCTCTGGTTGCTGCTTCCTGGGGTGAAGCCTCCAAAGCTGAATATCCCAAATATCCTTTTTCTTGGTGTGGCTATTGGCTGTGTCCTGGCTTGTTACGTGCTCTCCTCAAACCTGAAGCTATCATTGTCTTGGGGCACAGGCGGTAACTTCTCCAGGGATGGGGTTGATCTTGATGAAACTCACTGGTGATAGCCCTGCTAAGACTTTCCATGGTCTCTGGGATGGGCTGAACACCTCGAGAAGGTTTGCCTTTGGCTGTGGTCAGTGCCTGGGCAGGTCCTTGGAGCTCCAAAAAATATTTGGAGGGGCAGCAGTGGGAGCTTAAAATACTTGTAGCAGGGAGAGAAAAGAGCTTGTGCTGATGGACTTATGAGCATGGTGACCAGTTGCTGGGTCAGTCCCTGGGTCACTGGGGATGACTGGAGCTGAGTTGGGATTTAGTTTGCTTTGCTTTGCTTTGCTTTGCGGGGACACTGGTGCTGGGAGGGAATGGCAGCTCTCAGTGAGCAGCCGAGCTCAGCAAAATGGCCGTGCACGGAGGAGCAGCGCTGATTTTGCCCCACCAGCCGCCGTCGCGGGGCCGAGCTGGCCTTGGGGCTGGTGGCTGAGCTGGCCCCTTCCTCACCAGCCCTGCACCCACCACACTGCCCACACCGGGCCCCTGCACCCGCTCCCGGCACTCTGGGGCGTGCTGGCCCAGCCGGGGGATGTTGAGCATTAAACAAAAGAGCCTCCCAGCTCTTGGCTGCCGCTCCGGCTTTGTTTTGATTGAGAGGTTGTTCAGCAGGAGGAGGGAGGGGTTTTTTTTTCCCCTTCTCTTCTGACGAGCATCCAGATGTGATGCTGCTGCAGACAAGGGAAAGGCAAACAGAAGCCGCTGGAGACTCGACTTTTCTGAAAATCCTCTCTGGGTCACGTGTGCTGCGGTTTTGGGCAGCCAGGAGGGTGGATTCATCCGTGTCCCTCTGCGGGAGAGAGGGTGGAAGCCACCGGTGCATTTTTTTCTCCTGAATTTCTCCTTAGACACAGTGTATGCCCTGTGTGTGCTCAGAGCAGACATCTCTGCTATGGGTGACCTGATAGAGAGGGGCTGTTGTAAGATGGGGGACACTGCAGTGTGTTCACACCAAAACTTGTGTGAAAATGCCCTTGCAGTTCTGTGGGAGGACAGTGTGGCAACAAAGGGAGTACTTGGGGTCAGGTGACAATGGAGACAGTGGGGTGGTGACACCACACCAGTGGCAGCTGACAAAAAAGGAAATACACCCAAAAATACATCTATGCACTGTCCCTGCTGCTGCTGGCTTATCCAGCAGTTTGCAGGGTGGCTTTGGTGTCACCTTTTTGGACCTTCTTGCCCTAATCCAGGGATGCAGACCTGCGTGGTGCCTCCAGTGCTGGTCCTGCAGCCTCAGTGGGACCCCCAGGTGCCAGTTGTCCTTCACCATTAATCCTTTACCTGGAGTGAAAGCATGGTTGCCTTTTTTTAGCCATTTTTCTATTGTTGGGGGAAGGGATGAAACTTGGTTGTGCATGCAGCAGCAAGGATTGAGGTGAGGGATTCCTGTGTGACTCCAGCTCGAAGGGTTGAGATCTGCCATTCCCTCTACTGGGTCCAAGCCCAACAGGAGATGGCCACAGACACTCTTAGGAACATTTCTTGATGTGGGGGAGAACCCGGATGAGATGTTGGGGGTGGTCCCAGCCTTCTGCTTTGAAGACATACTTGGGATTTTGACTCGTGTGAGGTTCTTTGTCTTGGGGCCAGAGTTTGGACAGAGAAACTCCCAGTGGAGCTGTTTTGGTGAAAACAGTTGTTGCTTTTTCAGCCCCTCCAAAGCTGGCTTTGGAGCTGGTGTTCACCCTGTTTGTTTTCCCCAGGGATTTTTAGGGCATGTGGGAAGCCCAGTGCTTGGGTAGGACCTGTTCATGCCCAAAACTCTGGGTAGAAGCTGTTTCCCAGTCCTTGCTCTGCAGGGCTTGTTTCTTTCCAGGCAATGGCAGCCAACGTGACATGGGCAGCTCAGGGAGGTGGCAGGGGCGTGCAGGCAGCTACCGGCTCTTGCCTGATCCTCTCACCATGGTTCTTTTCCTCCAGCCGTGCTGGAATTGACTGCCTCCAGAGCTGCTGACAGAGCTGTGTTGGGAGTCCTTGGGAATGACACCACTCGTTTCCTTATTGTCCCCGGCTCCGCCGCCCAGAGCCTTCTGCTCTAGGAACAAGGCAAGAAGGGGGCACGCAGCCAACATGTGTCAAGAGCTACAAAGGAGGAAATTGGCCTCGTTCACTTCAAACCATGGGGTTACTGCTGGAGTTTTGGCTCCTGCTGAGAGGTTATTTATATGTGGGCTTTCTTTTATAACCACTGGATGTAGCAGGCTGGGAGTTCCAGCTGATCCCACCTCTGAAGGCTTTGCAGAGGGAAAATTGTGTCTCTCCCTGGTTGCTTTCCCAGATGGCCATGTTAGGAAGGACTAAAAGGCTGAGTTAGCTTTGATGCCAGACCCATCAGCATTGCTGTATCGCAGTGAATTGGCTGTCATGCCGAAACATGGCTCAATCTCCACCAGAATGGGCAGCAGGACGTGTGGCTCCCTGTAAAGGACATGGTGGTAGGAAATGGAGCAGTGCTGGGTAAGAAGAGAAAAAACCTCTCCGCTCCTGAAGCGTGGCAGTGGAATGACACCATGGTAAGGAAGGGGCTGATAGAGGGGGGACAGAGGTGGAACAGCTCCTTCTCAGCTTCCTTGGTGCAAGTGACCTGCAAATCTGCTTCCCCAGTGCTTTGATGAGAGATTTTGATGGGAAGGCCGGCGGGTGATTGATCCTGCTGACTCATGGACCTGATTCCTCCCTTGAGAGCAACGGCAACTGCTGGAGATGGGTCAGATTTTGAGGCTCTGGTAGACTCTGTGGTGTTTTTTTGCTTTGCTTCCAGGCTGGCGGTAGCTGCTCATTAGCCTAATGACCCCAGTTACCCAGCACCATTTATCTGCCGAGGGAGATTTCTTTAAAGGAAGATTTGCGCCTCTGGAGCGCTGTGCAACCCCGAAGGCTTCAAAACCCAGCGAGCTGCTCCCGCAGCCCTGCCGGGGAGCTGATGCAGGGGGAGTGTGCCAGGAATAACCCGCTAATGAGCAAAGCTGCTTCTCCACCCGGCAGCCAGGGAGGCCACAGGAAAGGGCAGCAGAGCACAGGCTGCCTGCATTTCCCCTCCTATGCTTTTAAAGGCTGCTTGGTTGGGGATTCACTGCCTTTTCCCTGTTTGCTACAGGCACGACATCTTCTGTGCCACTGCTTTCACAGAGCTGTATTGCTCTGCTGCTGCTCTTGAGAATGCTTTGGGCTGGAGCTGTGAAATCCATCTTTCCTGTGAATCCTTGTGTGCAGGCAACCCTGGAGATGTGTTGGGCAAGAGGGTACTTAAATCCCCAGAGCTGAAGTTGGGCAGGAGAAAAGGCAGCGGTGATTGCTGTGGACTTTCTGGGGTGGTTTTGTGACATTCCTACCCCGTGGTGATCAGTGCCTGGAGCTTGAATGCTCATTGGGTGCAAGAGGAGCCACCCTAGGGCTCAGAGCTGTTGAGCAGCAGCTGGGAGAGCAGCCCAGGGCTGGGAAGCAACTGCTGGGCTCCGGAATGATTTAAAGCCACCAGCAGCCTGATGATATGTTGTATTCGGTGACAACATCTGCTCGAGATATTCCTGTCCCTGTTACTCATTCCTGCCCACGGACCAGCTCAGGGAACTGATCTGATGTAAATAAATGTGCTCAGGGTTTTCTGGGGTGAGCTCAGGTTGTGGGCTGACATGGATGGGTGAGCTGGGATGGATGGGGCATGGGCAGTGGTGATGGCACTGGGGCTGGAGATGGGGGCTTTGCTGGGGCCATGCTGTGGTGTAAAGGTTTTAGGGTCTCACTGGCCCCTCAGAGGGCTCACAGTAGCTTTGGTGAGCTCTGCTCAACCCAGGAAAGCACACTGGTGCCTGTGCTCCTCATCCCTCCTCCTCCTGTGCCCCCAGCCTTGCCAGCTGAATGGTGTGAGCTCCATCCCAGTTTTTTGTGGGCAGGATAAATCCCTTTGCAGGAAGATGCTACCATGGAGCTTTTGTACTGTGTGGTGATGGCATGTAGTCACATCTGCTGACTTTTCCCCTATCCTTGACACTGAAGTGGCTTTAAAACTTGGTATCTAGATTTACTTTAAAATACTGTCTGGCCCTCGTTCACTTGGGATGTCTTGGAATGTGTTGTGATGAATAGTGCAGAGAGCATGCCTGCTCTGCAGCCTGAGCTGGAATTCTGGTTGGGATGTGGATGTGGAGGTCACCATGTTTTGGTGAGGGGATGGGATGTGATAAAGTTCAAAAGTGGATTTTGTCTGGTGCTGAGGGAATAAGAGAACCCTCCGGGCTGCCCTCCATTCATGCAAATGGTGGAGCCTGTGTGTCTCAGTTTCCCTTGTCCCAGGCTGCTCATGTTAGGCTTGAGCATGGGGTTTGCTGGGGGGAGCACGAGGGTGCTCTGGCTGGAGAAGGCACCATTGCAGCTACAAATCCTGTGTTTGTTGTACTATGGTTTTGGTTTTTTTCCCAAGGCAGAAAGTAATTCCCTTCTGGGAATCTCTCTCGCTCTCCCAGTTAGCCACGGAAATGCAGTGTTGTGATATCTCCCCAGGTACAATGCAAACGAACACTGTTCCCAGACTCCCCCCGCTCACCCTCCCACCCCTCTCTCCACTCTTCAGGGTGCAGGTACACTGCCTCTCACACTGGGAATGGCCCTCTCATCTGGTTAACAGATGTCTGTGGCATGTTCTGGAGTCAACTGCATGCCATATGGGTGGTGGTCACCATCCTCGGGTCAGCCCTCAGAAGAAGGACCCTGGAGCTGGGTTTTGGCCCTGTGTTCAAGCCTGACCTGAGGAGGGAGAGCTGCAGCCACCCGGTGGGTCATCTGTGGATGGTTGCAAGTGGAGTCTTGGGGTTTGTAGTCTGAAAGGGAAGGCCATCCCAAAAATCACTGGTACCACTGCAGCTGGGATTCTCCATCATCGTTGCGGTGCAGAGGAAAGGCTGCGATGTCCATGTGGTCCCACACCAGACATGGTGCACGCTGAGAGCCATGGCTACTGTGACTACACCAACTCCAAGCAAGTATTTCCAGCTGGTGCTGCCCTGCCAGCTTGGGATCCTGACCCGCCTTCCCTGGTGGGACACCAAGCCCCAGGTCTGCACTTCTGTGTCCCTCTGACCCACCGTGGTGTAAAGAATGGATGTCCCTTTGCAAGGAGAAGGGAACAAAGAAAGGGTTCAGTGAAAGGGTGGTGAGGCATTAGAACAGGCTGCCCAAGGAAGTGGTGGAATCACCATCCCTGGAAGTGTTCAAAAAGTGTGTGGATGTGGCACTTGGGATTTGGTGGTGAACATGGTGGCCCTGGGTTAATGACTGGACTAGAGGTCCGGCCACTGGAGGTCTTCTTCAGAGTTTATGAATCTATGAAAGCTGGAGTCATGTTCTGGGAATCAAATGGCTAAGATAGGCTTGGAGGAACAGAAGAGCACTGGGTCTGGGCTCTGTGTATTCAGAGGCCAGGGGAAATTGTTTTCCAAGGCTGAAAGGGGAGGATAGCTGGGCTCCAGGCAGCTCTTGGAAGTGGTGACAGAGTCATCAAGCAGAGCTGTCCTGTGCTGGCGAAGCCTCTCCTGCCCAGGCGGGACCAGTGGATCTATGGGGTGCTTTGTACACAGAGCAAGGTTTCAGGGTTTCCAGGGCTGTTTGCTGTTCTGTGGCTTGGAGGGGAGGAAGGTGACTATGTCTATGTGTCATGGACCTGGTTTGCTGACAGGAAGGTTTCTTTCTTTGCTCAGCATTAACATTTCAAGGTGCAGGAACTCTTTGGGCATTTAGTGTTTTATGGTCTCACAGGCTGGCTATTAATGCTTTTCTTTGTGGGTAGGGTGAGGGAGCTGGAGGGGCTGAGTGGTGAATGGCCCTTTGAAGGAAACCAGCCTTTTGGTCAAACCCCTGTGGCCACGGGCAGAGCTGCCCGACCTGGGGAAAGAGTTGAAGCCCCTTGGTAGTGGGGAGAGCAGGTGGTTCAGCTCTTGGACTGGGTCTGGATCTTGCAGACAAAAAGCCAAGGTTGCATGTGGAACCATACCCAAACATGACCAAATATGCCATGGCTTTGCCAGATCACTGCCTGGCTTGTGGAAGAGCCAGGTCCCAGGAAAAGGCCCTGCTTTAGAGGGGCTCACAGCCTGTGTTCCCCGCCCTGCTGCTTCTTCCAGACCAAGAAAACAGGAGCTGTTGGTGTTCCCTGTGATAGATCCCTCAACAGTAGCTTAGACCAGTGTCTGTCCTGTCCATGTGGTCTCTCAGTAGGGTCAGTGTCTTCCTGTTCCCCCAAGGACCATGAGGAGGTTCATGGCATTAAAAAATGGAAGTGTTGGGATTTTCAGGCTGTGTACTGATCAGTAATGGCTTGGTTCTGGAAGAAGCAGCTCCCTTTGTGGGGCCCTGCAAAGGAGGAAGGCACAACAGAGAGGGCAGCAACATATCTGGTTCTGGTTTTTCTTGTGAACAGAGGCTGTTTTGGGGTTCCCTTGCACCATCCCTGTACTCTCAGTGTGCTTGAGCCTCAGGACCAAATGCGTCTGCCTTCTGACAGGGAAGGGGCTCTGCTCAGCTCTTGGCTGGGAGGACAGGAGCCATCTTCGTGGTGACCTGATGGCCTCCAGCCTTCAGCCGCAGGAATGTGACTAGACTTACAGGTGCCTGTTTCTGGGCAAGAAACCAATGATCCTCCAGGCCACCAAAGCAGACAGATTTTTCAGGGCAAAGAGGGGATCCAGTTTGGTGCAGATCTCAAGCTGGTAGCACAAGGAGCCTGTGATGAGATGTTACCTTCTCTTTTGAAGTCACCATCACGAACCAGAGCATGTCAAGTAGGGGTGAGAGACTGGAGTAAATTGGATGGTTTTGGGCATGGAGATGTGTTACAGTGCAGCGCTTTACTCCTTACCACTGCTCCATTGTTGTGTCTTGCCCAAAAGCCTTTGGGAATGTTCCTTCCTGGTTGACCTGTTTCAAACATGATGCTGAAGCAGCACCCAGTGAGGTGCCTCAGCAGCCCCTGTCAGCTGAGCAATCCCAGCCTCCTGCCAATGAGTGAGGCCATTAAAACCCAGTCTCCTCTGGGAGCTGATGGTCTGATAGGGGAGATGGAAGGAGCACTGCTTTCAATTTCCTATTGATCCTAATGAGCCAATGCGGGAGACTCAGATGGCTTGGCTGTGTTGGGGGCTGTTAGCTCCAGCACTTAGAGCTGCTCTCAGGTCCGCTTTGCTTCTCAGTTCTAGGAAATGGAATAAAGAGAAAACCACTTAGGAGGATTTTAATCAGAACTTGGCAGAAGAACTTAAGGAAACCCAAAAAATCTTCTGACAGCTGCACTTGATGCTGAGATTGCCAGTGAATGGGAAGGGCAAATACAGGGCCTTGGCTCAGGTGGGTTGGGTTTCTTCTGGCTCGTTTAATGGGATGCCATTAGCATTCTTGTGCTCCCTGGCTGGGAGGGGGAAAATAAACTTTCTTCAATATGCTGGAGACATGTCAGCTGGAAATAAGGCTGAGTCCTTTGGGAGTGGATGATGAAAGTCATCCCAGACCTGCTGGAGATGGTCAGCATGGTTCAGGAGGAGGAGTTGGTGCAATTTTTACTAATAGTGGCCTTGGAGTTAGAGAGAATTTTGTGGTATGGTTGGATTTCTTCAAGAGGTTGATCTTGGCAGGATGGGTCTGTATGAACCTCATGAAGTTCAGCAAGGCCAAGTACAAGGTCCTGCCTCTGGGCTGGTGCCATCCCTAGCACAAAAACAGGCTGAGTGGAGAATAGATTGAGCACAGCCCTGGGGGAAGGGTCTGGGGATACTGGTGGGTGACAAATTGGGTGTGACCTGGCAGTGTCTGCTTGTAGCCCAGAAAGCCAACCTGGGCTGCATCCAGAGGAGTGTATCTGGCAAGTGGAGGGAAGGAGGCTCTGCCCCGCTCAGGTGATGCCCCACCTGCAGAGATGCCTCCAGTCTGGAGGTCCAACATCAGAAGCTGCTGGAGTGAGTCCAGAGAATGCCATGGAGATGCTCTGAGAGCTGGAGCTCCTCTGCTTTGGAGCCGGGCTGGGAGACTGGGGGTGTTTACCTGGAGAAGGCTCCAGGGAGACCTCAGAGCCCTTTTGACTGCTTAAAGGCCTCCAAGAGAGCTGGAGAGGGACTTTGGACAAGGGCCTGGAGTGGGAGGACAAGGAGAGATGGCTTCCCCCTGCCACAGGGCAGGGTTAGATGGGATATTGGGAAGAAATTGTTTCCTGTGAGGGTGGTGAGGCCCTGGCACAGGTTTCCTAGAGAAGATGTGGCTGCATTGTCCCTGGACATGTTCCAGACCAGGTTGGATGGGGTTTGGAGCAACCTGGTCTAGTGGAAGGTGTCCCTACCCATGGCAGGGGATTGGAAAGAGATGAGTTTGAAGATTCTTTCCAACCCAAACTGGTTTGTGATTCAGTGGTGCTGAACTGTTGCTGGTGAGTGCTGTTGGGAGTGAGAAATTTGCTGTGAGGTTCAAAGCCCTTGTGGATGATGTCCTGTTTCAAACTAAGACATCTGAGGAGTGGACAAACCTGTTGCTGTGATGGGAGATTTCATCAGCTCTCCAGATCCTCACTTAGAGCTGATGGCAAGTTTCCCATAACGTCTTCCTAGCCCAAGTTTCTTGTCTCAACTGTAACTCCTTTTGTAAATTGTTATTTTGGAATATTTGATTAAAAATCCATGGAGTGGTATGAGTAGCTTGACCATTTAGGGGCAGGAGAGTTGCAAGAGCAGTTCTTGCATGTGTGTCCTGCAGCTGGGTAACCCAAACCAGCTTTTGTTTTCTGATTCCTGGGGAGGGGAGCATGTAGTTCTGGTTTATAAGTGTGGGCCTGGCAGAAACCAGAAATTGCTGAGCAGAACCCCACCAAGTTGTGTTTATTTGTAAAGGGCTTTTCAAGACTGCAATGTACCACTGCTTTTTGTTTTATTGATATTCCAGCATCTGGACTGTTTTCCTAAATGTGCTTTCATCCAAGGAGAGATTAAGGGACTGAGAACTGTTCTGATAAAGCTGCCAAAAATAATCTTTGCTTGAGACTAAGTACCGCTCTTGGGACTTTGTCTTGTAAAACAATTTGTGGGTGAGCATGAAGAACCATCCTAGGAAGCCCCAAATGCTCCAGATGGTTGTTCCTGCTGGGGGGTTAGAGGACTATAAATTTTCCACAAGAGTGTTTGAATTTGTTACGTGCTGCCTGAGGTGATCTAATAGCAGTCAGGGAAGTTTTGGGAGTTTGTGGCTGAGTGACTGAATCCCTGAGAGGAGAGATCTGCATGCAATGTGGTTGGATTGATGGGAACACTGCTGATGCACACATCTATCTTCCTCACACCCCACAAGGGATTGCTCATGGATGGGTTGTCATCTCCTGTGAGGAGCTGATGTAATGAGGGTGATAACTGGTGTAACTTTAGGTGTTGAGGATGTGATGGTGGCAGTGTGATGCAGCTAATCTGTGAGGTTTTGTATGAAGATCCATCTGAAAGTAGGTTGGTGCCACATTGGAGTAGTTTGGCTCTTGGCACCTGCCAAGGTGCCAAGCTCAGCAGAGCACAGCAGCCTTAATGCTGCCCCCTTTGTCATTCTCCTTCTGGCAGTGTTTTTCCTAAAAATCACATGTCCTTATGCTGTGACTTTGTTTGACAACTTGTGCAAGTGACAGGGAGCTGAACTTCTTCCTTGATGAGATATATAGGTATAAGTGGCATGTGTTCTCCAAACTTACGTGGCCCTGAAGCAAAATACGGTTTGGATGCCATCTGCTTCCTAAAGGGCAGAGTTAGAGCTGCTGGAGGAAACTTAACACGCTTCTATGGGCCGTATGTTGCCCCGTGCCTCTCCTAAAGGACCTGAGATTGGCTGCTCTGGGTCAGTTCAGTTAATTCACAATCAGCAGGGCACTATTAAAAACACGCTCCTAGGAGGACTTTCTCTGAGGCTCTTGGCTAGTGGTTTGTGTATCCCACCTGGGAATCACACCATGGCCTGTAAGCAGGTAATGGAAGTCATGATCCATTGAATATCCTGAGTCGGAAGTAACCCACAAGGATCATCAAGTCCAACTCCTAGTAGGCTTGACTCCATAAACAGTTATGTTATTAACTTGGAGGAGATAGTGTTGGTGGGACAGAGTGTTCCTACTCAGGGATTTCTCTTGGCTCTAGAAACAGGAACTCTGGAAAGCACTATCAGAAAGCATAATCAAAAACCACCTTGGTGTCTCTGCCTGCAGAGCTCCTCAAATTCCCAGGATGGCTGAACACATCAGTGCTGGCTGGGAGCCATTCTGGCTCCTGCCTGGGGTCATGGTGCAGGATGGGGGCCCTGGCTCTGGAGACTCACTGAAGGGTTCCAGCTGGCTTGTGACCCAATGAGGCTGAAAGTAGCCGCTCTTCCATCTGGGCCAAGAATTTGTAAGGGTTTAATCACCCTGTCCTGGCACTGGGCTGGCACACTCTTCCAGTGTCAGATTTACTGCTGTTGGCCCCCAAATGCCCAGTGCAGCTTGCTTTTATGGAACCCTGCTTGCTTTTATGGGACAAAAATTAGCATCTCAGCATATTTAGACTTTTTTAGTATCATTTGAATGTCGGACACTGCAGTCTTCAGCTGGTTTCTTGTGGTGAGGTGATTGTACTGTGCGTGCTTTTGAGTGAAGTGTGACCAATTTGGTGAAAGTTTTAGTCTTCTCCCTTACTTAATCTTCTCTGCACAGGGGAAAGGAGTCTTTTATCTGTGTGTATATTCTGTAGCCAGGGCTCCACGTTCCTTCCTGAGCCATGGTAGTGTTTTAGTGGGAAGAAGCTAATGGCTGAAGCAGCTGCCTGGGCTTCCCCCTGCAGAGGAGATGGTCTGGAGGGAGTGGTGATGGAGAGGGGTACTGCATTGGGCTTGAGGCTTGATCCAGAGTGTCATCCATGAATCACTGCAGGATGAAACCCTGCCCATGGCAGGTGTTTGGAGCTGGATGAACTTTAAGGTCCCCTCCAACCCAAACTTCTTTGTGGTTCTGTAAGCTGAGTTTGGCTCTGGCAGGTGATCATTTAAGATCACTGATGCCCTTCTCTGTAGGTCTTTGCCCCAGCATTGCGTGTCTTCTTGTTGCTGACAGCTTCAGTGCCTCTGCCGTTCCTTGCCGTTGTCCTGGTCGAGAAGCAAGAAAACTGGAGGAGCCAGGTGTGGTTTCATCTTAGTGTTTCATAGACTCACAGGCTGGTTTAGGTTGGAAGGGTCTTTTAAACTCACCTCATCATCTTGCCATTGTCCTGAAACACTTTCAGCCCCACCAGGTTTTAGGACCAAGCTCTCTGGATACAGCTGGTATTTGGTGATGATCTCTTGGAAGATGGGAGATCTCAATGGAGAGCTTCCTCACAGGTTTGTTTTCAGCTTAAACGTGGGCACAGGAACCTTCCTGCCTCCTTGTGCAGTCATTGGAGCTTTGCTGCTCCCCCAGGAGGTGTCCTGCCTGCTCCTGGCCACCCCTTCCCACATCGATGCTCAAGGGTTTGTGCAGCCATGTGGGGAATTGGGTCAGGGACATGATCCAATTAAAAGCTGTGCTGAGTGACATCGAAAGCAGGTTTTAACCAGGCAGTTTCCTGATAGTCCACAAATGCCTGTTGTTAGGAAAAGAGGGCTTTGGACCACAGCAGGAATAAACAGCCATGGGTAGATTGTGGTGGGATGGTTTCTTCTGGTGGTGGTGCTGGTCCATGAAGGCTTGCTGTGTTGGTAGGCAACTGTAGGGACAACAAACCCGGCTCCCACTTGGGTTCTGGCTGGTGTGTCTTTGTTTTCTTCCCAGGGAGCTCAGTCTCACTCCCTTGTGTCTGTTTGTGTCTGCCGTCTCTCATGGAGGGCCTCTCATCAGACGTTTCTCAGGCTCCTTCTCTTCAAGGGTGCAGCCAAGGGCTGTGGTCACAGGGGAAGACTGGAATTTTAGTGCACCCATGCCCATCCTCACTGCCTGGGGCGGAGGGGGGTTGCCTTCAGTAATCCTGACTAATCCTTTAATCTGTATCAACACTGATAGGTATTAAAGCAGCAGATAAGGTTCAGACTGTGGCTTGGAGCTCAGCGATATCCCCACCCTCTTCCAGCTAAATCTGGGCTGATGGTGCTTTCTCTTAAGGGGACCGTGCTTGTTTGCCGAGCAGCTGCACTGGGTTGAGAGGGTGGATTAGCTGTTCACAGCTGGAACGTGCCCTTGTTGCTGGGCTCCAGCTTGCCAGACAAATCCATTGATCTGTCTATGTGTGTTCCTGGTAACCAGCATCCTGTGCTTTCTGGAGCAAACCCCTCCAGGTTCATGTTCCTCTGGCAGTCAGCAGCAGATCTGTTGCCTCCTGCTTTCTATCTGTGTTATTCACCTGGATATAAGCCTGATTCAGCTGTAGACACTTCATGGAGTTCTTAAGCAAGAGCACAAAGCTTTCCAGAGCTGTGGATCTGCGGTTCATTGCTGCCTGCTGCTCACAGCAGGATTTCCCTCCTCCCCCACCTCCAGAGCAGGACTCCCACCACCACGTCCTTCTCCTCCAGGCCTTCTGCGCTCTCTTGTTTTTGGGCGCCTTTCCTCATGGCTGAGGTTTGTGATTCTCACTTGTATGGCTTCTGGGCACCTCCAGTTACCCCAGTGATCCAGCACTGTGAAGGCAGGACTCCAGAGCTGGCTGTCCCATGTTTGGTGGGCAGCAAACCAAGGTTGTTAATGCCTGGAAGAGCTGCTCCCAGTCGAGTTCACTGTGCAAAACAAACTGTCCCTGTTGTTTTTGCTGTTGTAAGCTCATCCGCCCTTTCCCTGTCCTCTTCCAGCTTCTCCCCATGCTCGTGGGATCGCTCTGAGTTTGCCACCGGTTCCCTCATCAGCAAAGCCATGGTTAATCCTTCCCATAAATCCTTTAAGCTGTCAGCAAACAACCCCCTTCTTAAAATTCTAGCACGCAAGCTCGGCTGGGACGGAGTCTGGCTCACAACCCCAAAGTTTCATTTTTGTTCCCAGATTATCACCTCTGGTCCTTCCTGGTCCCAGTTTTGGCTGGCACTGCAGGCTTCTCACCATGGCTGTGGAGCAGTGGATGGCTCATGTCTGTGTGTGGCCCTTCCATGATATATCTGAGGTGTAAAACCATTCGGGTTCTGGATTACCTAATGAGGGGGTCCGGGTGTGTCAGGTGGTTTGAAGTCACAGATGAGAATATGTTCCTTAGATTGCATGTGGATGAAGTCTCCCCTCTCTGAGGAGCCACCTGTCCTGTGGGACAGAGTGTGTTGGCCCTGTTTCTTGCCTACATGAGCTTGACATGCAGCTGATGGGGCCAAAATGGGCTAAAAAATAAGAGTAAAGCTTTTTTGTCGTCATGCTCATCTGTTTGCACCCAAACTCTCACATCTTTGCTGTTTTGCTCTCAGACATGACTGTTTGGCTCTTCCGGGTTTGTTTATTCCTGTAAAAACACTAGGTTGGGTCACTGTTTTGGGCTGCATTTTCATTGGTGATTAGGTTAGGAGCTTCAGGTGTTGTACATCTTCTTTTGGAGGATCTCTGAATATACTTTCCTTCAAAAGTTGACATCCTTCGAGGCATTTGGCAGAATCCAAGAGAACAAAAAATTGGTTTCTCAATATCAATCCACATCTTGAGTTTCTCTTCTGTGAAATTTGGTTTTCCCCTTAAAACTCCTGATGAAATACAGTTTAGAATTTGTGGGATTCTCATTACAGGACTGTCATACAAGAACCACAAACCTTTTTCCACTGTTGATTCCAGAGGGAGGAAAGGCTCTGAGACTCCCCGAGGAATACTGAATGGCATCTTGCTGCCGAGTGGCTGCATCTGGGGATTACTCAGTAAAACAGAAGGAAGGGGAAAAAAAGGTTAATGCAGTGTTGGCAGCCGGCAGCTCCAGAAGCTCGTGTCCTTCAGGCTGCCGTGATTCAGCTCGGTGACTTGAGTGCAGGTGGTTCTCAGCTTATCCCTCAGGTCTGACAGAGGAAAAGGGATTTGGAGGAAATACCATTTAAATCTAAATTTCTGAAAAATTGATTTCTTAAAATTGATTTTTTTGGAAAAAAGTGCATTTGTCAGCAGGGGCTAATTGTAAAAGGCACGTGGCTTGTGCACGCAGCCCTGTGAGCACCTTCTTTGCACAGGCTGTTTTCCTGCTTTTTTAGCTCTGCACCAGTGTCAAGATTCATGGAGCAACCAACTCTATCCTGACACCTGTAACACCACGAAAACCCTAGGGCTGAATTTGGGGTGAGTCGAGGTGGGAGAAAATCCACGGGCAGATGCCAGGCAGCTGCAGAGCTGCTCCCATGAGCACTGCTCCTGCTGCTGGCTGCCATTGTGCTTTCCAGGAGCTCCAGCGAGGGTCAGCCTCCAGGCATTACATGCTTTCTTGCAGGCTGGTTTGATGATCACCTACCACCGGCAAGCATGGGCTTGAGCAAAAGCCGGTCACCTGGATCTACAGGGTTTTATTTATTATTATTATTTTTCTTTGCAAACAAGCTGGCTGATCTGCGCTTGGTTGTTGGCACTGCATCCTGTAGCATATGACAGATAATCAGCCTGGCTGCTGGCCCGCGGAGGAGGTGAGGCTCCTATGGATGTGTGACCTGGGAAGGCACGTCAGCTCCATAAATCACTGCCTGCTGCTGCCCGTGCCTCGCGCCTCTCTTCAGCTTCTTGGCAAATTCAGTATCTGCAGTGGGCTCTGGGTGGCTCCTTGTCACTGGGTGAGCATGCGATCAGTGTCTGTGTGGGGAAAGGAGGCAGAGCAGAGTCCCCTTCTGGTGTGTCCCCTTCTGTCCAGTCCCCTCACCCCCTTTAATGTCATTCCTCAGACAGAGAAAACTTGTATAAACTGCTGTCTTGCTGTGTTCCTTGTGCTGGGGAGCACGGCTCCTTACGGACACTAGCACTCCTGCCCAATCCCACTGATAATGGCCTGAGTCTTTAAAAGCCAAGGATTGGTGATAAAGGGTGGGTTTTCCTGGTTTTGAGTGCTGGTGCTCAGTCATGGGGTGCATCAGGTTTTTACTTCATGGGGGTTAAACTTACCCAGGTCTCCACTGCTCTGCTGTGCTCATTCCCAAACTGCCCTGGGAGCAGCCACATGCTGGGAAGGGGGTCTGTGCTGCTGAGCCTTTTTACAGAAGCAGTGAAAGCATCCTTTGGAGGTGCCAAATGCCCCATTCCTGGAGGTATCCTCAGAGAGAAGTCGCTGCTGCCAGCACCCTGCTCCAGGAGATGGGAGATGCTCAGCTAAAGGAACAGAACCCCGTCTCAGCAATCTCCAAGGATGGCAGCTGTGGAGACTGCCAGCACAGAGGGCAGAAAGGGCACTTGCTTCGCTCTGGGTGGGAAGGGAAGTTGCTGATGTGATGGAAAAAGGCTTTTTCCCTCTGCCAAGCTGCCTCCCACGGCTCTCCCTGCCTGTGTAGCGCTGCCCAAGGCAGTGTCCTCGGCATGACTCCAGCTGCCTGCCAGCTCTGTCTCTTCACTTGCTCCTCTGGGATGTCAATACTTCTCTACTTAGTTTGGTGCGTCCCCTTGACTTTTCCCATGCTTATTTGTTACTTATTTGCGTAGCTACTGTTACCATATCCAGGAATGTTCTTCAGGTCCCCTTCTTCCTCCTGTCCCTTGGTGTTCCTCCATGTGAAAGAAGTGATTTCCAGGCTTTTTACCAAGTTTCAAACTCTTTAATTCCATTGAGCCCCTCCCAGCCCCAGGTCCTTTTCTAGTGCCCAAGCAGCTTTTCTTAGGCTTTCATCCCTGCAGTCATCAGCTTCCTTCTCTAAGACATTGCCCTTCAAATGCCAGTGTTTGGTTTTTAGTCTCCATGGCCAAGAAGCCTCTCTGGGATCTGCCTTATCAGCTGTGCCCTTCTCCTTTACCAGCAGCCTCTTAGAGGCCCTTGGGAAGCTCTTTGGTTGTCCCCACATGAGCTGTGTGATGTTTAGGGGACATTGCCATGGTCTCTGCTGTAGAGAAGACCTGGGTGGTGTTCAGACAGGCACCAGTCACCTGCTTTGGCTTGGTAAAAGCCAGCATCGGGTCAGATGTTGGCAGAGATCCCAAATGATGGTAAGGGTGTGCAAGGAGGACTTTTGCTGTCAATGCCACTCTGAGCACAGGGTTTGCATTAGTATCCATCCATCCATCCATCCATCCATCCATCCATCCATCCATCCATCCATCCATCCACATCTTGGCTTCATACACACTTTCCTGCCTGCTCCCAGGTGTTGTAGAGCTGCACAAAGGCCTGGTTCTCCCTGGCCAGTGCCTGCTTTCCTAGCCCTGACCTGCAGACCAGTACATGTCCTGGCCATCCCAGAGCTGCTGGTTGGCACGATGGGAGCCTTCTCCCTCTGTCCAAACAACATCTTGTGTGATTATTATCAATAAAAAGCTGTTGCTCTTTTTCCTCAGGTATGAGCGGGAGTAGAGGATGTGTATGGGCATGCTGCCTGTGTGCTTGCAAGAGAGACAATGTGATTAAAGGTCATATGGGTTTATTACAGGCAGAAATGCATTTTGGCTGCTTCAGGCTGGAGTAGAGGTATCAAAAGCTGTTGGACAACCATTGCGGGGGTTCTGGAACTTCCAGAGTGGGCTCTGGAAGGCTGTCCCACTGGTAATGAGGAATCGTCTCTTACAGGGTTCCATTAGATCATGACCCTGAGCAAGTGGCATTCCTGGGGGGGGACTCTGGTGTCCTGCTTGTCCTACTTACCTTGACTTAGGTTTTTTTTGTTTTTGTGGGTTTTTTTTTTTTTTTTAGTTTTAACTCTCCAAGATCCTGGACTATAAAACAGATTTATATCACAAATTAAGAATTAAATGCCAAGAAACACTGTGGGACCGTCTTCCCAAAGAACCTGGAAAAGTGGAGCTGTGGGGTGGTGGCTTCCCCTGTTCAAAGGATGTCCTTTTTATGGATGTGACCCCAAACCCTCAGCATTTCTTGGTCAAAATGACTCTTTTATCATCCCTCAAAGCCAACCGTTGGGCATGGAGAGCCCTGGAGAGGAGATGTGGAGCTCCCTGATCCCTTCCCACCTCTCTCCAAGGCAGGAGGGGAGGTGGAAACTTGCAGCCAGCAGGTTGTTGAGCCCAATGCTGGCTCCTTGTTGACTTTTCTTGCCTTGGAAGAGCTCTCTGCAGCTAGGACCCTTTGCATGCAGGCATGGGGGTGCTTCACAACCACCGTAGGCTAATCCATTGCTGAGCTCACGGCTGCTTTCCCAGGCCAGCTGGGATGCCTGGGGTGCAGCATTGGCACTCCCCATTCCTGCCCTTTATTTATGCCCCCCCTTGCTGGGCATAAAAACCTTCCAGACTCTGGTTTATGATTCTGTTGTGTCTTTCCAAACAGGACTTGTGTTATCCTCCATGGGCTGCCTGTTTGAGCTGAGGGCACCATGGTCCCTCTGGCCCCCAGGGGAACACTGAATTTTAATGATGTGTGGCCAGGTTTGGGTTTGGGTCTGCGGTGGCTAGCAAACCCCAGTACTCGAGCATGGCATCCTTGGGGCTAAAGCTCACTTATTTATTATTATTCCACTCTTCCTCATGCCGTTAGGATTTCTCTGCTATAGCTGGCTGGTGATTTGAAGAATCAAAGAAATTTTGGCTGGGCAAGAAATTAAATTTATGAAGATCTGGGCTTTCTTATGAGGGGTCTAACTCCAGCAGTATCTTTGCCTTATTTTAGGGATGCCAGCTAGAAATCCAGTGTTGATTGAATATAAACTTTGCCCTGCTACTCCCTGATCTGTGTGCCCTGGCATCTCATTTTTACATGTCTATATGCTGTTTAAGGTGCTGCTGAGTGGAAGGTGGCATTGGATGGTGTTTTTTCGGTGGTGACTGTTTTCGCTCTCATTTTGCTTTGTTTTGTGGCAAAGGGGAACAATTTCTCATTAGCTGGAATTTGGTGACCCATGGGTATCCCTGCATATAGCCTGAGAAATGCAAGGTTAGAGGCTAAAAACCTTCCTGGAGCCTTAATTGGACTAGCAGAAAGCTTCAGGCGTGGGTGGTGTCAGCATCCATCCCTGTTTGGTGGAGGCTGATTTGGATTTCAGTGCAAGCTTTTCCCCTTGGTATGGTCCAGAGGAACTGATGAAGCAGCTACTTGAAGCTATTTTTCTACTTTTATGTGGAGTACTCTCAAGGAGGAGCATGGCTGCGAGCGGCACAGTCCTGTGATGCGAATCACGAAGCTCCCTCTGCTCCCTGAGATGTACTGAAAGCCCCACTGTGGCTCCACTGCTCCCTGGCTGTAGGTGGCCTGCAGGTGATGAGTTACACTCTGCCTTGGCTCTGGCTCAGCTCCCCTTCTCCCCGGCTGCTCAGCTTCCCTGCAGGGAGCGATCGATCCTCCCCAGCCTTGCTGCTCGACTGCTGGCGGCTGCTGGTCGTCTGCACAAAACCTGCCAGGTGAGACCTTCAGGCATCACAGCCCAGCTGTGTCCAGCAGCCAGGCATTGGCTCCCACAGGAGCATCGGCTCTGCCTCCTCCTGGCAAATGTCCCTGCCCGCAGTGGGGGCTTGGATCTAGATGGGCTTTAAGATTACTTCTAACACAAACCAGTCTGTGATTCTGTGATCAGAACAGAGGCACCAAGAGGCATTTGAGCCAAAGACCAGAAAACTGCTTTTCATCCTTGAGGCTGGAATTAAAGTCTGGAGTGAGGGTAGGTGATGGGAGCCTGTGGGTTCACGTAGAAAACCCGTTCCTGCTCCTCTTGCAGCTCATCTAGAGATTTCATGGCAATATGAGCACATGTTGTGCTGCTTTAGGGTCAATGCCTGGGCACTGTTCTGTGCAGGGATAGTGAGGCAGTATCTTGATTTCAGTAATTAATAAAACCTTGGGAACTGGCTTTTAAAACTTCCTGTGGAATTTGCTGTGTCCTGCAGGCATTGATTCCTGCATGTTCCTGATGGGAGCTGATGGACATGGGTGCAAACTGTTGCTTGAAGTGTTGGGGTGAGCCCAGAATTTATCAGACAGAATATGAATATTGACTTGTGCTGTTTTAAAAACAGCATGAATGAAAGAATTTGCTGAAAAACTGGGGTTTGGGGAGTGGGGGTGATGCAGTCATGGGACACAGCACACATTTGTCATTCCCGTGTTAGCATGAGGTTTCCATCTTGTGTACTGGGAGACAGAGGCACATTCCAGACACCAGTCCCCTCTCTGTGGCCACTGGTAATGGACATATGTGGTGACACCATCTTCCTCACCCACATTCTTGTGTATCATGTGATTGGGCTCATTTCTTGCTCTCTCTTCTCTTGTAACCTCCCCATCAGGCCATGGAACAGAGCTGGCTTTGTGTCTGGAAAGCACCAGGATCTCTCCTGGCAACTGGAGCAAAACCTACAAAGAAGAGGAGATGAGAGCCAAGTGGGCGGCTTCCTAAACGTGCAGCCTGCAGGGGCTGGGACGTGCACATCATACCAAAGCAGGTTTTTAATATTAAATAGATGGAAGGAAGATGTCTCCTTTTGCCTGAGGGATAAATAGATCTGAAACTCGTCCTAGACTTTGCTGCTTGTTGCATCTGAAATATGTGTGTCTCTCCCTGGAATCGAGCCTCTCCAGGAGCTGCCAATACCTGGCTACAACCCATGTGTAAAAATGCTCTGGTGTTCGTGGTGTATGTGGGATGTGATGGAAAGTCTCTGGGAGAAGCATCCAGTGAATGGATTTGCCTCTTTTTCCCCCAGTCCACAGCTACATGTACCCTGTGCTCTGGACATGATGCTTCTCATGGTGCCACCAAAGCAAGTGTCACAACTGTGGTACTCTGGTGTCCTCCTAGTGCTAGACCTCCTCCAGAAGCTGTGTGGATGCCTCAGGAGGTGCACCCTGCTTTGCAGGGACTGAGCGTTGTCTCCTTCCCTCCCACCCCTTCCCCAAACAAATTTTACAGGCGTGAGCCCTGAGCACCTGGCTTGGCTTCTCGTCCACGATCCACAGCAACTTCAGGATCAAATGCTGTTTGTAGCCGTGGGCAGACAGCTTATTGTACAGGAGAACTGCTTAGAAAACTCTCCATCTTGCCACTGCCATTTGTTGGGAGATGGATGAGATAAGGGAAGGACTTTTTTCTTATCTTGGCCATGAACCTCCTGGTCCAGCCATGGAGGTGGATCATAGAGTTGAAGCTGCTCTCCCATCAGAGCTGCTTGCTATCGTGGTTGCAGGGTGGAAGAACATCAAGAAAAGAGAACTCTGCCAAAATTTAAGTAAAAGCCTGCCAAAACCTGGCAAATCTAATCTGAACTTGGGCAGTTCCAAAGCTGTTGGATGTTGGCTCTCCAAAAGGAGAACGGCTGCTGCCATGTCTTGCGAAGACCTTGAATGTGACTTGTTGGGGATTCAGAGCCTGGCCCTGGATGGATCTGGGGTGTCAGCAGCATTTAGGGAGTGCTGTGGGGAGTGATGTCTGTTGTATGATATTAATGGAGGGTTGTAGGAAAGAAAGAAGAAGCAGAGCAATGGAAGGATGAAGGATTTTCTCACTTGGAAAATACTTGTATACTTAGGAACAATTTCCCTGCCAGAAAGCTGTGGCCAATGTCTGTCTTAAACGTTCCTCTCATTGATTCATCCCATTTCCTCCTTGCTCTTCTGCCTCATCCTCTGCGTAATTCCTCTCTCTCCTTTGATGTTTTCATCCCCCATGTATTTGTAGATTATGGCTGTGTCCCCACATAGCTGTCACAGAACCAAGCTATCCATATTTAGCTCTTCTAATCTCCTCTTCCAAACCAATCCCCTCAGCCTGTTATTTTTGTGCCTCTTCTTTGAACTTCCTTCAGTTTGTCTCTTGTGTCCTTTTCTGTCATGAAAGGACTAGCGAAAGGTGTCCCTGCCCATGGCAGGGGGATGGAATGAGATAAGTTTTAAGGTCCCTTCCAAGCCAAACCATTCTGGGATATTAAGATGGCATCTTGGAGATGATCCCCTCTAGGTCACTGAAAGGATGACCTTGGGGTGGTGCTCGACTGTTTTATGTCTGTCTGTAACTCCATATTCCCCCAGTTTTCTTGCCCAGGGACTCTGAATGTGAGTGGGAGTTACTTTTGGCCCTCTTTGAGGCCTTGAAGGCACAACCCAATGCTGTAGCTTTGGCTATTGTGGAAGGTCCAGTTGTCCCCCCACCACATTCACAGCTTGGTTGATCAAAACACCCCCAAACAAAGCCCATCTTTTTTCCCACACTCCATCTCTTCTTTCTCAGCTCTGCTCTGAGAACACCAGGGCCTTTTACCACATTATCTCTTGTGCTTTATGAGTGTAAAAGTTGGTTTCTCTGTGGTGTAATAAAACCACATCTGTGCACGTGGTTGCGTTGTCTACCATGGTTCCACAGTGACAGAGTGGTTGTGGTGGCTTTGTCCATTCTCACCTGGAAGTGGGCACTGGCTATTGGGGTGGATGTGGACAAAGCTGGTCCCTGGATTGTGCACCGAGCAAGCAGAGGAGCCCATCCTAGATGAGATAGGTCTAAGCCCAGCTCATTTTTACTTCAAGGCTTGGATCCATCTTTTCCCTTCTACATTTACAAGAATCCAATATTGTACTGAAATCATTTGTAAATCCTGAGCTGTCTCCTCTCTGACTGATTCCTGTGTACTGCAGCTTTTCAAAGGTAAGGACTTTGTGCCTGGATAAGCATTAATTAAAAGTAATTGAATTATTAATGCTCTGAATTTGCATGTAGAGTTGTGGGTGTGTGTGCACACGTGGCTGTGCCCTGACATGAATTGCTGGAGGCCTAGCAGCCACAATGTCCATGTTTTAGGGGTTTAGATTTGTGAGACTGAGGTAGAGGAAAAAATGGGTGAAAAAACTGAAGGAAAAGTTGAGGCAGGCAGGTGGAGCCGTGTTATTCCCTAACAGAGAGCTGAGCTGCTGTGCCAGCTTCTTGTGTTCAGCCCTGACCTACCAAGTGTCAGCTTTGGCTTGCAGTCCTTGGTTGGTGATCCTCGCCAAGGTTTGTTGGTAACTTTTGTGTTCTTGCTGTCTCCAGGAGCCTGCTTTTGCAGCCTCTTTCAGACTCATCTCTTGATCTGTTGAAATGGAGATTCCAAGCTCTGCAATATGTTTTTCACCCCTAGGGTGGTGGGGTCTGAGTTTGGTGCTCAGGATGCTGGCCAGTGTGCTCTATAGCACAAGGCAGATCCTGTAAGTAAGTTAAAGCCAGTTGCCACAAAAATCCTGCTTTTTCATCTGATTTCTCATGCCTGCCTTGCAGATTCAGGTTTTGGGGATGTCTGTAGTTTGGCTGTTTCAGCCTCTGTGTCATTTGGCCAGGTTTGTGGAACTGGTGGTTATGAGATGGCTCTTAACAGTGGCTGGAGCTGCCAGTGGTTTGTGAAAGGACTCATAGATTTGTATCCTCCTTCCAGGAGATTGATGCACTGAGGCGCTGTGAAACCTTTTATGTTCTCCTTTGCCTGCTTAAATGTGCTGGTCAGCAAGTGCTGTTAATGGCAGCTATTGAGCACTGCTCGGATCCTCGGGTGCAGCTGCATGGTTATTTTGGTGGAAAGAAAATAAGCAAAAACAAGACTTTCCCTCACAGTGGTTCTTCCACATAGAAACCTGACTTGTAGGGGACATGGCTGGTGTCAGCGGTGCAGGGGATGCTGGAGGATGGAGATGTAGGAAATAGCAATATGAGAAGCCAACCGCACATCTGCGATGGTTGGCTGTATTGACAGAAGGGTGGGTGCAGGTTGTGGGGTGTGGAGGGAGACCTGGGTTCCCAGTGGGAAGTCACATGCTGTCATCAGAGCTTTCCTGCTCAGGCATCACTGCCAGAGGTGAGGATGACTGGTGACCATGGCAGCAGTGGTGCTGAAGAAGGGTCTGGAGGCTGGGTTGGTCATTGTGAAGGATGCTTGTAGCCATCTGTGGTCAGGCTGTATGTTTCTAATCGTCTCTGCTCTCCCCTGACCCAGATGCATCTCCATTGCTTTTCCACATGGGATCTTTCCCTTTTTCCCCACCAACTGAGCTGCTTTGCATTTTTATTCAATAAATGAGGAGACCCATGGCCCATTCTGTGGAGTATCAGTGGTTGATGATGGCTGAACGGAGACACAATGACATGTGCTGGGACTGATGCACAGAGGTCCCAGCTTGGATTTCTTTCCCATGTCTCTCACTTATGTCACCTGTCCCCTTTCATCACTGCTCTTCACTACCTCTCTCCTGCTGGAGACACCTTTTTTCCCTTCCAGGAGCAGATCTTGATAGTCTTGTAAGTGGTTGGAGCAGGTGACTTGGTGCCAGCACGTCTGCCTTGGATACTATTCCTGGCTTTATTGAAGACACGGTAATATGCAAGACTATGCCTCTGCGGTGTCTGCCTCCTCTTGATCTCAAAACGCTGCAAGCACTGAGATAAGACAGGCTGTGTTCAAGCAGCGATTTTATTCCCCTCTCCTCTGCAGAGAGAAAGCAGCTCGTCGTAAGTCATGCTGGGCTGTATTTGCATTTCTCCAGCAGTGTGGCTGAGGTTGATAGCATCCAGCTGTCTGCATCAGCTGGGTACTTGGATTGGTCCCCCATCACTGGCATGGTGGGAGGTTGTACCTCCAGTGTCACTGGGTGGGATGTCTCACCCCGATATTCCCATTATCTGTGACCGGGTCTGGTTTTGGTGGTGCTAGTCGGGGATGTGAACTTTATGCAGATAATCCTCTTCCAGGCTTTGGTTCCTGTGGCCCACTCACCTGTGGCCAGAACAGACTTCCTCAGCCAGGTCTGCCCCAAAGTGCCCAGATAAAAATGAGTCTGAGTTGGGGATGTGCAACCAACCCCAGCATTGTGCTGCATTGTGCCATCCTTTTGGCCACCATCTGCTCTGGCCATTCTGCAGGGACTTGTAGCCAGGGAAGGTGTTTGGATGGATGGAGGCAAACCCTCTCCTGGATCTCAGAGCTGGAGCACAGGTGCTTGGCATGGCCGGGAAAGGACACGGAGGCACCTCTTTGTAGGTAGAGCATTCCCATTACACCTTGGCATGAACAGCCCCACAGCTGGGAGATGCCATGAATCCCAAGTCTGACAGGTGGAAGCAGATGGTGATGAGCACTGGGAACAAGTGAAGGAGAGTGGTGGGGAATTGGCCTCTCTTGACATGTTTTTAGGGGGATGCTAATTTCCCTGGGACTGGGAAATTGGGACCTCTGCTCATTAAAACTCCTTACTTCCCATCTGAATTGCCTGGCTCTTTGGTGGTGGTGCTGGCCGGGAGGTCTCATGCTCACTTGTCTTCTCTGGGGAGTGAACTCAGGGAGTGCGATGCTGAGCCCACTCCATTCTGCACAGATGGAAGCACATGGAAGCATTAATCCTTCCTTCTGGCATTTACTGCTTCTTGGTAACAGGGGGATGTTGCAAATGTCAATCCCTTTGTCTTGGAGCAACTGCCCTGTTGCCCTGTGGGCTCAGATTTGCCAGCTAAGGAATATATTCCCCAAGTGTTCCTGTGGCCTGTAGAAATAACTGGCTTTGTTTATTCGAGCTTGTGTTTATCCAGGGAAGGGAGACTTTTGTCTAGAACAGAATTCTTTTTTAACATCTTGATGTCAGCGACCTCAACTTCCTGCTATAGCAAGAGGGAAGAGCAATGGGCAACAGCATTGGGATCAGTGCCCCAGACCACACTCCTGGCTCCATCCTTGGACCTGATGCTTGTGCCATCATTATTTCCCTGCATGTGGGTGTTTGTTGGAAGCTCTTACTGGCTGCTTTCTTGCTGGAGAAATCCAGCCAGCAAACAGTCAGTGTTAAGTGGCACCTGCACTGCTGGGGGAGGGGATCTTCTGGAGCCTGTTGCACTTGGTGTGGGGTTAAGTTCCTCCAGTGTGTTGGGAGGATGTTGCTGGGGGAACGTGACTGGGAGCTCTACTTGCACGTGGATTTAAGATGGAATCATAGACATGGTGAGCACCAGAGCCAAAAAAGGGATTTTGTCTTCAGGCTCTGCATACCCAACTTTGGGGGTCAGGTTGGAGAAGACTCTTTTTGAAATTCCTTCCAAGGTCAGCAGAGGGGAAGAGGCACTGTGGTGCTGTGGTTTTGGGGTCTAGAGATGCCTACTGAAGATGCTTGTCACCCAGGTGGATCTTTTCCCTGGGGATCTCTCACCAAGGAGCTGGAAGCTAACGTTCCCAGCTTCTACTCTGAAAAATCAAAGCTGTGGGGCATGTAGTGACAGACCAGAACAGGAGTGAGAACATCAAGACTCCCAAAGGTTGAGCTGAGCTGATCAGTGACATGGGATATGTTGAGAGCAGTGTTCCTGTGGTGGAGCACCTTTGGTCCATGTTCTGTCTCCTGACACACACAGTCATGAATTTGTGACTAGTAAAAAGGCTCCCTCTTGGCATTTCTTGTCTCTGTGTCTGCAGGAGTGAAAGGACCTTGTAGGTGAGAAAAATGGTACATGTGCTGCATAGCTTCTTCATGTGGGGATGCACTGGAGCCTAGAACCATCTCAGATGCTTTGGCGGTTTCACCCTGAGTTCTGGCTGACAGATGGGGTGCAGATCTGGGGGTGCCCTACACCTTCGCACCCTCTCTGCCCTTGGAAATGCACCACAAATATCTTTGCTAGTTGCTCTTCTTGGGGGTTTTTGCTTTTGGCTTTTATCACTCCAAAACGCATTTTCCTTGCTTGACTTTTATTACTGGGGACAAACCAAAATTCTTATAAATATGAATGGGTGGTCTGTATGGTCCAGGGAGTGGCATTAAAACCAGTGGGGTGTTTTTATTTCTCGTTTGCCCTCTTCTCACTCTCTCATTAATAATTGCTGCTGTGATGTCCCCTTGAGGGCAGCTGATGCTAAGGAACCAGTGCTGCTAAATGGCAGGAGCTGCTCTGTGTGCATCTCTCCATGCCAGCACCCACTGCCATCTTTCTCTTCATGTGGGACCCTGTTCCACCTTCCTGGGGGGCTGTAACGAGGGGTAGGTTTTCATTATCCCCCAGAGCCTGGCATCCCATGGCGCCATTGACATCACTCCGGACTCAGTGGATTTGCTTTTCCCCCAGTGAGCAGAGCCTGTGCTGGCCGCTGCCGCCCAGGCTTGGCTCTGTTCCACTTCTGTCCTTGGCGGTGGTGAAAGCACGTTCCTCGTGATGGGAAAGCCTCCGCCAGAAACACAAAGGGCTTTCATTAGGGGAGGCAGCGGCGGGCGGACACGGATGGCCAGTGCTGGCACACAGAAGCTTCACCCCACGTAACTCCCACAGGGGTGGCTGCAGACACACCAGGTTCCTCCAGCAGAGTTCCTCCAGAGTGCAGCCAGTATTTAATCTTAGAGCCTACCCAGCATGGAAAGAGAAATATATTTTATTTCTGCAAGGGATATTTAGGGCCCAAAAGTGTAATGGGGGGTGGCCAGAAGGTTCAAGGCTCATTTCTGGAGCTGGGGATCGCGGCTAGCACAGCCCTGGAGGTGATGTGAAATGCACTGCTGTGGGGTGTGAGTGCTGCCCACCACCCCCAGGCCAGCAATGCCCTAGGCTCCCTCTCTCCCTCCGAGGGGAAGAGCAGCCAGAGGAGCTGCCCCATGGTACATAGGGCTCTCCCAGCCATCCTGCATGTCCTTGCTCAGAAAGCAGGAGGGTGAAAAGATCATGGCAACGGGAGATAAGGCACACATAGAGGGGGAGGTGAATTTCAGGGATTGATCCATATGTCTTTTCCTCCAGCATGGCTTTCAGCTTTTTTTGGTTGTGTCCTAGTGGAGAACCTCTGCTTGTGCCCTCACCCTTGAAGAACCATCCTGAACCTTTTTATTTTGCTCTGGAGCTTCGGGCAAGGGAGCAGGAGAGCCGCCTTGTCTCCCCATGGCTGCTGAAAGAGGCTGTTTATTACAGAGCAGGGTGAGATATGAAATCCCATCAAGCCGCCTTGCTTATTAGAGATCTCAGTGAGCTGCTTATTATGCACCATGGCATAATGCAGATTACAAATGTGACCGGGCGATAATTAGCAGAGCTGGAACTGTAATTAAACGCTCCTGAGCTGTGCTGTGGTTTCTGTTGCAGAGTGGAAGGAAGCTGAACGGTCTCAGCAGGTCTCCAACGTGCACACGCAGCCACCGCTCCCTGGGCAATGGGGGCGAGTGATCCCTGCCACTCCCTGGGCTCTTCCTGCTGCCCACCCAAGCCAGGTGGCGCCCTGCCTGGTTCTTCCCTGGCTCTTCCTTTGCTGGAGACTGACTTGTAGTTGGCAGAATGTGGCATTGAGGAGTCCCTTCAAAGAAGCCTCATGCTTCCTTGGAGCATCTTGCCCTGGATCTGCTGATGAGGTTGCTGTTTGGGGGGTAATTTTCCTGTGGGAGTCTTCTGGAAGCTCCTCTGGTAGCCTTCTGGAGTGGTTTTATGCCAAAATCACCCTTCTTGAATCCCATGGGGTACAGTTGGGCCACTGGCCCTGTGGCAGCCTTGGAGGTGGGTGGTCTGGAGATGGGCTCTTGGGTTGAGAGTTGGTTCTGTTGCTGGGAGATTGGAGGTGGTTGTGGATGACAAGCTGTCCTGCTGGGGAGGGGACTGTGGGGTCCAACCACTGTTGTTTGAGACTTCCAGGCCATCTTTAGTGCCAAGTGGGCTGCATGTTGCTCTGATGAGCTGTCTAGAGAGAGGATGGATGCAGGACAAGGAGAGGGCTGCAGACAGAAAGTGCTTTGTGTTCTTCTGGAAGAGCAAATCCACTTGCCCTGTCAGAGCCAGGATATGATATCCTGCTCTCTGCTCCTCTGCCTAGAGATTTGTGTCATCAAGGATGTGGAAAGAATCTGTGGGTCAGGAGTTGGTGGGGAGGTGGGATGCTCCAGGCACTTGCTGTGGTTGTGGGCACCCTGTTGGGTGGACCAGGCTAGGTTGGACGTGCAAGGTTTTCCTGGAGTTGTTTCCCTTGCTTGAAGGATGGAGATGTGTGAGCAAGAGAGGGAGCAGACAAATTTGACAGCTGGTCAGGACCAGGATGGGAGTCAGCAGCAAGGTTGGAAGGGAACATGGGCTGGTTCCCGTGTCCACACTTGGTAACCACAAACTTGGGCTCTCCAGGTCTATTGTTTTCCCTCAGCAGAGTTTTAGAGGGTCTGGGAGTAGAACTGTGGGGGCTCTAGAGGAATCTTTGCCTGCTTGAAACTGGAACTCAGGTCAGCACTTGCTGTGGATGTGATGAGTTTCCTCAGTCTGCTTCTCTTCTGAGGTAGCCCAGTGTCTAAAGATCACAAATAATGAAGAGAGGAAGACTAAGCTGAAGAGGAGCCACTCACCCCAGAGCTGCTGCAGATCCTCGCAAGCCAATGCGCGGGGGTGGCTGGCTGTGGCTGGCTTGGCTGATGAACCCCAAAGGATGGGAAGGTCTCCACCTTGCCTTGGCCAGCCACAGAATCAGCCCATCAGCCATCCTCGCCCTGACACTGCTGTAATCTGCTTGCGTGGCAGAGCGGCCAAGGACCTTGGCTTCTCAGCAGCAGGGTTGCTTGGCTGAGCTTCCACTTGGCATGTTGGCTTGTTGGCTTTCCAAGCCCGGCTCTGGCTGTGCGATCTGGTTTCTATGTGCAGAGAGAGCACAATGGCTGGATCAGGCTCTGAAGCAGATACTTGCATAGGGAAGAGGGATATGATCCAAGTGCCTGTGTCTGCAGGTGGTCACAGGGTAGTTTTGGAAGGAGAAGGATGTTGGTTTTCATGGGTGCTGGAAGGAGTCTGCTACTTGTTTGTCCTGTCCCGCCGGTTGAGCAGAAGCTCCTCTAGTGAGCCATCAGGTCCAAAGTCATTGACTGCATTAACATCTGAGCCATAGCCAAGAGGCATCCTCACTGGGGATGATTACAGAAGCCATCGGGGAAGGAACTTGCCATGAGCTCTTTCAAGCAGGAGCACTGATATCTCCTGCACAAGGAGTTTTGGGTGTGATCTCTTGTGACTACAGAGCTCCCCAGGGCTATATGGGTATGGGCACACCAGGGCAGCAGAGCCCTGTGAGTTCCTTGTCCTCTGATGGGGTGCGAGACATGAACTGAAGATGGCAGTCCTGAGCTTGAGGACTTGAGCTTGAGCTCCAGGAATGTAAATGTCTGTTGATACTTGCTCTCCCTTCTGTGTTCCCAACAGTATTCCTGACGGTGACCACATTTCTCTTTTTCCCCACAGATGGAATCTCCAGTCTCTACGCCCGCAGTGTTGCCCTTGCATCTTCTTGTCCCTGTCGTCAACAACGACATCTCGTCACCATGTGAGCAGATCATGGTACGCACCCGCTCGGTGGGGGTGAACACCTGCGATGTGGCCCTGGCCACCGAGCCCGAGTGCCTGGGCCCCTGCGAGCCTGGGACCAGCGTGAACCTGGAGGGCATCGTCTGGCAGGAGACGGAGGACGGTGAGTGTCACAGAGCTTCTTGCTCTCTGGCAGTGTCACGGGGGAGTTGCAGCAGTCCCTTGCTTCCCATGTCCCTGTTGTGTTGCTCTTTGGCATGTCCTGGGCTTTCCTGCCACCAGTTGAGTGGTCAGGACAGAGGAGCCGTGTGAGAGCAGTCCATAATCTGTCCAGTAAAGGGAGTAATGGGCCAATACTTGCGTCAGCCCCATGTGTTGCGTTATCCCTTTGCCCAGACAGCAGGCGAAAATCTAAGCTGCCGTTTCTCTGCCCTTTGACAAGAGCTGACTTGTTCCGGAGCTGCCAGGGGAAAGGCCGTGCCAGCCGGCACGGGAATTCAACAGAGTTGACTTCATTTTTGCTTGGCAACTCGCAGGTCTGTCACAAAAACACTCAAACCCTGGGAGGCGGCAGAAATCTCCGGCTGGATTAAAAAACCCCAATGGAGCTCTCAAAATCGACTCAGTGGGAGATCAGCCTCTCAGCTCTCTTGCCAAGCCAATCCAATCTTTTTTTTCCACTGGAGCTCATCTCATCTCATCCATGCACAGCTTCATTTGCTTTCCCAGGTCCTTTGATGGGTTTTCGTTGCTCTTGGGGCTCTGCCAAGGAACGCAGGGATGAATAGGTGGCTCAGTGGCCCATGGCAAGCGCTGGAACTTGGCCTTCCCTCTAGCCTGAGTGGGATGCTGGAGGTTTCTGCCTTGGGAGGCACAGGGTGAGCTCCTTGTGTTTGTGTCTGGAAGCAGAAACAGTCCAGAAGCACAAAGGTGAGAGAGAGCAGTGGTGCTGGAGGTTGCATGAACAGTGTCTCCAAGAGCCTGGTCACTTTGTAGGATACACCACCTTCAGCTGGGGAAACTGAGGCACATCTGGGCTGGGTTTTGGGAGACACAGCAGCACAGAGGAGCATTGGCACCCTCCACCTCCCCAGCCCCATCAGCTTGCTGTCCTGGTGTGACTTCCCTCAACCCAAAAGCCCTGGAGCAGCAGAGTTCCCTGAAAATCCCAGGGCTGCTGGAGAGTCCATGGGCAGCGGCAAAGGTCATAAGAGCTTGGACCTTGTATGGTGGTTTTGGTTGGAAATCAGGAGAGGGTCATGGTGACCATGCCAGGATGAATGAACTGAGCATCCCTGAGGCACGGAGCACAAAAACATCCCTCCCTGCCAATTCTTGGTTGAGAGGCCTTGCCATGGGAGCGGTTGCTGTTCTTTTCTTCTGCTCCTCACCCCACCGTGGAGCTCCATGCCTGTCTGCCTGTCCGTCCGCATTACCCCTCGCTTCCGCAGCCACCATTTCAGAGCATGCCTTGGAGGTGTCCTGTGATTTCCCACAGCCCGGATATTTTTAGTCTGTGGTAATTCAGTGAACTCGCACAGAGATGCTTCTCTGCCAGCTGCTGATGGTTGCCACTGTTGGGAGCAAGGATTTCACATCCAGTCCTGCACAAAGGCAAGCCCTGATACTGCCTTTGTTCTCTTTGGGTCTGCTGCGTGCCTTGGCTCTGGTCACATGGCATCTCTCATCCTTGAATGTAAAGGCAGCGGGGGAGCCATCCCTGTTTTTTGCCTGGCATCTCTCCCCTGCCTTCCCATTGTCAAAGATGGAGTCAAGGGTGATGCTGGATCTGGCTGTCAGAAGCTGGAGCTCATGAAATGTTCAGGGATGCAGCAACCATCTCCCCTTGCCCAAAGGAAACAGAGGAGAAAGCTACACCAAGGACATGTCTGCAAAATCAGAGGAGGTGCTTCCAGCATCTGGAGACTCTCCTCAATATCTCCAGAAGGATTCATCTCTCCCCTTGGTCCTTGGTATGTAGCAGCCTCATTGGACTGCATGGAAGGACCCCAGAGCAGTGGAGCAGCTCTTGGCTTGCATCAAGTTTAAAATCACAGAACTAAGGAATGGTTTAGTTTGAAAGGGACCTTAACACCCAGTTCATTCCACCCCCTGCCATGGGCAGGGACACCTTCCACTAGCCCAGGTTGCTCCGAATCCCATCCAACCTGGCCTTGAACACTTTTAGGGATGGGGCAGCCAGAGCTTCTCTGGGAATCTTGTTCCAGGGTCTCACTACCCAGTCAGGAAGGAATTTTTTTCTTAATATCCAATCTAAATCTCCCCTCTTTCAGCTAAAGCCATTACTCTTTGGCCTGTCACTTCTTGGCCTTGCAAAAAGTCCCTCTTCAGCCTTCTTTTCGAGATCCCCTTCAGGCACTGCAAAGGACTCTAAGGTCTCCCTGAAGCCAGCCTTCTCCTCTCTATGTGGGTCTGCAGAATCATGGAGAAAAGCTTCTAAAGCCAAATCCTGGCAATGCTTGGAAGGATAAGTTGGACAAGGAGGACAAGTCCATCTGAGATGGGAGCATGAAGCTCCAATGAAACTGATGATGTCCTTCCTTTCCTGAACCAACTTTGTCCTCATCTCCCACTAGAAAATCTGCCATGAGTCCATGAGCCCTGCTAAAGGCATCTCAGAGGGCTCCCACCACCAACCATCCCTCTCTGGGCTTTTGGTCCACCTTCTCCTCCACCATTCCAGGCTGGTGTTGGCCCAAGGTCTGGTCTAGCTGGTACTGAACACTGTTATTCATGCTCTCCTGCCGGCCATGCTGTTGACACTGTCCCTTTGCTGAGCCTGGCTTGCACAGGGATGTGTTTTATCAGGGCACTTTCAGTGGGGAGCAGCTGTCTTGGTAGCTCCCCTAGTGCTGTTACATGTAATTCTGATGCTTGGGAACTGAGGAACAGGTTAACTGAGCTGACCACACTGGGAAGCATTGCTCTCTTGGCTGCGTCAGGAGCTGCCAGATCTCCTCCATCCCTCTCGGTGAAGCTGGTGTCACCTGGCTTGGACCGTGTCACCTTGTCACCTCCCCACGGTGCCACACCAGTGCTGATTGCCGCAAAACAAACACAAACCCTCTGAGCTATGAGGATCATGGTGTGGCAGCACCTGAAAAATGTCAGCACACTGTACATCCCTTCCTTCATCTCCTTGCTGGGTTGTTAGAGGCAGTTTACCTGTGGCTCAGATTTCTGTACTCCAGACATTTGGACTGTTCTTTTGCAAACTTCTCGTGAGGGTATGATGGAGCACAAGCCTGCCCAGGGTTGGCACATGCCAGTGGACGTGTCCTTGCTTGGAGCAGGAGGGAAATGCAATAGATGGGGATAGAATGGAGAAGATGGGAGGCTGAGAGCAAAGATTTCTCAAATACAATGGATAGTGGCTTAGATTCTTCCTCTGCCAGCTCCCATAGGAACCATGAGGTCTCACCAGGTCTCATGGACTTACACACCTTGAACTTCTCTTACAGGTGGTTCTTCCTACTCCTGGTCCCTGTCTTTTCCTCCTCTGTCTCAGGTGGTGTTGGAGCAGGTGTTGTTGGTGAAGATCAAGGCAAACAAGTCATTGAGCCCCTCAGCTGTGGGCTACCCTGACTGCAGGCTTCCTTCGTGTGTTTTGAGTTTCTCCAAGAGTTCCTTGTTAATACACCAGGCCTCCTGATATTTCCACCTGAATTCTCTTTGTTCGGATGCATTGCTCCTGAATTAAGGGATGACCCTTGGACATCACCCAGCTTCCTTGGGTCCCACTTCCCCTCCAGCGCTTTATCCCACTCTGTCAAACAGGTCTCTGAAGAGCCCATAGACTTCTCTCCTTGAGTCCAGGGCAGTGAACTTTCTGTGTGCTGCAGTCCTGGAAAGCAGTTGGATGGCCAAGGACAGTCATGCACCATCTGAGCATCCATCCCTGCATGATATGATGGGATGATCCTATCCTCCCTCTGGCCCTGCCGGGGAAACCAGGTTCATGTTGCCTGTCGAGGTTCGATGGAGGGGACTTCTCTGTGAGAAGACACCAGAAACCTCCCCCATGCTGGACAAGGTCAGCTAAGGCAGAGCCTATCAGTGATGAGGGCAGGATAATGTATTTAGGAAGGGGAGAAAAAGCAGCCCCCATTCCCCATCCCCCTGTACTGTTTTTGGGGCAGAGATGTAGAAATCAGGAGTAAAGTTGAGCCTGGGAAGAAGCCAGGAGAAGGAGTTTTAAGGTTTGGTTTTATTTCTCATTACCCTACTCTGACTTGATTTGCAATAAATTAAATTAATTTCCCCAGGGTGAGTCTCTTTTGCCCGTGATGGTAATTGGTGAATGATCTCTCCTCACTGGGTGAGGTGACAATTATGCTGGACAGCCCTGTGGTGTCCCCTGTCTCCTGGCAGGAGCATGATGGCCATGAACAGCTTTGGTCTTGTGTCCCAAAGCCTGGGCACTGCAGGTCAGGCAGGATCTCTGCTGGGGAAGAAATTAATGGAAGAAGGGGCATCCCAAAGCCAGGGTATCCTGGAACTGATGCAGGTGGAGGAGGAATTCATGGATACATTCTTGGTTGGGCTTGGGGAATTCATATTTGGAAAGGAGGGAAATGTGCCCCAGTAGAATGGCTCCTGGTGCCCACAGCACCTTGTCCTCCATCCCATGTAATCCCAGGATTTTCTTATACGCTGCCTTCCTGAATGGCAACTTTGCACCATCACCAACCCTTAATTTTCCAGCCAGGATACAACTCTGATGTGAGCACTTGGTGAGCAGGATGCTGAGTGGTTTGCACCCAAATTTGGGTGATATTGATTCCTTAAGAGTTTCAGAGATGTCACCTTCCCATGAAACAAGGTGGGATGGGAGTTACCCAGGTGGGATTCCTTCTGTTCAAGAGCATTGGTGTTCTTGGAGATGTGAAAGCATTGCTTCCTCACTGCTGCCCTTGTCATGCCTGTGCCTGCTCATCATCCTGCCGTGGGAGGGGGACACAGTGGGTGAAAAAATCTGCTTAGCATCTATCCTGGGGTTTAAATTGTCCTGGGTTATTGTTGGAGGATTAGGAGGGGATTTGGTATGATTGGTTGCAGTGGGTTAAATATAGGCTGGTGTGTGTTGGAGGTCTGGTGTTCCAACAGGGAAGGAGAGACGGTGCCAGATCGTTTTGCCCCTGCCTCTTTCATCTCTCTCTTGTGACAGTGGTGGTGGGGAGGAAAAATGCCAGCACCTCTTTCTAATATCACACACTGGCCCCAGAATGCACAAGAGACTCCAGTGGTTTGCCATGCAATTAACTTCCAGCAGCTCATGTGGTCTTCTCTGCCTTCAGAGGGATTGAACTGGCAGGGAGAGCAGAGGGACTGGGAGGAATGGGGGCCTAGGTTAGTGCTGCATGTTCCTCGGTGGCTCCCAGATCCTTGGACAGCTTCTGGGAGGATCCCACAGCAGCTCCCCAGAGGTGTCCTGGGAATGGTGGGGCTGAATTGGGGTGCAGGATGCAGCCAGGAGCTTCTTTGGATTTTAAAGAAGGGGGCACAGTGTTCTGCCTGCCAAAAACTGCTGCATTAGGAAGAACAGAAGGCCACATTCCATATGCCCTCTTTGGGATGCCTGGAACCAGCATCCCAGTGTTCCCACTGATCTTTCCATGCGTGGGCTGCATGGCTGTGGGTTCCCAGCGGTTGGTTCCTCCCTCACATTGTCTCCATCATCACATCCTGGCCATGTCTTTGTTAAGGCAGGTCCCCAGCACCTTCCTCTGAAGGCAGAACCCAGCATCTCTTGCTCACTGGGATGAGCCGGTTGTGGCTCTTGGCCATGTGCTGGCACCATGTCTTCCCATGATCTGCTCACAACATTTTCCAGAAGGAAAAGGAAAAAGAGAAGGTCTGCATTTCATTTCTCTTTCTGAAGGAGCCCCACGTGTCGGGCCTTGGCTCCATGTATTATCCATGCCGAAGCCTGCAGCTGGCTGCTGGCATAGCACAACGGGGGATGTGGGCTGAGATTTATAAACATGCTTCAGGCGCAGCTGCTCCGGGCTCCCTCGGCTCCATCCATCTCCCAGGGCCGTATATCTTGCTGCACTCATCAACCCTTGCAAACGTGTTCCCGAGTTTTACCTTGCTTGGATAAATGTGCCTGGCACAACAGACTCTGTTCCGGTTGTGTGGAAATCAGAGCGATCCGTGGCAAGGACGAGACACCACAATGCTGAGGGATGCTGTGGAAGACCCCTCTTCCTCCCAGAAAAGGTGCTGACGGTCCTTGATCTCGGTGTGGGTGTGAGCCAGGCAGTTCCTCTTCTGAATTAGTGTGGAAAAGCTGAAACTCCAAGGTTTTCTGAGTGCCCAGTGACTTTGCTCTGTGATGGGAGGATGTGGCCCTGTGGATGGTTCTCCAGATGGAAATACAGGGCAGAGGGATTCCCGTGGAGGTGCTGAAGTAAAGTGGCCCAGGGCAACGGAGGGATATTCTGCCAGGATTGGGTTTTCTTGCTAGGGACAGTGCCTGAGCAGGAATGCTGGGCTCAGCTTGCCATCTAGTGGCAGTAGCAGGTTTTTCTGGAGGGTCATGAGGTTCATGTCCATGATGGTTCATAGCCCTGCTGGAGGATTGCGGCTCCACTTTGGGGTCCACAGCCTTGCTAGGAGCTTTCTGCATTTCCCTCAGGGTCTTTCCAGCTCTTTCTTCCTGGAGATCACATTCCCTACCCTACCTGAGGACACATGGAGCCAATGTGGATCTTGAGGTCACCCCTGAAATCCCACAGCCCTTTGGGGATCACTGGGTTTTAACATCTTATGAAAGTAAGGAACAGGAAGAGAGTTTAGGTGAGACATGCCAAGGGAAGGGATGAGCTGGGAGTCTCCAGTTCCCATCTTGATACCCCTCCAGCCCTGAGCCCAATGTCTCATCTCTTCTAAGAGCCCATAACCACTTGTCCACCCTCCTTCAACTCTAGAGCTAAGCTCTTCCTCCTGCCTGTCTTGAGGGGCAGGTTCCTGGTACCGTGAGGTCACACCTGGCCCCATCTGACCTTTTCCCCTCGTCTTGCAGGGATGCTGGTGGTCAACGTCACCTGGAGGAACAAGACATACGTGGGGACACTGCTGGACTGCACGCAGCATGACTGGGCACCTCCCCGGTAAGTGGTTGGGGGGCTCTGTTGGGCTCCTAGTGCTGAGGGCAAATCTGGCCCTGTATGGCCCCCATGGCACCTGGGACACTCTGCCCTGTGCCCATGGGGTTGCCATAGGGATTGGCATCTCCTCCTTGCCCAACCCAACTGCTCCCATGACTCTTTGTCCCTGCAGTCACACGTTCCTTGTCCTGGGGACCGGAGACAGTTTAGCACATCCCAGGGGACCTCTCTGGTTCCTCTTTATTGGTCAGTGGGGTGAGAAGTCTATGGGATTGGTAGTGAGGGGAGTAAGGGGGTCCCCACTGTGCCTTGGGGGCAGAACAGCCCAGCACAGCCATTTCTCTGTTAAAACCTCTGTGTCCTCCTCCCTGTAGGTTCTGTGACTCTCCCACCAGTGACCTGGAGATGCGCAATGGCCGGGGCAGGGGCAAGCGGATGCGCCCCAACAGCAACACGCCGGTCAATGAGACGGCCGCTGCCTCGGACAGCAAGGGGACCAGCAACAGCAGCAAGACCCGGGCGGGAGCCAACAGCAAGGGGCGCCGGGGCAGCCAGAACTCCTCGGACCACCGCACCCCGCCTGGTGGCACCGCCGAGGATGTGAAGGCCAGTCCCTCCTCCGTCACCAAGCGGAAGAGCAAACCCCTCTCCGACATGGATCTGAACTCCAGCTCGGAGGACTCCAAGGGCAGCAAGCGCATCCGCACAAACTCAATGGGCTCGGCCACAGTGCCACCTGCCACGGTCAAGGTGGAGCCAGCTGTTCTGGAGCGCAACTGCCCTTCTCCCATCCTCATTGACTGTCCCCATCCCAACTGTAACAAGAAGTACAAGCATATCAATGGGCTGAAGTACCACCAGGCCCACGCACACACGGATGACGACAGCAAGCTAGAGGCGGATGTGGACAGCGAGTATGGCGAGGAGCCCTCCCTGCATGCCGACATCGGGAGCTGCAACGGTGCTGCCGGGACACAGAAGGGCTCCCTCTCACCTGCTCGCTCAGCCACCCCCAAGGTGCGTTTGATGGAGCCGCACAGCCCCTCCCCATCCAGCAAGTTCAGCGCCAAGGTCCCCTGCAAGAAGAAGGTGGGTGGGGAAGGAGACACAGACTTGGGTGCTCTGTCCAATGATGGCTCTGAGGATGGTCCCTCAGTGGCCGATGAGACGAGTAACGATGACTTTGACTCTCTGGAGAAGCGATGCGTTGATAAGGACAAGTCAAAGAAGGCCTCTGGTGCTAAACAGGAGAAGATTCCTTCCAAAAGCTTGAAGTCCGCCAGACCCATTGCACCAGCCATCCCCCCGCAGCCGATTTACACCTTCCAGACTGCCACGCTGACCACAGCCAGCCCTGGCTCCTCTGCTGGCCTCGCTGCAACTGTGGTCCAGACCATGCCCAACAGTCCCCAGCTCAAACCCATCCAGCCCAAGCCAACAGTGATGGGAGAGCCCTTTGCTGTCAATCCTGCCCTCACCCCTTCCAAGGAGAAGAAGAAGAAAGATAAGAAGAAGAAAGAGCCCAAAGAGGTGGAAAACCCTTTGACTCCTGGAAAAGCCTGCAGAGCAGAGGAAGGTAAGAGCCCTTTCCGGGGGGAATCCAGTGAGCTGGGGATGAAAGGCGAGGGGCTGCTGAACGGTTCATCTGACCCCCACCAGAGCCGGCTTGCCAGCATCAAGGCTGAGGCAGATAAAATCTACAGCTTCACCGACAACGCACCCAGTCCCTCCATCGGCGGGGCCAGCCGGCTGGAGAACACCAACCCGGCCCAGCCCCTGACCCCACTGCACGTTGTCACCCAGAATGGGGCAGAGGCCAGCTCGGTGAAGACCAACAGCCCGGCCTACTCTGACATCTCTGATGCTGGGGAGGATGGGGAGGGCAAGCTGGAGAGCGTAAAGGCAAAGGATCCAGAGCAGCTAGTCAAGGAAGGCGCCAAAAAAGCTCTTTTCCCACCACAACCGCAGAGCAAAGAGTCTCCCTTCTACCAAGGCTTTGAAACCTACTATTCCCCTGGCTACCCCCAAGCTAGCCCAGGAACTCTGAACCCCGGTGGCCAGTCTGCGGCCGAGACTCAGACCTTGAAGCTGAAGAAGGACGAGGAGCAGGAGAACCCAGAGGTGAAGGTGAAGAGTGAAGGCTGTGAAGAGAAGAAGGCAGAGCTCGGCAGTGGCTCCAGCCAGCAGCCCTCAGTCATCCAGCAGCGCCCCAACATGTACATGCAGTCCCTTTACTACAACCAGTACGCCTACGTGCCACCCTATGGCTACAGCGAGCAGGGCTACCATGCTCACCTGCTGAGCACAAACCCTGCCTACCGCCAGCAGTACGAGGAACAGCAGAAGCAGCGGCAGAGCCTGGAGCAGCAGCAGCAGCGAGGGCTGGAGAAGAAGGCAGAGCTGGGCTTGAAAGAGAGGGAGGCAGCACTCAAAGAAGAATGGAAGCAGAAGCCACCCATGCCCCCAACGCTGACCAAAGCCCCAAGCCTCACAGACCTCGTCAAGTCAGGGCTGAGCAAGCCCAAGGAGCAGGGAGGTCCTGATATGGCCAAATCCGTCATCATCCCCAAGCTGGAGGACTCGTCCAAGCTGTCCAGCAGCCAGGTCGCCGAGGGGCTCAAGGTGAAGCTGAGTGAGGCTGGTCACCTAGGGAAGGAGACAGCTGAGACGAAGGCTGGCTCCGAGTGTGGCCGGCAAGCAGAGGTGGACCCTGTTCTCTGGTACAGACAGGTAATGCCCTGCCCTGTCTGCCAGCCCAGCCTTGGGTTTGCTCCTGGAGGAAGCTGCTCACTGGGCTTTGCTGGGGCCATCACCTCAGAGAACACATGTTGTCCTCTGCTTGTGGTGGGACTCCATGGGAGAAAAAGGGTGGGGCTGTGAGGCCACAGATGAGCTAGGGAGAGCCTGAGGAAGGGGAGTGGGATTTGCTGATCTCCAAACCCAGCCTGGATTTGGGACAGGTGGGGCTGCAGGGAGGCAGCTTCTCTGGTGGTTGGCTGTTCTTGCGGGAAGCGGAGGCCACGGGTGGGCCAAGGAGAGCCCAGGGAAGGGGAATGGGGTTTGCCAGTCTCCTCCAAATGCAGGCAGGTTTTGGGACAGGCAGGACCAGGGGGAGGCAGCTGTTCTGATGGCTGGCTGTTCTTGCAGGAAGCTGAGCCCCGGATGTGGACCTATGTGTACCCAGCAAAGTACTCAGACATCAAGACAGAGGATGAGCGGTGGAAAGAGGAGAGGGACCGAAAGTTGAAGGAAGAAAGAAATCGAAGCAAAGAAGCCTCGTCCAAGGAGGACGGGAAGGAGAGCACCAGCTCCGAGTGCAAGCTGACCCCCACCGAGGAGGCTCGCATGGTGGGGAAGGACCCCAGGCCCAGTGTCCACGTCCCCGTGTCCTCACCCCTCACGCAGCATCAGTCCTACATCCCGTACATGCACGGCTACTCCTACAGCCAGTCGTATGACCCCAACCACCCCAGCTACCGTGCCATGCCCACCGTCATGATGCAGAATTACCCAGGTAGGGAGCTGGGAGCTTCAAGGGGTGTCCATTCCCAGCTGTCCCTGCTCTCAGGGTGGGGGGTGGCTGCGGGACATCCTCTCACACACATGCAGAGCCACACGCTCTCACTGTGCTGTCCAAATACTCCGGGTGCCCTGACTGCTCTTCTTCCCCCAGGATCATACCTACCCTCCAGCTATTCCTTCTCTCCGTACGGGAGCAAGGCATCCGGCAGTGATGACAGTGACAAGTCCCGAGCCAGCCCCAGCGTGAGCTGTAAATCCAGCTCGGAGTCCAAGGCCCTCGACATCCTGCAGCAGCATGCCAGCCACTACAAGAGCAAATCACCCACGGTGAGCATCAGCAGAGCGCTGGCTTCGCCCAGCTCTGTGGGATAGTCCCTAGATCCTATAATAAGGTGGGAGCAGCACTGTTTGTCATGTGGTTTTGCTGTTTCTGCTGCTGTGGGGGACCTGCAGCCATGGATTCCAACATTACAAATCCTTTGGGATGGACCAGCCAAACCCGTGCCCCAGTGCTGGGGCATGTCCAGGCCCTGCAGCAACCAGGTGACACCTGTCCTCAGCCCTGGAGCTGGCAGGTGGGATGTGGGGGCTGTCTCCATCCAGTGGCTCCTCCTGGGCTGAGCTGGGAGACAGAGTTTGGACACAGTGAGGAAAGAGTGGTCCTCAAACAGGCCCTGTGTCCTCTACATGGCTTTTGGCCATCCCATCCCATGGGAACCTTTTGGGCAAAGGCAGAGGGAACATCCCGATAGGTGCCCCGGGGTCGCTGGTCATGTCCCTCAGCGTGTGTCTGCTTTCTCCTCTCCAGATAAGCGAGAAGACGTCTCAGGAGCGGGACCGCAGTGGCTGTGGGGTGGTGGGGGGCGGTGGGAGCTGCAGCAGCGTCGGGGGAGCGGGTGCGGGGGAGAGGAGCAGCGACCGGCCCCGCACGTCGCCCTCCCAGCGCCTGCTCTCCACGCATCACCACCACCACCACCTCGGGTACTCACTGCTGCCAGCACAGTACAACCTGCCCTATGCAACAGGTGAGAGTGGGGCTGGGCTGGGGGGGGAGCTGCGCCTGCCCTTGGGCCACGGGACCCTCACACTGTCCCCGAGGGCCCTGTCTACCAGCTCCTGACACGTCTTTTCCCCGCCAGGTCTCTCCTCCACAGCCATCGTTGCCAGCCAGCAAGGCTCCGCTCCCTCCCTATACCCGCCTCCCCGGAGGTGAGAACGGTAAGGCTCTGCTCCTGCCGCACCTCCACGTGCGCGGCCGGGCTGGGCCGGAGGTGGCCGGGCTGTGCGCTCACGGGATGCCCTCGAGGGTTTAGGGTTTGCCCATGGCCATTGGGGCTCGCGGGAGCTGACTTGCCCTTGGGTCGTGGCAGGATGTGACACACCGGGATGCCTGGGCTGTACAAGACGTGTGACTGGCTCACATGGAGAAGCGCTGGAGACTCCTTTTAGACATCAGTTGAATGGTGTTAATTGTACTGCTTGACGTTCCTGCCGTGATCTGAGGCAGACTCTGTCTTCTCCCCTCGTCGGACACACACTGACTCCCCACCCCACCCCTCTTTGTGGAGCGGGTGAGCTGGTACCTGCGGATATATTTATTCTACTGAGCACCAGCACTTGGGGTGGAGGCGACTCACCTGCCTGGTGCATATGAAGAGGAAACAGAAGCACTGAGGTTTCTTGATGAATTTGGGACCCTGCCGTGTCTCTGTGAGCTGCTGCTTCACGATAGGACTGGGGGCAGGCGGGGACTTGGAACATGGGGTCGAGCCTGCCATGTGGCCACAGTCTCAGGAAAGGAAGGAAGGACTGGCTCACAGAGCCTTGGCGGGTGTCAGGGGGCTAGTGTCAGCCAGGTAGGTGGGTGGCAGCCTGGCTGGAGGCAGCTGTGAAGCTCTCCCAGTCCCTCATCTGGTCCTGCACCCCACAGCACCCATAACTCAGTGCCTGTGGGCAGGAGCCGCCAGCATGTGGCCAGAGTGGGGCTGGGGAAGCTCTTGGCAAAGCAGCCTCTGCCCTTGGGGGCTGAGGCTCCATGGGGCTGGGGGCAGCAGGGGACAGAGCTGGGGGCTGTGTCGGTCACCCCACAGGCTGCCAGGGCCCCCCAGGCTGTGCATGGTCCAGACCTGCCTGAAGCTCCTGCCTGAAGATTTTGCTTTGGTTTCGGAGCTGCAACTCTGCAAATCCCAGCCTTTCCTCTGCCCCACTATCATGGCAAGTGCTCCCCAAACCCTGGGGCAGCACATCCTGCTGTGGGGGGCTGTGGCTCCCCTTTTCATCCACCTTTTGCTTTTAGAGCAGCTTCCCCAGGCCGCAGGCAGGGCGCAGCAAGAAACAAGCACACTTAGGTTCTGCCAGAGGCATGTGGGGCCGTGCCGGTCCCTGCTCCAGCCTCGCGCCAGGGCTGGGGGCACCAGGTCCTGGAGGAAGATGGTTCCCACTCCTGCCTGCTCCCCAGCTCTGAGGACAGGGGCTTTCTGGTCCTCTGCCCCCAGCCCCAGAGCGGCTCACCCCAGGCCGACACTCTACCTCGGCCCCGCAGCGGCCAGGCCGCCCTTGCTCTGCCCCCGCCTCTCCCGCTGCCCGGCCGGGGGACATGGGGGCCATCGGTCTCAGTTGTGTGTGTCCGTGTTGCACCCGGCCCCGAGGGCCGCTGTACGGGGATGCTCTGCCTGCTGGGCTCTGTACATACTGTAAAAAGCAATTGTTTGAAAGCTGTTGTTTTGGGTTTTGTTTTCTTTCCCCGTTTCTTCCCCATCCCACTGTACCCAGTTGGAAAGGAGGTGCTGGCTGCTCTCGGCCCAGTTCAGGTGCCGGCGGCACAGTGGCCCCAGCCTGCTCTTGTTGTCTGACTCATTTTTCTTCCACTCTTTGTTGTGTTTGGAAGGAGATGGGGCCGCATGGCCCAGCACACTCTGCAGGGATGAGGTGGGTTGATGGACACACCCCACACCCGTTACAGAGCCACATGCAGCCACGGGACTGGGGACTGGCGGGGTCGGGGTGCTTTGGAGAGCCCCACATCCCACCCGTGGAGGAGTGTCCTGCTGGCTGCTCCTACCTCCAGCCTCGGCCGGCCCGGCACAGCCAGGATCCCAGCACGGCCGGGGCCCACAGTGGCTCCAGCGGCGCATAGGAAGTGCCTGGGGGTGTTGGGGGTGCCACAGGCTTTGCTGGCAGTCGGAGGGGGTTGGGGGGCTGCTCCCCACCTTCCCAGTTGGGTCCCAGTTGAGTCTCCCTTTAGGTGTTAAATGAAACAACAGTTTATGCAGAATAGGTTTGAGGTTTGACATTTTCCGGGTTCTCTGGGCCAGCTGCTGCCCACAGGGTCACCCCCAGCCCCGGTGTCAGACCGTTGGTGTTTATAGCTCGTTTCCATTGGCGTTGCTGTGTTGGGTTTCATTTCAGTCTTCCTGACTCTGCCCTTCTGTAAAGTGTACATTATTACCAAGTTCCTTGTTTTTTTATATATATATATATAAATATATATATATACAAACTGTACTCTTCTTGCCTTTGTACATTTAGGCAAGGAGGGAGAATAAATCTTTTTAAGAGACAATCACAAACCTGTGAGGGTGGCTTTTTCTTGCTGTTCCCCCAAGTCTGGTCCTTTATCCCTAAAGAGTGTGGCCAGTTATTTTTGAGGGTGGGAGTCGGGGTTTCCCCATCTCGGGCATCTGAGAAGGCTCTTGGTGTTCATTGACCCCTGGATCCACCTCTGCCCCAGCACTCATGGCTCTGGTGGGTGCTGCAGCTGGGCTCAGACCTGGTGATTGGAGGCAGAACCCCCCAGGGCTGAAGCGCTGGGCACCAAGGCCCTGCCCTACACCATGGCCTCAGGGTACAGGAGGTACTGGAGGCACGGGGCAGGCGCAAGGCAGGGTTTGGCTCCTCCAGCTTTGCCATGGAGATGATGATCCATGTGGGAAGCAGCACCCAGGGACACCAGAGGCACCTTCCAGATTTTCCAGAGGGTGTTTGGGAAAGCATTTGGCAATCTGAGAAATCCACATTTGCCCTCCTTTACTTGAGGCAGGGCAGGAGAGGATTTTAAATTGCCAGAGAAGCACATGCAGTGGCACAGCTTCTTATCTCCAGCACAATGAAGAGCTCAGATCAGCCTCACTCCAGCTCCTGTGACCAGAATCCTACATTTTACCAGTCAATTTTACCAGTAAGAAGCAAAGTGGTTCCCATCCCATCAGCTGGGATGTGCCAGCCTGGGGCACCATGGGGTGGCAGCCAGCCACTGGCACATGCAGGAACACCCAAGAGGCAACCGCCAGTCCTGGGCTGGAGCCGGGGCAGCTCCAGCTACAAGAAGGGATAAAACTGCACCCTTCTCAAGCCAGCAGCAGCACTCAGCAGTTTCAGCCAGGGAACACCCATTCCCAAGGGCTCCTCTTTCAGAGGACAGCCCATTTGATTTTAAACTGGTAGAGGGTCTAATGTCCTGCTGGAGGGAGCAGAGCTCCTTTTCCTCTTGGTTCCATGGAGGTGAAAGAGGGCAAGAGAGACCCAAATTTACGATGATTTATTCACACACACTCATATCCCAGCCCCACCTCTCCCTAGCCAAACACTCGCCATGGTGGATATGGAATGACTCAGGTCCAGCTTCAGAATCATCCATTAAGGGCAAGGGCACAATAGGAACAATCCCACAACAAGGAGCCAGGCCAGGAAGAGCTTGAGGGCATGGCCCTGGGGCACAGCCCCCTTCCCTGGGGCTGCCAGACAGAGCCAGCCAGGATACAGGGACAGTGCCACGGGACAGGGACAGGGCACCTCCTCCACCATTGGACAGGGCTGGGCCAAGGCATGACCTACCTACTGCTGGCACCATGGATCCATGGCACCATGACCCTTTCCTGGAAAAGCCCCTGGATGGGGAGAATAGCCCAGGCCCCACACAACCCTTTGGTTTGGATACAGCCATTGGTGGTATCTCAAGCCTTGAGCTCACCCCTGTGGGAGGATGAGTAGGAGCAGAGGTGAGGGCTTCGGGTTGCTCCAGACCTATCCTGGGGCAGAGGGTCAAGGCAGGAGCTTTTCTTGGCTCTTTGGACCATGCCAACCATCACAGTGCAGGTCAGGAAACTGGTCCTCCCAAATAAGCAGCCCCAGGTGTGTGAAGTTCATCTGAATGCCCCTTTTATTGAATGCTGTGATAGTGTAGTGGGAACGTGGAACAGGGTTAAGACTGCATAAAACAAAAGCTGGAAGAGCAAGAAGTTTCAAAAAAAAAAGGGAAAAAAAAAAAAAGGTTAGACCAGTTAAACCAGCATTGGAGCGGAGATGTATGGGGGGTTTAATGTAGTGTTAAAGGATAAACTTGAGTGTCTCCTGCATGTGCCCCACAACAAGCCAGGCTGTTTTTAAGGTCTTGAGTGGGAAATGAACAGGTCGTGTCCCAGGTGAGCCCACGCTGGGTGGGCAGGAGGCACCAGTGGGGTTCAGAGGAGTCCCAAAGGTGGTACCGACCCCAGGGCTCCCACACCATGCAGCTGCATGGGAAGAGCTCCTATGCCAGTTCATAAACATCTTCCTTTTCCTAGTGATGATTACATGTGTGATAGATAGTTCTCTAGGCAACATGTTTCAATGAGAGTCAACTCTGGGGATACACAGCCCAATCTAACAATGAGAAATGCGCTTGCAGTCCAACAGAAGCTCTGCTTCCCTCTCCTCAGGAAAGGAGGTGGTCCTCTCTCCTCTCCACAGCATGTTAGGGTCCCAGTGGAGTTCCGCTCTGCAGCTATTCTTCATCGGAGGAAGAGCTCTGATCCAGGGGATACACCATGAACATCACATCCGGCCGCAACGGGACAGCGGGATGGCCAGGCCGCACGATCTCAAAGCCCAAGAAGCTGAATGTCTTCAGGAGTGGAGCTACCAAAGAGAAGGAGATCTGTTACCACCAGGAATACCTCTTTACCTCTCCCTTGAGCCATCAGTATCAAAGTGCATGGGACACCCTCTGTGAGTGCATCGAGAGCTTCCTATGCAGAGAAGCACAGCCCTCTCCAGCAGGGGTTTTTGTCTCCTGTGCTCACTGCAGCTGCTCCTAAGTGTGAAGGGATTTTAGCTGTGCAGCTGAGCAGCTTTGTCCATGTTTCTCCTGCAGTGTTTCTTCTATCCCCTGTGAAATCGTTGGTTGTCTGCCTGCACCAGCTGCACATCCCTGCTTTCCCAGGATGGAGGTGGCCATCCCATAGGATTTGTCCTGCCCCAGCACTCCTTGAGCACCAACAGAGGACAGACAGCAGCAAAGAGGAATCTGCTTAGGGACAAGGAAGACATTTGCTGTCTCCACAAGGAGGTGCTGCAGCTCACTGGAAACTCCAGACAGCTCTGCACAGGTCGGGGTGGGACCCCAGGAAAGCCACTTATGGTTACACGTGGGAATTCAGAGTGGGGCCAGCCCAGACAGATACGGTTCTGTGGCACCATGCCTGTGTCACTGAAGCAATGGCTGCCCTGTGACCTGTGACAGTCACCCTGGTGCAGCATCCCACCCCTACGGCACCCTTGGGCAATCAGCTCCAGGACACTGAGTGATAACGCAGAGGAGCTCCTGAAGATATTTTCTGGCAGCACTGAATTTCAGCTGGATAGACACGGACCCAGGATCTGGACCACTTCAGAACTCCTACAAACAACCGCTGGCACTGGCTGTCCCCTGTCCCCAGCCTCCGCGGGGGCCACCTATGCAACTGGTGCTAGTGGTGACATAACAGCCAGGACTTGATTTGGAAATTATTCCTGGCATGGTAATGAGGGATGATGACATCTTCCTGGGCTCAGCTCAGCTTTACTAAGGCCCTTCGTTTCGAAGAAGCTGGGACAGCTCATGAAGCTGCAGAGTAAAATTAGAATTGGGTTGGAATTACTTGCTAGGATACAGCCTGACTCTGGTGGGATTTAGAGTGACACGTTCCCAGCCTGGTACATCCCCCAGCCCCCTGGGCTGTAATCCCTCACCCAGCATGGCTATCTTTAGACCCTAATGCAGCCCCCAAAGCCATAAGCATCTTGAGCCAGGGCCAGGATTACCTGTAAGCCTGGAAAGGACAGAAGTGCCAGAAGATCTTTAAAAAGCTGATGAATTTCAGGGCAACAGGCTCTAAGTGCTCATTTTCCATCTAATAACTCCTCCCTGGTTTCAACTTCCATGTCACAGCAGCCTGGTGCCAGAGACTTCACTGCTCACCAAAAGGGGAATATTAACTGGCACTGGATGAGAAAATCACCCCAAATCATCAGAAGCAGCTTTTTGCACCAGAGTAATGGCAGGGCAGCAAAGCAGATGAATGGAATCCCAGACTGGTTTGGGCTGGAAGGGATCTTAAAGCTCACTGAGTTCCACCCCACTGCCATGGGCCAGGACAACTTCCACTGGACTAGGTTGCTCCGAGCCCTGTCCAGCAGATCTGCTGGAGAAAACACTCCCTTACCCTTACCCTCCAAAAAGGGCTTATTTCCTCCACACAGAACTATTCCCATAAGAATTATGCACATAACAATGCCGGCACAGGGAGGGTCCTGCGGGTCTTGCCCTGGGATGACCAAGTTTCTTTACAGCTTCAGCAGCACCGTGTGGGATGTCAGGAATGAACCCGAGCGCGGGCCAGCCCTCACCTCGATCTTCTCTGCTTTTTCTGAAGCAGATGAAGACATAGTTGACTTTCATTTTTTCTTCAGCAAACTCCAGCAGTGCTGACAACCTGCCAAGGAGGGGGAAGACAAAAGGACATCAGCTCTGGGAAGTCCTGTCCTGAGGAAGCCTCTGAGCATTATCAAATTATCAACTGTTTGGATGATTTCGGACACAAAGATTGTTTACAGTCCCCTTCCAGCGAACAATGGGTGCTGAAACAATGGGCTTCCTGCCCCGCAGATTCAAGAGCTGTCCTTGCTCCGAGTCAGGATAAGTTCCTGTCCTCACAGCCACAAACACCCTCCCCACCCGTGGTGCTTTGGGACTGAAGCCTTCATAGTCAGGAAGCAGAATATTGCAGCTGCTCCCAGGCCAGGCTGCATTCCCTGGCAATGCACGTGGGGGCTCTGGGAGTTCTGTGCTTTTGGGGAAGGAAAACCGCCCAGAACCGAGCTCATGGCAGGCAGAAAAGGAGAACAAACCATCCCCAGAGAACATGTGTGCAGGCAAAGCCATTTCCTGAGCTGGATGGCACAGCTGCTGCCCCCTGAATCCTTGCTTCCTGCCTTTCCAGCTGGATTATTTCTGCCACCTCCTGATGGAAGCGGTGCTGCAGTAACCCCTCTGCGAGCCTCCAGGGTGGCACACTGATCAACTGCTGTCACTTGCAACCACTGGTGCTGCCAGAGCAGTGACAAACAGGCCTTCACTCCACATCTCAGTAACCAGCTGTCAGCGCAGCGCAGGAGATTAAATTTGCAAGGGTTCTGTTAATATGTTAATGAACTACTTCAATTATGGCTTCTGGCCTCTCCTCGGCTGTTTCACCCAGCTAAAAATAACCTGACAAAACTGCGCTTTAAGTCACAATGACACTGGCAAATAAATCCCCTCCCAGAAGGGCCCATTCCAGGGAGAGCCCAGAGATTTACGGGCCAACTGGAGAAACTACACAAACATTTATCTGGACTCAGAGTCAAATGAGACAAGTGTGAGACAGCAACAACACTGCCACTTCCTGAAGGTGCCCAGCGATGGGTTTTTACTTAATTAGCTTGTGTCACTGAGGGATGAAGCCTACTTGGAGATTTAGGAGGAGCTGATTGCTCTGCAGAGGAATCCAGCAAAGCCACATCTACACTGCAGCGGAGACCTCTGGCACAGCACTTGGCAGGAAGGAGCTGCTCTGGAAGCTGCATTTACACAGACTTCCCATAGCAGAGATGTCTGGACAAAACATGACCGGATTCTGCCAAGAGAAAAATCAGAGCTCCTGGCAGAGTCCGGCACCAGTGCGGCAGTGCTCCAAGAGCAGATCCACCTACTGATGAGGAGAGCATCAATAGGATGGAGAGGTTTTTAGTTCCCTGAAAGAGAGGAAAATCTGCCAAGATAAGCTTGCCAAGTGACCAGCGGAAAAATAGAATTAAAAAGTAATAAAATACCAGAGAAAATCTTGTTGGCTTTCTATACCAAAGTATACAAAGATTCACTCTGCTCATTTGTTGCCTGTTTTTCATTAGTGTTGGGACTCAAAAAATGGTAACTCATCTGGAATATCACTGGGGGAAAAATATTCCTAAGGGGGACTCCGCAGACAAGGGAGCAGAATGTGCACAAACCACAAACAGAGCTGCTATTGCACAGCCCATTTTCCCCACACACAGCATGGAATCCCAGGATGGTTTGGAAGGGACCTTAAAGCTCATCTCGTTCCAACTCCTGCCATGGGCAGGGACACTTTCCACTAGACCATGTTGCTCCAAGCCCCATTCAACGTGGCCTGGAACACTTCCAGGGATGGGGTGTCCGTCCACAATCACTTATGTAACCGAAGTCCTGCCCTCCAGGAGCCATGGCTACACCTTCAGGATCAGAACTTACCCTTCTTTGCTTCCATCAGCTAATAATCCATCAGGGATTTCCACAAAGAGGCTCTGGTTTGAGAGCACTGCATCCCAGGAGGAGGTCTTCACCTCTGTGACCTTGTACTGGAAGTGGACAATGTGAGGCTTCCCTTCATGCACTGGGACATCTTGGCTAACAGTGATCTTCTCATCCTGGGAAAATGAAAAACATAAAAGTCCTGAACAGCCAGGGGACAACTGGAGAAAGCAAATGCAAAGAAATGATCTTAGGGTTTTACTGAGAAGAGGATTATGCTTTTCCCTTCTCTTTTGCTGGCTCAGGGACACATCACACAGTTCTCAGCCCTCAGAGTAATTTCTAGCCATGTTTTTCTGTTAAGAGAATGTAGTTTTACATACTGACATAATATTAAATTTCTGAGTAGAAGACTCCACTCCTTCACTGCAGGCTCCAGCCACATCTGGTGGTGCTTCATGAACTGCCCTTCCAAGAACACAACTGGACCCAACACCCAACGCAGAGCTTCTGCTACCACAGCCCAGCCAGGTTTGGTGCCTCCCCCATCCCCAACACAGCCTTTCTGTTCCAGGAGTGACCACAAATTGCTTTCCCAGATTTTATGGTTTGCCTCCTGGTGTAAGGGAGGAAAACACAGAGTGCAGGGAAATTCCAGAGCAGATCTGAAGCTTGTGAGGAGGTCTTTTCCAGAGACCACAAATGCACATGTCCTTCCCCATGGAAGGATGCAGATTACTTGGGATCAGCTCAGCAGTTCCTAGAAAACAATTCAGTGGTTAAAGCCCCATTCCTTCAGACACTTGGCTTGCCCAGTAATGATTTCCACGTTTCAGTGCAAAGAGCCCCAGCGAAAGAAGCAGAGCCCGGAGTTAACGCTGTTACTGCAAGGAAGCTGAACTGTCCCCTGTACTTGGTGACAGCTCGTGTGTCCCTGTCCCTCACATTCACAGGCACCTGCGCAGCTTTGAAGGGCAGAAGTAAAGCAGATACCCAAGTCATGAGAGCACCTGGAGAGCCATGTGTCCCTCCCTCCTCAGCAGGTGGGTGGGCAGTGGTTCACTCATCTGGGTCATTGGGAGAGTGCTCTCCAGCCTCCAGATATTTTATTTTAACAGAGTGATTAATTCAGCAGCTCCTTACAAGCCTTACAGGCACCTCAAGCCACTGTCCCAGTGCTTTAATTCCTATTATCTCTTGTCTTAAAATAGATGCCCCTTGGTTGACTGCTGTATGACAGAGAAGCCTCCGAGGACATTCACACTGGTGACAAAGTAATACCGTGTGCAAATTGGAAGCTGCTTGGCTTCTGAAAGCCGAGCAGAGGAAGTTGCCTTTCATTGAAAGCTCACAAAGCTGAGCTGAAAAACAAGTTTACACTTCACCAGAATAAATATCCTGTAGGAAACAAGTTTATTCATTGAGTTTAAAGGAAGTATGAGTGGCTGAGCACACCAAGAAATGCACTGAGAGCTGTTCCAGTGAGGTCAAGCTGTGGCTGCGATGGAGCCAGCAGAGAGAGGCAGGGCTGAATGCAGAAGTTCTTACAAAAAACAAATCCAAGAGGCTTATATGCATATCCTTCAGTAGTGACTTCACAGAACCCTTTACAGTTGTTGTTTCAGTGCAGAAAGTGCTTCTATTCCAGAAAACATCCTTCTCTCCAGAAAGCTCACAGATCATGCTTTTCCCATGCTCACAAAACTGAAACTGGGTGAGGAAGGCAAGGAAAGCAGGCTGGGATTGACACATGGGAGGTGTGCCTTTGAGTGGGAAGACTGGCACTGCCATAGGAAGGGAAAAGCATTCTAAGCCATTCGGTTGAGAACTTCCTTGTCACCAGAAATTATGTCCAGTGAGATTGTTCCACTGAAACCCCCCTGTGAAAGCCCAGGAGCCAAAGGCAGCACAACCACAGGGATTAGCAGAACCAGTTCCCCCAGTTCAGTGGGAATTACGTTTACACAGCCTGGCTGGGGCAGCTGACACTTTATTTCTAGGTATCCAAACAGAGATGCTGGAGAAGAGAAAGGTTCTGTGGGCTGCTCCTGTGAAGCAGCAACAGCACCCTAAAATTCTTTGGAAGCTGGTCAAAGCAAAATCTTGTTTACACAATAAGCATTTGGTTTTAGTTCACCCTGGAAAAATCCCCACACAAAATCCCCCTGCCATGTTCCTGTGGACAAAACCCCCTGCCACCAGACTGAATTTTACCCAGCTGCCCAAACCCTGGCTCCCCAGCCCTCCAGCTCCATTTCAGCATCGCAAAGCTGCAAAGACCAACTTCCACTTGGCTCCAATTCACTGAGCACAAGATTTTCCAGCCCTGCTCTGCTCCTCAGATGTCCCAGGAAGGATGGGGGGAAGCCTTGGTACATTGGCAGGGTCAGAAGGAAGGATGTTATGATCCACCCTGGCCAAGTGGCTGGAGAAAGCTGTGGAAGCACCCGCTGCTGCCATGTGCTACACCTGCAAGTCTGCCAGCCAAATCTGCCAGCCAGGGCACATCTCAGCTGGGCAGCCCCCACACCAGTCACTGTGGCATTCCCAGCTCCAGCTGGAGGGCTGAGCTTAAATTAAGGCTCTTAACACAAAAATTCCAACAGTTACAGGAAGTCCCAGTTTATGGCAGTGGTGTATCCGAATGCTGCATGCACCGGCAGAGGCAGGTGTGTTCAGAAAGGTCATCCCTCGGACTGGAACAGCTGATACAGCTGGAAAAAAGGACTTAAACTTTCAGATCCAGATGCCTTTCCAGGTCATGCTGGTGGCTGCTGGCTGAAAAGCTCAGCTGCTGTAACTACAGTACTGCCAGACTGAGCAGGCCACTGAGGGGGCAGACAGAACCGTGTCACCAGTCCAAGGTCTGACACACCTTAAATCTTGGGGTCACTTCTGGGCCCCTCATTCCATGACAGACATTGAGGGGCTGGAGCATGCCCAGAGAAGGGAACAGAGTTGGGGAAGGGGCTGGAACACAAGTTTGATGAGGAGCAGCTGGGTGGGCTCAGTCAGGAGGAAAGAGGGTTCATGGGAGACCTTCATGCTCTCTACAACTCCTTGACAGGAGGGTGCAGCCAGGTGGGAGTCAAGCTCTGCTCCCAGGGAACAAGGAATGGGATGAGAGGAAATTACCTCAACCATTTCCAGGCCAGAGCAGGTTGGATATTAGGGAAAATGTTTTCACTGAAAAGACTGTCCAGCCCTGGCAGAGCTGCCCAGAGAAGTGGAATCACCATCACTGGAGGGGTTTAAAAGCCCTGTGGATTTGGCACTTGGGGACATGGGCTAGTGGTGAACGTGGGCAGTGCTGATGAACAGTTGGACTCAATGACCTTAGAGGGTTTTTCCAACCCAAACTATTCTATAATTCTTTGTTACAGAAGGGGCTGATTTTCTGACGGATTCTGCTAGTTTTGTCAAGCAATAAATCCAGGAGGAATTCCATCCATATTTCTGGGATGCGGCTATCTGGGTGCAAGTTTGCGGCTGTACTGGAATCAAACACTCCAAAGTCTCCAAATCATTATTCCTGCCACCTTCCTCCTCCATGCTGAGCCCATTTTCTACCTCTGTGCCTTGCCTGGTGCACACACAAGGCTTGGCAAAGCTGGCTGGCAGGAATTCTGGCTGCAGGGTCCCATTTCCCACCCAGAGGGAATTCATTACTTGTCCTGAGCTTTCTTGAAGCTATTTTTATATCTTCTTTCTGTGACAGGAAGCCCATTGTGCTGCTTCTCTGGAGTTTGTACCCCCCCAAACATCTGTGACAATTCACCTTGAGCATTAAACTGATGGGACCTTGTCACTGGAGGCTCAGAGATTGGCATTTTGCAAGGGAAGCAGGTGAGGAAAGTTCTGAAAACTCACCAAAGGAAACTCTGAAAGCAACCACAAGGTCTGTGATTCTCTCAGGAACTCCAAGAGGAGACTCTGGGAGCTGTGGCCTGAAAGGGTCTGTATCTTTTCATCAGGTGACGTCTGTGTGCCACCCACGGGTTAATTAAAAATCAGGTCTAACACCTATGACAACACCCCTGGCTCAATAGCCAAATGTGCAAGGTCAGCATAAATTCAGTCTGCCTCATTTAAAGGGAAAAGAAGCCCTTGTTCCAGAAAGGAGACAGATGTGAGCCAGGTCACACAAATGACTCTAGAGGAAGGAGCAGCCAGGTCTCCTCATTCGAAAGGAAAGGTCCCATGGAACAAACAGGAACACAAAATGAGACAGCTGCAAGTCTGCAGACACAAACCCTTGCTGATCTTGCCCTGCCTGTGCTCATGTTCTAGAAACAGCCCTGTCTGGGAGCTGCCTCTCCCACCTGCACCTCGGTTCAGGCAGCTCCCAGGCCCTGAAAGCTTCACCTTCCGGAGCAGGGTGCAGGAAGGGGCTTATCAACCCCTCCCTTGCTGCATTTCACCTTTCTGCTTCTCACTTCCTTTCTCTGCCAGGCATTTCAGAAGCCCTTTCACGTTTTGATAATGCAGGCTCCATGTACAATAGCTGCAGCAGGCCCCTGGGGACAGGTTAGTGAATGATCTGCTGCACAATGGTCTCTCATTTCTTAATAAACAGGTGATATTTAAGCAGCAGAGACCTGTCTGCAGCTCAGTCCCTGAAAAATTACCCGTTCTCTCATTTATTACCTCAGAGTTCTTTGCATTTATTCCCATCAGACTGTGAAAGGAAATGAACACAGCTGTAGCACAGGTACAGGTCAATGTTTAGATGTTAAATGCATCTCACCTTATATATCAGAGCTGAAAGAGAAGGATCCCTGCCACCCCCTCGCCCACCGGGGATCTTCGACAGTGGGTGAGGGGCATCAGGAGCACCACAGAGGCCCTGGAACGATGTGCCTGCAGCACTGCAGCTGGGGACAGTTACTCAAAGGTAAAATACTACTGCAAGAAAAAGAGAGAGAACACCGTGTTACACTTGCAGGGATCACGTTTTGGAGGCTCCAGCTTCTCAAACCCCCAAATCATTTGTATCCTTGCTCCTCAGATATCAACACTGAAACCATCCACTGCCCCAGAGGCAGCAGAACCCAGTGACACCAGAACCCAGAGTGTTTTGTTGGGAACGGACATGGGGCTAGAGCCAGGAACCCAGAGAGTGCTGAGCAACCTCATGCTAATAAGGGAGGCCTGGAAGGCTGCCAGGAGCAGATGGCTGGGAACACATGACCAGATGAGCACACATTTTCTAGAGGCAAATATCTACAAATAGATCAACAGGGCCCAGGAGGAGAAGGTTTAAGTTTCACATTTTCAAACCCAGGAGAAGTGAAAGGGTTGGTTCTTCAATACACTCCACAATGTCCATCGCAACATTTTCACACACACATGAAGCACCATGCAAGCATCCTCCACCCCACCCTAAAAATTACAAGTTCACCCCACAGAGGTACTTTGAACAGCAAGAAAACATATTTCCCTTGCAGTTTCCAAGTTTATTTGGAAGTCCTAGACACAGTCCTCCAGAATCACTTTGGACACAGGCTCTGGCTTTTAGGAAGCTCATCAAAGCAAATTATTTTACTTCTGGAGCCTTGTTTCCTCTCTCAGCACCACAAAAGCTCTGTGCTGGGGCCCAGCGATGTTCCTGTAGCACAGCCTGCAAAAGCCATGCAGGAAAAACAGTCCTTCTCCAGTGCTCCCATTCTGAAACACAGCAGCACAAAGCTATGGAAGCACCACCAAAACAATGCTGTCAGGGAGGGCTTCCATGAGCATGGAGCGAGGCTGAAGTGGATAAATTCTGCAGCTGTTCTGACAACCACTGTCTGCCCTGAAACTTCTCACTTGAAGCGGTTCCCAATGCAGTGTTTTTCCACTCTAATCCCTGTCCACGAGGCAGACAGGCTTAAGTATCCAAACACCAAGTACAGAGCTGCACTGTCAGAACCCCCTCAGATGCCTAGAAACACGAATCAGACTGGTTTGGGCTGGGAGGGACCTTAAAACCCTTCCAGTTCCACCTGCTGTCATAGGCAGGGACACCTTCCACTACACCAGGTTGCTCCAAGCCCCATCCAACCTGGCCTTGTAACTTGCCTGTGCCAGTTGCAAACAAACTACTACAAGTTGGCATCTCTGAGTGCCAAAAACATAATTTGCAAATGCACAAGGCAGAATTCATCACGGATCTCTGCTTACCACCTACCACCAAAACCATCTTTCTACAGGAAGCACTAATATTCTTCCTCCACATATTCCCTCCCCCAGGTTTGCTAGACAGGGCGCTGGGGCAGCATTCCCAAGTGCTAGAGCAGGCACCTCTTGGAGAAAAGGCAGTTTAAATACACCAGGAGATGTCTGGGGGCAAAGCAGGCTGTTCTGTGCTCCTTGGTGTGCCTGGGGCTATCAATGGGCCAGTGTGTGTTCAGTAGTAGAGGATGTCGAGAGGATGACAAAGCACTTTGTGCCGTCCCCACCCCCGAAAAGCTGTTGGCAGCTTTGTTATTCCCTTCCCTCCTCCCTCTACCCTCCAGCCAACAATGTACTATTGATAGCTCTTTCCAACTTGCGGCCAAGGCATAGAGAAACTGGATAATGAAGTGGAGTTGTGGGAAAAAAAAAAAAATAAAACAGAGAGGCAGCCAAAGACACTTCCCGGTTTCACTTCCTCTGGCACATGCAGAAGTCAAAACACCAGCCCCCTTCAGCTGCTGCCTGCACATCCCTGGCCCAAATCTGCACACCTCCACTATCCTCCCCCCAAAATCAGGGTCCCTGCGCACCACCACTATCCCCCACAAGGATTAGGGCTCTGAGAGCAGCACCCTCAGGGAAGAGAGTGTGTGTGGGGCACAGATTAAAATGACTTTTGCTGTCTCCAGCTGTGCTTCAGCTCCCTGGGAAGAAATTCATGCAAACACCCGACAACATCTGATCCCTTCATCCATCCTTGCGCAAACAGCAACTCTCCCTGAGGTCTGTTTGTAGCTTAAAAGTTAGGTTTGTGCTCCCTTCTGACGTCTGTCCTCCTTGGAGAAGCTGCTTTCCTGCAGCTTGGTTGAAATTAAGATGCATTTAGACCACCAAGGCCTTTCCGTGGAGAAACTCCTCAGTACAAGCTGCTCCTCTGTGCCCTGCCCAGAAGGGGAGCTGGAAGTCGATGTTAAGCTCTCATCCCGCGGGTGTAATTTTAACTCACTAAGCTCCCAGCGATCCCAACCCCGTGCCCTGTCCCTGGGAAGTGCAAAGGGCAGCTCAGCAACTTCAGAACCCCATCATCGCTGCTCCTAGGCAGCCCCGGCACACAGAGCCAGGCTGAGACCACCACCAGCACATCAGGGGCTGAAACTGACACATTTCCTTGTGTTTTGGGGGTTTTATTTGTTTTGAACACTTAGGCCAGATGGATCCACAGGATCCACAGAGCTCTACTGACTTTGGAGAAATGAGTGTTTTGTTTGATTTCCTTTCTGCCCCTTCCCAAAACAGGCTCTGGAGATCCAGCTACACTTGAATAATAATAATAATAACAATAATAACAACAATAATAACAATTATTATTATTATTATTATTATTAGACACATATCCAGGAGCCCGATTTGAGGAGTAAATTGTAAATAACCATCTGATGAACACAGCACAGCTCAATTAACTCCCACACAGGCAACGGGCAAGGACCGAGGCTGCTTCATACGCATCCTCTGGGCTCTTATCGGCGACAGAGGCGCAGGAAATGACACTCTGGGGACTCCAAACAAGGAACAGACATACAAGATAAATCGGTCAGCTGAGAAAAACACACAGATCCTGCAAGTTCGTGCCTGCTGACACCCAACCTGCCTGGAAAAGCCACCTCCCTCTAGGCAGAGAGAGGTGCGGGGGGCGCGGGGAGGGAGCGCTCGGAGCCCGCCGCGGCCAGGGCTGCTCAGCGAGAGGTGCTCAGGCCCTGGCGAGCCCTGACCCACGCCCGGGGGGTTCCTCCAGGGGGAAGCAACGCCTCGATGGGGATTTTAAACGGGAAAAGGTGGAGCGGCCTCCCCACGTCCCGCGGCCTCCCGCCGCCTCAGCGCCCGCCCGCGCCCCAGGCCCGCCCGCCGCCGCCGCATCCGCGCTGAGGAGCGAGGGAGGGCGGGGAGCGCGCAGCACACCTGTCCTGGGTGTTTATCATCGTGCGCTCGCTCCGGTGCGGCTGCGGTCGCTGTCGGCGCTGCTGGCGCTGGCGCTGGTGCCCGGCTGTGCCCCGGCTGTCCCCTCCTCCTCCGCTCCGCTCCGCTCCGCTCGGCGCCGCGCTCCGACTGACCCCGCGGGCCCGCGCGCGGACACGCCCCCCGCGCCGCGCGCCCCCGGCCCCGCCCCCGGCCCCGCCCCGCGGCGCGCGGGCAGCCTGGGAACCTGCCGCCCCAAACAAAGGCGCGCGCCCGGCCGCGCCCCCGCCTCGTACCGCCCCGCGCCCGTGACGTCACCGAGCCGCGCGGGCGCGCGCGCCTGCTGCGTCCCTGAAGGCGCTGAGGGAGCGCGCCTGAGGGGAGCGCGCCCGGGACCCCCGCTTATCCACAGGCTCCTGGTTATCCACAGGGTCCCGGTTCTCCCCTCAGGCTCACAGATCTCCTCGTGGTCTGGTTCTCCCCAGGGTCCCCGTTTTCGCCTCAGGCCCCTGTTTCTCCCGTCAGGCTCCCGGCTCTCCTCGGGCTCCCGTTTATCGCCTCGGTCCCGGTTCTCCCCACGGGCTCCCGGTCCTCCCCTCAGGTTTCCAGTCCTTCTCGGGCTCCCGGTTCTCGCCCGAAACCCCTGTGGAGGAGGTCTCAGGTAGCCCCAGCCCGGCGGCCTGGGCTGTGGAAGAGACAAGGCCCAGGCAGGAGCAGGGGCAGGGGTGGTGGGGGAGAGGCTGGGAACAGAGCCGAGGAATGGAGAGCAGAGCCACGCAGAAGAAGCCGCTGGTGCAGAGGTAAGAGATTGGGAAGAGATTCCTCCCTGTGAGGGTGGGGAGGCCCTGGCACCCAGGTTGCCCAGAGAAGCTGTGGCTACCCCATCCCTTGAAGTGTCCAAGGCCAGGTTGGACAGGGCTTGGAGCAACCTGGGATAGTGGAAGGTGTCCCAGCCCATGGTAGAGGGGTTGCAACTGGATGGGATTTAAGGTCCCTTCCAACCCAAACCATCTCCTGACATGATGATTCTATATCCTGCTTAAAGTATGTTGCTGATGCATAAAATGTGGCCTGGGATACGACAGTAAGTAGGAGCCAGCCATAATCCAGGTAAGTAGGGGCCAGTGTAAAGAATAAACACATGGATAACAGAATGTGGAGCTGCCCATGACAGGATTCTGCAGGGGCTTTTGGTGAGCAATGTATCCGTGAGAAAAAAGAAGTCATGGAGCCAAAGATGAGGCTCCTGGAGAACCAGGCAGATGGAAGAACTTGTGGGCTTCAGTCCTGCAAGAGAGCTTGCTGAGTGCTGAGCCTTCACATGGGGTCAGGGACTGAGCAGCCCTCTGGAAGAGAAGCTCTGGAGTCCCTGTGGATGCCAGCCCAGCCCCCAGGGTTGGAGTCCTGCAGAATCTCACACTAATCCATCTGATCTCACACCTGAGCATAGCAGAAGCAGCTCCTGAGTGACACAAGCAGCAGCCTGAGGTGTGATGGCCCAGTAGGCTCAGGGGCTCTGGGTTCTGACAAGCATCCCTGGCCTGGGGCTTGCTGGTTCCCAGTGCAGTGGCGCTGCCCCTTGCTCGGCCGGAAAGGACCAGATGTTCTGCAGAAAGCTGGACATCAGCCAGGGCCCAAGTTCAAACAGAGCCCATTAAATGGCCTTTTCCCCCTTCCTTTGCATTTCCAGCCCTGCTTGAAGCCCTGATTCTATTTATAATGCCCAGGAACAGCGAACTGAGACTTTCCCACAGTGCCGGCTTCTCAGGCGATTGTTGTTTGGGAAGCTGGAATGTACATAGTATTATTTTTGCATCTCCCTGGGAAGGGTTTTTAATTTTTATTGCGTGTCACTCTGTGTCCCCATCTGTGCTGAGGAGGAGAGTGTGTGTGAAGCACAAGGTGTCTGGTGCTGCTTACAGCTCTCCAATGCTTTGCCACTGCTGGTGTAGGGGTCTGTGCCCATGAGCCCACCCGGGGAAGGTGCTGGGTGCACTGAGAGTTATCCTGACAAGCTATGAGGATGGAGGCCAAAGTGGGGCATTGCCATTAAGAAATAGTCCCTGTCTCAGTGCCAAACCCAGGGAGCACCCATCATGTCACTTGCTCTGTGCCTTAGTGTCCCCTGAGTGCGGAGGAGAGAACACCGAGAGCCCTGCTGGGAGCAATGGGCCCATCGTTCCTGCTCTGCCTGGGGTTTAGCATCAAGACATGCCCTTGTGCCGCAGTTTTGGGGTGGCAGAGCTGCCACATGAGGCTGGCCTGACAGCCAGGCTGCGGGGTCACTGTGTGGTGCCGATGCCAGCAGAGGCCAGCATGTTCTTTATTTGCCATTCTTGGCCATGTGAGGCTGTTCCCTGCACAGAGCTGCTGTGGGATATTCTGGGCATGGCTGGAGCTGCCCCTGAGCTCCCATGTCCCCGGGCAGGCAGGTATTTCACAGAGCAGAAAACACCTTATTGGGACTCAGGTGCTGCCTGTCCTCTCCCTTGTCACTGTCACCTGGCTGCACTGCCCACAATGCTCCTGGCTCTCTCTTTCCCTGCCCTGCGAGGTCCTGCACCGCTCCATTCCCTCTGTGCCTCAGGGCCTTCCAGCTGTCCCTGGGTTTTATCACCCTGCCCAGTGAGAAATGCTGTTGCACCATATTTTTGGAGAGTTTCTTTTTGCCACAGCCAGTCTGATGAAGGACAGACACCTCCAAATAGCTTTACTCTGTCACACTGGGTTCTGGGGTTGACTATCCCAAATTCTAGATGCAAAACACATGCAGTCTGAAACCTCTCTCCTTTAGAAGCTTGCAAGCACTAATTGAGCATCTCCTTAACTATCGTGATTAAATGTGGACCGTGTAGCTCTTAAAAATACTTCCCATGAGGACAAACTATGGAAAGAAGTGATCAATTTTCCCCCAGCTAGGGGAATGAAGACTCAGAGCCCGTCTGTGCCTGGAGCTAGTGACACTCATGGGCTGGGGCTGGGCAGGTGGCTCTAGCCTCTCAGAGCTGCCTGCCACCAGGATGGAAGCTCCTAGATGGGAGAGAGGCGAGGCCAAGGCAAGACCTCTTGGTCGCAGCCTGCTTGAGCGCAGGGCTGACAGCAGAGACGCTGACCAGATGTTTGGGGCCATGGAGGCAAGTGGGGTTCCTGCAGGACAGGCTGTCCCTCCAACATTTGCTCCATGCTCTTCCTTGGCCGCAGTCCTGGCCCTGCCTGTGTGTAAGTGCCAGGAGTGAGTTCACCAGCTCAGTGGCTTTGTGGCCATGCCGTCACAGTGGCTCTTGCTGACCTCGCGGTGATGCGGCCATTCAGATAAGGGAGAGGGGATTGTACCAGGGAAGCACTGGGATGGTTGCAGCCTTTCCCTGTGTTTGTTCCCTCAGGCAGTACTGCATGTGTGCCTCCCTGCTGCGTCCTCCCTGCAGCGGAGTGCAGGCAGCATTGGGGTGTGTAGTGGGCATCGCATGACACAGACAGTTCCTCCGTACCTGCAGAAGTGCTGCACAGCTGGCTCTGCTTAAAAGTGTTGCCTAATGAAAAACACTTCCAATGGTTTCCAGACAAAGAGGGAAAAGGGTTGGTAGATTTTAGTGTAATTAATACCCTGTAGTTATTTAAAAACATTGTTAGAAATGTGTAATTCAGAACTTTCTAGGGCTGGACATGTATCTGGGGATGTAATTAAGTTTTCAACAGTGCCTTTTCATCCCCCTTCTGTGACTGATCCTCCTTTTAATGTGAGAATCTTGTTTTCCTAAGGAAAAAACAAAAATTAACCCCGCCAGAGAATTTTGTTTTCATACCTCAGTCCCAGCCCTTCTGCCAGCTTAGTCTTCCTGTGCTGACATGTCTGTGTCTGTTACAACCAAAACAGCACCAGGAGCATTCCTGGGATTTTGGCTTCCTGTGTTTTGAGGTGAGCTGTGCATAAATTCCCTAAAGCTGGCCCATCAGTGTGTCTGGAATTGTCCTGAGAGCCCATCTGTAAATCTGTAAGGTGGGTTTTAATTGTTTGAACAGTCCAATTGGTTGGTGCCACTCACCTGTGTCTTGATCTTCTTCACATCTGTAACAACAAAAGAGGTTCCTTCCAAACCGTGCTGATAGTTTTCTGCTCTCCCTTTTTATTTCCAGCAGGGTGACTTGATTTCTTGGCAGACCTGCCTGGAGCTGAGGGTCAGATTTAAGGCATGTTGCTGACATCAGTGGCTTTCTTTTTTAATGAGCTTTGTCAGAATTCGTTCTTTAGCCATTAAGTGGTGCCAGCGTGGAGTTCATGCATGAGCTGAGCTGAAACCTGCTCGGTGTGAATTAGTGATGAGGGAAAAGGAGGTCAGGGAATGTCTTGTTTCAGGAAACAGCAATAACTGGTGTGTCCAAGGCCTGGAACCAGGGAATGGGCAGAAGAAAACTTAGAAATCATGACAAGGGATGAATTCCCACTGCTGTTCTTTGAGGAGACCTTGTCCCTCCTCATGCCAGTGGGATGTGTATCAGCACCAAGCAAAGGTGTTCCTGTGCAGCCTGAATTTGGGTGGTATTGGGGTGGGCTGAGGAGCTGGATGGTGTCAGGGGGATGGGCTGGTGATATGACATAATGGCTCACCATGAGAGGGGTCTGTCACGAGCTTGTGTCATCGATGAGCCCTGTGCTCCAGAAGGATGCTGTGGGCCAGTGTCAATGCCTTTGGAGGGGACTCTGCTAGTATGATGAGATGGCCATGTGCAAGATGTGCCAGAGCAAGTCCCTGACTGTCCCTCCAAGCAGTGAGTGTTGGGATGGGTTGCCCTGAAGAGGCAGAGGGGTTTTACTGGCAATCACTGAAAAAAAGGCAGTTCCTCCACCTGTGGTGATCTGGTGCAACAGAACCTGGGAATGGGGTATGATGGAGAAAATAATCCACGGAGTCCAGAGCCTCCAGCAAGCCAGAACTTGTGCATGCAAGGTTCAGGAATGCAGCTCCTGGCTCTGGACTGCATCAGCTGAGCTGGCAGGGAGGAATATCTGTGGGAGCTGGGGTTTGCTCCGGAGGTCACTTCTTCCTTGGCCAAAATAAATACCTCTGTGATTCCCTGTCCCTGTTTCCACTGCCTGTAGCTTCTCTGCATCATCCCTGCTGCTCTGTGCCTGAAGCTCTTTTCCTTGGTTGCTTGTGGAGTATGACACACTCCAGGATACTCAGTGCAAGGTCTGGTGGGTGGCACAAAGAGACAAAAAAGGGATAAAATCAAGGACAAATTGTTAAAAAGCAGCATACAGCAAAGCCCTTGGGTGGTGGGGAGGTGCCTTGCTGCTGGCATTTGCACATCTGAATCCAGCCCGGGCTTTGTATTGATTCCTTTAAAAGCTCTTTCAATTATTTTTACAATGAGCTCATCTTTCCTGGCAAATCCTTGCTCCCTGTGCATTCCATATTGGCATGGCAGGTGTTGTTCACCTCTCTGTAGTCATCCACATATAAGCTGGGAACAGCAGCTCTGCTGCTTGTGCCTGGAGAAAAAGAGAAGAAGTGGTCTTATCTTGGCTGCTTGTGGGCACTGTGTGAAGGTGGGATGGATGGAGCTGGAGGTGTTTCTGATGGAGCTGCCTGAACTTAGCCGAGACAGGGCCTGTGCACTGCCTCTGAGCAGTGAGACTTGCACAAAAGCCGTTTTTTTGTGGTCAATACTTTAGGAAATGTTCCCATGAACAGAGGTGGAGTTGTGGAAAAGACTGGGTGGTGTGTTGGTACATTGTGATAAGCCACTGCTACTCCAGCCAAAAATCCAAAAGGCCTCTTGGAGTTGTGTTTTTAAGACCACAAGCTGACTGCACACTGCAAGGACAGTAAAAAAACATTAAAGTCTTGTGTCTGCCCATGGCATTCACAGTACCTGAGTGAGGCTTCTTAGAAATTTCACATGTCAAGAACTCAGAACTCTGTCTTGGGGAAGCCTGTTTTGTATCAGTCATCTTAACCTATGGCTACATCATAAAATAGGAAATCTTGGATACCCCAAATCTGGAAATCTGGAGTCCCTGCAGATCTGAAATCCTTAAAGTGCTGCCTCAAAGTTCCCTGAGCAGAGGGTGCTCCCTGGTGAGGTGACACCAGCAGCACCCAAAGCCTCATTCTCCCTACACGTTTGATTTAAGGAGTGAACCAAGGAGTGGGTCCCGTGGATCCGACACAGGGGCTTGGTTCCATTCTCTGGAGGGACTCGTGTCAAGTTTTGGGGATGCTGCAAGGCAGCACCAGTGGTTCAGGGCTGAGGATTCACCCCCAGCTGCAGAGCTCCTGTCTGCTGACACCTCCTGTGCTGGTGCTGAAGCCGTTGGAAACAAAGAGCCAAGAAGCTCAAGGACCTGTCCAGGCAAAACACCTCATTTTGCTTTAATAATTTTGTTTTTCTCAATTCTACACCCCCATAATAATGTGTCCAGGCCTGTTTCACTTTACTGGTTCACTAAGAGGATTCATTCTGAGATCCAAATATTTCTAGAACATGATCTTGCCTCTGTCCCATCCTCTGGAAAAAAGGTAGTGTTGTTTCTCCCTTTCCATGTCACACATGCAAACATGGATTTTGCCAGGTGGGTTTGGGGATGCACTCCCTGCAAAACACCCAAATCTGTGTGGATTCTTCCTTTCTGTGCCTCGGTGTGTGTGAGATGTCTGCTGGGTACATTTCTGTTCCAGTGCAGTTGGATTCATAAAGTTCCTGTTTTTGCAGTCCCACAGGAATTTGCAGGCTCAGTGAAATCGCTGGGGGCTCCCTGCAGAGGCTGGCTGGGTGTTAGCCCTCTACACCATTTGCAAGCAGAGGCAAAAGGCTGATGGAAGAATATTTTCCTGCAAAGCTGCCTGTCCCGCTCCAGCTTCTGGCTCCTATCAGCAGCTGCGGTGTGTTAACCACAAGCCAAGGTGCTGCTATTCCTCAGGTTGCTAATTTTATGAAGATTAGCTCCTTTATAATACCCAAATACTGTTAAAATTGTCCTCTGGATAGTTTTATTATGGATGTCTGTGTATGTAGGTGCTTGTCTCCTTGCATTTTGTGCTTTTTGGTCTAATGGATGTTCTTCCAAGTGATGCAGCTCACTTATTTATTCACAATGTGCTAACTATCTTAATCTAATATAAACTTAGGATTCTTTCCTGTTTCAAACCCACCAAATATGCTTTTCCCTGTGATTCAAAGTTACTGTGGTTTTGGATTTTTTTAAGATTAAATTAATTTACTCCATTCTTTATTTGAATCTCTCCAAGAAACCACTGCTTGGGCACACAGAGGGAGAGAAAAAGCTTGGATTCTGGAGGAGCTGAAAGCTTAATTTAGAAAGGGCAGTTTGGGAGAGGAATGAGCAAAATGCCATGAGCTCTTTTATAGACAAAGGTTTACACTACCATCATAGAAGACTCAAAAGCTCAAAACTCCCATCACCTGGAACTCTGGGGGCAAACTAATACAAAGAAAGTGAAATCAGGTTCCTCATGCAGTTTCCTACTATGATGGATGATGAATGACTTGGTTTTTACCTCGCAAAAATGACTGCAAATCTTTTGGGGGTTGTTGGCACATATCCACAGCAAGCTGAGAGCACGTGTCTGCCTGGGAGCAGGGAACACAGCTGGGAAGGTTTTGTGCCTCCATGATGTAGGAGAGGAGGATCTTTTATTCTCAGAGCTCCTGTGAGTGTTTGTGGGTGCCTGCAGTGATATTCTGTGCTCCTCTGCCTGTTGGGCAGCCCTGTCTTCTGTGGTCACTCAGGCCTGGGGCTTATGGCAGGGGTGCGTTCTGAGTGTAGCTTTTCAGTATTGTTATAACTGTAGTGGGACACAGGGTGAGAGTTTGTCAGCTCAGAACATGGCCAGATGCCAAACCTTTTTATCCTGGTTACCTTGCAGTTCTCCTTGTTCCACGGAAGTGTTATTCCAACACAGCTTTGCTCAAAGAATGGAGAGGAAAGAAACAAGAGGGAGACAGGAAAAGGACCTCCCAGGCTCTGCATGGCTTTGCTTGTGATTTGGGACAGGAACACCTCTGAGTTGCAGGTGACTCCAGCTGGATTCATCCTGGTGTGTTGACCATCAGGAGGAGTCCCTAAGAAATCAAATGTTTGTCTTCAAGAGCCCACAGCTAAACAGTTTTCCTGAGACCTCTTTCCTTCAGGAGACCCAAATGAGGTGCAGACTGGGCTGTAATTGTTGTCACCACGTGCAGGGGCAGCCTGCTGTCCTGGAGCTCCAGTTCTAAGCTCCAGGAGATCCTAAGCTCCAGAAAATCTAAATGTTTTGCAAGAAGAAACTTGAGAACATGCCCATCAAACAGCTGACTCAGGCATTTATGATCTGCCATCTGTAGTGTTTAGGAACACTGATATAAAGCTTCCCAAGATATGTACATGGAGGGCATTCCCAAATTCAGTTTGTGGATAGCTCTGCCCTGCCACGTGTGTGATGGGTCGGTATGGAACGTACTTAAGATAGATGTCTCTATGAGCTCTGGTACCCAGTCTAAGCAGAGAAGCACTGCTGCTCCCTGTCTTCTCCTGCACATCTCGAAGAAGGGATGGGAACCACTGCAAGGCTGGGAGCACCTGCCTCCCGGAATGCCCCCTTTCAGCTGGCCTGTCTGGAACAAGGGGAAGTGGTTTTGGGCTGGAGCCAACCCTGGGCATTTTACAAACTCATGTAATGGCTCTGCTTAGGGTCCAGCCTTGTGCAGGACATGGAGCAGAAATCACTCAGGACCAAGTTTCCCAAGACTTGTTCTCCCAGGGCATCCACCGACCCGCTGGGGGCAGGCAGAGCGGTTCCTGGCCGCCAGCGGATCCCACCCCGGGTGTCACAGCCGTGGGGAACACCGCATGGAGGCCGTTCCCAGGCTGAGGCCGGCTCTCGGCCTCTCCTTCCACCCAAATCACAGCGCTTCCGCCACCACGTCCCAGAGCCATCCAGCAGCTGCCAGCCACAGGAAGTGCAGCAGGTCGTGGGAACTGGCCCGAGGAGCGGCAGCTGAGCCGCTGTGGGAGCCAGGAGCAGCACCCGGCACACTGCCTCCACTCCCCCGGGTGAGGAGTCGTGCAACGCCATGGGGAGCTGGGGTGCATGGAGTACACACACCCCCAGCTCGGGCACACGTCCCCTCACTGCCCAGCCTCGTATTCCCATCATTGCACCCCATGTGCTCCTCACCAAAGTGTGGGTGCCCAGCACATCCTGCACCCTGTTCCCTCCTCAGCCATCACTCCCCTGCCGTACCCCTGTCTGAGCGGGCACTGGGTGCTGTGTGAAGCTGGGCAGGTTGTTATAGACCAGCTGAAATGCCTCGCGTGCCTTTTAGTGTTTTCCTTCTTTTTATTAGGAGAGGAACCGCCTCTGAACACTAAAACCTCTGAGTGCTTGGGAGTTATTAAAGTGTCACTTTTAGCTCTGACATTTTAAAAACTATTTGCCAAGTTTTCCTTTCAATTGCTCAAAAAGGGCTGTGTTTCAGAGTTCCTTGTCCTTCAGATCTCTCCCAGGACTTGCTGGGGCCATTATTCTTCAGGATGAGCCCCAGAAATTATGAGTGCAGCATTGCCCTGTCCCAAGTGGAGCCTTGCCAGGCCTGCTTCCACCAACGGCCCTGTGGGGCTTTTATGGGACATTCAGCTCAGCCACCATCCTCCAGCTGTTTTCTCTATGCATTTCCAGGTCACTCTCTTGCAGCAGAGCTGGATGCATGTGAAGAAGGTGGTTTATTTGGGACAGGAATGTGGGATTGCTTGGAAGCCAAAGGGAGCAACAACAGAGCGGGGAAGCAATGGCAAGATGCAGAGCTTTTCGTGTAGAAATTTCTATTTGTGGCAGTGAAAAAATTCCTACCCAAAGCTGTGGTTGCCCTCTTCATTGGTCCTTGAGACACAGGACAATGATCACAGCCTCTGGGAGGTGTGGGATGGATTTTCAGGCAGCTGGTGGGTTATATTCTGCAGTGTTCCCAGGCTAGTCCATATTTCCCTGGCTTGTGTCAGTTGCTGAGGGTGTCCCAGACTGTGATGGAGTGAATCCATATGGGAGAGTGATGCTGAGGCGGCTGTACCCCGTCTGCCCTGCAGCCAGAAGGGAGCACTGTGGGATGAGGGGTCCTTGAGACCAAACCCAGGCTTCATCTTCACCCCACAGCCACCCTGTTCCTGCTGTGCTACATCTCCAGGCAGCCCCTGTCAGTGTCACTTGTCACCTCATCCATTACTGGTCTTTTGTCCTTCCCATGGTCCTCATCCCCTACATTCCCACTAGTGACTGTATTCTCCTTTTTGGGGTTCATGTCAGCTCCTGTGGCTCTGTAAGGGCACAGGTGGCTGGTGTGGGCCAGGAGGGTTCCCGGTCCCAGGAGGTGACACCAGGAACAGTGCTGTGTCTCAGCGTTGCTGGCAGTGAAAATGGAGAGCTCAGTGATTTAAATCCCAGCTGAATTTTGGGACTCAAATATATTTCCCAATGTTTTAATGCCAAACCATCCTGCTTTACTCTCCCGGCAGCAAACTCCTGCTGGAGAAGGATGGGGAGCCGAGTCCCCTGTGAGACCCTGTAACTTCTGTTCCTGTCTTGTGTCTCCCCACAGTGGTTTCACGCTTTGCCCCAGAGATTTCATCTCTCACTGTCTGGCGTCACACAGCTGAGCAGCAGCCGAGGTTCCCAGCTGAGCTTTCCAGCAATGTTTTCCTTCCATCGCGACAGCTGGGGTCACTCTTTCACAACGAGCGTTTTCCTCCTGAGCTCCGATTGCACTTTCCAATAGGATGAGCTCTGAGCATTGCATCCTGTGCTGGCTGGAATTTCAAGCTCCCAGGACTCTTCACTGGACAAACGCAGGGTCAGCAATATCTCTGATTTTAATACTGCAGCCATACAGGAATAAGCTTTTTCTGTTGTCTTGGAAGCTCGATTAATTAGTATTAAAGTTCCCTGGGCTCCTCGGGGTGTGGATCCAGCAAAGGAGCTGGAGTCTGCTCTTTGTCTGCCATTCCCAGCTGTCATCGGTGGGGAGGGAGTGATGTGGCTTAAGCTCACTGTGTCATCCCCAGGTCTAGTGTGTGAGCATATGCCATGGCATTAGTTGCAGCCTCCTTAGCACCCCAAACCCTCCATGGTTCCATGAGGGGGAGTGTGAGGTGATGTCAGGACTCTGCTGGGCTTCCTGTGAGGAGGTCTTATCCCATGTTTGGTTTTCCCTTCTTCTTGGCTTGAGCAGGGCACCGACCCACTGAAGCCATGCCTGGTCTGCCAGCACACACCCTGCGGCCCCCTGCCCAGCCAGAGAGAGGAGCTGATGCCATGGTGGTGCATGGGGCTGGCTTGTGGGGGGCACAGCAAGGTTCCCCATGGTGCTAGGCTGAAGCCTGCGGGATCTTCCCTGGTAGGCTGGAGCATCCTCAGGGGGTCCAGCCCCACTGCCTGTCCCGTGTGAACACGGCTGCTCCCAGCCCAGCCAGCTCATGCACAACCACGTGGGAACGTCCTGCCCTGGGGGAGGAGGTGGGGGGTTCGATGGGGGAACTGCGGGGGTGGGAGTGAAGCATCACTCGGTGATGAGAACTGATTGTACCATGGAGGGGGTCTTCAGGGACAAATTCAGTGGCGGTGAAAGAGTGCAGCTGTCTCTGCCTGATGTGTGATGAGCCAAGTGTGCCAGGAGTGTCTGTGGTTCCTGCTGTCACTGGGTGGCAAAGCCCTGAACACCCAATGGGGACAGGAAGATGGGATGGGAAGGGGGTAGCAGTGACTCAAAACAGCAACCCCAGCCAGCCCCTTTGCCAATCCTCATTGGTGACTCCACTGTCACTTAAGGAAGAGGAGCTTGGAGAAGACATGCCAGGGCTGATTTGAGAAGCAGGTCACCCAAACGCAGGGTACTTTGCAGTTCCGGGATAGTGTCTTTGTGGATAGTGCCTGGCCATCCACAGTACATCCTTGGAGGATGTACTCAGTGCTGGGAGCAAGCCCCAGCCTGGCACACCAAGGGGGCTGAGGAGATCATTTACTGTGTTAACAGCAAGGGTGGGGGTCCCATCTGCTAAGCATGGGTCCAGCCAGGCCTGGTGACACCCTGCTGCCACCTCACAGGGGACATGGTGACAGCAATGTCCCAGGCCTGAGTGGCCAATCTGTTGTGTGGCAGGGAGGTGTAAAGGGCCATATCTGGATGGGCAAAAATATTTCCTTCTCTGGGCTTGATCCAAGGTCAGGGTGGAAGGAGTTTGGAGTGACCTGGCCAAATGTAAAGTGTCCCAGCCAATGGCAGGGGGTGGAACAAGATGATCTTGAAGGTCCCTTCCAAGCCAAACTGTGATTCTATGGTCCTGATAAACAGGACCAGCCCTGCATGGTGCTCCCTTGGAAAATGGTGCTGGCAGGGAGCCTTTCTTGCTGCTTTTATGTTTCCCTGTGCTCCCTCTTGTGTCAATCCTGGAAATCCCATCCCCTGGCTCTTCCTTTGGCACTTTCCTCCCTGGCCCACATTAGGTGATGTCTCACATGCTGCTGCAGTGTTTATCCCATCTCCTTTCCCGCCATCCTGTCCTTACATCTTGCTTCTTGTGAAGATGTTCACAAGGACACCCAAACATCTTTCAGAGAGGCAGCCAGGTTCAGACGTCAAGCCATGCCACCCTCTCACACCCATCCCTGTAAGTTTTCAAAACCAGGATGGACAGGGATCTGAGCAACCTGGTCTAGTGGAAGGTGTCCCTGCCTGTGGCAGGGCATTGGAAGGAGGTGGGCTTTAGGTCCCTCCCAGTCTATGATTTTCTTTGCATCCAGCATCTTGGATTGGCTGTGGCAAACCAGCCTCTTTCAACAGAGCTGGATATATCTCCTTCCCACTGCCTGGGGTTTCCAGAGGTGACTTTCCACCAGTCCCTTTGTACAAAGCAGAATAATTTTGTGCTTCTTTCCTGTGTCGGGCAACAGTTGCCGTGTTATTAATTAACCCAGTTACTCACATAACCATAGTGCTGGACTCACTGTTGTTTAAACCGGTGAACCTGAGCCTCAATTCACTCCCTTCCCTCTGCTCCGAGGTACTGCAGCTCCAAGGAGGGGGAAGTTTGCACTGTCAGCTGCCCTGGGGAGAGCTGAAATACAGAGGGCAGCGAGGCATTTGCAGGAGGGGAAGGAACCCTTTGCCTGGTGCAACCCAGGGCTGCAGGGCTCTGGGTGTTCCCAAAGCCTGGGCTTGGTTTGGTTCTGCACGCGGTCAGCTGTGGGGCCGTGCCTTTGCCGCTGCATGTGCCAGCAGTGCCACTGCTCCTTCCACCTCGCTGAACACCAGCAAGCCCAAGCAGGGCCTGTTTAATTCAGCAAGTCATAAATTCATAATGCTCATTTACCACACAGTACCATCAATATTTGATAGCGGCCACTGGCCTGCTGCAGCGTGGCCTGCAGAGGAAGGGGATGGGGCTGGCATGGGGCTGTAGGGTGCTGGCAATGGGGCTGGCATGCAGTGGGGCTGCCCAGGTCAGTGTGGCAGTGCTGAGATGGGGCTGGAGAGATGTGGGCTCCTCCTCCACCTCTGCAAACCTGCCAGTAGTGGGATGTGGCCGCAAAGGCTCTCAGAGGGATGTGTGGGGGCCGGGCCGGCAGCTGGAGGCTGTCAGGTTTGAGGGAGGAATGAAGCAGGGAGCTGGGTGCAGGGGGGGACCCAGCAGCTGGTGGTTAGGAGGGGAATTTGCAGCCCTCGGGACACACACACACAATTTGGTTGTTCCCAGAATGTCCCAGGACAACCATGGGGATTGCCCTGTATGTGCCACTTGGTGCTGGCGTCGCTCGGCAGCGGTTCAAAGATAGGCGCCATGAACTCGGGAAGCCCCTTGACCCCCGACCCCAGCTCACTAATTGACTGTGAGGAGGAACCCTGCCCTTGGCGGACGGGTGAGCAGGAAGGAACCTTCTCCCCGAGAGTTGCTGAGGCCTCAAGGAGAAGGCACAAGCGGGGGAGTTTAGCTGTGCAAAGACAATATTTTGCAGTTCACTCCAAAAAAGCCTCTTCCTGCTTATGGATCTTGAGTGTTTTGCTCATCGTAAGCAAAAGTTGCTGCAGCCGGTGGCTTCTCCCCCAGCTCCTGCTGGATACGCTCTGCACTGGGAGTGCTGAGGGTCTCATTTCTTACTCCTTTGGAGGGGGCCTGCTCTCTCCTGCCTTCCCTTTGTCTGAGCTCCCTCTCCCTTGTGTGCAGAGGGTGATGGAGGGAACCAAGGATGGCTGTACCCCTGGAAACCCTGGGCTCACCCAGGAGCCATCCCAACTTCCCACTGAAGGGCTGCAGTGGCTCGGGGACGGTGTGTGGACCAGGTGGCCAGTGGAGCTGTATGGGATGTGATGGCTCCAACTCGGCATAAGGCTGCAGGTTGCCATCACAGAGGGGACAGTGCTGAGGCTGGTCAGAGGTGGCTGATGAATCGGTGCCTTCCCTGGCATCACTCAGCAATCCCTGAGCACTCAGCTGTGACATGCAGCTGATAAGGTGGCCCTCAGCTCCTGGAGGTGCCCTCAGCCCCTGGAGCTGCAGTGGCACCCGCTTGCTGAGTGGTGCTCCACTCTCCCTGCTGTGCTGAGACAAGCCAGGCCAGCCTGAGTGACAGGTCTCCCCTTTTATGGTTGCTTTTATCTCTCCCTGAGGAATGTGGCCTCAGTGCTGGTTGAGTCTGTGGCGGCAGTGCCGACACCCATGCTGCCTTGCCTCCTGCTACCCCAAAGTTTGCCATCAGCCAGTCACATCCCTGCTCTGCTGGCTCCTAGACCTGCTGCTGCCATTCCTGGGGGATGTAGCAAGAGTTAAAACCCCTTCCCAGCACACTGGAGTCCTGTCCTGCGCTGATGCCGCTGAGAGCAAAGAGGGCATTTGTCCATTAGTGGCTCGCAGCTCTGTGCCAGGTAGGGACAGCAAGGTGCCAGCACATCCTTTGGCAGTGCATCCCAAATCCCACAGCATTTACACTACCCCAGAAGCTCTTCTGGCTTGGACCTGAACTTTTCACCCAGGACGTGACTCCCCACACTCCCCTGGTCATTGCAAAACTGGCGCCGGTGGGGCTGCTCTCCGGGCTGTGGCTTAGGGGATTTGGGAGAGTGGCAGATATGGGCAGGTCTGCTTTAATTTACAGTGACAAGTGTTTATGGGATTTATGTACAGCCCACACTTCACTGTCCATGTAGTCAGATTCCTCCTTGTACAGCCTGGAAAGGACCAGATTGTGTGGACTGGGGTGAGGAGAGGGATTTCCCATGATGGAATGCATGTCCACTGTACCAACCGCTGTCACCTTCCCCCTACAGCAAGCCCAGCATTTGGGGTAACAGTGTGGGAGCACAGTGACCACACTCCTTGGAGGGGATGAGTGAGATAGGGGGAGCTGGGAGGAACTGGGAAGATGGGGTCTGCCCTGGCATTTGCCAGGAAGCCACTTTGCAGTGACTAGGATACCTATTGGATGGCTGTGTGCATGGGAACAAACCTTCACTGCTGTAGCTGTGGGGCAGAGCGGGAAGACATGGTACACCTCCGGAAGAAGTGTCCTCCTTGGCTAATGCTCCAATAGGCTGCTCCAAGTCGATCCCAGCAGCATCCCTGACAGACCACCCATGGCCACTGTGGTGACCAGGTGGCTGTTTGCTGCAATGCTCAGTTGGCTCCCAGCCCTCTTTAGGGTGCCCATTCCTCTGAAATATTCATCCTTGCTCCATTGGAGACACTGAATTGCTTTAACCTCTCTGAATATTTCATCCCCCACCTTGCAAATGGTTCTGCTGGGGTTGGTGATGTCCTGGCCTCATCAGTTCCATCTGAGACAAGATCCAAAAAATGTCAGGTTAATGTCCCACAAGCCTGCCTGTTAACTGGGGCCATGACACCAGCCTGCCCCACCATGTAGCTCCTTGTCCTCCTCGTCACCATCTCCATAACACCTCCCAGACACAATGTTTTTCACCCATGCTGGTCCCACAAAGCATTGTTGGTGTTCAAGCATCGGGGAGGTGGATCCAATGGGTACACTGGGAGCAGACATCATGGCTCCTTGGGGTGCAGGATCAGAGAGGTTCAGGGATGGGCAAGGTTGCCAGGGTTAGGGATTAGCAGATGATGCATGTGCTAACAGTGGGTGCAGAACTTCAGGGCACAGGATGGGCAGGAGGATCAGGAATTATGTGGGATACAGGCATTAGCAGCGATGCAGGGAAAGGCTTAGCAAGGGGTGCCAGGCTTGTTACAACAGTTCAGCCTTTCAGCAGTTGACCCTTGCTGCTGAGTGTGTTGAGGCACCCGAGTTACTTATTATTCTGATTAATTCCTCAGCAGTTGTGACCAAATAAGTCAAGAAAGTTGAAAAATATCTGAAGAGCTTCTTTCCCCTTTCTGTCCTGCCTGAGGTGGGGCTGGAAGCTCTCTCTGTGGTGCCAAGGCCAGTTCCTGGCCCCTCAGCTGGTTTTACTGGTCTTGAGGATGGAAGGAAACTGAAGTCACCCACCCTGGGGACACAGTGAAACATGTCTGGCCCCATCCCACTGCCTCACCCCACTCCTTGTGGGGCTCTTTCTCCACCCCCCTGCTCTAGGAGTTAAAACCCTCCCTCCAGCCTGGCGTTGCTCATGGAAAGTTTATATATAGCCTTTTGTTTTTGTCAGCGTCCCCCTTGAGTTTAAATAGCTCTTCCCCGTCCCTGTTGTTGACCCCGGATGTATTTATAGAGAGCAATCAGATCTGTGCTCAGCACCGAGCAAACCAAGCTCATGTCAGTCCCCCGAGGGAGGCCCTTCCAGCAGTGTCACCTCACACTGAGCCTTGCCCTGAGGAGGAGGCATCGAGGGCTGGCAGGGGCTGCCCAGAAGGTTCAGAGTTGGGGCTGTGCCAGTCTGTGCATGGCTTCCTTTGGGATGACTGTGCCAATTCTGGCTGTGGAGCAGCTTTTTGGATTGCCATCACTAGAGTTCAGAGTGTCGTGAGACCAGTGCTGTTTCTCCTCTGAAACTGTTTTTCATGTTGTGGAGGTGACCCATGTCCCTGGTGCCACAGGCCACTCAAAGCCAGGGCTGTGAGGATGGTTTAACTCCCCGGGGTTAAACGTGAGGCGTCTGCCACCTCTCCCGCAGCCAGCCAGCTCCCCCCGTGGGTGCCAGCTCCGCTCCCATCCCGGAGGTCCATGCTGCTGGGCGGCTTCCCCTCCAACCTCAGCTCTTGACTATTTAAGGCAAATCTCCTTGCTGGACTTTTAAACAAAACCCGGGCTCCTCTCACTCTCCTCGTTTTAAATAACTCGCCTGGCGTAAACAGAATGAAGCATAACACTATAAATCAGGCATTCCCGGGATCTGCCTGGCAGGCTGCATGCAGGGGCTCACCAGGCCCCTGAGCTTCCCTGCAAGCTCTTTTCGGGGCCTGGGGGAAGTGATAAGAGGGCAGGAGGGGCTCTGGTCTGGGGCAGACTTTCTCAAGGAGACTAATGTGATTACAGACTGCCAGCCTTTGGGGTAAAATAATTAAGGTTGCAAAATAGTTTCCATCACAGCCCCTTGCTTGTTGTTCCCCACTGAGGCTGGAATTTTCCAATTTTCCTTGCGTGAAAATGAATTTTTCCAGGGAAGTTTGTGCTGGTGATGGTCAGTGATGCAATGGGTGTTTCATAGGGATTTGGGGGGAAATGCCTAGACTGCAGATGAGAGCTCAGCATGTTCCTTGCAGGAACATGGGCACTTTGCATGACAGTTTGTCCCATAAGCCGAAGGGATCAACTCTGGAAAATCGGCCCTTGTGCTGTCAGTCCTCGGTGTTTTTGCACTGTGGTCAAAGCAGGACAGAAATAATTACAGCTCATCTCAGGGATCAATGTTTCCCATGATAAAATTCTTTGTTTTCCCTGGTTTTAGGACTTTGCCAAACGTTCATCATGAGCTGAGTCTTTCAGGCTGGGTGTCCAACATACACCAAGTCATCTAAACAACCCAGTTTAAACAAGTCTGGCCTTGCTGGGATTGAAAACTGAGAAGATGTGCTGGTTTGCTGCCAAGGCTGGAAACTCCAAGGGGTGAAACTTAGGGTGCCCTGGGGATGGGGACGGGCCACTAACTGTGCCTGTCGGGAACTTCGGGCTGTGGCCAAGCTGAGGAGTGTGTGAAAACCCCACAGGTGGAGCAGGAGCCTTGGCTGTGGTGCATCCCCCATGTGGGAACAGCACTGAGAAGGGTGTTGCTGTGGCACATTGTCTTTCATTGTACCCCCAGCTCAAGGAAGGCAGGAGGGACAGTGGAGCCATGCTGCCATCTCTGGCCTGCCCCAGTGCTGCCCTCCACCTTCCCTTCACTGCCCAAAGACAAGCAGGATGGATGGAGCAGCCTCTTGCAAGGCGATGCTTCATTTAGCTCTCATCCTCCCAACTAGTAAATACCTCTCGTTTTTCACATGACTGAGGAACAGCCTTCAGAGTTCTGGCAGCGGCTTTTACACAGCAGGTTGCACCCTTGGATGGGCAGTGTCATCTCCAGGAGGGGAGCATGGGTCCTGCTTGGCCAGAGGAGATGGAAAGCTGGAGTCAGCGGGAAGTCTCCTCTGTGCCACATCCATGCTGGGATCTCCCCCATGCTGGGCAGTATCACACAGGGTGCCTAATAATGGAGGTGTCCCTGGCTGTGCTCTGCAGTGCTCAGCACCGGGAGAACAGCAGAGGAGGAAGTTGCATGGAGATTTCTTTCCTACCTTTGAGGACACCCATGGACACATACCCCTGAATGGATGTGCAGAGGGCTGCCTGAGGGGCACCCATGGGAGTTGGGAGTGTCTTGGGGAAAGACATGATAAGTGAGCTGATAAAGAGCTTTTCCAAGCTTGCAGCTGCCACAGAGAAAATGCCACATCCAGGCTGAAGTGATGTTCATCCCACACATCCCCTCTTGCTCTCTGGCATGCTCCAGCAGGCTTTGGGACTCGCTGTGCATCCCAGGCCGGCGCCAGTGGCTGGGGAGCTGAGCCATGCCACGTGTGGCGGGATCACTCGCTTGGGTTTTTGACAATCTGTTTTCCAAGTCGGAAGGTCATGTGTATGTTGGTCGTGTTGCCAAGGATTCCTCCACAACAAGTCTTTTTGTTTTGTTTGACAAGGCCTCCAGTGTGCAGAGGGGCTGGACATCAATAACCTTGGTGAAAATGGGACGCCTTCCTCTCGGGGAGTTTGGGTTGGTGTGTTCTGCTGTGACCAGTGGACATATCACATGGCACAGCTCAAAGCTGCTCATCTCCTCCCTTACAGAGGTGGCCCTCTTTGGCTGTCCAGATACTTAATGGCAAACTTTGGGAGTATTTCTCCCCTCCATATGATCCATAATGTCTGTTAATAGGGATGAAGATGATGTAGTAGAGGATGAGGCCTGCAGAGCCCTGTTGATGGTCAGAGGTGGCTCTGGAGAGGACGGGACATGGTACTCTACTTGGTAGCACCTGGCTGAGAGATCCAAAGCTGGATCCCCTGACACCCTGAGGGGCCTGGGCCAGATCCTGGGGGTAGGACCACACATGAGGGCTCAGGACACCAATAGCACTGACTGTCTCTTAGTGCTCTGGGTCAAGCCAGGTCCCGTCCCTCTGCTCCACATCCCTCTTGGCACTGAAGCCGATGTTCTCACTGAGCACCTGGTCAAACCCTCACTCAAGAAACTGCAGAGCAGGGAAGGGGCAGGATCTGGCCCAGCAGGGCTTGCCAGAGGTGCTGTGCCTCCCTGCTGCTGCTGGGACAGGCCTGGTGACCATTGGTGCCACTTTGTTAATGCCGAGTGCCAGGCTCTGGAGTAGAGCTGTGTCTGCTGACCAGGGCAGTGATAGTGGGGCTGGGGAGCCTTGAGCGTGTCCCTCGGCCAGTGGGGCAGCTCCTGACACGGCTCCAGTGAGGAAGGATAGATTCAACTGCAAAAAATCCCTCCATTACAGCTGGCATGGGACCACAGCAACCTGGGCAGCTCCCAGCTCCTTCTGTAGATGAGGTGATGGAATGATCCTGTTGTTGGTGAGGTCCAGCTGCACTATGAGGATTTTAGCCCACAAGAGCACCATGGTGGTGGTGTCAGCTGCTCTCATGGCTGAATGATGGTGGAAGGAGCTGCAGGGGATGGACACAGAGCTCCCCCCCAATGCTCCAACACATCCGCCAGGTCTGGGCACACCTGGACCTGGAGCTGAGGGAGCCTGCACCCCACACTTCCAAAAGACCTCGTTAAAAATCAGCCATGGATGCCCCTTGGGCAGCAGTTCAGTGCAGGAGTGCTAGATCCAGGTGTGTGGCTATCCCATGCACAGGGCTGAACTGGTTTTGGGGTCTTTAGTTAAAAAGTCCTCTACAAAGGATTCCCCCTGGTTAATTTCCTCATAATTAATATGCCTGGCAGTGGAAATGACACATTAATTATGAAACTAAAGAGATAACAGTGCACTGTTTCAGTGCTGCACAAGCAAGGAGGAGCATTGCCTTCTTTATTCTCTGTATTTCATCTTCTAGGCAAAAAAAAGTATGAGTCTTGGGGCAGACTAAAGTCCTGTCTTCATTTCCTAGGTGAGCAAGTGACAAATCCCTCCATGAAGCCATGCTTTTTCCACCAGATCACCAACAATGCTGCATCTGCAACCCATCAGAGAAAACGTTTGGGTTTATTGGTCCCGCTCCTGGCTCCAAAAAGGCTTTTCTGTTTGGCGCTATCTTTTTATTCAAATTGTGTAAACACGAGCTCTCCTCACCCGTTTTTGGTTGGAAGCCCACTTGGTGGTTCACGTCATGGGGCACTGCAGCATCCCCAGAGCTCAGCTTGGGCGGCGCTGCCAGGAGCTGCTCCGAAATGCCCATAAAAGCAGCTTTGCAGCGATCCGATGCGTCTGAGCAAACATTTGCGCACACCTCCGAGCCCTTGTCTCTCTCAGTTAGCTTCAGCTTGTCCTCCTGGGGGAAGGCGGAGCTGGAGAAGACAAGCGGTGACGTACGGAAAGGAATTAAAGTTTGAAAGCACTCACTGCCGTCCTCAAAGCAGCTACTCCAGGCATGTGATGCTGGATGAACTCTGCAATTCCACTGCTGCTTGTCTCTGCTCTGCACCCACTGGGCCACCCAAAGTCCTGCACAGCTCCCAGGATGGGGCTACCTGCATCCTGTGATTTGGTACCCAAATGTCAGTGGTCTCCAGTACTAGTTTTTCTGCCACACCTTTTATCCTCTGCCCTTTGCGGTGTTTAGGGCTGTTGTAGCCACATGGCATTTGGTCCAATGGAAGGAACAAATCCATGGAAGGGGCTTGGAGCTCCTCTTCATCTTGGCCTTAACAAAGTGCCATCCCTGCTGTTTGGAGACAGATAGACCAAAAGAGGCTGCAGGGTGGGAGGAATGGCTGGGTAGGCCCTGTGTCAGGCAGAGATGCAGACTGGGAGAGGGGGAAGCACAGAAGGTGCTGGTGAGTGGTCAGCAAGGAACTGGGCTGGGTTAGTCTGGCCAAAAGAGGTTGAACAGGGGTCTATTTGGAGCTTACACCTCTCTAGAGGGGTAGTTACAAAGATGGTGGAGTTTCACTTTCCTTGGTAGCGGCAGCACATGATGTAACATGGGGCAGCAGCCACACATGGTGGCTTGAGCAAGTCAGGATAGGTGTTAGGGAAGACGTTTTCCCTGCTGGATGGTGCACCTTTGGGATGGACACCTGGAGAGGTGGGATCGGTCCATCCTTAGGGGTTTTCAAGGCAGGACCAACCTGACCCAGTGCTAGTGACAGTCCTGCAGGATGTTGGATTGGTGAGTTCTGAGGTCCCTTCCCACCTTTGCTATAACAAGTCTCCAGATGTTTGGGTGCTCATCCATACCAAAAGCAGCCCCAAAGCCTTCGCCTGTCTGTGGCCAGAAAGTTCTCTGAGAACTCATCTGAGGCCCTGTAAAGAGTCTTTGGTGACACCAGCACCCAGCCTACATGTGTCCGTCCCTGGTCTGAGCAGTGACAGGGTGTTGTCTGGTCTCACTGCTTGCTTGGAAATCAGTGTTCCTCCTTGTCCTGTGGTTGGTGGCCTCTTTCCAGCCAGCGTAGCAAATCCCAGTCTGGAATAATTAACCAGAAAGACTAAAAGCATGAGGCTACAGCAGCTGGAATTGGCAGAGGATGGAGGAAAGCAGCAGAGCAGTCTGGGGAGATGTGGGATCTCCTGGCCAAGGACAGGAGGAGGACAAATTGGTGCCAGTGGCAAGCAGAGGAAATCCTCCCTTCTCCATACCTCAGAAATGTCAGAAGTGGCATGGGAGCACCCTCTCTGTCCTGGGACAAGTGCCAAGGCTCCGTTGTTGTCCCAGATAAGCAGTGAGAAACAGCAAAAACAATCCATCACCTCAACCAAAGTGTGGCACTGCCTGTGATGGGCTCGGCAGGAACAGGGGCCTAAAGTGTCCCCTGTGACAACCACCATGATGCCCAAATTAAAATCCTTTCTACCCACCTTTCTACAGGTGGGTGAAGGAGGTCTGGGATCACAGAATGAGTGGGCAGGATGCATGAGCCCAGCTGGAGAGAGACATCCCTCGTTGTCACCTTAACCATCATCCTGAGCTGGTCACCTGCTTGTTTAAGAATGAAAAACAGCCCTTGCATAATGCAAAGCTGAGAAACTGTGTGAAAGCACAAGATTGTCCACAACTGGCTGTCATTTCAAGTCTCACCTTGATTTCTCAGCTTATTTCAACCTGTTTCTGTCTCAAATACTTTGTTAACCCCCTTTCTAAGACCTGCTAGACCAATCTTGTTGGTGGTGTGCACCTCACAGCTTTTACTCCTTTCCCCTGGTGAGGCTCTGCCTTTCTCATTGTTTGCAGGCAGGACAGCATGGTTGGAGCTGCTTGTGTGGGACATTATCACAGAGTTCACTGTCCACGTGTCCACCCTGATGAGGAATTGATGTGGGAAAGGTAAGTGGGTACTGAATGGGTCTCAGCATCATGTCTGCTCTTCTAACCATCCCATCTTAGTGGAGATGGTATCACAGGGACAAAGCTCTGGTGCAGCCCCTAGCCAGACTGCAGAGCCAGATGCTGTTGAGTGATACTTTAGGAGGAAAAGTGTTGGTGTAAAAATACATTGCTGTAAGGCATGGGTAAGCAAAGTCCAAACCAAAGTGTCTCCTGCTCCTGCACTGGTCACTGGTGTGACCTTGGATCACACACTTAAATCTGATCATCTCCAGGTAGAAGTGGAATCCCCAGCCAAAATCTCTGCAGAGATATCACCATTTTCTGGTGGACTGGCTCACCTGCACAAGCTGGTAGCAGTGACGGCTTCATTTGTCCCACCTTCTGTCCTTCCCTTTAAGTTCCTGGGGGGAGAAAACATCCCCTCTGTGTGCAGCTGGTTGGACCATCAAGGGCTGCATGTGTTGAAGCACATGCTGCAGTGCTTTGGAGGGGAGAGGCTACCTGGGTGTGATGTTTATGAAGATATCAAAGGGACTATGAGCCACAAGATACTGGGATGTAGGGATGCTGCTACCACATACATCTCTGAGGGGTGAGTGTGCAAGGAGGATCTCCAGCCCAACGTCATGGATTTGCCTTCAAAATAAATCAGAGTTTGTGGCCATCAGTATGGTAGTGATGTGGTGGACCCACTTTTATTGCCCCAGCGTGATGGATACATAAACTCTTCTGCTTGTGGCCAGGATTTCCCTGCTCTGGAAGAGGCAGAATGTGTCGTCTGCATGTGTGTGCAGCACTGGGGTCCTTGGAGGCCTGGTGAAAACCCGCTGCTGCTCCTGACTTCTACGTTTTTGTGCCTTCCTCCATGTGCCTCAGGCTCTGCACTCAAGGTCTGTAGAAAGTGAAATACCAAACCTAAACACAGAGAAAGTACTGTGAGGTTACACTGGGTTTTGCTCAGTTAGCACAGGAAGCAAATATTCCTGGTCTTTGTCAGGGCGGGCTCTCTTAGTATCTTTGAGGAATGGTAGGCAACTCTCTTCCTGGGAGTTATTCCTGCACAGCCTTATGGGACTGTCCCCCAGTCTTGGGGACAAAGTTATGGTGAAGGGTAGTATTCCTGAAGAGTGGAGGAAGTTCTTGCTCTGATCTCGATCTGTCTGTGCTGAACTTCATGGGTGGCTTGGAGGAGCTCTTGCTGTGGTGCTCAGAGCTGGAATGTGAAGTCTTTCCAAAACCCTTCTGTAGGACAGCATTTTAAATAAATAAATTGGGGTTTTTTAGTCAAAAAGTGGGAGTTTTCTCTCCTCTTGCGGAACCTGGCAGGGATCAGGGTCTCTGGCTTAGCAGCTCATTACAAAGCCTTGAAAAAAGAAGTGGTCACTTTGCCGCTGTGTGAGGACTCCATACACAAACCCTCTGTGCTGCATGCAAACAGCTGCTGCTGCTAAAAGCCATAACCTAGAAAGCAGGGGAACATGAAGCTGATGCTCCCAGGAGGATGTTTCATCCCCTCCAATACACCTCCTGTGATGGAATTACTTGGCCCCACATGCACTTGGCTGTGGGCACCATCTCGGTGAGGGTGTTTTCTGTGTTGCCTTTCTGGTGCCAGACTCAGAGTGGCATGGCTTGTGCTGGATGGTGCTTGTGCATGGGCATGGCTGAGTTTGGGGTTACATTTTCACAGGGTGCTTCTCTGTAGCCAGGTGGCAAATGGAGTCAGAGGCTGGGGCTTGAACAGGGCAGTGGACCCAGGTGTGGTGGGAACTCAGCTGTGGTTACTCCCAGCTAGGCTCACACCTCTTTACAACATTCACGTGAGCAAAACAATATATCCCTGAGCTCCTGCTGGAATGAAACTGTCACTCAGAGCCAGGTGTGGACTCAGTTTGACTTTGAAGTGACATTCAGTACCGTGGGGACAGCACAGGTGTCTCCAGCCAGGCCAGTGGAGGACAGGGAACACACTTGGCTTTTGCAGTGCAAAGGGGCCGTGGGACCCCCAGGGCAGGGCTGTTGTTTCCCCTCTTTCACCTGGCCTCGGTGCTGGGGAAGCAGCACGGGCTGGGCAGAAGAAATGCTGGTTAAGATAACAGGGTTCAGATCCCTGGACATCTCTCATTTGGCAGGTTGACCTAAGCTCTTGGGGTTTTACACTTAAATCTCACATAGGGACCAAGCTGGGGCATGCAGTATGGAGGAATGTTTATGTATTCCATTTTCTGCTCATGTTATCCAACTGCAGGCGGTGCTTTAGGATGTAGCCAATTGGGCACCCATGTGGGCAGGAAGAAAGGAAAGAAGATGGATAATGAGGGTGGTGAGGCCCTGGCACAGGGTGCCCAGAGAAGCTGTGGCTGCCCCATCCCTGGAAATGTCCAAGGCCAGGTTGGATGGGGCTTGGAGCAACCTGGGATTGTGGAAGGTGTCCCTGCCCATGGCAGGGGGGTTGAATGAGATGAAATTTAAGGTCCCTTCCTACCCACACCAAGCACAGATTCCATGATTCTATGCCTCAACCCTGCTCCTCCTCCCACGCCCAAGAACAGGGCTTTGCACGGGGCACACATCGATGTCTGTGAGGATGGTTGTGGGGTCGCCCAGGCAGGAGGAACCAGGCTTTGTCCCCAGGGGACCGGGGATGCTGTCAGGGCAGGTTTGGGGATGCTCTCCTGAGGCTCAGGGCCGCTGTCCCGGAGTTACAGCATGCCGTCCTGAGCTCCCAGGGCTGCTGTTCTTGGGGCTCGGGGCTCTCATCGGGGGTCACAAATATGCCGTCCCGGGGCTCTCGGACCCCCGCGGGGCTGAGCCACATCTCCCCGTCCCGGGGATGCGCGGAGGGAACGGCATGGCTCGCCGCGAGATCAGAGCCCGGCGGGCCCTTTAAGAAAGTCGAAACCCGAAAGTTCATCAAAGTTGACAAAGTTTTTCGTGGAAAGGAGGGGAAAAAATAATTAAAATAACTCTAGCCCAACAACAAAAAAAAACCTCCCCGCAGTCCCGGGGGGCCGGGCCGGGCCGGGCCGGGATTGGCGGCGGCGGCCGGGGGCGGCCCCGGGCGGGGCAGGCGGGCGGGTCCCGGCCCCGCTGCTCGGTGCGCGGTGGCGGCACCGGGAGCGGCGGCTGGGGCTGGGGCGCGTCGGCCCCGCAGCTGCGGCTCGTTGCGCTCCGCTCGGCCCCGCTCCGCCCGGCCCGGCCCTTAACAGCGGCGCCGTCCCGGGACGCCGTATGTGAGCCGGGAGGGCAGCGCCGTACCGCCCCGCACCGCCCCGCACCGCCCCCGCGCACCAGCACCACACCGGCACCCCGGCTCGGCCCCGCGGAGCTCCGGAGCAGCCGGCACCACCCCCCGCCCCGGCACCCCACCATGAGCAACCTCAACAAGGACACCGAGCACACCAACAGCGGCGGCACCGTCGAGGAGGAGGTGGGCGCCGGGCTGGGGATGGGAGAAGGGGCGGCGGAGAACTGCGAGAGGCGGCGGCACTGGGACACCGAAGTGGCTGGGGATCGGGGATGGGGCTGGGGCTGGGTCGCGACGGCGGCGGAGAACGGGGAGCGGCGGCGGGACCAGGGACGGGGTGGCGGGGATGGAACGCCAGGGTGTCGGGGGACGGCGGGTGGAGCGCAGCGTCGTCGGGGAACCGGGGCTGGGGTATTGGGGATGAAGCAGAGCGGTATCGGGGACCGCGGAGGCGGCACCGAGGCGTCGGGGAAGCCGGGAAGGAGCGTAGCGCCTCTTTTGGGGAATAGAGGACCTGGTGTCAGGGTTGGATCCCCGGGTCGTCGGGGAACCGGAGCCCAGATGCCGGGGCTGCTGCGGGCTGAGAAGCTGGGGCCAGGCTTTGGGAGCCAGAATACGGAGGTGTTGGCGAGTTGGTGCTGGAGTCCCCGGGTCGCCCCGAGGAGCGGCTGGGGCTGGGCAGGGCGAGTCCCCTGCTCAGCCCGGTGTCCCTGTAGCCCTGAGGGGCAGAGGGCTGGCAGGTCCCTGCTCAATTCAGCGCAGCCGGTGCCCGTGGGCATGGTGTCCTGTTGCCACGTCCCTGTAGCTGGAGGGCTTCTGGATCCAGCACCGTTCTGCCCGTGTGGGCTGCAAGGGAGACACTTGGACAATAGTGGAGGAGCCCCTGCCCTGTGTCTGCTGGCAGCCTGGCTGGGGCTGGAGGATTGAGCTGACCTGCTGGCAGACCCTTCCCTCAGATGCCACTGCAAACTAGAGCCTGGTGCTGCTGGATTCAGGGCTGGGAAGGCTAGTAAGGTTCGGTTGGGCTGTCTGTAGTCACATGCCAGAGCTTGCAGCCCTCTACATTTGCACTTTGGCTGTTGGAGCCATTGGCTTGATGTCATTACTGCACCCCCCGAGCAGGTATTGCCATAATGGTTACTAGCTGCCCTCCATCTTGGAGAGGGCTCTGGAATATGCCTGGCCTTGGAAACGTTTTGCTGCAGTCCTCCGCGCCTGGCCCTCAGGACTGGGGAGGTGCTCAGTCCCCTCCCCTTGCTGTCCTCCGTGCGCTCTCGCCGCCGCAACATGGCGCCTGGCTTGTTCCACCACCCACCGGGGCAGCGCGGGCCTGGTGCGCCAGCTGACTTGGGGCTGTCACATCCCCTGGGCTTCAGCCCCGGCGAGGGTGACCCGAGTAATGGGGTGGAATGGATTGGCAGGTGGTGGCTGTAGCGATTCTGTCCGCAGTGTGGAGCAGGGCATAGGTGACGTGCTGATGCAACGGGATGTGGATGCTGCGGGTGAGATGTCCCAGCGTCACCGGGTGTCACTGGTGTGGGTGGGCTGAGAGCCTGAGCACCTGGGGAGCACACCTGTGCTGCTCCCAGTGGAGGGAGGTTTGGTATCTGGGGGTTTCACAGGCTGTGCATGCGTGTGCAGAAGATTCTATGCAGCTCCTCAATCCAATTATTCACTGGCCCGCAAAGCTCTTTGAGGTTGGTGCCACTTGGTGCATCCCATCCCAGTGGTGTTGCTCCAGCTGGTCTGGTGCCTCACAGGTGGTGGTCAGGTGACCTCCTGATGCTGGGCAAGAGCTGGTCTGTTCCCCACTGCCGGGTGATTGTTTGGCAAAGTGGGTGCTGGAGTGTTTCAGGAAATCCTCACCCTCTGGAGATGCTGGTCCTCCCATGAGTGGAGCTTGATGGCTGGAAAACTGAGTTAAAGATGGCATCCCTGGGGAGCGTGCAGGGGTTGGACAGAAGGGGCTCCTGCTCTCCAGTGTGCAGCCTCCAGGAGCATGCGGGGAGGGGCATGGTCTGTCCACCCTGTTAGATGGTCTGTGGCCTTGCTGGGTGTGTCTGTCACCCTGCACCCAGGGCTGCAGCAAAAGACCCGCCATCTGGGTTAGGCTGGGACTTGTTGGGGGTTATTGTCCCAGTCCCTGGTGGGATTGCTGTTGGAAAGTCCTTTATCCACCAGAATCCAACAGGAATAATGCTGTGAGTGGTGAGCACAGTTTGGGCTCCATGGTGGCTACCCTGAGCCCACTCTGAATGCTTGTTTTTCCAGTACCTCCTGTCTGACCAGGAGCTAGTTATTCCTCACTGCAGAGGCTAGTGGAGGTATAAGGAGTGACCTTGTATTCTTGATCCCAGCATGGTCTGGGGGCCTGAATTCTTGCCTAGAAGCTCCCCTTGATACAGAGCGATAAATACATTCGGTGCAAAGTGGAATCCTTCAGTCCCAATATATACAGGAGGGTGTGCTGGAATATTTTCCCACACTGCATGGATAACACTGCCAGATCCTGGCGCTGAGGACACTCCTCCACCCCCTCCCCACTCCCCCCCACCATGCGCCTCCTTCACTGCCTCCCCAAACGTTTGCAGAAGGGCACCGTGTGCCCCAGATACAGCGGGGCGAAGCTCCCAAATTCAGCCTTTCCCTTTATCTTATCTGTGAGCCCCTGGATCTCGCAGCCGCTTCCTGGCTGGTGACATGCGGAGGACAGGAATGCCTCTCGCTCCTCTCGAGGTCGTTAACGGGAATGTTAAACAAACAGGGCCTAATGTCAGTCCCTGCTGTTCCTCACCAGACACCTCCCCAAACGCGATCCCTCCCCACTTGCTGCTATCTTCTGTTTAATTTTCCAGGCAGCCACCAATCTGCGTGGCTGCATCTCTCCTGGCAGTCCCAAAGGGTAGTGTGGGACAGGCAGCTGCCTAGGTGCTGCACTCCCACCCCTATGGCAGGCAGAGCTTTTTTCAGCAGCTGGAGAAGCTCTCATGCTTCTCATGGACACTGGGTGTCGTGTCCATGGCTGCATAGCAATAAAACCCTGTGTGTTCGCCCTGCTCTGATGCTGCCTGATGCAGACATGTTGGTTCTACTCTAGAAATTGGTTCTTGCTCTCCTGAGCGGGCACTGGGAAGTTGTAGGTCTACTGGGTGCAGGAGGAATCTGGAGCTGGCTGTGTAGATGCTCAAACTGGCAGTTGCAGTCTGTGGTTATCCTGTGCATCCTCTTGGCTGGTCTGAAGGGCCTCTTTGCAGCTTCATGGCTGGTGGCTGCTGCTCTTGAGGTAGAGCTTGGGGATCCCAGACTGCTGAAGGCATTAAGGGCAGCCCAGAGGACCTGGCTAAGCTCTGCCAGAGAGAAAATCTTAGGAAGAAATATTTCCATGTGACAGGGTGGAGCCCTGGCACAGGTTGCACACAGAATCTGTGGCTGCCCCATCCCTGGAAGTGTTCAAGGCCAAGTGGGATGGGGCTTGGAGCAACCTGGTCTAGTGGAAGGTGTCCCTGCCCATGGCAAGGGGTGGAATGGGATGGTCTTTAAGGTCCCTTTTAAATCAAATAATGTAATTCTGTGATCTTCCCTGTTGGGCCATGGAAGGCTGCAGGTTAGAAAACTCAGTGTTGGAGAGGCAGAAGACTTGGCTTCCATACAACCTCCCCAGTAGCAAGTCCTACATCCCTTTTTCCTTAGCTGCTGCACTCCAGGGCTGCCGGAACTGCCTGGGAATGCTGCTGGTGAGTGGGCTGTGTTATGTGCTGGATGTCTGTAGCACTTCATGGACTGGTGCCAGGCATCTCTTGACTTCTGTAATCTCTGCTTGAGTGGACCTAGATACCTCGTGCATGTGTGGATTCCAGCTCTACAGCTGCAAACAAATAAGGTTAGTGTAAGTTCTGGGAGTCAAATATCTCCTCTGATGCTGCTTTTCACTATGAGGAACATGAAGCTGTAGTAGTTACAGTCACCACTCGCTAATCGTCTTGCACTTGGCCTGGCTGAAGCAGGACGGTGCCTCAGAGCTGTTTTCATGCATCCTAAAAGTCCCCTAAGTGTTAGATGCAGCTTTCTGTCAGTGACAGATTGTTGGCTGAGCAGACACCCTGGAGTCACCACGCACACAGGGGTTCTGGGAACTGATGTGTTCCCAGACATCCTCTTGGTCTTGAGTTGAGCACTGAGTTGCTCTGACAGGAGGAGGGATGTGGGAATCTCCCCATTATCTCCTTGTGTCCTGGTGCCTGTGAATACCCTCTGAAGGAGCTTCCTCCTCCTTTCTCACTCTTTCAAATCTAAATTTCTTAGACATGAGTCTGAGCGTCGACATCCCAACTAACTAGTCCCCGGGATGGAGTAATTTCTTTCTCCTGCCAGCTGGGCTATTAAATCAGATCCAGCTTCAGAAATGAATCTTCCTCCTTGGCTAATCTGAGGAGCTGCTGAGCAGGACTTTCCCTCCTTAGCCTCAGAATTAATGGATTTTTTGGTGGTGTCTGTGGAAGTTAGGAAGGGCCAAACTCAGTGGTTCCCTTTCTAGGTCTCTGCTTTTCCCTCACCAAAGCAGGAAGGATGCCCTTTGAGATGTCTGGGAGGTAGCTAAGAGTAATTCAGGCTTTGTTGTCCTTCCTTGTAGCTCTGCTTGAGGATCTGGCACTGTAGGAATTCAAGACTCGTGCTGAAACTAATGTGGAAGATTGTGGAGTGAAAGGTCCTTTGAGTTTGCTGGTCTTGGCCATGCCAAATCATGGAGCTCTGTCTGAAATAAAGGCTTCAGCTTGAAGCTTCACTGTGGCATGACTGTAGAAGTGAGGTGTTTAGACCTTGCTACAATACTCGGCATCTTCCTGAACCTTGTGGGATAGTGGAAACCAAGTTCCTCCTATGTGCCTGGCCCTGTGAAGGGACCTGATGAGGGGCAGGGCAGTGGGGGACTGCTCCGACTCTGGAGCTGCTGAACCTGGCCCATACCGAGATGTGATCCTGAGCCAGGCAGCACATCTGATGAGGAGGAAGTAGTGGCACCAGGTGACCCTGCTCTTGGCACGGCAGAAGTGGGTGCTACAGGCTTGGCAAGGATGCTATGGCCACTGCCCCATAGGGTCATGGGTGCTGAGATGGCTGGAAACCTGAGGGCCCAGTGGGTGGTCTTACCCTTGTGGAGGTTCTCCAGCCCTGCTGCACAGCCCAGGAGAAGCTGTGGAAATGTTTGACCTCCCAGTCTGGGGTGGTGCCTGCCCTCCTGTGCTGCAGGTGGTGACCGGTTCTTGCATTGCTGTGGGGTCAGTTGTGGTGTGTGTCTGTAGGTCAGAAGCTGTTGGCCTGGGGATGTCTTCCAAGGACAGGAGGCCTATGTCTCCCTCAATGTGTAACTGCCCTGGCTCACCTGAAGTGCAGCATGAGCCATGGACTGGGAGAGAGCTGCCAGAGGGCATGTTGTGGGTTCAGGTTGGCACTTTTGGTCCATATTTTGGTAGCACAGCCCTTCCCTATGTTCTAGTGGCGCTGTCTTGCTAAGAACTGGACTGATGCAGTGTTGGCTTAGTCCTGTGGGTGTTTGTCATCCTCCCGGTGTCCCCAAAGGTCTCTCTGTGTTGGAGGTGACACTCCAATAACTGCTGTCCACAGTGAAGAGCTGCTGGAGAGCTGAAAGCTCACATCACCTGAATTTTATGGAGTACTTGCTTGTTGGGCTGTGGAGGGACCTGACATGCTGCATGGAGCTGGAGCATGGCCAATGGTGTGCTGCTCCAAATTGGGTTGATTTGAGGAGAGATTCCTCTGTCTCTGGATGTGTTCTGGGAGGCATGGGACTGAAAAGTGCCCAGGAATCATTGTGTGGTGGGGTGGAGCAGATACAGATGTACTCAATGAAAGATCTGAGGTAAGAACATCTCTTGTGAGGGTCCTGCCAGTGTCTACCATGGGGAGGAACCCGTTTCACCACTGTCTCCTGCCTGGAGAGCAGGTGCCTGGGTGTGGGCAGGAAAAGCTGTCCATAGCAGGTAAAGTCTGTGGCTCCAGCCGATGGTGACAGGTGTCTGTGGGTCCCCAACACCAGAGTGGCAGGTGAGTGTGTCTGAAGCCCAGGGCTTAGTGTGGTGGCTGGGTAGGGGCAGCGTGGATGTGAGTGTCCTTCAGCATGTTGGCTGTGGCACTCATGCCAGTCCCTTCTGGCTTAGTGGACCTCTTGGCAAGGTGAAAGGTGATGAATGCAACCTGAGGGTGCTCAGCCGGCCCCTCCCTGTGCTGGGGAGCTGCCCTGTTGGACAGTAATCTCTTGGGGATTGTGGGGCTACCTTTCCAAATGTTTCATCAGCTTTGAGCCCCTGTTGTGGCCCAAACCCATCTTGGTGCTGTTCTTTTTGTGAGAGGCTGCAGAGACAGAGGTGACGGGACTTGATAGCAGGAGCAAGCATCCATGGCACAGCCACACCAGCAGTTCCTCTGCCAGGCCCAATGTCTATTCTTGGGTGCTGTCCTCTTGTGCCTGGACTTATCAGCTCCCATGTGCTTCCTGCTCTCCCGGAGTGGGGCTGGTGCCTCTCCCTGCTTCCCCCGTGGGGGAGTGTCTTCCTCCCCTGACCACAGGCTGAGCCCCACTGACATCCCCTGCCTGATGTGGGGGAAGAGCAGTGCTGGGGAGAGGCTGCTCTGGCTATGAGCAGTGTGGAACACCACAGCCTTGGGGACAAAATGCTGGTGCACTTGGGTTGGTTTGTGGTCAGCCTTCTTCCATCTGGGCCAGCGGGATGTTGGTCCTCTTGTGCCTGTCATGCAAACGGCTGTTTTCGGAGGGAAATGCCTGAAGCCTGCCTTGCTTCAAGTGCTGGGGGAGGTCCAAGGCCCTCTTTCCCCTCTAGGGATGGATGAACATCTCTCCAGTGGGTGGGAAGCTCTGGGTTTCCTGGTTGGGGCGGCTCCTGGCCTGATCCTTTGCCGGGGCTCAGTGCGATCCTGCCTGAGGACACCGGAGCTCTGCTAGGGCTGGCAGGGCAACAGCCCCTGGCTTTTGCCACTTCTCTTCTGAGTGGTGGAGGGGAAACTGAGGCATGGAGCAGTGAACTAGCCAGTTGCAAGCCCCTTCTCTCGGGATTTTTGCCCCGTGGTGTGGAGGCTGCCCTGCTTGCCTGTTGAGCTATCCCTCGTATAGACCACACATTCCCCTCTCTCCCAGTTTTCTCCTCCCTTGCGGTTCCTGGGACTTTGTGCTGAGGTCCAAAGCAACCCCGGGTTGCAATGGCAGGACTCTGCAGCCCCACGGCCCGTGTGAGACACCGAGAGGAGGATCCTGTCCCATTTTTCAGCCCCGACACTGGACTCTGTGTGTTCCCCTCCCCGCAGCCCTGTTGTGCAAGCTCGCCGCCCCATTCCGCTCCCGTGCCTTATAAGTCCCGGCTCCGGGGGCAGCCGCAGCCTCGCCGCATTCCAGCGGTCTCGCGTCAAGTGGCCCTGGCTGCATCGCAGTGGCCAGGACCGGGGCTCTGTGTCCCCCTCTGGCCTCGCTGGTGACCCCGGATACCAGGGAGGCACCCCACTGAGATGCTCTCCAATGGGAAAAGCTGTGGTCCATATCCCTGAGCTCCTGGCACAACAGAGTGGCTGTCAGGAGTGGAAAGTGCCTTTGAGATGCTGTGGCAGAGCTTGTCCCTGTCCTCAGCAGGATGGCGTGGGGCAGGATGGCGTGGGGCTGGTGGCATAGGAAGAAGGCTCCGTGGACATATTGGTGTGAACTAGTGGGAAATGGCTAGTTTCTAGGAAAAACTGGCATGGGACTGGGGTGGCTTCCTGGAGAGGGGGAAGGTCCAACAGCACAATGTGAAGGAGGCATTAGAGCACATTCCCGCTGTAATTATGCTCAGGTGTCTCTGAGCCACTGCTGGTAAAGGCTTGCGTGCTGTAGCAATATGGATCCAGGACCAGGCCAGTTTTGGGGGGCTGGAGTAACCCAAACTGTTACTGTGGGTGATGTAGTTAAAGGGCTGATCTCTCCAAAGGGAACAGTCGGCCTTGCTGGCTCCAGGAGGGGGATTTGGAGCAGTCTTCTAATAAAAAAAAACCCAGTCACTGCAGCCTCAGGGGGTGGGTACCTGTGCCCTTGCATCAGACACTTCTGACATAACTCGACCCTTTTTGGGCTGCAGGGCAGCTCAGAACTCTCTTTTGAGAGCTCTTACTCCAAAGCAGCTGTGACCAGGAGCAGTGGGAGCTGTGCTGCTCTCCTGGGAGTACTGGGGCTGTGGTAGCACAAGGCAGGTGCTGCTGCTTGGCTCTCTTGCAGCCTTGGTGTGAAGCTCCTGGCTGTGCTGGCCCAAGGTGTGTGTCTCTGGGGCAATGCAGCTGTGCAAGGACTGACACTGAGAACTCAAGTGCTAAATGGTTTGTCCGTGTCCCTCCTCCCCCTGCATGGGAAGCTATGCTGGGATCCTCCCTCTCTAAGAGATGGCCTAGATGGTCTTGTCCCTCCTGGCATGAATCCTGTTTTCCATGGCTCTCCTCCATCTCTGTCAGGTGTTTGGACTGAGGACATCCCCAGAGGGGCAGGGATGGGGAAGGGAGACTGTTTTCTCAAGGGCCTGCAGCTGTGTGACTCTATTGGGCTATCCTAGGTGGGAGCTGTTCCCTGCCCTGCTTCCCCCCGTGCACATGTGTCCAGTTCAGATCAGTCCTGGGTGGGATGTGACTGCTTTCACCTGGCATCAGAGCCTAAGAATGAGCAGAAGAACATGGTATTCCTGGAGATTTGCTCCTGCTGGATGTCTGGACATGTAGTTTGGCCCAGGCAGTTCTTGATCCAGCCCTGGATGGATATTTTTGATGGTATTTTGGTTTGGTTTGGTGGTTTTTGTCCTGTGCCTTTTCCAGATGCACTTTGGGGAAGCTGGATTTGGTGTTTGGTGGCGTGGACTTGAAGTAGGGCATCTTTTAGCAGAAGTTATCCTGTCATGGCATGTTGAGTGTGAGGTCTAGATGCCTGGATTTGTCAGCCCTGGGTGGTACTACTGGGCTCTCAAAGCCTGCAGGACTTGAGCTGACTAAAGAATCCCAGTTTGGTTAATCCACTGGAAGATGCTTATCTAGACCCTCTTGCCTTCATCTACAGCTTCCTCACTTTTGGGAGCAGGGGAAGAGGCTGGACCAGGTTGCCCACAGTGCACAGGAGGCTCAGATTGGTGAGCTGCCTCCTGCTTTTCTCCTGTGGGGTAACCTAAATCTCCTTTGCTTTATGCCTGGTGTTGGAAGTGAGCTCCCTCTGGCTTAGCTCACTCTGTGCCGTGAAAATACTGCTCAGGTCTCTCACCAGCCTCACCCTCCCTTCACTGAATAACTTGGTCTCCCTCTTTCCTTACCCTTCTCTAGATCACATATGGATGTGTTGAATTGCAGAGATCTTGTAAAACCAACTGCTTGGTCTTGTCGCTTCCAACAAACTGTTCTGAGCAGGGACTTCCTTAGTTTGTCTTGAGACCCTCTTTGGAGAGATTGGCTGGTGGCATTTGGAATTGCCCAGGCTTTGGAGCAATGGTGGCCCTTGCTGGGTGCTGTGGCTTGGCTTTCCGATGTCTTTTCAATGCTGTGGATGGTGACAAACAGGACATGGAGGTCAAGGGAAACTTCTGGCCAGCGAGAGATTTCTTGCTCCTGTCCTTGGCAGCAACTTATGGAGCTGGCACTGGGAGTCTTTTACCTCTGAGAAAGAGCTTTCCTGGGCACCTGCCTTGCTCTACTCAGGCTGATGTGAGGGCTCCAGCTCTGGCTCTCCCTTCCCTGAGCCACTACACATCTTCCATCCTGTCACGCCTGTCGCAAGGACTTACCAAGTGACGCATCACGGGGCCATTTAGAGACCCAACAGGGATGCAGATTTCTATCTGCTTGGAAGAAAAATCCATTCTGGGGGCTGAGTGCACTTGGATCCTGAAATATTGAAAAGGGACAATGCTTTCACATGGCTGAGGCACATGTGTACCACCACTCTGCAGTTCTCCCCTGCAAGAGATAGCCGTGGGTCTTCTGGGAACACACTGTGAGCGCTCTGTGGAGCTCGTGCTGAAGTGCAAGCGCTGAGGACTTTGAGGCAGCCAGAAAGCCAAGAAACAATGACATTGTCCCCTCTGTCCAGGCATGGGGTGGCCTTGGAGTGGTGCCTTAAAGCATCGGATGTGGAGTGGGATGGTTGGGGAGCCTGTCAGACTGAGCCTGGGCTTGGAAGATATTCCTGGAGTGCTCCACATGGCTTTCTGCTTCCCAAGGCAGGGCAAAGCAAGAGTGTGTGGTAGAGCCCATCCATATTGAAGGGCTGGGGGAGGGGATGGGAAGGGTGCTCTGGTTCTGCTCCTGAGCTGTGCTGGGCCAGAGAAGAGCTCCTCACACTAATGTCATGGGGGACAGTGGCAGCCCTAAGTCTCAGCATGCACAAGAGAGCAGGAGCACCCCAAGCCTTTCACAATCACTGTTCATTCTGAGGGGCTTTATCCTGGGAAGGGTGTTTTTCTGCCTTGGCAGGACTGTCCTGGGCACAGGAGGGGAGTTTTCTTCTGTAAGAGAAACGTCCTTGTATGGTGTAGTCTCTATCTGGCTGCCCCCAAAGAACTACAGAGGCAGGGGCTCCTGTGTTTCCAGGTCTGCCTGCAGCCCAGGAGCAGGGCAAGCATATGCTGCTTAGTTTGGTGGTAAAAACGGTTTTGGATACAGCCCACTCTGTCTGGAGAAGGGGAAATGGCTTAGCAAAACAAAAAGGAGCAGAGCCCTTCTGCCCTGCAAACATAATGGGGTCACGCTGTGCTGGAATCAGGCCAGGAGATGAGTTCTGGCTTGGGGCTCCTGCTCCTTGTTAATAATGACAAGCGTCTTCATGACTTTGCTTGTGCATAACTTCCATTTCCAGCTCTGTGCTGATTTACAAGAAGCCTCTGCAGCTTCATGGTGCTGCTTCCTATGAAAACAGTCTGCCAGCCAGTGTGCAGGGAGAAGGTGCTTATGATGAGTCTGACTGTTGAGCAGAATGCTCCCAGGCCATGAGCCTTCAGCACTTTCTTCTTCCTGGTTATTCAAGTGAACTATTATCTATAATTTAATGGATTATCTATTGCAATCCTCCCTTGGCACTGTATTTTTTGCTTTGACATGAGTGTGTTTGGACTTGGTCCATGACTTGAACAGCCTGGGAAGAGCAAATGCCTACAGGGGTTTGGCCCAGCACAGCTGCTCTTGGCTGGGCACAACAGAATAACTGAGAGTGGGTTTGGGAGCAACTTCTGAAGGGTCTGAGGTGTGCTGGGGAGGGAGCTGGGATGGGCCCAGAAATCTTCCTGCAGTGTTGTTCTGGGGCTGTTGCAGAAGTCAAAAGCTACAAGTGGGGCAGTGAGGTGTTTCTCAAAATTGAGGGCTGTCTTTGAATTGGTGATGGAATTAAAGTGCCAGGGTAGGTTGAGGAGAGGAGATCTAGTATGCGATCTGTAGAAAGATCTGGAGAGAACTGGGGTTTGTACTCGTCCCTTTGGACCTTTGGGATGCATCAAACTTAGTTCTCGTGGCAGTCTGTGGCCTTTTCCCGTTCAGGCATCAAGGTCCTGTCAGGCTGCGGGGTTGGTGTCCATGCCTTCATCAACCCAGGCCATGATGCCAGGGACTGAATTTTTGCAAAGGCATCAATCCTTTGAGGTGGAGGTCAAAGGCCTAGGTGTGTTTTATCCTGGACAGCACTCCCCTAATGCAGGGGAAGGGTTAGTGGACCTTTGATGCAAGGTGTCCTGTTCTTACTGCACTTAATCTTCTGAGCTGTGCTCTGTGCTCCTGCTTGGGCACCAAACATCTCCTTTCAGTACAGCTGGTTGGCCTCTCCCCTAGGTACGGACGCTGTTTGTCAGTGGCCTTCCTGTGGATATCAAACCCAGAGAGCTCTACCTTCTCTTCCGGCCATTCAAGGTAAGAAGGTCTTCAGATCTGGTTTTTGGAGGGAAAGATGCTGTTTGTGGATGACCTAGCACCAAAGGTCTGTCAGGAGAAGTAGGGATGACATGGGAACCTGAAGCCAGCATGGGATCCCATGACTTGTGCTCAACTGGGAACCTCCAGCTGGAGCCTGCTACTGTAATCGTGCTGTCTCTAAGCTGGATGAAACCTGCTTGGTCAGCCCTGCTGCTCAGCTGGACCAGCCCTTCCTTGAGGATGTGTCCTCATCCCCCAAACTCTCCATTCTTCTCTAATAACCACCTAGGCTGTCTCAGGGGATCTGGGGTTCCCTTGTCTGCACTCCTCTAGCACAGGGAGGGTGCTCTGCTTTCTCTAGGCACTAGCCAGGGCAGGGTGCTCATCTTTGTAGCTGGAGGAAGAGCTAGAAAATGGAATTCCTTCCCAAAGGGCCAGGATGGAAGAGCTAAAATTCCTGCTCTGCCCCCAGTCTTCTCTACTGGTGGAAGTGTTATTGTCCCTGTTTCTACTGTGGCCCCTGCCCTCTGGAGGGCTTGGTGCTACAGGAGCTCCTGGAGCTGTTGTGTTGTGTCTTGGTTGTAGCACGGCCTCTTCAGGAGCCTGACACTGACTTGCTTTCTTCTCTCCTGCAGGGTTATGAGGGGTCACTAATCAAGCTGACTTCAAAGCAGGTACCTCCTTCCAACCTGTGTATTTTTGGCTTTTGCTAGCAAACTGGACGTGCCAGGAGGGGAGAGGGGAAAGATCCCATTTCCCTGTGTAATGCACTGTCTGGGCCAGCACCAGCTACACAGAGGGGTCCTACTGACCCAGCATGTTCTGAATGTCTCCATGTCTTCTCCTGCTGCCCTGGGTGAGACCTGAGGCTTCAGCCTCAAACCTTGTGCTGCCATCAGCCTTCCCCACTCCCATGCTGATCAAGGCAGGGGTAGCCATGCTGGGGGCTTGTCAGGGTGAGCGGTGTCCCCACACATAAGAGTGCCAAAACATTTGCAGTGGGAGCAGATGCAGAGCAGGAATCCTCAGCCAATGACCCAAGCTCTGCTTGAAGCCCCTGTGCAGCTTAGGATGGTCTCTTCTGCTGGTTGTCTGGGGCAGAGGGGGTGGCAAGGCAGCCTGAGGAGCTGGAAGAATCTTCCAAACTGAAATCGGTGTTGTTTCTTTTAGCCAGTGGGTTTTGTGACCTTTGATAGCCGGGCTGGCGCTGAAGCAGCGAAGAACGCCTTGAATGTGAGTATCCAAAGTGCTGGGGGGCTGAAGGGACTGAGGGCCACTTGCTTTGCTGGACCCAGAGCTGAGGGCAGAGACAGGGCAGGGTCATCTACCAGCTGTGCCCTGAACTATGGAAGAGAAATGATTCTGCAGCATCCCACCAGGGAAGCAGGAGAGCTGTTCAAGGCTGATATCAGCTTGGGCAAATAGATGCAAGCTGTCTCTATGTAATTTTTGACCACTGGAAGACAGCTCTGAGGGCCTCTGAGGCTGTGGGGACCTGCTGTGACTCAAAATATCTTGAAAATGGTCAGCATGGAAAAACACCCAAAATGATCCCCATCCTGCAGGAGTGTTGGTGGGATCTGGTCAGCAAGACATGGTTCTGCTGTGCTGTAGACCTTGCCTTGGGTTTTTTGACCCCTGCTAGTGCCTCTGCTCAGGCTGGCAGAAGGTGTAGTGGCACCACAGATGGGAGCTCCCACACAGGTGGGGGTTATTCTTACTCCACTATAGACAGTTACCCCAGCTTCAGCAGGCAGACCTTTCCTGAGCCGTGTTGGTCGCCATCCCTGCGGTAGTGGTTGGTGAACTGCACATAAGAAGCAGAACTGTGTCCCTCATGTTGGAAACAGTGATCCTGGGTCTAACATTGGTCCTGGCCAGCTAAATGTAAAAATAAAAGCACGTGGGAACTTGAGTGTTGCAGTGAGGTGACAAAAATCTGGGCATGTGACTGCAGTGTGGTGGCCTTGGTTCCTCAGTTGGCTTTGCTCCATGAATAACCACAGCCTGTGCTTGGACTGGAGCTTCACCTCTGGGAAACCCCTGTGCTCTCTCCTGTGACAGGGCATCCGCTTCGACCCTGAGAACCCCCAGACCTTGCGGTTAGAATTTGCTAAAGCCAACACAAAGATGGCCAAGAGCAAGCTGATGGCCACACCGAACCCCACCAACATCCACCCTGCCTTGGGTGCACATTTCATTGCACGGGACCCCTGTGAGTATGCTGGGAGGGGCTTGGAGGTCATGGCTCCAACCTGAGAGATGACATGCCCAACTCTGTGAGAGCTGCCACAGTGGAAAGGAACCCAGACCCGCCTCTGCTCTGCCTGAAATCTGCCTGGGGCAGGGAGGCCAGCAGGATGTTGGAGCCACAGGAGAATAACAGGCATCTGGCCAACACAGAACTATTGAGACATGAAAGTTGAATTTGGTAGCTCAAGTGATACTATAAATCTTTTAAAGCATCCCTAAATGTGAAGCATAAAGGATGAGTCCTGTGCCATCACCCTCTATGTAGCCTGGTGGGCTGAGTAGCCCCACTGAGGCTTATGGGGTGACCTGTAATGTGGCTCTGAGCCCCCTGTCTGGCATCCTGTGGCACCACCCCTCTGCTGCCTGTGTGGACCAGTCTGACTAAAGCCCATGTGAGGCTGTAATGCAACACATTCCTGGGTTCTCCTGTCAAGGCTGGGAGGCTGGAGGAGCAGCTGTGCACACAGGTTTTATACCTCATCAAGATGGCAGTGCGAAGCTTTAGCCTGGGGGGAGGAATCCGGAGTCTGTCCCCAAAGCAGGCTGTTGGGGCCGGTACTGGGACTGTCCCCTTGTCTCCTCCTTCTGTCTAGATGACCTGACTGGAGCGGCTCTCATCCCAGCGTCCCCGGAAGCGTGGGCTCCCTACCCACTGTACACCACGGAGCTGACCCCTGCCATCCCCCACGCCGCCTTCACGTACCCGGCGGCTGCTGCTGCGGCCGCCGCTCTTCACGCTCAGGTGAGTCGCTCCCCACCTCCCGTGCCAGGGCTGGGCCCTCCTATCTCCCTGCCGCGGTGCTCTCATTCTCGCGGTCTCCGCTTGGCCGGTTCGACCCTGGCCTCTGCACCTTGGCTCCTGGGCAGAGCCTGCTCCCGGCTGCAGGGCAGGGGCACCCAGCCCCGACCAGCCCAAGGAGGGGTCTGCAGCCGAGAGCAGGAAGGGCTGGGTGATGATTTCTGACCCTGCAGGTCCAGCCTGCTTTCCCACAAGGGGTGGGTGGTTGGAAGTCAGGACTCGATTTCTGGCTGGCTCTGTTGCTCCCCATGGCCAGAGAACTACATTGAGGGACTGCTGGGAGGAAACACTTCCTGCACATAACATAGCTATGAAATGTCATTTCAAGTCACAGTGAAAACAACAGGCTTAGCTCTGTGCTAAATTGAGGGGCTCAGCTGGGACCCCATGGGCCTAATGACTCAAACACTTCCAAAGCTGGAGGAGGGTGTCCTGCAGGAGATAAGTGACTAGAGCCTTGCCAGAGAGAGGAATTGTGATGGAACAGGGTGCTAGCTGCCCTCGGTACAGGCTAGTGAGGAGAGTCATTCCATGCATGAACCTCTGGAAGAGCAGAGGCTGGTGCAACCAGCTGCCTGGTGTCCCCAGGTTTGCTTGCTGACAGCTGAGGATGTAGGGATGCTTGTACTGGTCTGACATGGATGCTTTAATGTACAGAGACCACATAAACCTTGAAACCACAAACATGCAAAGGGAAAGTCAAAACAGAGCAGCAGTGTCCTAATTCCAAGGTGCTTAGTTTGAAGCGCTTGTCCATGAGAAGCTGAAACCCCTGTCCCTGCCCTGCTCAGTGTGACCAGCCACCTGTGCTCTGCCTGCTTCTGTGTCTGTTCCTGTAGTGGTGCCATGGGAGACTGGGGCAGTGGTACTGAGCGTTGGGGCTTAACCTCTGCTCTCTGCCCTCCCAGGCAGGGTGTTGAGTGTTGACTCCTATTCCCTGCTTAAATGGATAGGAGGAGGAGCTGTGTCCTCTCACCTTGCTGTCCTGGCTGGCAGTGAGCTATGTTGGCCCTTGGGCATCCTGTTGCTTCCTGCAAGCTTTGTGATGGTAACTGCCCAGCTTCAAGCCAAGCTTGCTTCCCAAATGCCATGTGGAGTGGATGCCAACTCCTGTCCTCTGTCCTGCCCCTCTCACACCTGCAGACCTCTCCTGCTTCTGCCCTTCTACAGGTGAGCTGTTGTTGGGCTGAAGCTCAAGGGGTTAGAGAGAAGTACATTGGGGTTCAGAACAGGACCAGGAAGAGTACTGGAATGTTCTTCCAAGGACCTCCAGAGCCAGGCTGCTTCTTCACTGGGAAGGTTGTGCTTGCTGGTGTTTTCCAAAAGTTGGTGGTGGTGCCCACAACTACAGGGCTGTGCTGTGCTCCTCAGTGGCCCAGGAGAGAACTGTCTTCCTGCCCCTTGTGTGTGTAGGCTGGTGGTCGAGGTTGAATTGTCCCTGGAAGGGAGGACCAGGAAAAATCAACCCCTCTGGCCTGTCTGAGGTGGTTGAGGGAGGTGAAACTTTTACTGCAGTTTCTTCCAGGGTTGTCACTGGTGACTGTATAGGGATCCTGAATGTGAGGGTTAGACACCAAAACTTTATGGTGCAAAGTGGGGGAGAAAATCCTGCTCTTATAGAGTGGAGGGTATTAAGGAGGCCTCCCGCTACATCTTTTCCCTCTTTGTTCCTGCCCTCCAGCTAGTGAGTTACTGGTTTCTAAAGAGGTTGTCTGGCCTCATCATAAGACCCTGAGGAGCTCCCTGTGTAGGTAGAGCCCCCTGCCCAAGGGGGTCCATGTGTGGTGATGGGCTCTAAGCCTTAGGGAGCCAGTGCAGCCCCTCCGGGCTGTGGCTGAACCCAGCTCTTTTCCAAAGAGGCTGCTGGGCAGTCCCAGCTGCTCCTGGCTGTGCTGAGCCCGTGCTGACCCCGCAGGGGCATGTCCTGGCAGAGGATATGTTACCAATAAAATGTAGTGGGGTTAAACATTACTTGTGCTGGCAGCTCTGGGCTGGAGCCCTGTCCCTTGCAGAGCTGAGGGTGGAGCACAACAGGGAGATGACTTTTGCTCATAAACTGGGCTAAAAGCTGTGCCCTTAGTCCCCGTGTGCTGAGCCCTCTGCCCTCACTGGGAGGGGCTGGCTCACTTACGTGGTGGGCTTATGGGTTATTCCCCAGAACAGTCACAGTTCTTCCTCCTGGTGGACTGGTGTTGGCTGGACTGGAGGGCATCCATGGGGATGGCCAGAGCTGTAGCAGCTCCACAGTCATCAGCCTTGAGGCGGGCAAGAAGTTGGAGGACATAGCTAAACCAAGATCTTGTCACAAGATATTTAAACCTGAAGGGCTCATCTTCTTGCAGAACTGAGTTCAGCAACGGGGAGAGGAGGTGGCCTGGCCTCCTGAAGAGCTGCCCAGAGGGCTGGCAGGAGGGATGAGGGGCAGGAAGTGGTGAGAGGCTGGCCTGGCCTTGGGAACCCTTGGTAAGCCACTCCCAGCCGATGGCTGCTCCTGGCACGTCCATGCCTTGGCTATGCTCTGGGCAGGCACCAGGCTGCTGCAGCTGTGACTGCAGCCTGCCCCTGCCCCACCGGGGACTCTGCTGACTTTAAGATTGTCCCATCTGCCTTCTCTCCCTCCCACCCTCTCTCAAATCCCTCCTTTGATGTCCCTAGTGAACTCCAGCCATGATGCCAGCGCAGGCTAGCCCCGAAGCTCAGAGCTGTCCCTGGAGATGGGACGCCCTAGTGATGCCTTATTGCAGCTAGTGGAGTGGCTGTACTACAGCTCCATTCCTAGAAGTGTTAAGCATGATGGCAGCCACATCTGGAAAGACTGGTAAGGTAACCATCTCTCCTCCAAGGTGCACTGTGGGATTTGCAAGCTTCTGCCCATCTCTGTAGCCCGTATCTCCTTGGCAACCCAGTGCATGGGCCTCACGCTACCCACCCACCAGAGCCTGGGGAATGAGATGCCAGGCCTTCTTTCTAACCCACATCTCCAACTTCGCAGCACATGACATGGCGCACACAGCATGGCACCATCTTACATCAGCTCCTCCCAGCTGAGCCAGGCTCGGCCAGGCCCTGCCGGTGGGAGGGGAGCAGCCCGGTTGAGCTGGGGCAGAGACCTCCCTGCCACTCGGCCTGAAAGAAACCTGGTTTCTCCCCAACCTTGACCCTTTGAGGGCAACCAGAAATACACCTTGACCTCACTCCTGGCACACGGTGGGGGAGGTGAGTGACGTGGTAGTGATAGCACACGACTAAATTTTAGTGGGCACCTTAGACAACAGCACTTGCCAGTCACTTTGTTCCAGAATCGCATACCGGGACAGACCCTGCCCTTTATCATGGGTCTAATCTCACTGCTTTCCTCTCTGGTAATGGAAACTGAGCCAGTTCCTACCTGGAGCTTGACTTCTCTCTTGCAACCTGAAATCGCAGGCAGGACACAGGTTGTGCGAGCTGGAATGGAAGGAATCAGCAGCCTTGGGAGAGAGGGGTGTGTGGTGTAGGAGACTGGGAGCTTGGGAAGAGGGAAGGGCCTGGGACTGGTTGGCAGGGGGATGGTTGATGTTTGACTGAAGGAAATGTGCCCTGGTTCAGTTCTCCCTGCAGTGGTTCTGAGCAGGCCTTTTCCTCTCTCTGTGGAAGTGATGATAAGAAAAGAAGCCATCAAAGATGAGGGCCAAGGTCTGCCTTTGCCCTTAGAAAACTGTGAGGTGCAGAGATGTGCAGAGTTATAATTTCCCCTCCTGGGAAGATGGGAAGAGCTTGACACAGGCATAGAGACAATGACACAGCTTGTCTTGTTCTGCTTGGTCCTGGTAGACAGGTCCATCCATTGCTGGTAGGATGGAGATGGGCTGCATTGTGTCTCTGTGGTGGAGCCACTGGTTTTGGGGTGCCTCTAAACCAGGCTATGAATTGGCAGGAGAGGATGCCAAGGTTACCCACGCTTCTAGAACTCTTTTGCAGAGATGATTCCAGCTGTGGCAGCACCCATGAGGGCAGGACTCTGCTCTCAGCAGGACTTGCTGTGGGAAGCAGGGGCTGGATGCAGGATTGGCTCATAAAAACATGGCCACATGGTGTTGCTGGGGACACAGCTGATGTGTTGGGTGCCTAGAGACCCTGGCAGGTGTTTCCAAGGCAGTCAGCTAGGTGAAGGCCTGAGGGCATAGAGATGCCAGTCTTTTTGGGAGGTTCCCTTGAAGCATCCCCTGGAGACCTTGAGGAGATGGCAGAGGTGGGTCTCTGGTTCTGGGACCTGTCCAGGTGAGTAGTGGGTGGAGGGAGCAGTCCTGGATCATGGCTGTGTGGTTGTGCAAGAGCCTGGAAGGACCTTGGGTCTTCCTGGTGCTGGGTTGAGGCTGATCCCATTGTTGAAAGCAGAGGTCAGTCCCAAACCCCCTTTCCTTGCAGCTAAGCTGACAGACCCACCCTAGACTAGAAGTAGGATGAATTTTCTGTCCCTAATAACTTGTTGCCTGTTGGTGCTGTCATGTAGGGACTTCTCAGGACTATTTCTCTCTGGGCAAGCTCCATGCTTCCCAGAGATGTGAAACCTCTTGTTCAAGATGTTCATGGTTGTGGCAACTTTCTAAACTCCAGTGACATAGTGGCCAAGCAGTCCCAAGCCAGCAGTTCCCTCCTAGCCAGGGAAAAGCAGGCAGGAGATGCTCTGAGCATCCTCCAAGCAGAGGATGATCCTAAGCAGCTGTCCTTGGTAAGTGGTGGGACTGCTGGGCCATCAGAAGAGACTTGTGGCCAACAGTGGCTCTCCCTGGCTCGATGAACATAAAAGAAAGCAACACAACTTGCTGAAAAAGGGGAAATGCTTGTTTGCTGCAGTCTGAGAGGGGTGTGTCTCCCTGAGCTGTAGGGGTACCAGGTGTTGGACTGATGGATGGATACATGCCTGTTAGAATGTTTCTAAGCAAGAGGAAGGAGCAGTGCCTGCCTTGTCCCACATGCTCCTTGCCCTGGTGTGGGATGATGTGCTGATTCTCCAGCTCTCCCTCGCCAGAGCTGCTTGGGGAGATGCACGGGCTCAATCTCACTGCATCTGGTTTTCCTGGTGGTGGGCTGAGCTGCTCTGTTGCCACACCTCATCATGCCCCACACCAGCCTCTGAGGGGCCTTTGAGCAGGTGGCCGGGGTGCAGTGCCTGCTGCTGGGGTGAGCGTGTGTCCAGCACACAGCAGTGGGCGAGGTGGTGCCTGTGCTGTCTGTCCTTGCCTGCCTGGGTCACATTTCCAGATGGAGCAGAGCAGCTCTAGCCAGCCACCAGCGGGGACTGCCCAGGGCTCACACCAGTGACCTGCAGTGCTGCCTGCCAAGTGCTCGTGGCTTGCCACGCTGAGGATCTCAGCAGCACCAGTGAGGATGCTGCTCTGCACTTCAGCAGCTTGGCAGCAAGATGCAGCTCTTGGGTGTGTTAGTTGGATCCTACCAGCTCCCAGGAGCACAGGGAGTGCTTTGTGCCTGCCTGCACCAGGAGCCTTTGTGGTCCCTGGGGACCGTTCCAGCTGTAGAGGTAGATTGGAGCTCTAAGATGCTGGGGCTGGCTGCAGACCTAGAGGTAACTAAGGAGGAAAGGCAGGTCCTCCAAGCCAAAGGTGCTCTGAGGAGGTACCTGTGTACTTGGTCCTCACTTCCCCTCTTCTGAAGGATTTGCTCTCCCATGAAGATGGTGGACAACTGGATACTTAAATTCTGAGGGCAATTGGAAGAGACAAAGGAGGTTTTGAAAAGGAGAATGAAGCTCTGATGGGCTATTGCTCTGCCCCATTTATAATTTCATTGTGATTTTTAGGCAGCTTCTGGTGTTGTGCTGCAGAAAGGGAGAGGTTCCTGGCCTCTGGGAGGTGGCAGGCAGAGGCACACATTTCTCCTCTCCAGCTGTTTTCTGGGACAGATGTTGAAGGCAGCAGCACGAGGCTGCTGCAGTTGGCCAGCAGTGGCTGCCTCATCCCTGCGAGCAGAAGATGTGTCGGTGGTGTGATCAGACTCCTTTCCAATTGTGAGCTAATGCTTCTCCAGAAACAACTGTGTCTCTTCCAGTAAAAGCCTCTCTTGCTCTGCTTTCCTCACCCAGTGATGAACATCTCCATTAGTTCTCAGCTTCCTCCTTGACAGATGTAGTATTTTGAGGGGTGTGAAGAGAGAACAGCCTTGGCAGGTGCCTAGAGTGCATCCTCTTGGCTATCTGCTGCCTCTGATCCACAGCTTCCAGTGCTTTCTGCTGGCTTTGGAAACCTCCCTCCTACTGAGTTCCTGCCTCGTCCCATCAAGCCCTTAATCTTTCTGTAGGCTGAAAGACCTGGCAGGTCATTTCCTCACCCTGCCAGCATGTCAGAGCCTTGGATTGTACCCAGGATTGTCACGTCTGTAGCAGCTCCTGCGGGGCTCCAGGCTGAACCCCTCTGAATGCAGGGCTGGGCTGGTGGCCTGTGGGGCCATGGTGGGTCAGGCTGTTTGGGTTTGGTGTGTGAGCATTGTAGACCTGCAGGAGGAAGGCAAGGAGGGGTGGTCCATTGCAGTGATGATTTATTAGCACCAGACTACAAACAGTGCCTGTTTTAAGAGAAAACCAGGACTTCTGTTCAAAGTGGAGGTGCTGAGGCTCTGCAGGTGGGCCAGAAGCTGGCTCTGAGGCCAGGATGGAGGGCCACCAAGCTGGGTTGTACTGGCTCCTGTATGGCCTGGCTGTGCTGCTTGGCTGAGTGTGCGTGGGGTGGAGGCAGCTCTCAGGGTTAAGCACTTTCAGCCTTGTGAACGAAGGGGGAGTTTCCTGTTACTGCTGGGCAGGAGGAAACTGCTTCCAGCTGTCGAGGGGAGGGGTGTGGAGTGGGAGACACTGGCCAGGGAGGATGGCTGCAGAGATGTGCCTCTGCTGAGCAAGCACCTCCTGGTGACAGGGGACAAGAAACCCCTGTCCTTGCTGTGGTGGCCCTGTAAGTTGTCAGTGATGCTGCTGTCCATGCCAAGCCTTCCTGAGTGCTGTCTGTGCACAGTGTGGTGGCCCTGACCGGCCAGCAAAGGTCCCTCTCCCAGGCTAAAGGAGAAGTGAAAACATTCTGTGTGGCACTTTGGTGCTGGCACTAGGTGGGACCTCTCACTGGGGAGGAGGGTTTTGGTAACATCCGTGCCCTTGATTTCCATGGCTGGACTGACTGGGATGCTGTGCCATGAAGTGAGGTATGGGACCAGCTGGGAGCTGATTTAGTGGCATCCACTTGCCTTGTGAAGGTGTCTGGCAAGAGTCCAGCAGATTATGGAACCGTGGAATCGTTCAAGTTGGAAGGGACCTTAAACTAATCTCATTCCATCCCCATGCCACGTGCAGGGACATCTTCCACTAGACCAGGTTGTTCAAGTCTTGTCAAAACTGGCCTTGTTCTGAGCTGATGAGAGGCTCCTGTGAGTACAGAGCTTCTGCTGACAGGCAGGGCTCACTTAGGAGCCATCCCCTGGAGAAGGACTCAAGCCCTATAGCTTGTGTGGCTGCAGTTCCTGGCACTGCAGCCCTCATGGCTGTGGGGGCAGAACTTGGCTGCTGCAGGCAGCAGTGCCAAGGTTGTGGCAGTTTGCTGCACATCTCTGCACATCCTTGGGAGAGGAGCATCTAGCCAGGCTTGTTTGGGTGAGGAGACAGCTGTGCCAGGATGAACAGGACAAGGGGAATGGCTCACATGGGGCTCCAGGGGGTTTTCTGCCACTTTTCTCCCCATCTTGGAACCAAGCCCATCATTGTGCTGGTTCCCAGAGCCCTGAACGTGCTGAGGCTATGCTTCTCTCCAGGCAGCTGGGGAGTGAGGAGTGGGGGGTGGCTGCTGTGCTCCAGCAGCAGGACCAAGTTCCAGTTGCTGCTCCAGCTGCTGGGTCCATGCTCAGTCAAGTGGCATGGGCTTGTCTCCTGCTGCTGTCAGGCACAGAGCTGCTGATGCAGCCCAGCCAGACACACTGGCCCTGCTGACCAGATGGGATCATCTGGAAGTCTGAGGCTGTGTGGCTGGATGTTGCCAGCTCACTGTGTCCCCTAAGGGGCTGGAAGGTGTCTGTTCAGTTACTGTCCCTTGTTTGCTTGTTAGATCCCCATCCAGCCCTTTCCTTGGCAAGGAGCAGGTCTGAGAAATAGATGTGGCAGCAAGCACCTGCCAGGGAAGCCTCCAAGTCTTGCTGGTTTGCAGCTCTTCCAAGTTCTTCCCATGGTGTGGTTTGTCTGGAGCCACTCCTGGTAGCAGGGCTGGGGCTTGGAAAACTCCATGGGCATCTGTTGTAGTGGATGAGCCACTTCTTCCCCCATACACATCCTGTAGAGGTTGTCTGGTTTTAATCTGTGGTCTTGAGATGCCTCCTTTGGCTGGCTGAGGGTGGAGCAATTCAAGTAGTATTTGGAGCTCACCCTGGAGCCTCCTTTCCCATGCTGGAGACATCTTTGCTCCATGGACCTTGCACATGGCTTGAAGGTTTGTACTCTGGCTGAGGTAATCCTGGATCATGGATCATCCTCTGCCATGGCTTTCTTTTCCAGATGCGCTGGTATCCTCCCTCTGAAGCTACCCAGCAAGGATGGAAGTCTCGTCAGTTTTGTTAGTTCATTAGTAAGTAATTAATTACTCTTGGAGTCAGGTCTTTGTCTTGCTCTTCCTTGGGCTCCTTGGACTCTTGGTGGGAGGAGGGATGGGAGCTTGGGCTCAGCCCCACACACCCACCCAAGGATGTGGTTGGGTTTCCTGGACAGGAACAGGGAGACTTCCCCCCAAGCTCTGGTGGGGAGGAGGCTGTGGGAGACCCTGAGGCCACAGGTGCAGCTGGCCCCGCTCACCGCGCTCCTCTCCCGCAGTGTCTCTCCTCGGCTCGTGTTCCTCCTCCCTGCCCCTCCGCAGAGGGATGTACCAGGGACGATGGCTCCGACTCCTCTGGATTTGGTATGTGGCCAGAGGACAATGCGCCCGGCCCGCCGCGCTGCCCCCGCGGCTGCCAGCACCCCTTTCCCTGGACTGTGAAGCCATCGTGGCCCCAGCCATGGGCTGTGCGCTGCCTCCATCCCTCTCTCCATCCATCCCTCCATCCCTCCCTCAAGCCATCCCCAGGACCTCCTCCCTGCCTGAGCTTTGCCATCTGGCTGCACTGAAACCCAGCTGGGGGCTAGGTCCTGGGCTTCCCCAGGCTCTCCCTGCCCCGGGGGCGGCTCGGCTGAAGGAATCGAAAGGCAAAATGGGTTTTGCATGTTTTCTGGCATGAATTAAAACACTTAACTTGTGTCTGTGTGAGTGTAAGTTTGTTTGTTCTAGCGTTTGTGTAACCGTTAGCAACAGGTCTTGGCCCAACAGATTGATCCATCAAGGTTTTCCTCTTGCTTCGGTGAAGACTTGGCTTTGAGAAATACTAACTGTCCTTGTCTCACCCCTTCTCCCACCTCCACCCTCCCCTCCCCAGGACGACCAGAAAAATTTGAAAAATGCTTTTTTTTTTTTCTTTTTTCTTTTTTTTAAAGTATGATGCACTGGGGTTTTGTTCTCATCCATTCTGCTTGTTTTAAAGTCAGGGTTATTTTATTATTTTTTCCTTCTTCAAACTTCTATATATAGAACAGCTGTAAAATATCTAACCTCTTTTTTTTTTTTCCCCACATTCTTCTGATTGGAGAGCATCCAGTCTTGCCAAATAATCAGCCATCCTTATGGGAATACCGAACAAAAAAAAGTACGAGTATTTTTGTACCATGTGTAATAAGGAAATATTTATGCATCATAAAGAATTTCTTGTGTGTTTGTGTGCAATTAATTATTATTATTATTAAAGAGAAATTGTAATCCTGTAAGATAAGTTAATGTTTAGTTAAAAGCTTGAAAAAGAAGGGTTGTCTTCTGTACCAATGATTCAGTCAGGCATAGTAAACAAGAACTTGTGCAATTTTTGTTTTAGCATCTTATTGCTTGGTATTGAAGTGCTTTAAGTATTATCTCTGACCATGGCTGTCTCGCTTGTATTAAAAGATTTGAGAATAAGTTGTTCTATAATTGCTGATCCTATGAGAATGTGAAACTGGATAATATATGAAATGCAACCAAAAAAAATATATATACCCAGAGGCTGCTGTGACTTTTTCTGTGGTCTTGGGTGTTTTCTTGCGGGAATGGTGTGGGATGCTTCAGGCCTGGCCTGGCCTTGCCCCTGCCTGGTCCCGTTTCCCAGGCTGGAAGGATGCAGACTGGTTTGGAATACAGCTGAGGACCAGGAGAAGGATCTTCCCTACCCTGCTGGGAGAAGGGCAAGCCCTTGCCTGTATGGGCATGTGCTGTGGGGGGTTGGTGGTGTGAAGCTCTGCCGGAGGCCTCTGCGAGGGCAGCCCTGAGCTTTTTTGGATGTTTCTGTTCCCCCTTCCCAGCGTCTGTGGAGGCCGAGGCGTCTCCTCCGTGCCAGCAGTGCCGAAGGAGATCTCCATAGAAGGCAAACGTTCTCCATGGCTGGAGCGTTCCCCTTGCGCCTGCCCAGCTCCTGCTTTGATGCCTGCGCTCTCCAACCTTCCCGTGGTCTTATCTGTACCTGCTAAAGCGGCGGTGGGAATGGCAGTCCTGGGCCAGGGGCTGCTTGTCCCGGTGGGAATCTCCGTGCAGGGGCCAGGGGCTCTCCCTGCTGTGCCTCACGAGTCCCCATGGCCCGGCTCGCTGATCCCTGCTCTGGGGCACTCCAGAGCCCTCCCACGCAGCTTCCCGCCCCAGGGATCAGTGTTTTCCTCTCTCCCCAGGGCTTCGAGGGCAGCGCTGAGTGAAAGCAAGGAAAAAAAATAGTAAAAGGAAAAAGGCAGGTCTAAAAATAGCCCCCCTGGCCCCCGTGCCTGGGAATGGACTCGGGCGAGTGCTGCTGCTCCGGGAAGTGACTCGCTGTGGGGCTGCGGGCTGCCCGCACCGCACAAGGGCTGCCAGCCCCTTCCCATGGGATTCCCCCGCCCGCCGCCCGGGCTCTTGCCTGCATCCCGGCTCCCGCCCCAGTCCCAGCTCCAGTGGGCCGGCTCTTCCCTGCTGGGTCTGTCCACATCTCGCAGCTCTGCTCACCTGAGCGGAAACACTCCGGAGAGCAGCGGGGCATGGTGACGGGAGCGTGCAAGGCTTTAAATTATAGAGCAGACTTTATCCTGTTCGGGTTTGTTTTTTTTTTTTAAGCCTTTAGCACATGCATTAACATGGCCAGGCCATGAATAATTTACTCCCGGCTCTACTAAGCTTTTACACTGGGACTCGCTCGCCTCGGAGCTAAAGTAGGTCACGTCTGCTCCGAGGGTCCCCGCGCGTCCCTTCCGCGGCCGGAGCGGGGCCGGCGCAGGCGTGCGGACACGCGTGTGCCCTGCCCCGGCCGCGCCCCGCCTGCTCCCGGCGGAGTCCTGCTCAAAGAGACGCTCTGGGAGGTGATCTGGGGACACGGAGTGCCCCCAAAATATTCACGTCACCAGACAGGATGAAGCTCTAGGTGCAGGGAAGCTCTGGGTGAGGCATGAGCTGTTGGCATCACCAGGGAAAGGGTGCAGGTCCATGGCACCTTTGGTCCTGGTGCTGCCTGGGCGTGTCGGCCAATAGCCAAAAGACAAACCTGCCAGGGAATAGAGAAGATGACAGTGAGGCTGGAAAAAATATAGGGGAAAAGGCTGCTTTTGCCATGCTTTCGTTTTACACTTTACTGGAAACTCCTCTTTTCCTTATTTTGAAGGTGGGACAAAAGATGAATCTTGGAGCTTTTGGAATGTTTTCTCCCGCACATGCTGTGCTCTGCCACAGTGTGTGGTCTGGGCACTGAGGCAAGGAACACTTTGGGGATAGAAAATCCAGCTGTTGTGATGCAAAAGGGCCTCTCGACATGGCTGTGCTGGATAAGCTGCTCCCATTGGAGGTGATCAGACAGGCTCACAGCCAGCCAGGGGGGCCAGATCCAAAACTCTGTCCCTGCTGCAACCAGAGAGGTAGGAAGGGGTTCAGGTCACACCAGCACTCATCCAGTGATGTGCTGGTCACAGGAGCTCCTGTCCCTGAGTCAGGGGTATCCCACAGTGAGGATGCTCCACCCATGTCCCACACACCTCTGCTCATGGTTAAGGGTCCCCAGATGCAGGTCGGTCACATAGGTGACGATCGGTGCCTTTCACCCATTTCTCCAGGAAATTAAATGAACAATTTAAAGGCTTTTGTATAGGATCAAACCCCAGCAATTCCCATGTGCTGGTCTGTGCCAGCCCCGCTGCCACCATCCCCTTCCCTGTCCTCTCTCAGGCCAAAGCCTCGTGGCTAGAGATCATTCCGAACATCACTGATGACCTGCCTGTTGTTTGTCCATCAGGCAGAGAACAATGGCCATAGCTGTGGGGAAATGTCTCCGAGAGCCCCAGCTCCATCCTGCAGCAGGATTGAGCAGCTACTGCTCCCTGCTGATTTCTATGAATCATAGAATCACTGAATTTTTAAGGCTAGAAAAGCCTAAGACCATGGAGTACATCCATTCCCCAGCACTGCCACCACTAAACCAACATTCCCAGTCACCACATCTCTGAACAGTTCCAGGGATGGTGACTCCACTACTCCCTAGGCAGCCCCTTACAACACCTGATCACCCCTTCAGGGAACAAATTTTCCCCAACACTCAACCTAAACCGCCCTTGGCACAGCTTGGGGCCTTTTTGGAAGCAGAGTCCAACTTCCCCCCATCTGCCCCCTTCTGTCAGGGAGTTGTGCAGAGCCAGAAGGTCCCCCTTGTCGCACCCCCTGAGCCTCCTTTTCTCCAGGCTGAGCCCCCACAGCTCCCTCAGCTGCTCCTGGTGCTGCAGCCCCTTCCCCAGCTCCGTTCCCTTCCCTGGACATGCCCCAGACTCTCAATGTCAAGAGAGGCCCAAAGCTGAACACAGGATTTGAGCTGTGGCAAGAAGCTGCATCTCATGCAAGGTTGCTGGGATCCCCAGGCAAATATGTGTTGTCCACCCCATGAGGGTGAGGAGCAGGTCTCCTGTGGTCAGGGAGCATCACACATCTGTGGGGCCCCAGCCCACGGCACGTGGGCAGGTAAAATGACTGTCTGAGATGTATAATGATGGATGAACTCAGTAGCACCTCTGGAAGAGGCAGGTTGGGCTGGCAGGTGTGCAGCCCAACAGGCCTGAAATATCACCTGGAGGGCAGGAAGAGGTAAGGAATGATGGACACGAAGCAGGGAGGAGACTGTTCTGGCTGCCTCCCGATTCCTTATGGCACAGTGCCCCCTCTCAGGAGTTTTGCTTGGATGTCACCACACTCTCACAGCTCCAAAAAGACCTCTGCCCTCCCCCTGCCAGACATCTACTTGTTGAATTATTCCCCAACCCAGCAACAAGGCTGTAGAGACTTGGAACTGGCGTCCCGATCCCCCGTGGAAAGACACAGGTGATAAACAACGGATGGCACAGGGATCCTATAAAAAAATACACCCCAAAAATAACTTTGAGGGAAAGGTGAGGGGGGACAGGTCCCACCCCCAAAGTGATGGGTGACATCCCAGACAGGCCTTGGGACTCCAGGTGCTGCTGCGATGGGATCCTGAGGGTCATTAATTCCATCGCGTTTAAACAAGACACGGTATCGGGTCAGTCCCACCAAGAACAAAAGCTGCTCTGAGCCAGTCGGGCGTTTGTTATTTGGGACAGTGTGATGAGAAACGCGCTCCCGGTCTGCGCTGTCACGGCATGGACAGTTCAGCAGGAAAGCCAGGAGGTGGCAACCGAGACCTGAGCACAGGAATCCCTACACTCCTCCAGCAGGAGCTCGACAGCGATTTCAGCCCGGGACAGTGGAGGAAACACGCGTGCATTCTGTCACTCACCTTCTTCTCCTCCTTGGGATGGGGACAGCGGAGATACTTTAAGTGAAGAAGCTCTACATAAAGTTCATAAAGGAAAATATGTTCTGGTTTTCTGGTCAGCTACAATGTTGCTAACAAAAATACACTGAATTTGAGCTGGAACGGGACGGGATATGGGGGTGTTGCTTCATAGTCCAGCCGGGCTGAGGTGGGACTGTCACCACTCAGGCCGGTCCTGGCTTGTTCCAGCTGAGCCTGGGAATCCCCTGAGGCTGGAGCTTCACCCCTCTTCTGGATGCCTCTCCTATGCATAGCTCCTGGTATTACTCATTTAACTCGAAGAAGTGTAATGCCTTCTGGGATGACACAGCCATGACACACTCGGCTCTCTGTCCATACGGGGAGTGGGAGCCACCCCCGAGGGGCACCGGGCAACCTGTGCAGCTCCTTTGGCGAGTGAGCCTGAGACGGGCAGGAGCAGCACTGCCAGCCCTCGGTGTGTCGGGACAGACGGCAGATGGCACTGGGAGACTGGCACGGGACAAGCTGGGATGCCTGAAGGGAGAAGAGGCCACTGCTACACGTGCAGGTCTCAGCCCAGCACAAGCAGGAGACCAAGAACCAGCTGCGGCAACCTCTGGGACAGGGGAGCACCAGCTCCTGATAAAAACCTGGAAGGATCTCCAAATTCGTCCAAAACGTCCTGCTCTCTTGGTCTGGGGTGCTCAGATCAGGAGAAATCCCAGCTTTTCCCCGGGATACAAATGGGTTGTAGTCTCTAGAGTGTTTGTCCTGCTATGGGAACCCAGAGCTCTCCCATTCCCTCCTTTTCCCATGCTCCCTAGACATGGCAGAGCCTGCCTCACCTCCTGGGCTTCATCCACTGAGCTTCTTCAGGTGACATTCACCTGGTGGGCTTCATCCACTGGGCATCATCCCTGGGCTTTGTCCATTTGGCTTCACCTGCTGGGCTTAACTGTGGCTGATACATTCCTTCATGCTCCTCTGGGTGCCAGGAGTGAGTCTGACCTCCTGGATCTCTCCTGGGCTCCAAGTCTCCATGCTGGTTACCCAGGACAGCAGTTCCAGCAGGCAAAGGGAGAGTGGCAGCTGGTGTTAAAGCCAGAGGAGCAATTGGTTAAAGCCAATTGCTGGCAGTGGCAGCAATTACTGACTGTCAGGGCAGGCTGGTCCCACCACTGATGTGTTTCCATCACTTTTCTTGTCCTCTCGCTGTCCTTGGCATCGTGCTGAGGGCTGGGTTGGTTGTTCAGGGCTCTGTGTGTGACAACATGGTCCCCCTCGTGGGACAGATACAAATGCTCTTCTCTCTGTGGTGGCAAAGACAGCAAGACCTGCCCATCCCCAGCTGGAGTCAGAATGTGCTGGAGTTTCCCAGGGATCTGTCACCCTTAAGGATCACGAGCAAGGTTTTGTCAGAGGAGCCTGATCCTTGCAAACGTTTGGGAAAGGCTGGAACTACTCTCTGTCCAGTGTCCCTGGGATCAGCCTGAGCTGGATCATTCTTCTCTCAGCAAGAAGTGTTATGGCTGCCAGCTCCAAATATCTGCCACCTCCTCCCTGCTAGGGGGTGGCTCATGTCTGCCAGTGCCCCCAGGAGGTCTCTGCACCGGTGGGTGACCCTGTGTGGCATTTCCAGAGGTGCCTGCTGGTGCAGGTGGATGCCATCTGACTGATCCTGGCAGGTTTCCCTCAGGAACAAGTTCTACCAGGGCAGGCAGTCTAAGCCTTCAGTGTCACAGCAGGGTCCCTGATGGGGTGAGAAACACCTGGTAACACCTCCCACATCATAAAAACCTCCTGTAGCTTCTCCTGCCCTCCTGACAGAACCTGCAGCTCTACCTCTGCTTCCCAAACCCCACCTGGATGTAATGAGGAAATATGGGGCGGGGTTTGGAGCACCAGGAGCAGCTGAGGGAGCTGGGGCGGCTCAGCCTGGAGAAAAGGAGGCTCAGGGGGGACCTGAGCCCTGCACAACTCCTGACAGGAGGAGGAAGCCAGGTGGGGATCAGGCTCTGCTCCCAGGGAACAAGGGACAGGATGAGAGGAAATGGCCTCAAGTCACACCAAGGGAGGCTTAGAGTGGATATTAGGGGAAATTTCTTCACTGAAAGGAGGGTCAAGCACAGGAACAGGATGCCCAGGGCAGTAGTGGAGTCCCTGGAAATGTTCAAGAGTTGCATGGATGTGGCACTTGGGGATATGGTTCAGTGGAGAACACAGCGGTGCTGGGGGAACAGTTAGGCTGGATCATCCCAGAGGCCTTTCCCAGCCTAAATGATTCCCTAATTCTGTGATCCTGTTCCAGCCTTGCCTTTGTGCCCCAAGTACATTAAAATGCTGGTGAGGACCAAACAGGGTAAAATTTGATTAATTAAATATCTCTATTTTAAGTTGCCCCTCTGGTGTAGAACTTCAATGTGGGCTGGGAATCAGCAAGGAAATATTGCTTTTGCATGGAAGTTGACACTTGTAGGTAGTTGCCTCTTTAGTGGCAATTTTTGGGAATTGGAGAGAAATTTTTCTCATGAGAATCATGAGAAAAGTATCCTCCTGAAATGAAGTATCCTCCTGATCATGAGAAAAGTATCTCCTGCCAGTATCCTCCTGAAATGCAGCAACTGGATTTGACCAGAACTACTTCCTTAATATTTACCAAGGAAAGGTTTACCTGGAAATCCAAAGGACCACTGTGCTTTTTTTCTTGGTTTCTTAAAAAGAGGAGAAAAAATTTAAAAAGCTAATTCTGAAAATTTGTTCATGCCATAGATCCAAAAATTCCAGGGTATTTCTTGGGATGATATGCTGAGTTCCTGTGATGGATTTGGCTTTATTAAACAGACATGGAAAGCTTATATCCAATATATGTTAAAAAAATGTGGTGGTGGAACTTTAAAAAAATATGTGAGCATTTAATGAAGGCTAAAAATCCTCTCTTTGCATTTCACAGTTTAAAATTATTATTTTTCACTTCTGATGGAGAGGGCCTGTGTCTGGGGCACAACTTTGTTGAGAAATGGGAGGAATTCCAGTTGGATACAGGGGAAAAAATAATTTAAATTGAGAGTGGCAGAGTGACTGGACAGGGTATGGAGCAGTGGTGAGGAGTCTCTTCATTCTTGGAGACCTCCAGAATTGCCTCCAACTCTAACTTTCCCTGTTTCTTGCAATTTACGGGACATTGCATGGGAGAGGGGTAACTCTGGGCAGAGCTGTTCAGGGTAAAATCATCCCTGAGCCACCACATGGAATGCTTTGTGCAGTGGACTGTGGAAAATAGTATTTTTGTAACTACTTCCATTTAATTTCATGTCTCTTCCTTCAAGCATAGCCCTGCATGAATGAGGCAGGATGCAAGGCAGCATTTTGGGACAGCCCCAGGAGAAAAGCCAAATGGTGGAGCACTGCTAGGAGTAGTGAGGAACAGCATCTCCAAAGGCTGTGATGAAGGAGAGATGCAAGGAGAGGAGCGGGGATGGACACCTTCCCTTGGACAAGCTGTTCCACAAAGCCATCCCAGAAAGAACAGAGGAGTTGGCTGGGGTGAGCCAGCTCCATGTCAGCCTAGCAAACCCTGTGGGGCCCGAGTTGTGCGCAGGAACAGATCTTAAGGATTGTTACTCCTCAGAAATGCCAACTGCTGTCAGGAAAGCATTCAGAGGTCTTTGTTCTGTACTTAGAGGTGCCCTAACTTGCTCACAGAAATCCCACTGCTGCTCAAAGCAGAGCCTTTGGGTAAACATGGGCAAACCAACCTGTTCAGTGGAAGTTCTGTGGCTAGAGGGACACACATGCTCATATCCAGAGAGTGCTCCTAGGTACACATTCCTTACCTCCCACTCCCAAGGATTTTGGACTGATTTATGTATTTCTTCTCTCTGTCACTTGCATCCCACTCTTTTATTCCTTTTCTAGGATCTCCCGCTACAGTGATATTTCTGGTCACTATTAAAAGATGTGTAAACTCTTTGTGGGGGAAATGGGTCATCTGGTTTAGATAATTTTGAAAATATTCCTCTAGGGAAGAGCAAATACAGGCTTTACACCAGCACTGATGCTTCTGTGACTGAGGCCTTTAGGAGCAAATCTTGAGCTAAATGCCTTGTTCTGCTGATTTGAACCAACAAGTAGATCATTGAATCATGAAATCATGGAATATCCTGAGTTAGAAGGGTTCCAGTCCAACTCCTTGCCCTGCACAGTACAACCCAAGAATCCCCCCATGCATCTGAGAGCATTGTCCAAATGTTTCTGGTGGTAGTCCACAACGTGCAGCCCGTGAGCCTGGGGAACTGGGACAGTGCTTGGCTCCCATGGAGGCTGGAGATGAAGTTGGCAGAGGAATTCTGGCAGTCTCTTGAATTAAAAGTGTCTGTAACATCAGTAAAATTGTATTTCAAAGAGAAGAGGATCAGAGCAGGCAGGTGGGGGCACAGCAACACCACTAAGAGAATGATGCTGGTGCATGGACATGGAAGGGTGGGATTTGTCTGCTCTTGGGGTGTCTGCTCCTTGGTCAGACCAAGGAAGGAAGCAGCATGGGAGGCTTCAAAATAGGTTACCAAGAAGATCTTGCTGATTGTAAAGCAGTTTTAAAACCGCAGATACCTGGGAGGAGAGAGAAGGGCTATTTGTGGGCACACAGAGCAGGAGTTAGTCACAAAGCAAAGCAGAGATTCTGTGGGTTATGACCGTGACCCTGAACTTCACCAAACTCCTGGGTGACTCTTGCAGTCTGCACCCTGCCCTGGCATAGCCTGCCAGTCTCCAGCATGACTCACACAGCTAGAGGATTTACCGGGAAAGCACACACAAAAAATTAGGTGGACACATTGCCCCAGAGCCAACTACCAACACCTATCCCAGATCCACCACTGCTGCTCAGACAAAGCTCATTTGCAGAAGAGTTTGATTGTGAGCTCTGTAATTCTGGGGGTGAACACCCAGTGCAGAGCGACTGTCAGCCACCGTGCTCCAGTCCCACCTCAGGCTTGGGGACAGTGCAGTTGTCCTGCAGGGAACAGCCACCGCTTCCAGGAAGGTGGAACACACACACCTTCATGCTCTTAAAAATCTGGCACTCGCTCCCTAAATGTTTGTCTCACCAGGACACGTCAAATGATTTCCTGAGTGCTGTTTCCCTGGGGACAGTTATGTTAAATAATAATTGAAGGAATGGTATGTGGTGTCATGTCTTATCAGCAGGCAGAGCTGAGAGCAGGAGTGGACAAGGAAGTCAGGGCTGAGGATGGCTTCTGTGGAAATCACAAATCTGAGTATGCAAACAGTGCCATGTTTAGTAAATACCCAACTGATGGAGTCATGGCATTTATAGAAGAGGTGGAGGGAGAAGTGGCATGTACACAAAGAGGTGGATGAAAATCTTGACCCAGAATAGAACAATAATGCAAAAACTTATAACCACCAGTCACAAAGGCTCCCAGGGCCTTCTTCTCCCATTGGATTATTTAATTATTATTTCAGAATCTAATTGTCCCACTTGGAGCTATTCCATAGGATTACTGAACCTCATCCTAATCTAGTTTGGATGGTAGGTCACTACCTTACACAGCCCTACAACTCAAGGTCCCTTTGGTTCAGACTGTCACAAGACGGTGGCTTTACAGCTGAGGTACAGTTATCACAGTACTGTAAGAACTAATTGACTTATTTTTCCAACTCTGTCAAAGGGATGGTAGATCTTGGACAGGCACCTTAGAATTTTCTGCGTCAGTTCTGGAGAAAACACTTTGATGTAGTTGGTCAGAAATAGAATTGTGGTGTTGGGATGTGGAAGAAGCTTCACAGCGATCCTGTTGGGGGTGACAACACCTCTTAGGCAAACACCAGAATCCTTTATAATGTAACTAAGGAAAGGAGAATAGGAGCCTCCAATGTGAGTCCTGCTTGCTCTGTGCATGGAGATGGAGAGTTCAAGCAGATGGAGAGATTGAGCCCAGGCTACAGAAAATTCAGCCCTTTGGCTGCACTTTGGACCTGGCAGAGGTTTACCCTGACATCTGAACTTACAGCAGCTATTTGGCCACTCCACACAAGGACAACATCACCCTGAGGCTGCCCCAGCTGTGGGACTGCTGAGGGATCACTGCAGGGAGCCCTGGGTTCCGAGCATTGTCCTCCCCCTCCATGGGGACCGGTGGGTGTGGGACCTGCAACACTGCTCTTTGTTTTGGGGAGTTCATCCTCCAAGACATGGGGATGCATCTCCCTGAGGTCATGCCCCACCTCTCCTCACTGAGTTAGTTCTGAGGTGTTTCATAATTTGCACACAAGGAAAATACACACTGAGTTTGACTGCTGCAACTGAACTGAATTATTTTCAGGTCAACAAAGCACCCACATCCTTACCCAGTAAGACCACAACGATCCTGATCATAGAATAAATGGGCAAACATTTGGTTGAGTTAATGAGGAGTGAAATGGCTCTGGTAATAAGGATTGTTGTGAGAGGTCACACCATGGCTATGACATAATCCCACAGCGCTGCTCTTGTGTGCCTGGAGGAACGCGAACGGCCGCCTTGCCAGTGAAAGCAGGATACCCACACACCCAGGTGAAAGAGAAATTAATTAGGACTAAATCCTAAATGTGTTTTGTCTTTGGGTGGCAGTCAAAAGGGCTTGTCAGACAATGCTGAAGGCAAACGAAGAGAAATTGACCATTGCAAGGTCTTCAAAACATCTTTTAAAGGAGGATCTTGGAGGATTTGTAGTGGCTGGTGAGGTCCTTGTGGTCCTGAAGGAAGAGCAGGCCCAGCAGGCACAGGCAGCAAATTCTGGCAGAGAAAACATGGAAGTGTGAAGTGAATCTGATTCAGAAAGGAAGCGGGAGAGAGAAGGGAAGAAAGCTGAGGGCAAAGTGCTGACAGCCATGGCAGGGAGGAGCAGAAGAGCTGAAGGAACCAGCTTCCCCGCCCCAACAAAAAGTCACTTTTTGCCCAAAGGCTGGCAAGGAACTGATGTGAGAACCCAAAGGATTTGTAACATAGCAAGAGCCCTGAGGTCCCAGTGAAGCTCCCAGTCCATGCCTCCAGCATTTTTTTCAGATTTAGGGAGCCCAGACATCAGGCTGCGCTGTTCTGGTAGAGCTGCGGGATTTCACAGTGAATCCCACACAGATAATTTGAGTGGCAAGTCAAGTCTGGAGGAAAATACACCCTAAAAAGGAAAGGCACAAGCAGCCGCCTTGAGATAACAAGCATATCCAGGAAGAAACAGCTGCTGCCAACCTTTTCATAAAATGCAAATATTCCTTCTTCCATGGAGGTGTCAGGAATTATATTGCTGTGTAAACACTAAGTAAGTGTTTTGTCACAGCTTCCCATGATCTTGCTCCCCTACCCTCAGAGTAACCACAGCGATGATGTTGACTCTGACTCCAATAAATATTCCAGGGAATGACCCTGAAAGGGAAAAAAAAAAAAAAAAAAGCATCATACTTCATGTGCCTGGGAGGTGAAACATTTTTAGGGAAACTAAATTCATAAATATATCTATTCATGCAAGGAGGAGGACAAAATAATATTAGAAACACAGGCCATTTTTAGCTGGTTCTGGCAATTTTACATGATAAATCCTGTATATTTTCTGTTTCCAAGGAAGTCAAGCTTGGAAAGCTTTCAGCTACAGAATGTTCTTAGAATGCTCTTCCCTCTGGTGACCTATGACAGGACCTGAGGGAACAGCTGGAGCTGTGTCAGGGGAGGGTTAGGTTCAATATGAGGAAAGGGTTCTTCCTCAGAGGGTGGTGGGGCACTGAACAGGCTCCCCAGGGAACGGGCACTGCCCCGGAGCTGCCACAGCTCAGGGAGTGTTTGGACAATGCTCTCAGGCACAGGGTGGGCTTGGGGTGTCTGTGCAGGGACAGGACTTGGACTCAATGGTCCTTGTGGGTACCTTAAACCCAGGATAGTCCATGATTCCATGATTCAATGACACTGGAGGGGATAATCTATTCAAAATGTTTGTCAACTCCATTTGAGCAGAAAACCTCTTGTCCCCAAAACCCAGAATCCCTGAAATCTCCATTTCCCCCCCCAATAAGCCATTTCTGCAGCTGAGATAACCACATTCCAATTGTGTCATGTCCAGGGCAAGCCCACAGACCACATTTGACTGAATTTTAGTCAAAGTGCAGGGTGCGGTGTTGTCACCAGCATGGCCTGGAGCTGGAGCAGAGGCTGGGATTGGGCCTGGAAGCAGTGGTTGGGGCTGGAATTGGGGTCGGGACTGGAGATGGGGCTGGAGCTGGAGGGGGTGAGGCTGGAACTGGCCTGGGAGCCAGGGCTGGAGCAGGCACTGGAGCAGGACCCAGGGCCTGAAACTGGAGCTGGGGTTAGAGCCTGGAGCTGTGGCTGCAGCTAGGGCTGGAGTGGAGGCTGGATGCGGAGCAGGGGCTGAGGCCTGGAATCGGAGCTGGGGCTGGAGCTGGTGCAGGGGACCCGGGTCCAGAGATGGGCCCGGAGATGGGCCAGGAGCTGGAGCTGGTGCCAGGGTAGGGGCTGAGGCTGCAGCTGGGGCTGGACCCGGAGCAGAGGCTGAGGCCTGGAATCGGAGCTGGGGCCTGGAGCCGGAGCACCCGGGCCCGGAGATGGGCCATGAGCTGGAGCCGCAGCTGGAGCCGGGCCCGGCGCTGGGGTCGGGGCTGGAGCCGTGCCCGGAGCCGGCCGTGCCCGCTCGGTGCCGGGGGGCGGTGCCGGGCCCGCGGGCGGGCGGGGGCCGGAGCACGGGCGGCCCCCCGGCAGCGATCCTTGGACCCGGGGCCGCGCCGAGCTGAGCCATGGCGGCGCCGGGGCAGAACGTGGCCGTGGTGGTTCACCGAGCCGGGGAGCTGCGCCTGGTACGGCCGGGAGGCGCCGGGGCCGGGCGGGGGCGGCGGGGCCGCGCTCGGCAGACGGCGGGGCGGGAGCGGCCCCCGCGGGCCCGGGGCACCAGCGGTGTCCGGAGGACGGCAGCCCCGGCTCCGCCCGGCTCCGGGTGAGCCTGAGCCGGCCCCCAGCCGCCAGCGGCCATGGCAGGGGGAGGCCTGCGGGGCGCGGGGACCCAAATGCGGCGGTGTCCCATGGCAGGGCCCTGCCATCCCCTCAGAGGGGAAGCCTTCACAGCGTAGCGGGGAATGACCCGGACAGGGAAAAAAAAAAAAAAAAAAAAAAAAAAAAAATGCACCGGCCCTTGTGTGCCTGGGAAGTGCAACATTTTTTGCAAGAAAAATAAATTCATAGATACACTCATTCAAGGAAGTAGAAGGATGCAACAGTATCAGAAGCGTGACTTATTTATAGCTGGTTCTGGCCAGTTTGCATGTCCTATTGTGTATATTTTCCGGTTTTCCGATCTTGGAAAGGTTTCAGCTGCAGAATGCACTTAGGGGACACAGGAGGGGATAATCTTTGAGATCTTTGCCAAGTCTGGGTGGTGAAACCCAGAATCCCCAAAGAACTTCTCCCCCAGCCCCCGCAATCAGCCATTCTCACAGCTGAGACCGGCCCTCCCAGGGAGCAGGGTGGAGGGTGGTTGTTGCTCCTTTGGGCTGTCAGAGCCCAGGTGGGCAGCAGGACAGAGGGTTTAGGGGGAGGAGGACCCTTCTGGACAGGGGGGAGCTTTTATTTTGTATATAAATACAAATATACATATATATATATATATATATATATATATATATATATATATATTTGTTGGAGTATTTTAAAGTACTTTTTTAGTTCTCTAAGCTCATTCTGCTTCTCTGGCTGCTAATGCTCGGCTCTTTCTGGGTGCTGAATCACTATGGCACTGCTGGAGAGCCGTGTTTTCCAGTTTGGTGAGAGCCAAAGGGGGGAAGGAAGATTTCCACAGGCAGACATTGGCAAGCAGCTTTCTGTACACAGAGTGCTGGCAGGAGAGCTCTCGGGAGCACACAGACTTTGGATACACGCCTTGTTTAGGGGATGATTACCAGGGAAGTGGTTGATTCTTTACCATTCCCGCCCAGCTGAAGCCACACGTGCCAAAGCCTGAGCAGTGCCGTGTAGGTGGCTCCTGGTGGCTCCTGGTGGCTCCCAGGCACCTTTGACACAGTTGTGCTTTCCCTACAGTCACGTGTAGCCTGACTACCAAAAGAAATCAAAGTGGGTTGAGGATTGAGGTGGTCCCTCTGGCTCAAGAACACGTTTCCAAACCCCTGTGATTTAAGAAAGGTGTCTGAGACTTGTGAAGGTGGACTCCATCACATCTGTGTGGCTGGTCTCTAAACTGGCTTACACCCAGATGTGTGAGTTTTCATTGGATATTAGTACTGCTGGAGACCTTAGAGCTGGTCACCAGTGCCCTCCTGCCTCACTGGCAGCACCTTGTGTGATCTTCCCGGGCTTCCCTGAAGTTTCTTTCCACAATGTGGATGGTGCTCACTGTATTGACCCACTGGTGGTAGTAGTCTCAGCAGTGAACTCTGAACTTGTTATCTGTTATTGATACCCAAAGCTGGGTGATGCCATCTTCCTGTAATTCCCACACCTTTCTTGATTTTTGGACATGTTTCCCATGGGCAGAGTTGCTGTGATCCATGTGCTGTGTGAAAACATGTTTGCTTTGTTTTTGTGGACTCTCCTCTTGTCCTTAAGTAGTTGCATGGGTTCCTCTTTGCTGCCTGTTAAGGATTTGTTGGTTTTATACTTGTACTATGACTTCTGTTTCCATGTCTCCTTTCACAGAAAATATTTGCTGTTTTTACTTTACCAGTCACCATTTCTGAACTTCTCAGTGAACAACAGGCAATGAGCAGAATTTGTGTCTTCGGTGTTCTCCACTTTGGTCACTCTTATTTTCTCCAAATCAGGTTGCAGAATTCACTTCCCACCAAGATGTCTAGGTTTTCTGGGCACAGTTGTTAATTGCCAGAAAAAAAAAATATATAGTGGTTTTGGGGTTTTCACACTTTCAGCTAGAAGTTTGCTTTATCTCTCACTGTGGATTTTCTGTTCAGTCTGAGGTGGTCTGTACCTCTGGTGTGTCACCAGATCCTGTGCTTATTGCATTTTCTATAAAAGAGGTTACTTCTAGGTTGACCTCGTTTAGAAATAATGCTCTGGGCTGGGTCCTCAGTGTAAGAAAACAAACCCCTCTCACAGAAAAATTGCAGATACAGGTCTGAACATGGAAAATTTCAGTCAGTTTAGTCATATGAGAACGTTCCCAGAGTTTGTCTTTCCATGATGTTTAGAATGCTGAAGTACAAAATAGGAGTTGAGGAATATGCTGGGATTTAAACAGTTAAAATGCAGAACAGTGCACCTCACAGTTTGAGCAGCAAATGATTTTTTAAGGGTTTATTGTTAGCACTATTCTGCCGGGCTTTTCTTAGAGACATAATCCTCAGGGTAGGTATTATATGGTCCTGCTGTTGTAAAACCCAGCAAAATAATTCCTTTGGCTTTTGAGGCAGTTGAGGGAGCTCAGTGAAGGCAAAAGCCCTGCAGACATTTTGGGTTTTGCCCCTGTGGGGCACTTTTCTAACTCTGGTTTTGTCATTCATCCTATAAAGAGGTGCCATGGCAATTACAAGAGAACGTGAATGTGTACATTACTAGGTATAAATCATTATGTCTATATTATGTATAAATATTATATGTAAATTATGTATTACTGGCACAGGTTGGTGAGGCCTGGCACAGGTTGCTCAGAGAAGCTGTGGCTGCCCCATCCTGGGAAGTGTTCAAGGATGTGGCTTGGAGCAACCTGGTCCAAGGTGGAAGGTATTCCTGCCCGTGGCAGGGTGTAGAATGAGATGAGCTTTAAGGTCCTTTCCAACCCAAACCATTCCGTGATTCTGTTATTCTGTCATTATGTAGCAAAAAAAAATTTTGTATGATTTAAAATAATAATATAAGCCCTGCAATATTAAGGCTTTATAGAACTGACCGTTCAGGATCTTCCTCGTTACAAAAGGTGATTTTTTTTTTTTTTGTCAGCCAGTGGGATGGATGAAGGATTCAGCTGAAATTTGGGGCTGCTCCAGTGCAGGGAAATTTAGTATGTCTCTCTTGTCTGGGCTGGGAAAGAGAATTTACTACAAAATAATTTGGAGAGTGGATTTACAAGCTGGCAGTGTGCTTACCCCTACAGCTACCTGTGTTATTCCACTGAGTGTGGAAAATGAGGGGAGCTTAGAAGCAGGCTCCATGTGGCACAGCCATGTCTTATGGAGTAGACAGAACCAAAAACCTTGTCTGCTTATGGATTTACCTGAGCTAACCAGAGCTAAGTTTCCACAGATATTCCCAGGGATATGAACAAGCAGCTAAATGCTTTTTTTTTTTCTTTTGTCTGTAGGAAAACCGTCCAATCCCAGAACCAGGTCCTAATGGTAGGTCTATAGATGACTGATTCTGGCTGCTATCTTTACTTCTCTCTTTGTTTTCTCGTTCTCTTTTGTTGCTCTTTGATAACATAAAATATTTCTGAGGAAGTACAAAATTATCCAAAAAACAATTGTGTGGCTGAAACAGATAATGCTGCTGTTCCAGCTGAAAAGAAGAGCTGGAGCAGTCACAGATAAGCCCCTTTATCTGGCATTTTTTGCCTCCGGTTCCATCAGTTCATGTATGTCACAGTAAATGGCTCTTGGGATATGTCAGATGATCTTATGCAGGATTAAACATTAATAGAATGGGCATATGGGCTGATAGAAATTTGATTCACAAAGTCTCTGGGGCTGAAATCATAGCTTTGGGAGAAGAGAAAATTAAATGGACTTGCTATTTTATTCCTACTGCAGTAATAATAACGCCCCTCTTAAATTGTATTACTTTGTTGACCGTATTTTTATTGACATCAGCTTTTGTCTTACCCTATTTTGAACCTTCTTGCTTTGTGAATCATTGCATAGTTTTGTATTTCAGCAGGTGGCTCATGAACGTGCCACTCTTCCAATGTGTGCACGCACAATTCTGGTGTGTTGATTGAATACTGATAAATTTGGATGTGTCGATACTGGATTGGCCTTTGCTCTGGAGCCCACGTGCTGCTCTCCCAGTGCCTAAGAAGGTCAGTTTTTCTACAAGGAACCTTCCCTCCTTTTCTGGCAGAGGTCCTCCTGCGCATGCATTCCGTTGGGATCTGTGGCTCTGACGTTCACTACTGGCAGCACGGTCGAATCGGGGATTTTGTTGTCAAGGATCCCATGGTGTTGGGACATGAAGCTTCCGGGACTGTCATAAAAGTGGGCTCTGGGGTGACTCATCTGAAACCAGGTATCTGGAACCAAACCCATTTGTTTGTTTTCCTCCTAATCAGTTCCGAGAATGTGTCGATAACAGGCTGTGGTTTTTTCTGTCATATAAATTTATCTGAAGTTCTGAACTCACAATGTGACCTCCTTCAAGAAGTGTTACCGCTCTGCAGTTAGTCACCCATCTTGGCCACTAGTATGTGATATTCCTTAGGTAGCTTTATCTTGGGATGTGTTGAGCTGGCCTGGCTGTATTTTAGTGCAGAGCAGAGTGTATATTGTTACAAGGTGCCTTTTAAGGAAGCTTGACAAAGCTTCAGAAACCACATGTATAGCTCTTGCCAGCAACCAGCTGTGAGTGTTTCTTTTCCGTGTGTGCTCTTGAAGGAGCAAACGGCCTCCTGCAGTGCAGAGGTCACTGGAGCTACTGCTCCAGGCCCTGTGGTGGGACCTCCACAGCTCGCTGTGCTCATGAATATCCTAGAAAATGGACTGAGCATGGAATTCTGTAAAGTCTGCTGATGACAGCAACTTAGGCAAGGTGGAGAGGATGTGGGGGAGAGCCAGCAAGAGTTACAGAGAGACCAGAGAGGTGCCAGGGAGATGAAAGTGGGATTCGATGCAGGTGAGATTCAACGCAGGCAAGCACAAAGTGATATCCATGACAGAACAAACAAAACCAGCTTCATATCTAAAATGCAGCACTGACCATCACTGCTGAGGGGTGAGACCTTTGGCTCTGACACTGTGCATAGCAGCATTGGCTCCACAGCAGTGAAAATGCAAATTACTGTTGGGAAGGGGACAGAGACTCAGCGGATGTCAGTGCACATCTGGAACTCTGCATGCAGTTCTGGTCTCCTCCTTTCCAAAAGGATGTAAAACAAGTGAGAAGGGTTCAGAGGAGGACAAGGAGATAATGACATGTGGAGCAGCATCTCTGACAAATGTCCAAGTCAGGAACTTGAGCTGAGAGCTAGAGAGACTGCTCAGGGATGTGAGGACTCATGGAGGGCTGGCAGAACAGGTTGCCCATTCTCTGGTTGCTCCAGCACCAGAGCAAGGCACAGTGAGGTTCAGCATTCACCTGAGATGTAGCAGACCACGTAGTTTATGTGGTGGAAGGAGAAGTTGTTGAGTGTTACTAAATACAAACAAACCACCTGCGACTTGGGAGGCGTCACCGCTGCGTATAAAGTGAGGCTGGGAGAGTATTCAGTATGTGGCTGTCCTGCTCCTGTCCTGTCAGACACCTCTTGTTGGCCAGTTCAGAGGGGATGCAGTGGCCTAGATGGCTCTTTACTTCCATCCTGCTTATGTCTGCCTGAAAGCCTGTTAGTGGAGACCTTTGCTCAGAGGTTTGGCTCTGATTCCTCTGCCAAATAAATGTGAGGCTTAGTGTCCCTTGTGTACTTGCAAGTTGTACTATGCTCATGCTGTTTTCTCTAGTCCATCCTGCTTTGTGACTGCAATTAAATAATAGCTCTTTGTCCTGCAGCATGTGTCCTCCCAGTACCCTGAACTACTCTGTTGTAGCACCAAGTCTCTGTTCCCAGATAAATCCTGCCAGGCTCCTAGGTGTTTTGCACCTTAAGCTTCCTTCCCTGTGAGGGTGGGGAGGCCCTGGCACAGGTTGCCCAGAGAAGCAGTGGCTGTCCCATCCCTGGAAGTGTTCAAGGCTGGGTTGGACAGGGCTAGAAGCAGCCTGGGATAGTGGAAGGTGTCCCTTCCCATGGCAGGGAGTGGAACAAGCTGAGTTTTAAGGTCCCTTCCAACACAAATACTTCCTTAATTCTATGATTCTCAAGGGACAGCCCTTTCCAGCTGGAAGCGTGGTGACTAGCTGAGCTCACCTGCTCCATCCTCAGTATTTCCTCTTCAACAGATTCAGCAAAATATCTGGTCACAGTGTGACTGCCTGGGGGCTGCCCCTTCATCTGCTGAGGTTGGCTGCAAGGCAGCTGGAGGAAGGTGTGTGTGGGGCTGAGCTTCCATCTGTGCCTGTGCCTCTGAAACACCATCTCTTTCCAAGTACCTGGGAAGATCTTGGTGATGAGGCTGCTGTGAAGGGAGCGTTGGGAACCAGCCTGGTGTGTGCAGCAAGAGCTTCCTCGTGTCCCTCCTGCCTTTATGGTGCCGGCGTTTCTGTGGTTTTTGGTGCTACTCCTGCTTGTGTGCCACCCTGTCCCTGACCCAGTCCATCTGCTTTCCTCCTGGCAGGTGACCGTGTGGCCATCGAGCCGGGTGTCCCAAGGGAGATGGATGAGTTCTGCAAAACTGGGCGCTACAACCTGTCCCCGACCATCTTCTTCTGCGCGACACCCCCCGACGACGGGAACCTGTGCCGCTACTACAAGCACAGTGCAAGCTACTGCTACAAGTCAGTCCATGCTCCCTCCACAGAGAAATATACACTCCCTGGGGGGAGATTAGCTGCATCCATCACCTCTTGGCCCTTTGGAAAACTCCTTATGTGATCCCAACAGGTTTTATTGCTTTCTGATCCATAAATAACATGCCTAAGCTTGGATGGCAGCCACTTCGCAAAGGGTTTGTCAGGCAGACAGTTTATCCCCTCAGGTGCCAGACATAAACATTTCTTGCATGTCTTCTGGGATGTCACCACTGGTTTACCCTTTAATTATTTTCCTTTTCCCATTTGCTCCCTGCTCTTGGTTTCTCTCCTGTCTCTTTTCATATTCTTGCCTTCTTAGGCCGGTGCCTGAAGGTCTTTGTCTGGTTCTTTGAGCTGAGTTTTGCTGCTGCTTTTCAGGAAGCACCAGGGTGACTGCTGACATCTCACTCTGTCATTTGAAACAAAGTCACCCCACTTTGAACAGAGCAGGAACAGAAGCAGTAGCCCTGCTGAGCTGTTTGTTCATGTGTTTCTGAGTGTCTCCACAAAGCTACCAGCATTACAACATATCTTTTTTCATGTCCAGTTCAGCAAACTTGAATATGTTATTAATTGTGGCAGCACTGGCACATAGGCTTAGAAGCAAATCTGTGCTTAAACACTCTGGCAAATCATAGAATCCCAAAAGGGTTCGGTTTGGAAGGCATCTTAAAGCTCTTCCCACTCCAACCCCTACTGTGGTCAGGGATACCTTCCACTAAGCCAGATTGCTCCAAGCCCCATTCAGCCTGACCTTGAACACTTCCAGGGATGGGGCAGCCACAGCTTCTCTGGGCAACCTGTGCCAGAGCCTCAAATACTCCAAAGACCTGAAAAAACTTGTACGATGTTATACCCACTTAAGTGCCTTTAACAAGGAGTTAAAAATAGCCCAAGTAGTGTCCCCCTGAGGCAGCTCTACCTGTGGAGCTTGTTCTTTTTCAGTGTGTATGGAGCTGGTACTTCCATGAACAGGAACATCCTTGGGATTGATCTTTGCTGTCTGCACAGAAAGCATTCAGCATCGTGTCAGTCGGAAGGAGGCACTTGACTGCTCTTCTCCGGAGAGTCCTCAGGCAGGAAGCTTTCAAAGCAGATACCAAGCAGCTGCTGTCAGGATGAGGTGCTGGTCTGGATGGGATTAGCATTTCACTGTCCAGACCCACTGTCATCGATTTCCTGTGTATCAAAATAACATTTTCTGACAACATCACAAGCTTTGCTTGAGAGGAAGTGGTTGGTTTATAGCTGGCTTCTTCCAGGCTTTTGCTTTTTTCCTCCAATTTGAGCAAATATTACTTTGGCTTTTATTTTATTTTAAGCTTTGGGATGCAAAACCTGGACCTGGTGCTCCCAGTTTCAGATCAGCAGTGCTGTGGCTGGCTCATGTAGAGCAGATTGCCTGGCATGCGGCCACTCTGCCAGCACAGATTTGCTAAGATCAGATGATGGCTGAGCTCAGTGAGCTTTCACATATTTGGGCAGTTATTGTGTCCCTAGGGAGATGGATGTGTGTCCTGCTGGTGGACAGACTCTGTGTTGGGTGCTCCAAGTAACTTGATGGGGGTGGGATCATGCTGTGAAGCTGCCCTCCCCACAGACAGTGCAGTGCCCAAACCCAGCAGTAGCAAACATGATGCCAGACTCTGTGACAACAGAACTCTTGGAGTCAGACCTCTAAAGCCTCTTGGAAGTAAGGGATATGCAGCTATCTTACAGCTGTCTTCCCACAGGCATCATTTCCATTTACTTGGCTTCACACTGGCCTGGCTGAGACCTGACCTTGAGCTTCCCAGTGCTGTCACTGTCACTGTCCCTGCTGACCCTCCTGGCAGGCACAGCTCCCAGAGCAGTGTGAGAACCCACACTGGTGGTTTGCTGATGGGCAGTGTTTTGGGGCTGAGATTGATTTCTTTCAGCAGTTCAGAAGGGTTTCACTTCCTCTGCTTTTTTCTGTCACTTATGTTGGCTGCATTACAGGGCTGTTTTTGTCCAAAAGTTGTTTGATACTCACTGCACACGTTGTCCCTGACTGCTGGGAGGATGCATACTGGGACCAGTCCACTTGTTAAAACACTTGGTGCATCAGGGAAGGTGATCCTGGTTGTTACGGAGAGACCTGGATCTGGCTGCCTTTCCTGGTGGCCTCACCTTTGGCAGCAGGATGTTTTCTAAAAGCTGATTCAACCCTGGTGAGGGCTCTGAGAGCTCACTGGTGGGTGAGCCACAGGGTGGTACATATGCAACGGTGGGGTTTATTCTAAAAGGAATGAGTGGCAAAGGAATCCTCGTTGACTCACCAAGTACTGGAGAGTTGATATGGGGCAGTCTGTGGGCCCCTGGGTGGGGTACTTGGGCAAAACCTCACTGAAAAATGCTTCAGGTGCACTTGATGCTGCTTCAGAGGAGGGAAAGAAGCAATAGAATCTCTTGAAGTGTATTCCAGCATATTTCTCTGACCACAGGTGGCAGTGTGTTTTGCCACTGTGTTTTACACCTGTGTTTGGTTTTTGAGTCTCATGGCTTTCCCCATCACCGTCATGAGCTACATTGGTGACTGTTCCTAGTGTCCCATTCTTGCAGGCTTCCAGATAATGTCACCTTTGAGGAAGGAGCCCTTATCGAGCCCCTCTCGGTGGGAATCCATGCCTGCAAACGAGCGGGAGTCACTCTGGGAAGCAAAGTCTTCGTGTCTGGCTCTGGTACAGTGATCATAGTCAGTCCTTGTGTTCCCTGCCTGCTGGGAGGGGATGGGCAGGCTCAGGCTCTGATCTGGGCTCTGCTGGAAGGGGTGAGGGATGAGGGAGACCTTGGGGCTGCCAAAGCCTCCTTTGGCCAGGAACACGCTGAGCTCTGGGCATGTTCAGGGGTGGGGCTGATGCTGCCTGTCAGTGGTACATGTTCTCTTTGTCCCCTTTGTACCCAGGACCAATCGGCCTCGTTAATGTGATTGTTGCTAAGATGATGGGTGCAGCAGTCGTGGTAGTTACAGGTAAGTCCTTTTAGCACTTTCAGAGTGTGCCTGTTTCCCACCATACAGAATCACAAAATCATTAAGGTTGGAAAAAACCACTTAGATCATCGAGTCCAACCATTAACCCAGCACTGCCAAGCCCAACCATGTCCATATAAATGCCTCATCTGCATGTTTTTTGAACAGTTCCAGAAATGGTGATTCTACCACTTCCCTGGACAGCCTGTTCCAGTACCTGACCACCCTTCCAGAGTGGTTTGATCTTAGCAGGTTATTTTTACCTCTAGTAGTGCTGGATGATAGCCCAGGCAGCTTTTGCCCACTGTTTTCTGTGTGCAGCCACACTGTGCTTCTCCACTGGTCTTTCTCTGTCCTTCTGTCTGCTCCTGCTGGGGGTTTCATTTTTCATTGGTTATCCACAGTGACTGAAATGGCCTTTTCAGGGACTCTGCATTTTAGGAATGGGTGTTTCTTGCATAACTGTGTCCTGGACATTTCTGGTTGAGCTGCTGCTTGGAGGAATGTCTTTGCCCAGCTGTGTCAGGAAAACCTCTGAGGAAGGAGATTCCATCTACCTCCTATCTGGAGATACCTTCTCCATGTTTGCATCTCGTAATGATGAAGCTTTTTCTAGGGTCCACTCACAAACTGTCACTTATGGAGATTCCCCCTTTATGGAAGAACTGAAATGAGTCTTCATCACCTTTGCAGCTGCCCTTCAGGTTGCTGAGACAGCCATTTCATCCCCCCTTTTTTTGCCATGCTAACCTAGCCCAGCTCCTCCTAGCTCTCCTCTAAGGTTCAGGCCCTCTCTCTCTGTAGCTTGCCCAGAAGGATGGAGAGCTGGAGTAACCTCAGGATGTTCTCTGGTTGAAATTTCCACCTGGGGGTTGAACAGGGTCTGGAAATGGTGCTTCCAGCACCCACTATGAGTCTTCAGTCTTTCTGAGTGGTGATGGCCAGGAGAAGCAGTTAGAGGTGCCACTGGACATTGAGCACAGACTGCTGCGGTTTTTATGTCAAAGTCCTAAAGGATCTTGACCTTTCAGAAGGCTGTTACTCACCTCCCATACTTTGAGCCAGGCGTATTTTTGACCTTTCCATTACTGTGTTACTTGACCCACTTTGGGCCAAGAGATAAAATTCAGGTCCCACCCTCTTGCCTTCACAGAAGCATCCTTCAGTAGTCGCTCAGGTCAAAACACAAAACACAAGGCCTTCTCCTCCCTTAATCCTTTTGCTGTTGAGTCCAGGGCATTTTTCACTGTGCTGGCCTCACCCTGCAGGTTTGTGTGCTTGATGGATGTGATCGGTCCACACCTCAGATTTTGTGAAGTGTTGTCATTTGAGGATGATGTTTGCTGTAGCAGGAAAAACAGCTCTGCCTCCTGAATCACGTACGAGGAACCTTGTGCCCAGCTGGGCTGGTGCAGGGGCTGGGGGTGGGTGGCCCATTCCCTGGGTGGGGAAGGCTTGGTGAGTGGGGTTGGTGGGGCTGAGGCAGCTGGCTCAGCCTGCCCCTCATTCCTGCTCCATCCTGGGTGTGTCTTCCCCCTAGTACCTGGAGCTGCTCCTGATGGGGACCTTGGCAAGCTGAGATGGCTGTCATGTGCCACAGGAGGTTCCTGGTGCTTGGTTTATAGGATCAGCAAGCTTGGATACATGGAATTACCCTTTCTTATCTTTATGTGCTAGCTTAAGTGCCGATTCTGACTCGTGAATTTCTCTTCTACACGAGAGAGGTTTGGCTGAGGTGCTCAAACCATGAAGGTGCTGTCCCAAATCAAATATTTGAGCGTGACATGAGGCAAGGAATGGGTTTGGTTTGGCTTGTGCTGCTGGAGTTTTTGCTGCCTGTCTCAAGGAACTGCTTTTTGTTTTGGCTTTAGGAGCCAACACCTGTGAGGTGCCTGTCTGCCCACAGAGGCCCTCTTGTACTTTGCTACCAGATTATCTGAATTCATTGCCCTGTGTTTTTATCATGTGTCTGTGAGGAGCTTTGTCTCTGCAACACTTATGGCTTTAAAAGTTTGTGTTTGTTTTGACAAGTTTCTCACAAGTATAGAAATATTTAGAAAAGCGTTTTTGTGAGAACTCACCTCCTACAACTTCTGTCTTTGCCTTGCCTGGAGTGTTTGATATATTTAATGGACTCCAGTTGGGTGAGAGGATCAATTTGTTTCATGGGTCCTCATTTACTCTTCCAAAAGGTCTGTGTCTCTCTCTACTCCACTCCTGAGTAGGTGTGATTGATATTTATGGGCAACCTTCTCCTGTCCTTCTGCTTTGCTGTTGCTCTGAAAAGCTGCTTTTCTCCTCAGGTGCATGTAAAAGATCAGCTTTCCTCCCCAGTAAGTGGACAGTTTAGCTGTTCATGTTGGGCTGTCTTGCATTGCACTCTCTGTCACTGGAGGTGCACTTAATAATTCCTACTTATGGGAAATTATTCTCCTTGTTCTATCTGAATCTGAAGTTCTGGGAGTTGATGCCTCCAGAAGCCCTAGAATTCAAGGTCAGGGGAGGTGAGCAACTGTACCGAGCTCAACTCCTTTGAGAAAGAAGATGAACAAAGAAAATCTGAGAATAATCAAGAGTATTTATTTGCTTTTTAAGTTGGGTCATAAACCATCATGACAAGCTTAAGGGTAATTTGATAACTTCACTGGAAGCAAACCAAACTTTAATTAGCTCCAGGGGCTGGGAAGTGAAAACAAACTTCTGACTAGAGGCAAGATGCAAGTCATTAATTGTTTAATTGACCAGTTTCCCAAGAGCTGTGTGGGTTTAAAGTGCAAAGGACTTGATCCTTCCCGAGACTCACAAGTGTCTGGAGCTCTGAACAATGCAGTGACCTGCAGATCTGTCTGCTTCACTAAGTGCTTCCTGGTGATTCAGGTGTACTGAGATGATATTGCAGCCCTGGCCAGGGCTGGCAGTGTTGCTGCTGCATTCCAGGTGCTGCTTAGAGCCAGGGCTTCCTTCCCGAGCAGGTCAGCAAACCAGAGGCCAGCTACAGGGAAGATGTGGGATTTTTTGCTGCCTGGGAGTGATTTTGTGGTCACTTTGAAATGCACTGGCTGCCTTGTTACTCTAGGACACTGCCTGTGGATTATTTCTGCTAGAGAGAAAGTATAAAATATGTAAAATATAGACTAGAATGTCTCTAATATTTTATATATTTATATATTATACACGTATAATATATAAATATATATTTATAATTCAAAATACATATAGTGACAGGAGATGTTAAAAATGGTAGAATCCAGAATCTGTGTCTGCTGTGAACTGGTATTGTGAGACCAAACTTCACAGGGAGTTTAGTTATTACTTGAGAGGACTGTTGAATCCGTGTGGTCTCCTTGCCATACACTGAGATTTGGGAGACACCAACCATGCTGGGCAAAAGTGTTTCATAGCACTTGAAGTGCCTCAAGAAGCTCCTGGCCGTGCAGTTGGTGCATGGGAGGTCTCTGAATGCAGCTCAGCTGGGGTCAAGCATGACCCCACACACGGCCTGGTGCCCAATGCTCAGAGCTTGGGAGGGACAAAGGTGACTCCTGCAGCCACAGGAATGAGCCCATGTTGGGGCTTCCAGGGTGATGCTGCCCTTTCTTTTCAGCCTTGACTTTTCCTCTTTTGTCTGCATTTTATTACCCTTTGTCACCCCTTCTTGAAATACCCTCCACAGCTCTCCTGGGTGCTCAGCTTGGTAGGTGTGCCCACACTTGGCATCCCGAGCCTTCCAGCTGCCCATGGGGGCATGTCCATCATCTGGCCTGCCAGTGAGTGCCTGTGCATCCCCTGCCCTGCCAGTGAGTGCCATCATTTTTGCTGTGGGATGGGCAGGGTAGAGCCTCTGGCTCACTCCCAGGACTGTGGCTGAGTCAGAGCGGCTCATGTTGGAAAACTGGCCTTCTCATGTTAGAGAACTGGCCTCCTCCTCTTTCCCTTGATATTTTTACTCCACCCCATCTCTGACTTCTCTGAAGACTGTGCCCAGGTAAGAAGCCTGCCTCTTTGCTGTGTATGCTCCTACCACAGGCATCATTTTCTGAGTCTTTAGGCCCAGGACCTCTGGGACGAGACCACCCCTCATTTTTGGGTCTAGGAAATCTTGGCTGTTATATCTTTTCCAGTGTCAGCATGCAGACTTCTGTAGACCACTGCTTTAGTGTAGGGAAAAGAGGTGATTCCTTCCAGGGAAATCCCACTCTTCTCCTCAGCTGTCCATGTCCTTATCTCCAGATTTACCTGGTTACCAGTGGTGTCTGTAGAGGAGTAGGTGGCTTTCCTCCAGGGCATGTGGGATGCCCCAGCAGGATAGCTTGGTCGGTGGTACAAACCCCTTGTGGATCTTCAGGTGATACTTACAGCCCTGTCAAGATCCCTCAGAACAGAGTACAGGACTACAGCCATGCCCTCACAGATGTTTGTCATCACCACCTTTGTTGCTCTATGTTAATGGGGTGTCTCAGGTCCGCCTTATTACCAGATCCACTCCCTTTTTTCTTTATGGGCTTGCCTGCTCATTCATCTGTGACAGAAACTGTCTGAGAGATGCTCAGCAGCCTCCAGAGCTGCTACAAGGAGGGTAAAGAGCAGGACAGGTCTGTGACAGTGCAGACACACTGTTTACAACTAATGCATTCTGCAGTTTGCTCAGCTGAAGGCACCTGCTGAGGGTTCCTTGAGAAAGCCCTTGGAGAGCTCATGGTCTGTTCTCATTGTGTACTGTTACAAGTGACATAGCCACATTAATGATCCTCTGAGCCTGTTGTCTCCTGTTGGAATGATTTCTTGGTGCTGTCCATAGCCATGTCTATTCTCTTGATGCACTCTCAGTGTTCTGGCAGTACCAAAGAGAAACTGCCCATGGCGGGGAATGGAACTTCAAAGTGGAGTGGAGCTTTGAAGTCGCTTCCAACCCAAACTATTCCAGGATTTTATGATCATTCTCTGCCTGCCAAGAAGGGGTGAATCCTCACCTCTTCCGGTTGTGCACTGTCCTGTGCACGCATGTAGTGAGCAGATGCCAGGTACAGGTTCTTCACCCTCTTTCACATAATACTCCAGTTCTTGACTTGGTTTATTTTCTACAGACTTATCTGCCTCTCGCCTGCAAAAAGCCAAGGAGGTGGGGGCAGATTTCACCATTCAGGTGAAGAACGAGACCCCGCAGGAGGTGGCCTCCAAAGTGGAAAGTGTGCTTGGCTGCATGCCTGAGATAACTGTGGAGTGCACAGGAGTGCAAGCCTGTATCCAGGCTGGAATTTATGTGAGTACCACTTGTTCCAAAGGCAGACCAGTGATGGTGTTGGTCTGTTTTTTTTTCTGGGATGGTTCAGTGAATGAGCTATTTCACTCCCACAGTGGTTAATTTAAGTGGGCTTGGTGTGGGGAGAGAAGCTGCTCCTTAGATAGTAAACAAAGAGAGATAATTAAAGTCTTAACACCAGCGTGGGGATAATTGGTTTGATGCTTGGGTGCTTAACCACTTACCAAGGAGACTCCAGTAAGATCCCCAAACCCAAGGAGTAGGACAGCAGCTTCCATTGAACTTATGTCCAAATAAGAAGAATAGTCAAGAAAATTAATTCTAGAAGGAATGAAAGAAGCAAGAATGTGATGTTTTGCTAAAACAGGAGGATGGGGGGAAGATTAATGTGGATTTTCACAGTGACAGGACAGGAGGGGAATGGGACAAACTGCAAAAAGAGAAATTCCAGTAGAGCATCAGGCTCTTAGTTTTAAGTCTCTCCCACTAAAATCCCAAAGTACTTTTTGTAGTCCTAAATGCCAGCCATTTTTCAGAATGGGGTTTTCAGAATAGGAATTTTGGATTCCTACCAAAATCCTTCAAAGATTTTCAAAAGATTGCATTTTTCACTTTGATTACCACATGCTTCACTCTTACAGACTCCTGACAGCATCCTGCCTCTCCCTGGCTTCTCTGCTGTGCCCCAGGCAGTCCATTGCAGACATAAAGGGTGGCTTTATTTTTGACAGACCCTGCACAGGCTCCTGCAACTGTGCTCTGCAAAATGTAACCTGTTTGTGTCTTTGCTCTCCAGGCCACTCGTTCTGGTGGGACCTTGGTTCTGGTGGGGCTGGGGCCTGAGATGGTGACGGTGCCCATCGTGAATGCTGCCGTGCGGGAAGTGGATATCCGTGGGATATTCCGCTACTGCAACACGTGAGTCTCGTGCAGGGGGGGCTGATGTGGCTCCAAGTTAAAATTCTTCAGAGCTCTAATTTCTTGCTAATGAAGAAAGTCTCTTTTCTTAATCTGTAGCTCTCCAGGGAGGATGTATGGGATGTTGTCACACTCCTTCTTAAAATGAGAAGTGTTATTAAGTAGGCAGTTTGAGAACTAGATTAGCTGCTGCATCCCTTTGCTCTCCTATCCCTGTTGCTCTTATTTGGCCCATTCATGGTTGGACTTGATGATTTTGGAGGCCTTTCCCCATCTCAGTGTTTCTATGATTCTAAACAGAGTGGCAGCACAACCCCTGTGAGGGACTCTGTGCTGGAGAAGAGGCTGGAAGCTGACTGAGGCTTTTCCTTTTATCTCCCTGAGTCCATGAGTTTGAGCTCCACCATGGTCAGTATGCAGGCAAGAGGCCAGGCAAGAAGAGAGTGGAGCATGGCAGTTTTGGTTTTCATTCAGGGCTTCCAAAGTAGTAGTTTCCTGTGATTTTCACTTGTTTCCTGTGATTTCACTTACTCTCTCAACTGTCTTTGTAGCAGTGCCTGTCTTCTCAGAGCTCAGCAGCCCAAAGCAGCTGGCTTGTTCCATCTCCCATACCAGACACCAGAAGGTTCTTTGTAGGCAAAACTTCCCTGGGCTAGGGAAATAACTGTGACGATCCAGGCTGCTCCGTGCTTCTTTCCTGAGCTCCAGACTAGTGGCTGCTCTCATGTCCTGCTCTCTGCTTCCCTTGCAGGTGGCCTGTGGCTATCGCTCTTCTCGCATCCAAGCGGATCAACGTCAAGCCCTTGGTTACGCACCGTTTTCCCCTGGAGAAGGCTCTGGAGGCTTTTGAGACCACCAAGAGGGGTGAGGGGGTCAAAGTCATGCTGAAGTGTGACCCCACTGATCAGAGCCCCTAAGCTGTCCCAGTGCCCGACCCTCATCCCTGCTGCTTGTACCTAGAAAATCACATGTAATGAGGGTGAATGGTACTGGGAGACACCATTAGAGCATTAACAGCTAACTACAAATGGACAACCAATAGTTTGAATCAAAATGCTGAATTAGAGATGATGGGTTGCACAGTTGGTGGCTCTTCTTCACAGAGCACAGGTGCAGGAGATTCTGGCCAGGTTCCTCCATGCCAGGGAGGTTGTCACTGACATGTGGTACAGTAAGGGTGGAGTTGCTGGCACTCCCCCTTCCTGTCTCGCACTGCCCTGGATGCAGCATTTCCTGCATGGCAATCCCTGGATGCAAAATAGCTCTATGTGAATATCCCCCCTTCCCTCGTGGGTGCTCAGGGACCGTACAGCCTGTGGAACAAAGCCTGGCCCTCCCCACTCCATGGGAAGCACTGGCACATTCAGGTCATTCTCTCCACTCTCTTCTCGAAGCTCAGAAACGGGGTTGTTGGGGAACCTTGGAGGCCAGCTGGGACCATGTCTGCCATGTCACCCCCCCACCAGCTCCTCGTGGGACCACTGCAGACAGGGAAACTGGGACTACTGAGAGCTCTGTCCTTATGTGCCTCCCATGAAGGGGCTGTTGCGGGGCACAGCTGCTTTTGACATGGGAAGGAGCATAGATGAGACATAATGGGAAAGCATCACTCAAAGGTTTTACCACTGCAAACAAATCATAATTATTTGGGAATACCAAGCCTTCCTGCTGAGTTTGTGAGCCACAAACAAGGTACTAATGAGGTAGAAAAAAAATCTAATCTTTGATTACAGTTATGTTAATTTTAGTACTGAGAGATCAGTTCCTTCCTTGGTACTAAATTTTCCTCAATAAATTCTGGCTGCTTGAGACCTTCCAGATGTGTCCCTTGAAGTGTGGGGTGGTGGGTTGAAGGGGCTTACAGGGGACTGTGCAGACCTAAGCCTCGCCAGGGTGCAGGTTGAGCTCAGTGTTGGCAGGACTGTGAAACCTCAAACGACTCAACCACTTACAAATGAAACCTCATGTTTATTCCAGATGCGGCCAAGTTAATCCTGGCAGAGTTGGAAGGCCCCAAGTCCATGCTGAATTTTACAGGGATGAGACATGACCCAGGGGAACTTTTTGTAGCCAGAAGAAGTGGTCAAAATGTGTGCCCAGCATGTTGCCATGCTGGGAGGAACCCTGTTGGCATGGCTGGGGATTCACTGGCCTTCCCGACTCCTGTCCTCTGGGCATCCCCATTGGCATGGCTGGAAGACCAGTGGCCATTGCAAGATTGTTCTTACTGGGAAATGGATACTTGCTCTCTGTAGTCTTAGGGGGCTGTTTAGCATCCCAAGGGCTGGAGTTATTCCCACAGCTCAGCCTGGTTGGGCTCCTTGTCTGATCTGCTCCTTTATCAGGTCTTGCTGGGGGCACTGACACTGCAGGGACATTGCTGGGGCAATAGGTCTGGTGGACATAATCAGTGGGGCTGTGCCTGTAATCCCCCACCCCTGACTCCATGTATGTCAGCAGTGCAGGGGAAACTCTCTCCAACTTGGCCCATTTTCCAGTGGGCTGGAGTTAATGCTCTGTGCCAGGAGCAAGGCCAGCACTATGCCACAAGTATTACAAGTCCCCAACTACAGGAGGCAAGAAAGTGTTTTAAGACTTCAATCAGCTTTATTTGAGTTCAACCACAGCCTGCAAAAGTAGCAGTGATGCAAAGCCAGGCATTACTTAAACAAGTACAATTGATTCCTGATTGAAGGACTGACACTGCTGGAAGAAGCCAATGCAAACACAACTAAGGCCTTATGCAAACCCAGGGAAGGCTCAGAGAGTTAACAAGCAGGTACTGAAGAGTATGTGAAGAGAGCTGTTTCAAGAAGAGGGTTAGCAGAGAGCTTGCTGGCTCCTCACCCCATCTGTTCACCACATGGCTCTTAGAACAAAGTGCTGTGAATTCAGGTTGTGCAGGCACCAAGCTGCTCCCCAAAGCTGGTCAGAGACATTCTCCAAGTCCCCCAGCAGAGCAGAAGCTCTGTCTTGTGCGATTAAGGGGGCAGAGCTGGATTTAACTCAAACAGTGGGTTTTCTGGATGGGGACATACCAGCATGGCCCTGGGCATGGGGCTGCAGGGATGTTTGGATGGTAGCAGGGTTCAGGGGTTCACAGTGGGGCCATGTAGGGCAGTGCTGGGGTGTCAAGGCTTTACTAGCACACCGGTCTCTGCCGTGTGGGTCTCAGTATCCTTGCACTTGGCCGTGGATGACTTTCCTCTGGGGAGGGTGCTGGGTGGGAGCCTGGGACCATGGCTGCTGAAGTATTGCTGCTAGGTGCTGGGGTGAAAAAATGCAGCTGTAGCCAGAGGGTGGAACAGTGTGGGGTAGGGTCAGAAATTCTCATAGTGATGTGCAAAGTAGGTCTGGTCCTTCTTGTTCATCTGCCGGCAAGCCTGCTCCACACTCTTTGTCATCCCGGGCGGGCCACAGCTGAACACCCCGATCTTTTGCACCTGGGGAAGGAGGGAGCCATAGGGGTCAGACTGCAGCACCAGTTCTCTCCACAGTCCAGCCTCCCTAGCTCTCTGATAGCTTTGGGCATGATGCTGGCTGAGCAGTCTGTCTCAGCCTCCCCCAGGCTTTTGGGGAGGTTGTCACATTCCCATGTAGCTGCCAGGGCCATGGAGGAAGAATGGGAACCCTCAGCTCAGATCAGTGGTTGCAGCCAAGGTCGGGCAATAGCAGGGGGTGTTTGGCTGGTATGGGGCATTGCTGATTCCTGCTGGCCTGGCTCCTGAGGGAAAACAGGATTCATTCCCCTTCTGCTCTGTTCTTGGTGCAGATGCCACTGAGGTCTCCAGACCTGGGGGACAGGCTGGGACCAGTCCTGCACAATGGCCAGTGGTTGCACCTCCTCCTGTCCCCAGGCAGACACTGACCTCAGGGTGCACCTCCTGCAGCGAGCTGAAAAAGGGTACGAAGGGAGGGCGCCCAAAGTGGGTGATGGAGCGCAGTCCCGTGAACAGGCTCTTGTTCAGCACCTTCTGGAAGTGCCGCTCACAGATGTACTGAAAGAGAGATTGGTGCACGTCAGATGGCCCAGCACAGCCCGGCGTGGCCCTGCAGAGCCTGGCATGGCATGGCCTGGCATCCTTCCCCTTGAATGTCCAGGCTCACCAGCATGGTGGTGCGCAGATCAAACTTCTCAGCCAGCTGTGTGATGTAGATGTGCACAGAGACCAGGCTGTTCTTGTCTGATTCTTCCACCTCCCGGATGATGTCCGTCAGCCACTCAAACTGCCTCTGTGTGCGCGTCACCCAGATGAAGTAGATCTGTAGCACATTGGAATGAGGCCCAGAGTGGGGCCAACATCCTTATGAATGTCTATGGACTCCACAGAGGAATTTACCCCCAGCGACACCAGCAGCAGTAGGAGGCATCTCAGAATCACGAATAAATTAGGTTGGAAAAGATCTCTGAGACCGAGTCCAACCTCTCAGAGGGGCTTGTCTTTCAGACACTCTTACCTTCTTACACAGCAGCTTGGAGTTTATGGATGACTTGAAGACCAGGTCCTTGAGAATGGATGCGAAGGGTGTCACCCCGATGCCTCCTCCCACCAACACCGACACCTCAAACTTGTTCCACTCCTGGTGGCCCTCCCCAAAGGGCCCATCCAGGTAGAGCTGGAAGGGAGTCAGCTGTTAGCAGAAGTCTCTGCTTGCCTAGGTCTTGAAAGCCCTCAGGGCTGGAGAAGTGCCTCACGCTTGGCTCAACCCATTGCCAAGGTGCTCTTGGGCTCAGATGTCCCCATGGGTGACATCCTGTGCAGGGCTCACCTTGGGCAGTGTGCCAAGGAGGGCCAGGTTCTTGGGCGAGTAGAGTTCCCGCAGACGGGTGGTCCAGGGCCCAACGGCGCGGATGTGCAGGCTCAGCGTGTCGTCGTGTGGGGCCGAGGTCAGTGTGAAGGGGTGGTACTCGGTGGTGCCCAGGCCCACGCAGGCGATGCGCACCCACTGCCCAGACTTGTAGTCAAAGTCCTGTGGCCGCTGGAACTGCAAGTGGGTGACACCTGTGGGGAGATGGGAGGGGGCTCCATTAAGTTGGAGATGTTGAGGAGTTGATGTTCCTGCATCGCTGCAGCCCCTGATGCTCTTGCAGGGAGCCTGGTGCTGTGTGGCCAGGGATGTTGTGGTACCTGAGGGCAGGAGCTCGGCTTTCACCACACTGATCTCCACCTTCTTCCTTCTCAGGCTGTACAGCTTGTCTGCACTGTAGATGAGAGCTGGGATGATGAAGTAGATGTAGAAACGGGGCTGCTGGATCAGTGCATAGCTGCCATGGATGATGACCTGGACAGGGAGCAGAACCCTTTAGACAAGGCAAGTCATCACCCCAGGGATGATTTGGTGGCAGCTCAACAGCAGTGGGTAGCCAGGACTGGGGCTACCATCTCCCTTGGGACTATCCCAAGCTATTCCATCTCAATAGTTGCACTGATTTCACCTACAGGCTTGTAGTGCATCAGCACCATCCCTCCCATCCAGCCCAAATCCTTTACCAGGATGTACAGCAGCATGTAGAGGTGGTGAGTGATCCAAAAGCCCTGAAAGCTGACGCGCCGGAAGTGGCGTGTGGCAAACACGTACATCACAGCAAGGACCACGAGCAGCAGCACTCCTGTCATGCCTGTGAGACGAAGAGTTGAGAGGCCCTGTGGGGGAGATCAGGGCAGCCCCACAGGGGCTCTGACTGGACTGGGCAGAGGGCTGCCCATCCTGGACACAGATGTGCAGGTCTGTCTGCTAGGTGTTCTCACCTGGAATAGTCTGGAAGAACCACCAGTAATACTTCTGTGGGAGCTGTGACCTGGAGAAGGACAAGAGATTGCACCACGGAGTGACCAGAATGAACTAATGGTTTCCATTTTCATTTCTATCCATGCCCAGGACACCCTGTCTGGACTCTGCTTCAAATTACACCTACCCATCATTTGTAAAGACAGTGGAGAAAAGGCAGGACAGCACACTGAGAGGTGTGACTGAGAAGATGTAGACGTTCACTACATGACCTGCAGTGTGGAGCACTGTAAGAGACAAAAACACGGAGAAAGAAGCATCACTTGATGTGGATGGAGATGGGTCAGACTCCGCTGATATCCCCAGGGACCTGGAGGTTCCGCCTCTTCTGTAGTGCAAGGCATCCATATCTCTGCAAGGTCTTTAAGCTTCTGGCTGGTCCTGCCATAGCATGATAGGCTGATCTTCTGCTTGTGGGTAGCAATCCCCCAGCAGCTCACCTACCTGAGAAAATCAGGGCTGCCATGGCAATCCAGCGGTGGAAGTCGACGGCGGCATCAAAGGGGATGAAGTGATTGAGGAAGGTCTCCCGCAGGATGGTGATGAGGTTGCGGCACATGGTAAGCAGGATGTAGGAGTACATGAAGGAGATGGAGGCAGCTGATCCCCGGGAGATGATGATCCCCACAAAGGTGGTCTGTGCAATTCCAGTGCTGGGGGATGCAAAGGCATAGTCTGGGGAGAGAGAGCAGAGGGGGTGTCATGTGCCCAGCACTGAGGGCCAGCACCCTTCCTGCAACAAGGGGACAGACACCTGTGTGACTCCACCAAAACCAGGACACCAGGGATGGGTTTGTGTGGGGAAAGGGGCACAATGACCCAGAACTGCTGGATGACAGGGTGTCCTTGGAGATCCAGGGAGGAGAATGTCCACCTGGGAATCTGCACCTTGGGACTGTGGCTTCAGTTGGGGAATCCAATATAAGTGGTGTCCATAAACTGGAATGAGTCCAGTGGAGACCACCAGGCTGGGGGGGGGGCGAGCTGGAGGACATCATAGAGCTATGTCTATATAAGGGAAAGGCTGAGGGAAATGGGCTTGTTCAGGCTGGAGGAGATGGGTTAGGGAAGCTGGCTGTCTGCAGCCATCTCATGGGCACACAGAGCAAGTCTTTCTCAGGGATGCACAGTGGAAGGATGTGAGGCAAGAGCATGAGTTTCACTGTAGAAAACTCAGGTTTGAATTCTTGAAATTCTTCACAGGGAGGACGGTCAAAACCAGCACAGGCCCAGCAAGGCGGTGGAATCACCAGCCTTGGAACTCTTCACAACTTCTGTAGACAAGGCCTTCAGCAGCCTCATTCAGCTTTGGAAAAGGGTTTTCTCTGAGGAGGGTATTGGACCGGACCCTTCCAGAGATTCCTTTGGCACCCTCAGTCCAGGGGAGGACTGACACTGTTGCCCAAAATTGTGTCAGGCAAGTCCCATCATGCCCCCGGCAACCACCAGCGTTGAGGCACGAAGCCCACGCCCCCGCAGCAGGGCAGGGTGGGCACTCACAGTAGGCTCTCTCAGCAAAGACGCCGGTGGTGATGGCGGAGAAGAGGATGACGCAGACGATATGGCGCCGGTAATTCTCAACAAAGCGCTTGAACTCCTGGATCTTCTGCTGGACTCTGTTCCTCTCGTACTTCTTCCGTTGTGCTTCTGTGTACAGATTCAGCTGGTACTGGTTCGCCCTGGCAAATACAGGAGTGCTGGTGTCACCATGAGGTTTCCCTGGGCTCAGGGCTCAGGTTTGGGTTTCCACTCAAAATACCCCTGCACATCAGTGACAGGGGTGACTGCAGAGCACAGCATCAGAGGGTGATCTCGGGTCAGCCTGCTCTACAATGCCTTCAAAAGCTGGTAGCAATCATGGGGGCAGTGACTCACAAATGAAACTGTATATGAGATCTGTAAAAGAAAATTTCATAGAAATATTCAACCATCCAAAAATTATCCACAAAAGGGGAATTTCCTTAATTGGTACAATTAAGGCAAACCAAGATATTCTGGCCATCAATAACAGCAGCTGAACTTTCCTTGAAGAAATACTTGCTGCTGCCACAGCAGGGAGGACCAAATTCTCTACTGCAGCTCTTGTTGGCTTCCCAGGTGAACCAGCAGCAGCCCAAGAAGCAGAGGAGCACAGGCAGGAACTGTCAGACAAGACTCCTCTCTAAAAGCCACTATGCCAACCTCAGGAGTTAGCCACTTCATTTGTTTGGAGGTTTTTTTTGTAGAGGCACATGACCCACATCCAGCTATGGCACTGTCCTGCCAAGATGGGATTCTTTCTGTCGCTCCTTGGCCAATGAGTGCCTCCTGGGAGCAGTGCCATTTGGCTGGAGGGCTACCCAGTCTGACATGCAGATGTGAGAAACAGCAAACAGGATAAGCCTGAGCCCCAGAGGCACAGACAGCAAGGGGACTCACTTTCTTCCTGGTCTCTTCCTCAGTTCTTGACCTTTTCGCTCCATGTAGTGACTCACAGTGTCCAGATTTAGGTCTTTCTTCTCCTCCGAGATGATTCTGTGGAAATAGAGCTATGTCTAGCCCATAGTTCTATTTGCTAGAAGTGCTTGCCAAAATTTTCCCCTTTTCTCCACTTCCCATCTCAGGCTCAGCTGGGAACGTGTCCAACTCTTTCTGCAAGCCTGCCTGCATTAACTCCAATTGCACATGGTCTGGATTCACTCCAAGATAACCCCTCCATCAGAAGAGCAATGCAGGACTCCCATCTCCACACAGAGGATGCAACAGGGGGCAGGAGGCAATTCCTCCCTTCTGGCTGTGCCTGGGAGGAGGACAGCAGCCCCACTGCAGCACCCAGCATGCACTTCCCATCCATTCCCCAGTGCTGGGAGTTCCAACATCTGGTGGGAGCATTTGTTGGAAAGCTTGGGGTGGAGGATAGATTGAGCCAGGGCAGCAAGAGATGGAATAGCAACAGTGATACTAAGGAAGGGAGCTTACCCTTTTGGCTCGCTCTTTTTTATGAAGGAGACACAGTTGTGCAGATTTTGCTTGGAGACCTCAGGGATACCTTTGAGGAGACAGAAGGACAAACAGCCATTCAGAAGGTGCAAGACAAAGTTTAGGAATCTCCTGTGAGCAGGGAAAAGCTCTGAACTGACCCAAACATGTCACACATGAAGCAACATGCAGTTGAGGCGGGGAGACTGTTGGGCCAGGATTTGAGAACTCCATATTGGGTGCTGCCCATTGCCTCCAGCTTTGCAGGACCTGGAGCATCCCAGTGCTCATGCCCACTGACCTTTGACGCAGAGCTGGGTGAGCCGGAGCTCGCTGTCGTGGTCCCGCAGCATGTAATGGAAATTCTCCCATGTCAGCTCATCCCTGTCCTGAAACCCTGAGGCCCGGAACATGGACTCGGTCACCTGCTCTGCCTGTTCTCTTGATAGGCAGTTGTTGGAGATCTCAATGAAGGACCTGGAGCAAGGAGGTGAGATGGGACCAGCAGCTGAGTCCCTCACATAACACAGAGCAGAGTCCCAGACCAGTTTCATGGGAGAAATGGGCTCTTGGTTGCAAGTGTGGAGTCCATGGTGCACAGAAGCACAGAAACTGGGAGCAGCTTCTGAAGACATGTCTATTAACATTGTGAAAACATTAGGAGAGAGGAGGGAGAGTACCTGAGCATCCTCAGAAACTCCTCCTTGGAAAGGAACCCATTCTCATCAATGTCATACATCCTGAACATCACCTTGGACTTCTCCTCTGGAGACCCTGGTGGGGAGAGGAAAAGGAACAGTAAGAACAAGATCATATTTTCATCAACAAAGATGATTTCATATGGGGTTTTTTGAGAGTCTGGAGCCTGCAGCAGTGAAGCCTCATCCTTCCACTTGACTTTCTCAAGTGCAAGGTGAAATATTGGGTAGACACACATTCTTTCTTGTGCATTATTTTTCAAAATCAAAATGTGCTTTTGCAGAGCAATGATTTTTCTGGGAGTTGTTTTGATTGAATCTGGCATTTAACACCTCCACCTATGAATCCACCATTCAGGAGTCATTTAGGGAGAATCAGATATCAGACACAGTTGCTATGATCTCCCAGGTACAGGATGCACAGTCCCTTCAGGAGAAAGGGCTGACATGTCTGTGGTGGTGGAAGACAGCTCCCCTCGTGAACCATCTTCCAGAAAATGCAATTACGTTGTCATGCCCCATAACCCAAGCTGAAGCTGTCCCGAGTGAAGGAAATTTTAATCTGTAGCAGTGTCTACAGGTTGACCTGCTGGGTGAATCTTGTCCTCCACTCTGATAGAGCCTAGAAACAGGTCCAAGGGCAGAAGATGGAGGCGTTAACCAGCTCCAGCTCCCACCTTTCATGAAGACCACCAAGATGTCCAGGAACTCCCGAAAGGAGATGTAGCCATTGCCATCTTTGTCAGCCAGGGAGAACATGGACTCCACGAACATGGAGTGCTCTTTGAGCCCCAGGGCTTCAGCAAACTCAGCCCTGCTCAGCTCACAGGTAAGAGACTCCTTTGCCTTCTGTGAAGATTCAAAGCTGAGCTCCCCGGCATCGGATCTGTCGATTTCCAGCACCTGCAGGTTATGTCCCACAAAAGAAACGCTGTGAGTGATGGCAGAGCAGAAGGCTGGTGTTTCCTTTCTGACCTATTGCATGAAGACTGGTGCCTCCCTGGCACAAAATTCATGGCAGATACCATGGAGAAAGTCCCGCGTCCCTCCTACACAATGTGACTTCTCACACTCCATGTGATTGACCACCCTGGAGACCTGTTACATCACCCAATACTCTCTTTGCCACTTTAGACACTTGTATCACTGCAAGAGATCTCCCTTTGTCTTCTGCAAAGGAAAATTGGCAGCTGGAAGTATTGGCAGCTTCCTTGTGTGTGACTTACCAGCTCTTCCAGAAAGCACCAGCCCCATTGTTCATTGCTTAATCAATACAGAAATACCTTCCCCCACACATCAGGGCTTGCTACACCTCTACACACCTGAGCAAACAGGTGCCTGAAGAAAGTCTCTAGAATTTGTTTTCTCTGCTCCTGGGTGACTGCCCGTTTCATCAGGCTCTGCTCCTTCATCTCAGACAGATGCAGGTCAAATCTGCTCTCCTTCAAGTAGTCTCCTAGCTTCCCAAGAAAGATGCTCCTCTCGGCCTCCCCATTGAAGAGCAGCACCTGCAAAGGACCCAGAGACTGGCTGTGATCACCAGAGGCTCAGCTCCATGGTATTTGCTGGGCCTGGTGGTTCTCAGGTGGCCACAACCTCCTTTCAAGGCCTCACACTGCTCCCAGTGCCCCCAGCTGAGTGGTGCAGAAGACTGTGGAGGGTCCAGGGGAAGGTGTCATAACGCAGGCACCATGGTACTTACCAGGTCGTACTCCTTGGGGCTCTTCAGGAGCAGAGCTTTGTTCCCTTTGTTGTTGGAGAGGATCACCTCCACTCTTTGGTGGGCTTTCAGGTTGATGCTCCGGAGCACAGACCCTCTGCTATCCAGCACTTTGAGCACTTTGTCAGCTTGGAGCTGAATGTAGACAGGACAGTTGTCTGTCTTGGGCCCATGCCACTCCATGGCTGGTGGGAGAGAGCACAGGACTCAGCTGGAAAGGTTCCTACTTGTCTCAGAACCTCCTTCACCGAGAGGCAGTTTGGGAGTGATTTCATGACCAGGAATATCTTAAAGGAATAATGACAATCTCCTAACTGCAGAGCTCAAGCACATGGACACAGAGGAAGTACAGACTATGGAGCAGGGAGGCAGGATTTTTCCAGTGTGCAGAGCAAGGAGATACTGTCCCCGTCCTGGAGCTACTGGTGCAATTGCTCTACACAGGTTTCCTTCAGGCAAGGTGTGATCTGGGGAGGATTGGAATTAGAGGGGCGTAGGATGACTCAGGTTGGAAGGGACTCAGGTTGGAAGGGTATCTTGCCCAACCTCCTGCCCAAAGTAGGACCAGCCACAGATCAGTCTGCTCAATGCTGTATCTGGTCAGGTCTTGGATAGGATGGGCTACCAAGTTCTCTGTGCTCTCTGTTCCACTTCTTGACTATGCTCCTGGGGAAACAATTCCTCCTTACATCCCATCTGGGTATAAGCCCTAGGCCCAGCCCTGCCTCAGTGTGTGCCCTGACTGCAGCAGCACCACCAGATGCCATCGCAGGGATGACAGTGCCACCTCACCGTGTATGGCCTCTCCGGACACCTCCCTGCGCACACTGGTGCCCTGCTTCCTCTGCAACTTCTTGAAATCTCTCTTGCGGAAAGCGGCAACAACCCAGGCAACAAACAGAGTCACTGGGGACACATGGGAGAAGGAGGCATGAGAGATCACAGAACTCCTTTCCCCTTTTGGCTCCCTCCTGGTGCCCAAGGACCCTGCCAGCTCAAGCACCTCAGCAGAGGCTGGGACTCAGCAGCTCCAGTGGGGAGGTGCTTCGTCCATGGGCACTCAGCCCCTTTCTCTGGTGGAGAGGTGGAAGAGGAGGAGAGCGACAGGAAGAGGAAACAGAATGACAAACCCAGGGGCAGACAGCAGAGGACAACAATGATGATCCCGAAGCCTGCGCCACTGCCTGAAAAGTAGTCCAGCACCATCATGGGCGTGCAGTTGGCCAGGTGTTGAGCTGTCAGCTGCTGGGGCTGGGGGCATGGGTCCCCTGCAAGGGGGAAACAGGCTGTGAGTGTCATTGACCTTGTACCCAGCTCACCTGCATCACCCCCAGGAACCTCTGCATTAAAATGTTGATGGGGTTCATGGATGAGTGACCCAGCACTGCAGAATTGGGGTGCTTGATTTAAACTCCAGATCTTGGAGACAGCCTTTGGGTTTGGGCTCAACTTTTGCCCGCCACAGCAAACCAAGCACAGAACTGGACTCAAGTGCTCTGGAGGTTCAGCACCACCATCTCTCCTGTCGGGGTGGGCTGACCAAGAGGCACCCTGGGCCATAGGAATCTAGGGTTCAGAGCCTCCACTCATCTGGATGCTGCAAATCCAGGAAGTCGTCCTGGTGTGATTAAAAGGAACACACACCAAGGGAACAAAAGCACCTTGCAAGGTCTGGAATGTTGCCCAAATGAAATGCTTACAGTAAATGGGAAGAGTGTGGCAAGATTCCAAGAGGAAAAGGCATTTTGCCAAACAGTAATATGCATTTTCCCCTTGGGATCATGCCCACACTACAGGCCTGTTTCAACATCTGCATCATGCATCAACGTCTTGCTCACAAGCAACCCTTGCATTTTGCTGGTTTGGGGTCATAGCAGGCTTGAGGCTTGAGAAACTCCAAACCTGATGTGTTCCCTGTGTAATTTAGTCACCAGCTGTGTCACTGGGATGGCTCTGTTTTCCTTGCTGCCTTGCTGGAGCCATTCCCTCCCTGTGCCCTCCCACTGCAGGGTGCACTCACCCTCTCTCCAAATGAACACGTGGGGCTGGAGGTCTGTGGATTTGGCATAGGTGACGGAAGTCAGGACGCTGTGAAAGGTGGTGTTACGGATCTCCCTGATTTCCTCCTCTGTGAACAGCCTGAGGAAAAGGACGTGGAGACAAGTGTTTGCCCCAGGTGTCACTGATCAGCAATAGGAGGGAACTGAGGAAGATGGAGGATGCTTTTTCCTCCAGCCCCAGTTTTCATGCATTACTGGGGTTTGCAGAGCAGCTGCCAGATAGGAACAAGTCCATTACCCGTTCTTGGTGTTTTCGAACCAAAACCTGTCGCCATCACGCAGGCGCAGAAACTGTTCCAGGATGATGGTAGAAAAGAGGGAGCCATCAGCCTCCAGCAGGCCTCCAGGGAGCAGCTCCAGCCCAGCCATGTTGTTGCCATACAGGGCAGCGACCTTCTGCAGGACCTGGTGAGAAACCCCAACACACATCTGTGAGCATTCTGCCAGGGCATCAGAAAGTGTTGGCAAACCTTAGGAGGTGTAAGGAATGTGCATTTCCCAGGCATCACACGTATGTATGGACTGGGAGGATGCTGAGCCTCACACAGCCTCGAGCTCATGGCGTGAACTTGAGCAACTGAGCATCACTCCCAGGGCATCTCAGCTCTTGGAGGAGCAGAGTGCCTGGTGGCACGGGAGTGTAGCACTGGGGCAGGATGGTTTATTTATGTCATGTAATTACACAGTTACCCCCCTGCAGGCATGAAAGTCAGCCAGGGCAGGACATGCACTGATCTCCCTCTTTCTATGATGCTGCAGAATTCAGTTCCTGCCTGGAATGTCCCATCATCCTTTGGCCCACAGATATTCCTTGCCCAGACCAATTCCCTGTTACCTGTGGCTCCAGGTGTGGGGCAAGGTTTGACCAGTTTTGGAGAGGTTTCAACCCAAAACGCTGCCGGATTTGGTTATAGGTTGGCAGGCCAAAGTCTCGCCCACGCTGAATCCAGCTGGCCACGTAGTCAGTGCGGGAGTACTTCAGGGGCCCATACCAGTAATCTGTGGGTGGACATGCTTAATGTGTCCCGTAGCTCTCTGCACCTCCATTAAAGAGGCTGAAGTGTGTGGTTGGGTGCTGATGAAGGAGGCAATGGGACCTGCCTCCCCAGCTTGCCCCCAGCACAGCCTCAGGAGTGGGGGTCTCCCAGCAAGGCACAGCTGCAATTCAGACCTTGGAGATCTTCCACCATAATGTTGTCCTCCCGCTCTGCTATCTGTGAGCTCATCCCCAGCAGGAGGCTGTCCACATCTTCTGCCTGCTGCAGCCCAGGGCTCTGAGAGACGTGGGAAGAGCAAGTGATTCCTCTTGCACAAGGGAGGACAGAAAGTAGCCCCACAACCCTGAACTGGTGCCCCCAGGGGTGCAGGCTCATGGCGTAGGGGAATCGGGGACCTCTTCCAGGCTCATTTTCTCCACATCAGGTCAGCCTCGAGGTCTGAGCCTGACACAGCTGAAGGCTGGGGATGCTGGATGGGGAGGATCTCTCACCCCTTGTCTGGCTGTCATGCTCTGCACCCAATTTCCCTTGCAGACCCCTGTGGAGTACCCCATAACACAGAGCAAGGGATGAAGCCCCCTAGCCAGCCTGCCACATCCTCAGGACCCCCATGCTCCTTCCCCTGTACCTTTCTGCTCCAGTAGCTGTTGCAGAGCCGCACTGCTGGGAACGAGCCACTGGAGACAGACACATTCTGGAACCGGCACCTGGTGTCTCTGGAACAACAGAGAAGGATTGAGCCCACAGCCCTGGGCCAGGGCTGCCTGGAGCTGTCAGGGCTTGGCTGTCTCTGCTGAGGGCAGGACATGGACAAGGGACAGACACGATCCCAGCAAAGACCATTCCCAGTCATCAACCCAGCTTGGGCATCCCCTCCCCTCACACAGGCACTGCAGTCCCATAGTCCTGCCAGGCTGCTCCTACCTCTTGTAAACACCTGGAGGCACCATGGTGGCCAGGAATAGCCCTGCAGCTGCCACGAATTCAGGAGAGAGGCTGGGGTCCAGGTGCTGCTGGTAACCTGTGGGGAAGTAGCCAGGCTGGAGAGAAAAGGGGCCAAGTTCCCTCTTCCTCCCCACCCACCAGCTTCCCTAGTCCCCCTCCCCCTGCTTCCAACACTCCATTGCCTGCCTACCCCTCACCTTGGTACTCCGGGACCTGTGTGCCCAGCAGGGTCGGCAGCCACTCATACAGAACAATGCTCTAGGGAACAGGGAAGCTGGGTCAGGGCTAGAACCATGCAAGATCTTGGGGGTCCCAGCAGAGCTGGGGCGTCCCATCCCTCACCTGGAAAGTGGCAATGACCCTCTTGCGAGCGTGCTGGAAGAGATCCTCATCGGACCAGGCAGGATGCTTCCGGGCCAGTGCTGTGGCCAGATGGTTGTGGTAGCGAAACCAGGCGATGCTCTCAGCCTGCAGGAAGGGGTTCTCATTCCCCCAGGCACTCCCCAGGTCTGCAAGAGCCACCATGACCATCAGTGGGGGATGTTGCCACTGGGTCTAGCTTTGCCCATGGCTGGAGGAGCACACCCAGCCCTGTGGATCCAGCCCAGTGTCCCCTTGTCCCCTCGCCCTTCCTTCCTCCCCAGGCAGAGCAGCAACCTGGGACAGTGAGAAGCTGTACTAGGCCCCCAGCACATTGGGCAGGTGAGGAATTCAAAGCAAGCTGGGGTTTGTGTCAGCAGCAGCCCTTTTCCCCAGAGGAGTTCAGCTGGAATCAGAGCTGGTGTCTGACATTGCTGCCTGGGCATGTGGCCTCTGGAGTTTGTGGTGTGTCCTTGCTGGGATGTCTTTGCTGGGGCTCAAATCTTCCGCCCCCTTGGGAAACTGCCTGTTCTCCCACAGCCCTCCTGACCCATATATCCTGCCTCCCTGCATCTTCTGCCCTTTTCCCTTTCCTGGGATCTGCTCTGGGCTCAGCTCCAGGGACCCCCTGCTCCCAGTGAGGGATGAAAAACTATTGGAATGCCACCATTACCATAGATCCCTTGGGGACCGCCCTGTCCCGTGGACGGATCCAGTGCCTTCCACATGGGAACCCTCCCGTCTGTCTGCCTTGGGAGGCTCCTGTTGGGCCCTGATGCCAGCTGTCCCCCCAGGAAGCTCCTCAGGGCATCGCTCCAGGAGTGTGAGGGACCGTAGATGGAGCTACCATCCAGCCAGCTTGTCATCTCGTTGGTCTAGGGGAGGCACAGGGAAGAGGCATTTACAGGTGCCAGGATTTCACTGGGAAGGTGTAAAAAGAGGTCTGGAAAGCCCCAGTCTGCCTCTTTTACTCTTGCAAAGCAGTCTGTTTTAACCCTATTTTAACAAGAGCTCTCAGGAAGCAAATAAATACACAGAAAATCTCTGTGCAGACTTCAGGAATTAGTGCCAGGTAGAGGAAAAGACCAGGTACAGGCTTTTCAAAAGTACATTTGGGATTGTTTTTTCCCCAGTTATTTTGACTACACCCAGAAGCAGACATCTGTGAGTCCCTGTGTAGGCTGGAAGGGGACTAAAGCCATCTCTGGGGAAACTGGGAACACCAGAGCTTTCCCCTCTGATCTCACAGCAGGAAGTCCCACTGTCCTGTAAGCATGTTGAGTATCTCCCCTGCCAAATGTTTGCATGGAAATAGACTTTTTATTCTGAAAAGGTGCTGGAGTTTCCAAATTGTTAAGCTTTTAAATGTTGATAAAAACATGACTTGCTAAACTGGTCTCTTCAGGGTTTGTCATGTCAAATGTTCAGGGAGGTATTTCACTTTGGTGATTTTGGCTGGGAAGATCTCCAGCATGAAAGAAATCTGGGGAACACAGGCAGAACAGCAAAATCCAGAGAAACTGGGGGAAAACCTGGATTTATTTTCCAAAATAACTGAAATTCAGGGAAGCACCAGAACTTTGTGGCAATGCCAACTCAGCTTTGTGATACATTATTAAAGAGAGGACTTGGTGCCTGAAACAATGTGCAATAATTAACTGATCTAATTACCTTTTCTTTGTTCAGGAAATGCTTTGACCCTGGGCAATCACTAGTGTCGCTCAGTGTGAAACCTGGAAGTTGACTTTGGGTTCATTTCAAACACTTGAGAGGTGGTTCAAACACTTGTTTGGTTCAAACACTTGAGAGATGTGTATTTTTAGGGATGTAGTAGTGCTCTCATTTTATTTTTGCAAATTATCTTGGCTGCTACAGACCCTGATGGTGGGTGACGGAGAATTTAGATGAAAGGCAAAGAACAGAGGAAACCACACCTACCTGTTCCCGGGGCTTGTTGGGGCTCTGCCCCGTCCCTGCTGCCCAGTGGATGCGCTGGAAGGGCAGGACCACATCTCCAGTGCCAGCAGGGTCAAACACAGGGTCTCCAGAGGGGATGTGGATGTTGAGGAACTCAGCAGGGCATCCAGGTTTCTCTGTCTCCAGGATGTCCAAGAGCACATGGAAACCTGACAGACACCGAAGCATGGTCAGCAGCTGCCAGGACTGCTGCCAGCACCTGGAGCAGGACACCAGGGAGGGCAGCTGTGGGTAGGCTGAGGGGACCACCATAAGCAGCAAGGGTGACCCAGGCCAGGTTGAACAGGGCTTGGGAAGAAATCTGGCCTACTGCAACAAGATGACCATTGAGATCCCTTCCATCCCAAACGTTCTGGGATTCTATGATTTCCCAGAGACAGACATATCCAGGACTGGAGACCTAAGACCCCACTGAGCTCCTGGGAGACTGAAAAAACTGCTCCAACTTGCAGCAGTTTAGCCCAGCACGGCTCTACCGGATCTGTCCGGTGTTTTTGCCGTGGGGCAACTCCACTGCTAAAAGAAATGAGGAAGTTCCCAACTGACAAATATCAGCACTTGGGTCAACTGGCAAAGGTCACCAAAAATCCACACGAACTCTCCTAGCCAGACAGTGCTGTGGTCAACTTGTACCCAAGGCTTTGTGGGTCTGATATCCACATGTGAGTCTGCTGCGCAGGGCTGGGTGAGGAGTGCTCCAATGCATGGCCTTAGGTGTGCGAGAAAACAACATTTTTCCACCCAAACCACCATTTTTGCAGTCAGTGTAGGTCCCCGGGTCTTACCAAAGAAGACAGCCAGCACAGTTGTGTTCCTGCGGGAGGGCAGCCCCGAGGGTCCCCGTGCCACCGCGTTGCTCAGCTGGCGAGCGTTGGGCACGCGGGGCTCCTGCAGCGCCTGGTAGACGCCGTCTGCATAGTTGGCTGGCAGAAGATGCAGCAGCCTGGCTCCTGCAGCACCAAAAAACATGGAATGGGCTCTGTGCTACCCAAGAGACACAGCCATAGCGGGATATGTGGATGTGTGTTCAGGTCCCAGAATACAGCGAGAGGATAGCATGGGTTCTCAGAGTGGCCAAGAGCATGCAAGTGTTTTTTGGTGGCATCACCCAAAACTTCTTGCAACACTGGAATCAGTACTCTTAAAACCAGGAGGGATCCTCCTCTCTTCCAGTTGTCCTTCTCTTGTCCGTGTGCATCCCTGCTGCCTCCTGGAGGTCTGGGGTGTTGCTCCAGTGGGTAACTGGAGCAGTGTTGAGCTGTTGTGTTGACTGTGTAATCCTACAGAAGTGTGGTGTTTTCCAGCACCATAGGGAATAGGAGAGGGAACAGCCAGGGAGGTAAGTGTGAAGATGAGAGAGAAACACCCTGATTTTGCATGCACTTCTGTTCTCAAAAGTGAAAAGCCCAGAAGCAGGAGGTCATTTCTCACTGATTTTGAAAGCCTTGTCACCAGTGTGGTTGGCTCCATTTACAGGAGCTCCCCAGAACTGGGGGAAATCCTGAATTCCTGCCTTACTTTGTGGCTTAGTTACCATATGTTGGTTTCCAAAAGTTAAGGTCTGATCTCTCTATTCTAGAAGAAGAAGACCTGGTCTGTCAGGGCTGGTTTTTCCTGTCAGGCTTTGGTGTTACTGGTTACAGGCTGGTGACACACACGTCATGTGGGAGAGCCCTTTGGACTCGAAGCTGTGCAACTGCCACTGCATCTTGTGCCAGTGTGTCACCAGAGCAGTGACCAACCTGCCAGTAATGAGGATTCAGAATTTCCAATGTTTTAGATAAGATCCTGCCTGATCTGTCCTGGTCCCTGGCTCAGGGACATCTAGAGTTGAGCCCATGGGCTGGCTGTAGGCATGAGGAAACAGTTTGCCAATGGCACAGGGAAATCCCAAATGCCTCTCCCAGTACTGACCAGTACATGGTATCACCTCTCTGTAGGGCAGAAAATCAAAAGGTTCAGCATGCCTGGACCATGAATTCTTCTGCCTTGTGTTGAACCTTGTTGAACTGCATGTGATTTTGGCTAAAGATGATTTTTTTTTTGGAGCTCTGGGATTCTGACCATCACAGAAACACTGGCTGAAAAGAACTGAATCTATTCTGAGATATCTCACAAAGGCATAGGTTTGCTCTGGGACTGATCCAACATCAGCATGACCTGCAGATGGTGCCTGGGCATCAGCAAAATGTAGCAATGCTCAGACATGGGCTGTCTGCCTCCTCCATACTGCTCTAACAGGGCTCTCAGATGCATCTAGGGACCATTGAGGGCTATGGGAGGTGGCACTGTCTGCTGACCTGCCTGGTTTGGGTTCAGGTCAGAAAGGTTTCTGTCTCAGCCACAAAGCAAGCCAGATGCCCAAGGGGCAGCTCACCTTGCCCCATCCCACCATTCCTATCCCTGGCACTCACCCACGGAACCATGGCTGTGGTGCAGCAGGTTGTTGTACCAGCCATCATAGCGCTGCACCTCCCAGGAGATGCTCTCCTGGGCTCCTGGAAGAGACAAGACCCACTTCATGAGCAGCAAGAAAAAAGCATGAAGCAAGCATCACCACTAGAGAATTGTATTTATGTTGTAATTTGTTCCTATATACTTTCTGAAACTTCCCAATTATGCAGGTTTTCAGAGAAGTTTTGCACTCCTTTTGAGGGACAATCGCTAAAATTAGAAACTCATGCTTGTGATCCTGATGTCCCCAGATCAATTTGTGGCCACCACCAAGCTAATCCCAAAAGACATTCCTTTTCTCCTTCTCTCTCAATGGATCAGAAACCTCTCCTTACTTCTGACTCCTACAATGTCCATATGAGTCAAGGAAATACTTGGTGCTTCTGCATCAGCATCAGCCTCACGTGCTTCATGTTAATTTTTATTACTTTTTATTTTGCTAATACTAGCAAAGACTCCCAGTTCCAGCTAACAAACTGTGTACTCAGCTGCCATAGGGCAGTCTCTCAACCTGCACTTTGCTCCAATTTTTTCTTATCTCCTCACAAACTGCATCATAGAATCATAGAATTTGTGTTGGAAGGGACCATAAACACCATCTGGTCCCATTCACCCTGCTGTGGGCAGAGACACTTTCACAAGAACAGGGTGCTCTGATATGATGTCCTGTGGGTCAGATGAAATTCCCCTGAGGGGCATTAACTACCCAGGATCTCCCCTTGGGTTCCCTTCCCCAAAACCACACTTACTTCCCAAGGTCCATGTTCCCACCAGAACCACAACCAAACTCAGCATAGTTGCCGCAGGTTGCATCAGCCACTGGGAAGCAGCAACCTGCAAATGGAGAGGAGAGGGAGGGAGCTGGAGGTGGGCTGTTCCTGGAGGCTGGAAACATGGAAAGACCAAACCTCAGCTCCTTTTTGTGGTTTCTGCTACTGGGTAAAACCTCACGGCTGCCATCATCCATCGGCAGTGCCTGCTAATTTGGGCTCTGGGAAGTTCGCAGGAGTCATGTGAGATCCCATTATCTTGGAAAGGTTCTGTTGGGATGTGTCAGCTGACCTGAGAACACCTTTCTGCTGGAGCAGGACCAGTAGCCCTGCCTTGGGGTATCCCAGTTACAGACTCACAGCTCATCATCTTGTTGTGTCTGCTCCATTACAGAAAGCCCTTCTTGACAGAAACAAGCACATTTCAGCTGGAAATTTTCCCTGCATTGACCCATCCAAACAAATCCTGCTGTGGACATGATGGAAAAGCTTAGCACACAGTCAGACATCCCAAAGTGTGTAAGTACTGCAGGCAGGACAACTTGATCCCCTCTGAGCTAACCTGATCAGAGGCCATCCCTCCTGACCAGCCTTTCTCATGATGCTTTACCATCTCCCTTTCCACAAAAACCCTGGATCCAGAGCAGATTTCACCACTGGGAGCTGAACATTTAAAATCCTAGGCAACACCTAGCAGAAGAGAGGGATTCCCAGTTCTGGATTGTGAAGTGATTTAGAGTAACAAATGTGACAATTCCACCTGCCGCTGGCTTTCCATGCACAGAAATGCCGAACCTGACTTTAACTCCAAGACAAGGTTTTCCACTAAATATGGCTCTTTGTCCCTGCTTCAGTGTGTATCCAAAGAGCAGCACTATTTCAGAAGAGCTGTGCTGCCAAGAGATGCAGCAACACACAGGTTTCAGCTTTTCCTACACCACTCTGTTACATCCAAATTGATGTTTTTAATTTTTTTTTTCATTATTTTAATTAAAATTTAAATAAAATCTGGTTTTGGAAAGGCTTACACATTACCAGCAGCTCTGTAGGTTTTGTATTTGATTTACTGAGAATTGCAGTGGGGATTTTTCACCTATAACTCCCAGTGGTGCAAACTGCAAAACATGAGTTCATGTTGAATTGTCTGCTTGGAAAACCAAGTGGTCTGAGACTTAAATATTATCATTTGCACTCACATTAATTACATTCATCAATTTAAACACCCATCACCAGGCTGTGAGCAAAGCATGTAATCTGTGGTCAGTCCTTCTGCCAGAGATTCCTGTACTTTTGGGTTTTTGCGTTAGAAAATAAGAAAATATATGTCTCAAGAAGTGACATTTCCACACTCCTTGACCATCACAACAGCTCTTCCATCCTTTCCACCCCACAGCCCTGTGCTGAGCGTGGTTTGGCAGATGTGAGATTTATTTTGCGTAGCTGGTGGGAACCAGAGGCTCTGTGAGCCCCATTCCGTACAAAGAATATGAAAATTTGGCTAAAGGTGACACATGGAGGTGCCTGTGCTCTCTGGCAGGAGTGGCAGAGTGTCACCATGCCCACATGGGACTGGGACTCTCCTGCCTGAAAGCTCTCCCGAGGAAGCGGCCCCTTCCCTGAGCATGGACAGCAGTTGTTGACTTGTGCAGAGAGGTCCACATGGCCTCCTGTGCTCTGGAAAGGGAGATCCCAGAGACACAGCTGGATTTATCTCCTCCTGACTCAAAATGTACAGCTGCCCCATCCAGAGCGAGGTCTGAAGGTGCCACAGAAGTGGCTCAGGAGACACAGAGCAAACCCAAGCTCAAAGCACATCACCACAGCCACAGCACAGATGTCTTCCTTTTCCCCCTCGGTCTTCTCGTAGAGTTCCAGCAGAACAAGTGTTTTAAAACTCCTTCTGTCACTGAGCACACCTCCCTTTTTCTCAGGTATGGAAATTACTCTTGTCCCAAGCTGTGAGATGAGGTGCCAGTTCTCATGAACCCTTTATCTCCTTACGCCTCAGAAATTAAAATCTACTTATTGCCTTGTCAGTCCAAGATTCTAGAGGTTTTCCAGTCTGGAGCATGGCCAATGTGATACAATAACAGTGGTGATCTCGCAGACTGACCTTGGAAGCCCATGGTGCAGCTTGCTGAGGGAAAGCTTGGCAAGTTTGGATTATTTCCACAGCCTTGTCAAGCTTTCCAGGAATACTGTAATGATGAGCCCTCCAGACTCTGGTGTTCCAGAGATTCCCCGTGCCACCTTCGGAAACTCACTCCCTCCCTCTGCTTCTAGTGAAACTGAGCTTGTCAGTCTTGCCTTCTCCCATCAGGGTCCTGTCAGACCCTGGAGTTTCACACCTCTCCAAAAACCATATGTCAGATAGCTGACACACAGCTTCCCACAGAGCAAGGATCTCCTCTTCCACCTGATCCCAGCAGATTTGGCTCCCCTAAAATTAGGGCTTCAGCCTCCAAGAGTCCCCTGGGCTCTCCCCAGAGCCACAGGTCACTGGGATTGTGGAACACACCAGCATCCTGAGAGCATCAGCCCCATGGCAGAACCTAAGTGTGGTCACCCAGAGGACAGCAGATCCAAGGCATTCCAGAAGCCTAGAGCCTGATCCCTTTGGTTCTTGTGAGCCACAGCTAATTTCTATCTCTTCCCAGTGCTGGTGGGACACACTTGGGGGCTGCCACCTTCCCCCACACCCCAGTCAGTCCTGAGATTTCAGAACGGGCTACATGTCCCCAGCCTTGGATCCCAGAGTATCCTAGAGATGTGCACACTCCCCGGACAATCTGCACACGGGGACGAGCGGTGTCCCCAGCTTTGCCCCTGGGGCAGGACGCCCCAATTTCCCAGAGCACAGCGGGGACTCTGTCCCCTGGAGGAACGTGAGGGGTCTCTGCGTTGTCCTGTCCCCACGCAGGGACACGCTCTGTCCCGTGCCTGCTCCCTCTCCGGCAGGGATGTGCGTGGCTCCACCGCACCCTGCAGGTGAGGACACGCACGGCTCCATCTCACCGTGCTCGCACATCGCCCAGAGCCCTCAGGCCGTGCAGTGACGTGGGGCTACGGCCCGACCCCTTCCATCATCCCCCGGGCACGGCCCCATCCCAGCGTGTCCCCACCGCAGGAAAAGGAGGAGAAGCACCAGCCCCTGTCCTCTCCAGGAGTGACAGCAGGAGGCCCCGCAGGTAACAGCGTGCCCGGCCCTGGCTACCGCGTCCCGGCGGGGGCAGAGGGGTCAGGCTCGATCCCGGTCCCGCAACTCCCACGCAAGAGGGAAGACGCGTGGTCCCGACCCCGCGGGCAGGCAGGAACACGCGTGGCCTCGGTCCCTCAGGCATCCTTCCAAGTGCGGACACGCACGGCCCTCAGACACACGCACGAACGGGGACCGCGAGTGTCCCTGCTCCCCCAGCCCCCTCCGCAGCCCCCCACGGACAAGGACACGCGCACCCCCGGCCGTTCCACCTCCTTCCCTCCCTCCACGCGAGCGGGGACACGAGTGTCCTCGATTCCTCCGATCCCCCACGCACACGCGCGTCCCGATCCCCCGTCAGGCAGTGACACGCGTGTCCCCGGTCCCAGCCCGCTGTCCCCCCGCGGTGTGCCACGCGTGTGGCGGCGGCCTCACCTGCGTGCGGCGCGGCGGGAGTGCGGCGGGGCGGGCGCTGCCGCGGTTACATACGGCCCGCGCCCCCCGCCGCCGCCTATAAGAGCGCGGTGCGGGACGGAGCCGCCCGAGCCGCCGCCCGCAGCAGCAGCAGCAGCAGCAGGACGAGGAGGAGGAGGAGGAGGTGGTGGTAGGTGCTCCCTGGCCCCTGCTACGGGGGTCCCGGCTGGCCGGGACTGCGAGGGGAGGATGCTTCCCATCTGCAGTTAACCCTCGGTTTCCTCCATTCCACCCTGTTACAGGGTCAGGGAAGCGAGGTTGCCCCCTCGCCCCTCTTTCCCCAGATAGAAATTGCAATTCTGATGTTTCAGTTTCCAGGGAACAAGATTTTTTTCCTATGGAAAGTACCAACCTGCAGCCCTGAGCAAGACAGCTGGGATTGCTGCTGGCCCCGCCACCAGGAGCTTTTTGGCTGAGCACTTCCAAAAAATCCTTTTATCTTGATTCATTCTGGAGCAGGAAAAGGGAGATTTTGTAATGAGAAACCTATGGGGTTTGGGCAAATTTTCTGCCTTCTTTGCCTTTCTCTCCTCCAGGTCCAGACCATTTTAAAATATAAGATTAACTTGTCTATTTCTGCTGAATTGCTGATCCTTCCTTGAAGGTGTTCCCAGTTCTTCCCCCCTCCATATACTGTGACAGAGGGAACCACAGGGGCTCCAAGGTCACAGCAATGCTTCAGTGTGGAGGATGCTTCCCAAGGTGCAACAAGTTCAGTTTCTCCTGCTGTGAGCTGTAGGCATCACTTTTCCACTTGAAAGCTGCAAAAAAGGCCAAAGGGCTGCAAAAATGCCAGAAGGGCAATCAAGGGAGAAAGATGGACAGAGAGCAAAAGAGTTGTTTCCCTGGAAATTCTCTATAAAACAAGTCCCAGCATATGGAAATGCAAACATCCATTGGTGTTGGTTGAAAGTTAAATTTAGATTTAACAAGACAGCATTCTCCATGTTATGTTCTGGTTTTTAATGTTTTAAACTCTGAAGAGTTGTGTTTTGGTGAATATAGACTTGGAAATCTTTTCTACTTCCTTGTGTCTCATAAGAAATTTGGGTAAAGGTGCCAGGAACAAGTGGAATTCAAGCCATTATGATTTAATCTGTCCTAGTTAAACTACTCGTTAATCTTTTCTTGCAGAAGCTCTGACTGTTTTGTGGGCACTTTTGCTGGACTTCAGTAGCACCAGGAATCAGCTGCAGCTCCTGCTTGCCAGGTAATCATAGCGCTGCCTTTCTCCAGGTTTGGCTTTCCAATGAAATAACCCAAAGCTGTTACAACAAAATAGCCCCAAAGAAGATTTTTAAGAGCACATGACAGCTCTGTCAGTCTGTAGCAGTCAATCTAAATTCAGAGCTGTTGTAAAATCCCAGTCTCCATTCCACTCTTTGCTGTTACTGTCTGGGTTACTGGACAGAAAATTATTCTCAAATCAAATATTGCTTTATGCATTGAAAAGCAATCCAGCTGCCTAAACCAACTGGTTTATGATAATTACTGTGATCCCCACTCACGTCTAGGGATTTGGGACCAGCTTTTTGTGGCTGAATTGCTCTGGGTTGGATCTTACCTAAAAATATGATTTAAACTGTTTTTGGAAAATGAGAATAAAATCACCTCTTCCGTACAGGAACATGTTGCTTGGACACGAGTCAGACCAGCTCTGGCATTCCCTGACTTTAGCAAACTTCCTGGGACACTTACATGCAGAGAGGCCATTAAATAAGCAAAACAAGGGGACTAAGCATATTATCAGTTTTGGTAGAAAAGATCTAACCCAGGCACAGGAATAAGGTGTGTAATTGCTGGAAGTGGAGTGCCAGAGGAAGTTCAAAGTCATCTGTGGGAATGACACACACCTTTTAATTTTATATCATTCAGCTTCCTTTAGCCTTGAGATGTGTTCACAGAGTTTTGAATGTTCTTTGGACCCTCATCCTGGCAATAGGGCTGCTTCTGGCCCCTCTCGACCAAGTGCAGGACCAATCCTTCATCTTCCTTCTTCACCAGACCAGCAGCTCCTGGGGAAAATCTTCTTGGAGGAAATGGGCAGGAATGGGAGTAGTGGGCTTTGTTCCACTTGGCACGGCTGGGGATAATTTTGCTATTGTGAAATCCATGTTTTCAGTGGTTCCTTGTAACTTTGAAGGAAAACGCTTCTGCATTCTTTCCCCACTGGGAAGTTCCCCAGTGGACTTGGGCACTTCCCCCAAGAGTTCACCCCAAAGCGGAAAGCCCTGGCTACACCTGCTGGAGGGAAAGACCTGGCCCTGTCCAGGCAAGAGCTGCTCAACAGGTTCCTGCTCTGGGGCTGCTCCTCACACTGCAGCAGGGCAAGGGCTTGCGGTTCCTTGGGCTGCCACAGTCCCTCAGGCTGCTGGAGCCCTGCCCCAGGCACCTCCTCTCCTCCACTGAGGGCTTTTGGGTGGCGTGTTCTCTACTGGGGAGTGTTCTGCCCGCCTGCTTGCTTGCAGCGTCACATTTCCTTGTCCCTCTGGGGACCCTTTAGGTGAACCTCCCTCAGCTGGTTATTCCAGAACTGAGCCACCACAGGCTGGAGGCATCCAGGCAGGGCACTGCAGGGTCCCCGCTGTCACCACCTCTCTCCCACAGGCTCCTGGAGGTGCAGGATGACTCTTTTTGATGGCATCTACCCCTTCTACCCACAGCAGAGGAAGGCTGCTGTGTTCAACATCAGCACCATCATCGTCATCGTGGTCTTCCTGACGCTGGCTTGCAGCTTCCTGCTCATCATCCCGGGCATCCGTGGGCGGGCGGTGCGTGACCCTGGGGACGGGCGGCTGCTCCCCGTGTTCTGCATGCTGGGACCCTCCCGGGTGGTTTAGGGGGAGGCAGGAAGAGAGCCAGGGCTATTCCTCCCTGCCTGATGTCCTCCCTGTCTCCCTGCAGAGGTTGTACTGGACTCTCCGTGTTCTCCTCAGCCTCTTCGTGGGAGTGCTGATTGTCGGTAAGTGCCGGGCAGCCCTCGGGGATGGGTCTGGGGGCAGGATTAAACCCTGGGGCAGGGTCTGTGGCTGGGAAATGTGAGCTGGGGGTCACAACCACAGCTGGTCATGGGGTCTACCTTACCCTTGCTCTGCAAAGCAGTTACACAGCTTCCCAAAACGGCTTTCCCTTCCCTGGTATGGGGGCTGAGGGCACTTGGAGGTGCCCGTGGTTACTTCAGGGAGTTTTGTTGGCTGTAACTCAAACAGCTCCATCAGGCTGCTCAGCCCCATGTTCCTCCAGCTGTGTGTATGACCCAACACAGGCAGGGTGCAGGAACAACCACAAAAGCACGGATGAAATGCAAAGAGCAGATTTATTTTCATTATCTCGCTGATGGTGGAAACCAGGCAGTGGGATTTCCAACTCAGGGCAACAGGATGGGTAAGAAAAGATGTACTGAAGGGATAGAAGATGCCAGGTGGCAAGAGAAACCAGCCCTGACCCTAAATCAAAGCATCCCTCCTGCTGTGAAGGACAAGATGGATTACAGGACTGCTCGGAGAGGGATGATGGAGAGGGATAATGATAACCTAAAAGATTCAGCTCTGATTTGGCCAGGCACTAGAAGTAGGTGGCCAGACTGGGACCAGCTGCAGGACACAGGGACCATCCCAGCATGAGGTTGCCACCCTGGGGATGCCACCAGAGCCACCTGAGAATGTTGTGCCAGGCTGGAGGTGGCAGAGGGCTGGAGGCCAGGGCTGATCCCACAGCCATACCCAGCTCAGCCCTGCAGAGCCAACCAGCACCACTCCATGACAAAGCTGCAGCCGGGCTCTGCTTGGGCACACAGGAAGAACAAATTGTCCAGGAGCCAGTGTCAGAGTTTCCGTCTGGCAGCAGCAGGGCACACTCACTCCTGCAGCCAAAAAACATTCCTGCGGAGCTCCCACTGCATCAATGCCCTCACAAGTTGACACAGCAACTGAACGTTTTCTCAGGAAAGTTTTGTTCAGACTGACATCAAGCCATTGGCGTTACTTTCCCTGTTGGAAAATGAAGCCCATGGCAAAGTGGAAGTGCTTCAGAAAAGGATACCCTGTTCCAAAAAACATATACCAGAAAAGCTTCCAATTTTTCTTTTTTTCCCAGCTGGAATGACTGCCCAAGCTGTGAAAGCACTTCCCACCCCTCTCAACTGCCTCCTTTGACAATGACTTTTACTATTCACCAAAAGTGCAATTTAGGGAGCTGGGTGTGTGAAATGAGACTCACCCCTGTTCCTGTGGCTGACAAACAGGCTCATCTCTGAACCCTGTCCCTGGGTGGTGTGGTGCTTGCCATGGTGGGGAGCTTGCAGGGAAGTTCTGGAGAGGATGTCCAAGGAGAAATCAGATCATGATGTTCATCCCTGGGGATCTGAGCTCCGCTGTTCCCGGATCCAGGGAGTGGATGCTTAGCAAGGGGAGGACCTGAGCTCTGCAGGGTGTGGGAGCTGGTTGGGGCATGTCCTGGTGGCTGAATCAGCATTCCTGCCCTCCTAACACTCCCTTCCAGTGCCATGGTGGGAATGCTGCCACTCACCTCTGATTGTCCCCTTGAGCACAGCAAAGCCTGAAACCGGACCTGCTTTAACCCCAGCTTTATTTTTCCTGGCAGTTGTCCAGTTCACAGGGGACTGGGAGACTGGCTGGGTGCAGGCAAACACCTCCTACAAGTCCTTCAGCCATGTCCAGGTGAACGCGGACATCGGGCTGCACATCGGCCTGGCGGGGGTGAACGTCACACTCAGGGGTGAGTCTGATGTCCCCATCTGGAACTCTGCAGTGGCCATGGCCCCAGCAGGTCCACAGCTGCTCTGCAGGGCCCCTTGCTCTGTCTGGAGGCTCCTGGGAGCCTGCTGTGCCCGTGCTGCTGGCTGGCAGTGCCCAGGTGCTGGCACAGCAGGACCTCAGCTGGTCCCTCCCGCAGGAAACCCAGTGGAGCAGATCAATGAGACCATCAACTACAACGAGCACTTTCCCTGGAACTTTGGAGCGGATTATGACCGCAGCTACAGCGAGGGGCTGCAGAAGGGGCTGCCCAGCCCCATCCTCTACGTGGCAGAGAAGTTCAGCACGCAGAGCCCCTGCGCCGTGCACAGGCAGTACCGCATCGCCGGCCACTACGCCTCAGCCATGCTCTGGTGAGCCCTCCTGTCCTGCTGCAGGCACGGGAGATGCAGGGATGTGAAGAGCTTGGCTGCCTTTCCCCTAGGCCTTTGGGATGGGTGGGATTGCATCCTGCCAGGAGGGAAGCTGTGTGCATGGAGAGGGCCCTGCTGGGCACTGTCAACACTTTAGGTTGAGCAGAGAAGTCCTGGTTGTCCCTGCTGGACAAATCCACAGAGCTGGGCACAGGAGAGAGGAGTGTGGTGCAGGGCCTTGCTGTGATGTGGTGATGATGGCAGAAGTCCGTCCCCATGGATGGAGTTGAAGCTGCTGTCTTTAGTGGCCCAGAGAGGCCCATGGACACATGAAGAACTCTCCCAACCCTACCTGAGAGTGGATTTTGTATCTAAGATTGGGACCAGGTGAGGAAAAGATCCTGCTGCTGTTACTGTGGAGTGGATCTTGACTCTTTCGCAAGGTCAGTGCCCACTTGGGCTGGGGGAGAGCTGGTCCCCAGCTGGCAGGAGATGGTCCCTTCCACCACATGTTTGCCATCAAGAACCATTGCAGTGCTGTTCTCCCTGCTTGGTGTTTGACAGCAGGGACACAGAAACTAGGGAAGAAACTTGATGATGCCATGGAACAAGAGCTCCTGGTCCATGGCTGAGGCCTTCCTCTGTAGCCCAACTCCTCAGCAAGTGCAGAGCTACTGCAAATGACCTTTGCCTGCTCCTGCACTTATCTCAGTCCTGGGTGCTACTCTCAGGGACCATGCTGCCCCGCATGTGGAAGGGCAGGTAACTGGGATGGTCCAGATACACTGAGGGGGCTGCCACAGCCTCCTTGAGGCTGGTGCTGTCTGTGGGCTGAGCAACAGGAGGAGGAGATCTGTGTTTCTGCCTCCTGGATGTAGCAATGTGAGCCTTGCCCAGCATGGGGATTAGGGATCATTCCTGCCTGCCCACAGAGCTTCTCCACCTCCTACAGTGCACTTGGAACTCAGGTTTCTCCTACCACATGGAAATCCTCACACAGAGCATCCTAATCCATGGGGCTCGCACCACTCATCTCTTGATCTTCTCTTGTCTCCAGGGTAGCCTTTTGCACGTGGGTCATCTCCAACATTCTCTTCTCCATGCCTGTCCTCATTTATGGAGGATACATGCTCCTGGTCACAGGGGCCTTCATGATCTTCTCACTGCTCTCCTTTTCCACCGTGAGGAACACCCCGATGTGCCCGATCCAGATTGGGACCAGGACCCTGCACATAGCCTATGGGGGATCTTTCTGGCTCATGCTAGCAATTGGTAAGAACATCAGGGTGCCCCAGGTCACATCACTGTGTCCCTCTGGATTACCAGAGTCCCAGTGCTTCCCTCCCAGGTGGGAAGTGCAGCTCCCCAGAGCCCCAGCCTGTGCCTTGGCAAAGCAGATGCAGGCAGAGATGTGGAGAGGGATGGGAAAAGGAGAAACGCCATCCTCATCTCAAGGCAGTAGAGGCATTTATAGTTCCTGAGGTGCAAAGACATTGGGATCACTTGCCTGGGTTTTCAGACCTGTGCCTGGGTTTTAAGGATGCTCAGAACAGCTCACACAGTAGAAGGCCACCTTCCATGAGCAAAGGCATTGTCCTCTGTCAGGGGTCAATCCAAGGACAGCTGTGGGGTGGGGACACTGCTGGAGTGACAGGAACCCAATCAGAGTGCATTTCTGTTTCCAGGCCTACTCTGTTTTGTGGTTGGGATCACCATCGTGGCCATGCACCACCTCAGTTTGGACCTGCTGAAAACTTTCTTTGATCTCCGTGAGGACAAAGCAGAGGAGTACCAGGAAATGCCTAAGGTGTTCATCAACCCTCACTTTGTGAGCAAGGGCCTGTCTCCTCAGCCCTCTGAAATCAACAGCGTCTAAAAGGAAGTCTTCACTCTTTCCCTGAAGATGGACCCAAAAGGACAGAACAAATTCTTCTTGATGTCCCCAGAGATGCATTTCCTCATCCAACTGCCTTTGAAGCCCACACTGGGATGGGTCCTTGCTGGGAAGTGACTTCCCAGACTGTGTCTCCCTGTGCCTCCCTCTGGAAGGGGCAGGCTGTGCTGGCAGGCTGCCATCAGAGCAGCTCACAGCTGCACACTCACCTGGGGACCCCTGTCCCAGGAGGAACATGCCTCCTTCCTGCTCCATGCCCTGTCCCATGCTGCAGTGCAGGGGTTATCCAATGGTCTGTTCCCACTGAAACTGAGAAACAGCTCATGGGTCACATTTCTGCCTGGGAGCACCTGCCACTCCAAAAGCTGGGGATTAAACCTGCTCATTTTTTTTCCCCAAATATGACATTTTGTGGTTTAGGTGTATCCAGGAAAGCCAGGTATGGATCCAGCTTCTGCAGGCTGGATGCTGCAGGAGCTGGAACAAAAAAAAAACTGCTGCAGAAACAAAGGCTGAGTAAATGTACCATGGAGTTTGCTGTGGGGGATGTGCTGATGAGATTCTTTTCACCTCCAAATTTGGCCTTTATTAGATGAAACTTGTAGCCTAGTGTGGGCCAAAAAGACGCCATAGGAGAGGAAGGAGAGTGAAGTTATCCCTGTCCAGCTGGAGAACATTTAGACTGGCTGGGCAGCAGGGGAGAGAGAGGGAATCTGTCCCTCTGCCTCACTCAGGTGAGACCCCACCTGCAGAGCTGCCTCCAGAGAAGGATGTGGAGCTGTTGGAGCAAGTCCAGAGGAAGCCATGGAGATGCTCTGAGGGTGGAGCCCCTCTGGTCTGGAGCCCGGCTGGAAGAGCTGGGGGTGCTCACCTGGACAGGTGAAGGCTCCAGGGAGACCTCAGAGCCCCTGCCAGAGAACAAAGGGGCTCAAAGAGATCTGGAGAGGGACTGGGGACAGGGGCCCATAGTGACAGGATGAGGAGGAATAACTTCCCACTGCCAGAGGGCAGGGTTAGATGGGATATTGGGAAGGAATTCCTCCCTGAGAGGGTGCTGAGGCCCTGGCACAGGATGCCCAGGGAAGCTGTGGCTGCCCCTGGATCCCTGGAAGTGTCCAAGGCCAGGTTGGATGGGGCTTGGAGCAACCTGGGATAGTGGAAGTTGTCCCTGCTCATGTCAGGGTGGGGAACAAGATGAGCCTTAAGGTCCCTTCCAACCCAAACCATTCTGGGATTCTATATCTGAATGCTGGAAACCTGGGCACCTTCCTTCCAATTAATTGTAAAGTACATAATTTCAGTATTTTGACTTTTCTTTCTGAGATCCTTGCTGGTAAGTTACTTATTTCTGTCAGATGATATTTGTATGTCCCTAATGTGGTTTGTTCTGCATAGGAATTGTTTTCAATAAAACTTTACTAAAACCCCTCTCCTTTGAAGCACTGTGGACATTTAGAGGGCTGGTTTCTTAAGAAGGGGGCATGGGGCACATCTGAAGGTCTCTTCTGGCAAGCCCCCAGCAGCAGCCTCCTTCCCATGGGGACGAATGTCTCCTTGGCGCATTTCAAGGTCACCTACTAAGAAACCTTTGTCATGAGTAACCCAGGAGGAGCCCAGACTGGAGGTGCTGCTCACCTCTCCCTAATTGGATCCTTATTGGATCTCCAAGGCACTGTTGCACCTCCTTTCCCAACTCCTCCTCCCCCTCCCTCCCTCCTGGTCTGGTACCTCCAGGATCCTACTAAATTGTGTTCCTCTTTGCCATCCTGCTCCTCACCTCGGACTAAGAGGAGGTGTTGGTACAGGGCAGCCTGGGGAGCACAGCTCCATCTGCACTTCCTGATTGCTGATGGGAAGAGCATCCAAGGGCAGGGGGAATTTTTGAGGGCCTTCAGGGTGAGTGGGCTCTTGTGGGCTCTACTTTTCCTTTGGTTCATAACTGTGAGTCTGCAGTTACTTGCTTTCTCCCCAGTTTGTTCTGATTTAATCTCTGTATCCTGGGGCCCACTCAGGGCTTGTTGGGATGGACCGAGGGGAAGGGCAGTAAAACAGAAAAAAAAAACCCCAACAAAAACTGTTGTATTTGAGACACTTTTTCAGATCTGGATATTCTCATCACTTGGTTCTTGTCATGACTCTTCCCACCTGGGCTCCTGATGGATTTGGTGAATTCAGGAGCAGCACCTGCCTCCCCTGTGCCTCAGAGCTGGGTGGCTGTCCCATGGCAGAGCTCCTCGAGGGGGACCATAAGCCCATCCTGTGCAGAGCAGCTGGGCTGCGCTGGCAGGCAGGACTTGTCCCACAGCTCCTCTTCGCTGCTCTTGTCCAGGCTAAAGATGAGCTTCAGCTTCTCTGGCTGCAGGGAGTTGAGGATGATGATGCCCAGCCCCAGGAACAGGCACAGCAGCCCTGCAAAGAAACACTGTGACAGCACTGCAGGAGCTCTGCTGGTTCCCAGCTGCACACCAGGGACATGTGGCATCACCCAGCAGGCAGGCAAAGGTGTTGGCTTCTCTTTCCCCATCTCGATTCTGGCATCACTTTGGGCTCCCCAGTACAAAAGAGAGGTCAGTGAACTGGGGCAGAGAGCTGGGTCAGTTGGACAGGGAAAGGCTGGAGGACCTGGGTTTGTTTAGCCTGAAGAAGAGGAGTACCCAGTGGGAATTAGTTACCACCTGCTACTGGAAAAGGGCTGGTCTCCCTGGAGGTGATGTTGTAACATGGAAAATTCTGGTTTGACCAAAGGAAACAATTGCTGCTCGGAAGTGGAGCAGGTCCTGAAAGGCAGAGGGAATCTCTATCCAGCAGGTGACTTCAAACATTCAATTCTCTTGGCTGCTCATCTCTTTCTCTCCCCAACCTTGATAATTCTAATCTAAAATCTTCTAACCTAAAATTGTCATTTTCTGTGACCAGCCATGGAGAAAGAAGGGATGAGGTGCTGTTGGGCCATCATCTCTGTAGGGATGGAGAAGGAATGCCCCAGAAGCAAGCTAAGCACTCACCTGTTGCTAATGCCAGCCAAAAGGATTCACCATAGTCTGTTCTCAAGGAAACTGGGCCAAACTGGATGGGGCACCTCAGGGTGTTCCTCGCAGTGGAGAAGAGGAGCAGTGAGAAGAGGATCAGCGTGGCAGTGAGCAGAAGCATCTGGCCACCATAGAGCAGGATGGACATGGAGAAGAGCAGGATGGAAATGAGCCATGTGCAGAAGGCCAGCCTGCAAAAGGACCACAAAACTGAGCAGAAGAAATCAGGCTTGGAGTATCTACTCAGGGTCTCCTCTCCATATCCCAATGGAGGGATAAAGCCCTGGGCAACCTGCTCTAGCTGGCTTTGCTTCAGCAGGTATCTGGACAGCCTGATCTAGAGATCACACAACCCAAACAACTGTGTCATGACATGGTGGAGCTGTGGGACAGATCCCACAGCAGTGGAGAGGGTTCTCCACACCAGGGAATTGAATTTTCTGAAGTCCCCAAGCACCTCAGTATGGCTTTGGCATCAGCCCTGCTCTGGGTGTGAGCCTGGAGTAGAAATCTCTGGAGGTTCCTGTGAGAGACTGAAATATTAGTGTTTAATAGCTCAAACATTTGGCCATTTGCAGAGGCAGCAGGTGCTTTGCTGGGGCTGGATTCCCCTCTACAAGGGGGGAAGGAGGGGTTTTTTTGGTGTGTGTGGTGGCAAGCCCTCTGATGTGCATAAGACAGAGGAGCCACCCCAGAAGCTCTGGGTTTTGAGGCAGATGAGGGAGAAGGCTGATAAGAAGCAGACTGTGGAGAGGCAGGGCGATGTTTTTTGTCATGCCAATGTCCTCCCTTACACAACAGGCTCAGCTGAACCACTCCTCCTCCTCCCTTCCCGGGAAGGTCCCATTCACACGGGACATTGTTTCTGTTCACACCTCGGCCTGAAGTTTTCATCCCATCTGAGGGGGCAGAACTGGTTCAACACCGGCGTGAGAGGCAGGGTCATGTCTCAGGAAGGATCACAAACCATCCAAGACCCCCGAAGCGCCCCGAGACTCTGAGCTCTTCCACTGGAGAAATACCCCTGATCCACGGTGCTGCAAGGTGTAAAAGTTCCCCTCTGCAGGGAAGGTGCCTGGATGTTCTCACTTCAACCCGAACCAGCACTGGGCTCTGAGTTCTGTGGGACCCCCACCTCTGACAAGACCAGAGAGGAGGATCAATGGGGCACGGTCTGGTTCCATGGATGGTCGTATCTTCTTAATTAATCTGTCTCTCTCTCACTCTCTCTCCTCCTAGTTTCCCTTTCTATTTCTTTCTATCTTTGTCTGCATCATATTTCCTGTGACATAAAATCCATACTATTGGCTTCAGCATATGGTCTCATTTACTCCTTAATTTGGGCAGAGGATCTCTCTAATAATCAGATTGTAACTTCTTTCCTGATTCTTGTGATTGTCCACAACTGGTCGCCCCCAGGCAGTTCCCATGTGTTCAGAAGGACAATGGCATCAAGGGACACCTTTGTTTGGAGAACTGCACCATTAGCCATGCCCACACCTGATTCAGCACCTGGAGTGCACCCAGCTGCCAGCCCTACCCTGTGCTTGGGGCTTGGATTTAGCTCCCTGGGGAGGCAAGCCTAACAGATTTTTCTGATTCCAAGAAAACAAACAAACAAAAAAGCTTTCATGAACTTTTCTGCTCTGAAATACAAGAACGTTTGGGTGGGGATAATTATTTTTCCTGAAAATGAAAAAGGAGATGGGTACAGGATACTGGAACCTACATTCAAGGGAGAATTGCAAGGCTCTCTCTACCCTGCAGTGCCTTTCCCACCACCTCTGAGACTCGTGGGGGGGCTCTGGGACTCCACAATCACAACACACACAAGGGGTCTAAGTTTCATGAGCTCCCTCTTGATGGTCCCTCCTGCTCCCCTCAGGCAGGTCTGTGCCCACTTGGATGTGCAAAGGAAGACCCTTCACAGTGGGTCTCAGCCAGGACTCTTTATCTTGGTCCTTGGGAGAGATCTTGAACCATGAGCCCCAAAGCTGCATCTGTTTTCTCTTCAATGACATTTTGTCAGACTGCAGTTTTGTACATCAAGACACGGGAGTCTGGGGACATAAGAGGGGTCTGGGGACATGGACAAAAGATGCTCCAAGGGCCGCAGCCTCTCTGCTCTGGAGCCAGGCTGGAAGACTTGGGGGTGTTGAGAGAGGAGAGAAGGTTCTGGGGAGACCTTAGAGCCCCTTCCAGTGCCTGGAAGAGCTCCAAGAGACCTGGAGAGGGACTTTGAACAAGGGCCTATAGGGACAGGATGAGGATGAATAACTTCCCAGTGCCAGAGGGCAGGGTTAGATGGGATATTGGGAAGGAATTCCTGGCTGGGAGGGTGCTGAGGCCCTGGCACAGGGTGCTCAGAGCAGCTGTGGCTGCCCCATCCCTGGAAGTGTCCAAGGCCAAGTTGGATGGGGCTTGGAGCACCCTGGGATAGTGAAAGTGTCCCTGTCCATGGTGGGGGGTTAAAGCAACATAAGTTTTAAGATCCCATCCAACCCAAATCACTCCAGGATTCCACAGTTCTATGAATCTATGACAGGCACAGAAGCATGAGAACCCCAGATTCTGCAGAGAGCCAAGGCTTTGGCATAGCCTTACAGTGACAAGGGTGGCTCCATAAAGCTGTTCTCTGCTGTCCCTGGTCCTTCCCAGCTCCCCAGTGCAGGGCAGGGCTGACCCCTGGCTGTAACTCACCACAGGGTGAGGGACACGTAGTGGCCGGCGATGCGGTACTGCCTGTGCACGGCGCAGGGGCTCTGTGTGCTGAACTTCTCTGCCACGTAGAGGATGGGGCTGGGCAGCCCCTTCTGCAGCCCCTCGCTGTAGCTGCGGTCATAATCCGCTCCAAAGTTCCAGGGAAAGTGCTCGTTGTAGTTGATGGTCTCGTTGATCTGCTCCACTGGGTTTCCTGCGGGAGGGACCAGCTGAGGTCCTGCTGTGCCAGCACCTGGGCACTGCCAGCCAGCAGCACGGGCACAGCAGGCTCCCAGGAGCCTCCAGACAGAGCAAGGGGCCCTGCAGAGCAGCTGTGGACCTGCTGGGGCCATGGCCACTGCAGAGTTCCAGATGGGGACATCAGACTCACCCCTGAGCGTGACGTTCACCCCCGCCAGGCCGATGTGCAGCCCGATGTCCGCGTTCACCTGGACATGGCTGAAGGACTTGTAGGAGGTGTTTGCCTGCACCCAGCCAGTCTCCCAGTCCCTGGTGAACTGGACATCTGTGAAAATTTCAGGGGTTAGTTACAGCCTGGCAGCAAGCTGTCTGGTGCTGGAAGCACCTGCCAGGATGGTCGCCATGCTCTGAGCATCACCTACCTCCTCCCAAGTTCAGGACTGGGCTGTTAGTCCCAAGGGGCAGAAGTCCTGTATGTCCTTCCTCAAGATCACTCCCAACCCATGACCCTGAAAGCCCCACTTGGGTTGGTTTCTCCCCAGCCCCAGTGGAGATCCTAACCCTGGTGGCAGTGGGGCTGATGTCTGGGCATTGCTTCTCATCTAATCCCCTGCCAATGTGCCTGAATTCCCTGGAAGCTGGTGGCGAGCTTTTAGTGACTGCCCTGGATATGACCACCAGTCTTCAGACTGGAGGAAGATGAGTGCTTTCCACTCATTGCTGGGGCCGCCTCCCAGACACCATCTTCCATGCGTCCATCTTCCCCATGAACTCATCCTATGGGCTGGACTTGGCCCTTGACTGATCTATTCACCCTCCCCCACCTTTCCCCTCCATTTCTTGGGCATCCATGAGCTTCCCCCAGGACCCCAGCACTCACTGAGGATCACTGCTCCCATGAAGAGCCCCAGCACCGACCGCAGGAACCAGAAGAGTCGCTGTGAGGGGTGAGCAAAGTGGAGGCACAGGGGTCAGTCAGATTTTACCACGGGGACCTCAGCACCAAGCACATAATTTAGAAACATGAAATGGTGAGAAATAGACCCGTCCCTCCCCTGGGGAGCCACCCCATGTGCTTTGTGGGTGGCTGGCATGGGGTACGCCTGTGGCATCCCTGTTGTGGTCGGGGGGAGGCAGCAGGAAGAACAGGCAGAGGAAGGAGATCAGATGAGCCCATTGGAGAAAGCTGTGACAGCCCTTTTCTTGGGAAGGAGGGTGGAAACATTCCCTCTAACAGTCTTCAGCTGCAATTTCCACACTTATCCAAACCTCATGTGTTTGGATGTGTTGACAGCTGGCCACAGCTGTAGAAAAAAGGAGTGACCAGGCATTTGTAGAGTGTCCCCTGGGGGACAGAATCCCCTTAACCAGCCCTGCTGCAAAACCAAGCACACAACAAGCACTTGATGTGGCTCACAGCAGGGTCTGTTGGCCACACAGAGCCCGGTGAGCAGTGCTGGGACATGCCCGGTACACACCTCCTTCTTTTATTGAGGTTTCTGGGAAGGTGGGGTGACATCTTTGAGCCTCACCCTGCTATTCCACTCTGGTGAAAGATTTTCGGCTTGTTCACAGAGAAATCCAGCCAAGATCAGCTCTAGCTGCCTCAGAAGTCTGGGGTGGTGGAGTTTGGTGTTCATGCTGGGATGGGCTGGAGCTCACTCAGCCCCATGGCATTCCAGAGATCCCAGAGCTCTGGCCACAGCCCGCGGGCAGGTTTGCTTGCCAAGTCTGTTATGGAGGCTGGGAAGGAGGAGGAATGTGGGATGCATAGGCAGGGACCAGAGGTCTGAACTGCCCCTGCCCCTCCACTTACCCCCCTGCCTGGGATCCCTGGCAGGATGATGATGAACGTGGCCAACATGGAGAGGAATATGGTGACAATGACAGCCCGGATGGTGTCAAAGGGGAAGCAGGCATTGGCTCCAGGGTAGAAGGGGTAGGAGCCATTCCACAGTGTCATCTTGCTGCCTGGAAGGACCCAAAGCTGGCACCCAGAGAGACAGTGATGAGAAAATCATCTCCACACATCCACTCCAACCAGCCTTCCCCACAGAACTGTCTCCTGCCCCCCTTGCCAGCACTCTGCTTGTCCCTGGCACGGCTGGGTGTGCATCCCAGTGCCCCTGGACACTGCAGCCCCACACTGGCCATGCACCTGGGGATCTCCCACGGGAACCCTTCATCTTCCCAGCATACAGCCACAGCAAAGCTGGCTTGGAGCCACCAGGGCATCTGCTGCAATACTCAGGCTGTCCCCAAAGAGGGACAGCAAGACATGCAAACATCACTGGACCATTCACTCCCCTCCTCTGCTCCCCATCCCCAAAATCTTGCCTGTGCTCCCACCCTCCCTAGTTCAGCTCTTTATCCAGCAGCCTGGCTCGGCGTTCTGGGTGAATCACGGCACAAACACAGGCTGAGCCCAATCGCGCTGCTCCTCGCTGAGCCCCCGTGGAGTTAACTCCTCACCGTCCGAGGAAACGGGAATAACCCGGAGGGGACAGAGACACTGCCCGTCCGCGGCAGCGATGTGCCAGTCCCTCGGGAGCCAGCCGGCGACAGAGGTGGGACGCTGCTTGGGAGACCAAATGCTCTTTTTAGCACAGCACTTGACCAGCTCCCTTTCCTGCTGGGAAAGGGCTGCTCAGCATGCCCCGGGAATGGGGGCTATCCCTGCAGCAGCAGCGGAAACACCCACATCCCCTTCCCCACGCCGAGCCTACCTCCGCTGCAGCCGCTCCCGGGCTGGGAGCCGCGACGTGCGCCGGGATGAGCCGGGATGCACCGGGATGAGCCGTGGTGCTGCCCGCCCGCCCGCTCGCACCTCCTGCCGAGGCTGCGGGCGAGGAGCCAGCCTGGCGTAGAGTCACGGCTGTGCTGCTCCCGGTGGTTTTTAGAGTGCCCGCCTCCAAAGGCGGTTGGATCACCCAGCCGAACCCACAGCGGAGCGGCCGCGCCGGCACTCCTGCTGCGGGCAGAGGGGAGCTACGGGCGGGCACAGCCCTGGGAAGGGTTGGCTTCATCTCCTTGACTTTTCTTGGAGAACAGTAAAAAAGTCCAGTTCCACGTGGCATGAAGACCCTGGAGCTGCCAGGGCCCTCTGGATCCTGGTGGGACCAGGGGTCTCCAAAGCCCTCATGGGCACTGCCGGGTGGAGTTCCCAGCCGAGACCATCGCGCACGGGCTGTGCCTGCGTGGCCTCCTTGATGGCCCTGACTCCATCCCTGGGGAACTGTCCCTGAGAGGGTCCTGACTGAGCTGTTGGGCACCAGGCAAGGTGTCCAGAGGTGCTCCCAGCCCCATCATGCAGAAGATGCTCAGGTTTGTAACCTGGCCAGGGCATGGAGATCATGGAAATTCAAGCTTTTGAGATTTGTTCCTCTAACTTTGACATTTCAGTTGGCTGAAGAAGGTTGTATTTATACTGAGAAGGACCAGCCTGGCAGAAACTCTCTCCTGACCCATGTTTGGGGTCTTCCTTCTGAAACTGGCACAGCCATCCCCTGGATATTTCTTTTTTGCATCCCAGTGAATGGGCTGGCTGGGAACCCACCCCCTTGGCAGAGAGAGGTAAAATCAAGTTTTCACTCATGCCCAACTGGAAATAAAGGCTTTTTTTGGGCAAAGACTTTGCCATTTCCCTTCAAATCCCCAAGTGGTCTGACCCAGTCTGAACACTGAATCACTCCCCTGGAGTGGTTTACAAAAATTAAAGGGTAGCAAGGGTGATGTGGCTAGGGAATGTGTGTGCAGAGATGTGCTGAGGAGCTGTCTGCTGGGGATGTGGCACCAGCTCCAGCTCTGACAGCCTCTGCAAAGCAGAGGGAGACGTGGACTTCACAGCAAATGAAGCAAATCCTTAGGGGTGATCACAGGGACACCTGTGGGGCTTTGGACCTGTTGGAAAGGTGGAATCACCTCTCCCTCCATTGTGGAGAGGATAACTGAGGAGATGGCTGGTAAGTGGCAGGATGAAATTAATCAGGATGGGAAAGGTGCAACCACATGAAGTGACGTGTGGGATGAGGGTCTAAAGCATCCCTCATTGAACTCCCTGGAGCTGGGATAGGCAGCAGAGGGGTGAGCCCTGCACTGGCTTGGATAAACCAGTGTATGGAGTTTGCCTTCCGAAGGGATTGAGGCACGGTGGGTTTGGGGCTGCTCAGACAAGCATCACAAACACATCTTTTGGGGGGATATCATAGTCTCAAAAATGAAGACAAGGGGGAGGGAGTTCCCCTTCTTCTCTAAAGGTGACCAGCAACACAAGGATTGTGTGCAAGGATGTCAGGAGAGCTCCCAGAAATGCTCTGGTTCTCTCATCTGTCCCCACCAGTGATGGAAACACCAGTGTGATTGTGGCAGTGGGATCTCCCCTTCCCTGGAGTGCTGACGAGATCATATCCTGGGAAGTGTGAGAAAACTGCTTGACTTACCCCTCACCCAGCACTCTGCATATAGGAAGAGGCTATTATTACAACTGGTTGTGTTTTCCTCCTTTGTAAATTTTCAATTTTCTGAGTATTTCTGCAGGTAGTAAAGGTGTGCATTTCATCACACAGTTTCCAGGGAACACTACACATTTTCCAGGGAGTTTCTTCTCCCACTGTCAGCACCCTGCCCTTGCTGGGGCAGCCCTCTTGCTTGGGAAGCTTCTGCTTCACTCCCTCTGGGGAGATGGATCCCCAGATTAGAGATGAGTCACTGGATCCAGGTCACCGAGGGAGGTGGGGGCAGGGGGAGCAGCACCCATCACCTCTTGTGCAAGAGGATGTCGAGTGCTGGATCAGCCACCCCTCTCAGGGCTGGGAAGTGCAGTGAGGAAAGAGTGGGTACATGCCTGGGCAGGGAGGTGATTTTGGGGATGGACAAGGAGGATATCTGCCTGACCCTTTGGAGCCAGGAAGAGAGATGTGGTGCTTGTCTCCAGGAGTCACTCTGCCCCATAGCTGTCCCCAGCACCCCTCTGTCCTCTTCCCTGACAGGGACAATGCTGCAGCCGGGGTTGAGCTGGGGATCTATTGTGATGAAGCCCATCCTGTGGATCCTTGCCCAGGAATCTTTGGGCCATGATGGAGCAGCTTGAAGGGAATGACAGGAGGAAGGAAGGAGGGACCTGCTCTGGTCAGGTCCACCTTGATGAGCAGAGAGGTTGCTGTGGCCTTGGTTAGACTCTAGATATATTTGCAAGAAGGATCTTGGAAAAATCCAAGGTCTGGATTTTTCCAGCTCTATTTGGAAGTTACATTTTGAGAGAAGGAGAAGGTTTTGCTACCCACTACACTGACCAGTGGGTTTCACATCTTATGATGGAGACAGCTCAGGGTCAAGTGAAAGGACTGCCAAGAGATGGAGGCAGAGCTCAGCAGGAGCCACATATCATCCTGGTGGGAACTGAAATAGGAGGGGTTTCAGCCACACTGAGGGAATCCTCACCTAGAAATTGTGTTGAGTGTTCAGCCTTCTGCCCCTTGCAAGAGCCATCGTGCAGGAGAGGAACAAGTCTCTGGAAATGGTCTAGACCTTCTGTGGCACATGACAGGAAGAGCATCTTGCTTTGGGTGCTTGACCATCAATACTTCTAGTCCCAAACAGCTCCTTTCAGCTCCTGACAGTATTGCAGGTTTCCATGGGTTCTCAGAGATACAGGGACAGGAACCTAGCTGTCCCATTGCCCTCCCAAATATTTCCATCCACCCCAGAAACTCCGTGTTTGACCCCGTGGGCACTAAGACCCACGTCTGAGTGGGGAAGGGGCTGGGGCTGCTCCCGTTCCTTCCCTTGGTCCTTCCTGGGATTACCCAGCTTGGATGAGGGGCTGCAGGTCCAGCTGTCCTCTACTGCTGACAGAGCCCAAGTTCTCCTTCCAGGCTGCGCTAATCCCAGCTCTGCAACAGGGATTCGGGGAGGGATCACGAGAGGGTCTAGGCTGATACCCTGGGAGGAGAGGGGAAGAATGTCACCTCCCATCTTGCATCTCTTACAGGTGTTTCCTCTCCATCAGAGAGCAAATGGATTTGCCAGCTCCCAGACCGCCCCTCCAGACTCATCCCAGAGCATCTCCCTCATCTGACAGAGCTCTTCTGTCCTGGTGGGGTCTTGGGAAGGGCATTAACTCTGGGATGCATTTATCAGCGATTTTACTGTCCCTGCTTGGGGAACCCTGTCCCCACAGATAACAGCCCTTCCTGCCAGTTTAATGGAACCATCGGGGAGTTGAACTTTTCCCAGCTTTGCTGGGGCTTGTTAATGATGCACTGTGTGGTAATTATCACTTTCATCCTTGGCTGCAGCTTAGAGAGCTTTCTCATGTAATCCCTGGCATTAGAAGCCAATTTTAAGCAACATTTTTCCATGGAAACTCCTTCGTCTTATATCTCCTTGCCAGCCTTGGAATCCCTTCACATCAGCTCCTGAGGGGTGTGAGCTTCCAGATCTCACATCAGCAGAGTGAACATTGTGGTGGAAGATATCCAAGGCAGATTTGGGGTTGGCCAGGTCACCTATGCATGTTCTCTACCAGCTCTGGGTGTCACAAAAGCTTTGATAGATAATGGTCTCAGTTCTGGAGACAAATTTTGGGAGGAAATGACCTGGAATTAATGTTCCCTCTAAGGAGAAAGGGCTTCAGTAACTCTCTTTTCTTCTGCCAATGACAGAAATTGATACCAAGGGATGAAAGTCAAAAGTGAAAAAAAAATACAAAAAAACAAAAAACTGTTCATTATCAAAGTAAAAATAGAAATTGAGCCTTACACCCACCCCCACCTCACCGGTGGCTGAGAGGGGGGAGAAAAGAATTCAGAGCAGCTGGGAACATGCTGGATGTCTGGGGTGGGTCTTCTCCTCATAGCAGCCGAAGCTGGATTTTAATGTCCTTTCTCATGTTGGTTCAGCTCCTCCAAGGTCCCCCATCGCCCCACCAGAAGGGCTGGAAGGAAAAATAAGAAAAGCTGAAAACAGTTCAAGGTGGGGGGAAAAAGAGGCTGAGGGGATTCAAGGGAAGGGAAGGGAAGTTCAGGGAAGTTCCAGGAAGGGAAGGGAAGGGAAGTTCAGGGAAGTTCCGGGAAGGGAAGTTCAGGGAAGGGAAGGGAAGTTCAGGGAAGGGAAGTTCAGGGAAGTTCAGGGAAGGGAAGTTCAGGGAAGTTCAGGGAAGGGAAGGGAAGGGAAGGGAAGTTCAGGGAAGGGAAGTTCAGGGAAGGGAAGTTCAGGGAAGGGAAGTTCAGGGAAGTTCAGGGAAGGGAAGTTCAGGGAAGGGAAGTTCAGGGAAGTTCAGGGAAGGGAAGTTCAGGGAAGGGAAGGGAAGTTCAGGGAAGGGAAGGGAAGGGAAGTTCAGGGAAGGGAAGGGAAGTTCAGGGAAGGGAAGTTCAGGGAAGGGAAGGGAAGTTCAGGGAAGGGAAGGGAAGTTCAGGGAAGTTCAGGGAAGTTCAGGGAAGTTCAGGGAAGGGAAGGGAAGGGAAGGGAAGGGAAGGGAAGGGAAGGGAAGGGAAGGGAAGGGAAGGGAAGGGAAGGGAAGGGAAGGGAAGGGAAGGGAAGGGAAGGGAAGGGAAGGGAAGGGAAGGGAAGGGAAGGGAAGGGAAGGGAAGGGAAGGGAAGGGAAGGGAAGGGAAGGGAAGGGAAGGGAAGGGAAGGGAAGGGAAGGGAAGGGAAGGGAAGGGAAGGGAAGGGAAGGGAAGGGAAGGGAAGGGAAGGGAAGGGAAGGGAAGGGAAGGGAAGGGAAGGGAAGGGAAGGGAAGGGAAGGGAAGGGAAGGGAAGTTCAGGGAAGGGAAGTTCAGGGAAGGGAAGTTCAGGGAAGGGAAGGGAAGTTCAGGGAAGGGAAGTTCAGGGAAGGGAAGTTCAGGGAAGGGAAGTTCAGGGAAGGGAAGTTCAGGGAAGGGAAGTTCAGGGAAGTTCAGGGAAGGGAAGTTCAGGGAAGTTCAGGGAAGGGAAGGGAAGTTCAGGGAAGTTCAGGGAAGTTCAGGGAAGTTCAGGGAAGTTCAGGGAAGTTCAGGGAAGTTCAGGGAAGTTCAGGGAAGTTCAGGGAAGGGAAGGGAAGGGAAGTTCAGGGAAGGGAAGGGAAGTTCAGGGAAGGGAAGGGAAGTTCAGGGAAGTTCAGGGAAGGGAAGGGAAGTTCAGGGAAGGGAAGTTCAGGGAAGGGAAGGGAAGGGAAGGGAAGTTCAGGGAAGGGAAGGGAAGGGAAGTTCAGGGAAGGGAAGTTCAGGGAAGGGAAGGGAAGTTCAGGGAAGGGAAGTTCAGGGAAGTTCAGGGAAGTTCAGGGAAGTTCAGGGAAGTTCAGGGAAGTTCAGGGAAGTTCAGGGAAGTTCAGGGAAGTTCAGGGAAGGGAAGGGAAGGGAAGGGAAGGGAAGGGAAGGGAAGGGAAGGGAAGGGAAGGGAAGGGAAGGGAAGGGAAGGGAAGGGAAGGGAAGGGAAGGGAAGGGAAGGGAAGGGAAGGGAAGGGAAGTTCAGGGAAGGGAAGGGAAGGGAAGTTCAGGGAAGGGAAGGGAAGGGAAGGGAAGTTCAGGGAAGGGAAGTTCAGGGAAGGGAAGTTCAGGGAAGGGAAGTTCAGGGAAGTTCAGGGAAGGGAAGGGAAGTTCAGGGAAGTTCAGGGAAGGGAAGGGAAGGGAAGGGAAGGGAAGGGAAGGGAAGGGAAGGGAAGGGAAGGGAAGGGAAGGGAAGGGAAGGGAAGGGAAGGGAAGGGAAGGGAAGGGAAGGGAAGGGAAGGGAAGGGAAGGGAAGGGAAGGGAAGGGAAGGGAAGGGAAGGGAAGGGAAGGGAAGGGAAGGGAAGGGAAGGGAAGGGAAGGGAAGGGAAGGGAAGGGAAGTTCAGGGAAGGGAAGGGAAGGGAAGGGAAGGGAAGGGAAGGGAAGTTCAGGGAAGGGAAGTTCAGGGAAGGGAAGGGAAGTTCAGGGAAGGGAAGTTCAGGGAAGGGAAGTTCAGGGAAGGGAAGTTCAGGGAAGGGAAGGGAAGTTCAGGGAAGGGAAGGGAAGTTCAGGGAAGGGAAGGGAAGTTCAGGGAAGGGAAGGGAAGTTCAGGGAAGGGAAGGGAAGGGAAGTTCAGGGAAGGGAAGGGAAGGGAAGGGAAGTTCAGGGAAGGGAAGGGAAGGGAAGTTCAGGGAAGGGAAGGGAAGGGAAGGGAAGTTCAGGGAAGGGAAGGGAAGGGAAGGGAAGTTCAGGGAAGGGAAGTTCAGGGAAGGGAAGGGAAGTTCAGGGAAGTTCAGGGAAGTTCAGGGAAGGGAAGGGAAGGGAAGGGAAGGGAAGGGAAGGGAAGGGAAGGGAAGGGAAGGGAAGGGAAGGGAAGGGAAGGGAAGGGAAGGGAAGGGAAGGGAAGGGAAGGGAAGGGAAGGGAAGGGAAGGGAAGGGAAGGGAAGGGAAGGGAAGGGAAGGGAAGGGAAGGGAAGGGAAGGGAAGGGAAGGGAAGGGAAGGGAAGGGAAGGGAAGGGAAGGGAAGGGAAGGGAAGGGAAGGGAAGGGAAGGGAAGGGAAGGGAAGGGAAGGGAAGGGAAGGGAAGGGAAGGGAAGGGAAGGGAAGTTCAGGGAAGGGAAGGGAAGTTCAGGGAAGGGAAGGGAAGGGAAGTTCAGGGAAGGGAAGGGAAGGGAAGTTCAGGGAAGGGAAGGGAAGGGAAGTTCAGGGAAGGGAAGTTCAGGGAAGGGAAGTTCAGGGAAGGGAAGTTCAGGGAAGGGAAGGGAAGTTCAGGGAAGGGAAGTTCAGGGAAGGGAAGGGAAGTTCAGGGAAGTTCAGGGAAGGGAAGGGAAGTTCAGGGAAGTTCAGGGAAGTTCAGGGAAGTTCAGGGAAGGGAAGGGAAGGGAAGTTCAGGGAAGGGAAGTTCAGGGAAGTTCAGGGAAGTTCAGGGAAGTTCAGGGAAGGGAAGGGAAGGGAAGTTCAGGGAAGGGAAGGGAAGGGAAGGGAAGGGAAGGGAAGGGAAGGGAAGGGAAGGGAAGGGAAGGGAAGGGAAGGGAAGGGAAGGGAAGGGAAGGGAAGGGAAGGGAAGGGAAGGGAAGGGAAGGGAAGGGAAGGGAAGGGAAGGGAAGGGAAGGGAAGGGAAGGGAAGGGAAGGGAAGGGAAGGGAAGGGAAGGGAAGGGAAGGGAAGGGAAGGGAAGGGAAGGGAAGGGAAGGGAAGGGAAGGGAAGGGAAGGGAAGGGAAGGGAAGGGAAGGGAAGGGAAGGGAAGGGAAGGGAAGGGAAGGGAAGGGAAGGGAAGGGAAGGGAAGGGAAGGGAAGGGAAGGGAAGGGAAGGGAAGTTCAGGGAAGGGAAGGGAAGGGAAGTTCAGGGAAGTTCAGGGAAGGGAAGTTCAGGGAAGTTCAGGGAAGGGAAGTTCAGGGAAGTTCAGGGAAGTTCAGGGAAGGGAAGTTCAGGGAAGTTCAGGGAAGGGAAGTTCAGGGAAGGGAAGTTCAGGGAAGGGAAGGGAAGGGAAGTTCAGGGAAGGGAAGGGAAGGGAAGTTCAGGGAAGGGAAGTTCAGGGAAGGGAAGTTCAGGGAAGGGAAGTTCAGGGAAGGGAAGGGAAGTTCAGGGAAGTTCAGGGAAGGGAAGTTCAGGGAAGGGAAGTTCAGGGAAGGGAAGTTCAGGGAAGGGAAGGGAAGGGAAGGGAAGGGAAGGGAAGGGAAGGGAAGGGAAGGGAAGGGAAGGGAAGGGAAGGGAAGGGAAGGGAAGGGAAGGGAAGGGAAGGGAAGGGAAGGGAAGGGAAGGGAAGGGAAGGGAAGGGAAGGGAAGGGAAGGGAAGGGAAGGGAAGGGAAGGGAAGGGAAGGGAAGGGAAGGGAAGGGAAGGGAAGGGAAGGGAAGGGAAGGGAAGGGAAGGGAAGGGAAGGGAAGGGAAGGGAAGGGAAGGGAAGGGAAGGGAAGGGAAGGGAAGTTCAGGGAAGGGAAGTTCAGGGAAGGGAAGTTCAGGGAAGGGAAGTTCAGGGAAGTTCAGGGAAGTTCAGGGAAGGGAAGGGAAGGGAAGGGAAGGGAAGGGAAGGGAAGGGAAGGGAAGGGAAGGGAAGGGAAGGGAAGGGAAGGGAAGGGAAGGGAAGGGAAGGGAAGGGAAGGGAAGGGAAGGGAAGGGAAGGGAAGGGAAGGGAAGGGAAGGGAAGGGAAGGGAAGGGAAGGGAAGGGAAGGGAAGGGAAGGGAAGGGAAGGGAAGGGAAGGGAAGGGAAGGGAAGGGAAGGGAAGGGAAGGGAAGGGAAGGGAAGGGAAGGGAAGGGAAGGGAAGGGAAGGGAAGGGAAGGGAAGGGAAGGGAAGGGAAGGGAAGGGAAGGGAAGGGAAGGGAAGGGAAGGGAAGGGAAGGGAAGGGAAGGGAAGGGAAGGGAAGGGAAGGGAAGGGAAGGGAAGGGAAGGGAAGGGAAGGGAAGGGAAGGGAAGGGAAGGGAAGGGAAGGGAAGGGAAGGGAAGGGAAGGGAAGGGAAGGGAAGGGAAGGGAAGGGAAGGGAAGGGAAGGGAAGGGAAGGGAAGGGAAGGGAAGGGAAGGGAAGGGAAGGGAAGGGAAGGGAAGGGAAGGGAAGGGAAGGGAAGACCCCCCAGGTCTACCTTAAATCTACAGCAGCCATTTTCTGGGTGTAAAGAAGACAATTAGCGAACAAAACATCATTAGACCACGATGATCAGAGCTCTTCCCTCCCAGTGGTCCTGTCCCACCAAACATCACCCTGGGATGGTGTCCTGCAGTTGGTGACAGTCCTGCTGTGAGTGAGAGGTTGAACCAGAGGCCTTCAGCAGTCACCCACCAGTATTTGTATGAGGCTGAAGGCCCTGTTCCTCCCACCATAGTCTCACACATCTCCCAGCAGAGCTGGTTCCCTAAAACCTTTCAGGGTAGGTGTCTCCCATCCCTCCAGGGAAAGCACACATGGCAGGGAGCTGGGAACTTGGCCCTTCATGAAAGGACAAGGTCTTTTAAGGTCTAGGCCTGCCACACAAATGTTCCCAGGCAAGAAAAACAGAGTCCCCTTTTTTCCAAGTCCCAGGTAAGTATTCCCACAAGTCCTCCTGCCCTGCCTGGAGCTCCCTTATCCCTTTCCATGGCACTTGGATCCAGGTTCTGGAGCAGGTTGCTGCCTCCCACACCAGCAACATGACCAGGCTGGAGCTGCTTCTTGAGTCCAGGCTGGAGGCTGGTGGCTCCCTTATCAGTGCCACCACCCTGGACCAGTTTTTGCTGGTTTTGGCATGAAAACACTTGGAACAGGTTCAGTCCTGAAGGCAAAGGTGTTCCTTGGCACGTGAGAGGCTGGGAGATGTCAATAAGGCTGTGGGAACTGTGAGAGCAGGAAATGGAAAGACAGGAGCGTCCTAAGTTCACTCTTTCTATATCCTCCTTGGAGCAGGAAGGGGTCTTGCTGCATCCACCTCTGCCTGCCCCTTTAGGAAGGAGGTTTGCCCCAGTTACTGCTTGGCTGGTCTCCCCACTGTAGGAAAACACCTCCACGTGGTGGTACTGACCTACACATATTTTGTAAAATCCACCAATTCCATGGCAACTCTGCAGCTCTACAATTCCTGGCATGGTCTCAGCACTGTAGAAGAAGTCCAAAGGTTGGCTGGTGGACATGGCAGGAGGTGGTTTATGGCCCCTTCCTGTGCAGCACAGCAGGACCACGAGCACTAGGACCTGTCACTGCTGCAACTCCCCAGTGCTACGGCAGCTGTATCCTGCTCACAGCATTTTATACTCCACCAGCCTGAAGAACCAAAAAATTTATGAATCCCTTGTTCCTGTTGGAGTCCTTGTCCTCTTCTCAGCCCTTCATGGAGGTTAAAATGAATAGAAATGAAAAGAAAATGTTAGATTGGACCTTCTCTCACTGCTCTCCAGCACTCTGGTGATTTTTGGTTAGGGACACACAAAAACCCACAGCTGGTTTTGTCCCTGCTGCTCTAGAGCCGTTTACATCCCATAAAAAAGCCCATAAAAGAAGGCTTTGTGGGCCTGTAGCTGGGATGATCCCTGTCTCTTGCTCCAAGGAGCAGCACTTGGTGTTACACACACACTGCAAGAACATCTCCTGAGCAGGGTCATACAGAGGACTTTGGGTCAGACACAGCCCCGAGACCTCCCAGCCTGGGCAGGCAGGGAACCGGGATTCTGCCAACACATCCAAGCACCTGTGTCTCTTTCCTTGGGTTATTCACAGCAGGAGAACACTCAGGATTCCAAGGCTCCATGTTCTATGATGTCCATGCTGTAGCTGCTGAAGCACAGTCCATCAGTCCAGAGCAAGGCATTTCCTTGGGGCCACGGTGGGCACATCCCTTGGGGGAAGATTTGGCTTGGGACCAGCAGCACTTGGAGTCATTTATATCCCAGAAGGCTGGGATTTCCTCTAGGCCCAGAAAAAGGGTCAGGAGAAGGGTTTCCTCTAAAGACCAGTGCAGTGAGAACAGGCGGGTGTCCAGGGCGTTTGGCCCTTTCTCATTCCCAAGTGAAACTGGAGAACTGTTGCTCCAGTGTGAAATGGATTCCAAACTGCTGGGGCTCCCACAGAAGTACCAGGTCTCTGGCAGGCCTCTGACTGTCTTCCACTGCACATTCTCTGCTCATCTTTAGTTGAGTCTCTTCTTGAGGCCTCGGCCAAGAGCCAAGGACCTGATGCAATGAAAGTCTTCATCACAAGAAAAAGAAAAAAGATTTTGTAGATTGATATAAGTTTGATGACTAAAAGATCACAAAAATATAAAAATACTAATAAAACTTGTGATACTTCATACTACTACTGATAAGGATAATAGCTGTAATTTAAGAATAAAATGTTAAAAGAACACCCAAGAGAAACAAGGGATACATGGTTCATGCTCACCCTCTGCTGACCAATGCCCAGGCTGCCCCTGAGAGCGATCAGAGGCTCCTGGCCAGTTCATATACTCCTATTTACTCCTTATATAGCTCCCTCCCAGTTTATATACTGAATATGATGTTCTGCAGTATGGAATATTCCCCAGCTGTCCTGGCCTTGCTTCCCCCAGCTTCCTGGGCAGCTTCCTTCCCCTCACTGGCAGAATGTGGGACACTGAAAAGTCCTTGACTTAGAGTAAGCTCAGCAACAGCCAAAACATCCCTGTGATGTCAACATTATTCTTGTCCTGAATCCAAACCACAGCACTGGAGCAGCTACTGAGAAAAAAAAATTAACTGTATCCCAGTAAAACTAGGGCAGCAGCCCCCCCTACCCATGTCACTGAAGGTATGCCAGGTTCCACACTTCCCAAGACCTTTCCTGTGCTCTGATGGATGTACACACACAGAGATCATTCCCTCAGCTATGGACTATGCCTGTAAAAGTCCAGAGTTCATTTTGACCATGACGTTGGGTTCCAGCTGTCTTTCAGGGCAGCAGAAGTTTGTCCCGTGTTAAAGCCAGTTCTTGCTCCATCACCACTGCACTTGTCCAGTTTCATCAAAGTTCATCCTTTGTGAACGTGATGATCAGAGGGGAGCCAGGTTCAGACCCCCAAATCCAGACAGTGCTGTGAGATGCCTGGTGGCATGAGGAGCATACAGAAGTGCCACAGAAGTGATAATACACAGCATTATGCATCAACTAACTTCACAATTGAATTTATTGGCTGTTCTCACCCTAAATTAAATCACCTTGAGGCACACATTGGCCTTTCCCATCCTCCAGCATCACCCACAAAGTGCACTCAGGTCCTTGAGTAAAAGGAATCCCACAGAGGGGTTTGTCTTTGCCTGAGGCAGGAATAACCCAGATTGTTTTCTCCAGCATATTCCTTACGTGCACTGCAGGAACTTTATCCCATTCTACTGTACCTGAAGGTTTGGATTGGGCAGGGCCAGCCCAACAGGCAGATCCCCTGGTGCTGACTGATTTGCAGTTGGCCTTTGTTAAATGCATCCCCCAATGTTTGAAGGTCCCATCACCCTCTCAGTGTCATCTTTACCAGTTTGATTTTTCCAGAGGCTGGTGAATGATAGAGAAAAGTGAGCTGGTGGGACATATCACAAGGAAAAGGCCTTTGTATGCCTTATTACAGAATCACAGGATCATTGAGGTTGGAAAAGGCCTCCAGGACCATTGAGTCCAGTATGTGACCAATCCCTACTTTGTCAACCAGACCAGAGCACTGAATGCCACATCAAATCATTCCTTGAATGCCTCCAGGAATTCCCCCGCCTCAGGAGGGGACTCCCTCTCCTGAGCAGCCCCTTCCAATACCTGACCATCCTTTCAGTGAAAAAATTTCTCCTGATGTCCAGCCTGAACATCCTCTGACAGATCTTGAGGCCATTTCCTCTTGTCCTGTCCCCTGGAAGCAGAGCCTGGCCTCCCCAGCTGCCCCCTCCTGTCAGGGAGTTGTGCAGAGCCAGAAGGTCCCTCCTGGGCATCCTTTCCTTCAGGCTGAGCCCCTTTCCCAGCTCCCTCAGCTGCTACTGGTGCTCCAGATCCTTCCCCAGCTCTGTTCCCTTCTCTGGACAAGCTCCAGCCCCCCAAAAATCCTTCTTGGAGTGAGGGGCCCAGAGCTTCCCCCCAGGGCTGGAGGTGCTTCTGCAGTGCCAGCACAGGCACTGCCCTGGGCTGTGGCCACACCAGTTTTGCTACAAGCCAGCTGCTGTTGGCCTTTGTGGCCATTTGGAATCTCTCTGTGGTTTGAGATTGCACACTGCATTTAACCTCACCTCCTCTGCACCAGGATGCCCTGCGCCCTGGAAATCATTTGTCCACAGTGCCAAGCTCTGGAAATCAATTTCCTCGGGTTTTCCCAGCCTCTGTCCTGGATGGATTTACCTTGGTCAGGTCAGGGTTTGATGTTCATATCAGGATATGAAGAGCTTTCCCTGGAGGAGCATGGGGGGAATGGAATTTGACTGTTTTGCTTCCTGATGGCAGCCTGCTTCCCTGCCTGCTTCCTTCTTCACTGCCTGGCTTGTTGGTCTCCTCTGGAAGAGAGGTCTCCAAGCACTCCAGAGGAGGGAACAACCCAACCTGGGGCCTGCTGTCTTTGCAAGAACTCAGCAGGAGGGTGTCCTCTGCCAGTGAGCACGACAGGGAACACTTCACTAAGCCTGGGACAGCAATGACACCAAGTGGTGGCACTGGACTTTCACTGACATCCCTCCGAGCCAGCTCCTACTGAGTCAGTCCCACAAATGTCAATCGTGAAGGTGACTTGTGTCTATTTATCTCCCTTCATGCTCTTTTCCCATCCCTGGGGCCATGCCATGGCCTCAGGTTGTGGGGGAAGCCCGGGAACAGCAATGGTCACAGAGCCCATGAGCTCTGAGGGCTTCCAAAGAAACGTGTCACAGGTCTGAACACCCCAGCAAAGTCGTCCCAGTGACCCCGAGGGGCCTCGTGGCATCCCTGCTTGCAGCGTGCAGAAACAGCTGTGAGCAAGGACTTGTGCCCCAGCAGCAGCATGGACAGTTATCCTCAAACCAGAGGAGCAAGGGAAACAAATCAGAGCTGGGAAAAAACCCAAAGTGAAGAATTTACTCATTTTCTAAGCTTGGGCACAAAGCTTTGGTCCTGGAACTTTCCTAAGAACATGACCTGGTGAGTGACAGGACATTGTGCTGAGCCTGTGCATGCTGTGGGCCAGCAGGCTGTGGGCCAGCAGGTAAATGTCAGAAAGGTGGATGACAGGGCAAAGCCAGCAAATTGCCCCAAAAATGATGAGATTCCTCAAAAGCTTTCCTGAGCCTCTCAGTTTGTAATCTAAATTCAAGAGGGAGTAGTGATCTAGGGCTTGAGTAGCTGTTTGCCTGTGAGGGATAAATGGAAACTTTGAAGCAGCTGAGCAGTGGAGCCAGCCTTCACACACAGAGGATTTCAAGCCCTGAGTAAGGCAGTCTGAGCCCATACTGCTTTGGGCAGATGGCTGAACTACAGATCTGCTGAGATTTTCTCCAGCCTGGGTCACCCTGTGCTTGTAGGACGGTGTCCCAGGCAGGCACCGGGCACTCAGGGCTGGGGGCCCAACATTGCTCCAGCCTGTGCAGCAGCTCAGAGAGGAGGATGAAGAGAGGCTCCAGGGTGCAACATGCACTCCTTGGATGGAGCACTGCCATGGAAGGCACTGCGTGTGGAAGCCTCGCCCATGAAAGAGCAGAGGCATCCCTTCTGCCTTCAGCTGCTGCTTCCACAAGGGGACTGTCACCTGCAGGGACAATGGGGAGCAGGAGACATGCTCAAAGTGAGCCTGGCAAAGGGGAGGGGAGGTGCCTTCCCCAGGTGTGAAAAATGCTTGGGTGCCCTTTTTCCAAAACCTGAATCAAATACTGAAATTAATTGACAATAAACTGACTTATATTCCCCAAGGTGAACTGGTTCTGCCCATGGCAGCAGTTAACAAGTGACCTCACCCTTCTTTATCTCAGCCCAGAGGAGAGTGATGGGGGCTGGGGACACACAGACAGAGAGGCAGCTGGACAGGTTCTGGCGAGGTCAGAGGGAGAATGAGGATCTCACCTGGGTGCCTCATGGCCAGGAACCTGCTCCCCCTCCAGTGAGCTTGACAGGGTGGTCCCATGACACATCAGGGCAGGAACCCCATTAGGCTGTCAGTCCCTCACACTGCTGGCTGAGGGGCATCTGGTTTCCTCCAGTGTCAAACACAATCCACAGTGTCATTATTTTTCTCGCTAATAATTAATTTTAAGTCAAAGCTTTACTCCAGCTAATGAAAAGGTGAGCTGGGGGTCACCCACATCCCAGAACACAGCAGTGACTCCTGGCAGAAAAGTAGATATTAGAGGGAGGATTCCTGCATGAATGAGTGCAGGACAGTGGAAAACCTCTTGAGCAACGCTAGTGGGTAGGAGACCATGAAGGACTCACAAAGGGAATTTTTACAGGTGGTGCTACAGGTGGGCTGTTCACCAGCAGGATGTGGAACCCAGGAGGCTCAAGGAGCTGCTCTTCCCAGAGGCTGCAGCCAAGCAGCTGCTCCAGTGAGGAATAGGAGGCTTCACAAGATCTGAACTACACTTGAAAGGATAGGGAGCATGGTGGGAAGGTCTCCTACCATGGCTTTGACCCCTCTACTAGTTATCAGCATCTTCAGGTGCTGGATCATCCCTTGGCTTGGTGTGAGGTGACTCTGAGGTCCCTGTTCTTGGGCAAAGGGCTCTCCTCCTGTGGGATCAAAGGGTCAAATTAAATTTATGATCAGAATTGTGGGAAGCAGTGTGAAAGTTTATGGTTTCATTTATGGCATCACTCTGGGCTCTACTGCCAGGTTTTGCTCCTCCTGGGGAACATCTCCAGAGCCATGGAGATGCTCCAAGGAAAGGCTGACACAGTAGCAACTGCTCAGCTGGAAGGAGAGAAGGCTCAGGAGAGACCTCAGAGCCCCTGCCAGGGCCTAAAGGAGCTCCAGGAGAGCTGGAGAGGGACTTGGGTCAGGGGCCTGGAGAGACAGGACAAGGGGGAATGGTTTCCCACTGCCAGAGGGCAGGGTTAGATGGGATATTGGGAAGGAATTCCTCCCTGAGAGGGTGGTGAGGCCCTGGCATAAGGTGTCCAAAGCAGCTGTGGCTGCCCCATCCCTGGAAATGCCCAAGGCCAGGCTGGACAGGGCTTAGAGCAACCTGGGATAGTAGAAGGTGTCCCTGTCCCTGGAATATGGCCACAAGGTGTGCCTTCTAACCCAACCCATTCCATGATCCCCACAAGTGGCTGGCAGCCTCAGGGTGCATCTGTGAGCAGCACTTTCAGAGTATAGACCCAGAGTCTGCTCATGGGACTGTTCCATCACCCATTTCAGCCAGGCTCCAGCTCCCTTCTCCTGCCATCCTGCACCACAAAGGGCCCGGGGCTGTACCTCTGCCCCTGTGAGTGTTTAACTGCATGCACGAGGTGAGGGAGCACCAAACCATCATCACAAAGCAGCCTCATAACCACACTGAGTGTTTGATGGTCAAGGCCAACCCTGTAGTTAACCCTGAGGTGCCACGAGGCCAGGACTCTGACTGAGCCACAATCCCACCAGTGCCAGGACAAGATTTTGCTGGGAACATTCCCAGCAAAGAGGGTCACAAATGCTCCAGTATGAGTGGTGCGATCAGCTCACCCAAGTGTGCTGTTTTACCATGTCAGGGTCTCCCTCAGTGAGCAGAGGCTGCAGGGACTCAATCCAACCCCTCTGAGCTGTTGAGAGCTTCCCTTCACCCTGCCCCAAGGTGCTCCCACTCCCCATTCCCCCTTCACAAGCACTGAGCCTGCCTTCTTACCCCCCACAGAAGAGTCTGTGCAAAGAACCAGTTTTATTCACATGGGCGCATCAGAGGTCAAGGAAACACAAAACATACAGGGAGGCTCCATTTTCACACACACCGTCACTATTAAGAGTATTTCAGAAAGAATAAATAAAAAGTGATGTTGCTATAGAAATGCACAAGGACAATGCTCTCCTCTGTTCACCACGCACAGCCGACCTTGCAGACCTCATCCTCCCCAGGTGCACCTCCTCAGTTTGAAAAGTACTTCTCCAGCACCTTCGTTAAGAGCCCTGTCTCCTACAAAACAAGACAACAGTGAGACATGGGGTCATGCACACAACCACCACCATCACCACCCCTGCTGGGACCATGGCCACATCAGACAAACACCCCATGCTGGAGAGCAATGGCACTTTCAGGGGTGGCTTGGGATGGCACATGAGAAACACAGAGCCAAAGCTTCCCATCTGTGCTCCAAAAGCTGAACCACAACTCAGATGTCTGAGGGAAACTTCATCCCAGTGAGGCAGCAGCCACTGGTTGAACTTCAGGGGAGAGCCTCATTCAGCAGAGAATGTGAGAAGGCAAAAAGAGACAGAAAACACAGCAGGGAAGAGTCTCAGAGGAGTTTGTGGGATTGGCACTGACCACAGGTCCCAGAGCTCCACAGGGCAGCAGCTACCTTCAGGTAGAAGGGCTCTCCCCACACACCTGGAGCTGTTCCACTCCACACACGTGGTCTCTGCATCCTGGAGAATCAATGCCATACACCCAAGGAGGTGACAAAGGATGGGAAGGATCCTCCTCTGCCAGCCCAATCTTTGTCACACAGAGCAACGTGGCAGCCCTGTCAAGCCCCAGCACGCTGAGAGCTAAGCCCTGTCTGCCACACGTGGCTTGAGATGGAAGCAACAGACTCTGAGCAGGTCATGGACCCGGAGTTTCACAGGGCAGAGCTATGAAAAAGCCTGTGAGGAAGGTGGGAACATGGCACACAGATCAGTTCAGGCTGGGTGCTGACACCTGGTGTCCAACAACTGTCATGCTGAGGAGGAAAGCTGTCAGGGTGGCAGGAATTTGGACTGGCGCAGTGACAACCACAAGAGCAAAAAAAAAAAGTCACACAGAACAGTACAACGTGGACAGCACTCGGAGGCACTAGGGAGAAGCAGTTCTGTAATAGCCACAACAGCACAGATGTGAGGATGCCCTGGGGATGGGTGAGAGAAAGGAGCAGGGCAGGGGTTGGGGAAGTGAAGTGCTCAGAGGTGCCCAAGGAGCAACACCAGAAACAGCACCCAGCAAGGTGGCCAAGGGGACCAGGGCAAGGCTTTGGGAAGAGAAATTGAGGGGCAGGAGCCAGTTTTACATCAAGCAGCTCAGCTGTGATGCCACACGTGGGCACGCCATCCCACCTTGCCCTAGAGAGACACCAGGGCAGGCACTGGCCAGCATCTGCATGGCCACAGACAAATCACCCTCCAGCAGCAGGGCTTTGGCACCCAGTGCCACACCTGGCCAGTACCCACCCCTGAGCACTGGGAACGGGCACTGGCAGAGCTGGCAGGACTCTGGCACCCAGCTGGAACCTGTGCTACAGCACCAGCACTCTGGGTAGCCTTTGCACAGGCACATCTGCAACATGAGCAGCCCTCCCAAATTCACACCACGCTCAAAAACAAGGCAGGGCAGCACATCTGCCCTAGCTCTCCCATCTTCTCAACAAGTGCCCTCCTGCTCAAAGGTTCCTTGGGGGAGATGGGGAAGGGTCCAGAGCCTCCACAGCTCTCATCTCCTTTCCAGCTGCATCTGAGATGCCAACACTGCAGCAGCCCTGCACAGCACACTGCACAGGGAGTGGGGTGGGCTGGTGCCTTCACCATGCCCAGCTGTGTCTTCACTGTGGAAAGCCCTCTCCCCAATAGGAACAGCTCTCTGGGATGCATCAGTTTACCTTAATCTGCTGGAAGGGAGTCCAAAAAGGGCTTGAGCAATCAGTGGCTCTCAGGCTCCCAGTCCTGCAACCCTGCTCCACCTGTGCCGACAGGGAGCAAGCCCTGTCTAACCCTGCACAGCAGAAATAGCTTTATCTGCACGCAGTGCTACTTGGATAGCTCCTCAGGCATCTGGCTCAGTGGGACAGCACAGGTGGGACTGACCTAAGAGGATTTCATCCTTTTTAGACTCCCAGTTACTTCCTGCAGTGACTGGAAGGGGTGAGACACCAGGGAGGTGTGCAGGAGGCAACAGACAAGCAGAGCCACACTAATTCCATTTATGGATGCAGAAATTCCATCTCTGGACTGAGCAATTCGATCTCTACATCCTGCCTGAGGATCTGTGCCTGTGCATTGCTCCCAGGGGCAGGTTTTCCAGTAGGAGCTGAGTGAGCTCCAAGGTGAAAGCCACAGTGAGGGTCTGCTGATACACAGTGGCACCAGTGGAGCTCCTGCCCTCTCCCTGCTCCCCAAAACCTGCTCTGCAGCAGCAGGACCAGCACACACATACTCTCTGCAAGGCTTTGTGCCCTCAAGCATCGAGGGATCCCAACCACAGTGACACAGAGCCAAAGCTCTTTGCTTGACAGACGCCTTTCCCTTCACATACTGCATCCCTCTTGGTCTCCTGCTGTAGAAATAACAGGGAGAAGGGATTTCCCTGTCCTTGGAAAGGGGACACCATCCTCTTCTGCATCTGGCTGAGGAAGACCCAGATGCTTATTAACAACCCCTGGAGACCACTGCTGTCACAGCTCCATTGCAGAGTTAATTGCTCATCTTCACACCCTTCCCAAGCACCTGGGACTATTTGTCACTGCCCAGCTAGACACAAGCCTCAGGACACTTCTCCTCTCTCCCTTTATGGTTGGTCTTAAGAAGTGGTTTAAGGAGGGTTAAAAGAAGGGCTAAGAGGGGAATGCGCTTCTAGCAGCTCTGCAGGTGATCCCCTCTCCAGCAGAGCTCCTCCACCTTTCTGCTCTGAGCATCTCCCTCTAGCTAAGTAAATGTTCACCTGGCCAGTGAGGTCATATTTCCCCTGGTTCTCATCCAGCAGCCTTTCTTGCAAGAGGATTTTCAGGAGCTCCCGGGTCAGCAGTTCCATCATGTCCTCCAGCAGGGCTCGGAGAGAGGGACCAAAGACCATTGGCACTGCAGGCTCCTCCGCAGTCTCCAGGTGTGGGGAGCCTGTGACGCTCTTCTTCCCCATGAAGTGACCTGCAACACCACACACGGAGTGTCTGGGGGGACACAGGGCTCCAGCTGAGCTGTCACCGGCCACCCTGCACTGGCACAAACCAACAGGGAGCACCGAGTGACCTAATGCCCAAACCAGCTGAGTCAAGAGAAACCCAGAAATCCCAGGTCCTCACTCCACATGGGATTTTTGGGAAACTTCCCTCTCTGTTCCTGCTGACAAGATCTCTGGGGTTACAGAGATGCCACCCAGGGATGCTGAACCTCCTATCCAGGGATGCCAGACTGGTCAGTCTGTTGGGGATGTCGGACCTGCTGCCCAGAGATGCAGGTGGAGGTGACTTCACGCCTGCCCTGGCCTCCCCCTGCCCCTCGCGGCACTGCCAGCATCCCCCTGCCCTGGTGGGAGCGGAGGGCTCCGCAGAGGCAGCCACAGGACAGCGCAGGAGCTCGCCGTGCCCCGCACCTCCCGCGTGTCCCGCCGCCCCCCGCCCGGTACCTGTGGCCCAGAGGTTGCCGCGGGGGTTGACCTTGATCTTGGCGGCCTGGCTGCGGTGCTCGGCGAAGTCGAGGTGGACGGCGGGTCCCAGCGCGGCTCCGCAGAGCAGCAGCAGGAGGCACCGCAGCGCCATCGCCGCCGCGGGACCCGCGCCCGCCGCCGCCGCCGCCCGCTTATACCCGCGGGGCGGGACCGCGCTACGGCCCGCCCGGCCCCGCCCCGGGCCGCCACACCCCGGGCCGCCACACCCCGACCTCCGCCTGTGCCCGTCGTGTGTCATCCCAGCGCTCGGGCGGCGCGGGGGACGTGACAGACCCGCCGCTGAGGTGGACAGTGACGGACTCACCGCTGAGTCCGATCCCCATCCCCAAATCTCTCCGTGTCCATGCTTCCACCTTCTCCATGCTGCCTTTTGGCACTGGAGCGCAGCCCTGAGTTTCATTCCCAGTTTAGCTCAAACCCATCTCCCAGTACATGTGCCTGCACACCTGATTATCGGGATGGGTAATCCGCGGATCCCGTCCTTAGGGACCTGCCAGCGCCTTCACTTTCCAGAGCAGCCTCCCAGAGGATCCCACACGCTGCTGAGCACGAGAGCCCGAGCCTGTGTATCACTTCTCACCTTTCCCACTCCCTTTGAGATTTTGCAGACCACTGTTTCCTGATTACTACAACCAAACCTTCCATAGATACTCATGTTCCCCACGAGCTCCTCCTTTTCCATTAAAGGGATGGAGCTGTGCCCAGCCATGCCAGGGGCACAGATAGTGGGGACCTGGGGCACAGACTGTGTGTGCCCAGGGCTCAAATGAAGCGAATTCCAGGTAAAACTGGAAGCATTTGATCAGAGGGCTCCAAGGCACAGGTTGTGCTCTGTTTCTTCTTGTCCCTTGCCTGCAGCCAACAGGGATTCTTCCAGGTTCCATATTTACACAGGGATACTCTCAGGGTCTGGACCACAGTAGGTTGGGGTGGGTCTGGTGGGGGTACCCAGGGTCAGACATAATCCTGGCAGGTCCATGGTGAGAAGGGCCTGGGGCCAGGTCAAGCCAGTCACTCAGTTGGGCACTGCTGAGCTCCCACAACACAGATCAGTGACAGACTGCAGGCCCAGGGCTGAGCTCAGGTGGTTCCTGGGTCCATGTGGATAGAGAGAAGTCCCAGGTGCAGCCCATGAAAGCTAATTAGTGTCCTAAAGGCCCTGATAGCTTCTGCTGGATTTATAGTTCAATAACTTCGCAAGGAGGTGCTGGTTGGTGGGGATGAGATGACCCTGGAAATGCATTAGCAATGCCATTTTCAGCATGTGCTGCTGTTCAGGAGAATAGGGCTGGAGGTGACACACTCCCCTTCAGCAGCAGGTGGTCAGAGTTCAAACTGCAAACTCAGCTCTAAGCTTACAGGAAGGAAAAAAAACCCTAAGTGTTCCTGTGTTTCCTGGCATCCTCCCAAAGTGGCACCAAAGTCCCCTTGGGTGGCCAGATCAGCATGGGCTCCCTCACTGTTCCAGAGATGTGCCACAGTGATGGACAGGGCCTTCTCCTCCCTCACCCACCAGGTGTGACACCTCTGCCAGCCTTGTCTAGGCATGCTGGAGGTCCTGGACTCAAAATGGGGATTTCACTCCGCTCTCTCACCGTGCTCCTTCCCTGTGTTCAGCAGGAGAAGGGCTGAGCAGGCAGTGCTGGACTTGCCACTCGAGAAGGTGACCCTTTAAGGGGCCAGGGGGTGCATGAATGCAGTGCTCACCCCAGATGTGGCACTTGCAGCACCACAGCCCCAGCTCTCACTCACATCACGGCAGCCCTGAGTCAGCAGAGACAGGAGACCTGAGGCCCCTGGTCCCACTGGTGCTGCTGGCTGGGGCCACTGCTTGACCTCTGGTGTCCCCTCCCAGTGCCCAGATGCCAGTGCTGCAGCTGGACAGACAGAAACACTCCTGTTCCTTCTCTATTTCCTCTCTCAGCACGTGTCCCTCCCCCAGTGTCCTGCACTGCCATTGCACTGACAAAACACAGCTTGAAATGGATGGAGGCTCACTATCCTGAGCCTTTTCTTCAAAACAGTTTCAAATTCACTCATGCTGGCCAAAGTGATGGAAATTTGGGGTGTCTGGAGAAGGTGGGGATATAGGAAGGGCAGGAGGAGGAGGAGGAGGAGGATAGGAGGTCCAGAGAAGGTGCTGAGTGTGAAGGAAGATCCTGGTGCTGCCCAGCACTGGCACAGCTGAGTCTGGCTTCTCCTTACTCAGGGGAAGGGGTGTTTTTTGGAAAGATGAGCAGCAATCCTCCACTGTGGGGAACAGCAAGCTGAAGGGTTACCTGTAGGATTAGGGAGGATGAAGCCAGGGATAAAGTGATCCCAATTACAGAGGGCAGATGAAAGAGCCCCGGGCAATTATGGCACCCACTGAAGCGTGACAGGGTTAAGTCCCACTCCAGTGCTCCTCACAGCCAGCCCCAGGGGACAAGGGATGAGCAGTGGGAAGCTGCAGGGTTTCAAACAGGATGAAGGCTTGTGCACTGCTCTAATTAGATGCACAACCAAATGCACCCAGATCTTGCTTCTTTTTCAGCTGGTGTTACCTCAGGCAAGGTGGGAGCAGAGGAACAGGTATTTTCCATCCCAGCGGCACTGCTAAAGAAGCTTGGGAAAGGCTGGGAAAAGGAAATAAGGGAGCTCCTGCCCTTTTGCTGTGCCACCGTAAACCCTCAAAAACGGAGGGGATGCCAGAAGAATTGCTGAGTACAAAGGGTTAACCTCACGATGTGCGTGTGGGAGATGTGAGCCCATGATCCTGATTTCAAGTCTGGAAAGAGCACCAGAACAGCTACTCAGAGAGGTGCTGGAGGCTGCAAGTGGGAGCACAACTCAGGGCAGCCAGTGGGGCTTTATTGGAAAACAGCTGGTGAAAGGACCCCGAGCTCAGCACTCACTGAGCAGCAGCAGCAGCACCAGTGCTGTGATCCAGGCAGGAACAGCAATTCCTTTCTCCACAGCAGCCTTGGTAAATACCAGCCCCAGACACCAACAGAAAGACCAGATTTTTTCTGGATTTTCCAGTCTTCACAAAGACGTTGCTCCTAATTTTAGGGAAAATAACTGGCACCCAGACCTGCTTGGGAAGGGCACCAGGACCTGAGCTCCAGAACCTGGTCACCAGCCTGGTGGGCTTTGTGGTAGATTTTCTGCCTCTCCCTTTGTACCACTTCGGTGGGTCAGAGCAAGACAGCCAGCCTGGAGCCTGCTGGGACTTCCAGCATTCCAGGCAGGAATTGACACTACAGTGCTTCTCTGTCACTTGCTGTGTCCAGCTCAGCAGAGATTCACCTTCCCAACAGCTACCAGCCTCCAAGGGAATCTTCCCAGCTTATATATTAAAAAAAAATTGTAGAAATTCTGCTTTATAAATCAGTTTTGCTGGCAGAGGTCAGCACACCGACTTTCCCAGGTGATGCAGGAGATGGGGCTGTTGGCAGCCCCAGAGGTGACTCCTTGGAAAATGGCAGGCTGCTGATGGTTAGGTCCTCGAGGCAGAGGAGGGTCTGCACAGAGCTCCCCCTCTCCTCTCAGCAAGATTTACCCTCCAGGGCTGGGTGAGAGCAGCCCTGCACAGCCCCACAGCCTCCAGGAATGTCCCTTCCCACCTAAAACACCTCAAAGCTCCAGGAATCCTCAGCTTCCCCAGATGCCTGCAGCTGGAGGGAGCAAGGGTTGTTTTGTTCTGTTTTCCCCCAGCAATTGACACACTCGGTTTACTCTGGATGGCTGCTGACCACAGAAGTGACATTTTCACAGCACAATCCGTAACAACCCCGATGTTTCAGATGGTAACACTTAACTTGGAACCCGTTGTTTCATAAATAGAGTTAAAATTGGTTTTTCTCCCTATGCACCATTTTATATTTATGTACATTTAAACTTCATCTCTTTTATTACCCAGTTTTTTCCCTCTTCCCTTCTCCCTTTTGTTCTTTACCTTTTAGCAAGCAATGTCCCCTGTAAGGATCTTGTCACCTGTTCCAGGGCTGCTTCCTTCCTTCAGGAGCCTTTGCTGAGGGACCTTGCCAAATACCTTTGGGAAATCCAGGTGGATGATCCCTGCGGGTTTACCTTGCCCATAAGCCTCTGAATTCCTTCAAAAAGTTCCAAGTCGACTCTTAGGGTGTTCTGTTCTTTACCAAACTCCTGTCCAAGTAGGGATAAGATGAGCAATAACAGACCTGTGAAACAGGCACTAGTAGCAAATCCTCTAAATGCACCTAAAGATAAAGCAGGATTTCACCAGGTAAAGAAAGGAAACGACAGCTAGGCAAAATAAACTGATGTAAAAACTGCACAGCCAAAAGGGCCTCACTAACAAATGTAACAGACCAACCTGAAAATACCCTGGTTCAAGGGCTTTAAAGCAGGCCCATTTTGTTTTTTCTCTGCTTTGCATCCAGGTCTGCAGTCCTCAGCACAAGAAAGACACGGACCAGTTGGAGCAAGTCCAGATATGGCCACAGAGATGCTCTGAGGGTGGAGCCCCTCTGCTCTGGAGCCAGGCTGGGAGAGCTGGGGGTGCTCACCTGGACAAGAGAAGGCTCCAGGGAGAGCTCAGAGCCCCTGCCAGGGCCTAAAGGGGCTCCAGGAGAGGGACTTCAAACAAGGGGCTGGAGTGACAAGACAAGGGGAAATAACTCCCCACAGCCAGAGGACAGGGTCAGATGGGATATCGGGAAGGAATTCTTCCCTGTGAGGGTGGTGAGGCCCTGGCACAGGGTGCCCAGAGCAGCTGTGGCAGCCCCATCCCAGGAAGTGTCCAAGGCCAGGCTGGACATGGCTTGGAGCAACCTGGGATAGTGGAAGGTGTCCCTGTCCCACAGTAGGAGGTGGGACTGGCTGGGCTTTAAGGTCCCTTCCAGCCCAAATCATTCTGAGATTCCATGTTTTAGTACCTTTGGCACTGACTCTGCACCCCCGAGAGAGGTGGCCAGGCTGGCAAGGGAGGGACTCCATGCTGTGGAGTTGAGGTTTCCCAGGCCCTGCAAATGTCCACCTGGGCAGGCAAATATGTGCTCAAACTGATGGCTCTAATAAAAAACAAATACAAAGAGCAAAGGCCTTGAATGTCCCTATTTGTCTCTTTCACAGAGCTCCTTTGCCAATAAAACTCTTAGTAGCAGTTAGGTTGCTTCAGCCTCTTCTGCACCATTTTTTCAAAGCCAGGTCTTGCCACATGCCTGAAGGTCTATTTTGATGCATTTTTCTCTTGTTTACAAAGATTAAATCCCTCTGTTACATGCATTCATCCACAGGCAATAGCTGTTGTTTATAAAAGATAAAATTTGAAATCTTGCACATCTTGTTTTCAACTCATTTTCAATTTTCATTTAAGCTGTAAATGAGTTGTGGTTTTCCCTGAGGTCTCCCTTTCACTCCACACTGCTAGACATATACAAATAACTGCTCTGCAAGAAGACTTAGAGAAGAAAATCATGTTTTCTTCCAGGCAAACGCAGGCCCAGCTCAGAAGTGTCCCAGCCAGAATTATACAGCAGAAATCTGACATCCCAGTTTGAGTGAATCAAGGCTCAGAGAAGTTCATTTCCTCCATATTATTTTTCCTTCAGGACTGTTTCTGTGGGGAAAGGGGAGGTTGGAAAACAAAGGTGATACCAAGACGTTCAGTGGAGTGAGATGCAGGAAGGGTTTTTGAATTATTAAACAGTAGGAGCACAAATAGTCAAAAGATGAGGAGCTGGGCTGAAGGAGCAAAAGACCAAGAGCATCTGCTCCATCCTGGATCACAGAGGTTCAGAATCACTAAAGTTGAATTCCTAGTCCATCCCTATTTAGACTGTTCTCTGTGAAGACGTTTATTTCCCCTGAGGTTTAGGGAACCCTGCTGGATCAGGCATTCACAGGACCTGCTAGAACCGAAGAAGTGTATGAACTTTCCATGAGCTGCATGGGTTTGAGACACAATGTGCTCAAGCAGCAGGCCAGCACATAGAGGCAGGTCCTGCTCCATGGGGAACCAGGACTGTGTGTGATGGAGCTGGTGGGTTTTCATGAAAACTGAGGGATAAGCAAACGTGAAGAGGGACTCTCTGAGCAGGGCAGTCTAGGAACCCACAGCAAAGCCATCCAATTAGGGCAAAAGAGAGTCACCAAGGCAGATTTCTCAGGAAAGCCCCTGTGTCCCACATGAAACCAACATGCTCGGGCTGGTGATCTACTCTGGCAGAGACTTGTGGCTCCTGACAGGTGAGGATCTGTGCAAAGGGACCAAAGTGTTACAAGGCTGGCGAAAGCCAAAAGGGCAGGAGGCTGTTCAGCTGGCTCAAAGCACAGTGTGGGTGCTGGTTCTCTTCTCCTAGCAATGAGAGAGTCACATCAGTCACCCACCACACATCAACTCCCACTTGAGCTGCTGACACTGTGGGAATGGCACAGGCTGGGCTCTTCTGGCATCACCCCAGTGCACCTCCCTGGAGGATGGAACCAGAACATTCCTCATCTGATTCAGCCACTGAGTCACTGGCACCGTGTGGGTCATACAAACAGCTGCTCTGCACTGCCCCTGCTCTGGCACTGGAACCATCCCCAAGCAATGTGCTCTAAGCACCTCCTCTCTTCCTTCTCTCTCCTCTGTCTCCTCTCCTTCTCCTGGACAACTTTTGGGCTGTCCTGGGAGCTGCACACTTTCTTTGTGTTGTGCATTTTTCCAGCAGAGAATGGTCTTCATGCATGGACCAGGTTTCATCTTGAAGATGCTCCTTGGAAAAAAATACAGTTGATCTTGTTCTGATTTTAAGGGCATGAAAATCACCATGAAATTACCCAATCTCATTAAAGACAGTGGGGAACTGACCATCTGACAAAACCTGAGCCCTGTGAACTCCTGCAAAGCAATATGCAGCAACAGATCTGGATGAAGCACCGTGATGCTCATTGCTGTTCAACCAACAACCGTGCACTAAAGCATCATAAATACACAAAACCAGGCTCTGTCTCACAGAGCTCCAGCTTGCAGCATATCACCCCTCACAGCTCACTTCCCAACCATCACGCTCTTGCTTATGCATTTAGCTTTGATACAAAAAATATCACCCACTAGAATTCCAGCAGCCATCAGACACAGCCCAGCATGGCTTTTCTTCATGAAACAGCTCCTGCCCATGAAGGATGCCCTGAATGTGGATGTGACTGAACTGTAATTAAGCACTGGAATTGCTACCAGAAAACCTGCCCTGTTTCGCTGTAACCAGCAACAACAGACACAGGAGCAATAAGCCCTGGCAGATTTTTTTTCCTTCATTTTTTTCTCCTTTATAAACCAGACCTTTCAACACCCACGTACTTCACAAGCAAATCCCATTCCTGCGGTGACATGAAGATCTCCATCCATTTCCAGAGCCTCCAGCATCACTGGCTTTGCTGGAGCTGCCCAGACAGTTTCACCTTAAAAAAAAAAAAAAAGCAGCATAAAACTGAAATAAATCATAAACACATCAAGTTCTATCACCAACTACTCTGGCTCTCTGGGAGCTCAGCAGTGCTCCCAAACACCTCAGCATCAGCACTCAGCCAGCCAGACATCCTGCTCACTCCATGGCTTTTCTGCTCAGCAAAGCAGAACAAATCTGGCGGGGATGGAGCCAGCAACAACTCTGTGTCATCCTGCCCCCATATCCCCAGCCTGTGCAAGCTCATCCCCATCACTCCCTCATCCCACTGTGGCAGCAAAGGTGCTGCTGGAAGGCAGGAGGCAATGTGGGAGGTGGCATGGGAGGTGGCACAGGAGGTGGTGGGTGTTAGAGATGTGATGGGATTGATTGCCAAATTATTCTCGGCCTAATTAGAGTGAACTCCCCACTTCACAACTGCAGGAAACAGAACCACATTCTCAGCTGCACAGAGCTGAAAACAGGCAGAACAGGGCCTGCGGAGATGAATTCCCAAATGCCACATGGCAGCCCCTGGTTTAGGGCAATTGTTCCTGTTCCTCAAGAGCCTGCAGCCCCTGGAGAGAAGCCTCTGAAGCTGGGCTGCAGTGGGGGCTCCCATCACCCCTCACCCCAACCACCCTGCATTTTTCAAGCACTTCTTGTTCAATTCCTTCACACAGCACCAGACAAGAGCCAGGCACATCCTCCTGCAAGAGCTCACATTGGCCCTGTGTCCCCCAGCCCAGGGACTCCTGACACCAGCTGCCATCCCCTGGACACGAGAGCCTGCCAAAGAACTGCAGGCTCAGCACTTTGAGACTTAAATCATGTTCCATAATCCTTTGTGTTTCAGTCTTTTTGGTTAAATTAACTCAGTGACAGGAATACAACTGCTATCACATGCTCAGAATTTTGGAGAAGGTCTGAAAGGGAGAGGACTTGGAGAGCAGCAGCACTCCCAGCAAGTGTTTATGGCAAAGTGTTGATGAGCAGCTTTCAGACAAACTCAACTCAGCCCTTTGTGTGAGCCCAAGTCTAAAACTCATTTATGCACAAAAGCTGTTTAGGCTCAAGGCAAAGCAGGGACAGACTCAGGCTCCACATGAGCTGCAAAGGCAGAAATGCCTCAGGAAGGTGCTCTACAGTGACAGCAGATCTCAGAGATTCCCTGCTCTCTCAGTGCTGCCTGGGTTTGACTTTTGACAGAACATGCCATCCTTAACTCAATAATTAAAGGGAAGCTTTATCCACATTTTTCTCTCAAGGGCTCTAACACTGGGGGCAAGAGATACAGACTTTATTACCATTTTTATTATGAAGTTATGATTACTCAGAGCCACAAGCCCAAGGCTCAGTGCTGGAGGTCGGACCTGTTTGTGGACTCTTTGCAGGGCCCTACAGGTGATGTTTGCTTTATCCTACATAGGGAACAAAGCACCTGGTAACATCAAACCAGCAAAATGGCACAATTCACCTCCAGAGATGGGAGAGGCCTGACAAACCCAGTGAGAGACATATGCAAGAAACTGCAAACAGCCATATGCACCCCACTGGGTTTTGTCCCTGCTTTTCCTGACTGCTTTTGCTTTATACAAGCTGTGTGTGAGGCTGCAGTGACCATCTGCAATGACTCCTGTTGCTCTGGAATCCTGGAGCAGTCATGGAGAAGAGGTGATAAACTGCAGCATTGCTGCCTTGCACCTCCTCCCTGGGCTCTTTCTGACAACACCTCCACCAGCAGGATCACAAACCTGAATGAGAAGCTCAGAAAAAACAGCTGTTGCACGTGATGACAAACGGGTTTTTTATTTCAGAACCCGGGGCAGTCTGTAGCTTTCAGGTGAACTGTGAGACTTGGCCAGCTCACAAGAAACCTGAAACCCTTTTCCAAAACTAAGCAATTTTTATTATTGCATCCTGCTAAATAATCCCTTGTCAAAGAGCTGTGAGTATTCCATCTCAATCCTTCTGTTATCTAATGCCACAATGCACAAAGTAATCCTTTGCCATCTTCTACCCCAAACACTTTGCAGTGATTAGGCAGATTATTTCAGTGTGATTTACAGAAACACAGAAATATTGAATGATCTACAGTTCAGGACAGATTATTGTCCAAAAAGAGGTGAGAGGAGCAGCTGTTACTGCTCTGTGAAGAGAGAACAAGTTAGATGGTGGCTCTAGGAGTGAGTGTGTAACAGCAAAGCCCAGGTATCCCCCAGGAGGCTGCTCTCATCAGGGCAATAACAAAAAACGTGGCAAGAGGCAAAATCTTTATTCCAGTTCTGAATTGGAAAAAAACTGTCAGGGCCACAACTCACCACTGGACAGTTCAGTGAGCACAAGGGAGGGGGCACCTGGCCCGGCCAGGCGCAGACTGAGGACACGGTCCCAGAGGCACTTGGAGAGGAAGCTCAGCTTCAAAGTACAAGCACTAAACACTTTGGCTCAAATTTTTAATATAAAAATTCACTAAAAAGGCTAAAATGTGACAAACCATTGGAAATACTGTGACAAACATTCGCCCTTATGCAGTAAAAACCAAAACAAACCCAAACTGGCACGAAGCTTTGAAATGCATGCTTTCTTCTTTCTCCTGGTACATTGGACCATCAGCTACTTTAAATGTTCATCTAGAAAAAATCCATGGCACCTTCATCTCGTAGTTCAGTGCAAGGGACTACTCTCGATGGACCAGCACAAATAAACCCAGTAAAAAGAGGACTGCATACTGGAAGAGAGAGCAGAGGAGACACAGGAGTGCACACTGACATCTTCAGCAGCAAACGTACAGGGAACGGGTTCTGCCCGTTTTCTTATGAAGGAATTACAGCTGGGGTGGGAAAAGCAGGCAGGAAATAGAAGAGCTCTTACCTTAAATTTTGGATAATCGTTCATTAAGATAGTCACTATTCCAATATAGGGCACAAATCTACAAGAATAAAGGTTTTCTTAAAACAAACACTATTCCAGGGTGCAGAGGGAGAGTCACTCAAGCATGCCAAGGGCTGCAGTCAATGGGCTGATGATTTCTTCCTCCCTGTGGCAGTGGGCCAGAGGGTCTGTCAGCCTATGCCTGGTTCAGATTTCCCTTGCCTGCAAACGCTGAGCCTCCCAGGACAAATCTGATGACAATTCTGATCAAGTCTGAGCCCACACTACCCTGGCATCTGTGTCCATCCAGCACCAACATCTCAGGACACAGCTCACAACTCGATGCCTTTGCTTAAGCCAAACTAAGAACTGAACTCTCCACACTGTCAGGCAGGTTACAAAACCCAGCAGGGACAGCTCAGCACAAGGGGGGATTTACCAATGACTTTTGGGGACAGCAGTGTGAAAAGTCCCCTCATTTTCAACTTCACTTACCCTCTTGCTCGTCCTACTACATCCTTCTTCTCCAGCCAGTGCTGCCCCTGCTTGTAGAGTCCTCTGTCATCCACGGCATTGTTGTCTCCCTTTGTCAGAAATTTGATGTCTCCATTTTGCCTGGTAAAGACAAGAAAGCCAGGTAAGGCAGGACAGAAACTTGTTAAAAGCTGTTCTACAACAAGCACGGAGAGACCAACACAAGGGAACCAGAAGCACCTATGTCCTACAATTCAAGGAGGATAAAAGAGGGAAACTGTCAAATGCAGCAGAAAGCAGACGGTTTGGAAAGAACTGGCATGGGAAGAATGAATTCTGGCCCCAGCCAAGCTCTCCAGCAGAGTTTCAGAACAGTTTCTAGTGCAGGTGCAGCTATTGCCTCTTGGCTTTTGACCCGTCTTGTGTTGATTTTTCTCTTGCTTCACACAAATGTTGGGTTCTGGTCTCCCTATTACCAGACAAAAGGAGAGGTTGGGATTGAAGCACACAGCTCTACTCAACAGTGGGCAGAAGCAAGCTGAATCTTAGAACTGATTAGGAAAGGGGGAAAAAAAACCAAATAATACCACAATGACACTGCATGAACTCACAAGGTGCCTACATCTGGAATGCTCTGGGCAGTGCTGAGCCCCCCAGATCCTTTTCTGCAATGGAGAGAAGAATCAGCAAAGGTTGAGAAATTATTAACAAGGTCTGCAACCACTTCCATACAAGAAACTATAGACCAGGACTCTCCAGCCTGGAAAAGACAGAACTGATGCAAGATATGACATGGTCCATCACTGTCTCTTCCAATGCAGGAGCAAAGGTACCAAAAGGAGCTCAGAAGTAGAGGCAGGGAAGGTGCTATGCAGAAATAGTCACAGTGCAAACTAAACCATGTCTCTCTGCAAAGGTATTTTGGCTGGCAAAAAACTATATTGGCTGAAAAATTGACCCGATACTCCACATAAAAGAGGAAATTAGGCTATTCATAAAGAACAAGGACTTTGTGCTTGAAACTGTAACCTGCAGAAAGCAGGGAAATTATCACTACAGAATAAACTAGACTCCCTCTAGTCTTTAATTAATCCTGAGATGAATTAGCTTGCCAGAATCGGGATTGTGGAGCAGATGAATCTTTGCTTTGACCAGGAAAAAGGCTTGTAGATTCTTTCCCAGCCATTCCTGTTCAGATGCTGGATAGGAGCCCATGGCACCACCCAGGGACTCACCACTGTCACCTTCCTGTGGCACCTGCAGGCAGGTGCTGAGCAGGAGTGTCCTCAGTGCTTGAATCTCAGCTCTCACAGAAATGACAGATGGAATGCAGAACAGGAAAGCAGGCAGTTCTTTGGAGCTCAGGCTGCATTCATCATGCCTGAACAGGTTCCTTAACAGGAGAAGCTTGGAAAGGAAAAAGGGGAAAAAAACACATCTCTTTCTCCAAAGCACACCTGGCTTGTTGTGTGGGGACAACAAACACTATCTGGGAAAAGACAAAGATCCCCAGAGGTGCAGACAATGTAGTTTAACTCTGAAGAGTGATGGTGTAGGAGTGCAGCACCTTATTGAGCAGAGTCAAGGCTCTGCCACAATGCAGGATGAGCAGCCCATGGTGCACTTCTCTGCTGTCTGAGGTGAGTGACCCTGCTCCAAAACCACTAAGTAAATTTTGAATGCAGACTCTGTGTTAGTAATAAAGAATGAATTCAATTTTGGGCTGAAACAAGAAGAAAAGGCCAGCAAGTAACAGATATATTCTCACTGACAAAATATTGATGTGAACTGGGGCCTGAGTTGGCTCAAAATCATAGAGAACACTGTTTCTGTCTTCCTGTATTTTCACACTCCTGTCAGCTTCTGCAGAGACTTTTCACTTCTAAACTGGCACTAGAAAATTGTTCTTTAAGTAGTGAAAGAAGCAACTGCTCCCAGGTTCAGGCTGCAATATGAATTTTTCAGTTTATCTCTCCTAATAAAAAGATTAGGTTTGTGTTTGGTTGTTTCAGTTAAATGAAACCTAAAATATTGCAGAATGGTTTCACCCTCCCAGGATTGGCACTATGGCCCTGTTACATTTAAACAAAAAATAGTGCTTGATACCCTTGTATCTAGAGATAGAGCCAGGCAAAAAAAAAGAAGGGTGGGCAACATCTGAAGAGAAAATGCTGCACAGAACAGGGGAGGAGGAAAACTGCATTTCACTTGAAAGAGTACCCACAACATCACAAAAAATACTCATGCAACATCAGATGTCAAATTCAGCCCATAAAGTGACCTTATTTTAAAATCAGTGGTATCAAAGAACAGAACTTTGAAAACTGACACTGTTATAAGTTCTGGGTACAGAATAAATCTGAACAGCAAAGAATGTGCTCTGCCTACTGGGAGAGGCATCGTTTCGTTACCTCGGAGCCAGGATTCCAGCTGTGTATTTACTGCAAAAGGCTGGTCATCCTTCAGTTGGACCAGACAACTGTCTGGATATTCCAACAGCTTTGGGAAAGTTACCCTGTCCATCCCATCGATGTCTCAACTAGAGGAATCCTCAGATATCACCTGGTTCAGCACCAGATCATGCCAGAAAACATTCACTCAGCAGAAACAGATGCTGGGACCCCAACCAGCTGTTGCCTCTCCGAGATGCCTTGAAGAATCAGGGATTCAGTTCAAGATTCAGTTTTCACTCAAACAACTCACACGGTTGGCTCATATTCTCACAGACTGGCCTGGAGAGGCCACAGCTCCATCCAGCAAAACAGGAAAGCTCATGACTGCAGTGGAAGCCTTGGCTGGAAAACTAAGCCCTGATCAGCCATGAAAACAATGCCTGTTCCATTCATTCACACAACATCCCCAGTGCTGAGAGTAAACAGCACACAAAGATTCTGAGGACAACAACACAACCTTCTAGAGATGAAAGGCCCTGAGTCTGCATGACAGCAAAGACCAGGACCAGAGATAAGCTCTAAAATAGCACACACTACACACACAACACCCTTCTGCCACAGCTGTGCCCCACAAACAAGACTCACTTCTCTCACAAATGCAGCCATGCTACAGCAGACAGCACAGCAGCTCGGGACAGAGAGGATGGCACAGGAGACAGTCAGTGGTGTCAGCTTCCAGTGCCTAAAGGGGCTCCAAGAGACATGGAGAGGGACTGCAAACAAGGGCCCTAAAGTAACAGGGGCAATGGCTTCCCACTGCCAGGGTTACATGAGCTATAAGGATTAAATTCTTCCCTGTGAGGACGCTGAGGCCCTGACATGGTGCCAGAGAAGCTGTGGCTGCCCCTGGATCCCTGGAAGCTTCTAAGGCCAGGCTGGACAGGGCTTGGAACAGCCTGGGATAGTGGAAGGTGTCCCTGCCCATGCCACATGGTGGAATGAGACTGGCTTTAAGGTCCCTTCCAACCCAAACCATTCCATGATTCTACAGTTTGCAGTGTCCAGGGCACTGGCACAGCTTGTGCCTTCTGCTGGAAGATCTCTGTAAGTAAAGAAAGCAGGACAGGTTTTGTCTGTCTGAAACTTCTGTGTTACTTCCTACAGCACCCGGGTTTCTATGACTGACATCCCCCCACTTGTTTACCCAAGCAGATGAAGGACATCAGTTAGGGAAACACCAGCAGCAGAACCCCCAGATTCTTAACATACTTCTCATGGATTTTCAGGACACGATGGACTATAGGAATTTCCCTTCCTTCTATCCTAAAGACGACTATTTCTCCCACTCTGATTGGATCTTCAATTCGGTTCGTGAGGAACAGGAGATCTCCTCTGTGGAAAGCAGGCTCCATACTCCCACTGAAAAAGAGGAGAGGAACAACTGAACAACATTTAAACACTCAGTACTAGGCTTTGGAGTTCATGGCCTTTTAAGAAAAATCTCACAAGAACCTCATGAGAAAGAGAAGCTGTGCATACCCCATTCCTGGAAGTGTTCAAGACCAGGCTGAAACCTTGATGAAGAGCTTCTGGAAAATCACCTTGGAGACTGGACAACTGTGTAACCTCTACTGCAATCAGGTTTTCAATCACCATATTCCCAGCAGTTTGGATTTGTTGGGAAAAAAGCAGTGCCAGTAGCTGGTGTTACAAGCACATCTAAAGGGAAAAGCTTTTTTAATAAGCAAAAAGCTGATGATAAACACTATCTTTTGATTTCTGAGCTCTCCATTGGCAGGGCAATGCTGGCAGCTCTGTAACGATGAGAAGCTTTCTTTTCTTTAATTTATTTTTTAGAGATAGACAGATTATCCTCAGAAACAAAGCACTGAAAGCATTCCCGTCTGAAACAGACAAAGGGACTTGCCAAAAATTTGGTACTGTGATTCATTGCTTTGCTTAATTATCTCATTTCAGGCACCACGACTCAAGTTATTTTTCTTCTGTCTTGTAAATGGCAATTGTTACCAACTACTTATCCTCCCTAATTCCACATAAATAATGCAAACCAGAACAATGAACTTTAAGTACCACGTGCATTTGTGTTTTATCTTCACAGAGCACAGCAGATGCAGTTCAGAAGAGCAGATCAATCACTGGAGAGGGGATGTGACCTCACTGTCCTCGTCTCACTCACTGGGAGGAGCAGGGGGAAAGAAACATCTGCCCTGTACCTCACCAGGAGGGAGTTTTGGTAAGCAGCACCTGGTCATGGCATTACAGCATTTCTACATCATGAACACTGACACAGAAACACAAAGAAACGACCAATGTGGCCACAGAGCAGGTGCAATATCCATGCCAGCATCCAATGGCAGCCCAGGGGATTTGTCCCAGGCAGCAGGGAGGTGGGAGAAACACTGGTGGTACCCACTGCAGGGCACTGCTGTAAGGACAATGTGTGACACCCAAAACATACAGTGACAGAGTGACAACCCTTAAGCTCAGGACCACTTCTGTAATGGACAGTCATTGAATCATTGCAGATGGGTTGGAAGGGACCTTAAAGATCATCCTGTTCCACCCCTGCCGTGGGCAGGGACACCTTCCACTGTCGCAAGGTGCTCCAAGCCCTGTTCAACCTGGCCTGGAACACTTCCAGCAATGGGGCAGCCACACCTTCTCTGGGCACCCTGTGCCAGGGCCTCGTTGCCCTCACAGGGAAGGATTTCTTCACTCTGACCCCTCTAACCCTGCCCTCTGGCAGTGCTGTCACACCCTGTCACTGTCCCGTCACTACCTGCCCGGGTATAAAGTCCCTCTCCCCCTTTTCAACCAGCCGGCTGACAGAGCCAGGTGAGATCTCTTCCTACCCACTGCCTCTTCCCTCGCTGTTCCTGAGCCTGGATTCCTAAGGAGCCTCTCGCCCGCTGCGGCTGCGGCTGCGGCTCTGTCTGAGCCATCCCTGTGGGGATCCCCCTCGGGGGGCCTGGCGATTCCCCAGCCCGGTTAAACCCGCCGGGAGTTTAAGCCCCCGCATCCCGGCACTGACCTCAGCACCACCACGATGGGACTCTCGCTGCCCGTCACCACCATGAGCCCCTTCCAGATCATGAGGGCGGAGGACACGATCATGCCGAAGTTCAACACCTGGTAGTACAGCTGGGGAGGAAGGGGATCGGTCAGGCCCCGCCGCCAGCGCACGGCAGGGCGGACCGGCCCCGTCCGCCCGCCCGGCTTTCCCCCCACGGCCCCCCGGCCCCTCCGGCACCTGCCGCTTGTTCATGCGCCGCACATCGTCCAGAAAGTCCAGCGACAGCATCGCCGCCACCGCCGCCGCCGCGCCCGCACGGCCCCACTTCCGCTTCCGCCTGCGCGGCCACGTCACCGCCGCTTCCGCCCCGCGCGGGCCCCGGGACACCGGAGCGGGAGCGGGGCCGCGCCTCAGCCGCACCCGAGAGAGCGCCCGCGCGCCCGACACCCGCACCCAACACTACAGCCATCCAACCAACACCCGCACCCAACACTACAGCCATCCAACCAACACCCGCACCCAACACTACAGCCATCCAACCAATACCCGCACCCAACACTACAGCCATCCAACACCCGCACCCAACACTACAGCCATCCAACACCCGCACCCAACACAACACCTGTCCAACACCCGCACCCAACACTACAGCCATCCAACCAATACCCGCACCCAACACTACACCCATCCAACCAATACCCGCACCCAACACTACAGCCATCCAACCAACACCCGCACCCAACACTACAGCCATCCAACCAACACCCGCACCCAACACAACACCCATCCAACCAATACCCGCACCCAACACTACACCCATCCAACCAACACCCGCACCCAACACTACAGCCATCCAACCAACACCCGCACCCAACACTACACCCATCCAACCAATACCCGCACCCAACACTACAGCCATCCAACCAACACCCGCACCCAACACTACACCCATCCAACCAATACCCGCACCCAACACTACAGCCATCCAACCAACACCCGCACCCAACACTACACCTGTCCAACACCCGCACCCAACACTACACCCATCCAACCAACACCCGCACCCAACACAACACCCATCCAACCAACACCCGCACCCAACACTACAGCCATCCAACCAACACCCGCACCCAACACTACACCCATCCAACAATCACCCCGCACCCAACACAACACCCATCCAACCAACACCCGCACCCAACACAACACCCATCCAACCAACACCCGCACCCAACACTACACCCATCCAACCAACACCCGCACCCAACACAACACCCATCCAACCAACACCCGCACCCAACACTACACCCATCCAACCAACACCCGCACCCAACACTACACCCATCCAACCAACACCCGCACCCAACACTACACCCATCCAACCAACAATCACCCCACACCCAACACTACACCCATCCAACACCCGCACCCAACACTACACCTGTCCAACACCCGCACCCAACACAACACCCATCCAACCAACACCCGCACCCAACACTACACCACATCCAGCGATGTCCCGCTCCATCAAAAGCTATCCAACCAAGGCCCAACTCCATTCATGCCTCTTCCAATTGCTCCCATCCAGCGAACACCCCATTCAGCCAACACACATCAAACCAAACCCCTATTCAACCAACACCCAACACCCCTTACACTTCACACCCCATTCAGTCAACATCTCATCTAACCTACACCCCCCGTGACGCCCCTCCCAACCTCCCCCATCCTACCGACCCCACATCCAGCCAACACCCCACATCCAGCCTTTACTTATCCAACCAACACACCATTCAATACCCAGACAGTTCCAGCGGGCCGTATCCAGGCATCACGAGACCAGATGGTGATGAGCCCAAGCAAGGAGATAAATAGTTCTTAAATTATTTAAACATTGTCAGAGTAAACAATAACAAGCGGAGTTCTGGCTCAACAGAATGAAAAAAAATAATGGTATAGAAGGTAATTGTATTACACAAAGCATGGGTGTGACAAGGAATGAGGGAGGAAAGAGAGTCAATGTGACTACATGGAAAGAAACATCTCCTAAAGGATGGGTAGTGCCGAGCCACAGCAGGAGAGGAGTTATGGAGCTATTGACGGAGTGCCAGCCCCTGCCGCACTGCAGGACGGGGGCTCCCGCTGTTCCAACACCTCTGTGAGCTGAGCTCTGCTCCTCTCCTCTCAAAAGCTGTCAGGGAGCCCTGGCACTGATACATCAGGAGCTCTGGATGTACACTCCAGCTGACCCCACTGACAGGATGGGGGATCCCCTTCTGGCGATGGTGCCAGTCTGAGCTCCCCACTGGGATGAGCCACTGGGCCTGGCAACGCCCACCCCAGGCTGGCTTCCAGCAGCGCAACTCCACAGACAAACGGCCAACACGGCCCGAGGGGACCAGGCCCTCCTCAACACCGTACTCACCGGGGAGGCCTGGGGCTACAAAATCCTCTTTCAAGGATGATTCAGGTCCAAGACATTTCATTAAACTGAGTTTTGGAAAAGAACGTTGTTATTTGGGCAACTAAAGAATAACCAGCACAACTTACAGCTCGAACCCATCGCATGTAACGCAGATCCCAGATCGGCCAACACGGTCCTGACAAGTGCGTTTGGCTGAGCCAGCGTTATGAGTTAAAATGAGTAACACAAAAGCAGGATGGGGAGAGAAAAAAGAAGCCATAAATAGAAGGAGAAAGAAAGGGAGATTGGGAAGGCGAGGCTGGGGCTCTGGGCAGAGGCTGAGGCGGTGCACACTCAAAGGAGGAGAGCTCGTCTGAAGGAAACTGCAGCTGCAAAGTGCTCCTGGATCCTCAGGAGCTGGCCAAACCCCACTGAGGATTCTGGCCCTGCTTTCCCTTTTCACCTCTCTGGGCTGGCAGAGAGTTAGTGCTTAGGATGCAATGGCAGGGCTGGTTTTGCTTTTTTCTGTTTTAAATTTCCCTTACAAATAGGAGTTGCAACGTCCATCCCAAGAAATCAACAGAATATTTCAAAGATTTGCCCCATCCCCACCCTGTATTTTGAGTAGAAACCCCCCAACAAAAAAACCCCAATCAACCAAAAGGGATTTTTTTTTTTGCTTTTAAGTCTTAAGAGACTTTGAATGATTGTTCTGTGAGGTGCTGTTGGGGCCTTCTGCGCCACACGTCTGACTGTGCTCACAAAGAGCTGAGTCCCTTTTGCACTCTTTGTATTTGTTTTCCTCTTCCACCGTAGTGTTCAACTCGCCATTGTAGTCCTCGTGTCCATTCTTACCCATCTCTATTTGTAACTTCTGCCTCTCATCTTCCTCCTCCTCCTCCTCCTCTTCCTCCTCCTCATCCTCCTCATCTTTGACTTTATGAACGATGAAGAGGTGTCTGTTCAGAGAGATGTGGGAGGTGTAGCAGAGGCCGCAGAACAAGCACTGGAAGGTGGAGCTGTCGGTCTTGTGCAGAGGTATGTGTTCCTGGAACTCAGTCCGGACGTCCGTCGCAAAGCCGCACTTAGCGCATTTCCAAGGCGATTTCAGTTTTTTGGCTGGCGGCGCGTCCAAACTCGCAGTGCTCTCTGCCTGACCCAGCTCATCCAGTGCCATCCTCTTTGGAGATTTTGCCTTTAAAAAATAAGATTAAAAAGTTACTTTATCATTTGAACCCACGGAAGATTAAGTGCTAAAATCCACACGCATGTCTGAAGATGCCTGAGGTTGAAGTCATGCCTAGGGATTCCTGGGGCATTCCCTTCCCTCCCCACACCCAAACACCTCACCCGGTGCACAGGATTTCAACTGCTGTCCTGTGATGTGAGATGGGAATGCTGCGAGAGGCTGGCTGGGCAGAAACATGATGGGGAAATAGTTTAGAATCAAGGAATCATGAAATGGTTTGGGTTGGAGGTGACTTTAAAGCTCATCCAGTTCTACCCCCTGCCATGGGCAGGGACATGTTCCACAATCCCAGGTTGCTCCAAGCCCTATCCAGCCTGGCCTTGGCCTTGGACACTTCCAGGGGTGGGGTAGCCATGACTTCTCTGGGTAAAAATTTGGTTTGGTGTGGGAACAACTTAGACTTTAGTGTGGGAAGGAGGAGTCCACAGAAGAGGGACAGCTGAGGCACACAGGGGTGGTCAACAGCCCAGACAACGCTTCTCAGATTAAACTCTGAACATTCTCCCCTCCACTCAGATTTTGTCCTAGTGGCATCTCTCAGTAACTCATCCCCTCTATCTTAAAATCCTGCAGCTTCTTCTCCCATGAGGATGACTTGCTTAAATATGTCCCTGCAGTGATATGCAAAATGTTTATTTTTAAAATAAATGGAGCAAAGAAGCCCTAGCAGCCAACCCTCCACTCCAATCCAAAATAAAAATCAGTAGAAAAGTTAGATTTGCTATACAGAATTACACATTCCTACTTAAGAAAAATGCAGTTCTCATAGGTAATGGATCTAGCAAGTATTTTATCAGAAAATAAATCTTTTATAAGTAGCAGAAAAAATAAGGAAGAAAGAAGAAAAATGTGCCATGCTTGTGAATGGGGTACCTGGGGAAAACAAGGGTAATAACAAACTTCAATTACAAAATAGACTGAATAAATGCCAGTAAAACACAGTGGGAAAATCTTGAGAAATGCAAGATGCAAATGTGTGTTGTCCTGGTGCTGGTGCAGCTCAGCTGAGCTCACACTGCTGACCCTGACCCTACCAGAGGGAACCAGGCTGGATGGAACTGAGTGAGGGAAGGAGAGCTACCCTATGGGTGGGAGGGTTTGACTGGCACAAGGCCACAGCTCGACGTAACACCCCGAATGAACAGCTACTCGCCAAGAACATTTAATTGTACATTTAATTTTCCATGAAAATAGGTATCAGTTACTTCTGCTCTGTCTCTCTCTGGAGCTTTCGCTTTGGCCATCTGGGATAAGTCTGGGTTTTTGATGCCGTGCATGAGGCTGATGTGGTTCTCCAGCATGAATGGCTGAGGAAATGTCTGATTTTCATCTGTGCAGTACCTTGGAAATAAAAAAAGGAAGACAATTTATTAAAGGATATGCTCTTTGTATCGTGCCAAACCAAGAGGTGTAATTGGAGACAGACTCTGGTGAGTAATGTACCATCAGATTACCAAAATACACAGCAAAGCATCGTTTTAATAATAAAACATTACCCTGAGAGAAATCTGGAACAGTTTGGAGTTTGCCACAGTGCTCATGAATGAGAGTAGGGCATGTCTTCTTTACAGTGCTAAATAATAGGGACTAGTGGGGGTCAGGCACCCTGTGACAGGCGCCAAAGAGGACAAATGATCAGGATGGAAAACATATGGGAGAACAAAAACAGACTCTGAGATGAGAGAACTACACAGATAGAGCTGGCGACTCGTGTGACACCTAGGAGGCGTGTGGCACAACCCAGTCCTGCACCCAGCACTCCCAAGTACCAGGGAGAACCAGCATTACATCCACCAGACTGTACCACAACACAGTTAAAATTCTTACCAAACTGCTGAAATTCCAACTTTTATACCAACAATCTAGGCAGAAACACTCATGAACGTGTCACTTATATGTAACTCGTGTTCGAACCTGGCAGGACTGCAGAGCTGCTACAGAGCTGGCTGACATCCCACAAAGGAGCTGTGAAGGGGATGTGCCGTCTGCACCTTCGCTCCTGGATGACTGAGATGTCCTGGAGTAAGTGCCAGGCCTTGCAGACATAAACCAGCCCCCCTCAAGGGGGCTCTGATAGCAATTGAAAAAGCCAAAATTGAGTAACTCTGCTGTTCTTGCCAGCACAACAGGGTGAAGGTCCATCAGCTACACAAGGACCTGAGCACACAAGTGACACCAGAGTCCCCTGAAGTGCCCTAATTGCATCTGAGACAGAGGATTAAGGACAACAGAGAGAAGCTGAAGTGTCTCTGGGTAAAATAGGCATCTTCTAAAAGGACAGAAGAAGATTCTACTGATCTTCCAGTAACTAGAGGGAAATTAAATGATGTGAAAATGAATTCAATGCTCATTGAATACTTCTGGGTTCTAACAGGAATTGCTCAGAGGCTAAATCAATATTTAATGATGATGGAATTTTTCTTCTTCGTGGAGGAAAGCTGAGAGGTTATTAAGTGGTATTTATCAAAAATAACCATGTTGAAAATCAAGTGTTTCAGACACTTTATACCTAAGACTTGGAAAAGAAGAATAAGATAATGATAACCAAGTGAATTATGGAAGAAAATACACAATACATCACAAATTTTGCAATTTGCCCTAATTTAGAATTCTTTTCATGGGACCAGGGAAAGATGCTTGCCTAACCTGAATTACTCCAGTGACAAGCACAGCAGGAGGGTGTTCAAGTAAGTCCTCCATCACTGGTTGCTCCCTACAAATTTATCCAAAGCCAGAGACCTAAGTAGGGCAGGGGGAGAAAGGGGAAATCACAGCTGGAAATGTTAGAAGCCAGAAGAAAGGTCACCTACAAGCAAGCATAGTGGAGTCACAAAAATTGTCAATAATCAGATCCATGACAGATTTTATTCATGTTTCACATGGAAACCCAGGAGAAGAGGGTGACATGAAGTTAAGGCACCAAAACCCCTCAAGAGTAACAGGTGAGAGTGATACAAAATGCTAAACACAAAGAAGGAAAAGAGACACCAGAACCAGAAGAAAGGAGGAGCAGTGGACATGTGATGCCTCACAGAGAGCTGGAAAGAGTCAAGGAGGAATTCAGAGAGGTAAGATTCAGAGGATGATTCAAAGGGTAAGATTTTTAGAGCAGGGCTCTACAAGCTGAGAGGGATCAAATGGAAGACAGGATACGAGACCTCAGATCCAAACAAGGAGCAGCTCTTGGAGATGCTTGGAGAATATTTCAAGGAAGAGGTTTCATCTGCACAGTGCTCTGATTTCAGTGAGTCTGCCCTGCAATGACTGAAGAGAGTACAACCGCTGTCCAATTAAGACTTCATCAACAGATTTTGAGAAGGAGCAACTACAAGCTGCAGAATTAAATGCAACCACAATTCCCTTGGATTGCTAGCTGTGTTTTCTCTGCTGGCATGATCATTGCCCCTTGGGTGAACCAGTGGATCTGCAGCTGTGTGTTGTTCTGAAAAGTAACAAGGTAATGCACAGCAGGCTGGCATATCCTGGGCTGTCAGGAATTTCCACACAAATCCTTCTTCCCAGTAACATCTTATGCTCATTTTGATCCTGAAACATTCCACTTTAAAAACAACTGATCCAGAGAGAACAGATGTACACAGATCAGGTGAGTGTAACACCCAAGACCATCACTCACAAACTTAAAGCTGAATGAAACTCAATAGGAGCCAACATTTCATCTCCTCCAGAGGTTCCAAGTCAGAGCAGTTACAAGAAATGGAAAGTTTAGAAGTCCTAGATGAAAAAGTGTCTCAAGAATGTATTCCCAGTGGTAATGCCTATGCTGTATCAATTTACTAAAAGCTGTTTTTGCTCACTAGATAGTTCAAAGAAATACACTACTTGAGGAATGTACTTGTACTTTTCAGATGAGGTTTTAGCAGCTTGAATGCAGTGAAGTGACAACACACGTCAGAAATGCTTGCATTAAACCAAAATAGATAAATTAGAAAAATCCCCCAACCTGCATCACTGCAAACTTCTTTTCCAACCCAAATGTGCTTTCATCCTATTTCAAAAGGATGTCTTGGAATGAGACAGGAAGGAATTTTACATGGTCATTCAGCGTATAACTTTATCTGCAGCAGTTATAAAGGTACATTCACAAGCACTGGGCTTTGTCCTGAACTGAGACTGTACCCACAGTTAAAACATGTTGACCAGCAATGATTTTCATTCACCACTGATTTCCATAACTTCTCTCAAGTCTCTAGATCTATTTTCCAACTTTGAGGTGTGACTTCCCAAGCAATTCCAGCAAGATTAATTCTCCATTGCCCTGCAGCCTGTGCAATCAGTTCTGCCCTTCTAAAGCAGTGGCAAGATCTGGTTCATTATTAGGATTTTACATACCTTCTGCACCCAAGGAGAAGGCACAAGAGTGATGCATGACCACGCCAACCACAAAGCAGTGAAAGACCGGCGCAATATTTTATTGGCTGTTTCACAACAATGCAAAACATTAATCTCATTTACCACCTGCAGATATCAAACCACACCTTCCCTTAGGTTTCCAAAAGACATTCACTGTGCAGTCGAAAGCAAGGTCTTAATTTAGCCACTAAGTCTCTTGCGTTTAACACATTCTTCTCCTCACTTTCCTTCAGTAACTTACAGTCTGGAGTAGGCAGGAGCAGCAGACATGAGTTGTTACAACTTCCAAATTGGAGGATTAGGCTGCTGCTGAAAAGCAGTCAGCAAAGTGGCACTGGGTACGTACCAGCAGGTGTAGACTTTCTTTGCTGTGTCGTGGTTATTGCGGATGTGTCTGCGCAGGCTGTTGGAGGCGTTGAACGAGCGCTCGCACTGGCGACAGGGGTATCTCTTCATGGACTGGCAGGAAAAAAACAGCTTTCAGCTCCAGGCAGGGACATGGAAGGCACTGACTGGATTCTAATTCCCATGCTCTTCACCTGCACATTACCTCTCAGGTGCAAAAAAATCCCTTATATAATATAGTGATAGAGATCACTAAGACTTTGAGATCCCACTTAGATTCAGCCCTACAGCTGGGTAATACCAGCACTGATCTTATAAAGCCATGACTACTTAAAGCACGTGCTTGATTTTATTGATGTTTTTATTAGGAATTACATATATGCTTTTCCTGTAGGTTCATTTTACTACTGAACTCCATGCAGAATTCCCTCAGTGGAAGGTCCCTTCAGCCTCAGAAGGCAGCAGGACCCCAGTTAAATACAAGTCCACTTACCCTTCTCACTCCTCGTAATTCAGCACAAGAAAAGGGCAAGATGCTAAAAAGCATCACATGGGCCCTGTTATCTGTTATCCATGTATGATATCCACATCCCCCTAAAAAATCTGTCCTGTAACCAGCCTCCTCCAAAATTTTTCTACAGGCCTTTATATAACCTGCATGTACATTCCAGTTAAAACCTTCTTAGACTTGTTTAATGAATACATATATGTATTAAACTGAAATATTTGGCCAATTTCCTACTTCTGTGGCATTCAAATGGGAAAATCCAGCATTCAGCCTGCCCCCATCTTCTCTCGAAGTGAGGACATCACCAAGTGGAACAACCCAGCCCTCTCCAAATCAAGCTAGAAGGACTCAAACACCATGATCCAGATTCCCATTCATGGCTGGGCGACTCAGGATATCAAACAAGAAGTCCTGATGCCAAAGTACTGAGAAATCTGGCTGCACACAGCATCTTGGCCCATGTTCTGCCAGCAACAAGGATTAGCTTGACAAAAGTAGGTCAAGGCAACACAAGCCTTGAGCTGGATGAAACACACAAAAAATTGAGATTTACAGTTCATGTAATGACAGCCTTGCAAAGGGGCCTGGAATGCAGGAGATTGGTGTTTTTCCCCACCTTGCTAGCTCAAGTATTTCATCCCAGTCCTTACCCTTCCATGATTTCTCTTCATGTGGGACACATAGGTTTCCCGATCAGGGATCCACTGTGAACACTCCTTGCAAGTCCAACCAGTTCTTCTCAGTCTGGACTTGGATTCGGGATTATGTCCTTCCACCCTCATGTCTTTCCTCGTCAGAGGAGAGGGGGAAGTCCCATTGGCTACCAAAAGCTCCTTTGGTGAGGTATGAACCTGGTTCCTTGAAGCCTTCTCAGACTTCTGCCGAAAGTTTGAGAGCTCTTCAGGATTACGGGGGACCCCATGAACACCCTGTGTAACAGTAATAGTGGAAATGCATGTAACATTTACATGTAATTCATATTTCACACCTTTATTTAGAAATAAATACCATTTGCTATTTAAATACATTATTTAAATCCCCACTGGCCAAACAATGTGCTGTTGTCTTGCTCCTGTATGTTTTCCCATTTCTCCTAGAAGCTGCTGCAGTGCTTTCCCTGACAAGAGATCTTCCTAAGAAACATGAAGCTTCTATTTCTGTTTCCTGCATGACAACAGCCACTCCTTGGTGCTGCCTGTTTAGCATTTTGGATGAGCCCTGGGAACTCTGGTTAAATAGGGAAGATGTAATGGAAGAGAAATTTCAATTGTCATTATTTCAACAGCCTAAGCTCTAAAAACACAGAGCTTTGGTAAGCTCTGAATTAAATGTTTGCTGGTATCCTGGGGGCTCCAAAGCTGCTTCATCTTTGCTTAAGGGATGGGAAGAGAAAATGTTTCCGTTTCTCCATGTCTATTTCTTTCAATTCCACTCCATCTATTGATATTTACATTTTTCATGGTTCAAAACTTCACTTCTGACATATAAGACCAAGCATAAAGCCAGGAACCAGCCTTACAAGGAATATGGCTCTAGGCTCTTTGGTTATTCAACAGGCCAAAATCCAAAAGTCCCCCAAAAAGTTATTTTAACAAAAAAAATTAAACATAAGGAAAATAATCTAAAAATGAAGAGCTGTGGGAAAGCAAAAGCAAGTAAAAGAGCAACATACCAAAGAAACCTCAAGAAACTCCCTCAGGAACAACAACAGTTCATCCACACAAAAGGCTAATTTAGAGGTTTAATTGTGCACAGTAATTAATAACGGGTAAAGTTTCAACACATGAAAGCCCCAGGCATTTGGAAGTCTTTCTGTGGGTTAGACACCAAACAAACCTCCAAACACAAGGTCTCAGCTGAGAAGTCTGTGTACTTTGCACCTGGCCCAGCTGATGGCCACAGAAGCCACAGCACTGCCAGCTCTTCAAGAACACAGACACATCACCTTTCTCCCCATCTGGAAATCTCTGGAGTGTTTCAGCGCCCATTACACCATTGTTACACCACTGGGGTAAAACAAAAGAGGAGCATGGAAAAATGAAGTGATTTCCCTGCAGAATCAATACCAGGAAGCAGAGCTAACTCCTGCTCTGAGACGCTCTAAACCTGAGGAAGATGAGGAGGCACATGGATTCTTTATTCTGCATGTAGGCACACACTAGACAGCACCTCCTAAAATTTCTACTGCATGAAGGTGACCTCAGAGGAGATGGTGGAGTGCAATTACTACCCTGCCACAGCCTTCAGTTACCTCAGAGGTTAAGAGACAAAGTTTTGTGGTGAAGATCTCAGGGTGCTGATGCACAAACTGCTGCAGGCAGGCCCCTGGGCTGGGATCTGACAATGAACCACAAGGTGAGTATCTCATCTCCAGTTTTTTAGTACTGGGGATGAACACTTCTTTGAAGGTCCTAGCCTTAATCTCAACTCTATTTTCCTAGCTATAATGCACCAAGCATTACCAATCATCGACTTCACAGGAGGGCTTCAAACTGTAATTCATTACTGCATGCAAAGCACTTCCAGATTAGCAAGTCAAAGACATGGGGGAGAGAGTAAGGAAGGAGTTTTGAATGGGTTTTGCTTTCAGGAATGAGCTAACAAATCATCTGGCTTTCTCAGTGTTAGTATAAACGAAATAAAGTCACTGATTAAAAAAAACTGTCCTTTTTTTTCCCTTCATCAAAGGGCAAGAAGACTGCAAGCTCTTTCTTCAGAATGTCACTGAGAAATCTTCTGAAATTATTTTCGTGGAGTGTTGTTAGACACTGAACATAAAAACATCCTGAGTAAAATAACAGAAAAATGGAGTCCTTTTACATTTATAGGAAAATCAGACCTGTAAGGCCAGTAACTCCAGGGTAATCACTTCTGCCTCTCTCAGTCCTCTCTTGCAGTCTGGTGTGGTTCAGAGCAGCAGGGAATCAGGCTGTTAAATGCCATGTAGGCTCCTTCTAAGGCAGCTGCAAAGGGGCCAAAGCTCTCCAGGGGAGCACCCAAAATGGCAGATTCAGCTTTCACTATATAAATTCAGTAACACTGTGGACAGAGAATAATTGTTCCTGTCTCCCATCTGAAGAAAAAGCTGCCACATGAATTACTTTCTTTGAGTTTAAGAGGCTGGGGACTCCCCATCCCTGGAAGTGTTCAAGGACACATTGGATAGCAATGGAGCAACCCAGAGCAGCCTGGGATAGTGGAAGATGTCCCTGCATGGGGTAGAATGAGATGGGCTTTAAGGTCCCTTCCAACCCAAACCAGTATGTGATTATGTGCTTCTATGAAAATAGAAGAGTTGAAAATTAAACCTGTATAAACAAGTTTTTGTCACACAGCTAAAATGCATCTAGATGAGAGAAACTGCCAGCATTAAGACCAACTAACACAAACCACTCCACTGACATTTCCAGATCCTGTAAATCACTGTAGCCTGTATTTTCCACCAAGATATTCTTCAAGAATCTTCCACTTCTTAAACCACTTTGCCTCACATGGTTGATGTAAATTCTCTGTGAACTCAAAAAATAAGATCTTGCACCAATAAGGGAGAGAGTTACCTACCTTGACATGCTGCATTAGCTGCTGTTTCTGCATATACACCAGCTGACACTGTGGGCACTTAAACACTCCCACTAACAACTTGCTGGTGTTCTGCAGGAAGTGCTCTTGGAGCAGCTTCTTCTTGTTAAAGACCATCTCGCAAGAGCATTTGTAGATCACCCTTAAACAATTAAAAAAAAGTAAATTCAGTCTCTCTGCCTCAAGAAGACAATGTAAAAAGTTATCTCAGCAACTCCAGAAAGGGATGGACTTCTGAGGAGGGCTGTGCTCTCCATGTATTGTCAACACACACCCACGTGGGCAACTGAACCAGTAACTCAACTGGGAAGAACATCAAAATGCCTCAGGCACATACCACAGCTTGCTAAAAATAAGTTTACTTCTATGCATATGCATAACGCCGTGTGTATGAGCACAGACAGATGGGAGCAAACACAAAGCATACCAGCCAGCTACACACTGCTTTCAATCCCACCTTTCCATAGTTCCTCACTTAAAGCACAGACTTTTGGCACTAGCTTAAGCCTTGGAGGGAACAGATACAGGGAGGAAAAATCAGGAGGCTTCTCTCTAGTGATTTTTGGGGGCAACACTGCCTGGGATAACTCTCCTCTTCCCTTCAAGTGCCAGATGCTCTGGAGCCATCTACCAAGAGGTGCCACTGAGGGTCCTGCTGGACAAAGAGGTGACAATTAAGTTCCTTTTATGGATGTTTAGCTCTTGCCTGACCAAAGCCCTCTCCTCCTACCCAGGAGACTGTGTTTGTACCAAGGCATGCTCTGGTTTGGAACAGACCCCTGCTGGCAGACAAAGAAACTGTGAGGGAAAGGGGGAATCCTGGCACCATCCAGCAAAGGAGAAGAGATTAAGCCAAAACACTTACTGAGTAGTCTTGTGAGGCTCTGCTGGATGCTGGCTGGCCACGTGAGCCATGGTGGTGTCAGCAGACTTGAAGGCCTTCGGGCAGAAAGAACACTTGTGGAAGACTTCGCAGTGTTTCTCCTGGATGTGCACTTTGAGCATGGCGAGGGTCATGAAGACAACTCCACAGTGGATGCACCTGGGGGAGGCATGACAAAAAGGTGAGTTACAGCCACAGCACCACTTCCATCACACCCATGGAATGGCACAGATGGGAGGACCAGGCTGTAGCAGGTTCCTGATTCAATCCATTCAATCTCTTCCATGTTAATGTGGAAGAGTCAAGGAGGAATATGATACAGGAATTCTGGGCAGAACTCACAGCCAAATGTTAGCAACAAGCAAACAAGATCTGTAAAAGAAACCTTCAGAGACTAAAACAACCCAAAAAAGAATGAAGATGTGGTTCAACAGAGTGCCACCTGTGAAAGCCAATTTTAGCACAGGGCATAAGTGAAAGACTGAAGTAAAAGTACCTGATGAGATCTCCCTGTAGCAAAAAGCAGCACAAGTGCTAGTTAGTCCCCAGTACAAAATAAAGAGAAAGAATATCCAGTCAGAAATCTTCAGCAATTGCTATTCCACCGAGCTCCAGAAAATCACAACAGCAACAGCAAAGATACTGAGAACAGCAACAGAAACACCCAAGGAACTGATAAAGTTCATTAAGATACAGGTGCTGCCTAGGAACTGCTTGTCTGGAAGGACTGAGTGCTCAGGGAAGAAAGAGGGAGAAGCAGAAAATCATGCTTCTCAGCAGCTGAAAACAAGGCCAAGAGGAGACCAGGGCCACCCTGCTGTTCCCAGCTTACCTCTCCTCCAGACACACATCTGTGACAGGTCCTGCCTAATATTCCCACAAGATGGCAACAACCAGCAGCCTCACTTCATTTAACTTTAACACTCCCCAGATCTGCCTGCTGTGCTCTGAGAGATGCCACACTCCAACTTACAAGGGCATGTGAGGATGCAGCCACCTGTCCTCACCTGCCTCGAGCACACCAGCCACAGGGTTTGCCATCCCATAGGTGCATCTCTGCTGATCTGGGACCAGAACAGCCTCTCCCAAGGATACTCCATCAAAATGACACCAGTGGAACTCTGCTTAAGTCAGCATTGCATGTACAGATGTTAGAGCAGGGGAGCCCAGCCTGGTTAATGCAAGGGCCAACCTTGTATTGGTGGGAAGTGAGAGATGCACAAGGGATAACCTCCTCACCTTATAAACAGATTTTCCCTTCATTTCCCTCCTTTCTCTGAGGGCTGTGCCTGCCCACAGCACTGATGGGCGATGTGTGCTCAGCGCTGCCACGGCACTGCTGGCACAGATGGACCCCAGCTATCGTGCACTGGAAGAGCTCCAAGTCCGTATCATAAACAAACAAGCTGCTGGAATATCCTTCCCTCCAAACCAGCCTCCCAGCAGTGTTTAGGAAACAAGCCCAGGCTTTGAAGTTGCACTTCAAAAGATCATTAGGCAGAAGCCAGCCTGAAGGAGCCAAACCCTCTCCCCCACACTTTTAAAAAACCACAGAATTGCTGTTTTGTTAAATTTCAAGAGGGAAGCAGTGACAGAAGCTGGTGTGACCTTTGGGGAAGCACAAAGACATTCTGCTGGGGTAGTTCTGCCTTCAAGCCTGATCCTCAACCATATGAGACAGGGGGAGAGAGACGTTTTAGTACAGTAACACCAGGAACCAAGTTATTACAGAAGAATAAATTCCCCAAGTATAAATGGAAGAACAAACACTAATCCTGGCAGTAAGGAATGGCTGGTACATCCAGGAATATCCAATGGGCTTCCTCCACAAATTCTCCCTGAACTAAGAAGAGATGGTTCTGCCTGACGTTTGATTTTGGGAAATACTTCATTAAGAATGAGGAATGAAACAAGCACTAACTCAGGGTCAAACAATCACAGGTTAATTTAATTTACAGTAAATGGAAGTCTAAACAACAGCCACGTTGTAATTAAGAATCCCAGTGCCAGAAGGACGAGGTCTCATAAACTAATTAGCTGAACAAAGTGGATGGAGGATGTCAAGGGGCTTGCTGTATAATTCCTGCAAATTGCAAATCCTGCTATCATCCCCAGTGTTGTTGGATCCCTCAGGGCAAGGAGGGTTGGCTGGAAGTCTTGGAAAGCATCCTGTGAGAGGAGATAACAGCTACAAGATGTTGTCTTAACCCTCGGAACGCTTCCTATGCCATCACCTTCCAGCCCCTCAGATCTCCAAATGGCACCAAGCAGTAAATTGAGTCCCAAATTGGTGGGGACAGCTGGAAGGGGCTTGGAAAAAGTGGGGAAGGTGACACTTGGAGCCAAGAAGAAAGGACCATTAACGACAACCTTGTTGAGTTTCATTTTTAACTGCAGAAGACCATTCTCATTTTCAGTGCAATCACCAGCCATGACTCAATTCCAAATAAAACAACCATACCCCAGTTTTAATTGAAAGCATAGGGTTATGAGCAGAAAAGGAGACAGAATAAGGACTTATGACAAAACCAAACCTGTGCTCCAGAAATTCAAGAAAAATAGGGACATAAAGAGATACAGCTAAAATCAAGTTGATCCCGGGAGGGATTTAAAGAATTCCTCAGCTTTTCAGCTCTGCAAGTAAGAAATGTGAAAGAAAAGAATGAAGTCACTCCGTGACTACAGGGCAGATGCCACAGATTATCTAGATATGGTTCTGCAACCAGAATTTATCTCTTCTGTTTTCAACAATGTCAGTGACATCAGCCCTACAGCAGAGACAGGCAGGATAACAAGGATGGCACAGCCAGACATTGACCTGTCTAGTGGACTCAGCTTTCACAGATGAGCTTCAGTAGATGTGAATTAGAGGAGAAGTTAAAGAAATTCAGCTTTTAGAGAAGCTGGGTAAAGCTAAAAAATCCTTAAGTATAATTTGTGAGCTTTGCCTTCATTTAGATCTTCATTAATGTCCTTGGAACAGAGAGTAGGTATCTGCTAATGACATCTGTAGACAGATGGGATTGCTGGATTCCCAGGTGCCACTGAAATCCCAAGAACTGCACCAAACCAAAGTTAATTTTCTGACATCTCCTCCATACCCCTTTTTCCATCTCAGGGAAAACATTTTTTCCTCCAGCTTTCCTCCTTCCCAGATTAACTCATTTTCAAACAGCACCAGTGTCACAGCCTTTTAATATGTGATGGAATTAATTCTTTGTTGTGAGCTGGGTCTCCTCAAATCAGATCCCACATTAAAAAACCTTATCTGTATATAATTAAACTCAGAATTAGTTTGTTATGTGCCTCTTGTCTTCACAGTTGAAAGAAAAAGCTCTTGAAAACCTCAGTGTGATTCAGACCAAACCACACAGCAGAGCTTCCTGAAGTTGCAGACATCTTAAAAGAATGTCTCCAAGAGCAGAAATTGCCCTGTTTGTTTGAATTCTCAGAGTATTTAATGGCAACCAAGAGAAAAACCAGAACTTTAATGAAACTCAAAAGATCACCCAGTCCCATCTCCCAAGCAAATCATCATGTGTTAAGAACTGTGCTGCAGCTCAGGTGGTCTAAACACGCCAAGGAGAGAAGGCTCGTAGGGAAAAGTAACATCTTATTAGAGCAAGCAGTTTAGTTGGAGAAAAGATATTGTACCACATCCAGAACCTTGGGAGCCTTCTCCACCTGTCTCAGCTCATGAGAAATGTTTGGAGATTTGCAGGGGCATAGAAGGAAATAATCTATGCCCTTCTCATAAAGGCACACATCCTCAGCCCATTACAACTGGCATAAATATAAATTCAAGCCTTAAGGAGATTTACAGGATTAAGATCTGCAATCTTTTTGCTGTAAGTATCAATCCTAAGACATCCAGCTGCAACATGAATTCAATACAAGAGCTTTTCAGCTCAAAGACACCACAAAATAATGTCTGCTCTCTAAAACCTCCCTTAAATCCAGTTAGTAATTATTTCCCATTTCAAATGTGTTTTGTCATGCAGAAAACCATGCCAGCCTCCAGCTACATCCACTTTCATTTCTGCTCTAAGTAAGACACAGTTCACAGTCACAGAATGTTTTGGGTTGAAAGGGACTTTTAAACTCATCCCATCCACTCCCTGCCATGGGCAGGGACACCTTCCATTATACCAGGTGGCTCCAAACCCTGTTCAACCTGGCCTTGAACACTTCCAGGGATGGGTGTCCTAGTTTCAGACGGAACAGAGTTAATTTCTTCTCAGTAGCTGCTACAGTGCTGTGTTTTGGATTCAGAATGAGAATAACACTGATAGCACACTGATGTTTTGGTTTTTGCTAAGTTGTGTTTATCCTAAGTCAAGGACCATTTGTGTGTGTGTGTGTGTGTGTGTGTGTGTGTCTCCTGCTCTGTCAGTGAGAAGACACACAAACTGGGAGGGAACACAGCCAGGACAGACACAGCCACAACCTCACAAGAACAAGCAAATTGCAGAGGTGTAAATCCCAGCTGGCCAGGGAGCCTGAGCTGCACACACCTGAAGCCAACTTTGCGGGAGTAGTGCAGGCAGTTCTCCTTGACGTGGGTCTGGAAGTAGGCGGAGCGGCACACGGCTCCGCACTCGGGGCAGCAGTACGGGGACTTGTGAGCGTGGATCCTCTGGTGGGCACAGTAACTGCACTGGTTGGGCAGCATCATCTGGCACACTTGACACGTCTGATGGAAGAAAGGTTACATTAGTTAGTTATTCTCTACTTGGGTTTTTTCCCCCCAAATTCACCCTAGAAAACTCGCAGGTTTAAAGGAAGAACAGGCATAATAGCAGCAGCATCAACTCCACAAAGCTCTTTAACTAGTCTCCTTATCATCATTTCCCAACAACTTCCATAATTAACCATTCCCAAATAAAAGTTGCATATTTAAACCACATCTTCTATGGTTTATTTCCTTTTTCCCCATAAAAAAGGAAAGCAAACTCTTTCACTTCTGATCTCTGATGATGTTCTGAATGCTCAGCACTTTTATTTCCTGACTTGAGAAGGAGAGCACTTTTTGCAACAAGCGCTAAACCCACACCAAAACATCACAAAAAAGGAGGAAAATTATAACCTGGCTCCAAACACCTGATGCTGAAGGCAGTGCAGTCCTGACGTGCACCTTCCCCATCAAAACAACTGCAGTGTCTCTTGCAAAATTTCTTTGTATCAGGTGAAATTTGAACTTTCCAAGACCACAAACTGTATGTCTGCATTATAGAAACTTACTGATGACCAGAAATAATGCAAAGCCTCTTTCTCTCCCTGTTTCATCCTTAATGAAATCCATTTTTACACACATGCTTAGTATCAAAACCTGTTTGCAGAAGAATCATTTACTTGACATATAAAGTTTTTATGTGGATGTATCATCCCATTTTCAACAGCTGTCAAACCTCTGCTCCCTTTCACAGGTATCTTGACTCTCTGTACTCCTTCAAAGTCCAGGAGCAGCTACTCCCCTTCTGTAGGAAACACAATACTGGATGCCTGAGCAGGAGTAGAGCTGGAGCAGATCCCAGCCCACTCTGAGCCCTCCAGGAGCAAAAACTGTCTTCCAAAATTTATCATCCCATGAAAAATCACTCCTTAAGAATGAACAACAGCATGCAGCTAATTATGGATTATCAAATCAAGTAATTTAACTAAATAATTTCCATGGACTTCACTGCTGGCAGCCAGGGTAGAAACATGAGACAGAAGCCCCTAAATCTGACAAAAAATAGAATAAAATTAATGGCTAGCTCCCTTTTCTGTATCATTGCTATTTCATGCAGAACCTCAGTGATGCTCCGCTACATAACACCCATCAAGGAAATGTCAAAACCCCTGCAGGTAAAAGAAAGCATCACTTACAATAAAATGCAAAGCTGTGACAAACCTGAAAGGTTCACGGGGTGGAAGGGAATAAAAAATTAGGCACTCAAAAGTGAAAACTGCAGAAATTGCCAAATACCTGAAAAGCTTCAGACGTGATCTGAGATATGTCGCAACTCAAGTTTAGAGGAGAAATGGCTTCTCCAGGAAGGAGAGAAATTAGTGGAAAAACCACATGGTAGGACTCCCATGTACACACCCATAGGAAATTAAAGGAAGCTCAAGAGCATTTAAAATGCTGCAGAAGTCCCCTAATTTCAGCAAAGAAAAACAGTGCAAATGGGCCATGGGAATGGAAAAATGAGAAATAGAAAATCCCCCAGGATCTCTCTGCAAGGAGCTGAGCAGGACCTTTAATTCTCCAATGCACTCTCAAATCCCCAAGTAGGAGCTACAAAAGTAGGTAATAAGCAATAAATTCATAGTAAATAAGAGCAGTAAGTAATAAGTAAAAGCAGTTTTATTGTGTTTAAGATATTTTTTTCTAACTGGCTTGAGAATGGAGAATTTATCTCGCTGGCATTGTTAAAATGGGACTCTTCTTGCTGTGATCTCAACTAGTATGTAAGGCAGAGCCACCACAAACACAAGCTGAAAGCACCTTTGCCCGAGTCACTCAGTGAGAAACACTCTCTCCAGATCCTGCCTTGTCAAAGCCAATTTAGTTTTGATTTTAAGTCAGTTTGAGGCTCACCTCTTCCTCCCCCGCATGTCATACCCACTGCTCCCAAAATCAATCAGCACATGTTGAAAACCTGAATTTTCACCACCCTCTGTGTTCTTGTGCTGGATTTAAATATGCCAAAACCACTCAGTATTTGATGAGCTCCATGCCTGGGCATTGCTGCCTGGGGATGTCAGAGGAGCAGCTCCTTTTAACTCCTGCATTATGTGAAAGGCTCCACAGGGACCAAAATCATACCAACATAGGCCAGAAAATTTTGGGGACTGTGAGTAAGAGGCACCAAAACTGTGGTTATCTACTTCAGGCCTGGCAGAAAGCCTGCAAGAAAGTGTGGACACATGATACAGGAATAAAAAGCAAGACTCAGTGAATATAAGGCTAAATTAATTCATTGCTTCTGCAGACACCATAGAAGGAGCTAGAATGATTCCCACACTGACACCACACACCACAGTGGGGACATAAACCAGCCCAAGCCTCCAAATTCAGATTGTCTTGTGGAAGAGACAAGACACTGGGCAGTAAATAGACAAAGAAGAGAGATGAGACACAAGGATAAATGAGTAAGAATAAGAAAACTCTCATCCTTAAGCAACATTACTTCTGGACTTGGGAAAAGTCAATGCAGCTTCTCCCTGCTGGGCCCACAGAACAATCCAGGCTCTCCAGAGGTGTCAACAACCACATGGGTAAGGAAGATCTGAGCTGCAGTGGGTCAGGCTACCTGGATTTCCCAAAAAGCTTTGCAACATCCTTCACTACAGGATTTTGAGGAAACTAAGGTACCACCACATAAGAGAAGGAGTTTGCTTGGATAAGTAAGTGGTCAGAAGAAAAGAATAAGCAGTCCTTTGACAGAGCAAGGTCCCCAGGAAGTTCTGCTGGCATTTGGGCTCTTCAAAATAATCTCAAAGTATCTGGGAAAGCTAAACAGCAAAGATTGATGATCATAACCTAGTAACTCAACATGTTGTAGATAAGGGCTGACCATGAGGGCTGGCTGCAAAAATAATGTTCAGGGCTGAGGGTAATAAAATGAACCAAGCAAGGAACATACTAGAGCTGAGGAAGATTCCAGTAAGAGAAAAAAAACCATAACTGGTATCTTCCTGCTCACACTCATCCTTTTCTCAACACCTGCAGAAGACACGAGACCAGACATCCTGCCAGGAGGATTACAGGAGGTTCTGCTCATCCCTTTTGCACCAGGAGCTGCTGCACTTGTCAGGAGCCAATGTGCGGCTGTGCTGGGCTCCCCACCAAACACTTAGTCTTGGACATGGAGTGGTTCTTCCTTTTGCAACTCTTCTGCTTCGTATGAGAAATTATAACTTGGTTCCAGATGTCACATTTTTATCTCTCTCCTAGTTTTCCATGACTTTTCAAAGAAGTCTGGCAGCAGTTTGAGACATTCATTAGTCAGTTATTTCTAAAACATGTTACCAGAACAGGATTCAGTTGTGTAATGTCTGTGTTTTTCATACTCCCATAGCCTCCGCTTTAATCAAGAGTTATTTATTACAAATTTTCTTTAATTCTGGTTTGCCTGCCACATTTCATTTGGGCTTTTTTTCCACAAGTCACATTCACACACAGACAAATGCTCAGAACCTCAGCCATTTTGGAATACTTGAGCTGATTCCCATTTTCACTTATTAGCTTCTTCAAAAGGGGAAAAAATTAAATATTCATTGAGATACAGTGCAGATTGAAAAAAATATACTACTCAAAAAAAGTTTGTCTGTTAAACCCAACCCTCTGGCCACAGAGGTGTTTGTAAATCAGGGCATTTATAGTAACACACAGTTTTGTCCATTGAGGTGTTTGTAAATCAGGGCATTTATAGTAACACACAGTTTTGCCCCAGACAATGCCCATGGAAAGGGAACGGGCATGAGCAAAGAAACATTCCAGCAGTTTTAGTCTCTTTGCTGTTCCAGAGTTAAGTGATGGTGATGGAGTCCATATCTACTTAAGAGCTGCCCCCAGACTACAAGGGTCCACCTTGACATGATCATCATGGAGCTTCAGTAAAAAACACTTAGGCAGCAACCCTATGGCATGGAAGCAGGGCTAGGAAAAACATTCACAAGCCAAATTATCTCAAAAAAAAAAAAAATTACTAAATACTCAAAGTTAAACAGTCATAGGGGAACAGAAACTGTTTTTTGCAGACTGTTAATGTTTCAAAGAATACTTGCCCCTAACATATTCAAACCAAAAATCCCCTACTAGTGGTGCCCTAAAGCCCTAGTTCTTTCCAAATCCAGCCTTTTGCAAGCTATAATTTTTCTGCTTCAGGCAGAGCTGTTGGGGCAGCCAAGGGGTCACAGAGATTAGCAGGATCTTCTTACTATTAAAAAGTAGTGACCAATTACTACTTAAAGTTAACTTTTAACTTTTCAGTAGCACTCCCTGCCTGCCTGCTGGGATCAATGCCAGCACCTGTATCCCTCAGCAGGGAGGCCTGGACTGCAGTGGTGCCATGTGCAGGCTCTGGGAGCACAGCTGGCACACCTTCATCCCTGCCCTCCATGCTCCCCTTCCCGCATCCCTCCGGGATCACTGGTTGTGGGCCACATTACAGTCAAGCTCCAGATGCTTGGAGGGCTATTTTTGACTTATTTCAACCATCCAGGTGACAGCACTGCTGCACAACATTTTACCGATCTGAGGAGAAGCAGCAGGCAGAGAACTGAATCTGCTGTTGCTGTAATAACTGAAATATACTCCTGCCAAGGGTCTCTCTAAATGAACACATGCCACTGCATTAACATGTTTAATTAATGGATGAAAAATACCCCTTCAACAGATACCCAAGATTATTCATCTGAAGAAGAAAAACCTAGAACCCTAATGTAGAGATTTTATTCTAATTAACCATATCCAAGCACAACAGCTGATGTTATTTCCTTAGACTACAGCTGCCTATTTTGTCAGCCTAAGGAGACAATGCCACTGAGGGAGCTTGCCTGACCTTCAGCTCACTCCCACCTCACTTCAATTCATCCTCAGCCTCATTGTTGCATCCCTCCTCCTCCTCCCATTGACCTTTTGTATTTGTATTCTTGAACCTCACTAACTTTTCAACACTCCCAAATCCAGTGTCCTCCTCAGACCTGCACCAAGACCAACTCCTACACACACACCTCAATCATCCCAACACACCAGGATGCTTAACCTTCAGTAAGGCACTCCAATAAAAACTTATCTCTGGAAACTAAGGCCATTAAATTAACACAAAATGCATTTTTTATACATGGAAAAATCCCTGTTTAAAGCATCGGTGTAAATCTAGAAACTCAACAGCTTAGAGAAACAAAGTGGAATTGCAATGGAAAAATCCACTAGCATCACAGATCTTAGACAATATTGCATCAAATCAGCTTACTTCTGAATTTGCAAAATCTGTAGCTCTTTTCTCTTTATGATCTCAGCTGTAATTTCAAGAATTTCAGTTTTGAAATATTTTCTTTTGACCCACTGTACCAGGTTTATGTGGCAAGGTTTAGGTTGGGAGGGGCTGCAGGGGTGGCCTCTGTGAGAAGACACCAGAAGCTGCCCCCATGTCGGACAGAGATCTGTGATGGACCTGTCACTGGCCAAGACCGAGCCCTTGAGCAGCACCTCTGGGATAACAGATTAGGAAAAGGTAAAAGATGCTGTGCAGCAGCTGGGAAAGATGAGTGAGAAGACGTGAGAGTAAGAGCCCAGATGCCAGAGCAGGTTCCCCTGCAAACCATCGTGAATCCATGGTGACGCAGGCTGTCCCCCTCTACGCCATGGAGGACCACCGTGGGTGTGCCCTGAAGGACGCTGCAGCCCATGGAGAGAGCACTTGCTGGAGCACGTTTTCTGGCAGCACCTCTGACCCCGTGGGAGGCCCGTGCTCTTCCAGCCTGTTCCTGAAGGACTGCACCCCACAGAAAGGATTCATCCCAGAGCAGATCCTCAAGAACTGCACTGTGGAAAGGACTCGGGACGAAGCTGTTTGGCTGTTCATGATGGACTGTCTCCCATGGGAAGGACTCCATGATGGAGCAGGGAAGAGTGTGAGGAGGAAGGCTGGGTAGGCACTTAGTTCCAACTAGAAATCTGAACTCCCACACACTAAAATGATCACGTAGTGGATCAAATGACTTTTCACATCCACACTTGCAAGTCACCAGTGTAACCCCATATGCTACATGGGACACATTCCCTCTCTTTTCTTACAGTGGTGACGTTAAAGGCCTCTGCTCTTTCCTCCACCCTGCAGGGGCACTTTCCTCTAGACCACGCTGCTCCAAGCCCTGTCCAATCTGGCCTTGAACACTTTCAGGGATGCAGCAGCTAGGGCTTCTCTGGACTGGAGATTGTGTTTATTGCCCATGGTGTATGCAGCAGCACTAGACACCTCAGAAGGCACCGTCTCCTCACAGCAGGACAGAGCAGACCATCACCACTACCTGGGCTCTCATTCCCCTGCCTGTCACCCACAGAGCTCTCCAGTCACAACTCCAGGTTACCTGGGGCACCATCATAGGTGCCCAGCAGGAAGAAGAATGCAGAAGCAATACTCTTCCCTTTAGTGCCAGCAAACACCAGGTTCCAGCCCCATTTCCATCCTGTCTCTAGCTATGCCCTTCTCCTCACTCTCAGCCATGTCCTGACCTCCAGTTCACAGCCCTTGTTCCTTATCCTCTTCCCTCCAGCTGTTCTCAGTCCTCCAGGGCCTGCAGGACCACCAGGACCAGGTATGGGTGGGGAAGGAGAGGGTGAGATTGGTCCCTCATGGCAACAGATCACCAACTGATTTAAGCAGACCATGGAGCCACACCCTGGCTTTTCTTCCTCACCAGCCTCTCCTCCTCATCCTGATGCTCTGGTTTGGCCTTGGGTGCAAGCTCTGCTATCCTGCCACTTTGTCTTCACTCCCAGCAATCCCTGCCTGGAGCTCCATTTCCCCAACATGCTTTCATCATAATATCTTCCATCCCTTTGCTTCTACAAAATCCACAGGGAAAATTTCCATAAAAAACAAAATCCATCCTTGCTAGTACCTAAGGACTGCATTAATTACTCTTGGTTTGGGACAGGGAAAAAACTGTGCTTTATGGGGCCAAGGGAATTTTTTGCTGATTTTCAACCCTCTTGTCTTCTAAATTAAAACATGAACTTAAAGGGAGGAAGGAAGAGAAAAATAGGAAAAATACAGCGGCTGCCTTTCTTTTTTTGCTGCTGGGAAATTATCAGGGCAGCATGTGGTTCTACTAGCTCCTGGCAAGTTTTAGCCAATAAATTATAAAGCATTGATTTAAGACGGGGAAGGAAGAAGAAAAAGAAAAGGCAGCAATAAAATTGCTTTTAAATTACTTGTGTAGATGGTACATAAACAGGACACATCACAACTCATTGAAAAATTTTTATTGGACAAAAAAAAAAAGAGAAAAGAAGAAGGAAAAAAGTAAGGAGAACAAAAGGTTCAAGAAAATTCAGAGGTCCTGAGTTTATGTTTTGCACTTTATTCGAGTTGCTAGCTACCTTGGTGCATTTTGGGTGGTCAAGTCAAATAAGAAAGGAAAAGAAAAAAGGATTAAACATCTCTGATTACCAGTAGATAGACAGTTACGCCCGAGAGGGTCAGGAAGTACTTTTAATTCTTGCACATGTTATTGTGCACTGGTCTCTCCTTGCCAAGAAAACAAATAAACTCTGTCTCAAAACTAGTTTGTGTCCTTTGTTCCGTTACTTCTGCTGCAAAGCTCTTCCAGAATTCATTCCTGTGATGATTACAGACTGTCCTCTGATTTTCTATGTAAATCTATTTTAGTCTGTTCTTGCATCATTATTGCCCCTAAATTAAAAAGCTCTTTTCTACAAAGATCACACCAGATACAGGTTGAGAGTGGATAGAGAGAACATTCTGCAATGAAAAGCACATCCAAAATGCAGGCACCAGGAGCTGCATGGGCTTTGTTCCTCTCCTGTAATTTGAGCCCTGAAAACTGTCTGATGCTGATGAATTGCCCAGAGCAATTCCTGTGAGCACAGGAAGTACTTCTTGAGGGCAGATTTTGTTTCTGGTGGGGGAAAAAAGTGCCACCTTAATCCTTTGTCTGCTTCAGTGCTGAAGGAGACCTACCCTCATTTATGATGCCTTTGCCAAGCTGAACTCATAAAGGGGTTTTAATTTCCCCTTAGGAGATCATATTTCCATTTCTGGTCATTCTTCCCTCAGTTATTCCAGTCTATCCTGGTAAACAAAACAATACACTCCTCTCCTACTTGGTTATTTCCAGCATGAGGGAGCATTACCACAGTCCTGACTGGTGCTGCAGATTGACATAAGTCCCCTGCACAGTTGTGCCACCTCAGTCATTCAAAGAGTTCTCAAGACCAAAAATCCTGCCTTTGGTTGCTTTTCATACCTTTCCTACTCAGTCTTCAAGATCATCTAGAACCTCCTGGAAAATACTCCCCATTTTCCATGACTTCTTAATTTGTTAGCTTGGTTCAGCAAATTTTTTAACACAGTCACCCTCCAAAGTCTCCTTAACGCAAATATTTACTCCACAGATACCCAAAACCATCCCTCAGGAGATCTCAAAAGCCTGATCCCAGCTGCAATTATTTCTGGGAGTTTACCTGATTCTGCTCCAACCTCGCAATCCAACTTCTCCAGTATATCCATTCTTCATGCAGTCCTCTAACAACCATCTCATTGAACATCAAGGAGATGAGGCTAAACTCATTTCTCTGTTCCAAAAATAAAGATTAGTTTGGCATAAACTACACCTACTTGAATATCCTTCCCCCCCTCACGTCCTAAAAATTTTGCTCTAGAACACACCACTGTATCAGACCAAACAGACCTGAAGTTACATGGAACATGTGGTACCACCTCTTCAACATCTGTCAAGCATAATGCCTACACAGAGCACAGCTTCTGGTTTGAACAAAACCAACCTGCCAGCTATTCAAATTCCTATACTGCTTCCTTCCTGCAGTTCAGCAATGGAAAAGCAGTACACAGGTCCCATTGAGCAACTTGATTCACAAGCTTGAAAAATTGCAGAATTGGCCTCACTAGTTGCAAAAAAAAAGGCAAAGTTACTCTGATCCATTAAGATGATCCATTCAAAACATACATCTAACAAATCCAGTTATTTGTGTTTCTAAAGTGGATTATTCAAGCCTGTATCCCCCCTGCAAGCCACGGAGATTCCATCCCACCACGGTATTCGGCTGGGAGGAACTGCCTTCATCCTACACATATTCTGTACCAAAATAAACCCTGCTGCACTCTGAGCAGCTGCAATCATGTACGTGTTTAAAAATACAACATTAAGGTCAAGTTCTCCATCATTTTTGTAAAGGTCTTTCCTTTAGAAAACCACAGCACCTTCTCAACCACATCATCATCCCCCTCTCTTCCTCCCACTTGCTCCAAATCTCCTCCTTTCCCTGCAGTCTAAACCACATCACTATCTTTCTTCCTTCCTGCAATAGAACTGTGACCCAGCCATGTCACTCACATTTTGGCCACACCTAGGAAAGTAATTTACAATTATCCATCCCATTTATGCAGGATTTACCCACAGCCATATTCCCAAGCCAACATCTGGAAGAAAAAGAAAAACCAAAAAGCTCCTTTCAAGTAGCTCTGGGAAACCTGAAAATGTCAGAGTAATTCACAAAGTCACAGTAAGAAATTCCAATTAAAGTGAAAAGTCTTCAGTATCAGCACAGGATAAATTTTCTCATGGCGCAGAGACAGCTTAGGCTCTTCCCCCTCTCCAATCCAATCATTCCTGCCTCTTATCACAGGGTGCTCGCCCTTCAGCTTCTGGGTAACTGAAAACATCATACTGAAAAGTAAGTCTCTCCTGCTATTTCTTTTCTCCATCAACCCTGTTGGATCAGCCCTTCCTTCTTAGCAAGGTGCCACACCAAAGCCATGTCCAAAACAGATTTTGAGTTAAAAGCACTTCAATGCCCGTTTGGTTTCACAAGTTACAGTCAAACTGGATGTGCATGCAGATTTGGTGTCATTTAACAGAAAAGCTTTCAAGAACACGGATCAAAAATCACCTGGCTTATTTTCCATGAGTCTCCACCTTCTAGTACAAACCCAGATGCTGTGGATAAATTGCTTTTATCCTTTCCCTTCAGCTGAAGTTGCTCTTTCCATTATACATTCATCTACCCTTTCCAAGCATCCTCGTTTTTTAGGGACAATCTGGTACCAAGCATCTGAATAGTCACAGATTAAAAGCTTTTGGCCATAATACAAAGGGGACCTGCCCTGCTACTTCTGGAAGCTCCTTAGAAGGCATGAATCAAGCCAAGTCTTTATGTGGAAAGCATCAGTACTTCCTAGTTTCTCAGTGAGGCATGGCAAAGAGTTTGTGCCTGAATTCTGAGATACAATAAGAAATTTTAAAATACAAAAATTTTCCAGATTATCAGAGTGCAGTTTTTTGCTGTCCTTAAGAAACTATGACAATCACGCCCCATACCACCACTTCTAAACCAGCATTTCAACACAGTGACATAGACATCAGGTATGGAGGAAGAAATACAGAGTTTTTGTTCAAAATGCACAAAATCATGATAAAATTCTAGCTAATTAGTCTCTTGAGATCTAGGGATGTGGTTCATAGCCAAGTCTGCCCACAACAATTAATACTATTTCTGCATCCTGACAGATTGTCCCACCACTGCAGCTTGCTGTGGATCAAGAACGACAACTGGTGTGGACTGTGGTTTTAATTAGATGTACCAGTATGTAAATCAACATCTTCTGCCCTGTAGACATAGTGGTTTTGAACCACTACCAGGGCACTAAAACATTCACTACGGGCGTTACATCAACGCCTTCCTCAGCAACCCAATTTCAGAGAATCAGAGAATCCCAGACAGGTTTGGGTTGGAAGGGACCTTGAAGACCATCTCATTCCACCCCCCTGCCACGGGCAGTGACACCTCCCTCTAGACCAGGTTGCTCCAAGCCCCATCCAACCTTGCCTTGAATATTTATGGGGATGGGACAGCCACAGCTTCTCTAGGCACCCCATGCCAGGGCCTCACCCGATCACAGGGAAGAATTTCTCTACACCCAATTTCTACCACTGCACCAAAAAAAACAAGTGTCCTGGCTCAACTCTGCAGATGGAAACCAGAGTTTTTAACCACTTCTACCATGTAAGAAAGTGTTTGCAAAATCAGTCACTTGATCCACTCCTGCTTATACCAACACTTCTCTTTTTTCTGATCAAACCAGAAAGAAAAACCCAAGGAATTAACCTAATGCAGAGTCAGGGTATCTTTCAGAAAGTGGTGGCCATGTTCTCCTATTCCAGGAGTTTATGACACACATTCCAACAGCTTCACATACGACCTCCTCACACCATTATTAATAGTATTACGTTCATTATTACCCTATATGCAAAACCTTCAGCTTTTCAGACCTTGATACTGCTGGGAGCTACACTGTGTTATCCACGTGTACCTTTTCCCTTGGACAGCTCAGAGAATCAGGGATCCCAATGAGACCACTGAATTTCACCCATCCTTTTACCTCTCAGCCCAGTGACACCAAACACCTGGGCTCTGGTAAAAGGCAGTGGGATGGTTTCCATCAGCTACTGCTAAATCCAGACACATTACAGGCATGGGTCACAAATGCTTATTTCCTTTAGAAATGTAACAACTTTATTGAAACAGATGTTATGGGAACAGCATGGAGCACCACCAGGCAGCCTGGAGGACAGCAGATACAGTGGGAAAGGACTCCCAGAGCAGCGCATGTGTCCTGTGGAGTGTAAGCATGGGAAGATCTAACAGGGAGGAACTGGTTTCAGGACCTCAAAGTAGCCTCTTTTTCCAGTGTTTCTCTTCAGAAAAACACTGCAAAAATAATCTCACATCTAGCAGAACTACTTGACGTGAGAGGCGTAAACTCTATTCTTGGTTAAGTTACAGAATAAATTATTTGATTACAAGCTAAAAATACTTACTATCACACATTCTTTTCCTCTTTAAGGAGCTCTTGAATTGATAATCCCACAACAGAAATAAGGAAGTACATTTTTAATGCCACTGATTAACATTTTAGATCACTTTGGAGCATTCACTGTATCCCTTCTCCTGGAAGTTTTAATGCCAGACTGCTGACATTTCCTAAAAAAGCATTATAGTTGAAAAATAAGTTGGTGTGTTGACAGAGCGCAGTGCTCACTGACCTGCCTGAGGCAAGAAACCTGATTATGTGGCCACACTGATCCCTTTTGGCCTCACCATTTTTTATGACATCAAAACCATTCAGCCATAAACTATTTTTTTTTTTGGTGGCTGATGAATTTAAGATAATAAACTATCTAAATGGGACCACAGCAACCTCAATACTCCTGCAAGCCATTCAAGCAGCACAGGGAGGCTCTGGAGAGGGCAGGTGTTCTGACAGCTATGGCAGAGATGTGGTCATCTTCCCAAATGATGGCATGGAGTCCTGGTCTTTTGCAGCCCTTGCTTTGTGAGCCAGCTCTACTGGCAGCCACACCTACCTGGAAAGCTTTCACCTCATCCAAAGAGAGAAGGAGAAAGGAGTCCTCCTCCTCTTCAACTGCAGACTGGTTAACACTTAAACAAGACTGACCCTGTCTTCTAAAATAAAAGCCATAATCAAAGTGTATGGTCCTGGTCCACAAAAATAATCATCTTCTCTTCATCAGGGGAAACCTAATCTACAGTTTAATTTAAGGGGATTCCAACCAGGTCCATAAAGGTGGTGGAGACCTGAGCAGGGCAGCACAGGAGGAAGGCAGGAAGCCACTAACAAGAACCCTGCTATGCACCCACTTGCCCTGTACCAGCCAAAGGGCAAAAGCAGCCAGCACCAGCCTTCCCCCCCACACACCACAGCAGGCCTGTCCAATACACAGCTGACCACACCAACAGCAACAATAACACCCGATGTGCAACGCATCACACAGAAGGTTCTGGCACCAGTTCCAGGAAAGGCAACATTCAACTGTGCCAGCTCTCCTCCAGCCACACTTACAGCACAAAAACTTGTTTCAGGTAACACTCCACTGATCCTCCCCTACAGCTTTTTGCATGCCTCATCCAAGCAATCTTTCATCTCCATCACCTTTCTTTGACACTCGAGCATCTCCACAGTCTCCTTAACTACGCTCTTTTTATTGGCAGAGGGTAGAAAGAAAGCAAGCAAACACTGAACATCTCTCCACGTGCACGCGTCTGGGCTCATGTGCATTCCAAATTCTCCCCATAAGCACTTTTTTAGGCAAAGCAACTCATTTGCCACCACGATGCCTACCTTCCCCCTTGAGGACAATCTCTTTAAACTCGGAGAGATTTAACTAATAACATTAAAATGATGACTTACCAGTCTCTCATTATCTTCTGAGGTTCTCTGGTAATGAGCTGCTAAAGAAGTGTAATCCTGCTCCTGCTTGTTACACTCCAAACACTTAAGTCCATGACGGATTAGCCTCTGTGGGTCTGTGTAGAGAGGCAAGGCTGGCTGAGTGCTTGCAGAAATCCCTACGCCGCCTCCTGAAGCAGCAGTGGACTTAGGTGGAGGAGAGGACGAGAGAAAAGTCTGAGAAGCTGGAGAGCTTGTAGGAGAAGGTGAAAACATTTGGTCTATGGAAATTGGTTTCATGAGCAGCTGAGAACACTGCATGATAAATCCTTTGCTCTTATGATCTCGTGCATGTTTAAGCAAGCTACACTTATTAAAAAAAAGGAGCATAGTTGAACACTGAGTGCACATGACTTCAATGTGAACGCTTCGCCTACTATAGTGTTGAGTCAGGCTTTTCTCTAAGGCAAATGAGTCCCCACATTCCAGGCAACAATACCCAGAGGCAGGTAAATTAATACTACTGTCAGGCGGGGGGCTAAGGTTCGGAGTATATATCGGCACTGGATTGGCACTGTGTAGCACTTTATGGAATGCCTCCATGACAACGGGAGCAGCTTTCTTGACTTGGTGCACCAGTGGCACTGACATCTGTGTCACTTGAGGCTGGTTTCGCCTCTGTGCTGATGTCTTCGCTGTAACAGAAGCAGCAACACTGTGGGGGACCAAGTTGAGATTTGCTAAGTGCACAGCTTTGGGAAGAAGGCTGGAGGTGGTTGTGTTGGATGGCTGCGTCACAGTACCCTGCTGCTGCCTCTTGACCCCCACTTTTATGGCACCGCTCCCGCAGTTTGGCAGTGGAGATAAGGACACGGTGCAAGTGCTGTTTGCAATATCCATTTTCATACTGTCTGAGTAAGGACTCATTACATTTGACAGCTGGATAGCCATAGCAGCCCCGTTTTTGGCTGAATTCCTGCCAGCCTCACCTTCTGTAACTGCACTAGTGTCAGGGGATGGGAAAGATTTGATAAACTCTTCAGCAGAAGAGGTTTCTGCAGGTGACTCTTCTGAAGATTTGCCCAACTCATCATTCTCTGGCAAAATTCTAGTTACAGTCCTTTTAATTTCACCGGAAGATGTCTTGATAGTCTTTATTCTAACTTTGGGAATAGCTGGCGGAGAGCCAGCTGCCATGGAAGGAGAGCCTTTCCCACTGCTGTCGCTGCACACACTCCGAGGACTCTCAGGCTGCTTGCTAGCCTTCCTCACCACCTCCAAGGGGCTTCGAGGACTCTTTGGCGACTTGGGCATTTTTGGACTTCCCTTCATCCCGTCTTTAAAAGGACCAGGTTCCTTGGTAAAATTTGGCTGATCGCTTTTTGGAATACACACCACCTTTTTGGCCTGAAGAGCTACTAATGCTGCCACACAGGATGACAACTTGGAATGAGTTGGCTTTAGCCTCTGCCGAGGTGGTATTGACGAAGACATGTTTAGCTCGGGCACAGACCCCTTGCCATCTCCTAAACTGTTGTGAGGGAGGTCTCCAAACACCAAGCCTTCCCCAAGAAAGCTGTTGGTATCTAACAAGTCCTTGCTTGACTCCGCAAACCTCTCCACTGCTCTGTCTTGCTCTCTCCTGCTCATTTCCAGCCTATTCTCTGGCTGGCAGTGGATTTCTGCCTTCTGCTCCTTTTTACAGTACTGATCAAACATGCTTAATTCGGGCTCTGGCACCTTCCTAAAATGATCTAGGACTGAAGCCCCTGTTGGTACATATATCGAAGGCGGTGGAAAGTAGGGAGTTTGGGCATGTTTGGGTTTATCCCCAATACTGTTCTCTTTGAATGTATCCTCTGGTTCAGGGCTGGAAATGGGGCTAAACTGACTAAATGTTGGCAAAGGCTCTGACTTTGACTCATCCAGTTTATCAGAGTAACCTCTCGAGCTGTCACCATTAATAAAAGTTGACTCAAATTTGCCATAATTATGGACTAAAGCATGAGCCTCAGCTGGCAGATCAGAGCCACGAAACCCATTGTGTAACAGACCAGTTCCAAGGTGATTCCCCTCCTTTTCTGCCTCAAAAGACTCCTGGCGACTTGTGTTCTTCACTATCACACTCACAACAGGTGCATCAGAGGGAGGCAGAGAGTGGGATAAGGACACATTCTCATCGATGCACATTCCCGATGACTTCAGGTGATTTTCACTCTCCTCCCCAGCTGATGGAATGGTCTCCTTAGCATCGAGACTAGTTGGATCAGGGATGTCAAAAGCAGCCAAGAGGTCATCAAAGTCGGGGGTTTTCATGTCCCCCATGATGAAAGCTACAAGCAAAAGCACAAAGAATACTTTGTCAAGTACATTTCCCCCATGGACAAACTTTTTAAGACTCATGCGCATCAACATCTTCTGTGACAAAAATCACAGCTGCCCAAAGCCTGGGGTGTGGGCAGAGCTGCTCCTCAGAGCTGCTTTAAGCAGCATGGTGAGAGACAGCAAGCATCCCCTTATTCCAGGATCCCCAAGAACAGAGCTGGTACAAGCATGGCCTTTGAAACCACACGCAGCTCATGCAGGGGACATCTTTTCAACCTGTCAGGTGCACCACTAATCCAAAGCCAGCCACCATCATGAGCCTCAACAGAAGGTTCTGAAGTACATTAGCAGAGGGTTTTTTTTTTTTTTTTGTTTGGATGGGGCTTTTGTAGAGCTAATAGACAGCAATCACTGCTGATTTCTCAACAGATGTCACATTTGAAGAACTCAAATCTTTTCTGGAGGAAGAAAGGCAGGGGCAAACAGGTGGCCCAAGAGACACAGACCTGAAAAGTGAGATGACTCCCTACCCTGAGCAATTTAAATAATAGAAGTCTTCAGTAAATATTTCAATACAACAGTTCCAAGAAGGATCATTTGAAACAGGGGCAATCCTTAATTATGATGTGAAGCAAAAACCGCCCAAAGATAGAATAAAGAACTATATCCAAATCGTAAGATGAAACTGTGCTCCCAGCCAGCACTTTCTTTCTAAGCTCTTCAGAAAAGAAGTGGGGACTTAGAGCACTCAACACAGCAACCTACAACAGCAATAATCAAGCTCTGGTGAGATGTATGAAAACTGAAAGCACAGAATTACTAGAACATTTGTGTTCACTACTGTCAGGGATACTGGATTTACACTGTTTAACCAAAATATTTTCAAGCTGCTAAAATACAGAGACTTCACAAATGTTTAATGTGTCATTATTTTAATATATTTTATTTAAACCCCAAATTTATGTGAACTGGTGTGTGCTGTATGTAAGGTATGGGAGAAAAAACAAAATGTGTCAACAGAACTAGCAGAGCACCAGTTCCTGCTTGGCAAGGAGCATCTACAGGCAAGGTGAGTCCTGCCACACTTGACTTGGGCTGCAACAATGCTGCCAAAGCCAGCAGCAAGCCAGGGAGACCAAGGGGGTGGCAGGATTCCAGGACAACGGGGAAGAACTGGGAGCAGAGGTACAGGCAGAGAAGAGGACCATGGGCAAGGGAGAGGGAGAGAGAAAAGCCACCTGATGCCTTCCCAAATGGGGCCCGATTTAAGGCTGCTGTCGTTATTGATGATTCAGTTTAGAAGTTTATTGAGCATCACAGTCAAACCAAACAAAGCTCAACCCTTCTTGCCAGGCTGCTAAAATGGGGAACAACTCCTGGGCCAGGAGAAATCACTTGGAGTGGAACACAGGGACACAGTGGTCTTTGAGTTTTAGCTCAGCCGTTCCTCCAGACAAGTCCCAGAGGTGCTGCTTTGGTTAATCTACTGCAAAACACTCTGCAGAGATTTACTTGGCGTAAAAGTGGCTTGCTGTGGCTGAACTTAAACTTGTTCTTAAATTAAACCACAAATACGAAGGTCCACAAAGGGCTATGCAATAATTTGCAACCACGTCCCTCAAGGAATCACAACTGGGCATGAAATCCCTGGAAGCTCACATTATCCACACACTCCACATCCCCAGCACTTGATAAGGACTTTGGAAACAACACAGATTACTGTAGTTGGCAAAGGCATGGACCTGAAACTTCCCGTTCCTTTGGGTGGGAAAAGTTGTACCAGCTGGGAGAGAGCTAGGCACCACGCAGCTCCCAAAATTTCTGGCACACAAATCCTTCTGCAAGGAAGACACTTCATTCCATAACCTGGCATGATTGAGTTTTGTACAGAGAAAAATGAGTCTGCCAATCACTCTTGACCTTCCCCTTCCCACTCTGGAACACCTCTCTGCATCTATTTTAAAATGCAAGACAAATCCCACGTATCTGCAGCATCTCAAAATATCCTTTACTTGGATGAAACCTTGCTTTTTCAGAAGGATTTGTGCTCGCCTTTGAGTCTTATATGACACCGTTTTACTGGCTTTGCAATCACGAGGGCACAAGTCTCTACCTAAGTATTTCTCCACAGAACTGCATCTTAAACTTGTCATATACAAAGCTACACTTTCTCAGAATAAAGCAAGTTTTGACCCAGATTCTAGAAAATAAGTATCTTATCGACAGAAGTGATTTTTAAATAACATAAATTTAAACTTTTTACTTAACACTATATACTTCTGATCACAGATAACAAACAAAAAAAGGATATTAAAGGAAATTATGTAAACCAGCCTGTGAGGAAAGCTGAAAATAAAGACCTTTGTCCTTACTCCATCATTCTTGTACAATGGACTGCAAACCCAAGCTTAGGATCCAATGAAAACATGGAGGTTGAGACTTGCAAAGCAGTAGAAGAGGTGAATAAAGTGAGCGAAGGAGAAGGACTTACGGAGTACAGAGTGTATTTCAGTGTGCAAACTCAACCTCACTATAGCACATTTCTCCAGGAATCAGGAAACCCGGAGGGCTCCAAGACATCCAAAAAAGCCCTGTGGAAGGATGGCAAATCCCAGTGCCATGTGCTATGGATAAGCTCCAAAGTCAAGGAGAGGCACCACAGGACCCACTTCCTCCACTCACTCCTTACAAACCTTTTGCTAGCGGTGCTATTCCCGGGGACTTCTGGAGACTGGGAGTAGATGCTCTGCAGCTTTGAAACTAAGGAGGAGGTTTGAGATTACCACTTAACAGTGAAGCATGAAACCCCAGTTACACCAAGGAAATTAATCACAGAATGGCTTGGGTTGGAAGGGACCCTCCTTCAATCCCCTCCTGTAGGAGATTATTTATCATGTACATTGCCATTACTAAATATTGGTAATTCTGCAAAACAACAATGTACATCTGCCAAGGGCTGCTCAAGCCCGGCTAGTGTCTCCGGGAGGGGATGCAGAGACTGCATGACACTGGAATCCCATGGGAGGGCAGGGACAGCAGGAGCCGAGAAGCGCGGGGAAGGCAGGGGATGGGGGAAGAGGCCGCTGTCAGGGCTGCGGAGGAGGCACGGGGCAGCCGCAGCTGGCGGAGGGCTGAACCGGAGGGCGGCTCAGCGGCAGGCGGGACCCGGGGCTGTAACACCCGTGAAAGTTTCATGAGCCCCGTGCGGCTCTCGGTGCGAACGGGGCCGCTGGGCTGGGGACTCGTCCGGCCCGTGGCACTCCTACACACACAGAGACACACATCCCCACGCATATCCACACACACACCACCCCCATCCCACGCCGTCCCCACCCGAGACAAAGGCCGGCCCCGCCGCCCCCCGCGCTGACAGCCCGGCCCGGCCCGGCCCGGCCCCGCCGCACGTGGGCCGCCCGCCGAACTTAAGTTTGTCCCGGCGCCGCCGGGCCGGGCCGGGCCGGGCCGGGCCGCCGCGGGCACCGCAGCCGATCGGGGCAGGGACCTGAAGAATGGGGAGAGGTGGCGGCCTGCGGGCCGGAAGAGCCGGTGCGGGCGCGCAGGGCTCGGTGCGCCGGCGGCGGGGCCGCCCGCCCTGCCCGCGGGGCGGCAGCACCGCCCGGCCGCGGGGCCGGCGGGAGGGAGGGAGGGAGGGAGCGCGGGAGGGCGGAGGGCAGCGGGAGGGGCGGGCCCGGCACGGCCGGGCCCGGGCGGGCGGGCAGGACTCACCCACGCAGGCAGATCCTCCGGGCCCACCGGGCCCGCGCGGCCTCACCCCGCACCGGGCACCAACGGCCGCAACATGGCGGCGGCGGCGGCGGGTGGGGCCGGGGGCGGGGCGGGGCGGGCCGGGCACAGCGGAACCGCCCCCCCTTCCCTTCCCTTCCCTTCCCTTCCCTTCCCTTCCCTTCCCTTCCCTTCCCTTCCCTTCCCTTCCCTTCTTCCCTTCCCGCCGCCGCCGCTCTCCCTCCGGGAGGCTCCTGACAGAGGCGTCCACGGGCCCGGCCCGGTCCCGCCGCCCCCTGACGCCGCCGAGGCCCCGCGCTCCCGCTGATCTGCGGTTTCCTCACCAAAACCTGCCCCGAGAACGGCTCCCGCTGCAGTCCCCGCTCCGTGTCTTCAACTCCTTCCTCGCTGTGTCCCACACCCGCCCTGTTGCGGTTTGCTCACAATTACACCGATCGACCCAGTGATCTCACATAAAGGCGAGAGCGAAGACGTGTGGAGCTCCAGGCTGGGGAGCCTCACCCTGATCCCTGGGAAGGCGGCGGAGCCAATAACCCCTGGAGCCGTTTCCAAACGCAGCGAGGACAAGGAGATCTCGGATCTGTCAGCACAGGTTACAAAGGGCTTCCATCCCTGATGCCTTCTGCATCGAAATTACTAGAACGGTAGATTTAGATTAGAGGTTAGGGAGACATTCTTCCCTGTGAGGGTGGTCAGGCCCTGGCACAGGGTGCCCAGGGCAGCTGTGGCTGCCCCATCCCTGGAGGTGTCCCAGTCCAGGTTGGATGGGGCTTGGAGCAGCCTGGGCTAGTGGGAGGTGTCCCTGTCCATGGCAGGGGGTGGAATGGGATGAATTTAAGGCCCTTTCCAAGCCAAACCGATTCTATGGCAAGTTCAGGGGATGAGGGGAGAGTGATGGATATTGTTTGTTCTCAACCCACGTCCAGTTCTGGGCTCCTCAGCACGAGACATGGACATACTGAAAAGAGTCCAGCGAGGTGCCGTGGAGATGATGAAGTGGTTGAAGCACCTCCCCTGTAAGGAAAGGCTGAGAGAGCTGGGGCTGTTCATCCTGTGGAAGAGCAGAGTCAGGGAGGGCTCATCCAGGTCTGCAAGTATCTGCAGGGAGGGTGCAAAGAGGAAGGAGCCGGGTTCTTCCCGGTGGTGCCCAGTGCCAGGACTGGAGGCCACGGGCACACACTGATCCACATCAGGAAATACTTTTCTCCTGTGATGGTAACCACAGGCTGGCTCAGGTTGCCCAGGGTGGCTGTGGAGTCTCCATCTTTGGAGGTGTTCAAAAGCAGTTGGGATTTTCTGAGCAGCCAGCATTAGCCGCCCCAGCTCCAGGCTGGACCAGACGACCCCAGGAGTTCTTTTCCAACTTCAAGTACTCTGGGATGCTGTGAAGCATTTTGTATCGAGGTGTGGATATGCACACTCCTATCGTAATAAATCAACAGTATTTCTTGAGGTTGTCTTCCTGTGAACTGACATTTTAGCCATCTACCCCCAGCACCAGACATACAGCATTGCTCATACTTCATTAATTCTCATCTAGTTAAATAATTATTTTTTCTTTGTCATCATGGGCAAAAAAAAATCTTTTTTTCTAGCTGACACATGTAGCTTCACATGCTCGATTTCTGAATCAATGTCATCACTTCTTTTGGAGGCGATAGCCAGTTTCCAAAAACGAGCAAAGGACAAAGGGAATCACAAACAGAAAACATTTTAAAAATTGCAACTGTTACCTCTAATTTTAGTGCATGTCTACCAAAACCTCTAAATTGTATCTAGTAAGAGAGCTGACATTTGTTACACAATTTACTAAGAGCTGTCACAGCTCTGAACATGTTGTAGCTTGCCGGAAAGCTGTGGTAATTTGAAGGATTGTGATAATTAAGAAATGTAATGCCAGTGGGAATTTAGCTACATCCCTCAGATGGCCGAGGAGAAGAGACAGTCCTGGAGTGGCTGAGGTCCCTTCCTCAAGACAGCAGATACACAAAATGCTCTAAGGAGAGTCTATGTCTTTCAGCATGACCTAAAAGTCACCTTCCTCTTCTTATTTGTAGTACAGTGTGATGATTTGACATATCTGGAAGCAAAACCTCTTCCTCCTCTTTGTTTTTCTTTTAAAATTTAAATTTGTCCCTTTAGGCTTGTTTTGTGAAGGTTGTGGAATCCCCACCCCTGGAAGTATCCAAGGCTGGAGAGGTCTTGGAGCACCCTGATCTAGTAGAAAGTGTCCCTGTTCATGGCAGTCATGGCAGGGGTATGGAACAGGATAAGCTTTAAGGTCCCTTCCAATCCAAACCAGTCTGGGATTCTGTGATTTGATGTGGAAAAGACAAAAGCTGTTGATCTAAGGAGACAATGTACAGAGCAGCCCTCTGCACTTGGGGGGCACTGAGGCCTGAGCAGGGAGCAACATTGGTGGGACCCACTGGTGGCACCTCAGAGAGGGAAGCCCCTGGATGAAACACTCTTAAGCTATGTCCAGCTATATGTGAGACCTTAACTTTTAATTCTTCACCTGCTTGGGGTTGTTTGTGCTTGCTTTTTAGCTGGGGGAAATGGTTCTTCCCAGGTCCTAGTGTGTTGAAAAGTGTATGGAGGCAGGCAGGCTGGCAAGGACAGTGAGACCCATTTTATTTTTAATAACAAACATTACAAAGTCTTGAGCATTCATGTCTAAGCAACTGTCAGTTTTCACATCAGCGACTCATTTGTTTCTGCCAGACGTCTATGTTGTAGTGAATTACCTTGAGCTGGTTGCAAAACTTGCCTGTTACAAAATTATAATTAATGTTTCAGAAACTCTGGGGAAGATTTGTTATTGGCACGGTGAGTATGAATCCCCAGACACAAGCATTCCTCTAAGATAACACCGTAGCCCTTGGTGTAAAGTGTAAAAGCGGTGTAACTTAAATCAGGGTAATTAATTACACAGATGTCTTCTGTATACATTTAAAACCATTTACACCTATCACTTTGGCTTTTTGGTCTCACTCACTCCCAGGGCCTGGCCTCTTCATTGCCCCAAACTGTTTTTTCCATTTTTTTCCTTATTGACACAAATATTGATGAGCTTGTGCATGTCTTCAATGAAGATCCCTCTGTACAACCACTGATCCACCATAAACACAGGAAAACCTGCCTCTACTCCACATCCATGCTCACTCAGCACAACCTGTAGTGGTTGTGATACTCTCTTGCAGTGATGGAGCCCTGACCTTAAATTCCTGATTCAAATCCAAGAGAACAAAACCATGTATCCCAGCGAGCTTGGCAACAGGAATAAGAACCATAATGTGTAAAAATCCCAATAGAGAAGTACTGTTTCATACCCTGACATGCTTCTGAATCCCATTTGTTGGAATTTGGTGGATTCCCAGTTGGAGACATGATGAGATTTCTTGCAGGCAGGTTGTAGTCAAACCCTGCTGAAATGCCAAGGATGCACGCTGCCCATATCAGCTTTTTCTGGTGCAATACCAAACCCATTCTACTACTCCACCAGAAGACCAGGAGAATAACTTCCAGACAGCCAGTTTTCTTCACCCATGAGAACTGCAGGCTCCAGAGCAGTACGGACACACTCCAAGGTCTGGGCAAGCAAGGACCCTCTGTGCAATCCTCTGTGCTGACAGCAGTGCCCTGGGCTCCGTGTTGCTCTGCCTGAGAAGAGCTGACATGAGCACTTGAGGGGCTCCTCATGGCTGCTGAACATGAGTGGGATTCACAGTGACCCCTCTCCTTCTCCAGCTGCCTCTGAATGGACTCACTCCCACGCTCCAGCCTGTGGCAAGAGAACCTTCTCAAGAGCCTCTCCTGATGAAGCAATGTCTCCTGTGGCTGCAGTGGCTGGGGGACACCATGGTTTCCCCATACATTTCCCTGGGTGACAAGGGCTTGAGTTGTCCTTGCCTTTGTGCCTCCACTTGCCCCATGCAATGGCAGTGGGACAGCTCTGTGAACCAGAGAGAGCTGTTCCAGGCCGGTAAACCTCTTCAGGGAAGGAATGAAACTTTGAATCATCCCTCATCATAGAATCATAGACTCATTTCAGCTGCAAAGGCCCTCTAAGATCATTGAGTCCAACCATTAATGCAGCACTGCCATGTTCACCACTAAACCATGTCCCCAGCTGCCACATCCACTTGTGTTTTAAATCCTTTCGGGGGTGGGGACTCCACCACTGCCCTGGACAGCTGGGTCAGTGCCTGAACATCCTTTCAGTGAAGAAAATTTCCTTAATATCCAACCTAAACCTTCCCTAATACAACTCGAAGCCATTTCCTCTTGTCATCCTGGGAGCAGAGCCCAAGCCCCATCTGGCTGCTCCCTCCTGTCAGGGAGTTGTGCAGAGCCAGAAGGTCCCTCCTGAGGCTCCTTTTCTCCAGTCTGAGTCCCCCCAGCTCCCTCAGCTGCTCCTGGTGCTCCAGCCCATTCCCCAGCTCCATTTCCTTATCTGGATGTGCTCCAGCCTCTCAACATCTTGTCATGAGGGGCCCAGAACTGCCCCCAGGATTCAAGTTCAGCTCACACATAGTCTGACAAGTGGTTGTGTGGGCAAAAACAAAGACTAAGGTACTTGACTCCCAGGTGGGATCCAGCTGGAGGGAGAGCTGCTGGGGTAGAAGGACCAGCAGCATCGAGCCACAACCCACATTGCTCCTGGAAACTCTCCCGAACTTTGGTAAAAAGTTTAAACAAAGCTTGAGAACATTGCAGGAAAAATAATTCCATAAGGGTTCTATGTCTTAAACTGCCAGTAGCACACTCCAAGCAATATCAGTGCAGTTGTATCTTGAAAAACTTCCCCAAGAAAGCTCAAGAAATTGCTTTGCACACTCACAAAAAGAGGGATGGGACTGTAGATGCTGGCACAAGATCAGTACATGGTACAGGTGTAGCTGAGGGGTGAGGGAATGTTTTTTCCCAACAGGAGGAACAGGCAGCCACCATGACCAGATTTAAGGTAAGGTAGGAAAGAAGAGGTCAGTAGATTAAATTCTTCTGCTTCAAATTATTGCACAGAGCTAGGAGAGGTATTTATGAGAACATATGAATATGTTTCCAGATGTTAAACAACGATTAAGGACAACATAGCCCCAAAACAAGGGGCTAATGTACAGAAGCAAATTCCACTACTAGAGTAAGGATAAAATAGCTCAGAAACGAGGGTTTCTGGTGCACAGGCCCCTCCCCTCACCCCCCCAACCCGTGCCACTTCTTCCCTGGCACTTACATACTTAAATACCCTCCTCATGCTTCTGGTTGTTGAAATGACCTCTGGAACTTTCCCAGGTGCTCATAAGGAACCCTGCTGATCCTCCCCGTGGTGTAGTTAAAAGGTCATGGGGGACTGTGAGGCATCTGAGCAATTTAATACGCAGCGGGGTGTGAGTGGGGTGGGTCCAGCCCCAGGCAGGGCAGCACATTCTGAGGCTTTATCCCACAAGCTGTGCCGAGGAGCAGGATTTTAAACTGTTCCAAATCTGGGGCAGAGGCTTTTCTTCATAACTAGGGACAAGAGGATAACTAGGAACCAGAGGATTTTTCTTCTTGCTCTCCAAACCTTCAAGTTTCTAGGAATCCCACAGGTGAGGCAAAAAAATCCTCTGTGTCTGACTTCTACCCTGCCATATTAATGTCATACTGATGCATTTGCATCAGGAGCTGGGATCCACCTGTGTGGTATCCCAATGCATGACCCCCGAGGAAATCAGGGTGTGCTCCAGAGCACTCTGCTGCTCTCACTCCCTGGGTAATCCTTCCACCAAGCTCTCAGTCAAGGGAAAGACCAGCACCTTGGAAAAACTGCTAAATTTTCAATCTGGTTTCGATTTTGTTAACACAAATGTCTTGGCTTCAACTTTGTGTCTTGCATTGTTTCACACATGAGGCAGAGCCCCCCATATCTACTGCAGGGGGATAAATGTAGACAAGTCAGTGCAGCTTCAGCCTCCTACATGTCCTGTGCCTCCTGCATCACCTCTGCCTCTACTTATTTCACCTTCATCTCCTCTTCCTCCTGCATTTCCTGTGCCTTCTGCATCTTCTCTCCCTCCTGTGTTGCCTCTCATTCCTGCCTTGCCTTTGGCCCTTGTACACCTTTAATTCTGCATCCTCTGCCCAGTGGGGCAGCCCATACTGGTACCACACAGGACACAGTTCCATGCCCCTGTGAAAGACTTTCTGGAATTAATCAGCAGGAATTACTCCCCTGAAGAGGTCACAGCTGTCAGCCACATGTTGCGGGGCTGCAGCTCCTGAGAAGCAGTATTAGATGCAATATCAATTTCCTAAAAGTTAGAAAGTCATAGAATCCCAGAATGGTTTGGGTTGGAAGGACCTTAAAGCTCATTTTGCTTCACCTGCTGTGACAGGCAGGGACACCTTCCACTAGACCAGGTTGCTCCAAGCCCCATCAGTACACACTTCTTATCATAAGAAGTGCAGGGTTCTAAATACTTTTTGTTCAAACCAAGCTTTGAGAGAAAGGAAAAAAGATAGGAAACTATAAGAGGGTGTGACAAATGGGCTTTTCAGGAATGGAAAAAAAAAAAACCAAAGCAATTGTAAGATTTGTTAAGAAGAAAATTCTTTTTATGCCTTAAAGACATGACAGACGATGCTGAGAAAGCACTGTAATGGCACAGTCAAAAGTAATCTGAAAATGAAGTTTTCCATTGTGGGCCTCCTTTGACCCCATTAACTGCGGACATTAGAGCATTTCATGTCCTTTTTTTATCCTGTTAGGCATCCATGGGGCCTCAGTTAAGCTGGGCTGTCACTCAGGACACTGAGCAATGGGCTGTGGTGGCTCTGATGTGTCAGCAAAAGACGTTTAACTGTAGGACAAACAAATGTCTCTGGCCTTCAAGAAACAATTTTCCAAAGGTTGAACTCGTATTGACTTATGCCAGTGCAGCAGAGAAATGCACTCAGCCCTCTCATTGCAGCCTACCGGGAATCAGCAGCATTTCCTGTGAGGGAAAATAGTGGAGAGGAGCCAGGAATGAATAAGCAGCCTCATTGCATTGTGGATCATAAAACCTCTTCCTATGAAAGGGCTAAGTAGGGCTTGTTAAAGCATTGATGAAGCCAAAGAATAAAATTACAATGAGGTATACAGGATAAAATTATAACCTTCAGGTAGGTAAGTAGGTTGAGGTAGGAAGGAAACAGGTAATAAAGGAATTGGCCTCTTTGGGAGGTAGCTTATATCATCTTCTCCTGGAGCATCTTTCCCTGTCATAGAATATCCAGTGAAGAAACCTCTCCTAATATCCAACCTCAACCTTCCCTGGTGCAACTTAAGGCCATTTCCTCTGGTCCTACTGCTGTATGTCACATTCCCCAAGAAGGATATGCATCGCACAAGGACCTCAGAAACAGCTTCTGCACTTCTGCCCATGACACAGGGACCATGTGTGTCTGGGACCGTCTTTTTGTTCCCACCACTGAAGTGGCCTGAAGGAAGCCACTGGAGTTTGCTGACGTGCTGGAGGGTGGTGATGTGTTTCTGAATGTCCTACGGGAGGAGCTGAGCTGGGCTGACTGGGCTGATGCCAAATCATGGCAATGGATGAGCATTAAATAGGGACTTACTTTGTCTCAGGGTCCCGTGGCTGGCAGCAAAAACATGGTGAGTGACTCCCCAGCACGGAACCTAGACAAGATCGACCTTTCAACACTGTGAAATCCTGCAAGAATCTTTAAATTAGTGACATTTGTTGGCAATGGTATCTACAAGCAACAGTTTTTCTTCTAGTCAGAGAAGAAGAGGAAGTGAGAACACGTGAGGGAAACAACATGGTGGCACCAAGGTCAGTGGAAAAACAGAAGGGGAAGAGATGCTCCAGGCATTGGAGCTGAGAATCCTCTGCAGGCTGTGGCAAAGACTGTGTTAAAACAAACTGTCCCCCCATAACGCACGAAGTCCACAGGGGATGCACAGAGCCACTTGCAGCCCATGGGAAAAGTGCTCACACTAGAGTGGGTGGATGCCAGAGAAAGCTGTGATCTAGTGGGAAACCCAAAAAAGAGAGAAGGCCTCTGCTTCCAGAGGGGGAGAGAGAGAGAGAGAGAGGGCCCTTGCTCCCAAACTAGAGCAGCCTAGCCTTAGAGGAATGCACCCTGTGGATGAGTGATCCATGCCACAAGTTTTGGGAATGCTGTTTGTCCATGGGAGGGACCCCACAGCAGAGCAGGGACAAGACTCCTGTCCTTGAACAAACAAAAGATCTCAAGTGACAAACTGACCAAAACTCCCATGCCTTGTCTCCCTGTGCTGTTGCTGGAAAGAGGGAGGGGCTGGGGGGGAAAAAGATGTTTCAAAAGCTTATTTTACTTCTCATTATCCTCCTCTGATTGCTAATAATAAATTAACTTTATACTTTTAAATTTGAACCTGGTTTGCCCTTAGAGTGCTTTTTCCCCAAGTCCTTATCTCAACTCATGAGCCCTTCATTAAATTCTTTTCCCTCTCATCTGCCCAACTCTCTGTAACAAGAGAAGATAAGAGAATTACTTTTGTGGGTGCCTGGCATTTGGCCAGTGTTAAACCATGACAGAGTGAAAGGCATCCATGACCCAAGGAACTCCAGACCCTGACAGACACAGGCATGCAGACCACTTAGGAGGATTGATCTTATGCTTTCAATAAATCTTCTCTTCTGCCCAAAATCCTTCCATTTTCCCTCCCACACTGACTGCAATTTTCAGCATGTTTTTTGGTGTTCTCCATTACATCCTTGGTAGAAGTGTCCCAAACCAGTGCAAAGGCTGGACCCTCCAGGTGTGATCTCACTTTTGATGCAAAGTGATTAACTTTGACATTACCATTTCACAAGCACAGATGCTTTATTCAAGGGCTATAGCACAAAAGAGCTGAAGAAGTGTGTGTATCAAGAATTAAGGCCCTGGCACAGTTTGCCCCATACCTGGAAGTGTCCAAGGCCAGGCTGGACAGAGCTCGGAGCAACCTGGGATAGTGAAGGTGTCTCTGTTCGTGGCAGGGAGTGGGACAAGATGAGCATTAAGGTCCCTTCCAACCCAAACCAGTCTGTGATTGTGATTCACTGAAATTCAAGTACAGGCTGGGGCTTCTCCCTGCCCACAGTGGAGCTGAAGCCTGGTCCATGGTTACAGCTGAGGGTCATTCTGCTTCTTGTGATTTTGGCCACCACAGTGGGGCCACGGTGACTCTGTGGCTTGCAGGAGAGGGTGACTGGGGGCAGGCAGTGTCAGGGGGAGCCCAGCAGCAATGCCAGTGTGATGGTCGGTGCAGGTGGGCACCCACGAGGCTGCAGCAGCTCTCAGCAGGCCCAGGAGGGGCTCCAGGGGCTCCATTATGCCAGCAGTGCACTGAGAAAGACTATCCCCAAACTGGAAATGGTGTGTTAGTGACCAAATTGCAGATTTTCCCTAATTAACACAGATGCCAGAGAAACGTTTTTAAAAGGATGTAAGAAACTCAACAGCTGTTGAATTTGCACAGCCAACATGCCCCATGGGCAAGAGAACACGGTCCTCCCAGAGGAGCTGCTCTGCATTGCCTCTGGCCTCCCAGGCATGACCCTCCAGGGACACCTGCAAAATAACCCCAAAAAAGAGAATTATAACTTTCAGTATGCAAGGTGCCACTTGTATCTCCACCAAACACAAGGGATGCACCACCATCTCTGCCTCTGCTCTTGGCTAAATGCTTTTGTATTCCACAGGCAGTGACAACCACCTTCTCTTTCCCCAGCAGCTGTGAAAGATGTAAACCTGCTGTCTCGGCTAACCTGCCCTCTGCTCCCAGGAACAATTTCTTCTTCCTCTCCAATTACTCGCTCTATTAACACAATAAAACTATGCTTAGAAGGATTTTTTCCTTGTGAGAGTGGTGAGACCCTGGCACAGGTTGCCCAGAGAAGTTGTGGCTGCCCCATCCCTGGAAGTCTTCAAGGCCCAGTTAGACGGACCATGGGTGGAGTTCCCTGCTGAGAACCAATTCTTTGCTGATTTTTCCCTTGTTAGGAATGATGACAGGCTGCCTTGTGCTACATTGGTGCTCTGCTTTGCTCTGGAAAGCAGGGAGGTTATCAGGCCACCACAAGCTCCCTGCACAACATTGGAGCTGTTTGGGACACAAGGTCTAACAAAAATCAAAACCTAGAGAAAAGACCAGTAGCAACAAAAAAATTAGAGGAAATCATGGGCTTGGGAGGTCCTTCCCAGAGGACAGAGTGAGTGGAACATTATTTCTGTAGCTTTCTCTGGATCATGAACTGTTTCTTACCCAGATATTCACTCCTGCATGGTGTAGCAAAGGTCCCTCTGGACTGGAGGCTGCAAACGGGCTGTGCCACACACTGAGCTCCTCCCTGTGCAGCCTGGCAGAGGCTCACAGGCAGGGCCCTCGAGGGAAGGATATGAGCAGTGCCCAGGGGTGCACTGCAGCACAGACACAGCACAGGAGCTGTGGACCCGTGGATGCAGCTCCTGACCCTCACACTGCAAAATAAACAAGGGCATCAAAGCATGCACATCAAACCCTTGCCAGACTCCCGGAGTGCTCCAACACCCCAGCTCTCCTCCAGACCTCTAAAATCACAGGCACATTTACATTTCTTGGGAAGTTTCCACAAAAACGCAGTCCAAGGACTTCCCAGAGGATCACCGGAAAAAATGCAGAAGCCTCAATATCTGAAGGTAAAAGTAGTCATTAAAAAGGCATAAACAAAGGGCATCATGATTGTTTTGCCGACGTCTCCAGGCTTGAAAGGAGGCTGAAATAACCTTTATGTAATCCCATTAGCATTTTCCAGCGAACACAAGGCATTTTAGGAGGCTGAACGATATCTTTTCTTATCATCCAGAAAGGTTAGAGGTATTTATCTGATTTAATATTTTATAATTTATATTAAGTGACACAGAAGATTAAAGCAGGCAGGCCAATAGGTGGCTGCAGTGACACAGCAGAAGCCACACTCTGCTCTTCCAGCAATGCCCAATGGCCTGGGCACGAGCCAGGTCTGGGAACAACATCCCTTGACCATCAGCTCTTCAGAAAAGTGGATTTTGTGTTGTGCCCTGCTGTGGTGAGGACCCCAGATTCCAAGGTCAGCTCCCCCACACTTACAATGCTGCCACTTGACCCTATTTCGGTGTCACATTTGCAGGAGCTGGTGCTCTACCATCACATTCCCAGGGGATGAAACATCTTATGGAATCATAGGATCATGGAATTATTAAGGTTGGAAAAGCCCTCCAAGATCATTGAGTTCAGCTGCTAGGTTCACCACTAAACCATGTCCCCAGGTGCCACATCCACATGTTTTTTTGAACACTTCCAGGGATGGTGACGCCACCACTGCCCTGGACAACTTGTGCTAATGACTGACCACTTTTTCTGTGAAGAACTTTTCCCCAAAATCCAATCTAAACTTCCCCTGGTACAATTTAAGTCAGTTTCCTCTCATCCTATCCCTTGTTCCATGAGAGCAGTGCTCAACCCCCACCTGGCTGCACCCTCCTGTCCAGGATTTATGGAGCCCAAGGTCCCCTCTGAGCCTCCTATCCTCTGGGTTGAGCCCTCCCAGCTCCCTCAGCTGCTCCAGACCATTTCCCAGCTCTGGACACACTCCAGCTCCTCAATGACTGTCTTGGAGTGAGGATCTCTTGCAGTGACTGTATCTTCATCTTGCCTGTCCTCTGTCCTTTCCTTTGTGGGAAACACAGCCTTGACCAAACTGCTGCATCCTCCACAGAGGGAAGGAGTGAGATGCCCCTTCTGTGGAAGAGGGAGGAAGGGAGAGTGAGAGAAGAGAGAAGATTCAGGGTTTTGGTCTCAAAAATAGGTTCCAATTTCCAGGAGGACCCAAGGCAGGCAGTGCTCATGTGGTCAGGCACAAATGCTCTCCACAAGGGTGACTTTGAATCTGGAGGAGCAGCAGGTCAGGAGCAGCACCCCTCTCTGGGACCCCAAATTGTCCCATCTCACCTGCCCTGAGGGCAGGTGGGGACCAAGGACCAGGGACCAGGTGCTCCATTTTTCCAGCCATGCAGTAAGCATTGCCTATTTTTCATCTCTGGTAGGGAATTGAAATGAGGAGGTTATTCTTTGCTGAAACATTCTGGAAAGTCATATCTGAAATCTCTCACTTTTCTCTTCCATCTGTTTATTTTTACCACTTAATAACACGTCTGTCTCGTCAACTATTCCTGACACTGTGGCAAGAAAATCCAACTCAGGAAAGACAGATTTATCAAAGAGACATTAGCTCTTCCTCACTGCGTGACACCACGTCAGTTCTTCTCCTGCACAAAAAGTCTGGTCTGTAATTTCAAAGCATGTCTTCTATCTCTTTGAGGGGGTGATATGACCAATATATTTGAAATTGTTGCTTGTTATGTGAAAGGTTATCCAAACTGTGAAGATAAGAAGCAGTTTCAAGTGCTTCAAGGAAGCCTCCTTTTTTTTTTTGATGTGTTTTTCTCTTCGCTGCCACATGATGTTACAGACCTAATTTTAAGATATTAGTAACAATGGCAAAACAGTCATTGAAATAATCTGTGATAGAGGACAGAACTCTGGGACAACATGAAAAGTCTGTGCTATCAATAATTTCTCACCATTAATAAGAAAATCGTGGTCTGCAAGCTTCACTGTGACACCAAACCTGCTCCTGCTTTCCCAAGAGGTGCCCCAGGTCTCTGCAGAGGTGCCTGAATGAAGGTCAGCAGTGTGAATCTCCTTTTGAGTCATCTTGGGTTTATTAGCTTGACAGTGGATGGCTTCACTCACCCCTTTTGTTTCAAACTGTGCTCCTGGTTTCTTTTCTGAACCATCCACCTGATGGGGAGGCCTGGAAGAACTGAATCTGAACAATCTGACATTTTCAAATGAACTGTTTTACCACTTTTTTCTTAATTTCTTTCCCTGCCATGAATTTTGTTTTGTAAGTTTTGAATCCAGCTAAGCTGAACGAACGTCCTTGTTTGCTTTTTGGACAGGGAGCAGGCGTATTTCACTGAAACAGTGTTGAAACTCCCAGTTTGGTGCTCAGAATCACTCAGAACACATGCATTCTTCTGGGCATATTCTGGTAGCACAACCACAGTGTTAGTTGGGAGGGACATAATCCAACATTCTGTTGGAAGCAGGACAGTTGCCAGCATTGGGAGAGGAGAGCAGAGCTGTGGATGTCTCCATGTGCAAAACATGATGGATAAAGGCTGTCTGTGACACACTGGCTGTGAGAACAGCACCTGGGTTTAGTGATTCCCTCCTCACTGGAACTGAGCCTAGCTCTCCCATTTCTGCCTTGGGCACGGTCCCTGTTGTGCTCAGAGGAACTTGACTTCCAGTACCTGGTGTTCCAGAAGTGATCCTCAGCTAATGAAAACCCTCAGAATTTCAGAAAACAGGTGATTCCCATATCCTATCAGTTCACAAGATCACCCCTGTCACTCCGTGTCCACATGAAAGGCAGCATTAACTTCTAGAGACCAGGATAACCTGTCCTTTGGGAAGCTCCTTCCTTCCCTGGGAGTGAATGGCTCCTGAATGCCTTCAGGATCTCTCCTGCCTGTATGAGAAGCTACTTCCAAAAACTAGGTACAGAACACCAAAACCATGTTGTTGAATCTTGGAATTTCCCTGCGTGTCCCTCTATGTTTCATTACACTGCAAGCACATTCCATCAACAGCACCATGCACTCTGCCCTTATGAGGAGTAGGAAATGATCTGGCAGGTTCTGTACATCATGGAAAACCTCTTATTGCAGAAAATAAGGAGAACCTGCCAGTTTCTGAAGAGTAAATTCAGATTTACGTCTGCAAGGGAGAAGGGTTTGTTCCAAAAAGATGGAAAGTGTTAAGTGAGCTGGTAAATGAAATTACTCAATATTGCCCCATTCTGAATTTTTTTCCCTCAGAAATGCTTCCTGAAATGAAGGACCTGTCTTGTGTTTCTTTCTGTCTTTGGCTGAGGCTGGAGTGTGGCTGCTATGAGACAAATCCACCTTTTCCTTCCTTTGATCACAAAAATGCCAACTGAAAACAAACTTCAGGAATCTGCTGCCAACAGAAAGGTGCCAGGCTGGGGTGGATCTGCCAGTGCATGTGTAACACACCTCTTGACTGCACTTGGGCCCAGGACTTCCCAGTAACAGACTGAAAAGGCATTTCCAAGATTCCCTGATTTCTCTGATTTGCACTGCCTTTTGGGTACACTTGCCTTGTTTTGTCAGGAACTGCCAAACTTCAGCAAATGAGTGGAGAACTGCATCCCAAATTAATTCTGTAGCAGAAGAACATATCAGACTGTTGTCCAAGGTCCTTCCCTTCAACACATCTGCCCTAGCAGAGAGGAAAAGAAGGGCATCTATCTAAAAATAAAATTATTGAATATTTAGGTGCTGCTATTTTCATCATATATTGTTTTAAAGCTTCAGTTCACTTGGTGCTTTTTAAAGACTTGGGGGAAGGAAAGCACCTGCATTACCTACAAAAATGCTTCTAAGTGCTGTTTGCAGCCTCTGCACACAGACTGGCCCAGAAACAGAGGAAGTGGAGGGCAAAGGCTGGGCAAGGAAAGGAGGCAGAAAGGGAATGTAAACTGGAGCTGATGTCTTGATCCTGCTTTGTCTGCTGCTGCCTGAGCCCTCCTCCCTTCCCACCCTTCCAGCTGGCCCCAGGGACTGTGGAGCCCAAAGTGCAGATCAGAAAGGATGTGGCTAAGGGACACGTGGTAATCTTGGGATGCCTTGTCTGTCCTGGATGCTGGGAGATGGAAACACAGATTTCCAGGAAAATGTACTGGCACTAAACAGTTTAACCACCATGAGGGAGTTTGCATTTCACACATAAAGGTGGGGGTGAAGGATCCATAGCTCCATCCCCTCCTACAATGACTCCAGCTGAGGCCCAGGACACAAAGTCCACCTTTGCAATTCAGCAAGAACCCAGACATGACAAACCATCATCTGAGGGAATGAACCACCAAGGGAATGTGGTGGTTCCCCTGAGCTTGGCCGCAGGGTCTCCCTGGAGGAGCAGGAGAACTGATGACAGGGACAAGCACTGTGTTTGGCACCAGGACAGGAGACCACCTAAGCCACCCAAGAGCCACACTTACAAAGCAGATGGACAAATCGCAACAAATGAGTACTTTTTTTTATCTACACATTTCACCTGACATCATTTCATCTTATCTAGTCACTTGATCCACCTTCTAAATTCAAACTTTAGTATTTCTAGTTACCTAAACAAGGAAACAATGCTAACCCAGAAGAGCCTAGAAGCTCAGGCTGGAAGCATGAAACCCCAGCAGATCAATATTAAGTTACACCCTGGCAATTAGAGGGAAAATAAGCACAGTTAACTCGGAGCCACATGAAGCTTCGTGCATTAAAAACACCCAATAGTGTTTTATTCAGAAAAAATAAACAGCCTTGCTTTGAATGAGATAAACATTCACATAAGATGACACTTGGCATGATAATGTGAGCCAGGAACAAGCCGTGCCTCAGTGCCTCAACAGCACAGGAGGGTGTGAAAAATCCTCAGAGGCAACAAGAGCCCCAGCTTCTCCCAAATGCCTGCTGAGCCATTCCCACTGACCTGTCCCCAGTGGCTGCTGGTGTTGAATTGATCTTTGGTTCATCCTTAAATAAGTTTATTATTTTCTGGTTTAGCTTCTCTATCAGCCCATCTTATTTAAACTACATCCTCTGAATTTTTTATTTTTTTGAGCTTCAGATTTTTTTTTTTTCTAGGAGACTTTCTAGTCTGCAGCCAGCTGGGGCCCCTCTTCTTTCCCTTGGCTCTACTCACTGTGAGAAGAATAAAAGCCTCCTCTGTTCTCTTTGGACAGGTTTCCAGCACTTGTAGCATGGTTTATCTGGAAGCAACATTTCAGATTTTTCTATGCTGCAACTGACACCACGGACAAGGATGTATCTTCAATGAAGAAGGAGAGCAAAACTGAGAAGGTTCTGCCTAGAACCCTCTTTTAAAGCAAGACAGAGCTCGGGCATTCTCCCCACCCTGCTGCCCTTGACCTCTCAAGAAGTTCTGCCCTCCAAATTCTTTCTTCCACAGAACCACAGCAACCAGCAGGGATCTCCAGTGGTCTCTGGTCCAGCCCTCAGCCAGCTTGGATCAGGTCATTGGCAGCTTCTGCAGTCCAAAGTGAACCTTCCTCCAAAGATGGAGACCCCACACTTCCCTAGGGTCACTGGTCTTTACTGAGCAATCACCTTTATCAAACATTTATTAGGGAAGCAATCAGGAAGGGGCCTGTGCCCACCCAGGCTGTCCTTTGGGCCCTGCTCACCTGTGGCTCTCCCTGGACAGCTGGTTCTCCACATAGTGCTTGGGGCTGCCCACAGCACACAGACAAAATAATTTACACTAATAATAACTTTCCTGAGGTTATCCTTTCTCAGTCCTGGTACATTCCACCTCTCCTGTAGGATATTCTGTACCTGAGAAGAACTCGGAACTGCAGAGGGCTGAACACCCTTTAATGCCCCTGTACCACGCTGGAAGGGGCAGGTGTCAGTGTACCTGCCTGGACACTGTTCCTGGTCCAGTGCAACACCAGCCTCCAATGCAAACACACACTGGATGGAACATCTGACCTTCCTTTGCCTGGCAAGCTACTGCCTGCCCTCCCCCGTTATAAATACATGCTTCAGAAATACATAAATGCATAACTTAACACCTGCTTTGACACAGGCATGGCAAGGAAACCACACTGGCACCCCACACTGTTTCACCTGGTTCCCTCGGTGCAGCCCTGTGTCCCTTGCACAGGTTGGGGAGATCCAGCAGTCATGGCTGGGATTTGAGCCAGAGGGGTCTGTAGTGTTTGTGGCCTTCTCATCACACTCAATGCAGCAACATTTGTTTTCAGGCAGAAAACATCAGCCTGTGCCCTTGCCTTGCAGCAACACCATTTTTGCCTTGCAGTGTTATGACTGGTGGGTGGCTGTGTCCCCTGCCAGACACCACAATGACTCCACGCTGATCCCGACGCTCCCATGGGACAGGGAATATTCCTGGTGGGAACTGAGGCCCTGCACACCACAGAGCACAGGTAGGAGAAACCTTTCCAAAAAAGCAGCCTTGGCCTCATTCAGACAGGGCGATGCCAAGGCTGGGAAGCAGCTGATGGGATTCTGACAGATTTAGCACTCAAATTGAGGCCTCAATTAAAAGAGCAGCTCCCCAGGCTGAGGCTCAGGGCCTGTCCTGCCCCTGGCCAGCCCGAGACAGCGCCAAGCAGAGCTCGCCCAGGTCGCTCTCATCGTTCTCCTCGGGCTCGCTGCTGAAGTTGGAGGTGCTGCTGCTGGGCAAGCTGCGGCCAGAGCCTGTGCTCAGGGACCCCTGGCCCTTGGGGTCAGTGCTCAGCCCCAACGCATCTTGCGGGCACACGCTGCCTGTGTGGGCAGGAGCTCGCTGGGAGTCGTTCCTCTGGCTGAAAAACTGCCTCAGCAGGGATTTCTGGAGGGTCGTTTGCAGGCTTTCACAAGTCCTCTGTTTTGTGCCTGGCTGGGTGTAATGCAAATCCAACTGCAGGACCACATCTGTCTGGAACGGGAGAACAAAGAACACAAAGTGAATGGGAGAATTTGATTGGAAGCAGAGCTTTCCCACTGCTGCCGCCAGGAAGGAGCCTTGGCTGGCTGCTGTGCAGGCTCACAGCCCCATGCTGTGGCACGATGGAGCAACACTACTGCCAGAGAAAATGGGCTGTACATACTCATACAGCTCACTATGCCTGCAGGCCTCAGCCATGGATTTTGGATTTCAGGATCTCTCCTGTAATCAGGCCGTGTGGGATCTCATCATCTCCATCAGGGAACTGCCACTGCGAGCATCACCCAGGGATGTGGGCACAGGCCAGCAGGAGCTGCACCATGGCCAAGACCAATGCACGTGGGAGAGGAAAGCATGAACCACTTACATTGTGAAAGGCCAGCTTAGATGGGGCTTGGAGCACCCTGATCTAGTGGAAGGTGTCCCTGCCCATGGCAGGGGGTGGAAGGAGATGAGCTTTAAGGTCCCTTCCAGCCCAAACCATTCTGGGATTCTATGAACTAAAACACACCTCACACTGTAAAAGCCAACAGCTTTAACCAGCAGTGCTCCATAGGGATCTACTCACAGCCTAGAACTATTTTAGAGTTTCATAAAAGATGAAGAAATAAGAGAATAACCACATTCATGGCAGTCAAACCCCTGAAAACAGACCCCCAGCACGGCACTGTGCCTGAAACACCTGTAAAGAGCAGAGAGATATGTAATGGAACAAGAAAATTTTGGCAGGCAATGCCTAGTCCAGGTCTCCTGTCTGTGCTTAAAAGCAATGCAGAACAACAGGGAAAGGTTCAGAAAAGAGCTCCAGGAACAATCAAGAGCTGAAAGCACTGCCATATGCTGAAGCACATCACGTACAGAGCAAGCAGAACTTGCTGTAGGCAGATCCGGGCAGCAGCTTGAGAGCAGCACTTGGTGTAAAATCCACTGGTTGTGTGTTAGGGGAGGAATAAAAATCCAAGAATGAACAAGGTGCATACAGCTGTTTGAGGAGAAACAAGCCAGGGGACAAGCAATTCTGCTTCTTTCATGGTCTTTAAATAGTTTGAGGGTGTTCTGAAGTGTGCCAAAGAGGCACAGCTTGGATCAGGCTTGGCAGTGTTACTCTGATGACTGGAGATCCTGGCCAGCCCACAAACTCATCCCTCAGGCAAGCACACAGCCTAGTGAGACATTCCTCCACCTGAAATAACTGGGCAGGTCTGACCTCCCCATGGTTAATGGGGCAAAGAGCAGCCTCCTGGCCAGGCAGCAGAGAAAACTAGAATCTATGACTGGTGATGCCTCTCTGCTCTCAGCAGAGGCTGCTGTGGGTCAGCTTTGATAGGAAAACCAGGCAGAGGAGAAAACATAAAAGCAAAGAGTATCCACAGTTGGGATCTGCAGCCTGATTGTAAATCAGAAAGATTTTGCTCAGGTGGAAAAGGTGAGGTGAAAGGACAGTGCTCTCCTATGGAAACATGCTGGGAGAGCTGGGTGTGTCCAGCCTGGAAAACAGAAGAATCCAAGGTGACTTTAGAGCCCCTTCCAGTGCCTAAAGGGGCTCCAAGAGAGCTGGAAAGGAACTTGGGTCAAGTGCCTGGAGTGACAAGACAAGGGGGAACGGTTTCCCACTGCCAGAGGACAGAGTTAGATCAGATACTGGGAAGCAATTCTTCCGTGTGAGGCTGGTCAGGCCCTGGCACAGGTTGCCCAGAGCAGCTGTGTTGCCCCCACCCCTGGAAGTGTCCCAGGCCAGGTTGGACAGAGCTTGCAGCAACCTGGTCTAGTGGAAGGTGTCCCTGCCCATGGCAGGGGGTGGAAGGAGATGAGCTTTAAGGTCTCCCCTAACCCAAACCAATCTGTGATTCTCTAAAACAGGGCAGGCAGCTTTTGTGCCTTGAAGATCAACAAGCTCCTCTTCGGTCTGGATGTGACACTGACACATGATCAGAGAGGCATATCCAACTCCAGCCATGCAGATGGGGACACCAGTTCTGTGAGAGTGCAGAGCTGGGGAAATTTGCACCTGGCTACTCTCTACCTGAATTTTCTGCAGTGCACAGAGCTGGAAGACACAGTCCAGCTCCTCCCGCTTGTACACAGAGGCCAGCAGAGTCTCCACGTGGTCCAGACAGCTCTCTCTCTGGATGGCCACATCATCTGTCTCCTAGTTCAGGAAAACAAGAGGAAATGCAAGGAAATTTCAGCATCAGCATGAAGCATTGAGGCACAACTGCCCATCAAATATGTGCTCAGGGATTTGATTAACATATTGTCTGGTGGAAATGCTGCATATCCTAATGGAAGTACTACAGAAAGCAACAGGAATGCAGAGGTTTTACACACCTGCCTTGTACATATCAATGAGAAGACCCTGAGTGTCTCAGCATATGCCGCAGTCCAGACGGCCACAATACACAGAGTATCACCATACAATTTCAGGAAGCTTCACCCCATACAGAGTGACACCACACCACTTCAGAAGGCTGCAAGCATCTGCCCTTCTTGCTCTTCAGCCCAACCTTTCATACCCCTCATGTTGATGCACTGCACCTGTGTGCCCTCTGTTCCCTTTGGTGGTTGGTCAGTGCCCCTGGGCACTCCATGGCTCATTGCTGTCAGTGCTGCTCACCTGCTTCTCACAGCTCTGCCCACTGGGGATGGGCTGCAGCCCCACTCCCAATTACCACAAACTCTGTACTTACACCTGAGTACATCTTACTGTGAAAAATGGGGTACAGTGGGATTTCAGCAGAGCAGGAAGCAGAACCAGCTGGTACCACAACCACTGTAGTGCCAGCAGTGTGTCATGGAGGGAGCAAGTTTTCCAAAGGCACAGCTGGAAGCTCTGAGTTGTGCTGAGTGCTGATTTAGCTCCCCACCATCTACAGAACTGCCAATTCTTACCAAGTTACTCAAATTTAAACAAAACAGCACCGTGTTTATGAGATCCTCTTCAGTACTGATTGAATAGTGGAGCCACTAATAACACCCCAGGAAGAGACAAGGGAATAAAGGCCTTATGAAATCACAGATCATGGAATATCCTGAGTTGGAAGGAACCCACAAGGGTCATTGAGTTCAACTCCTGGCCCTGCACAGACACCCCAACAATTCCACTCTGTGCCTGAGAGCATTGTCCAAGTGATCCTGGAGCTCTGGCAGCCTTGGAGCTGTGACCAAGTCCTTCTTGCCTTGGATTTGAGCCCTCCAGAATGGGTGACAGACCACAGTCTACCAGCCCCTTCCAGAAGGCTTCCCTCTGACAGCTAGCTCTGGCAACCGTCCCAGTGTGATCCTTAGGAGAAGAAGTTGCACTGGGCATGCTGGTGAAGGAGGCTGTTAGGATATTTAGGGAGGTTGAAGTTGGAGAAGCCCTGGGAGCTCTTCCTGGCCTTCCCTGAACTGCTGCCTGCAAGCAGCCAAAGCGATTTGGTTCTGGCCAGGAGAGTATAAGTAAAAGCATTGGATTCCAAATGCTGGCTGGGATCTGCAGGCATCAGGATCACCCCTGTATGCAAGGCTGGTGGAACAGGAGGTCACTGGAGGTCACTGAAGGCTGAGGAAAGACCATTTATCTCTGTGCAAGAGAAAGCCAAATCCATCTCTGCACTTGGCAGCTCATTACAGGAAAGATAAACTGGAGAGAGCTTGGGGAAGATCAGGCCAGTGAGTGGAGACCAAAGAGGCAGGAAGCAGATCAGCCAGATGCTGCTGACACAGGTCTTTGGCAGCATGGCTGCACAAAGGAGGGTGTAGCCCTGCTGTGTCCAGCCAGCTCCATCCTCCAGCACATGCTCTGACCTGCAGAGCTGCCTCCAGCCCAGGGGTCCAACAGCAGAAGGACGTGGAGCTGCTGGAGAGAGTCCAGAGGAGGTCATGGAGATGCTCTGAGGGTGGAGCCCCTCTACTCTGGAGCCAGGCTGGGAGAGCTGGGGGTGCTCACCTGGAGAAAAGAAGGCTCCAGGGAGACCTCAGAGCCCCTGCCAGAGAATAAAGGGGTTCCAGGAGCTGGAGAGGAACTTTGGACAAGAGCCTGGAGTGACAGGACAAGAGGGGAATGGCTTCCCACTGCAGGGGTAGGGTTAGATTAGAGATTAGGGAGAATGTCATCTCCACTTCGGAACTTCCTCCCTGCACTGCAAACCATGACTTACTTCGGTGTTGGAAAAAACTTTTTGTAGATTTCAAGGCCCCGTAAAATTAACATTTTTGCTTTTCTTGCCTTAACTGCAATTGCCTTGCTCCTTCATTTCATTACTTTGTCTGTGGTTTAGTTGGCACACTTTTTTTCCATGAAGCACGGACCCGAAACTGGACCCACTGTTCCAGCAACAGCCAGGAGAGCCAGACAGGATCTCACAGAAATCTCAGAGCTCTAGTTTGCAACCTTGCCACGGGTTTGTGCCCTGTTTTTGTTGCCTCATCTGATTTGGGCTCTGACCAGAACTGGTTCTCCACTCACTGCCCATGCCATGCTGACACTACCTTTTATTCTTGCTCACAGGCAGGAACTTGCATCTGCTGAATAACAGCCTTGGCCTCAAATTGTACCTTCAGTTATCCAAATCCTTCAAAAAACTGCTTTGTAGCACATTGCAGAGACACTTGGTGTTATGGGATCTGTGTATTTAATAAGCATATCAGTGAAAAAAAAAAACAATCCCACAGCCCTGATTTTCCAAAAAGCCCAAACATAATCACCCTCCAGGGAGGAGAGTTTTCTCTTAGTTTTAAGTGGAAATTCCTGTGCATTGGTGTGTGCCCATGGCCTCCAGTCCTGGCACTGGGCACTACTGGGAAGAACCCGGCTCCTTCCTCTTTGCACCCTCCCTGCAGATACTTGTAGACCTGGATGATTTCTTCCTGAGCCTGTCCTTCCACAGGATGAACAGCCCCAGCTCTCTCAGCTTTTCCTTACAGGGGAGGTGCTTCAACCACTTCATCATCTGCATGACCCTTTGCCAGAGTCTCTCCAGAATGTCCATGTCTCTCTTATGCTGAGGAGCCAGAACTGGACATAGATGGAAGATAAACAATACCCACTGCCCTTGCCTTGTCCCCTGAGTTCGTCACTTTGATGCAGAAAGCATCAGGTTGTCAGGCATGGAGGCCCTTTGCAATCTATTGTAACTGCTCCCAGTCACCTCCTTGTCCCTTCTGTGTTTGGGGGTTATTGGCTCTGTCACTTTCCCAGAGATCACAGGGAGGTTGACCCTCCTGGAGCTCCCCAAATCTTCATTCTTGTCCTCCTGGAAGGCAGGAGTGACACTGGCTTTTTTCCAGGACTCAGGAAGACCATGAGGAGATGGAGAGTGTGGTTGCAGTCTCATCTCCAGCTCCCTCAGCACTCATGGGTGCACCCATCAGGTCCTGGGTGTTTGTGAATGTCCAGTTGGTCCAGCACTCCCTGACTTGGTCCTGCTCCTCCAAGTGTCTCCCTCGCTCCAGACCTTCTCCTCAGTTTCAGGGTTCTGGGAGTCCTGAGATACTTGTACAAGTCCTTCTTGTTGTCCCTAGATCCAGCTCCACATGGGCTTTGGCTTTCTGAGCCCCATTCCTACATGCTTGAACAACATCTCTATGGTCCTCCTACATTACCTGCCCCTGCTTCCACCTTTTGCACACCTTTTTATGTGTGAGCTCAGTTAGGAGCCCCCAGCAAATCCATGCAGGCCTCCTGATGCCCTGTTCATCAGGATCCTTTAGAATCCACCAGCTCTCCAGGCTGTGTCCCACACACACGGTTCTCCAGCCTAGTGACCTTCAAGACATTCACCTGGGCAAGGAGCAACCTGGTGTGTCTGCTTTAGCAGGAGGGCTGGACTGGAAGATCTGCAGAGATCCCCTCCAAACCCAAACATCCATGACTCTGTGATCTCAAGGGATCAATTAAAGCCCTGACACATGAGATTCAGCTGACAGCCACTCATTATCCACAAGTATCTGCAGTCTGCTAAATTCCCAGCCTCCACAGCCTCCTGTTCCACAGATTAATTCCTTACCATACTCTCCTTTATAATTTCTGGCTGTATAGGAGAAAATAGAGAAAAATATTTTCTAAATTAATTCTTTTAGATAATTCATAGTTATTTATAAACCTTTCCCCATGGTGGGATGTGCTTTTTAATGAAGACGGTGTCCAGGAATTGGCAAGGCCAGGTTTTAGCTGGCCCAGAAATAGGGATATTCTAAATAAATTGGGGGAGGTTGACTGGCAAGGCCATTATGTCAAACAGCTCCAGATCAAGTGTCTGGAAAACAAGGAGATCCAACATAAAGGTGTTTAAAAAGTAAGGATTTAAACAGTATAGAGAAAAAAAATGGGAATGCCTTGGATCATATGCTAGAGCAGCCTCTCCAAAGACAGTGTTTGTCAGGTAAAAATAGAAGTCAGGCAAGACACAGGATGGGAGGGAATATGGGACAACTAGAGAAAATGGATCAATGCTAGAAAATTCCATCATAATTGTTCCTGGCAAACCCACAGCAAGCCCATTTAAGTCCCTTTGATAACCAGAACATGGCAAATGGTAGGAAAACTCCCATTTCCTACACTCCCCACTTCCTCAATGAAACAGCTCTCTGGGATCATTCCCCAGGGCTTACAACCTCACATTCAGCCTGGTGTTGTTGGCCTTCAGCCTCCAGCTCCTGCAGCTCAGCCACACACGTGAGGTTTAGGAGGAACCCCAGCAGCCCTCAGCATCCCCCAAAAGTGCTGGCAGGATCCTAGAGGGAGTCCAGTGCCCCCGTGGGCATCTCAGGGATCCCACAGGGGTGTGGTGGTTGCTGTGATGTCTGAGGTGGGGCAGGTGACAGTCATGGAAGGACATGCTGCTGCCTCTGCAGACAGCACCGGAGCTCAGTGTGAGCCAGCTCCACCATGCACTAGGAGAAGAGGGATCTGGCTCTACTGGTGTCCTTTTTTGTCCCCCTGATCCCTCTTGAGACAGCTCCAGAGGCAGGAGCAGGCAGCTGGGTCCCCCTTCTCCCCAGTAACTGATGTGGGGCAAAGCACACAAATACATGCTCACACAGACAGACACAATTTTCATGCATGATGCTCACAAGGGGAAACGATGCTGAAGCTTAGGAATGGGCAGGATCAGGCTCCAAACCTCCTGGATACACCACGCTGCATCAGTGACCCCAATGTGCTGAGGAGCAGTGTCCCTCCACGAGAAACAAGAGCCAAAAAATCCACCACAAATGAGCTATGCTTTGGGAGGAGGACTACAGAAAACAAGGGAGATAGTTACAGAAAGGAGCAGCAAATTAAATCTGTACAAGTGGCATGGAGACCTTCAGTAAAGCCCACACTGGGCATGTGGTCTGGGAAAAAAGGCTTGAGAAAGGGTTCAAAGAAGCTGGTACAGCTCAACTGGGAAGGAATATATTGTTGCATTAACATATATTAGCACAGCAGGCTAAAGAAGTCAAAAAGCCAGACCTACTTGCTAACACAGAAAACAGAATAGCTCTTGGCCTCAATCAGATTAAATGCAATAATTTAATCAGGCAGGCCAGAAATCAATCTGAGGGATAACTGGTTAAAGACACCAAACTGCTGCCAAATTTTTTTTTGTGATGCACAAGGAGCAAGGCAGGGAATCCACTGAGATGTGGAAGGAGCCTCAAAGAGGTGTATCTATGCAGAGGAGGGGATCCTTTTTCACCTGGGACGAGCAGTTCCCAGCCTTCAGGACTCAGCCCAACCAACCTCCCCACCTCTGACCTGGGGAAAGCAGCCCAGGAAGGGGACAGGCAGAGCACTCACGGCGAGCTGGCGGAGCAGGAGCTGGGGGTCAGTGATGTGGGCCAGGGGCGGCTGTGGCTTGGCACACACGAACATCAGGTTGGAGAAGAGCCGGAGGAAGCGGAGCTCCACCCGTGCCCCACATGGGAAGGTCACCATTCTGCTCGGCAGCTCTGGAAGGGAAATTCGAGCACCATCAGCTCCTCGGAGGTTCCTGTCAACACCTCCCTGCACAGCGGTGTCCCCGAGGGCCACAGGCACCCCCAGCTCCCTCCTCCCCACACCCAGCATGGCTCACCTTCGCCGTGTCTCCAGTGCTCAGTGGCTGCTCCCGAGGGACAGACGGGGTCCGTCAGGGACCGGGCTTCCTTCAGAGTGTGCTTGATCTCCATCACCTGCTTCCCAGTGACCAGGGGATCACGGCCAATGTCTGTGGGAAAGAGTGGGAAGCACGAGGATCACTCCAGGCTCCTTATTATTCTCCCTGCCTTTCAGGCCCTACATAAATGTCTCCATGCTGCTTGGAGGCTACTGAAAGCTCCCATGGGGCACGGCCATGATTTGGAGTTCAGGGAAGAACAGTGGGTGGTATGGGACGGGACGGGACGGGATGGGATGGGATGGGATGGAGTGATGTGGAGCCACACGGTCTCTGCTGTCTCTTCTCACCCCTGCCACTGAAGCGAGTGGTTTCTAGCTTCTCTTACCTTCTAACACATCCTCCAGCATGTGTGTAACCTTCTTCTCTTGCAGAATGTGTTTCTTCAGGTATTTAATGAAGATCCCAGAGCTGAACTCCCCATCCTGCAATTCATAGGCTTCTGCATCTTCACTCCTGCAAGAGTAAGGATATTTCTTCAGAGTCCTTGCAGCTCTGCATTGGGCACGAAGTCCAAGTCAGTCTGGGGTGGCCAACTCCATCCAGGCTCTATTGGCTGGGTCAGAGTGAGCTTCTCAAGGAATAACACAAAGTGCTTTGGTTGTGCCCAGAAAAGATGGGCAGGCCACAGGATAGGAAAAAGCAATGGAAGGGAATGGGATAGGACAGCACAGTCTCCTTTGCCAGCCCAGGTGGGTGACAAAGGTGAAAAGCCAGTGGAACTGGCATTGGACCAGTAAATAACACCCAGCATCTCAGGAAGCTTTAGGTGAGCTGCTTGTGGGAATCCGCTGAAGAACAGGTGACAGGAGCTGATGTCACCTTCACACACAACTTTCAACTGAAGCACAGGCTGATGGCAGCAGAGAGGACTGAAGTGCCTGGACAGCACACCCAGCAGATGGAGGGTGAGAGCCAGAGGGAACATGAAAGCCTCTCCAGCCTCCGTGCACAAAAGGAAGAGAGGAGACCAGGCTGTGCCAGAGTCTGGTCCCGTGTGAGGCTGTGGGAAAGGTGAAGTCACTTACGTGGAATAGCCATAGACAGTGTTTCCCCAGGGCTCCAGTGGCTGCACCTGGGACAAGGCACGTCCTGGGTTGTACCTGGAGAGGAGGCAAAGGCACAAGTCAGTGTTGAGGACATCTGTCAGCTGGAGGGGACAAATCCCACATATTCCTCATGTCCACCTCTCAGGGATGGCAGGAGGATCAACTCTCACCTCAGACATAACCAGGGAGACTAAAGCTGGGAATCCCACTAAGAACCCAAACCACAGGGAAAGGAGTAGGTCTGTCCAGCTGTGACTTATCCGCACTGGTAAGCTCTCCTTGCCCCGAGCCTGAAGCTGTGGTACAACCTGGAGCTGTGGGTGCACGTTGCCACCTCCCTAGAGAGGCTGGGTTTTAACAACTCCAGGCAGCACCACAGTGTGGAGAACACAAAGGTTCACAATGGCCCAAAGGACAACTGTCCTTCAAGAAGTCAGAAGTGCACAGCACCATGGTTACAGCTGTCTTTGCTGGGGGTCTGGACACCCCACCGGGGCCCTTCCAGACCATGCACACACCTTTGCCTTAGGGAACCAAAGCAGGCTATGGAGGATACACCCCCAGATCTCCCCGAGAGATGGGATCAGGACACACACACAAATCTCAAAGCCCAACACTGGTCCTGGCACCTCAGTTTAGATGCAGCTGAATGAGCACAGCCCCTGTTATTTCCAAAATCAGGTAGATCCATGGTGACAGGATCTGATTTCCAACAGAAAGATATCTTGGTTGCATCGAATGGTTAAACTTTGCCCATCTGACTGCAGGCAGACTGACAGAGTGGGGACAGGCTGCCTCCAGTTCACACCAGTGACCTGGAGCTGTTCCCAGTCACACAGCGAAAAGAACCAGGCACAGAGGCAGCGTTAACTCCAGCAGAGTTTCCTGGGGCTGGAGATGGCACACTAAGGAGAGCAGAAAGGACAGAGGTATTGCCAGCATGTCACCTACTGCTGGTGGCACAGTCTGGAGATGTTCAATGGCAGAATTCAACTGGCTTGTGTAAGTTGTCCTAAAGATGATCAGAAGAGAAAATATGAGAAAGGAAACGTGTCGAAATCTGAATATTGAGATTTATCTGCTCTTCAATTGCTCTTAATTTAATGCAGAAATCTTTGGTTGCAGAGCCTAGGATAAATCAGGGAATTCCTGGAAAAGGCAATCACATCCGCCCAAAATCAGTATATAAATGTATAAGGCTACACACAGGCTCTGTGCTTTGATTCCTCCCCTGCTAAGGCTGAGCATCTGCTCCCTTGGCAAAGGGAGATGTGTTTCTCACCACCCTGGCATTTCTGGTGCCAACACATGGGGTGAGGAGAAACTCTGGGTGAGCTCCCTCTTAGCACAGACACAGCTTCGTGCATGATCTGCTGACAGACCTGCAGCATCAGTCTGACCAGGAGGGTGTTGGGAAAGGAGGCCCTGGGAGCCTTGTTTTACACAGCAGTGTAAATACACACAGCTATGAAATACAGATGCTTTCCTGAGCTGAAATGGTGACTTCTCGAGAAAAAATGAGCTCAGAAGAGAGCTCCTGCCCCCACAAGATCAGGGATAACACCCACTGCATGAAGTGCTGTGCTTGCTGTGGAAAACGGGAGGTGTGAACTTCAGGGAAGGAGGGAGAAAACCAGCTGCACAACTTTGCCTAAATATAACAGCAGACCTCACACTGCATCCTCTTCCCAGAGCACCACTGAGACTCCATTGAGCAAAGGAAGCAATGCCAATGCCAGGGAAGGAGACAGCAGCTCAAAGGGAGACAGACAGCATCTCAAAAGCTGTTTTACAGATTGTTAACACTTGCACTGGTGGTCCCTGTGCAGCCCCCACAGTGCCTCCCCAACACACACTGCCCTCAGATGGCACACCAGCAGCCCGGAGCTGCACCAGCCCAGCTCCAGCAGAGTATCCATGAGAGCCAAGTGTTCCTGCTTTGCTGCAGGCCATCCCCTGCCTCTGATCATACTGGAGAGGGCAACCAGGTGCTGCCAGGTGTGCCAGGGAAGCAACACACTCTGCTTTCAGCAGCCAGCAGGAAGGGAGAAAGGGGATGCTTCACTCTGGGGAGTTCAGGGCAGCATCAAGGGACATCAAGGTCCTGCTCCAGAGCTGTGGGACAAGTCCCAGCACAGCCAACTTTAAGCTATTCAAAGCAAGCAGCCCCATCACTGCAGCTAAAAGGCATCAAAAATTTATCATCTCTCCACGGGCTGGCAGCTCTCTCAGGGTACCAAAAATCCTGTTGTCTTTCCAATTCTTAGCACAGGAACCACAGCACAAAGAGAGAGATATTCCTACATTTGCTCTCCAGGTCCTCTCTGACCTGTAAGTCTGCCTCAGGAGCCTGAAATAAATGAACTAATGACAGCTTCTACTGCAACAGTCCACCCACCTCTGCTGAAATTGGACAGGTAGTAATTTCCTGCAGCAGGATAGAAGTCTGGAGGCCAAGGGAGGATGATGGGTTTTCCACACAAAGTGGGAAAATGCTGATCCCTGACCTCAGCAGCAGCAGCTTCACAACACGACCACTTCAGAAGGATTTAAGCCCAACAAAAAACAAGTAGCAGGGCTTAAAATATTTTCCCTGTCATACTGCACTCTTCTTACAGATGTTAGCAAGAACGCAGCCAGGAGAAGAGAGGTGAACTGAACACTCCCAGCCTGAGCACGTGGGAAATATGGACCAGGAAAGCACACGATCAGCAAGATCAGGTTAGGTGGGTCAGGCTTGAAACACAAAAGACAAACCCTGTGCTGAGTTTAAGCCAATGATTTATGCCAGGCAGAGCCACCCCTCCACAGGCTTGAGACAACCTGCCTGTATTTGCCAGGCTTCTTCACCTCAAAAAACCAAGGGAGGGTCTCCAGCCCCTTCTCTCCAGTAGATCTCAGACAAGGTCTGATGCTCTCTGCACTAATACATGACTGACCCATCCCCCAGGACACCCTGCAGGACCTGACAATGTGGTTGATTTTATGGCATAGATCAATAACCTCTGACAGAGGCTCAGCAGCACCATGGGGGCTGTCTAAACCCACAGCTGAGGATGGCTCCCCTCCCCCAGCCCTCAGAATGCCCAGCCCAGGTGCAGGAAGGGGGAAGAGGCCCCTACCACTTCCTGCAGGTGTCCAGCAGGATGATGTTCAGGGCTGTCTGCTGCTGCTGCATCTTCTGGAGGATCCTCTGCACGCTGATGCAGTTCTCAGGGGCATAGGGTTGTGGAGCATCAACAGGGACCATGTAGTTCCTCCCCAGATGTTCGTACCCATGCCCAGCATAGTAGAATATAGCTGGGAACAGGGAGAGGAAAGGATGAATCAGGATGCCAACCTGCAGGTCTGTAACCAGCTCCCCATGGCCATGTCCCACCTCCTGTCCTGGAAGGATACTGGTGCAGGGCAAACCTAGACAAGTAGCACCTATGGAACTGGAGCTACATTGACCTCACAATTTCAACTTTTTCCCAATTTATTCCCTTCATTGGTATCGGAAGCAGCCCCAAGAGGCTCTCCTGTGCTTGTGGATTCCTGCACCGTTTGTCTCCTGAAGGCCCTGGGTTTACACACTTCCAAACCCTCTGTGCTACAACACCCAGGCTCAGCACCTGCCAGGCTGAATTTCACCATTGTACCATGTTTTGGTTAGTCCTCAGCTCTCTGAAGGAATAAGGCAACAGAAAAGGATTTTACCAGGATGGAAAAAACATTAACAGCCATTTAAATGAGAAGCTCCTCAGTTTCCTAGTTTTGAAGAGACTAACAACTGATTAGGTGATGGGAAACATTCTCAATTTCAAAGGTCTGCCTGTATTCACACACCTACAAGCTGGTAAAAAATTAGAGAGAGATGAGTTCTTCAGATGTCCAGAACGTGAGGATTGTGTGCTTCAACAACCTCAAAGCAGGCACCAGCCCTGTTAGGCAGGAGAGGAGTCAGACTCACGCAGATGCTGGTGGGAAGCCCAAAACCTAACAAGAATTTTGGGTTTTACTCTTAGGCACATGAAACTTAGTAATGGTTTCTGCCTTCCCAAGAGATGGCAGAGGGCCATCCAGGTGGGAAGCCAGCACTGGGGAACTTGGCATGGCCTAAGCTGGGGCTCCTCTCCAACCCTGTGCTCAGTGCGGGGCTGGCACAGGGATCCCCAGGCAGGCTGGAGCCTCTCCAAAGGAAGCTGCACAGTGGCTGGCTACCCCTCCCCAGGACCATAGCCACTGCTTGAGGATGCTGGCTGGTGAAATTTGGGGAATTGAAATGGGTTAAAAACAGCTCTGTGATGTGACACAGAGAGTTGTGTCACTACAGCTGGGGGACAGTGAAGAGTGAGAGGTCAGAAATGGGAAAAAGCAGCTAAGAGGCAACAGCAGGAGAAATTCCTCACTCAGATTCACTGCCAAAGCCCACACTTCAGTAAGTAACCTCTCCTCTATTTTTCTTCCACTGCTCCTGCCTCTGCACTTGGCAGGATGATCACTTTGGTGTGATTCTGCAAGGATGCAGTAACAGGGGCAAGAGCTGAAAGGCTGAAAGCATGATCTCATTGTGTAGAGAATGGAAAACATGATCTCATAGTCAAAAAGACCTCGAGTTACCTTTGGTTTCTATTCTCAGGGGACACTGGAAAGTTTCTCAAATAGCCATTTTCACAGGTGCCCATGAGATTTGGGTTCCTCTTCTGGTGGATCACCAGCTAGAGACAGCAGGCTCTGATTTGCAGAAGCTTTAAACTTTCGTAACTTGCGAATCAAAGCCACAAAACCCTCCCCTGAGACTAGAAAACAGTATAAAACAGGAAGCCTTCTAGAAAAATTAGATGCAGGTTGGGCCCCTTGAGCCATTGAGCACTGGTGGCTTTTGTCCTTCTGCCTGTACATGCAAGGCAAGTGATGACATCTGTTACGAGGCAACATCACTGAGGCTTGAAAAAAATGAAATGTAACAGGAAAGCCCACAATGAATGATTCACTCCTTAAATCTTCTAACTTTTGAGGTCTTGTTGAGTACCTGAATGTACCACCAAGTGCTCCCCATGCTATATAAACCACAAAGACTCGTGTTCAAATCAAAAAAGGTGAGTTTCACATCACTTGAGCAACTTCTCCAACCTCTCCTGGACTGAATCTCTCCTCCTGAACAGGAAAGTCAACAGTTTGCCCAGAGAAGGAAAGGGATGTTTTATTCTGAGTTCTTCCCATGTTATATGAGTCAGAACTGCTTGTCACAGAAAAACTTCTGAGTACCAAATTAAAAAGGGGAAGCTCCAAGCACTGCTTATAATGCAGGAAATGTCAGCATGAGGCTGGATAAAGGCATTACTCCATATTCTTAGTATTCCACTCATGATTTTCTGTTTGCATTGCATTTCCAACGTATTTTTTTTTATTTGGGACTTTTTAGGACGCTCAGAATAACATCTACGGGGATTCCTCACTTGCCTAAGGGTGGAATAATTAGATCACTTAGAGGATGTTCCAGGGGCCTTCAAAAATCCTATGCAGCTTTTCTAAAATGAGACCTGGAGGAAAAGCAGCCTGATAATCCACCACCTACATACAGTGAATTGGACAAAACTTTGGATCATAGAATCACTAGGGTTGGAAAAGACCTCCAAGATAATCAAGTCCAACCTCGGACTGAACCTCACCATGCCCACTAAACCATATCATGCAGTGCCACATCCACTTGTTTTTTGAACACTTCAGGATCCAGGCCTGGGAGCTGTGCTGGCATGGTCTGGAGATGTGGAAGAAAGTCTCACAAAAGCCTACAGTTCCTGGAGGGACAGTTACAGAGACCAAAAAGCCCAACTGCCCTCATCAGCATAGACCATACAAGAGGGGCAAAAAGCACCAGCCCATGGAGGTTCATGTTCACCAGTCAGTCCTCTCCTCCTCCTGTATGTCTACACAAAGCTCTCCTGACTTCAGCTCTGCTGGTTGCTACACAGGAGGTGGCACCTCCAGCTTCCTCAAGCACGAACGCTGGGATGCCACAGGAGCGCGTCCAACACGCACACGGGTGTACAGGACTGGCTGTCACAGGCACCTCTGGGGGCTTTAACAGGCTGCCTGAGCTGTTCCTGGAGCTGCTGTCTCACCACAACTGCGGCACTCAGTAGGCAGCCTGACCCAATGTCCCACCATTCCATTAAGATTCCAGCGAATGTGGCATGAATCCTGAACTCACTCACTGCTGGATCCAGCCCACACTGGGGTTCACTGTCTTCAAAGAATAGCACACCACTCAGCCTGGAGAGCTGTTAAGAAAACCTCAACCTAAGCAGGCATTGTCTCACAAACACTCAACTCAGCTGTTCATGTTTTTCCTGACAGCACACAAAATCAATTTTGCCAGGAAGGATCAGAGGCCACAAATTCAGAAGAGCTCTAAAAGTTTAAATAAGGCATGACAGTATGAAAGGTTTGCTGTTTCCAAGCCTTTTTTTCTCTCCAGTTCTTAGGAAGGGCCATGGTTAAAATGCCTTTTGGTCTTCACATGCCATGGGTAGAGGGTAAGAATGGCACCTGGGATGACTCTGGCCTGGGAGAGGTAAAGCCTGGGATACAAGGAGATTTCAGAGAGCAACAAGAAAAGAAAGCTGCAAGTGAAGTCATGGGAATATGCTGTCATAGGTGATGTGCTCAGATGGAGGGCCAGGACTGCGCGTGGCCCTTCCCACCAGCTCAGCTCCCCAGATGAGTCAGAGCTTCCCAGAACAAGGTGATTGTGCAGCATTTACCTTGTGGCCAGGTCCCCATCCATTACACAACCTCCAAACCTCATGCTGAATGCCAGCCTGGGATCAGCCCACACTGACTTTCACTGTCTGGGTGCCACTCAGCTGGCATGTAAGCCTCACACTGAGGTTCGGAAGCAAAAAAAAAAAACATCTGCAAGGTGTTTTCAGGATATCTGTCATGCTGTGAGAATCTCAGGGACCCCAAAGATGCTACTTTCACCACCAAATCTGAACACCTGCTCTAAGATCCATAAGATCTGCTGATTGGGTTTGTGGCTGAGGAACACTTCCTTACTGAGCACAGTGCACAATTAAGCACAAAGCCCAACCTCAAAACCACCTGCAGCTGGGAATGCTCTTCTGCAAAAGGGTTGTCAGGGGCCCAAATTAGACCTTCAGGAAAGAGAAACAAGGAAATCATGACCAGATGCAGCAGTCAGGGCCCAAAAGGAGCTCCCCTCCTCACACATGAGTGGGGCCCCAATCAGTCAGTGTCCTCAATTCTTTTATTCAAGGAAGAATCAAAACCAGATTTCACATTCACTATTGGAAGCACTGGCTCTCCAAAAACTCAGCGTGAGCCCATGCTGCTGGGACTGGAGGTGAGCCACACATTGGGGAAACATCCACTTTGCCTGACTATAACCTGCCAAAACTAAACTACACTTATGCAAGGGCTCCTGCCAAGCCTGGTACTGATACAGGTCTCCTTTGAGACAGCAATGTTCAATTTCTTCTCTTTTAATTCAACAGCTGTCCAGAAAATTGCCTAATCCCGACTAAGCACGGGCAGGTGGCTGAGCTGGCTTGGCCTTACCATAGACTCCCTTCCCCAGGAGCTGCAGGAACTGACTGACCGCTGTCGCCATCTCAGCCTTGTTCAGATCCAGCAGGGAGACCACCTGGAAGCCCAGGTGCTCCAGAAGACGCCTCAGCTCAAACACATCCCTCACAGGAGCCATGAGGTTGGGGTGATGCTGGTAGCGGTTGTTGCCCACTAAAAGTGCTATTTTGCCTGTAGCTGAAACAAACACCAAGTGAAAAAGCTGTAAATGCTCAGCAGGAGGCAAGATCTCACCTCCTCCTGCTGGAGTGAGGATATGGGCAACCTAAGGAAAGAGTTAGGCAACAAGGATAGACCCCAGGCTGCTGCAAGCCTGGAGCATCCTCCAGAAAACCCTTGGCCTTCTGAACACTTCGACAAAATACACAATCATTTTGACAAAAGAGCTTGAAAAGTTTTCAGTTGACAACCAAAATCCCAGGAATGCAAAGGTTCTGCTCTACCTACCCTGGGGTCTGGCATGTCAGTGGTGTGTGGGAGGGAGATTCACTGAGCCAGGCTGAGGGGTGTTTTCCCTCTGAAGGAGAGAAACCCATGGCTCCTGCTTTGATTTTAATCCCACCCCTTACTGTAGAAAAATGGGATTTATGTTGCTCAGTGGTGGTGGGAGCGAGGAACTTTGCCCTGCTCTGAGGAGGTATTTCAAGTAGGGACAAGTTGTCATTTGAACAACACTTTTAAAATCATTTGGCAGGCACAGAGCTTAAGACTCAGTTACTCATTAGGAATAATCTTACTCCACTTGCTGAAAAAGATCAGGGCTTGGCAGGGAATGGGACTCATTTTATGCTGTACAGCTGTAATCCAAAAGTGCAGAGCCTGTGGCAATGTGGTCATAAAGGCTTGAAGCAGTCTTTGCAGAAAAAGCACGCCCATTCCTTGACCTCCCATCCACCCTGGGGCCTGGCTTTTAATTAAGGGAGTAATTGCTCAGGAAGAAAAGATGACAGTACTCACCAAAAAACTTTCCAGAGCTACATGTACCTGGGAAAGAAAGAGGGAAATTATAAGCCTGGGTTCAGTAAGCCTGGGCATAGCACCCAGTGCCAGGTCTGAATTCTGCTCCAACAGCCCTGACAATGCACAGCTGGAACAAACACACAGAGGATCTGCACCAGCAACATTCCTCAGGCAACTCCTTCATAGCCTGACTGCTAACCTTAAAGACACTGGTCTGATGTTAGGAGGATTTATGAAATCCAGACTGATTTATGACATCCTGAGCAGCTGGGAAGCAAAGCCTGGAGAAATGGCAGACCAGGGAAGGAGGGTCAACATGGAGAAGCTCATATCTGATGTGACTCACCTGCTACCTAGCTGCAGCAAAAGCAAAGGAATCAAAATGACTCAAGGTCAATACAAGCTCCAACACAAGAGTTTCTCCCCATAAATGTCCAGTGCAGAGGAAGTTGCCCTGTTTGCTTTTGATTGCAACAATATTCCCAGAGTTTTTCATCTCCCTGCTCTGCCTTTCCCTGTTGTTTTAGCAGTTCTGGCTTGGAAAAGCCATTCACTTTGGTCCACAAGCTCTCCCGCCTGAGCACCTCCAGTCTTTTAAAATCATTACTACCCTAACAGCTCCAGCTTTTCCTATTTCAATCAGAAATAAATTTTAAAATCCAGCCCAGGGGAAAATTCTGGAACCCTAAATGCTCTAAAAGAAGAAATTAGAGATAAATTGCATAAATCTTATGGGTCTTGAAGACCTTTGGCCCCTGAACCAGTGTTGTTGATGCATGACAGATGCCTGAAAAGCTGCAGAACAAAACCACACATCCTTTTCCACCTCTGACAGAGGCACCTGTTGCATGTAAACGCTCCCCAGTAGGAATACATTGAACTCAAGCCAATCTGGTGTCCTTTTCTCACTGTCTGTCCCTCCAGGATCTGTTTCACCAGCTGTGAGGCGGCAAGCAGAGTGCTCTATAGCTACACAAGATCAATTTGCACTTTGGAAAAAATTTAAAGCCAGCATAAAAGGCAGGATAAGAAGCTTATGACATAGAAAAATCTCTAGGTGGAGTAAAGAGCAAGCAAAGTCAGCCTGAGCTATTCCTGCCTCACATAAGATAAAGGCAGAAGGCAAAAGCAGCCAGAAGTGGAGCATGCCCAAGGCTCTGGGAACACATCCTCTCCCTGGGATCCATCACTCACACAGCATCAGCCCTGAGGTGACAGCCCACGGGACCTGAACCTTCCCAAACAAACACCATCCTCTCCAGCTCCGTATCTGAGCACATCCCTTCGCGTCAGCGAGACTGCAAATGAGTATGGCCACAGGAACCTGCTGTGATTTGGCCTGGAACTGTGAAAGCAGCACCTTGGCATGGTGTCTTGGCAGGTCTGCAGAGAGCAGCTGAGAGCACTGAGCCTGCCCTTACACAGCAGGTGTCTGACCCACTACAGGGCCCAGCAGCATCCCTGCCAGACAGCGCATCACTGCACTCAGGGGCTTTTCCAGCCACTGCCCCCTTTGCTCCCTCAGAGCCCCAGTACCAAGGAATCCTGTTTATCATGGTCCTCATTCACCAGCTCAGCACCTCCAGAGAGCACCAAATTCCTTTGTCCCCTCTAATTCCTTTGTTCCTTTGTCTCACACAAAGTGATATGCAGCAAAGTGATGCGGGCTGGCTCTGCTCACCGATGTGAACGTCCACGGCGTTGGTCCAATGCTCTCCATGACTGTTGGAGGCACAGCAGAGGTATGTGCCCGAGTCACTGACCTTGGTGTGGGTGATCTAGGCAGATCAAAAGTTAAGTCATATTACTTATGGTGAAAGTCTGAAGCTCCCTGACAGGATCTGCCAAAGGCACTCGTGTTCATGAAATAAAAAGTATTTTTCCTGCTGTTTGCAGAGACTTTACTTCACAAAGAATCACGACAAGGACAAGAACCAGAGCAGTACCAGCTGGCAAGGATCTGGTTCTCCAGGATCCTGCTCAGGGAGGGACTAAAGCCACCACTGAGTCAGGGTGGCCACAGCTCTGTCTATTCAAGCCCTGAACACCTCCAAGTACATTGCTGCCTTTCTGGCTCCAGCACAGCACCATCCACCTCCGAAAACAACCTCTCCTTAGTGCCCAGACTGAACTTTCCCATCAGAATTGCAATGTAAGGCCACCATGTAATACCATCTAAGACCATCTGTAATACCATCAACCACTACTGAGAAGAGACTGGATGTCTTGTCCTTTTGCCTTTCACGTGATGCCCTGGAAGTAAATCTCCTTTCCTGATTCAAGAACACAGCACTGATTTACACTCAGCCAGAGACAGAAAAAAAAGCCAGCCCCTCTGCTGCCTCCCTGAATCTCTTCTGTCAGGACCAACCACATTTCCTTCTAGGTCTCCAGCAGGCAGACAGGATTCCCACAGCTCCATCAATCCACAGTCCTCTCCACACACAGACACTAACTGTTCTCATGTCTCTGCATAAAAGGGCACAAGAGATGTGCTGAGAGCCCTTGACACATCTATGGATTGGTTACCTCTTAGAGGAATATCCACAACTTTGAAAGAAATCCATAAAACATATTCCCCCTTCACACAGAGTCATCCAGCCAGCTACCAAAGCAGCAGGGTGATATGTCAAGGGCTTTCTCACAGCCCTGCAATCAGCTTCTCCCATTACCCACCTCAGCACCCAAAGCTCCTGTACTATCCCCAGAAAACCTTACCCAGAGCTTTTTTCTCTTCTGCTGCTCCAGCAGGTTCCCATTGCGGTACCACTGGTAGCTGGGGGCTGGGACCCCCATGGCAGCACACTGCAGCTGCAGCGGCTGCCCCACCTCCACCCGCTGCTCCCTGGGGTTGAGGACAATGAGTGGTTCTCCTTGCCACAGCCGAGGGGGCAGACCTGCAAGGCAGCAAGACAGAATTGGTCCTCCCTCTACAGGGACAGTAAACAATGCCATCTTCGGCCCTCACTACTGCACCTTTCTCCTTGGGGAGCAGGGAACCCTTGGGAGCAATGCCTGTGATAGTAAATGCCACACCAAAGCCCTGCCTCTGGCTTCCCAAACCTGATCCTCGCCCTTTCCTGACAAAGGTACAGTCAGCATTCTAAGGAAAACCACACCCCGTTTTTGGTCAACTTTGAAGCAGCCAGATGGGTTCTTCCAGTTCCAATACCCAGAGTAACTCTGAGAAACACATGGCAAGCATGAGGTGCAGGTGCATGTGGAAGGGGCTTGGAGCGATGTGGTCTAGTGAAAGGTGTCTCTCACCATGGCAAGGGGGGGAACAAGATGAGCTTGAAGGTCCGTTCCAACCCAAACCATTCTGTGACTCCATAATACATCAAGAAGGTAAAAGACAAGCTTGTACCTCTGGCAACACACTGATGGACCTCTACCTTCACCCAGTCGGAGAAGACAGCATTCCTGTGGAGATCATTGACTCTGCAGGTGTAGAGCTGGGTCTGCTCTGCAATGATGGGCAAGTCTTGGTTGGTTGCTCCAGGAATCAGGCGGCAGTCAGACTAAAGGAAAAACATAGGCAGCGGGCAGCAATTCCCTCCTCACTGCTGGCAGCAGAAGGCACTAGGAAGCCCCTTGTAAGAGCAACAAAAGCAGAAACCCCTGGTTTCCTCCCCTCCTTCAGCTCCTCCACTGTGTGCAGGGACCCAGCCTGATGCCATACCCAGGGCCACTCCATTCTTACCTGGTACTGACAAAACCACTGGTACTGCAGCGAGGTACGTCCCTGGGCTCGGCACCGCAGCGTGAAAGAATACCCCACCGGGACAGAGACAGAGACCGGCTGCTCGGTTATGGTAATGGCTGTGGAGAAACAGCAGGTGGAGGTGGGAACAACACTGCAGTCACAGCCCAGCATGTCACTCTCATTCAGTGGCCAGGCATGGTGGGCTTCAAGAAGGACACCCATCCCAGCAAGAAGGGAAGATTAGAAGAACAGGGATGCTCTTGTGGCCAGAGAATGGAGAGATGGATGGATGGATGGATGGATGGATGGATGGATGGATGGATGGATGGATGGTGTGTAGGTGGATGGATAAGAGGAAGGATGGATGGAAGTATGGGTAGGTGGATGGATGACATGGGCCTCTTCTGGGTATTCTCGCAAGTGCCCGGGGGCTGGCCCGGTCATTCTGCCCCATGGCCACTCACCTTCCTGCATCGCTTCTCGGGCGGCTCCTCCCCGGCCTGGGCGGCCGCCGGCCGGCCCCGCGGCGGTTCCTCTCCCCGGGACGCGGCGGCGGCACCTGCGGCGAGGGACGGCGGCGCTGGGGCGGGTCGGGCCCGGACGAGGGGCCGCTCACCCGGCGCGGTGGCCCATGGCGGGCTGGGGGCTGCGGCGCCGGGCCGGGGCCCGCACTCGGCTGCCGCCGGCCCCGCGGCCCCGCACTTCCGCGCTCCCGGCCCGCCCCGCGCCCGCCGGCACCGGGGGCGGCGCCGCCACGCGCCGGGGCTGCGGCGACACCGCACGGAGCGGCTCCGCATGGCCCGGACCGGCGCGGCACACACCGGCACGGACCGGCTTGCCTCCGCATGGACCGGCCCCGCACGGACCGGCCCCGCATGTCTGGCTCGCTCCGACGGGGACGCTGCAGGACGCGCCCCTCGCCAGGATGCCAAGGCTTCCCGCACCTCCATGCCCACGAGTGACCTCTCCCCCTCCCCAGGGGTGTCCTCACGCCCACCCCCACTGGTGACCTCGCCCCCCTCCCAACCGTCCCTCCTTCCCGTGGCGCCCCCCTCCCACACTCCTTACAGGTGGCCTCCCCTCCGCCACTGCTGACCTTACCCTCATTCACACCTTCCCTCCTCCCTACAGTGTGCCGTCGTCCCGTCCCCACCACCCCACTCCACCCATTACAGGTGTACTTGTCCATATCCCACAAATATCCTCACCCCCTCCCTACGGGTGTTTTCACCCCCATTCCCACCGGTGACCTCACCCAATCCCCACAATCGTCCTTGCCCCTTCGCCACAGGCATCCTTGTCCCCATTCTGACTAGTAACCCCAACTACTTACCAGGAGTGTCCTCCCATCCTCCCCACACTGTCCTCCACCCCCTGATGGGTATACTCACCCATATCCCCATGGGTGTCCTCACCTCCTTCCCCACCAGTGTCCTCCACCCCATCCCCACAGCTGTCTTCACCCACATCCCCACCGGTGTCCTCACTGTGTCCCCACAGGTGGACTTGGCCGTCCCCCCATGATCACCCATGCTCTCATCCCCACAGCCACTCTTGCCCCCTGCCCACACCCCCATGCCCAACACCCTCAACCCCCAGGCTCCACAGCTGCACTCACGTCTCTCCTGGGGACCACAGCCCGAAAGGTTCATGGTGGAGCCAGCACTCCCAGGGGTGGGTGTGTAGAACCCCCTTCCTCCGAGAAGTCCCCCCCAGCTGGGCCGGGCATCACGAGTGCCCCAGGGGAAGTGGCGCTGGAAGTGGCGCTGGGCCAGCCCTCCGGAGGTTGCACAAGCCCCTCTGGGAAAGAAGGGAAGGATGGAGGTCTCCACAGCGGTATGCAGAGACTTGCACTTGCAAGGTTAGGCCAAGGTCAGGCTCATCAACCCAATACTCATCACCTTTCAAGAGGCATCAGGACTACAAGGAAATTAGCTGGAAATGGTGACTAGAGAGGACAGAGGGTGGCTAGGGAGTGACTGATTACCATTCCCAAAGAACTTTAAAGTGACTGGGAAGGGAGTGTGACACAAAGCTGGGAGGAATGAACTCAGGGCAGACAAATTTGCATCTGGCTGGCTTCTCCCTGTGTTAATAGTCCTAGGAAGCAGGTTCCCAATGGTGTCATATGGGGACCAGGACTTCAGCATGAGGGGGACCATGGACCAGTTAGCGAGGAGGCTGTGAGAGACTCTCACTCTGCTGCTGAAATTTCTCTATCCTGTAGCTATGGGCTGACCAAGGAAAAGCAAGGCCATCAGGGATATCTCTCCCAGGAGGCAGCATGGAAGGGCATAAACAGGGGCATCAGGATGGCAGCAAGAAGCAGTTGTGGCCGAGTGCTCGTGGATCCATGCCCCATGGAACCCAGGGCAGGGCTGAGCTGTGCCATAGGATTGGAGGGACTAAGTAAGGCTGAAGGATGCACCTCTAACTGCTGCTTTTCTTTTATAACAGATGGGGAAGAAGGTGGTAGGAAAAAGCCAAACCCAACACAACTGGTGGATCAAGGAAAGATTTTCTCCCTCCATGTCCTTTCCTTTGTGCAGAATGGGATAGTTACACTGCAAAGGCAGGGAAAACTGCTACACCCTGTCCACTCAATCTGACCCAGAGCAATCCCTGCTCCAACAAGGATTGGTCCTCTCCTTCCACGGATAAAGGAAAGGTGATGCATAGCATAGGACCTTCCTTTGTGTTCATCTCCTCTCCTGTCTGGGATCACACAGACCCTTCTTTTTCCTGTTTTCTCCAGGGTCCAGCTAGGCATTTGGAAATATATCTATAAATTATTGAAAATGAAAGTTCTGGTTGAGTATGTGCCAGCAGCTCTGTGGCACGTGTATGCTGCAGAGTTATTACCTATGCGACACACATAGCTAATAAAAATGATCATTAAATTAACCTCAGCACTTTCCCATAGCTAAAGATGACACTTCTGGCTGATGAAGAATCTCTTCAAACAGCTGGAGGTTGCTGCGTTCCCTGTAGACTGTTTCTCCAGGCCTGAGAGAAAGAATCCTTCTCCAAATATCTCCTCAGAAAGCCCATTGTGCTCATCCTCTGCCAGAGCCCTGCCCTGGCACCATCTGTTAATATCTGGGGAAGAACCAGAGGTGAGAGCTTGTCAGAGTGCAGGAAGAAGCTTGTCATTTTAGAAAGGGAGGAACTTAAGGGTGCAGGATGGGAAAGGGAAGGACAAATTGTGCAAGAGGAGTGAGAAAACATCTGTGACTCTGTGAGTCGGTGCTGGATTTGCAGGCAGAGGAAGAAAGCTTTGCTAACGAGGTCTGAAGCCTCGTTTCTATCTGGCTCAGGCTCCAGCAGCTGAACGTGTTTCCCCCGGAGCCAGGAGCAGAGGGCACTGTCACTCTCTGAGCAGACTGATGGGAGAGCAGATGCTGTGAGAGGAAGCTGTCTCAGCAGGCAACAGGCACAAGAACCATTCAGAGCTTGAAAGGGCAGAAAAGGAATATAAGCCCTGTGCGTCGGGAGAGGGCAGGGAGGATCAAACACCACAGCAGGCTCTTTCTTGTCACATCTGAGCTAAACCTGAGCTCACCATCCAGGCTTCTCTCCACTGACGGGGTGCAGCACCGAACCATGACATGACCAGGGTGGGAAGGGAGCTCTGGGGGTCTCTGGTCCAGCTCCCCACTCTGAGCAGGATGTCAATCAGCTGCTCAGCACCCTGTCCCATCCACAGTCAACTGTCTCACCGAATGGAGATTGCCCATCTCTTGGGTCCCTGTGGTACTGCTTGATTCCCTTCACAGGGCAAGTAATTTTCCTAATATCTAATCAGAACTTTCCTCCTTGCCATTTGCATTTTGGCCTCTCATTCCATCACTCTGCACCTCTGAGTCTGTGCCCTCCTTTGAGGTAGTGAAGAAAACAAGGAGGCCTCCATTTAGCCATTCCCCGAAGCCTAAAACCCAGTTTCTCTCATCCTCTTCTCCTGTGTCAGGTGTCTGAGCTTCTTCAGTCTTTTTGGTGGCCTTCACTGGACTTGATCCAGCATATTAATGTCTTTCCTGTATTTGGGAATCTGAAACTAGACACAGTTGCAGGCCCAAAGCAGAAACCTACTTGTTCTTGACACCCTTCCTATCTAGTCTGGGCTCTGTTCTATCAGATCAGTATGCCAAGAGGGCTCATGATAAAATAATGTATAATTCATATGTTGGGACTTCAGGTTTCCTGAAGCTTTGGGACCTGAAAATCCTCTTTCTCTTTCCAGAGAAAGGCATGGGATCAGGAGAATGCCAGCTTGAGTCCTTCCAGCCCAGCATCCTGCCTCCCACATTTGGGCAGCAGCCAGAGCAGAGCAAAGGGTGTGAGATCAGGGCACGCACACACTGAATATTCTTATGCAGGTCAAACGTTTCTTGAACTGAAGGTAATATCTTCATACTGCATAAACCTCAGGAGGTTTTCTTTCCACAGATTTGTCCTGTGGATTTTATTAATCCCTGTTGACATTGAACGGCCACAGCCATGTGTGGAAGTAGCCTAAAGCCAAGGGGAGGGAAGAAGCGTCTCCCTTTCAATTATTTTACCTCCTGCTAATTTGACTTTTTCTCCTTGCCCCTTTCAGCTGTGTATACCTCAGTCATGGGCACCTCACTAGTTTCTTCCAGGCTGAAGAGTCCCAGTCCATACAGTCACCCTTCATGCAGCAGCCAGCCTGGACCTTGGCTCGTCCTTGCTGCCCTTCTCTGAGTTCTGTTTGGGTTTTTTCAGGTCTGCTGTTTTCTGTTTGAGATGGATTATTTCTAAGTGACATTAGCTCACACAGAGCTCACTGTTGCCTGTTGAAAATGAGTACTGTGGTTTCCCCAATGGATCATGTTACATTTGTTTTATGCAATTTCAACTGCTATTTCTCTGTCTGGTGAAGGTGAGGCCTTCAGTCAGCCCTCTGGGACCACCCTTCTCCATATTTCCTAGGACCACATCCAAATGTCTTAGGAGGTCCATCTCCTTTGCATTTGCCAAGATCAAATATCCTCTCTGGTATCACAAATCCTGCAATTTACATGCCTGATAATGTGATCACCTGCCACTGTTGTGTCATCTGTATAGGTGATGCACACACTCTGTGTGTGTCTGTGCATACCCTGGTGCCAGTCCCTATCCAAAGTCACATTCCAAACCACAGTATTTGCTGAGGAAAAGGAATCAGGAATGTCCTGCACCAACTGATCCATCACCTGTCCTCTGCTTGCTGCCACATCTGCTGCCTCTCCTGCCCCAGGAGGATCAGCTGTAATCATGTTGTATTTCCTGGAACAGAGCAATTTGCCATAATTTCCCTGCTCCTGTTGCAATCACTGCTGTGCAGCATAGGCAGGCAGCTAATCCACACTGAATCTGTTCCATCCATCATTCCAGTGCTGGAGGGATGCGGTGCCACCTGTGACGTGTCTGCAGCACATGATGCAACAACTTGACAGGCAAGAGAAAGGTAGAACAAGAAAATAAATCCATTTTATTACTCATCATATTTTCATTTGGTATTAAATCACTGCTAATAATTGTTTGTGACATGTATCCACCTTTTACATCTCTCTTTTGTGCTGTCTTTTTTTACAGAGACTGAACAAATACCATCAGACTTTTTCTTGGGCATTCTGGGGTAAAAAACAGGCTGCCAAGTCATGAGACCCTGATGTGAGGATGTCACTGCTATGCCCACGCTGAGTGGTGCAGCCAGCCAGGGCGGGAGCCTTGTGCCTGCAAGGAAGTGTGAGATGTAGGAGCTGATCCTGAGAGATCACATAATAACCTGAGCTGGAAGGGACTCACAAGGACCATTGAGTCCAACTTCTGGCCCCACAGAGGACAGCCCAACAATCCCACACTGTACCTGAGAGCGTTGTCCAAAAGCTTCTGGAGCTCTGGCAGACTTGGGGCCGTGACCATTCCCTGGAGTGTGTTCAGTGCCCGACCATCCTCTGGGGAAGAGCCTTCATCCAGCGTAAACCTGACACAACTTCAATGCTGTACCACCGGGTTCTGTCAGTGGTCCCCAGACAGATACTTGAGGTGTGAGGAATCCCCCCGTGGTGGGGAGCTTATTATAAGGAAAAGTTCGGTTCTTCCTCAAGAGCTGAACACGAGCTGGCAGCGATGGCAAGAGGAGGAGGAGGAGGACGAGGAGGCCGGGCAGCCGCCGCGGGGAGGCCGGGCAGTGGCCGCTGCGTCACGATTGACAGCGGCATGTGCGGAGGGTCTATAAACGGCGGCGGTGAGTGACAGGGAGGGCAGCGACGGCCGCGGGGCAGGGCAGCCGCACTCCGGCCATGAGCTCGACCCGCAGGGCCCTCGCGGGCCTCTACGGGCGGGGAACGAGCCACATCGACGGGGCGGAGGAGGCCGAGAGCGCGGCCTGGGCCTCGCGGCCGGACCGACGGAGTTACCTGCTGGGCATCCGGCCCCAGAACAGGTGAGCGCCGGCCCAGGGGAAGGCGCTGCTGTGGGTGCTGTCCCCGCGCTGGCCGCTGCCGTGGGTGCGGGTGACAGCGGGCGCGGGGCTGGCGGGGGACACGCCGGCCACAGGCGGGGGACGGAGGCGGGCCGGGCCGGGCCGGGCCGGCCGTGGGCGCAGCGGGGAGGGCGGGCTGGCCCTCGCCCAAGCCGCCAGGCCTCGGAGGGAGCGCGAGGCCGGCCGGCTGGAAGTGGCGTAGCCAGCGGGCCTGGCCGTCCCCGGGGAGCTGCTCCAGGGCAGAAAACCAAGCGATGGCTCGGGCTCTGCGGAGGAGCGGGTGTGCTGCAGACCAGTCCCTCGCTTCCTCAACGAGAGCTGGCGGTAGCGCAGCTATTGCCGGGCAGGGCCTGTCGACATGGCACATTGTGTGTGGCTGAGCGGGTGTGTGAAGTGGTGGAATCATAGAATAGAATCATGGAATATGCTGTCCACAAGGATCATCGAGACCAGCTCCTGGCCGTGCACAGGACACCCCAACAATCCCGTGCTGCACCTGAGCTGGTTGTCCAAACACTCCTGGAGCTCTGGCAGCCTTGGGGCCATGACTACTGCCCTATGGAGCCTGTTCTGGTGACCCACCACCTTCTGGGTGAAGAACCCTTTCTGAATATCCAGTAATCTAATCTACTGTAACCTCCCTTGTACAGCTTCATGCTGGCCCCTCAGGTCCTATCGCTGGTCACCAGAGACCAGAGATTGATCGGTACTGCCTCTCATCTTGCCCTCATGAGAAAGTTGCAGACCCCAGTGAAGTCTCAGTGTAAGCTGTCCTTATGAAATCCTGACAAACACGAGTGTCTCCAGTTAAATTCGGGGAACAGCAGTGACCTTCCTGCCTTCATTGTAGTGAAGTGGCTCACCAGACAGAGCGAGGGGCCCGCTGGGCTCTGTGCTCGGGTGCCTTATCTTATTGTCAAAAAGGCATTTCTACACTGTAGATAGGGGCTGAGCAGCAATGAGATCTGCATTCCTGGGTCAGGAATGGCCTCCAGCACAGGGTCTGGGGTAGGAATAAGGCTTTGTTCGCAGGGGGAAGGTATGATAAACATGCTGTCAGCTGAGCCTGACTGAGGTTAGCAAACACAAAATTACAGGGTGATGTGCCAGCAGCGCCCAAGGTGTCGGTGATTGTCTGAGGCACTCAAAAAAGCCTTGAAATTGCTTTGAATTCACTGGGAATGCTCTTCAGTCTATGAGCTCTCCAAATGAGTGTGTCTCTTCCCTGCTGATGGTTTATAAATAATCCATTTCCAGTGTGTCAAGTGTTGATGCCTCAAGGAGTCAGACATTCATAAAAATAAATGCAGGACCAAAAGTACTGCTGGGAAGTCAGGTGTTAAAACTGGGGTAACGCCAAAGTGAAGTTGCCTAAATTCAGTTCCTTTGTGGTGGTATCATGTCATGCTGGGGTGTGAGCTAATTGCAGATTGGCTGCACACAGTGACACCTTCAGCACCACCAAATGTCCATGCAGGGTCCACAGCCTGCAGCCTCAGATTACACCATGAACTGGAGATCTCTTAACTCAGCCCAGTGACTCCATTCTGTGGATTACAAGCAGAGAGAGGTTAATAAAAAAGATGTTGAGGTGTCTGGGTTGCCTACAGCTTAACTTTTATTTTCCTTGGCTACGCTCAAATTGCAGCTTTAATCAGTTTAACCATTAAGGAGAGTTCATCCGTCCAGCAAGAAATACCTTCAGTGCTCCCAGCTGGATTCCCGAAGTTTCCTCTGTTGGGGAAGGCAAGGAGCAATGGAGCACGCATGCAGGCAGTGCTCCTGGTGTCTTCTGGCTGTACCACCCCTTGAGGCTGTGGCTCAGGCATGGTAAATCTGGCCCATGGCTGCAGAGCTCTGAGCCCTGAACCTTTTGAACTTTTCAACCTAATGCTGCTGTGGCTGCACCCCGATTTCCATCCCTGGGAGCCCAGTACTGGCAAAGGGACTCTGCTGCCTCAGTTAAATCAACAGCACATTCCATTTCCACAAATTCTCCAATCATTTTTCCAGCCACTTAGGTACATGGTTGTCAAAGCCTGTGGGAAGGCAATTTAATTTTGTCTCTTAAATCCACTGTCTGCCCCTTCTGTTGTAAGAAGCAGTGACTAAATAATTGCTTAATGGCAAAATTGACCTTTCCCTGAGTTCATGGCAACTTCTAGGTTCCCTAATGAGTTAGGGAGGAGGCATATAAAAGTCTGGTTCCCTGCAGAGCCCTACAAGTGCTGAAGACTTGAGCCAGGATTTTTGGAAACTGTTGTCTAAAATGCAGGGCAAGGGCTTGAATGAAGTGTGGCTTTTTATGTCATAATTTAAAAATGTATCATAACAATTCTGGGAAGCAAATGGGTGGACTAGTGTAGCAAGGAGACTTTCAGAAAGCAATTATGACTGTAATTAAATCCAGGAACATCTGGAGAGCTTACCTGGGAGAACTTGAAAAGCACATGAGCAACATGCAGAACAGCAGATAACACTGAGGAGCTCTCTAACACAGAATGGATTTGGATTTGCTGGGTTTGAAGATAACAAAGGCAATGGGACAAGTGATGCAGACATAGCATTGCTGTGGGAGGCTCCTTTGGTGGGTAGGAAACAGAAGTGGATATTCTGATCCAAAGAAAATAGGTTTTTTTCAGGTTTCTCTGTTCCTGACTTTATATGTGTATATAGAGTATGTTTAACTGACATACTTGCCTGTTCACTGCTTCTTAAAGCAGTAGAAAGTGTAGTAACGTGGTAGAGGTACACAAAGATGTGGAGAGATCTTTAAGAAAAGAAACTGAGGTTGTAAATCCCTGCTTCCAGGGTGCCTTTAAGAACACGCTCTGCTCTGCAGTTCCCAGCACGGGAATGGAGCTGTTGAAAGAGTCCAGAGGAGGCAGCAAGATTGTCAGAGGGATGGAGCACCTCTGCTATGAGAAAAAGCTGGAATTGTTTATTCTGGAGAAGCTTTTGGGTAACCTGATTGTGGTCTTCCAGTACCTGAATGCAGCCTAAAAGAAGGATGGAGAGAAACTCGTTACAAGGGCCTGGAGTGACAGGACAAGGGGAAATGGCTTCAAACTGCCAGAGGGCAGGGCTAGTTGGGCTATTAGGATTAAATTCTTCCTGTGAGGGTGGTGAGGCCCTGGCACAGGTTGCCTAGAGAGGCTGTGGCTGCCCTAAGTGTTCCAGGCCAGGTTAGATGGGGCTTAGAGCAACCTGGTCTAGGTCACCTGCTTATGGCAGGTGATGGAACAAGATAAGCTTTAGGGTCCCATCCAACCCAAACGATTCTGTGATTCTATGTTGAGGGCGGTTTGGATGTCTTACTTGGTCTCCCTAATCCTGTTGGAGGAAAGGGATATCATGTAAATTGAAAAATATTAATTAGGTAACCAGAATATGATTTTTCTGGGTTTTAACTTATAGAATTTTCCAGAGGTGGTGCTGAGAAAACCAGAAGAATAGAGGTGTTGAAAATGGCCATAGATAGGACATCATCTTTTTATAAACAGAGTATTCAGGGTGTTTACTCTTTGTGCCCTTGGGAGCTAGTCTTTTGTAAGGATTTTCCCTGTGAGCAAACAGCTCAGTGTCTTTCCTTTGTTGGTCTTTTAACAGACCTGATATTGGACAGTGTCAGGAGCAGCTTATGGCCACAGTGACTCGCCCTCTGCTCTGGCTGCTGACAGGAGTTTTTTTTTTTATCTTGGGGTTGTTTTATTTAAACAAACCTGTTACGTCTCAGAGCAATTATTTCAAGCAAGTCATTATTTCACGAAGTGAGAGGAGGAGCTGTCAGTCCTGTTCAGGGTCTAACTTAGCTGCATTCATGGGCCACAACCCTCAAGACATCTTTTTAGGTGTCCTTTTTGTAAGATCTAGGGAATCTGGAGAGTGTATTGGTGCAGAGAGGTGCAATTTTATATAAAACCTTCATCTGAGTGCTGGGCAAACCTCTGCTGGAAGTGATCTGCACCTCTTACCTAATGCAGCTGTCTGCTCCTCAGTCTCATTAGAGCATTGCTTCCTTGCTTGAATATCTTTCTACTGTCATAGCTACATCATATACAGATATTTATAGAGTGTAGTGACATTGCCTCTGATCTTTTCTTTGATAACTCTGCTTGGGGTGGCAGTTGAGCTCAGGAGAGGGCCTTGCCACCTGGTTCTTCTGGCTGGAAACCATTCCCAATCTTGTCCCTCTTGCTTTGCACATAATATCAAATGAAGGAGAAAGATCTGTTGCTATAATAAAGTGTGCTGGAAACTGAGGAGCACTTGATTCCTGAAAAGCAGGTTTAGTTCAGTCGCGTTCCCTCTTTAGCAGCTGGGTACCTGTAATGTCCAACAGGACTTTGCTTTTGGCGAGGAGTGGTGTAACCCCCTGATCAGATGCCAGCTGAGGCAGCTGAGAGCACTCAGTCAGTTTGATTTGTGGGATGGAAGTGTCCCAAACTCTGGAAGGAGGGACAGCCAGTACCTACTGGAAAGGCAAAGTTTAAGGCGTCAATGACTCATCTCCACGCCCTGTGACCTGTAGGACAGAGGCGTCTGTTTCCCATTGCTGTAACTACCTGCACAGAGGTGTCTGCTTTGAGGGGGGGCTCCTCGGCAGTTGTGCACTCTGAATAACAATCCTCAACAATTCCAAAGGGAGATTTTTTCAGCTCCCTTCATATAGCCTCCTGTCCATATATCCATATGTCCTAGAAAGCCAAGAGGAGCTGAGTGTGCAGGCTGATGAGCCGATGCCCTTCAGGGCCAGTATAAAGATACAGAGTATATCTCTTCTCAGGAAACCTCATAAAAGGGGATGTTTCCCCGGCCAGGGATACCATTGTGTGGAGGGCAGAGTGTGGTCATCTCCAAACAAGGCGCCTCTCAGGCCACAGCAGAGGCAGTTCCCAGGAGATGCAATTAAAACCTGCTCTACCCATGCTCTCTTTGGAGGAGGGGAGGAAGATCTTGAGTGAATGAGGTTGTTATCTCACACTGGCTGAGTCTCACACTTCACAGCATCGCCTGGTCCAAGAAGAGGAAGATGGAAGGGCTGTTGCAGGCAATTTTATTTTCTTATTTTTTCTTTTCTTTGCATAGTGAGCTGCCAGAAGGATGCCACCTTTCCTGGGTGTCTCATTGTCCAGTATTTACTTTGCTTTTTTTGGCCATTTCTCATTCCTTGGTGTGTTTCTAAATTTAATTTGGGCCATAGAGACAGCAACAATTCAGAGTTAATATACACAAATCTGAGCCATCTTCAGAGCATTACAGAGGCTGATAAGGAATGTGTAACTTAATTTATTGTTTTCCACCTTCTCTGTTAATGAAATCTAGCCTGAATTGTTACACGTAAGTCCGTGTTCATCTCAGCAAAAAGTAAATTACATGCAGAAAAAATTGCCACATTTCTTCATCTCTGACATTGATTTGGTCTGTGACCTTGACAAGCAAAGACTCAATACATCTGTTTTCCAGTCTGTGAAATAACAATGTGTCTTGTACAGCGACACAGCACTCAGAGCTGCTTTATCACAGGCCTGCTGATAGCTCCTGCCATGGTATATGAACACCAGCGTGCTTGTTCTGTGTGTGCAGGGAGTGCTTGATAAGGGGCAGGACACGTGGCAGGAAAGCAGCCGAGAGCACAACCATGCCTACATGAAATCCTCAGTATTTGCTTTTAAACGTTGAAAAGGGTTCACTGCTGACAGCTGAGGCGGGATTCCGAGTGGATTGTATTTGTCTCAAGTAGTATTAACCTTGAAGGCAGGCAAGTTCATAGGAAACCTTATACTTGGAAGTCTGCATGTGCAAAACATGCCCAATAATGTCAAGGATCAGAGAGCCAGCGAGGGCAACTATCTGTAGGAAATTGCCAGTCCCTCTGTCCAGCTCCCAGGATGTACCGGCTGCCTGGCTCTCCATGGGCTTCCCGAGGAGCTTTGGTGCAATACTGACTCCCTCAAAACATAACTTGGATGTGTCAGCTTTGCTGTCATGGACACGTTTTGCTCTTTTTTTCCTTCAGTGGACAGCTTGTGTGGGTCAATTTTCATGCTGTGGAAGAGCACTGAAAAATATTGATCACTGCTGCAGCTCAAGCAGCTTGAGTTCAAGTGCTTGTCCATATGAGGATGGAGCCACTGTTAAGGCTATTTCAGGGTCTCCTGAGCTCTTGTTAACTTCCATGTGAGGAGTGTACTGGAAGGAGAAAGATTTCTTTATCTCAATGACAAGAAATACAGAAAGAGAGTAATTTCGTGGATAATTGCATGAGAGGGTTAAAAAAGGTGCCAGACTGAAAATCTATGTTTTTGAAGCAGTTAACTTTTTGGTGCCAGTGGATGCCAGCCCAGACCATCAACTTGAATGGTTAAAAAAAGTGAGTGGTGTTGACAGTTCTGCCTCCTGCCCTTGCAAGACTGAAATTTGGCAAGTGCATGAAAAACAAGGAAGGCTGTCTTCACTTCCAAAGAAAATTAGGAGTAGTTGAAGGGCTAAAACCTTTAAGAGGATGATAAATGGCCAAAGGAGTTTGAAAGCATACGATTAAATGAAATTTAACAAAGAGCTGAGACTGGTGGAAGAGATGTAGTAGAGAGGTATAGTGCTATGGTCCAGCACTTGAGAACAGTTGTGTATTTTCAGAACTAGCTTATAAAAAGCTGAGCTTCTCTTCATCAGTGGGAGGTGCCTGAGGAGGCTTCATCCCGCCAGTGCTGGACATGCCTGGAGCAGACATTTTTGAAGTCTGTTTCTCCAGTAGAAGGAAGGGTTATACTTGAGGCCTTGACTCACTGCTATAGATGTGTTCCTCAGGATAACATAAGCATTTGCCTTTATGCAGTAACTGTAATGGCCCCGAGCTTGCTTGAGGGAGACACATCCGCTGCTGACGCTGCACTTCATTAGCAGAGCCCTGTGCTGTGTGTGCTAATAAGTCCTTGGGGAGCCCGGGGCACAGACAGCCCAGTGCCAGAGAGGATCAGACCAAGCACGCCGGAGTATCTGCTGCCCTGCTCAGGAGCCCCATGTTTCCAGCAGGGTAGATTGGGTTCTGATGTAGCTGTGCTGTCACAGCTCTACGTGGATATGCTGGAACATATTGAAGTGAAGCGCCAGCTGCCTGCAGGCTGCAGGCTCCACAATTTGACTGTGCTCTCTGGGGCTTAAATCTCTAGTCTGAAAAGCAAATTTAGCATATTGAGGTTAAACTTCAATTAATACACGATGGCCTTTTTCTTCTGATAATATCGAGAGACCCTCAAGAGACCCTCAGTTCAGTGTTCAGCACTGTCTCGGGATGTGCAGTGAATAAAGCCCATGTTGTCTTAATACCGGGGATTAAAAAAAAAAAAAACACTGTCAGTGCTTACTGTTTGATCACATCCATGAGCACAATGGGTTCATGGCACAAGCAGCCTTTGTTCTGACTCTTGCTATTTTATTACGTCCAAGCCAAGACACATCCCTATTTGTCTTATGCAAGAAATCATGATTAAAACCACACTACTGCCTACACTAGCATTCTAGCTAGCAAGGATTTTGGGAACTTCCTTTTAAGAAGGTCTTTAGTATTCCTAGTGGGTAAAAAGATGTTTTTCCCTTGCAGTGGTAAGCAAAATGTTTTGAGACAAGTTAAACGAGTGAGTTGTGTTTCCAGACAGACAGAGGTGCCTGGGGGCAGCCCAGAGCACAGGGATACAGCTGCCCCTGGGATCACTTGGGGTGGTTGTGCTTGGGAGGAGTGTGGGAGGAGGAACCTTGATCCCCAGGAGGTCAAGATGGGGTGAGAGCAGCACGAGGTGCAATTTGAGCTCTAGAATCTCTGAGGGTGTCTGTGAGTGTTGAGGACAAGGTGAGGTGCTGGTCAGTAAGGCAGGTAATGCAAAACTGTGCCTGGCAGTGCCAGAAAGGGCCCAGAGCTCACAAGGATGTTGCAAGAGGTGGAAGGATACAGCTCAAAGGACACAGCGCCTCTGTCTGGCTTCTCCCATGGACCAGCACAGCACATGAAAGATGGATCAGGTGAGTGAGTGATCCTCAGCCTGTTACTGTGAGCACTTGATTTCCCCAGCTGGATCCTGCCCAACCTGCACATCCTTTGGCTGCATGACCAGCAGTTGGTGCTGGGAATGGACCAGGATTGTGTGGCTGGGGGTGGAGACAGTGAAGCTGCTGCCAAAAGGCCAAGTGCCACCTATGTTTGTTGGGTTAAAGCTGCTCCTGAGCAGCAGTCCAAAACTTCTACTGTCTTTGCTCTCCTGAAGGAGAAGAGTCAGTGAGCCCTTCAGATTTTTGTTCTCAAAGGAAATATGCAATTATTTGTGTAAAGTGTCAGGACTTCAAGCTGAACTACTTTTTTTCTTAGTGTTCATATGGAGGTTCTGCCTCCACAGGTGGAATGTACAGTTGGCAGGACCAGTTTTCAGAGTCTCTCTGTGGTCATTTTTAGGGCAAGACTTGGAGTCCTGCTGGTTTCCACATGACTGGGACTCACATATTTGGGTAGGAGACCTGAAGAGGTACACCTGCAGGTGGCCCTCCATGTTGTTCTTTCTGCTGTCTTCTGTAGCGCCATCCTAGAGCACTGAAGTTTGGTGGTTCACAGGTCTTCAGAACAGAGGCTGAAAAGGTTTGATCTCTCTGCATGTAGGGATGTGGCAGTCTGGCCTGGTACATCCTAGAGGGGATGCCTATGCTGCAGTGATTTCCAAGGCTGTATGGTGAGGTTGTTGCATAGGCATAACATGTACCCCAGTGCAATTAAATCACTGAGCTTACGTGCTGCTGACTAGCTTGTCCCTGTTAGTTTTAGACTTTTGATTGCCATGTGGGTGAGTCAAGGCTTGAGGAACTGTTCCTGACTACTGCAGGTCCATGCACAGAGGTTGTTTCCTACAGCCTGCAAGGGGCTGCTGCCACAGTCCGGCAATGTGGTCCTTTGGCTAGGACATGAGTCCCTGAAGACACTCCTTTGGGAGAGCTGGTGACCACTGGTAAGTAGCTCATCAAGATGTCTGGTGCAGGACCTGCGTGTTTGATTTTGTTCCCTGAATTGGTTAATGCTCCTACATCTTTCCCAAAGAAAGCAAAAAGTGTAGATTATTTTAAATTCTACTTCTGTTGTTTTATTTTAATGTTTTGCCAGACCTTAGTAATTTCATTGGCAAGCTGGAAAGCAATGTGATCAGAGAGTTTTCAGCTTCTCCCAGGAGCTGTCCTTGGAAGCACAGAGGGCACCCAGCTCAGGCCAGCTGCTTGCCAGCAGAGAATTGGGCTGGTCTTGTCCATACTCTCGCCTGCGTTTAACTGGACATCTCCTGTGGTGGAGTTGCCTGCTTTGAGCACAGTGCTGCGGATGGTGCATGGAAGGCTCAAGGTGCTGCTTCTTGGAAACCTACTTGTATAAATGTCCTGACACTGATTCTCTGCGGTTAATGACCATTTCATTTTTACAGCCTTTGATTTCAATTGACAATGTGGCTTGCTCATCCTGGCAGGCAGCCTAAGGCAGCTGTACCTTCTTTTAATAGGAACTCTGACCTCTGCAAAATGACTCATCATTAATATGTCTCTGTAACGGTTTGTTTATTTCAGCTCCTTTCCGTGCTTCTCTCTCTAATGGTTTTTATGCTGTTTTTTGCTTAGCTTATCAAGCAGCAGATTCTCTCCCTCCAGTTTAGGAAGGTAAAACTACATTGCATTAAACTGCTCTGACCACACTTTTCTGAATCTGTCTGCATGTGACTAACCTGTAATGCTTTGATGCTAATTAATTAATCAGTCGAGAGCCCTGAAGTGATCTAACAGCCTCATCCTGCACGACTTGACCTCTAATACTTGCTTGAACTGTAGAAAGAAAAGTGAATGTTCATCATAATTCCTGTGTTAAGGTGCAAGAAATATTCCTCTTTCTTAGCCAAAGGATGGGTGTTCAGCTACTTCTTTATATTAAAGTGAGACTTCCATACAGAGACATTAAAAATTGGATGTGACTGCCCTGAGACATCCAGAGAAAAAATTTTCTTCCCCCTGCCATCTTCACTGATGTGAGGATCCTCATTTACCTGGGCTTTGTCCCAAAATGCACTTGTACAGCTGTACTTTGTCTTTGGCAAAAGAACACATTTGGAAATCAGTTGGCATTTCTGGTTTGCTGGAGTGGCAGGTAGAAGAATGATCATGGAGGGAAAGGCCTCTCCAGAACACCTCTATAGCTCTGGGATTTCTAACCAAAAAGTCAGAAAAAGAAAATCATAACAAGAGGAATACACGTCTCAAATCTCCTTTTCCAGCAGGCTTTTGTATGGAAATCCCTCTTTAATTGAAAAGGCTACTGAATTGCCAGGGGTCTCTTCTAGGCTCCAGGGATTTTTCTGCCCCAAAGATGCAGCTCCAGGAAGGCCCAAAGAAAAAATGGCTAGTGCTTTGTGTCCAGTTCCTCGAATACCCTGAATTACTGGTTTAGAAAGCAATTTGAATTGGACAAGCCTCCTTGCAGCTGGAGTGAGTCAGCTGAGAGCCCCACAGTGCCAGAGCCTTGAAATCCTGCTGTGACCACCACAATGGTTTCTTTGAAAGACTCAATAGACCTTCCAGGCTTCCTGCCAAGTGTATTTGGGCAAGTCTCTGATTCATCTGCTGAGCCTGTGGAGCCCCCAGCTTCCAACCACAGCTGCTTTCCAAAGCCATTCAGTAGCCTTTGCTGTATGTATTTCACCTGGTTGTGGGATTGGCACTGAGTGGACCAGACTTATTCCTGGTGCTGCCTGCTGGTGCTGGTGGCATGGTGCTGGGATTAAACTGGGACCCAAGAGCCACTGTGTGTGTGCATCACTTGATTATAAGATGCTGATCCAGTTGCCCTCTTGCTGGGGTATGAAATGTTGGTTGATGCTTGGGAAATTCTTTTATGTGGCTCTGAAAGGCATTTACTGGTATGGGGAGGGAGATTTGTATTGAAGGGAGCATCAAAAGCCTACCAGTAAGTGCCTTGTACTGGATTGTCTGCCTTGCTCCGTGGAAATGGGCATTTTTTTTCCTGGCATTGGAATTTGGGAAGGTTGCTCTGGTTTGAAACATCTTTTGACTCCCACAGCCCATTCCTGGCCCCACAGTTGACTGAAGAGTTGCTTGCCAGGGCCAGTGTCCTAGTAACCATTGATTTCCGCAGAAAAGAGTCTGAGCTGTGAAATCTGTTATTTTTATCCCATCTCACACATGTGTTTGGATACAGACCATGCTTATAACCCTCATTCAGTAGATAAAATCAGGTTTGCAACATCCCAAGCTTCCCCTGTCCTGACCCTCATCCAGCACAAGGTGCCTGGGAGCTGGGTGTGGTTCCTGCTGAGCCCCAGTGGGTTGTTACTCAGGGATTCATCTCCCTGCATCTCTTACAAACCCATTCTTGCAGGAAGGCAGAGGGAAAATAATGACATTGCAGTCTCCAGGTAAGTTTTCAGGGTGGATAAAACAGGCAGTTGCTGTGGCTGTAGCTCTCCTGACACCTTCAGCCATGAGTGCTTAGTCCCTGTCAGTGCACCTGCCCCTGCTGGGTCATGATAAATGTGGGGTTTCTTGGTTTGACCTGAACCAGTTTGCTTCCTTAGCAGGTGGAGCATTAGAGGCAGCAGCACCAGCATCCTGCCTGCAAGCTGGGGCTGCTTGTGAGGCTGGGGTCCTCCTCATGGAACCCTCACCACACTCTGAGCCCTTCTGCTCATGGTGGAGATGTGTCAGGAATGGTTTGGGCATTTGTTCCATCCCTTGCATGTTTCTGGAAGCTGATCACTTGTTTAAGGAATGTCTTTCACTGCTGAAAATTATATAAATAGAGCTGCCAGCTACCAGTTCTCTTGCAGTATTAGCTGTTTCTCCCAGCATCTCTTCACTTGAGACCTTGGGGGCCCCTCTTGTACTGTAAAGGTGTAGAGTTTTAATTGCAGAGGGAAAAATTAAATAAGAAGCTCTTCCCTTCCAAGAGCCTAAGCATTATCTGAATGAAAACCCAATTTGGAACTAAATAATTTCTCTTTATTTAAGAAAGCCCAGATTTTCTGGGACCTCTCCCAGTGATGCTGCAGCAGGGTTGGCAGTGCTGGGTGAATATGGTGATTTATTGCACTCATTGAACAGTGCTGAAATACCTGGAGAATCCATGGTCTGCTCTTAAGCATTATAGATTGCACTGTTAGGATAGTTCTGGCTATTTGGGTGTGAACTTCGAGGTCAGAGTCTGAACTCCTGGAGCAGGGAATGTGAGTGCCTACCTGCAGCAGTAAGGGGTTAAACAGGGAGTTCCTTCCCAGCTAATTCCTGGGTTCAGAAAGCTAACCAGACTCAGATCTTCTTCAGTGAGCTGTCCCACAGCTGGAAGCTTTTCTTCATTCTAAGAGGGCTGCTGTGTTCAGGAGACATGTTCAATTCACACTTGGCCTAAAATGACACAAATTCTTCACAAATAAAAGAAAATCCCAGTGAACAGAACAACTCTTGAAACATTTATGGTTCATAACTGGGAATTGACTTTGTTAGGCAGAGCTCTAAGTTTGCTCTCTGGCCAAAGAGATGTCTTGGTATAATCAAGAGCTAAAATGGGTCTTCATTAGTCCAGTGGGTCAACATTCATTGCCCTGGTAGTCCTAAGAGCTAAGACAAAGAGAATGGCTCCCAAATATCACTTTAAATTAACAGTCATCTTAGGAGGGAGAAATCAGTCAAATGCCCTGGCACTGGACTGGACTTGTGAGCAAGTGTAGGGATGATGGGAGGGAAGAGGGTTTGGACAATGAGAACACAGGCTGCTGAGGTGAGACACAAGGTGGACCCTTTGCTTTTTCTGGTGCTTTTATCTCTAAGAAATGCTTCTTGAATCTTCCAGGAGCACCTTCTGCGCAATCATTTCTCAGCTGACGGAGGAAACACAGCCACTATTTGAAACCACTATCAAATCCCGTGCTGTGTCCGAGGACTCTGATGCTAAATTCACGTGCATAGTGACAGGTAACAGTGTCTTCAGTGAATAACCTGGTCCTGCCTCACCTGCTGGACTTGTGCCAGTTAAACTCTGCAGCAAGTGATAACAAGGATAACAAGCCCACCACAAGCAAAGGTTCAGCAATTGCATGGTGATTTTAGCTTCAATTGAAGGGAGGTGGGAAACACCTGAAAGTGTAAAGAGGCAAAGGCATAAGCTAACATCTCAAATAAGGCAAATGAAAGACCAGAAAAGGGGATATGCTGGTTACTGCTTGAACCAGCTACATTTTATTGTCCTAATCTCTGCTTCTCTAATCCTGGCCTCCATAACTCAGGAATGTGCAGTTTTGAAGACTAAGGCTCTCCTGCTGGAACCAATACTGCTGGCTGTAGATGGTTAGAGCACAGCTACATTTGTATCAGTGATAAACTTCTGTGTCTGTCAGCATCTGAAATAAAAGCTGGTCACTGCCCAATGAGCTAAAATCTCCCCTTGGGCAGGAAGGGGTTAAGTCAAGAAGATGAGGAGGAGGGAGAGGTCAAAAAAGAGGGCTGGTGCTAAGGCTTTGTGGCATGGCAGCACACTGGTGTAGAGGCAAGTAGCTCCTTTGGTGATGAGATTTTGTTCTTTAAATATGGAGACTCTAAAACCTCTTCTCTCTGTGTACTTTTTAACAACTCCATGATCCTTCCTGACCTCACTAGTATTAATTACTCCAAGAGGTTACTCAGTGGAGGAGAGTATGTCCAGTGAGCCTCTTAGGCACAAGGACCAAAGCTTCCCAAAGGAAATCTGGTTTGCTGTTAGAAACAGGCTGGAAGTAAAGAAGCACAGTCTCAGTCCTTCTGAGGACTGCCAGCTGTGAATTCTTGGCTTTTCTCTTATGGATTCCTTTGTTCTGAAGGCTGATGTTCTGAACTTTTAGGGGTACAACTGATGTATTGATTTTATTGAGGCTTAACTTCAGCAGACCCTTTCTTGCTGCTTCTAGAGCCGAAGGGGGCTGCTAGGAGATGCCTCCAAACCACTTTATTTGGGGAGTCATTAGAAAGGCTCTTCCCAATTTCAGTTTTTTGAAAGCAAAAACTTGACATGTTGTGCAGTACCGTGGAACATGCCATTCTGCAAGTGTCAGAGGTGAGAAAATGTTTAGGTGTGTTGGGAACTCCAGAGTAAAAGTCCTGGTTTGTCTCACTGGCTTAAATCTCCACCAGCTGCACCTTTGAGGTTGATAGTTCCTTCTAACAAATTCCATCTCTTCATGGTGTGTTGCACCAGGCAGAAAACTTGACCTGATACTGGCCTCATTTTCTGCTCAAGTGTAGGAAATTGTCAATGATTCTCTTGCAGCATGTGTCATGATATTTTTGTGCTTGATAAACTAGGTTGGGGGGATGTCTCTATGTACTTAGAAATTTTCATGGACATGTTTTTAAAATCATCCTTGGACCATCTTTGTCAGCTGGGCATCTCCTGTATGTGGTCCTACAGACTGTTTTAGGAGCTCAGGATCTCTTTGGGAGAGAGGGGCAGGGGGTGGAAAGCATACTCTGACTGCAGAGTCTGCTTGGTAGTTCAGGTATTTTGCCCTGCCATGATGTTTGTGTTCAACTGGGAGGCGTTGCTGGGAGCAAGGAAATGGCAGTGACATCCCTGGCCAGTGACCAGAGTGGAACCAGTTCAGTCCCAGCACTGTGGCTGGAGTCCAGGGACACTTTGATGGAGGCAAAGGGCAGACAGTCACCTGCTCCTGTTTTGACGGTCAAGCCACAAGTACGGATATGTGACCTACAATAGCATCTTACTTTTTTAATTTTTTTTTCTTTTTTGCTGCTTCTTGACCAATACTGAGAGTTACAGGCTAGTCCCACATCTGGGAATAATTGGACTAGGACTTGCAGGGTCTGTCCTAGGAACACAAAAAGATGCAAGTGTTTGGAGAACCAATCTCCAGAATGTAGTGAGTGGTGCAGGCAGGAAGAAAGCAGGTCAGGCAGATTCCTGTGTGTGCAGGCACAAACCTTCCTTTCCTCCTGATGCCTAGTTCAGCCTGCTACTGGTGTCCCTGCTGTGTCTGATTTGATTTTTTGGGTCAGATCCTGCATCAGTTATGAGATGTTTTCTTTTTTCAGACAAAATTAGTTTAATCCTTTGTTCTCTAAGAGATGTGAAAAAGGAAACAAGAACATTTCCATTTACTGTGCAGCTTCATCCCACATCTCTGCACCAAGTGCTTTCCTTGGTGGGTCTGTCTGGACTTCAGGGTCTCAAGGGTCATCACGGCTCATTTGCAGTGAGTGGATATTGGGCTTCTCTCTTCAGAGTGGCCCTTCATGGAGGTGCTGCCACAAGGATTTTCCAGCTTTTTAGTTGCTTCTGTGTAGCATTGTCTGGGAAGAAGAGATGTCAGCTGACGAAATGGGGGGAATCAGATGAAGAGGCCTAGGTCTCTGGCTGCTTGTTAGGGAATGACTCCAGCCAGGACAGGTGATGGCTGGATCTAGCCAAGACCACTGTATGTCAGCACCAGCCCACTGTTGTACAGCAGCCTCTTCAGTGCCATTTCAGCCCTCCTTAGCCAAGGTTCAGCCTCTCTGATCTGGCTTCACAAATCATCGTCTCAGGAGATTGATCCCATCCCTGCCTCCATGGTTTTATTGCAGAGTACAGAGGGGAGAGGGCTCTGCCCATGGCTTGGGGAAGAGAGTTGGGGTAGGGTGAGTAGACAGTCACATGCTGATGGATGCAGTTTTTAATCAGGTTAAAGGAGTTCCACTTGCTGCATTTCTGGTGACCCCCTGAGGGAAGTGTTTGAAGGATGGGACTGAAGTGCTTGGATGAAGAATGTCTGGAGACATGCAGGGGCTGTGAGAGGGGTTTGGGAATGGGATAGTGACTACAAGAGCAGGGAGTAGGCTGCTGGGAGATGAGGAGATTTGGCTTTGGGGGCTGAGGACAAGGGAAGGATGGTGAATGAGCACTGCTCACAGTGGAATGGGGAGTTACTTAGTATCTGTCCTCCTGTCAGCATTGCTAGAAGCTTCCTTGTCCTTAGGTGCTGGAGGGGTTTAAATCCATGAAGCCAGGAAGGGTAACATCTTACCAGGAATTGTACTCCCAAGACTGTTGAAGCCCCTATTCTATGTAGCTTGTGTAGAGCAGAAACTGTTTGATGGTTCTAAACTCTTAGCACCTTCCCAAGTTTCAGAAAACTAACTCCCCCTTTCAAGCAACTTGAAACAGTGTTTCACTGGGTGATTTTGGATAGCTATATTCAGAACTGTTTTGGATAGATATTTTAAGAACTGTTTTGGTTGCAGGCACTAAGCTTTGAAGACTTCTCAGATTTTGACAGTTTTCAGAAAAAGAATGTTTGATCTAAACCTGGCAGTCTCCATGAAAAAAATACCCTTGCTCTGAAAAGTCTCCAGGATCCTGTGGTGGCTGGCCACCACGCTGGAGCAATGCTGCTGGCAGACACACATCCTGAAGATGTGGAGCGGATGCCTGCTCTTCCCAGGAGCTCCTGGCACCGCTCTGTCTGCAGCTGTGGGGCTCTGCCTGGGGGCTGCAGGGGCCCAGCTGCCGGCAAATCCCTCTCGGCACCAGCTGCACCGGAGGCTGCGGCAGGGGAGGCTTGGGGAGGATGAGTGCGCATCTCTGAGTGGCTGCTCACGGTCTCTCATGCTAAGGGTGGGCATCTGGTGCCTGCAGCCTGGCAATGCCCACGGATGGAACCCTCAGTTCCACCTCCACCCCGCTGGGCAAGCTGCGGATGCTGTGCCTGCAGGGGGTGCGCCGTGCCCGAAATGATGCCCGACTCCTCTTCCCCCCGACCCTGGACCCGGGGAATTTATTCACTCAGCAGCCCAAAGATGGATGTCAGCAGCATTAGCAGCAGCTCCCCTCCCTGTGCCAGGGAGACTCATCCCTGCCCAGGCATCTTTCCATCTTGGCTCTGATTACAGCCCCTGGGAAAGGATGGATGGTATTTGGACAGGCAGCTGGGGCCACTGTACCTGCGTGGGAGGTAGGAAGCCTTTCAGCATCCGCCTGCCTGCAGACTGGAATTCCAGCCAGAACTTGCCTGCAGCTCTCTTGGGCTGCAGGCGAGAGCGCGAGAGCGTGCAGTGTGAGCTGGTCCTGGCACTGGGCTGTCATGGCCGTGGCTCCTCAGAGGGAGCAGGCGGCCTCAAGGACACAAGTGCTACAAGTCAAAGGGAGTTGAAGCTTAGCAGGAGGAAAAGCCTTTCCTAGAGACACTGCATAACTATGGAGATTGCAGCTCTTTCCGGCAGATGTCAGCTGGGAATGGAAATCAGCTGTGGAGGCCACGGCGGGGAAGGGGGGACGGGACATCACAGAGCTTCTCGGAAACTATCTGCTGGCAGTTCCCAGAATGAAGGGCTGTGATTGCTGTTTCTTAGGGTGTCAGGAAAATCTACCTGCCAGCTCCCTGCAAGATGGACTGTGGGGGCCTTCTGAAGATCTTGTTTGCAGAACAGCCCTTGGGAAGGGTTGGATTGCTCTGGGCATAGTATGAGCTTGTGTATGGAAATTGTTTTGGTCATCATCTCTGGAGCAGAAAGAATTCACCACAGGCTCATTCAGCCCAGGCTCCTGCTGTCAATATTTAGTGTTTTATGAAAAATATAAGCAGCAGCATCAATCCCTGATGATCCCATCAGTGGAATGCTCTCATAGCTTTCTCCAGTTCCCAGTTCAGGGCTCATTTTCTTCAGCCACAAGTAACTGAGGGCTTTGCATGTCTCTAGAAACTGGTTTGGGGGGTCAGGGCAGCAGCAAGGAACAGGCTGTGACAGGAGTGGGGCAGAGGGGGAGGACAGAGAGCCTTGCAGGAAGGGTGTTGGGAGAAAGTAATGGTTTGGCTTCCTGTAGAAGAGGAGAAATGAGGCACTACCCAATAGAGCCAAAGCTGCTGATGGCAGCAGTGGGAGGGGATTGAGGCAGCAAAGCATGTGGGAGATGTACAGACAGTGAGGATGGAGAGGGGGGATGCTGGGGCAGTGCAGAGTAAGAGACCTTAGAGAAAGAGGAACAATAGGGTAAAATCCAGTCTGTGAGGTGTCTGGGCTATGGGGGTCAAAGCTTCTCATAGAGGAAAAAAAGGCTGCTGAGATTTATCTTCCCAGCCCTGTCTGGTCCCAGTGGACTAAATCCCTCGAGGAGATAGTGGATGCTGAGGAGCCACCACAAGCAAAGGGTGGAGACTGGGGAGCCAAAGCAGTACAGGAGGAGATTTGGCATATGCTGCTTTTCTGGGCAAAGGCATATTGGATTGGCCAAAGCCTGGGTGATTTCCTGCTGATGAGTCTCTGCTTCTGGACTCTCAGTCCTGCTCTAGGACCTTCATGAGAGCAGGAGTAAGCTGGGCTCAGGCATTGCTGAGGGCTGACAACATCTTTGGCTGGTGCAAGGAGGACATTTGATGTCCTGGTTAGCCTTGAAACCTGTGGCTTGGTATCTGGGAAGTATCCAGAGAGCACCATGTCCCTGCTTTCTCATTTCTCCAGAGCCGTTGGGTTAGGACACTTTGGATATTCCTGGATAGCCCTCATTGGCCCCGTGCCTGGGATGTTCATGGAAGCTGACCCTTGCCACATTCTGGGGTGCTGTGGGTGATCTTGGGGTCTGGTGGCTCCTGCAGGGACATTTGCAGCAGATAAGCTCCTGAGCCATCAGCTATAGCCGAGGCAGATGTGATCATTGAAACTTTCATCGCATACCCTGGGGGACTGCTTGGCTGGGTGGTGAGCCCTGAGTTAAGTGCAAGAACCCCTGCTGGCTGCTGGCTTGAGCAGTCTTTGCATGAATACTGCACTTAATCTGAACTAGAACTGCTGTCAGTGAGCAGTGAAGGCTGTGGCTAGCAGTGGTCCATATGGGACTCACATGCTGATCCAACACCTCTGCAAGTGGTGGAGAACGTGGCTGTGTGCCCAGCCTGCCAGCCAGCCAGTCACACACTTCATGATGTCATTCTACTGAAAAGGCAGGTGACATCTGTTGTCAAGTGACATTTGTAGGACACTGAGCTGACTGTGATGCAATCAAGGTTGTTTCTGTTCAGTGGAAAGTTTCGGATCAGCTTACAGGCTGTGACACTGTGCAAAATGCTGAGAGCTCCATGGAGGGGCAAACGCCTGATCTCCAACCATAGCCTTGGCCTCATCAAAACATCCCTCTTCACATAAAAGTGACGGCATGCTCACCTTCTCCCAGCCAGTGTTACAGGAGACGAGCGTGTGATCCACTCCCCTCTGTTCAGGAATGAAGTGCTGGGATTTTTTTCTCAAAAATAGCTCTATTCCTAGGAGTGATAAAAGTCTGAGATAAGCCCATTAAGTTTCCACTGTTTCTGTTGTGCCATTTAGGAATGTGGTGAGCCCAGAATAGCATTTGTCCTGGTGTGCTGCTGCTGATACCATGCTGTCTGTGCTTCTTTGTGGAATGTTTCACTCTCTGATGTACCTTCCATGTCCTCCCAGGGTATCCACAGCCAGAGGTGACGTGGTACAAGGATGATGAGGAGATGGATCGCTATTGTGGCTTACCCAAGTATGAGATATTCCGTCATGGAAACCGCCACACCCTGCAGCTCTACAAGTGAGTAAAGGAGCTGGAGAGTGGCTGGGTTTGCTGATGGGAGCTCTGAGTGTGTTCTCAGAGCTGGATAAGCTGTCAACAGTGATACCCCCCCACCACCACCATTTGGCTGGCCCCTTCTGCTCCCCACTGTGAGTTCACAGCTGGCCCTTCCCCTCCAGCTGTGGCTCCCCAGTCACACCAATATGAGATCCATTACTGCATCCAGGGATAGCTGCCATGCTGGAAGCAAGAGGAAGGGAAGAAGTCGTCCCTCTCTCTGGGGCCTTCCACTGTTGAGCATTAGGGATGACAAAGGTGGGCAAGGGGAAGGCAGTGTCTGCCTCCAAGATGATGGTCCAGGGAATCAAGTTTCTGGAGAGCCCGGCACACCTCATCCCCAGCAGGCATAGACCTGTCATACCTTGAGTCCTGGGTTTGGGACGTCAGGCAGGTGTGGCACTGACTGAAAATGCAGAATATCAGTGTTGCTGATAGTTCTGCCATCCTTGTGCTTCTAGCCTCAGCTTTTCTGCTCCCCCAGGTGTCCATCAAAGGCTGGATCACCTCTTCCAGGAGCAGGGATCTCTGTGGGTCAGGTGTCCTCAGGGGTTGACACTAGGGATGCAGGCAGGTGCTTGTGCTGGTGCCTGTGACATGGGGTGAAAAGACTTTGGTAATACTGTAGGGTAGAGGAAGAACAGGAATGTCTTGTGGGCTGTGTAGAGCTGAGAGGAAAAGATCCTGCAGAGGACTCTGACCAAGAACAGTTGGGAAGCTTGGTGCTGCCTGTTCCTCCTCCATCACAGCCCTCATACCAGAGTTACAGCCCAGGGTAGCTAGAACAAATTTATCATCAGATTTGCTTGTCTGTTAGTGTGGAGAGCAGGCAGAGCCAGGGAGGGAGGCCAGCCCAAGGCCTCCAGATGTCCTGTGGGCACCTCATGGGCCACATCTTCTGGACTCTGTGGAGCAAGAAGTAGGAGAACATGCATGCCTGTGCGTCCAGTGGGCATCCTGAGGAGGATGGGTAGGTCTCACACACAGCTTTTGATTTCCAGGTGCCGAGAAGAGGATGCAGGCATTTACCAGGCCTCAGCTAGAAATAACAAAGGCATCGTGTCCTGCTCTGGTGTGCTGGAAGTGGGAACCATGACGGAGTTCAAAATCCATCAGAAGTGGTTTGACAAAATCAAGAGAAAGGCTGAAGAAAAGATGCAAGAAATAGAACAGGGCAAGAAACGAGGAAAAGAAAATGTGGAAGTGGAGAAGTTGCAAGGAATGAGCCCGGAACGGCTCCAGAGGAAGCGGAGGCTGGCTAGAGATCAGAATCTCCGGTCAGGAGACTCTTCATGGGAGAAGGAAGACGCAGCAAAAGTGCACGTCGCGGATTCACAGTCCAGGTTACACAAGGATATCGCTGAGACAAAGGAGCAGCCACTCAGTGCGGTGCCAGGCTTCCCAAACAAACTGGTGGCACCTCTGAAAGCAGAGGTGACCACCAATGGAGACGCCACTTTGGAAAGTGGGGAGGAGAATGGGAACAACTTTCTCACGTACATCTATGAGACAGTGGAGGACTTGGCGACCAAGCCAGGGGCAAAAGATTCTGCAGCTAAAAAGAAAAAGAAGGTGGAGCCTCCTTCAGCACCAAGACAGGAAGCTTCTAAGCGAGAAGAAAGTGGGAGAGACAGGGCCAATCCATCTGCAAATCCCAGGTTTGCTCCTCCTGTCCCCTTACGGAGGAATGCACGTTTACGAGCAGCAAGTGATCAAGAAGTGGAAACCAGTCCAAAACTCAAAGAGCCTGGGAAAGCTGTGAAACAAGACACTAAACCTAATGATGACATGTACTTCTCTTTAAAGGACATGTATTTTGATAAACAAGTGAAGCCAGCGGCAGGGAAGGAGGAGATGGGAGCCAAGGAGGAGGCTGAGAGTGAGGCTGCCCTGCAGCCTGTGGCAGCCAGCAGACAGACAGAAGATGCTCCACTGGCCTCTGAGGTGTTGGAAGCAGGACCTGTGCTGTCTGAGGGCCAGAGAGGCCAGCAACAAGAACAGAAGTTGGAGGGAAACAAAGAGGTAACTAGGAGAGACATCAGCCAACGCAGGGGTGGCAACAAGAAAATATCTGTGCTGCACATTTGTATTGTGGCACTGGGCCTGAGAGGCTGCATGTACACCACGGGATCTGCTGCCGAGGCTTTGCAGGTCTCCACTGGTGAAAGCACCCAGAAGGGCTTTTTGGATTTTGTGAGCCCAGACAGCAGAACTTCCACCCCATCTCCAAGCAAATGTCAGCTGAGGTGGTGAGAGATGTAAGTCGGGGCCATTCGAGCAGCTGGTCTCAGTGGCCTGGGGTTCTCCGGTTTAATCAGCAGGCTGACCTCATGCGAAATGTTTTCAGATCAGGTCGGCAGGGAGCACTGAATGGGTATTTATAGCCAGGAGTGGGTGCCTTGTGATGGCATCTGTTCAGTTTAACAAGGGAGCTTTAGTTAAGGAGCCCCCCATGCAGATGAGGTACCATGTGAGCTGCACCTTCAGGGCCTCGAGTTTTGTTTACAGTGCAACGTGTATACAGTAGGTCTGGACTATTTTTTTTTCACCCATCCCTGTTGGAAAAACTGTTGGGAGACTCATTGTGGTGGTGATGAAGAGCTCGGGCACAGCACCTGCTTCTGACCCTCAGAGCATCTCTTAGTCAGCTGCTATTTTTGTCACTTTAACTTGAAGTATTTGCCGTGAAAATATTAGACTGGAAGCTACTGGACTATTTCCCCCCCATTTTTCTTTAATGACCCCTTCTATCATAAAGGGTTCTCTGAGTCCAGTTTGCAGGTGATGTCAGGATTTGGAGTTTGGGCTGTGGTAGGTGCACACTTTCATCAAAGACAAGGCTTTGGGTGCAGCACCCCTCACTTGGTAGTAACGCACATATTTCAGAATGTGGAAAAATCCACAATGCATAAAGGACTGATGGGTGTTCCAGTGGAAGAAAAAATCCTTTCTTCCTCTCTTAAATTTTGTTAGCCACTGTTGGGTGCAGCTTTGCTGGTAAGAACTTGCTGTGTTATGCAGTACACACCTGGTTTCTGACCTTGCCGCTGCACAGTGCTGTGAACTTCAGCCTGACCCACCAGTATCACATACGGCTGCAGAAATTATTGCTGTTCAGGCCAGCCCATGGCAAAGCTATTCGTTTATCTCCTCTCTGCTCATTTTAACACCTCTCACTCTCAGAAACGCTGGAAAAATGCTGGCGTGCAGCAGGCTTGGGCTGTCATCCCTGAGCCTTTGACATGCATCAAGGTTTTTTTCTCTTTAAAAGCCCCACTCGCAGAGGGAAACCTGTGACTTGTCAGCTGGTGTGCCTTTGAGGAGACAATAGGGAATGCTTCTGATTTGAATTTGAATGCTTCAGCTTGTTGGTGCTGCTGGGGAAAGTCCTCAAGCTTTTGTGAGAGCAAATAAGCTGGTTTAAAGCCTTTAAGGCGGATTCCAGGCATGTTTCAGGATATTTTCACCCCCCCCGGGACAGGGGTTAATTATTTTTTTCTTTTTTATTCTTAAAACAAGAAAGGTCATAGGTGAGTGTTTTCCTAGCCTTGCCACATAGCTGGGCCTTATGCTCAGGTCTTCTCTTCTGTACCCAGGCTCTGGGTCCTCTACAAGAGCAGAGAAGAAACTAGTTTTGCATGGTAATCACTCTTGCATATATTTTAAACTGATGATTTGATTATATTTCTTGAATTTTAGGGGTAGGAATGGCCTCTAATGATTCTTCCCCCACCCCAGCCCTTCAATACTCATGTTGCCCTAACAATTAGAGTAAAAAGGGTATGGAGTAGCAGGACAATGAGGCATAGCTTTCTACTGTCAGAGGACGGGTTCAGGTGGGATATGGAGAAGAAATTCTTGGCTGAGAAGTTTGTGAGGCCCTGGCACAGGTTGCCCAGAGCAGCTGTGGCTGCCCCATCCCTGGAAGTGGTCCAGGCCAGGCTGGACAGGTCTTGGAGCAACCTGGTCTAGTGGAAGGTGTCCCTGCCCACGGCAGGGATTGGAATGAGATGGGCTTTAAGGCCCCATCCAACACAAACCATTCTATTTATTTTCTTGGGAAAGGGCTTGCTGAGAATGGTGCTACCTTTCCTCTTTTCCCCAAGCTACCAAATGAAGCAAAAGCAGCACAAAATAGAGTGCCACAGCCCTCCTTTCCCATGTCATTCATTTTGGGGGACTTAATGCTCAAGTCAGGGACCTCAGGAGAAAATCCTTAGCAGCAGATCCTCCAGGATGGAAGGGGAACCCATTGTGTGCCATTGTCCCTGTGCCCTGTCCCTGTCCCCGTGCCATTGTCATGGTGATGCTCACAGAGCATCAGCCGGGCAGAGTGTGCACCCACGGTATCGCTGCCTCCCCTACAAAAATAGACTGTGCTCCTTGGCTGGAGGATTTCGGCAGTTCTCCTTGGGATAAAGCTTGGCCGTCGCAGCAGGCAGCTTGCTGACACGTCTGCTGGGTGCAGCTGCGGTCGGAAACATTTGAGCTTCCCAAACGTCAGAGAAGCAGAATGGTTGAATAGTGCTGATAACGTCAGGGTGTACGGTTTCGCTATAAATCACTTGGGCAGCCTCATCCTGATAGAGTGCGGCATGCCGACTGCCCCATCTCACAGTGGAGATAGGGGAGCACTCAGTCTTTAGGAACATCGAGGGAATTATGCAAGGTGTTAGCAATGGCTGGTAAAAATGGGAAAGTTTTGCTGTTTGGAAAGGCACTGAGTCAGAGGAGATTGGATTAAAAGCCACTGAATGATTTAGAAAGGCAGATCTTTTGCCTCTGTGCACAGCAAGGGTGTTGAAAGGCAGAAGGGCTGAAACTTTTTAAAAGAAGAAACATTTTGTACAGCCTGACAGGTGGGACCCACTCCTGTGGGATGATGGTGAAACCGGAAGACCCTGGATGACAGAGTAACACTGGTATCAGGGTAATTCCCATGATTCAAGAAGTTGGGCAGTGCCATATGGTACAGGTGGCCCACAAGTATGACTGCACAGACCCAGGCAGTAACATGATGCTAATTTCCTTTTTTTTTTTTTTTTTTTTAACTAGGTTGCAGTAAGAGTTGGACAGTCTCCTGGTGACCTAAAGCATCCAGTTTCCAGTCCAACCAAAGAGACCAGTCAGCAAGCCAGTAAGTTAGAGGAGGTCAGGAAAGAGGTGCCTGTTTGCCAGGAGACCAGGGGGGCTGTGAAAAGGACAAATCCTCGGTTTAGGGCTCAGGAGCCACCAAAGCCACCAGCACATTCTCCAGACCATGTACAGTCTGGCAAGGAGCACCTACCCCCCAGGAAACAGGCAGAAAGACATTCCCGTGCTCTTGAGGCCAGAGATACTCAGCAAGGACTGTTAAATCAAGAGAACAAAAGCCAAGGTGGAGAAGAGTCATTGCTAAAAAAATTGACTCCTCCAGAACCTGGAGAAGACACTCCTCTTGAACAAATCCCATGTCAGACAGTCAAGGATGGGAAGAGCAAAGAGGCAAGAGCAGAGTTGTCCAGGAGCCATCCTGGTGTGAGGACAGGAGGGAGCGATGCAGCAGAGCCATGTCTTGGGGCTGTACACAGGGAGGCAGGAGAGACACCTTTGGGCCATCAGAACACCCAAAATGAAACGGCAGCTCCTGCTTCAGTTCCTCTTGCCAAGGAAGAGCTGCTTCCTGCTCCTGCAGTGAGACCATCAGTGGCTCAGGAGGCACTGCTGGCATCTAATAGAAGCCCAGGGATGGAGGCCACTGCAGGAGAGGTCCCGTCTGGAGCCCAGCTGCTGCCTCCTGCAAGCGGAGAAACGGAAATCACAACAACAGATGGATCTGCCCCACGAGAGATGTTTTCAGCCATCACTTTAGAGAAGGAGAATGCTAAGCGGGTGCCCATAGGACCTCAAGGGAAGGAGGGAGGACTCCTAACAGCCACAGCTCCATGCCAGGAACCAGCAGCATCTTCAGGGACTTGGGAAGGAGTCTCTGAGGGTCAGCCACAGGTACCGCTGATTCTGCCCGGATCGGAGAGATCTCAGGAGATGTCTGTGGAGGAGAAAATGCAGCACAAAAACCTGGTTTCCTCCTTAAAGAACTACCTGCTGCTACTTCTAAAAATGTCAGATAGCAGTAAGGATGCCACAAAAGAGGACACTGACTCTGGAGACAAGGAGCAGCTGAATGCAGGGGAAGGCATGATCCCAGAGATAGGCATTGCTGGCCTTAGCCCTCGCACCTCAAGGAAGGTTTTGGAAAAAGTACAAAACAACCAGCTCTTCCAGACAGCAGAGAACTTGCCTCTGACCCCCAGGACGTCCAGACGGATCACAGGAATGATTAATGAGGAACTTGTTACCAGCAAGGAGATGCTGGCTTGCAGGCCTGTGCCACCGAAGAGACGCACCTGGGGGGCTCCTGAGGCCAAGGGGCCGCCCCCACTCTCAGTACCCTCCATCGTGGTGGGCAGCATGCCTCCAGCAGGAGTGGCTCCTCATCTTTCTGATTTGCCTCCGGTGAGCTCTGAAGAGAGCCCTGCTGACCCTCTGGCAGTGCTACCTTGTGCCACACCAGAAGAGCTCGCTTTGGGCGCCCGGCGCAAAATATACCTGCCAAAACCCAAACAGGTGGGGGTGGAAGAGGAGGCAACCCCAGAGAGCCTGGGGCACACAAGAAGTCCAACTGTTTCACCACGGCAATCCAGGAAGAACGCACCCCTGTTGCATTCTCCTGCCTCAGCTCCATCCTCTCCCTCAGAGCAGTGTTCTCCAACCCTCATGAGGAAGATGGCCACATTGGAGGTTCCTAAGCTGTATGAGGAGCCTGCAGGTGACACCATTGGTGATGAAGAGGTCCCTGGAGATGCTAAGCCAGAAGCACAGCCAGCAGAGTCCCAGAGTACAAATAACCCATTTAAAGGTGAGGGAAGAGAGAATCCCCATGAAGCTCATTCCCTTGTTGCCTGCAAAGGCAGCCAGAAATAGTCAGTTGAGGCCACATGAGTTTTGTGCATTTGTAGGGTTTTCAGCATCAGCCTTTGGCTGTGTGAAAGCCAAAGTCTCCCCCAAGACTTCTGTCCCAGTGCAGGGAGAATGAGGAATGCAAGAGGCAGCAGTTCTGACACTGGCTGTCTCTGCAGCCTGGGCTTCCCCAGCCCCAGGAATCATAGAATCCTCTTGGTTTTGGTCTCTGTGTTCTGGGCCTCATCAAGCCTGATGCTGGCTGGGGATCCTGAGCTACCTGGTCGAGTGGAAAGTGTCCCTCCTCATGGCAAGAGTGTTGGAACAAGGTGGTTCTTTAAAGTCCTTTCGAACCCAAACTGTGATTCCATGATTCAGTGGGCATCACAGGGCACACACTCCTCTTCCACGTCTGTGGTCAATGCTAATTTGATTCCTTGTGGCATCAAATTAAAAAAGGTTGAAGGAACCAGGTGATACTCTCACAGGAATCAGCACTTTTGCAAAGTAAGGGTAACCATGATAAATCCCTACTTCAGTAGATGAATGTTTCCCCCAGTATTCCATAGTGGTTTTCTTCCTTTCCTCTGGCCAAGCCTCACTGGGTATTGCAGTGCTGCACTGTTGAACAAATTTGTACCACTTGTATCCCATCTCTTTATCCCAGTGGAGCTCTGAGACCTTCCCTGGGAAGGCAATGTTACAGATGCTGACATACACGTGATACCCAATGCCCTGAGCAGCAGCATGGGCGTAGGCTGGCCTGTCCCAGAGCTGTGGCCAGCACTCTGCGTCTCACCACCCATATTTTTGCACTCTCAGCTCCACAGGTGGTCCGTAAGATCAGGGCAGAACAATTTTCCGATGCATCAGGAAACCTGAAACTTTGGTGCCAGTTCTTCAATATATTGAGCGATTCCAAGCTGACGTGGTACAAGGACGAGATCCCTGTAGCTGAAGCCCAAAGGAGGTAACCTGTCGGTTCCACGTTGTCACCTGTCACATCCTGCTCCTTGCCTTGACTGGGGTGAAGCTGCCCCTCTTGCTAAGGCAGCATGGGAAGCTCAGTGCATGGCACAGGACGTTGTGAACTTCATCATATCAGTGCCCACGGAGGGAAGGATTGCCCAGATGGGGAGTTGCTGATGAATTTGTCTTATTGATGCTCCATCTGGAGTGTCTGCTTTGGGTACCCAGACCTTGGGGAGGGCAGAAAAGGTATTATGCCCATCACAGAAATCAAGAGCTGGATGTGAACTGCAAAACTGGGACCCCAAAGAATCCATATGAGGGTGGCAGTCTCCTAGCACTGCTGGGAGGGTCTTTCATGCAACCACTGCTGGGAAAAATATTCGGACAGCTGTGTGGTTGTATCCTTTGGGTCTACTGTGAAGAGCAATTTGTTCTCAAGCCCAGAGGATTTGTGTAGGAACGTAATCCACATCAGTTAGGACTTGCCTCATGCTGTTGGTGTCCCCTGATCTCCCTTTATAATGAGTAGACATTAAGTTAGGTGATTCTGGGGCAGAAATTGTCTCCTGGGGCAGATATTTGACCTGGGGGAGATGGGCAGGAGTGGCCATTGCCTTCCAGCAAACCAGAGCAGAGCCTGCTCAGCCAGTGGGTCTCAGGATGAAGGTTCCACCTCTTCTCTCTGTGAAGCCCTGACCCAGCCTCACTCAGGAACAAGTACCTTTATCAGTCTGTAGCCCAATCCTGGCCAGATTTTGCAGGGCTTGTCTGGAGGATAAGCATCTCTGTTAGTACAAACCGCAGGGCGGGACTCCTGGTGCTGTGACATGCTGGGGGAGCAGCTGGGCTGCCCTTGGCATGGCTTTGTTTGTAGCCTTCTTCCATGCCCCCAAGGGCAGTATGTTGCCCACCTGCAGTGCCTCTCACAGGGCTCCTGTGTGGCCCTCCCCACCACATGGGGATGTGGCCATGCTCCATTTTTTTTCCAGTGCTGGTGATGAGGGCCAGGCAGCTTTGGCTGTTGTGCAGGCATCCCAGAAGGATTGTGGAGTCTATCGGTGTGTGATCAGCAACGAGTATGGCACCGACTCCACAGATTTCCTGCTCAGCCCAGAAGGTGAGGAGCCCTCAGCAGCCTCTCGCAGCTTCCTGGGAGTGCTATGGGGTGGTGTGGCCAACTGCAGAGAAGGCTTGGTGCCAGGCTGCAGTGAGGGAGCCTTGGCACATTTTGTAACACCACCTCTGTGAGGTGCTTCTGCCTCTGTGTGCCAATTGATTCCCACCATCCTACCTGCCATCCCTAGTTGTGCAAGTGCATGGGGCAAGGTGGGATCAAGGCAGGACCTTGACACCTCTATGTTTTCTGTCTCCTCTAGTATTGTCAGGATTTATCCTGCGGGAAGAGATTGAAGGTAAGGACCACATGATGAGCTGTGACTGCCCCTTGCTGAGTGGGCAGGCAGCTCTGGGGCAGAAGCAGGAGGTGCCCATGCTGTCCCCCCCTCACCAGCTCTTCCTCCCACCAGTTGGAGAGGAGATCGAGATGACACCCATGGTGTTTGCCAAGGGTTTGGCTGATGCAGGCTATTGGGGGGATAAGCTCTTCGGGCGCGTGGTGAGCGAGGACATGGAAGTGGGTGCTGGTTTCCTGCGCAAAGCCTGCCGTGCCAGAGCCATCTACGGCCTGGAGCCTGTCTTCGAGTCCGGCCACACCTGCGTTATCAAAGTGCACAATTTCATCGTCTTTGGGACCAAGAATGAGAACAGCCTTATTGAGAAGAACTATGATATCACCATCCAGGTGGGCATCCTTGTGTGCCACCATCCACCTTTCTCCCTCCCACCCTCCCCACCTGTGTGTGCATCAGTCCCCAGACAGTCCCCAGCTCTGTGCCCACTTTTGCTATTTCCTTCCACTTTTGAAATGCTCTGGGGTGGTCTAACTAGGGGGCTGGACATGTCCTTGCCATTCTTGGCTTCAGCTCTTCCATGTGAGCAATGTGGAGCTGCTCAGGACTTTCCCATCACCCTTTGACCACCAGGACAGGGAAACAATTGGCAGTGGTCCCAGGGAGGCAGTGGTGCACGATGGAACAGGTTCTTGACTCTTCTGTTTGCACTTCCAGGAATGTAAAGTCCAAAACTCCAGCCGTGAGTACTGCAAGATCTTTGCTGCTGAGGCACGAGCAGTCCCTGATTTTGGAGCAGTGCCTGAGTAAGTGATGTGCTGCAACTCCACTGGCTTGATGCCCTGGCAGAGCATTGCAGGGGATGGTGGGAAGATTCCCTGTGGGTGTTGGGGCATCCCAAAGGCCGTGCACTCTACTCCCACAAATAGAAGGGATACTGGGAGGGAGGCAAAAGCCAGAGTTGCAGACTCCACTTGCAGAGGAGGGAGAGCTCACCATGCTGACATTGTCTGTGAACTCTCACACAGGATAATTCCTCTGTACCTGATTTATCGTCCAGCCAACAACATCCCTTATGCCACAATGGAGGAGGACCTTGGCAGGCCTTGTGAGCAGTACTGTGTCACTGAGAGTGATGGCAGCTTGGTGGCACGAGGCACCTCAGAGATTGTGCTCAAATGCTGCACCTTCCAGCATTGGGTTTATCAGTGGACAAACGGAAACATCCTCGTGACTGACATGGAAGGTAAGGGGATCTCCTGTGTGGTGCCCATGGCCCATCACCACCCTCCAGCCTAGGAAAGAAAGAAAAGCCCCTGGCTTGCCCTCCTGCCTCTCTCCCGCCCCATGCCATGGAACCCTCTACCCAGGGCAATGACCTGCCCTTGGTACATGGTGGCTGTCCTTCTCTGGACAGAGACTGGTTGTCCTCTTAAATTGCAGGAGTGGGCTGGAAGTTGACCAACGTACGGATCGCTACCAATCTGAAAGGGTGAGTGACTTCCAGCTCTGGAGCAGGGTGGCCCTGGCTGTCCCCAGCTCTGCCGCTTACCTGGCAAGGGCCATGGTGGTAACTGTGGTCAGGCTCCATCCTCTCCTCCCTGCTCTGGTGGGACATCTCCTGGTGCAAAGCAGGAGCTGAGGATAGCTGTGTTGACAGGTACCAGGGGCTGAAGGAGAGCTGCTTCCCCTCTCTGCTGGAGCAGTTCCCAGCTGCTCACAGGTGCAATCACTACTGCACCATCCTGGGCCTGAAGATGCTGGAGCCAGCCAAGCCCAAGGGCTCCAAGAGTCCCTGCCTGGGCAGGAAGTCTGCCCAGTCCAGCCCCCAGCTCCAGAAGAAGGTGTTGACAAGTCCTCAGGGCACCCGCAAGGCTTCTGTGAGCCCCAAGAGCTCCCGGAGATCTGCCGAAACAAGGGAGGCCCCAACAGTCTGCAAACCCAGGTCAGGAGAGAGCAACAGAGCTGGCTGCCCACAGTAGTCAGAGCTGCTGCAGCTGAGATTCCTGCTCTGGCCCCCAGCCTGGGCCCAGCATGTGACCAGTGTGGGAAGGGGAGACCCTGGCAGTGGCCTTCTCCAAGGGGCTCCTGACCGGCCCGCAGCGCTTGCATTGTGTGGTGTGTGCTAATTGTGAGTGGCTGGGCCGGGGCCGTGGGGGCTGCGAGCCACAGGCCACCTCCCCAGTACCTCTCTACAGGAGCTGCTGCTGGAGCCTGTGGGGCCATGTGCCTCTCCATGCTCGGACTCGCTTTCCTCTCAACTTTCCATAGGCCCTCCTTAAGGCAGGGCCAGAGCTTCTCCCTTGGGCTTTGTAGGCACCATGTCCTTGCCTGGCTCCCCAGCAAACTGGGAGTCCTGGACACCCTCCTGGTTCCCAGCACCTCATGTCCTTCTTTGCATCCCCATAAAGTGACCGGGCCAAGCCTTGCCAGTGCTTTCAATGATGAGAACTCCACCAGTGCCCAGGCAGTCCCCTATGCCCTGGCACACCCTTTTTCCTGCAGAGGGCTCCAGCAGTTGATGCAGGGCTCCTCTGCTATGGTGTGGGGCTCTGGGATGTTGGCTGCTTCCAGGGCAGGATGTTTGCACTGGTACCAGCAGCTGCATAGGGATGGGATTTTGCACCCTGCCCTCCCTGCTTCCCAGGGAAGTCTTCCACCCCGTTGCTGGGTGGCTGCTGGGGGCAGCCATGCTGCTCTGGATGGTGGCTGGTGCTACGGTAAGGATGCTCTACCTCACATGGGATACCAGGGAGCAGGGCAAAGGGGCGACTTCCCCTCCATACCAGGCTCTGTCTTGGTAGGTGGGAGTGTCTAGCCCACAGGACTCACTCCTCCTTGCCCCCCTGCCATACATAGACCCTGTATGCCCTAGCCCCACAGCACAATCTAGTGCTCAGCATTGCCCCTGCTTGGCACATGCTGGACTCCAGCGACAGCTGGCAGTACGCGCTCCAAATCCTGCTACCCCTGGCTCGAGGCAGTGATGGACAGGTACAGGAGCTGTCTGCTCCATCACCCTGCAGAGCATCCCCTTCCTCAGGGTGTTCCAGGAGGGTGCTGGCTGCCAGTGACACCACCCTACAGGGTGGGGTCCCAAGCAGTGGCTCAGTGCAGCCTGGTGGAGGGAAGGGGCTGGGCTGGGAGCGTGGCATGCTCTGGGCTCCCGGTCCTTTGTCGATGGGTGACTGTAAAATACCGATGTACATAACAGTGGCTGTGTTGGGACTGGGTGCTCTCGAGTGCAATAAAGCGAGAAGGACTGGCCTGTTCCTGGCACTGTGGTCCCTCTGGGAGAGGTGCACCCAAGTACAGTGCGATGTGTTGGCTTTGTGTTTGGGGGAAGGAAACATCTTCAAGCACTGGCTTTACCGCATCCATGTCCTGTGGGGGAGAAGCAGGGGGCTGGGGCCAGAGCCTAAGGCTGGCAGCAGACAGGGGCTCAGTTTGCAAGGTCTGCAGTGGGCATGGGGTGCAGCCCCAGTGGAGGACCTTGTGCTGTGTGGAACAGCCATAGTCAGGGGCCAGAAGGGGTCTGAGGGCAAGCACACAAGGATTGTCATAATTTATTTGGGAGCTGCTCCCTTGTGTCCACAGGGCCAGCACTTAAGGGTGAAGGTTGCAAGGTGCATGCAGCTGTCCATCAGCACTGGAGTGGAGAAGACCAGATGCTCAGGTTTCTGTTGGGGTTTTTTCTACTTTTGGGGATAGGCCTTGTAGGCCCTGGTGTTGCCCCAGTTCTAGATTGTCCCTGCACAGGACGTGTGGTTGTAGTACGCACAGCACTCCTTGAGCCACAGCATGCTCTCTGCCTGCTCAGCCCAGGATCCTGTGAAGGACAGAGTCCCATTCTGGAGCATGGAGCTGGAAGGAGAGACACAGGGTCAGGACAAGCTGCTGCGCCAGCCCCTGTCCTTGGGCAGGACCATATGGCTCCAAGGCCCTCCAGATAGGTCCCACACCCACCTGGCAAAGAGCTGCTTACAGCAGGTATACATAGTGTAGCTGGTCGAGCTGAAGTTGGTGGTGCTGAAGAACATTGCGCAGTCACCCACCTCTGTTGGCACATGGAGGAGACCTGGGAGACAAGGTCTTCTGTTGGGACTTAAGAGGGACCATGGATCCAAATTCCATACCCCAAGCAAACTTTGAGTCCTGTACTCCGTGCCTGCTCACAAGTCCCAAACCCTGACTATACTTGATTGCAAATCCTGTACCTGGGACTGTGCAGGTCCCACCTCATGCCCCAAGACTTCAGGGAGCTCCTTGCCATACTCCAAAAGTTGCCCATGAAATGTTCCAGCCCAGAGGAAGATGAGGGGCCCCAGGAGAGCTGTTGGGCTTGGGCTGCCCTTGCCAGAGCCTTGAGGTGAGAGCAGGGTTTGAAGGCTCTGGCAGAGCTATGGGGAGACAGTCCAGCCACCTCCATCCCTGAATGCTGCATTTATGGGGGTTTTCAGCCCTGTGCCTGTCCCTCCCTGGATCTCTCTGGCCCTGCTGCCAGTGGGCAGAGACCTACCTGCCAGGCAGGCATTGAGCATGGAGACACACATGCCGGTGAGCAGGGACCGCAGCACCACGGAGGCAAAGTCACCCTTGCGCTCGGGCACCATGGAAGCTGTGGGGGCAGAACAGACAGTGGGGTGAGTCAGATCCTGTTCCAGCTCTACACTGGGTGGGGGACAGATAGGAACATCATGATAGCCTCCTCAGTCCTGAGCTGGCTCTGCCACATAGTGCCCTGCTGTCTGGAGGATGTGGTGATCCCAGCCAGCACCCAGTGTGCTGTCTGTCCGTCCTGGCAGAGCACTGTGCCCACCCTGCACCCATGGGTGATCCACCAGAGCCCAGAGCACTCCCAGCACAGGAGTCTCTCTGCTCTTTCCCCTGTGGCTGGGTGACACCCAGGCTTGATGCGCTCTCGCCCATGGGTGCAGTGCAAAATCATCCTGGTCACCTCATGTAAATCCTGTTTTTTATCTGGCAGAGCCTGAACATGGAGGCTTGAGGACAGCAAATCCCTCCTGCCTCAGCTGAGGTCTTGCTCCCTGACCCAGGACCCCACTCCCTGAGTGCCCAGGCACTCAGGACATCAGTCACACTCACATAGGCCTCCCAGAGTGATGCCAATGGTGCCGAGGTTGGCAAATCCACAGAGGGCAAAGGTGGTGATGCTCTCAGCTCGCTCCTGGAGGGCACAGCAGCAGGGTATAGTCATGTCTGCCCAGGAGCAGCCCCAGAGCACCACATTGGAGCTCCCAGTAGACATGGCAGAGAGAAGTCCCCCACCCCAACCCTTTCTCTGTCAGCTATTTTTGGGAGCAAGGATGAAGGCTCTCCCTGGAAAGAGGCTGGGCTGGGGGGACAAGGGGCCCTGTAGCACCATGATCTCTATCCAGCAAGGAGCAGGATAAATGGGAAAGGGCTTCACTGACTCCTTCCTCCCACACCCAGCTATGAGCAAACATCCAAGTCTAACTGGACATAGGTGCCCTCCCACTCCCAGCACCATCATCCTGGTTCAATGATCTTAGAGGACTTTTCCAAACTAAATGGTTCTATGATCCTCTGCCTGCCCACCACCCGCCTGCCAAGCCAAGTCCCGTGCCCCATTCCAGCTGGCTCTATCCCTGCCCTGTGCCTGGCAGGGTGGCAGGTGCCCCTCACAGATATCCACTGCTTCCGGTTCCCGTCCCACTCTTCCAGGCCCATCAGGCGGTTCTTCTTGTATATGGCCAGCTGTTGGTACGCCACAAACTCATTCAGGAAGATCTTGATCCCCAGGAGCTCAGCCACCAGCGGTGAGTCTGCCCAGTCTGCCCCCATGAGAAAGGCCACAGGCATGAGGACATAGGAGCAGATCACCTGGGAAAAGCATCCCAGAAGGGAACGAGTCAGAGCTGATCTGCGCAGCCGCCAGACTGGATGTCCACTGCCGGCATTTGCCGAGAACCCAGCAAGGGTCTCAGCAGCCCACTGAGGCAGCGGGCAAAGGTGGGGATGGGTGGGGGATGCAGGATCTGTCAGCTCAAACCATGGGCCTGCTCTTGGGGATACCTGGAAGGTAAGACCCTCAATGTCTACCATCTCCCCGAACCAGCGGAGGGCAGCGTTGATGAACTCCAGCACGGCCAAGAAGGCGATGAGGTTGGCCGCAATGTTGGCCACGAGCCCCACAGAGGTGGCAGCCCCATTGCTAGCAGCTTCCAGGATGTTCTGCTCTTCCCTGCATGGAAAAAGACCCCAATGTACTCATCTGGCTGGGCATCCCCCATGCCAGGTCAGCGCTCACTCCATGGATGTGTGCACACCACAGGCTCTCCCAGCCTTGGGCCACCCGCAGCGTCCACTTGTGCCCCAAAGTGCCGCCACGGCTTCCCTGCAGTAGAAGGACATGTGCAGCCCACTCCACTGCCCCTCTCCTCAGACTCACCCACAGGAGAGGCGGACGCTTGCTCTGCCCTTGAACTTGGAATCCTCCACTTCAGGGTAGACAAGTTTGGCCATGGCGAGGGCACAGGGCGCAGCCATCACAGAAGCTGCGATCAGTGATGCTGCATCGATCTGCAACGTGCAGACCAGAGGCATAGGCACCTCTGCGCAAGGCTGCACCCCATGACCTGCCACCCCAGGGCATTCCAGCACGTGGCTGGCATCAGCCAGTGACGCTCAGAGCAATTCAGGGCTCTCCGCTTGCCAAAGGTGGGAAAATTGGCTGTTTTCCCATCTAAGCAGCCGTGCACATGGGGCAGCTTGCCTGCATGGAGGCGATTGCTGGAGCTGCAGCGATTGTAGCCTTGGTGATGTTAATCTCTCCTGCTGTTTGACTTAATCATAATGGTTCTTGTCTCTTCTTTGTCCCTTTTTATTGGTATCAGAGCAATAGGTTGAATAACACTGTTACCTTCTACCTGCTGACGAAGGGCCAAGCTCCCAGCTTCACCCCTCCCCTGGCAAGGTCTCATTTCTCTGACCTTCCACCTTTGGTTCCCCATTTAAGGAGACTAATTAATGTTTAAATGGCAGGAGCTCAGGCAGCAGGTTAAGGGAAAGGTTTGTTCAGAGCACTGATGAACTGGAGAGGGCATCCCTGGGGGCTTGGTGCCAGAAGTGCCCAGGCAATGCTGGAGGAGCAGGGATTCTTCCCTTGGGAGAAGAGGAAGGGGGTGGGTGTTGCTGTTTCTGTTTAAAAGGGGGTTGGAGGGGGGACACTGCTCAGTGATAGCCAGTGAAAAAGTGAGAATCACAGGCACAGTTTCAGTTGAATATAAGGAAAAATTTTCTTGTGTCTGAGGCACCTGTGAGGGAAACCAGAGAGGTTGGGGGAGACCTCCATCCATAGGATGTTCACCACCAGTCTGGACAAGGTCTTGGGCATCCCCTCAGTTGCCATAACCTCAGTTAGCAGGAGGGTGGATCAGAGACCCCCCCCCCCCACCAGAGAGTCTTTCCAGGCTATATTATCCCATGATTCTGTGGGATTTATTCTGCTCGCTGTGCAGGGACACACGGTAAGGGTCCCATAGCACTGCTTTCTACCTGGCAGGGCTCTAGGGTTCTGGCCAGGCCAGCAAAGGTGGGGCTGGATGAGGTGTCTTTGGGACAAGGTGAGTCTGGACACTCTGCTCTCATCCTGCTTATGGAAGGGGACCATGAGGCACCTGCTGGGGGTCTTCCCTCATCCCCAAGTCCAGGGCAGTTCTTGCATGTCAGTACCCTGTAACAGGGAGCATGTGGATCCAGCTGCTCGTGCACTCACCCCAAAGGATATGTAGGCACCCATCACGCTGCCTGCAATGGTGGAAAAGCCACCAGTCATCACAGCATGGATTTCTGACAGGGTCATGTCTGTGAGGTATGGGCGGATGAGCAGCGGGGCTTCGGTCTGTGGAAGAGAAAACCCTGCTGTCCTTGGGATGGGACCATAGAGAGCCACAGGTCTCATAGAGAGGGAGAAGACCCTTTCTCCAGGGCAGGCTCAGCTACAAGCACCGAGGAGCTGGATCTGCTGCCCAGGACCTTACCTGTCCCACAAAAATGTTCCCTGCCACACTGAGAGTCTCAGTGGCAGTGGTGCCCAGTGAGATTTGAAGAAGCCAGGAGATCTGGGGAAAGACAAGGCCACTGTGTTGACAGAGGCTCCAGGCACCCTGCCACCATACCCATGAACCCAGGCAGTGTTTGGCCCCAGCACGGAGGTGATGCTGGGAAGCACCCCCAGACCAGGTGGAAACATCAGCTCTAGGGTTCAGTTTTTTCGGCCTTCTCAGAAGGACATGTTAGAAAGACAGGAGTTGTGCCTATCCTTTTAAGCAGGATAAATCACCCCAAATTAGTACCATGACAATTTTCCTGGGACATCTTTCAGCTGACAGTAGTAGACAGAAAACCCAACAGGTTCTTCTTCTTTCCACTGCCATCCCAGATCAAGGAGTGAGGCCCTACCTTGAGAATAAGCCACTGCATGGCACCGAGGTAGTAGAGGATGGACATCACACAGCTGAGGAAAACAATGATGGGCAGGGCCTGCAGACAAGGCACAAGGTTAAAGGAGAGCTGAGCCACACATCCCAGCACCCATGGGCAGCAGGCTGGCTATGATGTGGTACTGCACAGCCAGCCCACACTGGCACTGGCACTGGCACTGGGGTGCCACAACACCTGGCCAGGATGGCAGGAGGGACAGGGACCAGTGCAAATCCTCCATGGCACTGAGGCAGTCCACAGCTGGGTACACAGCTGAGGGAGATCCATCTCTGAGATGGTTGAGCTCTACCACAGCAGATCTGGCTGCATTTAGCTTTGCTCTCCAGGACCCAGCAAAGAGGCAGACCAGAAGAAAACCTCCCCATGCCCTGTTCCTTGACTGACCTGGAAGGCAAAAACTTCTTCAATGAGTGTATTCCCAAAGACGAAGCTGGAGCCAGCTCTGGTGTAGCCCAGAAAGTACTGCAAGGGAAGAAGTTACACAGTAGGACAGAGATCTCCATCAGGTCCTTCCCTGATATCTCATTCTGCCTAGTGAGGAGCTGTGCTTCCAATCCCACAGCTTACTTCACTGCACACCAGAGAATGACCCTCTGAGACCTAAGATGGGGATACTGGTGGGCTGTCCCAAAGCCACAGGGCTCTGCTACAGCCTGGAAGGGAGAGCACACCGAGGGCTCTGAGCTGCTGCAGAAAACCAGGGAAGAGTTAGCTTCCCTCCAGTCCCGAACATGCAGTCCCTGCCGTGTCCCCTCCCCATGCCACACTCTGCTTTTCCTGCTAATCTCAGGGTACAAGTACAGGATGGGATGAGTAGATGCAGTACCTGGACCTGGTCTCCCAGCCACTGGAAAGCTTGGCTGCCGGGAGTCGTTCGGAGGACAAAGAGTCCGAGTAAGAACTCCAAACCAAGACCCCAGAAAACGGCTCTCCAGGACACCTGGGGAAAAAAGCAGAACAGGAGCTGAAATGTTTTCAAGGCCTACAGGCTTCGCCCTCTGGTTTCCAGCTGCTGCAACAGCAGCACATGACAAACACCACACGCTGCCCTGGGGTGAAGATCATGGGGAGACTGATAAAGTGTCACAGAAACTGACAAACATGGGTTGGTGACAGAGCCAGAAATGAGTTGGTGAGACTCTGGAACTGGCTGGAACATAACTTGCCAGGCTGACCTGGGATACAAGCACAAAGACCTTATGATGATTGGTAGCACAGAACTGCTAGACTGAACCTGTTTGTTCAATGACCCTTTGGAGGAGCAGGATGGAGGGACTGCCCAAAGCATTGCAGCAGTTTGGGCTGGAAGCCACCAGGACTTCAATCACTTCTGACCAAAGCTCCCAAGGCACCTGAAGCCCAGGTGTGGGTCTGGTGCTGGGTTTCTGAGTCTGACCCAGTGTGAGGGACATGGCAGAAAACAGGACAGAGGCAATGCAGGGGAGCCCTGGGTTGGGAAGCGGCAAGGAGAGCAATGGGAAGAAGAGCAGTGAGGTGGCGTTGGGGTCTATCCACCCAACCAGTTCAGCTCCCCAGGCTGCACCCAGCTGTGCCCAGCTCTGCTGGCCTTCTACTTCCTCCAGAGAAGGGGATGCCAGGGGGAATGAAGTGCTTGTTCTCCAGTGCTGGGTGGCTACCTCCTGCGCGGGGACAGATAGTCAAGTCACACCTGGAACACGTACCGCACCATGGTGCTTGGAGCAGGCAAACAGGAACAGCACCAAAAAGCAGAAGCCACCTAATGAGATGAGCTGCTCTGGGTTTTTGCCGGTGTCCAAAACCAGCCACACAATCAGGCCTGCCAGAAGGGCCACCCACAGGAGCCTGCAGAGGAAACCCCAGACTGTCAGCAAGATGATGTCCCCATAGGGAGAGAAGCTCATGAAGGGCAGGAGCCGATTGTGATGGAATTGCCACTGTAATGTCCATGTATCTGAAGAAACCTGGGGCTCAGGCACAGCGAGGGGTGCGAACAGCCATCGCACTACTGAGGCAGAGCAGCAAGACATTTCTGCAATGGCTTTTAAGTGGTCCCCAGGCTGGGCCATGCTCGCCATTTGTGAGGTGTAGCATGGCACATGCAGAGGCATGGGAGGGAACCCAGGTGCTGGGAAGAATCTGGCCCTTTCTTCTCCTGACTCACCATTTCAGCCACAGCCAGGACTTCTGGAAGCACTTCTGAATAGGGCGGAGGAGCAGCAGAACCTTTGCCCCACAGTGCTTCTGGAAGACCTTCCAGCAGATGAAGAAGACAACCACAGCAGTTATGACCACCAAGGCAAGGGCTCGCTGGAAGTTGAGGTAACAGGCCGCAATGAAGTAGCACAGGTAGGCTGGAGAAGGCACAATGGGAGTCAGAAATATGAGGGCTGTAAGATCACAGGTTCATAACTCACTGGGGCCAACCACGACATTCGTTTCCTCCCAGTGTCCTTCCATGGCCACCCTTGAGGATCCCATTTTGCATGAGGAGATCTTAAGAGCACCACCCCAGCAGGGAGCAGAAGGGGCACAATAAACCCTTTGGGCAGGTAGAGAAAGGGCAGGGGGACAGTGAGGTGAAGACAGAGCTGGGCAGCAGTGGTGCGGTGAGGAGGGCGCAGTGAGGCTGCTGGGAGTAGATACAACCTCCACACACTTGACAGTGGTCAATCAGTGGAGTCTGGAGGCACAGCTAGCCAGAGGGGTGGGGGTGTGGAGTCTCAGTGACAGCAAGTCCTCACCTACTCCAAGGAGCCCCAAGACAACTCTTCTCAACACCTTGGCATGAGCCTTGCAGAAATGCTTTGCCTTGGATGCCGGCTGCAGGGCCTTCCTGGGGAGAGTCACATGCCAGAGACATGAGAGATGCAGAAGATGGACATGGAAGATCAGCTCAAGCCAAGCCAAACTACCCCAACTGCAGCCAACCCACCAGAGCCAGGCCATGAGCATGGCTCCTGCTGGGCACTTCCAGCAGCAGGAGGTGGTACAGGTGGGCCATGGTGAGAAACCCCAGCACGCTCACCGTCACCTGCTATGGGGACAGAGACCTGCCAGTGGCACCCTAAAAGGCCACACGGAGCCATCAGACACTGTCCCCACCTCAATACCACCCTACTCTGCTCCCAAATCAGGTTTGTCTCTGGCAGAGCTCACACATCTGTGCAGATTATCCCACCTGCAGTAGGAGGAGAATCTCCCTTTCCCTTCTCTTCTCTCCTCTTGGCTCTCACTGTGTGGATCACCACATTCCTCATAGTGTCTGTTCTCTCCCTGGAAAACATCATTAACTGGAGCACCCTGTACTCCAATGGGAAGGGAAGGGAAGGGAAGGGAAGGGAAGGGAAGGGAAGGGAAGGGAAGGGAAGGGAAGGGAAGGGAAGGGAAGGGAAGGGAAGGGAAGGGAAGGGAAGGGAAGGGAAGGGAAGGGAAGGGAAGGGAAGGGAAGGGAAGGGAAGGGAAGGGAAGGGGAACTTACCTGGAAGCTGAAAGCTGGGTTATCTGTGCCTTTGTCAAGGCTGTCCAGGGTTATCTGGTTTCCTTCCATCTCCAGAAGCTCCTATGCTTCAGTGTATATGGGAAACAGCACTGGGAGGGTCTGATGCTGGCTGGGGAGAGCAAAATGGGATCACCTCTGGGAAGCTCAAATGTCCCACTCTGTTTTTCAGTTTTGGGTCTCTGAGAGGAGAATGCCCCTTGCAGTCAGTATTCAGAGCAGGTCCTGCCCCAGCACATTGAGGGACCATCCTATGGAGTCCTCAGGCCATGGGGATGGTGCGCTGAATTCCTTGTTCTCCTGTAACTCTAGAGAGGTCTTTACTCTGCCGTGCTTCCAAGGAATTATAAAGGAGGACTGTATGCAGCAGGGAGTGCTGGTGCTCCTCCTCCAAGTTGCTGACAGTGTCCACCAGCCTCTGTGAGCCCCTTTGCAAGAGGAATTTTTCAAAAAGTATCCTTCATCCTCGAAAGGTCTTGGTACAACCAAGTAAGATGAGGAGGAAGGTCCTTTCAAGCTGATAATTAATACAGTGAAGGAACAAGGAGTAGGAATGACTCATAGTTTGCATAGGGACTGGTCCTAAAGAGAATCATACTGGGAGAACTGGTCCAGCAAACCCAGAAGAACCAGTGTTATGCCAGGGCAGGAACCCTTGGAGCATGCCATTTGGACACCCTCCTGGTTCCCCTACCTGGAGAAGGATGAGGGAAGAGCAGAGAGTTGCAGGCAAGGCTGTGATCAACTGCAGAAGCACTTCTGTGTGAGGACAGAGGCAGTAAGATGTTGTCTTTGCTTTGAGGAGAATTGTAGAGGTCTGTGCAGAGAATGAGGAGATTACAGGGTCGGCACCAGTTTCCCGCAGTGTCCACTGAAGGGAAAGACAGCTCCAAATGCAATAGGTGAAGGTGGGGAGTTTTGGAGAACATCCCCCTCATCGTGGGACCTCAAGGTAGCTGAAGGTGGTGTGGCCAGGGCTCCACAGGCCGGCAGAGCCACCATGGGGAACCACTGGGGTGTCTTGGCCCCATGTGTCCCTGGGTTCATGGCTCCTCAGCCATGGACCCAGGGCCATGGTGGGAACCCAGGAGCTCACACCCCCCTCCAGGGCCTCCAACATTGCTGGTGCTCCTGGTGCTCAGGGATGTCTCTCCAGGACCCTGGCAGGGATCAGGAGGATCCCCCCTCTCCAAGTCCACCACCACTTCAAGGACACTCCCCAGCACCCGTCTGGTCTCAGCGGTCTCTCCAGGATCTCACAGAGTTCCAGGACCACCCCAGGTTCCTGGCTGTGCCCCCGTCTCAGGCTCAGTGCCTCCCAGGGCTGATGCCACCTCCTTGTCCCCCACCCTGCCAGCCCTAAAATCTCTTGTTTCCGTGCAGTCTCATTGGCTGCCGTCCCCTCGGGAGCGGGACCATATGGACAGGCAGATAATGAGGGAGGGAGCGGAGGGGTGCCCCCAGCGCCCCCTGCAGTGTCCCCGCGCACTCCTGTTCCTGGTGTCCCCCGCAGCCTCTGGAGCAGTGTGGCCACGGGACCCTCTGCCCCGTGTCCCTGCACCCCACGCTCTCACACCCCCGGTGGCCTCATCCCCCGCGTCCTCACATCCCCGGTGGCCTCGTGCCCTCCCTGTCCTCACGGCTCCCCAGCCCTGGCACCCGCCGTCCCCCGGCACTCACCCGCCAGCCGTGCCGGCCCCGCAGCTCCCGGTCCCGTGTCCCGGTTACCCATTAACAGCTCGGTCCAAAGAGCTGGGCTGGGCGCTGCGGCGCCGGGGCCGGCCTGGCTCCTCCCGGGGCTCACACCCGGCTGCCGGGAAGGGCGCGCAGGGCAGCCCGGCAGCGTGCCCGTGCAGGCCACCGTGCCATCCAGAAAAAGGTCGGACTTTCTCCCTTGGCAAAACGAGCCTTGAGGATAGATACTGAAAGTAGAAATCGAACTTTTACCCCACCCCGGGAAATGCTTCCCAAAGAAAACCAGAGTGGGGCACACGTGGCCTCCAAAGCGTCAGTGGCATGAAGTCATGTCCCCTGGTCCCCGAGAAGGGCGGGGTGGAAGGCAACCAACACATCCCCTTGCACCGTGTGTCCGAAACCACCTTTTCAGGTGGGATGATGGGAATCGTATGCCCAGTTTTGTGCACTCTGCTGGTACCTCCCGCTCTTTGTTTGCACAGGGAGCGGTGATGTGGCTCCGAGGGTGCCAAATCGGGGTTGGCAGGAATCACTTCAAACATTGGTGATTAATGATACCACGGGGCGCTCAGGGCACCACGTGCCACACGCTGCCCGTAAACAAACCGCTCTGTGCCAGTTCCGCGCCTTCTCCCTATGGATTCGGCCAATCCCGTCGCTAAAGCTGCCCAGGCTTGGGGAGGGGCGATGGCGCAGGGCGGTGTGTGGGTGACAAAGGGGGAAACCGTGAAAGCTGCGGGTGCGACGCTGGTCTAAGCTCCCTCGCCGCGCCTGGGCGAGGTCCCCCAGCCCCGCGTGTCACACTCGCGGCACACCCACAGCCAGCCCCGCGTCTGTCACACTCACAGCTCACCCACACCCACACCCACACCCACAGCCACAGCCAGCCCCGCGTCTGTCACACTCACAGCACACCCACACCCACAGCCAGAGCCAGCCCCGCGTCTGTGACACTCACAGCTCACCCACACCCACACCCACAGCCGGCCCCGCGTCTGTGACACTCACAGCTCACCCACACCCACACCCACAGCCACAGCCAGCCCCGCGTCTGTGCCACTCACAGCACACCCACACCCACACCCACAGCCACAGCCAGCCCCGCGTCTGTGCCACTCACAGCACACCCACACCCACACCCACAGCCAGAGCCAGCCCCGCGTCTGTCACACTCACAGCTCACCCACACCCACACCCACAGCCAGAGCCAGCCCCGCGTCTGTGCCACTCACAGCTCACCCACACCCACACCCACAGCCACAGCCAGCCCCGCGTCTGTCACACTCACAGCACACCCACAGCCACAGCCAGAGCCAGCCCCGCGTCTGTGACACTCACAGCTCACCCACACCCACACCCACACCCACAGCCAGAGCCAGCCCCGCGTCTGTCACACTCACAGCACACCCACAGCCACAGCCACAGCCAGAGCCAGCCCCGCGTCTGTGCCACTCACAGCTCACCCACACCCACACCCACAGCCACAGCCAGCCCCGCGTCTGTCACACTCACAGCACACCCACAGCCACAGCCACAGCCAGAGCCAGCCCCGCGTCTGTGCCACTCACAGCACACCCACACCCACACCCACAGCCACAGCCAGCCCCGCGTCTGTCACACTCACAGCACACCCACACCCACACCCACAGCCACAGCCAGCCCCGCGTCTGTGACACTCACAGCTCACCCACACCCACACCCACACCCACAGCCGGCCCCGCGTCTGTGCCACTCACAGCTCACCCACACCCACACCCACAGCCACAGCCACAGCCAGCCCCGCGTCTGTGCCACTCACAGCACACCCACACCCACACCCACACCCACACCCACAGCCAGCCCCGCGTCTGTCACACTCACAGCACACCCACACCCACACCCACAGCCACAGCCAGCCCCGCGTCTGTCACACTCACAGCACACCCACACCCACAGCCACAGCCAGCCCCGCGTCTGTGACACTCACAGCACACCCACACCCACACCCACAGCCAGAGCCAGCCCCGCGTCTGTCACACGCACAGCACACCCACAGCCAGAGCCGGCCCCGCGTCTGTCACACTCAGAGCACACCCACAGCCACAGCCAGAGCCACAGCCAGAGCCAGAACCAGAGCCAGCCCCGCCCCGCCGCACGTCAGCGCCCGCAGCACCAAGGGCCGCCGCGCCGCGCCGCCCGCACAGAGCCCCGGTAGCGCGCCGTGATCGTATAGTGGTTAGTACTCTGCGTTGTGGCCGCAGCAACCTCGGTTCGAATCCGAGTCACGGCATCGCCCGGCGGTACCACGGCACACGGGCTCCGCTTTTTCACATTTTGCCGGCGTTGGTTTATTTCAAAATTTAATTTCATCGTTCTCTCTTATTGTTTTGAACTTAATTTTATTATTTTTGATTTATTTTAATTTTTAAATTTTGTTTATTTATTTTCACTTCATTCTATTTCATTTTATGCGCTTAATGTAACTTAATTTTCAGTTTAGTTTTAATTTTTACTGTTTTATTCTTATACTTAATAATATTTTCTTTAATTTTCTTTATTCTATTATATTTTAAATTTTATTTATTTATTTACCTTTATGTCATCAATTGGTTTTTCGTTTAGTTTTTTTATTATATTTTATTTTAATATTTAATTTTATTTTAATAGTTAATTTTCTATTATTTTAAATTTAATTGTATATTTTATTATATTTACTTTCATTTTACTAAATCTAGTGGTATAATTTTATTATATATTTAATATATTTTTTTATTTTAACTTAATTTTTAAATTCTATTTTTATTTCATTTTTACTCTTACTTTGTATCTCATCCTCTCCTGTCCTGTTCTGTCCTGTCCTCTCCTCTCCCCTTAATTTTTTTATTTATTATTTCTACTTTTATGTTATTTTTTTAATTTTATGTTATTTTCTTGTTTCTGTCCCTCCGCTCCTTCTCTCCCCCCGGCGCCCGCGGACTCCCCGCGCCGGGAGAGCCCAGCTCGGCCCAGCCCCGCGGGCAACCGATAGAAAAAATGAAAGAAAAATGAAACATTGGCGCGACGTGACAAAAAATCCAGAGCGCGCCGTGGTTCAGGGCAAAAGTCAAAAAGAGGAGCCCGTGTGCCGTGGTACCGCCGGGCGATGCCGTGACTCGGATTCGAACCGAGGTTGCTGCGGCCACAACGCAGAGTACTAACCACTATACGATCACGGCGCGCTACCGGGGCTCTGTGCGGGCGGCGCGGCGCGGCGGCCCTTGGTGCTGCGGGCGCTGACGTGCGGCGGGGCGGGGCTGGCTCTGGTTCTGGCTCTGGCTGTGGCTGTGGCTGTGGGTGTGCTCTGAGTGCGACAGACGCGGGGCTGGCTCTGGGTGAACCGTGGCACACGCGGGGCTGGCTCTGGCAGTGGGTGTGCCGTGAGTGGCACACGCGAGGCTGGCTCTGGCAGTGGGTGTACCGTGAGTGGCACATGCGGGGCTGGCTCTGGCAGTGGGTGTACCGTGAGTGGCACACGCGGGGCTGGCTCTGGGCGCTCCGGCTCCGCTCCCCGCGGGCATTCCCAGGGCGCAGCGCCGGAGCTCCGTCCCGAGTTCCCCGCGCGCGGCCGGGGCGGTGGTGATGAGCCCGGGCCGTGGCCCCGGTGCTCTCATGGCCCTCACACACTCCCTGGCCCCAGCCCCGAGTCTCGCTCCGTGTCTGACCCAACTGCGGCGTTCACCTCCTCACCTTTTTCCTCTGCCCTCGGCCCAGCTCCCTGCTCTGTCCCTGATCCAGACCCTTCCTCTCATCCCAGCCCTCTGTATCCTCGGGCAACCCTGTTCCCTGAGCTGTAACCTCACCTCTCGCTCTCCTGCGTATTTCTCAGAGAGTAAAATTTCTCCCAACCACAGGATTAATGAACGACTGGGCACAGAGGGATTGGAGAAGAGAGGGACTAAGGATTTTATGCCCCTGAAAGAGCAACAGGTATCAGTCTGTGCCGGACTCCTTGTTTCTCCTGCTCAAGCACATATCAATACCTAATGGCTCTGCTCTCACCACTGCTGATGCTTTCCTGCTCTCAGTATTAAAGGTTCTTTCATTTTCACAGATATGCAAAGAATTCCAAACACCTGGGATCAAAAAGATTTCTTCACATAAAATATTTTAGAGTGATTGCAGCATGACTCATTCTTCCTGAAGAGCTGGAGCTGGTCATAGAAACATCAGCTCCTTCATATGGGATGAGCTCATCGCTTGTTATACATATGCACCTCCCACGGGAGGGGGGACAGGGAGTGGCAGGGGAGTCCTACAACCATGCTCACCATGTCCCTGCACCCCATCTGTCCTGGTGTATCTGCTGCAGCTGGAAAATCCTAAATCTAGAACAGTCTTCCTGTGTCTTGGGGCAAACTGGAGAAATACCCTGTGTGATTTGATTACCCTGTGAAGTAATTAGTCCTGCCACTCTGAGCTCATCTTGCTCATAACCAGCCCAAAAGATCTCAGAGTGGTGGAGGAAGACAGAATGGTTTTTTGTGTCCTCCCTTTGTCTATGCCCACCTTATCCTGTCCTCAGCAGTTTGCTGGTGTGCCCCACTGGTGCCTCAGCAATGATGGGATCCTTTGCAGTGGGAGATGCTCTCCCATGTCAAACTGGCTGACCGGGAGATGCTGAAGGTGTTATCTGAATGACCTGCGTGTCCACATGCTACTGTCCTGCCACAGTCCCACCTTTCCCCCTCTCTTGAGCACGTGCCGAGATCCCAGTCCACGTCTCTAATGGGGCTGCAGGGATACTGCTTTTGTTCATGAGTGTCCAACCCTCTCACCATCTGTGTCCTTATGCTGGAACAAAGTAGGTGCAACGATATGGAAGGAGATACATGGTTCTCCTCCCATGCCCAAGGAGTTTGACACCATCATCATCCCCTTGACTGCACCAAGGACACAAATCCAACCAACAGACTCCTGCAGGACAGGTGTAGCTGAGCTGTAGAGGTGGGATCACTGCAACCTCTGAATCCCAGCTCATGAGCCTGTGAAGGGAAAAAGTCCTTGTGCTGCCCTGTGCCTGGTCTCTTGTGCCTTCCTCCACAGTGGCACAATGCCATGAGCTGGGCCGTGTCCCTGGTGAAGGGATAAGCCCAGCTCCATGTTAATCTGGACAAGTGTGTTGGGCAGGAGAGTGTGGTGGGACCCATGGGACATAGTGGGGCATGCTCTGGCAGGACATGCTGTCCCTGGCTGGCAGGGACCTACAGTGGCACACAAGATGACCAGGAGATTCTTCCTTGGGGATTTGCATGGGCAGGCACAGTGGGACCCCTGAGGCTTGTGTCACCATGGCCTTTATCCCAACTCCTGGCCTGGCAGGATGAGAGCCCATGTTTGGGTGGGTGGGTGGATGCGGGGCACTGCTCACACAGGGCACACAGTGTGGCATGGAGGAGACAGCGGGGCTTGTGATTTGGCTTCTTGGCAGATGTTTCTAGAATGTGGAAGTTGACAGAATTACAATGACCTCAGCTGCTGGAACAGGCATGGTTGAGATGACACTGCAGCCATACAGGAGAGTCAGCCAAACATGGAAGTAAGCAGGGAGGTGGAAAGGACCCAGAGATAAGGTACCAGGTGTGGATGAGAAGGAGGAGGCAAGAAACTGCTGCCACCCATGGCTGGCAGTGGTGGCCTGTCCCAGCAACTTTCTGCTGTAGGCTGCCCTCCCCAGCAGAACTGGGATGAGAACACTCCTAAGGAAATCTTGCCTGGTTATCAGGGCCCCATCCACCCTTTGCCACGTGCTTTTTAGTCCAGATGGTTTGGACCTGCCAGGATGAAGGAAAAGAGATGAGTCTGTGGGAGCATTGAGAGCCCCATCTGTCTGCTGGGTAACCTGATCCCTTTAGGATGCTCAGCACCCGGGCAGGATGGCTGCCAGGCAGGCTCCTCTGCTCTTCCCATCCTGCTCTGTCCCTCGATGTCTTTTCTCTGAGCCCTCTGATGCCTGTGGGTTGCTTTCAGTGAGATTTTAAAGGTGCCTGGAATGTCAAAACACCAGTGCAGCCAGACAGAGAGTGCTGCTGCACCCAGACGTTGCCACTTTGTGGCACAAATATAAATCTTGCAGCTGGCAGAGGGACAAGCACAATTCATCACTGCACGGCTGTCTCGGCTGCTCTGCCCCTCGAGCAGCCTCTCCAGCTGTTCCCTCACTGGGGCAGCCCCTGGTCTCCTTTCCCAGTCTCAGGAAGGCAGATGGGAGGCAGAGGAATCCCCACCACATCCTCTTTTTCTCACAGATCGCTAAAGCTGCCACAGGAGCAGCGCTGCAGCTGGGAAGGCAGGATGGATGCCAGTGCTGTAAGGAGGTGTTCTATGTTTTACTGGAGATGGAAAAGCAGTGGTGCAGGCCAATGCTCTCCTCTCTGGCTATTCAGAGGCCACTAACCCAACTTGGAAATTGCCCTGCTGTGGAAATCCCACCTTTCTTCCTAAGGAAATCAGAGCAGCTCTACAATCATGCCCAGCATCCCATATTCCCATCCCCATAGGCACTGCTGGGGCAGAGCTGGATGCTGGAGCAAGAGCAAGGAAAGCTTCTAGGACTGGGACAATTTGAAGGTGAAGATTTGTGGGGGTTTTAGGAGTGAAGGACAAAACACCTGAACTGGGAGACAATTGCCATCAACCTGACCTCATACTGTCCCCACCATCCTCTTCTAGGGCCACAAAGACGGTCTGAGGGCTGGAGCCTCTCTGCTCTGGAGCCAGGCTGGGAGAAGTGGGGGCTTAACCTGGAGAAGAGAAGGTTCCAATGAGACCTTAGAGCCCCTTCCAGTGCCTAAAGGGGCTCCAGGAGAGCTGGAGAGGGACTGGGGACAAAGGCCTGGAGTAACAAGGGGGAATGGCTTCCCACAGCCAGAGGACAGGGTTAGATGGGATACTGGGAAGGAATTCTTGGCTGAGAGGGTGTTGAGATCCCTGCACAGGTTGCCCAGAGCAGCTGTGGCTGGCCCATCCCAGGAAGTGTTCCAGGCCAGGCTGGACAGGTCTTGGAGCAACCTGGTTTAGTGGCAGTTGTCCCTGCTTTGCCTGGCTCCAACACTCAGAAATCAAAGAAAATGATTGGAGCAGGGATTTATCAAAGCTGTCCTGTCCAAAACACAGGGAGCACAGCCCAGAGCAACCTCTTGAGCTCTTTCCTTGTGTATCCAGCATCCAGCTGAAGATGGAATGTGAGGAAAGTGTCCCAGGGGAGAACCAGCCATCCTGCAGCCCTAAATAAATGCTGCCACATGGCTGTGTGTGCCCTGCCTGACTCCAGCTGCCAGCCCCAGCTCTCACTCTGCCTTTGTCTGTGCATAGCAAGAGCCTACTGCTGCTGCAGGGATTTATGGCCTGCACACAGCCACCTCTTAACCCAGGTTTATGCTGCTGAATGGGCAGAAAACAGGCCACCATGAGCTGCCAGGCAGCCTGCCAGCCCTCACCTCTCCACTTCTTGCACTCTGCACTCGTCTCTGAATTCACCTTCATTTTCTGCCTCTCAGCCCTTTCAGAGAAATTGGGCTGGTGGCAATTGCAATTGATCCCCTCTCTGTGGGAGCAATGGCCACTGTTTTGCTCTTGTGCACTAAGCCCATCTTCCTGACAGCTGATGACAGCCCTATTAACAGATATAAGGGGATACCAGTGTGGGTGTTGCCCACAGGCAACATAAAGCTGTCTGGAGAAGAACCCAGCTGTGTGAGCATGGCTGTTGCAGCTGGATTAATCAAACCCACCATTAACCCCTTCCCAGGGCACTCAGGTCTCCTGCCAGCCCCACAGCACAGGCCCCCACCAGCACATTGCTCTGATTGAGCTGCAAATGCTCCAGCTCCTTAGTTTGCTCAGCCTCAGATCGATGAGGGCAGGCAGCTCCAATCAATTCCACTTTACCACTTGCTATTGAGTTCAGATCCGTGCTCTCACAGCTGGTCCCATTTCCTTCGTTCATTCAGAAGAGGGATTCAGGCATTTTATCCCAGCCGGATGCTGTTTTGCCCTTGCAGGATCAAACCCTTTGGTAGGAGAAAATAAAACCCAAAAATGAAGGGACTGAATTTGTGCTACAGTTGAAGCCCCAAGAGCATCCACCTGGCTGTCAGAGTGTGGAAGCGGGTGGCTGGATGAGGCCATGCAATTTGCATGATATAATAGAGCTGTTGCCACCAAGCCAGCATCTGTCATGAGGTTTTCCTGTCATGATCCTGGTTTTGTTACAGGAAAGCTCCTGTGTCTTGGTTCCCCTGTCCCCACGGGAGCTGAGTGGGGAGAATTCAGCTCTCTGGGACTTGAGCCCACACAAAATGATTTTGGAAAAAAAAATCAAAGAGTTTACATAACAGCTGCTTGGAAATTTCCCTCAAACCTTGCATTTGTCAGTGAAAGAAGTGTTTCTCACCCTCTGGGTATCAGTCCTGCAGTCATTTTTCTCTCCTCGTCACCCAGCTCTCTCACTGGCCTGTCTCCAGGATGCTGCACCTGAACCTGTGGAAATGAAGTTCCCCAGTGCTCTCCACACCTCGTCAAAGTGTTAATGAGATGATGGACCACATACAGAGCAGTTGTGACACTCGGGGTCCTGATGTGCAGAGGCTGTCAGTGCAGAGAGCAGAGGCAGGGACCAGGCTCGGCATGGCAGAGGTGATGACCGATGGATCTGGCTCCAAGCTGGCAGATGTCTTTCAGCAAGTTGTCATCTCTTCTTTTGGTCAATTAGCATTGCCTCAGTTATACTATCAACTGTATAACTTTTTTTTTTTTTTTTTACAGAAAGGCTGGAGAGCTGCAAAAAGTGCCCGCAGATATTTGCTCCATTTGGTAAAGACACATGCTTTGTGCATATCCTGCCCAGGCTTTGATGATCTCCTGGTGCTAATGTGTAGCAGCACTTCCCCTGGACACAACCCCTGCTTCTAAAAACTCACAAGTCTCCTTTGTGCTAGTCCTTGTATTTAATATGTATTTATGGATTTTTTTCTGTGGATTTGTGTGGTCTTGTTCCTAAACCACATAGCATCTGCAGCAGCCCCTGGCAGGGAGGGCTGCTGTGTGCTGAGTCTCCTCCTTCTGTTATCACTGTTATTTCACCTTCTCCCACCTCCCCCAGCTGTGCAGATCTCTGCTCTGTGATCCCAGCTGTCTCTTTCCTGTGCCAAAGAGCCCTGGCCCTTCAGGGACCCCTGTGCAGAGCCCTTGGATCCTCCTGTTGCCCTTCTGTGCACATTTTCCAGCTCTGCTGTATCCTTGGAATAGGGGGACCAGAAATGCATATAGACTGGGACTGGCTAGGGAATAGTGATATATCTGATTTCATCTCTCCTTTTTCCTGACCCTTCCTATCAGCTTGACAGAGAGTCTTTGAGGTTTTGACTTCTGCTGAGTGCTGAGGGGACAGTTTCACAGATTGTCAGAGCTCCCAGTCTCAGAACCCATCACTTTGGACAAGAGCCTGGGCTTGGTTTCCCTATGTGTGTCACTTCCCTAACACTGGCTTTTGTCTCATTTTATTGCCAACTTCCTAAGCCTCTCAAAGTCCTCCTCAAGGTTTAGCATGCATCCACAATTTCCAGAATAATTCAATATTATTGCAGATTTTGCCGTTGACCTCATCTTGTCAAAAGATCTGTGTGTGGAAATGCAGAGACTTCTGCTGGATCACCTCAGGGGCCTGCTGGCTTTTTCCAAGAAAGCACTAGCTATGGAAAAGAGAAATTCATTGCAAGAGAGCTGTATCGACTCTTCCCCAATATGTCATATTTATCCATCTGTTCCCTAACGATGCCAGTTTCCTCCTCCGTATGCCAATTTTTGTTCATTTGCAGAGAACAGATGTGTCATTTATCAGCCTGGGACTCCCTGGCTGCCTCCCAGGAAGCAATTCTGGTGTCACAGTTGCCACCTTCCAGTCCTCACGTCCCCTGCTGTACCCAGACCCTGGAGTTGGTTCGGCTGTCACCCAGCAGATGTGACATCCTCTTGGTCCCTGCTGTGCTGCACAATGGGGGTGTGTGTGGGTTGCTCCCAGGGAAGAAAGGAGCAGGCATACAGGCACTCCAAAGCTCCTGCAAATGGCTTTTGTTTGAAGATGTGGAAGAAGTACCTGGAGATTTTAGGAGCTGCAGGCTTCCCTGCAAGGCAGGGTCGACGCTGGCATCAGGGGAAAGAGTCGACCCAGCACCTGACTCAAGTGACACGTGGGCAAGTGTCAGATTCAGCCCCCGCATTACCTGGGGGTGAGTCACCCGGGAGTGTGCAGGGGCAGAGACCTTCTCCTCTGAGTCACCGGAAGCTGCTGCCTGGGGGACGCTGGGCTGTGTCCGCACCACCCAAGGTTAAACTGGAGGGAAAGGTTTGCCATGAAGACGTGGCATGCTCCCTCCTCAGCCCAGGGAAAGTGCTGTGTGCTGTTCTTGGCCCAGCTGTCAAACAGGGCTCTTGTCCCCAGCTGGGGGTGAGCACCAGGACCACTTCAGGCAGCTGAAGCAGTTCCTCAGGCCCCGGAGAATGGATGAGGGCTGAGGATGCACACAGCTCTCCACTGGTCTGGCAGGAGCCCGGAAGACATTACTTGGATTTTTCTTCCTGGTGCATGCTCTGACCTGTCTGGATTTACCCAGGCAAGCAGCTCCTTTGGTAAGAGGAAGGGCGATGCTGTGAGCACCAGCCCGGAGATCTCAGCAAAGACCTCCTGGACCATTCAGAGGTGGAGAAGAGGGTGGGAGCAGAGATTCCAGTGCAGAGGACCAGCCCTGCATCCTTGCACACAACTGCAGAAAGCCCTTCTGCCTCCCCTGTTCCCGTGGTCCCTGAGAGGGAACCACAAATCACTTCTGCACAGCCATGGGATAGCCATCTTCCTATCTGAGGACTGTGTACAAACGGCTTCATAGCCATCCTTCCCTCCTTCCTGGGGGCTCCATGGGCTGTGGGCAGTGCCAGCAGCAGGCAGCCCCCAGGGCTGCACATCCCACCTGGGGATGCTTCCTGCTGCGGCTGCGTGACAGAAGCTAAAATGTGGAGTCTGGCACGCAAGTGGTGCAGCCTGTGCTCCCTCATCCTCTCCCGTCTGCCAGTCCCACCCCACCTCCCCTGCCAGTCCCTACACCTGCCACACTCCGTGACAGCCATCTGTCACGGTGAGTCGCAGGCAAAGTGGCATCACAGCCACCGTTGTGGTGTCGGGGTCAGTCTCTACAGTGCAGGCATTAAACCTGGGTCCCGACAGGAATAAGGTATGGAGCGCGTAAACAGTTGGGATTGGAGCAGCACCAGCTGCAGCACGAGCTACAGACAGATTCTGGCTTTGGCAGTGGGAATGTAGAAATCTGCCACTGCTCCTCCAAACCTGAAGTGAACCACTGTGAACAGAATGATGTCACCAGCCTCTTGTCATGACTGCAGAAAAGAATACGAGCAGCCTGTGCCTGTGCCAAGCCATGCAGGTGATAAGATCATTTGGTCTCCTTCTGGAGGCCCCTTAAAGCTCCCCAAGCACAAAGAAATCTCCCAGGGGGGCTCTCACCTCAGCTGTGTTCTCTTCACCTGCTGCCTGTGTTGCTGCCTGGGTGGTTTGGCCAAGGGGAAGCCAATATCCAGGGGAAGCTCAAATCTGAGGGCTCAGGTAGGTCCAGGGACTTTGATTCCTCTCCGAGCTCTGCTGAAGCCTGAGGTGAGCTGATCCCTCAGAGGCACAGATCAGAGAACAGGGCTACTTTGGGCCAGTCTGGAAGAGAAACAGGCCCAACAAATGGTGAGGAGGTGCTGGGGTCCTACACGGGCATGGACCACAGACCTTTGTCAAATCCCAGCACAGCCCCGGCACAGTGGCCTCTCCATGGAGGGGGGATGTGCCAGGACCGGATGAGAAGGAAGAACCTTTGCAATACCTCTAATATAGTAGTATTTAAAAAAACCAAACAACACCACAAAGCTAGATCCCTCCTCGGTCCCCTCTCTGGAGACACTGAGCGTGTGTTTTCCAGGCCTGAGGATTTAACAAGAGCCATCTCCTACAGCTGTTGCTGAACATCCTCTTTGGTTACTAACAGAGGGTGGAAGTGCTTTCAATCTCAAGTGCCATTAGCTCTGCTTCCTTCCAAATGCTGGACAGGCAAATTTATTGAGAATCTCTGCCTTTTCTGCATGTTAATAAGTCTCTTCATCTCCATCTGAGAGCCCGGGATTGAGGTATGCTGCTAGACTGCTGGAAACACAGCCTGATGATCACTTTGTTCCTCACAGATGCTTTTTCTCCTGCTGCCTTTTGCATCTTGCAATCCCCATGCTTTGAAATTTCCAGTGCTGTTTTCTGGGTTTCATGGCTGTCTTCTCCCTTTGGAGGAAGCTCCCTTGGTGTCCAGTTGGACCTGGCAAATTTGGATGGGTTTCTCACGCAGGAGGGTGCTGAAGGAAGCAGGACGTCTGGGACTCAGTGGGCTCCCTGGGCACATGTTGGGCATGTACTGTGCCAGGCTAGCACAGGAAGCTCAGTTCCTTGGCAGCCCCATCCTCACTCTCTCTCCTGCACAGGAGGAAGGAGATCACCATGAGAAACTTCTCTCCCCAGCTAGACACCCTGACAGCAAGATCCCAGCATCTGTCCCCACACTCTGCAGGATTATGGCCCCTGGTGTGAGGACAGGCAGGGACACCCTGTGGCATCTGTCCCTGCTCACTGGATGCCTCTGCATGCTTCACAGCTTGCAGTGGGACCTCTGTGAGAGTCCTGCTCTTGGAGCATCTGGGCCTTTCTCTTCTTTCTTTATGGCCTTCAGGGGATTCAGTCTGTGAGCCTGGAAGCAGGTTTGGGTGATGGTGTGTATTTAGGAAGGGATGTGAAGGATCTGGGGGCATAGGTCTGGAGACAGGGCTGCTGAGGCATAGGTAGATGGTCTCAGTGATGGGTGAGCAGAGAAGGCTGCCGGCTGGTGATGGCTGTGTGTCCAGGGAGAGCAGTCAGAATGTGTGTTAGCATGTTTTTTGTTGCTTCCATGGCCTCGGGCTCTGGTGCCATGCCCCAACAGACTGCTCCCAGTGCCACATTCCCGCTGCGTCCCAGGGGATGTCCTCGAGCCCCCGTGCTGAGGATCAGCCCTGCACACCCACTCCAACGTCTCTGCACATCCAGCTTGAACTCAGCGTTCTTCCCAAGCACTTCCCGGCCTTGTCCCTGCTCACCCCTTCCCGCAGTGTTTCTTGTGGCCGTCCACAGCGCCAGCCTTGTGTTTCAGTGTCTCCTTGGAGCGAACAGCTCCGGGGGTCCCGCACGGGGCTGCTCCCACCCAACACCTCCCAGGCTGCGGGTTTGCACCGAGGAGTTGGACTGGATGACCCTCGTGGGCTCCTTCCAGCTCAGGGCGTTCTGTGATCCCACGAAGGACCCTTTACCGCCCTGCCTCGCCGGCTGTCTCCTCGGTGGCCTGTCCCCTGGTGCCATAGGACGCTCCGGGGTGGCTGGGGGCAGCGCCGGGGCCGGATCGGGCCCGAGGCCGCCGGGAACGAGCCGAGAGCCCGCAGCCGCCCGAGCGCGGGGGGCGGCCCGGAGCGCCGAGGAGGGCCGGGCGCGGCGGAAGGCGGCGGGGAGCGGGGCGGGCCCCGGGGGAGGCGGGCCGGGGAGGCCGGGCCGCGCTCAGGGCCGCGCCGGGCCGTGCCGGGGGGAGCGGGCGCGGGGCCGCGGCGCGGGCGGGGCGGGGGAGGCCCCGCACCCGGCGCTCCGGCAGGTGGCACTGGCCGCCTCCCCCGCGCCCCCCCCGAGCTCCGCCGCCGCGCTCAGTCCGCCGGCGCCGATGCTGCTGAGCGGAGCGGCCGGCTCGGAGCGCGGCGGCTGCAGCGGCGGGGCGGGGGCCGGCGGGGCCCCGCAGTGCGTGGGCACCATGGCCCGCTGGCTCCGCGAACACCTGGGCTTCCGCAGCGCCCGGCCCGCGCCGCCCGCGCCGCCCAAGCCCGACTACCGCGCTGGGCCGCCGCCTCAGCCGCCCCTGCCGCCCGGGGGCGCGGCCGAGCCGCTGGCCGCCGCCCAGCCCGACATCGTGGCGGCCTACCGGCTGCAGAAGGAGCGCGACTTCGAGGACCCCTACAGCGGCCCGCCGCCCGCCGCCGCCCCCGACGGGCCCCGCTACGTCTCGCCCAAGCACCGGCTCATCAAGGTGGAGGCGGTGGAAAAGGTGCCCGCCAGCCCCTCGCCGCCGCCGCCGGTGCCGGCCCCCCCCAGCTCGCCCCCGGCCGGTCCCGAACCGCCCGACGAGCCGCCGCAGGAGGTGAGTGACCGGACACGGGGCCCCGGTGCTCTCCCCGCGGTATCCCGCCACTTGCGATGTCCCGAGTGACCGCGCCGGAGCCTCGGCCCCTGCCGTGAGGAGCAGGACCAGGACCCTAGGGGCAGGTGAAGCCTGACCGCCTCGGTCACGGAGAGGGCCTCGGTGGTCCCGCCAGACTGTTGGCATCCGCAGTAAGGAGCGGGGTTAGGATCCTCGAGCACCGAGTGGGGGGCACGGCCAGGCTCCACGGGGCTCCCGTGTCGCGTCCCCGCTGTGCCTCGGCAGCACCGACATGCCGGGCACGCGTCAGCGGGAACGGGGGCGGCCCCGGCTTCTCCTCCGGCTCCCGCGGGAGGCAGGTACGATCCCCAGCGGGAAGCGCGCTCGCAGAGGAGCGCAGGACTGTCTGCGGTGGCCTCCGACGCTGGGGCCGGTGACCCTGGGCCTCCCACCGCTCCGTGCCTGGCGGATCTCCCTCTGCCCGCTTGCCCGGGCTGCCCGTGCCAGCGGCGGCGGCCGGACCCCCAGAGATGCCGTGCTGCTTTGTCAGGGAGCCTCAGCGCCTCTTTGTCTGCCGCCCCCCCACGCCGGCTTCTCCAGGGCTGAGAGCAGAGCCTGGAGCTGCCGGTGCTGGCAAGGAGGCGAGAAACATCCCCGGTGAGAGGTAGGAGCTGGGCAGAAGCTCCCCATGTGGAGACGGGCTCTGAGTGGCACAGGGACCTGGTGGAGGATAAGCCAAACCGGGGCTGCGGCCGTTGGTGCCGGGCCTCCCTCTTGGAGGAGAGGCTGATGCGGGGACTGCGCAAATAAAGGCAGGAGGGGGTAATTAGTGCCCGCTAGCGCTGCCGCCTGCAAGACGGGGCTTGTCAGGCGAACTCGACGGGATTGCCGATCTGGCTGGCGGAGGGAATCGCAGATACAGTCAGTGATGCCATCCGTGGTCCTGGCACTGCCGGGCGGCACAATGAAATGAGCACCGGGAAAAATCTGCTAGAGAATGTTTTAAGCAGATAGAAAAACTTGTTGCTGGTGGATCTTGGGAAGTTGCCTGTACTGACTAATTGCTTTTGAGAGATCTCTCGAGTGGCCCAGCAGAGCTCCCCTTTTGAGCTGGGTAAACTGGCTGCTGCAGGCAGCAGAGGGGGATGAGGAGGGTGGCAGTAGTAGTAGGGACCAGAGGTGCCACCGTGGTGCTGTGGTTTGCTGAGGCAGTCTGGATGGTTTTTCCTCTGGAACATGTGTTGCAGGAGCATGTGGACCCGGGCTGTGATGTGCAAAGGGCAAAGGATGAGCCAGACCTGTGGGAAGCAGGGACTGTTAACAGGTACAGCCAGGCTGTTTGGGGATCCAAAGGCAGGGGAGAATCTGAGAAGTTTGGAGACGAGTCAGAAGCTGGGATACATTTGGAGAAACTGCTCAAACAGCTCAAATGAAGACCCTTCATATTTCCAAGATAGGCAGTGATTAGATTACTGATTGTCTCCTGCATGCCACTGTAGGGAGACTTCTAATTGTTTAGGGCTCTGGTATGTGATGGACACAGAGCTCCAGAGCCTGGGTGAACCCAAACTGAAAGTGGAAATATTGGATAGTGATTGCAGCTGTCCATTAATACAGTTTTCCTAGAGGAGCCAGGGAGCATTCACCATGTAGAGCAATTGTGTTGGGCTGAAAAGCGCTTTGCAGCTCTCATCTACTGGGCTGAGCAGTGGGAGGGTTCCCCAACTGCTCTAACATCATGGTGGCTCTTCCTGAAGGTAGTACAGGAGGATGGAAGTGCCTGCTGGGGGTTTACTTCTGCTTGTGACGCTTGCTCTTGGCAGTGTCAAGCTGTCCTGGAACAGGGCAGGGATACTGGAGCTGGGCTGGAGCCTCTGCTGAGATGATGGTTGTGCAGGGGGCTCGGTGCTCACAGACTTAGGAGGAGGCTGTGGGCACTGTTCCCTACCTGCTGCAGGGACTGAGACTGCAGACCCCTTAGGTTGTAGTGATGCTGGAGATTAAAGGAAAAGTACAATTCTGTGTACAGATAAAGCTGCTGGAGCAGAGAGGGTTTTTGTTAATGATTGATGGAGAAAATCACTCTAGTAAAATATGCAGCCCTTCCAAATGGGGACAGTTAGGATGGAGACAAGTGAAAAGAGCAGTCACTGGTTCCTGATTGTGTGGTTTGGCTGAGACCATGTGGTTTGTTGTGGCTGGGGGCTGACTGTGTTCCCTGGGCACCCTGTGTCTGCTGTAGCTGTCATGCTTGTTCTGGAGAATGGAAAGAGCAAGAACATCTTGGTACAGAAATCCTTCCTGCCCGGGCTGCACGATGCTTTGCTGCTGTAGCACGAGCCGTCACATCTTTGTGCCTTCTGTGGGATCTGCAGCATCCTGTGGGGATGCATTAGAGCGAGCTCTGCAGTGGCTTGTGCTGCTTTCCAAAGTCTGCTGGAAATGGTGTGGACAGCACACATCCTCCTCAGTCTGCTTGGTCTGCCAGGCCTTTCCCCACAGCAGTGGACAATGGACTGGCCCTGTGCGGTTCACCTGAGCCAGGTGGACGCTCTGGAGCTGTCTTCCCTGTGTTTGGATTAGGCACAAGAAGCAACGCCACTGGGATGCAGTGGGGAGAGATGTGCTGAGGGACCGGCTACTGCCTGCACCCTGCATGCTTGAGGGTGGGCTTGGGGGTCTGCCTGAGGGCATCTCTGTCCTGTGCCCACCGGGAGCAGTCGCTGCTGTCCTTGCTCGAGTGCAGGGTCAGTGCCGCAGGGTGTGGGAACAGCCGGTCAGGAAGCTCTTGGGCGTGTGTCTTTCCTGCGAGAGCCTCCTTGAACTGAGTCATCTTACGCGCTGCCGATGCTATGCTGTGCTGTCGGTCCCGCGTGCCCTCCTCCTGTGCCACGGGTGCAGCCCTAGGCTCCCTGCCCAGCCCAGCTGTCCCCTGTGGGCTGTGCACCAGACCCTTCTTGGAAGGTCAGTGCTGTGTTTGCTTTTGGGTTTGGCTTCAGTGTCTGCCAAAAGCTGAGCTGCCAGATGTGTAAAACTGGAGGAATTTTGCACCTGATGGTGTTTGCTCAATTTACCAATCTTCTGAGGAGACCCCAAATGTGCTTTACCTCCAGGGTGGGAAACTCGTTTTTAAGGTGGAGGATCTCCCCAGGAATCCTCTGCAAACCTCTGTGTAAAGTGGAACATCTTGTTGTGGCAGAAGGTGGTGGCAGGTGGAATGTTTCTGGGTAAGATGGGACAAAGAACCCCAGTCTGCCCTGGGATTTTGGTGTCTGAACTGTGAATGCTCTTGAAGAGCTGTGATCTGTCACCTTCACTGGTGGGCAGCATAAAAGGTGTTTCAATGTGAGAACCCAGTGATGATTTGGTTCTTTGCATTAATTTTGTTTTGATTTTCTTTTTTTCCCTTATTGTTGGCATGTATAATAGAGCGTGACCAGCCTCGGTGCTGCAGCAGGGATCTGGGTGTGCATTGCTCTGGCAGATAAACACATGAAAAACACTCGTGCTCAAGCAGCATGTGTCCAGGTGCAAGTGGTGCTTGGCTGCTCCCTGAAGCAAAAGCTGCCCTGGGATGGTGGCTTTGCATATCAGGCTTTTGCTTGGCACCCAAATTATTTCAAATCTAGTAAAGCTTGTGCTATGTATAAGCAGGTGATGCCTCCACAGCCGTGTGGTGGGATCGGCAGGCAGTGATCAGCTCCCTCAGCAAAATGGAACGTGAGCAAAGCATGGAAATGGCTGGCCTTGGACCAAAGTGGGGGGCTTAGGGCACCCCTAGGAGCTGCCTTGCCAGGGGCTGTGGCCCCCTCCCACTCTTGGGAGCAGCCGTTTGCCCTGTGGCTGCTGCTGAGAGCCCTGCATGGCTCATAAAGTCCAGTACTCAGATTAAGAAATGTCAGAGATTCAGTTTCCTGGGCAACCGTAATACAGCCCCATGTGCAAGGGCATTAGGATGTGCCCAGTAATTGCATGATCCCTGCTGTTTGCCCCATTCCTGGCACTGGCTGGAGCCTCCAGCCCCTCAATCTTGGGACTTGAGGCACCATTCTCATGGCTCGTGGGCCCGCTTATGCATCCCAAGGTTATGATGCTCCTTCTCACCTTTTCTGGGAAGGGTGGGAGTGAAAAGCCTTCCCACCTTTTTCTGTGGCTCTCTGCTGTAATATCTAACCATTTAAAAAACAAATGGATTTATGTTCTCATCACCCTACATTTGAGAGACCTTGCTTCTATGAAGGGGCATCCTTGAGGCAGTGGAGAAGCAAACCAGTGTGGCAAATTCCTCCCAGACCCAAGGAGCTTGCCTCTAACCAGAGCCATTTGCTCTGGGTCGAAGCTGAACCCATCCTGGCACATCCTCTGCCAGCAAAATCCATCTAATCTCTTCTGAGTGCCTCTGCAAACTTCTGCAGGCAGAATACCCAGTTTTAGCGGTCTTGACAGAGATTTGTTAGGATTCTCCACCATCCTCTGCTTTCTAGACCTGGAAGCATCTGTGTGGGGGCCACTCTGTGAGCCTACTGGAGCTTGTGTGTTCTTCCCTGGGAAGCCAGACCTAAACACGAGGGAATACATTTGGAAATAAGGTTGGGTTTGATGATCTTGGAGTTCTTTTCCAGTCTTAATGTTTCTATGACAGTGACCACTGCATGCAGGTTAGCCTCCCAGCCCTGTCTGAAGCTGCTGTGTATGTATGGCACAGAGGGAGGGTCCAGGACTGGCACCAGCAGCAAGACAGGTCTGTGCCTGTCTAGGAAATGTGGTTCATGGTAGGTTTGAATGTGATCAGGTTGGGCTTGGGGCCTGAGGAACAGACAGCTAACCCCAGGAGGGTCAGCAAACTGCATTTCACAGCCCCTCAGCATGCTTGGAGCCATGAGAGCTCTGCTAAGAGTTAGCATTGGACATGGTGTAGCCCATTCACCCACCTTGGCTGTTGAGCTGGTGCATTTGTGTGTGTAGGGATGCTGCTGGCATGCCCATGCCTCCATTGTCTTGAGCACACGTGTGAAGATGCTGTTGCTGTCACAGGGCTCTGCAGGTGTTGAGATGCAGCAAGAGCCTCTGCAGCTTTTGAGGCATGGGAGAGGCCATGGCATGTCCTGGCTCTTTGGAGCAGCTTCACTGAGATCTCTCAGGCAGCCGTGGGAAGCAGGTCCTGGTTGACCAAGCAGCTGTAAAAGTCACCAGCGACTTGTGTTTCCCGTGGGGAATTTCGCCCTGGTGAAAAGAGCCCAGAGGACTGCAGACCGCTGGGCTCAGCACTGCTCCTTGAGTCCCCAGTGCCTGAGGGGGCCTGAGTGATGCCGTGCCACCCCTCGATGGAGCAGGTCAGAGCAGATTGCCTGTCTCCCCCTGCAAAGCTGGGGGCTGGCTGCTCCTGAGCCCTGTCCTGGCTCGCTGCCCCCTGCCTGGGGTGGAGCCAGTACTCTGACACCGGCTGTCCTGTGCTGCCTTGCCAAGGGGTGAGACCCTCAGCAGCTCCTATGTCTGAACCCTGTTCTACTCCGGTGGGGCACCTGGGATGTGCTCTTGGGATGATCAGCTACTTGCTCGTGCCCTGGCACGGGGGCACCGGGCTTGGAGAGCTGACCTGGTTCCCATGCATCGGCTGCCCATGGAGCTGAGACATTTAGGGAGGAGGTGGTGAGCCAGGCGTGGAGAGCTGTGTGCCTCATGTAAGCTCACAGGGGTGCCAAGTCTTGGGACTGCATGGAGGTGTTTACAGTTCCAGTTCCTGTTCCCTTTTCCTGCTGGGTTTTCTGTCACAGGCTATTGTTGGGCATTTTGCACAGGAAGGAGAGAAAAATCTTTTGTTTTAAGCTGATTATTGGAGCTGCAGAGGAATGTGTGAGCAGCCATTGTCTCCGTGGCTGGCCAGGAGCAGGGCAGCATAGTGGTGAAGATGGAGCCTGGCATCAGGTAGGATTAGGCAGCTGCCACACCATGCATGGGACATTTGGTCCTTGCTGTGGGACATCTGCACAGTCTGTTTTGTGGTAGCAAATCCCCCCAAGCTGGGGGTTTGTGTCCTGGTAGGTGACCAGACCCTGCTAAGGTGCTTGGGTACACTTGATTGCTGCTGGAAATATTGCCTGGCCCTGCTTTGGGAGCAGGCTTTGGGGCTGGATGTGGGATGTACAGCTCCAGGCTTCTTGGGGACTGCAGGGCCATGTGGGGGGTGCTCTGACTGGAAAGCTGCTGAGATGCTAGAGCAGGCATGTGGTTCCAGTGCTGGAGGGGATTGAGTTCTGGGACATGCCCCATATCCTACTGTAGGATCCTCTCCTTTTCACTAATAAGCACAAATCTCAGGAATTTAGTGCTGACTCTGTGACATGGGCACTTGAGAGGCTCCTGGTTCTGCTTCCTGGAGGAAGGTTCTATCTTGTCTTACTTAACTTAGGATGTGTCTGGGGATGCTGTGGAGGCCTGGAAAGGAGTGGAGAGGAAGCCATAGGCTATTCTTAGCCCTTTTGTTAGAAAAGCTCTTCAAATGAGTGCACAGACCCTGGAAAATAACCAGTGAGTTCCTAGTTGTGCCAGTGCCAGCTGACACCCCGGTTTTGGGATCTGTGCCCCTGGTCCACTTTGGGATTGGAAGTGGGGCTGTGTGCAGGAGAGCATCTGTGTGCCATGGAGGGGTACAGCACTGCTGGCAGCCCTGTGCTGTGGTGGGGACCGGGCCAGGGCATGTATGTGGGTGCTGGCAGTTGGGGCCTGATGGTGAGGGAGGGGCAGAGCTGCCTTCTGCTCTGCTTGGCTCCATCTCAGCTTTCAGGACAAAGGCTGGAGCATTTCCACAGCCGAGTGCCGGTACCTGGAAAGCTGTCAGCTGCCTGCAGGGCTCTGCAGGGCTGCCATGGTGTGGGTTTGGGTTCTCAGTGGTCACTCTGGCTGCTGCTGGAAGAGCTCATGGTGAGCTCTGCCTTCCACCTCCCAATAAAGGCAGAGAGTGCCTTAAACCTTTTCCTCTTCTTCCCCTCTTCCAGCTGGCTGTTCTGGAGGACTATGCGGATCCCTTTGATGCGGCACAGGTGGCAGGTAGCCAGGCAGGGCTGGAGAAGGTGATGGAGAATGATGGATATATGGAGCCATATGAAGCCCAGAAGATGATGGCTGGTAAGGTGGAAGGCGACATGCAAAGACCACTCTTTACACCTCTGGTCCCTGAGTTTGGTGTACTCTGTTCCTTGCAGCCTGTGACAGCATCAGCTCCCCCATATAAAGCAAACCTGGGTTGGGTGATGGTTCTGGTGGGGTACAGCCATTTTGCAGGCAAATTTTCCTGGCTTTATCCTTGTATGCTGGGTTTGCAAGAGCATGCAAAGACTGTCTGAGCACTACAGGCACATCTCTCCCTGTCCCCCAGGACTCCAGTTGCCAGGTTGAGTCAGGAGAGACCTGACATTCCATGCATCTGGCTTAAAACTAAGATGGATGTGGGAGCTATTTAATTCAGTTAGGACTGGGCCAGAACATGCTGTGTCTGCTGCAGCAGCAGGGCCCCCATTGGGCCTGTTTAGGGCTGGAAAGCTGGCGAGCTGGGAGCATGTGCTCCTGAAGGCAGTGCTCAGGGTCACCATGCTGGCTCTGGCTCTGCTTTGCAGCTCTGTGGTTTTCCTGGAGTAAGTGGTTTCTGGAAAGCTCATGTGGCTTTTTGAAGTAGTCCATTATATTTCTTGGAAAAACCAGCAAGCAATGAAGAGACTGCTTGTGCCTGTGAGAGAGACTTTGTTTTGCTTGAGGGAAGGGTGTTTCATTAAACCAACCACTCTGGGTGTCCAGGGGAGAAACCCAGCCTCACTGCTTGCAGGAAATCAGGCTCAGGGTACTCTATCCCCATGGACCCCATTTTGCCAGGCTGCCCAGGTGTGGGGGTGTGGGATTGTGGGGATCTTGGTGCTGCCAAGCAGCTCTCCTGCTCCTGGCAGCTGCTCGCTGTCTCCTCCTTTGCTGATGCTCCCTACCCCATTTTACCACGGGTGACATTGATCCTTGTCATCTAGCACCATTTGGGGGACCATGGCTGTGTTAGGCAGAAGACTCATGGTCTTTTCCCTCTTCTCTGGATAGAGATCCGTCAGAAGGGCTTGCGGGAGGCTCCTGCCCGGCCGCTGCACCTCTACGACACTCCCTATGAGCCTGTGCTGGACATGGACAGTGACTGCTCAGCTTGCCCCAGGCCCAGGGAGTCCCGGCTGCCCGAGGATGATGAGCGGCCACCAGAAGAATATGACCAGCCCTGGGAATGGAAGAAGGAGCGGATCTCCAAAGCCTTTGCAGGTGAGTGATGGGAGCAGCCATAAAGCAAACAACGCTCTTTGTGAAGCTCCATCTTTGAGGTTCCTTCATCTTCTGGGGCTCAATAATGTTGGTCTCTGCATTTTCGTAGCTCAGGGAGTGCTTGTGCTCTTACAAAAGCTGTTTCTCTGAGCAGGGAGCCAGGCCGGACAGAGTGATGGATAGAGCTGCCTTGGTAACCTGTCCAACACCTGTCTCCCATTGGCTCTTCCATGCTCTGACTGATCACAGCCTCTGGTGCAAATTAACACCCTCAACCTTGCGTTGCGGGAGTAGGTTGAACCCTGGGATCAAGCAGATCCCTCCTTCCTCAGGGCAGGAGGATACCCAAGGAGCCTTCGTCCAGCCCCTCTGACCTATTTATCCGTGCTGGGGGATCGATTGTGTTTGTGTTTGGTAATGAGGAAATCCATGCTGTGCATTAGCGCTGGCTCCTTGCCGGTGCTGGCTAATTGCTACGCTCTTATCTAGGATGCATTTTAATTGCAGCATTGTGTGTCTGTGCTGCAGCTGGTGCTGAGGGTGCTCAGGCTGGTGGCACTGTGTGGAGATGATGGCAGAGAGAGATGTGGAAATTTGGGGTTGGGGGGTGGTTTACCTTTTGGGTTTGGGCACTGTGAGCTGGAGATATGTGTGCTGGGCTCAGTGTCACAGTGCTTACTTGTGCTTGGGGCTACCAGGTCCCACAGCACCCCGTGCCGAGGATTCGGCGTGTCGGGCTCCACCACGGAACGCCGTGCTCTGCTGGGCTGGGTTTGTGCTGAGGTGTCCGTGCTCTGGATGAGCCGCCTTGCTTGATATCCCCGGGTGGAGGTGGTGTGTTCACAGGTCTGGCTCACGTGTAGATGCATGTGGGTGCTGCCCAGGGTGCTTCAGGCCTGCTCCGAGTCCCAAGGCAGTCAGATTGCTGTTCCCTGGGCCACACTGGGACCTGCTGCCTGTTTTTTCTGAAGCCAGAGCACATCCTGCTGTATCTCGTGGGGTGTTTTTTCTCTCCAAAAGTGATGCCAAAATGTCTCAGCTGGCCCATTCCCCCCTTCGGGGGGTCCATGGGACCCCTGCTGATGGGCAGCTGCTACTGGCACAAGGCTGCGACCCACTGGTGCCTGGCAGGGAAATGTGGACCCTGTGGGTCGCTGGGAGGTACCTAGGGCAAGACAGAGGCACAGGCAGGACAGATGGCAATGGGATGCTTGGCCAAGACCCCTAGACAGACAAGTATGTGAAACAAGGTGATTGCAGGCTCCCCCAAACCCCAGAGAGGGTTGGCTGGAAAAACTGATGGGAGGAGCAGGGTTTCTCCATTGGGAATGTGCCCCACCTCAGGCCTGTCCCTGCTTGGTACTGTGGAGGGGATGAGATGGCCAAGCTGATGTAGGGCTCCTGGGAATTTAATCCTCATGTCTTTCCCCCCCCAACTACTCTCCTTCTCTGTGGGCCTCTGGTGTTGCTGATGGTTTTTTCTAAATCCTTTCTTTCTCTCTCTTTCTTTCTCTTTCCCACACCCTCCCCACCCCGTCCATCCAGTTGAAATCAAGGTCATTAAAGACCTGCCATGGCCCCCGCCGGTGGGACAGCTGGACAGCAGTGAAAGCCCCCCGGATGGGGAGGCTGGTGCCCCCATCCCTCCGCAGCACAGCCAGCACAGCTACGAAGACGCCAATGGTGGGTCTTGCATGACAGCGGCGTGTCCGGGCGGGCTGCAGCCGATGCTTGCTGTGACTCTGGACCGCTGTGATGCCTTGGGGCTTGCCCTGGCCAGTGCCAGACATGACCCTCCTCCTCTGGCCTCCCCCAGCTCCTCCTGGCCCCTTCAGTTGTCATGTGCTGGACACCAGGTGTTTGTCCTGCTGTACCTTCTGCTGCAAAGAGGCACTAGCTCTTTGGTGCCTCTTTGCTCTCAGCAGCAGAGCTGCTCTGGGGGATTATTCCATGGCACGGCAGAGTCGTTACTGTCACTTTTGTTCTCTCCTCTTTGCCTCTAAATTCCCAACATTTGATGGCTGCTTTTAAGGTCTTCTGAACAACTGCACTGAGTGTTTAGCTGGTGTTTTCTTTCATTGACTGACTTTTAATGCCCACTTCCCTTACAGGTGTGTTAGCAGCTAATTCAGATCACAGGGCTGAAACTGTGGCTGTTTTTTCCCCCTCTTCATTATTTAGCACTGCTCCGTTTCCTCTGCTGTTTTATTACCTTGCTGCTTAGTGTCAGGAGGTCCCTGTGGATTCTCCACTCTTGCTTTTGTTATCCTGAGCAGCCAAATCTCCCAGGTACACTTTGTCATCTCAGGTTTGCCTTGCTGTGAAACCTTTTCTGTGTGCGCTGAGCACAGAGCCCCTGGGTAAATCCCCTTTGGATGCTGCTGGCAGTCTCACTTATGAAAGCCAAATATTGCTGCTTCTCTTTTAACCCTTTATTAATATTTCAAGGACCTTGCTCTTATGCTGTGGCAAATTAGGATTTTGCCAAGAGCATTAGGCGGGGGGAGTTTGTGGAAAGCCATGACTGGATTGTTACCAGTGGGGAGCTGGGATGCTTTGCCTTTTCCTGTGTGGTGCCGTGCTGTGCCTGCCTGTGTGTCACTAACGCTGTCTGGGTGGGCACTTACTGCAGTGCCAGCTGCAGATGTCTGATTTCCTTATCTGCGGCTACCCAGATCCCTGCAGAGCTTCATAAGATAAAAACCAGTGTGGTCTTTGCTGCCTCCTGGGTGGGCTTGAGCACAGGCTGCAGGTGATGCCTTATTTTGTTGCTGATGGTGGGGGCACTCAAGAGCAAAGTGGCTGCTCTGCCAGGGCTTTGTTGGGTATTTCCCAAATCCATAGGGATGCTGCAGGCTGAGATCAGTCCTCAAGAAGAAAGGTTTTGGCAGGTGGGAACTTTTTGATCCTCTTCCTGCAATGAATGCAGGTGTCAAGAAAAATTAATCTCTTTGTTATGCAGCCTCTTCTTTTCCCCCATCATTTATTATCCCCACAGTTGCTCTGACATGCATCCTGCTCCTGATGAACACATCACTTTGTCATTTTTCCTGGTTTTAGCAACATGGAGTCTGTTTTTTTTTTTTTTCCTCTGACTTGCCTTGCTTTGTTGTATTAAGTTTATCTTGCCAGAATTTTGTCTCATTTTCTATTTCCCATGTCTGGGGGTGACTTGAATGTCTTGAAGGATGTCTTCTTCCTCCTAAGGGCTTGTTTTTAATATCCTGTTTAATCATGCACCTGCCTCTGTCTCCCTCTGACAGGTGCAATGCATTTCTTTTGAGTCTGTAATGCCATGACTTTGTGCCGCCAGCAAACACTTGGGCTGTTTGATTGTCTGGCTTTTTAACGATTGCCCCAATTTTTTAAGGTGATGAGTTGAAATCGAGGCCTGTGTGTGATGTACAAGGGTGAGCATGGTTGGTGAAAAGCCAGAGTGCTGCAGAAGCAGGGCTTGTCAAGCCATAATGCCAGGCACCTCCTCCTTGAGCTGTGCTCAGGGTGGTTTATGCCACGCTAAGCTGCAGAAGATTTTGGCTGGGTTTGCTTTTGGCTGCCATCCCCTTCTTGCAGTGCTGGGGAGGCTGGAGTCCTGCTCACCTGCATAGGGCCTGGACAAGGTGTCACTCAAACAGCTGCCTTATTGCCTTGCTGGAGAGGAAAACATCCCTCTGGCTATTTTTTGCCTCCAGCAGCCAGGAAGCATGGAAAGTTGTCCTGTCTGGGGCATTCGAGAAGTCCTAGGGCATTTCTGGGCTTGGCCACCTCCAGGGTGACTGTGCTGCCACAGTGGCAGCCCCTGGCAGCCCCACACTGTAGCAGCTCTGCCCAATCAATAAGTAATTTGTGCAAGGGGGTTGGTGGTACAGGGAGCAATAATGAACTCTTGGGAGGAAGGAGAACCGATATTGTTAATGCTGAAATCATCCTGCGTGGAAATTACAGGCAGTGGGAGGCCAGGTCCCTGGGGCGCGGATCGGTCAATCTCCCGCACTCATGGCTGTGGCTGGGCTGGGACAGGCAGGTGGCAGTGTCAGGGAGGTACCTGCAGTCAAAATATCCCCTTCCCACCTCGGGGAGTTGTTTTTGCACCCCCTGTTTATTTGTGCCAGCAGAATGTGTCCATTGGTTCCAAATTGACAGCTTCCTTTAGCTCCATCTGTCCCCTCTTCCTCTGAGACTGGGGAACCTCTTCTTGCTGCATCTCACTTAATGCTGTACCACAACCACTGAATCTATTTTTGCATTAGCAAAACCTCCTGAGCTTTTGAAACCTCTCTGGAAATGTCTTCCATGGGCTCAGCTACTGGCTCCAGCCTGGGCACTGCAGTGAGCAGCAGCCCAAGAGCCACCCTGCTCTTGCTTAGACCAGGGGGATGGGGCAGTGTGAGGTGACCCAGTGTGATGTAAGTGGCTCTGGCTCTTCCTGCCGGAGGAAGTTAGGATCCCAGCATGTGATGTGTGTCTGTCTTGCAGGTCCATCAGAGGGGCTGGGGTACGGCCGCACCTCGCCCTGCAGGGAGGAGAAGGCCAGGGCTGTCCTCAGGCATGGCTCCAGCAACCTCAAGAGCACAAAGACACTGACGGCTGAGCCTGGCCCCCTTGTCGGGGAGAGGATTGACCCTGCCCTGCCCCTGGAGAGCCAGTGGTGAGTCCTGCCTGCCTGGTGTGGCTGCCCAACCCTTCCAGCTGCACTAGGGAGCCCTGTGGCCACACCATGAGGAGCCCTGGGGCAGACTTGCATCTTCCTTTCTCCCTTGGCTTCACATTTCAGCCCGTTTGTCCCTGCCCCTTGTCTCCCAACCCCAGTGGCGCCACCCCCTTCCCTCTCCCTGAGTGTGGCTGCAGTCCCTGGGGAGGTGCTGGCATTGCTGCTGTCCCAGGGCAGAGCCCTTGCTGGGGTGTGTGCTCTGTGCCCAGCACAGCTGATCCCTCTCCCTGCAGCTGGTACCACGGGGCCATCAGCCGGACAGACGCGGAGACGCTGCTGAGGCTGTGCAAGGAGGCCAGTTACCTGGTGCGCAACAGCGAGACCAGCAAGAACGACTTCTCCCTCTCCTTGAAGTGAGTGAGCCTGGCAGGGCTGGGGGGTTGTGGACCCACAGCAGAGGTGGGTGCCCCAAGTGAACTGTGCCCATGCTAATTGGCTAACTATGAGATGACCATGAGTGGGCAGAAATGGCTGCAGTATGAAGTCCACACTTTTCTGTGGTGTGGCACAGGTTTCTGGTTTGGTGTCTGGCAAAAACATCTCTCAGGAAGATCTGGAGGCCCACTGCTCTTCCTTGAAGTGCTAATAATCCCTCAGATAGATCAAATGATGTGCCTCACTTCTCAGTCAAATGTGTCTGGTTACAGCTTCCAGCTCTGTTTTCTTGCTCCCCCTTTTTTATTGTAGCTTGGTTTTATGGGAAAAGAAAGTCTGTACAAACACACTGTTGATGGAAACGTGGGTACCCATCCTTCCCTCCCCAGCCCATAGATCCATTGCTCAGCTGTAGAGGGCTTTACCTTGCTCTGGTTTGCCAGTAGGGAAACCTCATCCCCACAGCACAGCTTGGTTTCTGCTTACAGTTTTTGGGGAATCTTTATATTCTCCCCAAGTTTTCCCAATTCCTTGGATGCCAAAATTGCATGAAGCATCTCTGCATGTGTCCTGATGGGGGGAACTGCCCACAGCTCCTCATCCAGCTCTTTGCTGGCTCTTGGGGCAGCACGAATCCACAAAATCAAAGCTGTTACTGTCTGAAGATGATGATGGATGAGCAAATACCTTCTTGCTTTTCGGCTGGACAGCTATATTAGTTCTGTTCCTGCCAGATGGGAAATAAGTATTCATTGAGCGCTTCAGCTGTCTCTGCCCAACAACAGACCCTGTAACCCTATGCTTTTCTCAGTATACTTTGAGTTTCCCCAGTGGTCTCTCTACCTGCATTGCTCCCAAGGGGTTTCAGCCTCTCTGTTTATTTCCCAGTGGCACAATTGTGAATTAGATTGCTCTGTCTCTCTCCACATTTTTTTTACTCTTTTTGTTGCCTTCAGCACCAAACCAGGGCAGGAGCTCCACTGAAAATACACTTTCTTCCTTCTGCATATTTAGAGCTTTCAGATCAGCCAGTAAACCATTCTGGAATAGCTCACTCCTTTCCCTTTTTTTTTTTTTTTTGTCAGAATTTTTACTGATGTTTTAATTTTCTGGGTTTTTTCCTTGCCCTGGCTTGTGAGCCATCTGGGAGCTTCTTCTGGTTGGTGAGCTGCATTTGAAGCTGCAAGAGGTCTCTCCATTGCCTTGTGAGTGGCATTAGCCAGCATCTGTGGCATTAGCCAGCATCTGGGAAGCCTGGAAGGTGGCATTCCATCCCCAAAGGTGGCTTTCCATCACCTGTCCACAAGCCAGTCACCTGTTTCTTAGTGGTTTTCCCTTACTTCTTGCCATCATCCTTAGTCTTATGGCAAAATCCTCCTCTCAGATGGCATGTGTGGCTAGGCCAGGGTGTGCAGCAGTATCCCACCTTCTCCAGCCCATCAAGGAGTTACTTGGGGATTGCCTGTCCTTGCAGAGTTTGCGGAGAACCCACAGCCCTGGGAGTGGGATTTTTACTCCACTGCCTTTCTCTGTAGAGCCTGTTCAGGGAAAATCCCCTGGGATGCTTTTTATATAGCTGTAAGCTGGCTGTCTGCAGCTCTATTATTTTTTTTTAAACTCTTTTTTTTTTTCCTTGAGGAAGGAGGCACAGCCAAGGAGATGGTCTGAAAAGCATTCCAATGCTGACCTAAAGTACTTTGGTGTTGCTTTAAAGGAAAATACGCACAAGAGAGATCAGCCAGGAGCAGGTCAGGTAGCTGGAAGGATTTAACCATGCTGTGACAGTCCTAGCTGGTCCAGGCTAGGCAGCCCCACGCTGCCTGTCATGGATAGGGTCATGTCATTCCTTCAGGTGCTTGGAGAGTGAGTCCCTCCTGGCTTGTGCCTCCACGAGAGTAGCTGAGGCCACACTGCAAAGCTTTGTGTCCTTCCTTGTGCCTGAAGAGGTGCTCAGCAGGAACAGCATCCACCTGCCCTTGTCCTGGCTGCTGGTGCTTGCAGCCTGTTCCCTCAGTCATCTCGCTAGGGGTGTGATCTCATCACATCCCTGAGCTTGTGACAAAGACCTGTGGAGCAATTTGGGCTAAACACAACCAGTATCAGCTCTCCGTGGTTCTGTGTGGCAGCGCTCCGGTTCCCTCCCAGCTGGGACACAAGACACGGCCAAGCTATTGCTTTTCCTCAGCCCATGTTGGGGGGCTGTGGCTGTCTCTCAGGACAGCTGGCTCCTTGCTCCTGTCTCTAAATGGATTGCAAACCCATTCTGCTAATGCAGCTGGGCTGTCCATTATGGCCCGTCTCCAGCCGGGGGGATGGGGCCAGGCTGTGCAGCACTAGAAGCAGCTCAGCATCACTGATGAGGTCCTGTCTGCTTTTAAGTCATCAATATTTTGCCATAATGTGCAATCCAGACGCTGCAGACAGGCTGCAGCTCTCCTCGGAGACGCAAATTAATAGCAACAGGGCCATTAGTCCGTCACTTGGAATCAGCGTTTGTGGCAGGATCTGCCTGCACAGCTTGGCGTGGCTTGGTGCCCGTGCTGTGCCGGGAAATGGTCTTGCTGTGCTGAGCGGGTTTTATGGAGCCTGCAGCGGTGGCATGGGGAGATGGAGAAGGAGAAAATCCTTTGGCTGTGGGCCAAAGGAGAAAAACCTGGTTTGCCACGGTGAGGCTGGAGATCTGGTAGCTGAGGGGCTCCTGTGAGAACCTGAGTAGTTGCAAAAGGGACTGTCACATGCAAGGAGCAAAAGCCACTACCCCTCCGTGACCCTACAGCAAGTGCCCCGCTGCTCTTGCCCAGGTGATGCCTTCCCTACCACACACACCCTGGATGGGCCCTACACACCCTACTGCATGGCCGTGCTCCCCAAGGGGACACAGTGCATCATCATTGGCCATGTCCCTCCTTTGATCTGTGGGTTTTGCTGGAGTCGGCCAGGAGCAGGATGGTGCGGGCAGAGCCATGGCTGCAGACAGGAGCCAACAGTGGCCCCCTCAGCTGCAGGGGCAGGCTGCATGTGTTGGGGGGTCAGGAGATGAGGGGAGGTAGGGGCCAAGTGTACCCCCTAACCCTGCCTTGATCTGTCCTTGCAGGAGCAGCCAGGGCTTCATGCACATGAAACTGTCGCGGACACAGGAGAACAAGTACGTGCTGGGTCAGCACAGCCCGCCCTTCGACAGCGTGCCGGAGATCATCCATCACTACGCCAGCCGCAAGCTGCCCATCAAGGGGGCTGAGCACATGTCCTTGCTTTACCCAGTGGCTATCCGTACCCTATAGTAATCACCCCCACGAGCCAGGCTCAAGGCTGGCTGCACCCAAAACTGGCCCATCCACAGGGCTAAGCGCCGCTGTGCCAAGGATGGGCTCCAGACCGTCAGCCCATGAGCAGCTCGCTGGGCACAGCCGGTGCTGTCGGGGATTGCTGCAGCTGGGCCCCTCGTCCTGCTCTCCCAGGGGCTCCCCTGCACTGGTTTTGTGCTGGCATGGCACTGGAAGGACCCCCTGTGCAAGGAGCTGAGTGGGGCTCACCGGCTGTCCACACCTCCACACCTGCCTCCTTGGCAGAGCTTGGGATGCCAGGACTGGAGCTGGGACCTTGGAGAGTCCAGGGAGGCGGGCAGTGTGTGCAAGTACGGGGATAAATCATCTGGTAGCAGGCTTGAGGTACCTCCATGAGGGTGCCTAGCTCTGCCCATGAGAGACAAAACGGCTGTGCCCACAGGTAAGGAGGCTGGCAGGGGTGAGCAGGACCTGCCTGGGGCCAGCAAGGCATGCAGAGTGCAAGGCAGGCTGCCCTTACTGCACCGGTGCTCAATACTCACTGCCATCCTTTGCCAAACGTAAACAGTGACCGGCCTTGGCCATGTGTGCAGCACCACTGCCTAATAAAGCGGTGCATGGTTGTCTCCTGCTTCATGGGACTGTGTGCCCACATCCCGCCGCGAGTGGGGGATCAGTGTAGCAAAACAGCAGAAAGGGAAATTTTGTTATACAAAAGCTTTAAGGGAATTGATTTTCCCTGCGCCATTGGATACACTGAGATTGGCGTGCCTGTCCAGCCAGTGCACTCCTCTGATACACAAGGACAAAGGATGCTGGTGGTCATGTCCTTGCCATGTCTTTGAGACCCTTTGTGGGCAGTGATGAGCTGATTTTGGACTTGCCTGTTACTCCCTGTAGAAGAGGACGCTCTTTGGGATCTTTTGCCTTCTTGTTTTCCTTCACCTCTCATAAATCTTAGGCAAAGTCCCTGAATTTCAGAGCTCCTGATCTCCTCTGAGAAATTACTGGCTCCACTCCTGTTGTTTGTCTTCCTGACACCTTGTCTTTGGGCCAGTTTGCTCCTCTTTTTTTTTGGCTGAACCTTTCTCTGGTGCTCTGTACTGTTTCATACATAGCTTGCCTTTAACCTTGTTCCTGGTGTTGCTCCTATACCCATGCACATACATTTCCTCTATCCATGCTTCAGCCTAAGCTCCATCCTGCTGTTACTCCCCAGCAGCACATTCCCTTTCCCCTCTGCTCTCTGGATGGGGATGACAGCAGCAAATTTGCTGCTGGACCAGCAAAACCTTTTCTGTTAGTGGAGCAAAGCCCTTGGGCATTGGTGGGATGAGTTAGCAGTGGCCTGGTGAAGGCTTTGTGAAAAAGCATCATCCTCCCTTCTGCCTGCTGCCAGGAAGAAGCTGTCCCTGCTGGTTGCTGGGGGACACTGAGGTGATTGATGGGACTGTGGGGATTTTGTGTGGGTGAGTGCCACAGCCACTGCAGGAACCCAGCTCTGCCATCCAGGGCTTTGGGGTTTTTCAGACTTGATCTTAGCTGAGAGATGGCTGTCCTGGCTGCCCTGCACAGTTTTGAGCTGCTGTGAGGGCCATGGGTCATGGCCAGCGTGGTCTGTGAGTGCACCCTGTGTTTGGGAGCTGCAGAAATGTGGTGGGTTGGTCCAGGATGCCTCAGCCTCTGCCGCTCCTTAAAAGGCAGCAGATTGAGCTGGCCGGTGTCTCCTTACAGCCCGCTTGGCTGCTGGCAGCTCTGGCTGCCTCTCTCCATCCCAGGGAGGCATTTTGTCCAGTGGGGATGGAGGTGACTCCAGTGGGAGGGCTTTTCTCCCAGAGCCTGCGGGAAGGGCTGGAGATGCAGAAATCTGCAGCGATGCTGCTGGGTGCCCTTTCTGCACTTAGAAGGTTTTAAGCGCCACTGAGCAGCCCCACTGTGCCCTGATGGCTCCAGTGAAGAGCTCATCATGGGGGGTCCTCTGCCTTCTTGCAAGCTGTGGGTGGGAAAAAAGAGGCTTCTTGTGTCCATGCAGTTCTCCACATAGTGTGGGACTCTTTTCCTGAGGAGCTGTGGCAGGGAGTAAACTGCCTGGAAGCCAGTGCTGGCTGTGCAGCCTTATGGTGAAATCCTGCTCAAGCAGCCTGGCTCCATCTCAGGAGCATCCCTGCTGAGCACAGGGGTGAGAGGAAGGAGACCTGTGTGCATTGCACCAGCTGCCCAGAACCAGTCATGGACCAGCAGGACTGCCCTGCAGCTGGGCTGTGTGTGTCCAAGTGTTTCAGCAAAATGGCTCTTGGTCGTTGTTGTGGGAATTGCATCTCTCCTGAGCCATTTCTTCTCCAGGCTAAAGAAGTGAAACTCCCTTGTTCTGCCCCCTACCATCCTCAGGCAGGACTCTCTTCCTCTCTTCATGTACTTGGAAACAGTATCCAGGTGTGGTCTCACCAATGCCAAATAAAGGGAGATAACCCCTTCTTTTGTCTTGACCACAAAAAATATATTACTCCAGTTCCAGCATCCTCGGTGGTGGGAGGTGAACAGCAGCTCCCCAGAAAATTGGAACTGAATTTCTCTTGAAAGGATATTTTAGTGCTGCCTTTGCCATCCTGAAGTGACTGAAGTGAGCATTGTTTGGGAATGGGGTGGGTGAGGGCAGGCATCCAATGGGGCTTGAGAGGTGACAGGGATCCCTATTCATGAGGATGCTAATCCCCAGGAGGGAAAAGGCCGTGAACAACCTTATGTGGCTTTAAGGTTAACCCTTTTGGGAGTACAAAGTTAGACCAAAGACCTTTGTTTGTAATAGTTCCTAATCCACTTGTCCCAGCAATGCCCCATGTCCTCCCAGCTGCCTGTGTTCTGTATCCCTTCTCCCAGTGTGTGGAACAGCTCTGTCATTCATTGCTAGTCCCTCACAAAGCCCTCCATAATCACAGGGCTGGTTTAGCAACTGCAGCTCCTGATAATGGGGGAAGGAAGTTTGTTTTGTAATTGGATTAGCACTGCTGGGAACAGCTTGTGCACCGTGTCAGGGCTGAGCTGGTGCAGCCCTGGCCTCGTGCCACTCTGCCTGGTTGTGGGTCAGCCTGGGGCTGTGTTACCCCTGCACAGCACTTCACTGACCAAAATGATGCTCACAGGGCTGTCTCCCATGAAGACAGGCTGGAGGAGTTCAGGCTGTTAAGCCTGGAGAGGACAAGACTCCAGGGAGACCTTAAAGCCCCTACCAGTATCCTCAGGGTCTCCAAGAGAGCTGGAGAGGGACTTTGGACAAGGGCCTGGAGTGATAGGACAAGGGGAAATGGTTTCAAACTGAGAGAGGCCAGGTTTAGATGAGATAAGAAGAAATTCTTGGCTGAGAGGGTGGTGAGGCCCTGGCACAGGTTGCCCAGCTGTAGGTGCCCCATCCCTGGAAGTGTTCCAGGCCAGGATGGGTGGGGCTTGCAGCAACCTGCCCATGGCAGGGGATTGGAACAAGATGAGCTTTAAGGTCCTTTCCAACCCAAACCATTCTATGATTCTGTGAAAACATGTAGTTTTGCAGGATGGAGGCAACCAAGAGGGACAAAAGGCTGATACAGGGCAGAATAGGAGCTTGACCATCCGGGAAGGTGGGCTGTGTTCACTGAATTCTGTCCCTAATGTCTCCCACCTGCTAGAAATTAAGCCCTTTGGTTAGTGCCAAGCCTCACATCACCCATCCCAGCACAAGTCATCAAGGCTCCTAAGTACCTCAGCGGTTGGAGAGGACCAGCAACTGAGCCTTGTGGGGTTGGGTTAAACCCTCACCATGTCATCCATGCCCCCTTCTACCCCTCTGGCCTGGAGAAGTTCCTTGAAGCCCAAGCCTAGTGATTAGTTTGAAACCCCAGCCCTAGCAGGGATGCTTAAGTTACTTGAGTCTCCCTGAGAGAATGCTGTGCGCTGTGTTTTGCCTCCAACCACAGCAATCTACAGGAGGATCAGATAACAGCTCAGCTGCCAGAGTTTAGAGCAGAGGAGAGAAGTTTGCTCCCAATCCCTTCAGGCTGCCATTGGAATGTGCGGGGTAGCACATACATAGCACACATGTGCAGTGGTACACACATGGCCCAGCTGAATGCCTCATCTCTAATCTTTTCCTAAAGACCAAATATTTGACCCAAAGGTCAAGTTTCAGCTTCTGACTTGGAGACCTCTGTCACCCAGTCCCTTCAGAATGGTTCCCAGCATCCTTCCAAACCACTTACTTGCTCCTGGTATCCTGTTTGGAAATTGTCCCACAACATCTTTGCTTGGATGCCTCCACCTAATTTTGAGCCTACACCTGTGAGTAGTTCTGTCATTTTTCGTGCACAGTTTTGGAGGCCTGTCTCCAAACCACCATGCTCAGGCACGGGAAATTGTTTTAAGCTAAAAGGGACATCAATTTAGATTAGATACAAGGATTTTACAGTGTGGGTGGTAAAACCCTGATGCAGGTTGCTCAAAGAGGTGATGGAAGTCTCATGTGTGGAAACGTTCAAGGCCAGGTTGGACGGGGCTTGGAGCAACCTGATCAAATTAAAGATGTCCCTGCTCACAATAGGAGGTTGGACTAGATGACCTTCTGACCCAAACCCAGGACTCCATGATCTTCCAGGTGAGACCATCCCAGTGCCTTGCTAGTGGTGTGGCTGTGTCCCTCCCCAAAACATCCTAGGCATGATAATTCCACACTACCAGCCCTGCATTTCTTGCTATTATCCCCAAGACTGAGATGGGGAGCAGTGCTGGAAGCTGCTCAGAGACATCCCTTTAACATAGCCCAGCATTTTACTTGATTAGCTGGTTCCTCCTCTTGTTAAATCCATACCCATGACTTCCAGCATTGGAAACTGCTTCATACTGGGTGCAAATCAAACTTCTTCCTTAAATCTAACCAGGCTAAATTATCATAAAAGCATAGAATCATAAATTGGTTTGGGTTGGAAGGCACCTTAAAGCTCATCTTATTCCAGCCCTCTGTCATGGGCAGGGACACATTCTACTACAATGCTCTGTATCACTTTGTCAAAGTTAATTATCAAAGAGAAATCATTACCTTATCCTGAGACAATGTATCTGTGATAAATTCTGTTTGCATTTGCTTTTCTATCTGGGAGCTGGGTTTTCTTCCAAAAAGCCTCAGACAGATACAAAAGTCCAGATACATTTGAATCCCTCTTTTCCATTTTCTGGATATGGTAGGCACATTTGCTGCATTTGTTTGAGATTTGAGCCATATCCAGGTTTTCTTAAGCCTGGCCCTTCTTTCGTAGGGAGGTGACCTTGCTCCTTCCCTCCCTGATGTCATTCTGACCCTCATCTCATGCATTCACAGTGTGTCCTCAGCCAGTGGTTGTACCTCGGGCATTCTCTGTCCTTCCTATCCCGCTCAGCTTGATTACCTGCACAGCCCCCAGTCTTTCTCTTAATTTCCAGCATGAACATATGTGTTCTCCAATAAATAGCAAGCCCTGACTGCCTGTGTGGGACTGGCAGGCTTGCTGCATGTCCCCTCTCCCCATCCCGTGCCTTGCTGTGCATCCACAGTGCGCTGGGATTTACTGCCCGAGCGCAGCGTTGCAGCTCCTGCCGCGGTTACCTCTTCACAGGCACAGCCTGGCTCTGGTGTGCTCGCCCTGACCGTGCACAGCGTGCCCTGGTGGGCAGGGAAGCCTCAGCATCGCTTTGCCTCCATGTAGGGCCATGTCTGAGCAACCCACAGCTCTTTCTGGTAACTCACTCCAAGGATTGCAGGCTCTCTGCTGCACCTAGCTCTCTTTTCCTTCCTCACATGCAGGCTGTCGGAGCCTCCTCTGCCCCCATCTGCTCAGCCCCTCTTTAAACATGTCCTGCAAGGGCTGAGATGCAGCCTGGCATCGACATCCTGGGCTGTCCTGGCTCGTCGTTCTCTGGAAACCATGGACTGAGTGGTGGTTGGGTTTTAAAGTCCTGCCAGAGGTAATGGAGAATGTCTGGTGGGCTGCAAGACCCAGGGTCCTGCTCATTGTCATTTAAGCCAGAGTCCCAGGTGCCACCCAGAATGCAGCTCCAGTAACTGAGGCCTTCTCAGGGGAAGTTTATGGGTTCCCAAGGACTTCCTCTACTGACCTGTTGGATTGGGAGAGCAAAAGGGAGAACCTGAGGTAACAGAGCCCCCAGAAATGCTTCAGAGAAAACCTTGAAGTCCAGAGGAGAGGGTTGTCACTCCAAGTTGCAGACTAGGCCCATCCAGGCTTACACCAAGAAATGTGGGGAAGGTGTGACACAACCGTGACCTATGAAGGAAACATGGGACGGACAGAGTCTCCTGTCCTTTGCCCTGGGAAGGTCTCCAGCCCTGTTTGAGATGCTACTGACCATGGCACACAGGGAGAGCTGCCAGCTGGAACAGACTGGGGCTGGGAAGGAGGGAGGTACATGCTGAAACTTTTCCAGTTTGTTGTACAGAAGGCAGTTCCTGGTTTTCTTTTTTTTTATTATTATTTTTTATTTTTTCCAGAGAAGGGGTGAGCTAAAAAGCATCTCACTTTCTTCTGCTGTGAGGTGTAGCTGAGCTCTCAGGCTGGGGGAGGTAGTCCATGTGGGACCAAGTCTGAAGACTGCACCACCCACACAACAAGGGCTCTTGCATTTGCACTCAACTTCCAGCCTGTCCCAAAGGAAGTGGCACATCATATACCAGAACAGGCAAGAGATCAAGCACAGGGGTGTTTTTCAGTCCCCCTGCATCACAGACCCTGCACTCCCTGCTCAGCGGAGGGTGCCTCTGAAAGTCCAGCTGTTGGGACAATCTCAGGCTCTGTGGCTTCGGCACTGGCAGCCCCACAGACAGCACAGTCAGTCGTGCTGGCAGCAGCTGCTCCCACTCAAAACACAGCAATAATTGTTCTTGCTGGGCTGGTCCTGCTTTGGGCCATAAAGAGCAAGATCCTTCTTTTATCATCATCCATGTCACTCCTGTCTTGGCTTCTGCAGTAAATGCCTGTTTGTCAGCCTGGCCATCAGGGTACAAGGTCGGGTCACCTTCTGACAGACTCACAGGTTGCTTGGGATGTGGAGTGGGAGCATCTTTCTCCTGTGGCTTGGTGTAGGGATGGGATGGGGTCTGTCACGGCAATGCCGGGGGGACGCAGTGACCCCTCTGCTCTGCTCTCTATTAACAGCACAGCTCCGGGGCCTGTGTGTGCTGGGCCGGGGCAGCGGTGACGGACCATCCTTCCCTGATGGCAGCAGCTCATTTCCATTTAGATAGAGGAATTTCAATCTCGGTTTGCCTGCTCTTCTCTGCGGTGTGACACAAGACCCAAATTTCCTGTTTTCTCCCCCAGGCTCCCCAGATGCTCTCTGGGCTCGGGGACTGCAGCATGTTGGAGAGAGCTGCCGCCCAGCCCAGGGGACAGCTGGGCCTAAGAACACGGGTTCTCTGTAGCTCCACGGGTCCCCAGGGCACCTCCGCAGCCGAAACTGCCGCACTGCCCTTTGTGCGCTCAGCGGCCCCTGCTGGGTCCTGCCCTGCTCTGGAGCGGAGGCGCCCGCGGGGAGACCACGTGGAGGGCAGCGGGCAGATACGGGACACTGCACAGCGGACACCGCACAGCGGACTCCGCACAGCGGACACCGCACAGCGGACACCGCACAGCGGACACCGCACAGCGGACTCCGCACAGCGGACTCCACACACCTCACAGCGCACAGCTCACAGCGCACACCTCACAGCGCACAGCTCACAGTTCACACCGCACACCTCACACCTCACAGTTCACACCGCACAGCTCACAGCGCACAGCTCACAGCGCACAGCTCACAGCGCACAGCACACACCTCACAGCGCACACCGCACAGTTCACACCGCACAGCTCACACCTCACAGCGCACACCGCACAGCTCACACCGCACAGCTCACAGTCCACACCGCACAGCTCACACCTCACAGCGCACACCGCACAGCTCACACCGCACAGCTCACAGTCCACACCGCACAGCTCACACCGCACAGCTCACAGTCCACACCGCACAGTTCACACCGCACAGCTCACAGTCCACACCGCACAGCTCACACCGCACACCGCACAGCTCACACCTCACAGCGCACAGCTCACAGTCCACACCGCACAGCTCACACCGCACACCTCACAGCGCACAGCTCACACCGCACACCGCACAGCTCACACCTCACAGCGCACACCGCGGGCGCTGCGGCCGCTCCATGCAGGGCCCCGTTGCCGGGGGCGCGGCTGGGGAGCTGCTGCCACCTGCCGGCCGCGCCGGGAGCAACAGGGCCGGACTGGCGGGGGCGGAGCCATTGCCCGACCAGTGTGGGGGCGTGGCCTGGTGTGAGGGGACGTGGGCCGCCGGGGGCGTGGCCGCCCAGCCATGTCGGAGGGGACGGCGGGAATGGCGGCACCGGCGCCGATGGCGGAGACGCGGCTGCGGCGGAAGCAGCTGCTGAGCGCGGAGGAGGCGGAGCTGTTCGAACTGGCGCAGGCGGCGGGCAGCGGGCTGGACCCGGAGGTGTTCCGGTGAGCGGTGGGGGCGCCCCCGCGGGAGCCGCCGGTGACGCCGGAGTCCCCTCTGACGGGCGCTCCCGGTGCCGGTGTCCCCCCCGCAGGGTGCTGCTGGACCTGCTGCGCATGAACGTGGCGCCGCTCGCCGTGTTCCAGGTGCTGAAGTCGATGTGCGCCGGGCAGCGGCTCCCGCCGGCAGCCGAGAGCGGCCCCGCCGCGCCGGCGCCGATCCCCGCCGACAGCCGAGGTACGCGGCGGGCGGGGGCGGAGCGGGGCGGGCGGGGCCCTTCCCCGGGCGGTTCCCGCGCAGAGCGCCCCGAGCACGGCCGGAGCCCGCCGCCGCCCGGCCCCGCGCTGCGGCCGCCGCGGCCCGGAGCGCGCCTGGCGCTGCCCCGCGCCCGGGCCGCCGCGGGAAGGGGCCCGCGGGCCGCTCGGCCCAGCCCCGGCGGCGCCTCGGCCCGAGGGGCCCGCTCCGTGTGAGCCCCGGCCCGGCCCGAGCCCTGTTTGTCTTAACGCTCATGGGTTTCAGGCAGCGAGGGGGCCGGGGGGGAGGCTGCTGCAGTACTTGTGCTGCGTTTTGTAGCCTCCAGGCTCTGCTCGCCAAGCCCTTAACAGAAAAAAACACTTTAACCTACAGTATTACTCAATACTGCTTTGTTTGTATTTAACTCAAAAAAAGTTAAAGTTTCCGGGCCATGAGGAATCTCTGGAAAAGGAGGAGAGCTGTGTTGCTTCCTTTACTCTATCCCCCCTTGTGCGTGGGGGCTTCTAACACGCACCCAGCGGTTTCCATCCTCCAGCGATGGCATTTGTTTGTTTGGGGAGATGAAGTAGAAGGCTGTGGGGGACTGTCAGCTAAAGCAGTTACTGCTTTTGAATGCATTTATCTCTCCTTAATATTCTAATGTCCATGGACAGTAACAACCATAGCTCTGAATTTGTGCCATATATATATAATTTTATTTTATTCCTAACCGGTTCTAATAAAATTTCTGTTTACTCCCTGAAGTGACTTTTGGCTCACCAACTCTGTGGATTACTTCCAAAAGGTTTAAAAATAAGTGACTAAAATAAGTCTGCTGTCACTAAGCCTGGATTCACAGTGGAAAAGTTCATTTCTCTTGTGCTCAAAACTGTGTCAGAAAGGGGCAGTGGTGGTGGTTGGGCATGTTTATTCTCCTGGCTGTGCTTGCAAGTTGTGTCGAAAGTGAAGTTGAGAGGGGGGTTAATTTGAAAAGCAGTCACTTTTGGGATAAAGGAGTTATGCCACAATCTGGTGCCTTCATAATGGCAAAACTCAAGGTGAATCCCCTCTCTGAGCAGCTGAGGGGAACCAGGAAGTTTGCTGAAGCTCAAATAGAGTGTGTGGGTAAAGTGTCCAGGGCTCCTTGGACTCACCATGAAGAGTTTTCCCTTTCTCAGGAGATGCTCCTGGTTCAGAATTCCCTGTAGAGGAGGTGGTTGTGCTGAAGAGAACAGCCTCACAAGTGACTGAGAAGTGACTCTGAATATGCACAGGGGCAAGGGAGGACAGACACCTGCTGAGTACTTTTTCCTAGACAAAATGGGAGAGGTACAGCACTTGGATTTTTGTCAAGTGTGAAGCAGTGAGCTATTCTGGTACCACATTAAGAGGAAATATCCCAAAAGAGCAGAGATTTGGAACAAAGGATGCTGTTAAATTTTGCTCTCTCTCCTCTGTTGCTGCCCCATCTGTTACAGGCTACTCTAACTACGAAGGAATGTTGCTGAGGTTTTTGTTCCTGTCTGTCTGTAATGTGGAGCAGCTTTTGTTCTCTCGTGTATGCTCTTTAAGGGGTACTTTCTGGACAAGAGAGTTTTTTTTTCTAGCACTGAGCTACAGCTATGAGCTCATTTTAGCTAGTAGTCGGCTCGCTCAGGGTTTGAGACAGACCAATGGCCATTTGTTTTTTAATCAGCATTAAATTTCTCGAGAGGGAAAGCCAGAAGCCCTGAGGTAGAGTTGCTATGTGCTTAATTGTTGCCTTTTACCACCCTGCTGCAGGCATCTTAGAGAGGCTGAGACTGCAGGAGTTAGTAGTTGTCTTGAGAGCTTAATTTGGTGCCTGTTCTGCATCTTTAGTAGAGCATCTCCTGGTCTGACTCAGATTTCAGTCCTAGTGTGTCCAGTCAGGCTTTTCTCTTTGTAGTATCCCTTTAAGACTGATATGTTTATATCCTGGAGTGCTCTGGGACAAGCCCTTGGAACCAAAGGGAAAGTGTAGTGAGGTTCAGGGAAAGATGGTGTTGCTTGTGGTAAATATTTCTGGTATTAGTTTGGCTTTCAGTGGCTAGTTTGGCCAATTGCTGCCTTATTTCCCAAAGTTAAAATATGTCCTTGGTGCAAGTTAGTGCACTGGAATTGCTGAAACAGGAAGATTGTGTCCATCAAGCCACAGTTTTGCTGCAGATGTGCTCAAACATTAAATGCTAAGGTTGGATTTGCCCTCTTTGCAAGCTGTTGCTTGGTAATGGTGATGAAGAGGCACTTGGGCCTCCTCTTTCTTTTCACATTCATCCCTGACCAAATTGCAATGGACAGCACTTCTGTACCTTGTCAGAAGGCTTGATCTTCCCAGCTCTGTCAGGTTTTTTATTTTCTGTAAGCTTATGTTAAATTAGAGCCCTAACTCACTTTGAATGAAAGCTTCTCTCTTTAGTTTCTGCCAGCCCAGGTGACTTTGCTGTCACACAGCACCCACTGACATCAGCTAATTCCTTTGTGAATAAAATTGTCATTGAAAAGCTAGTGCTCAGAAAATGCTTTAGGCAGAATTTAAGCAGGGGCTTATCACAACTTTAGGTGCATGTTTTAATTTCTGTGAGTTTAAGAAGTGCTGGTAAGATCCTGTTAATGTGAAGGATGTATTTTTTCCAGTCCTCCTTGTAAGGATCACAGAATCAGAGAATGGTTGGGGTTGGAAGGGCCCTTAAAGCTCATCTCATTCCAACCCCTGCCATGGTCAGAGACACCTTCCACTGTCCCAGCTTGCTCCAAGCCCCGTCCAGCCTGGCCTTGGACACTTCGAGGGATGGGGCAGCCACAGCTTCTCTGGGCACCCTGTGCCAGGGCCTCACCACCCTCACAGGGGAGAATTTCTTCTCAATACCTGATCTAAACTTACCATCCTTCAACTTGAAAAATAATCACTTCACTTTCACTGAGCTTTCTCATTCTGGGCACAGTCCAAGTCCATCCTTCAGGAGTTGGGTAAGTGTTAATAGGGTGTCTGGGGGTGGCCTCTGGGCTGGATCTGTTCTGCAGGACTGTTGGGTTTGCCTTGCCTTGCCTCCTTTCCCTTTAGGAGCTGCTGTAAAGAGGGAGAACGAACCTAAGTGCTGCCTGGTGTTGGATCTGCAATCTCTTGTTGGAAGATGCTGCTTCCATTTAAGAAGAGGATGGTGCAGCTTCCATGCAGGACCAGGCATTTGCTGGGGGAGATGCCTCTTCTGCATTGCTGGGACTTGTTTGTGTGGTTAAAGCTCAAGCTCTGTGCTTGTGACAAGAACAGCAATTGTCCTGTGCAAGCTTCTCAAGCTGCTTTGTGCCTTTCAGCTCAGCCCCTGCACTCCCTCCCCTGTCAGGAGGCAGACAAGTGCTGAAGGAGTCCTGGTCTCACCCAAGCCTGCTCTGCTCCATTTGTATCAGTAATGAGATCCTGGCTTAGACTTCCCAGCATATCATGGTGCAGGGAGGCTTTAAAATACAGCTAAAATAAGGCTGATGCAGCAGTTCTGATCAGCACTGTTGGTGGTGGGGGATGCCTGTAGTTATTTCAGCTTTTGTGCTGATGAAGCATTAGGGAGTCTGAAATTAGTAGCTCTGTATTTTCCCAGAGAACACAGCCATGACGTTCTCTGTTGGCTGGTAACTGAATCCATGACAGCTGCCTGCAAATTGCTGTGTGTGGGTATTGGAGCATCCATCTGGCAGCTTAATTTGAGCTACATTCAAAATGGTCCCTCAGTATTTCATTTGGGAGGCAAAGTGCTGTATTGAAATAGAATTTCCCAAGTATCCTTTCTCTGTGTGTGAGGGGGAGGGTTCTGTTAAGGACAGTGGTGTTGAGTTCGGCCTAGACTAGACATGTGTGTAATTAAGTATCCCATTTTCTCACATACTATCTTTGTGCTTTCTGTTTACATCAGCCAACCCGCAAGTCCCTGCTGGTTCCCCTGCAGTTTTCTACCTCTATACACATGCATATGTCAATGCCCTGCTCTTTTTTTAGGCTGATGAATAGTCTTTGATGCTTCTCTCACTCTTTGCACTCCAACCTCTTTTTTCACATTCCTCACTTCCCCAGAAAGAATGTCTTCCCATAAAATTACTTCCGGAAGCTTTGCCCCAGCTAATTTCTCTTCTGACTGTGTTGTTAACATGAGCTTGCTTTTCAAAACGTGTCTCCTTTGTGGGCCTTATCACTTGGTGTGTGGATTTTAGGGCTGCAAGGAACTAATTGGCACAGGAAGAAAGGAGTTGTACATAGCAGGGGTCAGAACGCTCTCCTGCCCAGGGAAACTCTCACAAATTCCAGTGCCTGTTGGAAAAAAACACTGAGCTCATCACCAGCCATGGGCTCTGTCAAAGGTTTACATGGTCAGTTTTTATGGTCTGTGTGGAAAAATACGCTGTGGACAGTCACAAGTCCTTTTCTGCCTCTGCATTTTTAACTACTTTATTTCTGTGTAAATACTTAGATACAGTCAAGGCCTCAGAATTGTAAGTGTTGCTGTTCAGTTTTTTGTAACTATTTCTCAGTGTATTACACGGCTTGTTGCCAACTTTGTCCTTCTTGTGTGTTCTGCTTGCCATCTTTGTGGGTTTTTATCCTTCCCTGTTTATCCCTTTTTCTCACTTGTTTCTTTCCCTTTGTGCAGTCTGTCTTTAGCTGTGACCAGCCTTTTGGAGTGGTGACTGTCAGCACTTTTGGGTGCTGCTGGCTGGCCATGCCATCTGCTTTGCATTACTTTTCCGCTCAGCCTTGAGTTATCTCAGGGTTCACCTTGATGTGGGATTTGTAGTGTAGACTTCTGTATTAAGGAGATAAAGATAATGCTGACAAGGAGAATTCTGTGTAAAGCTCTGATATGGCAGAGGGAATCCCCTTGGAGATGCAAAGGATTTATCTTACATTTATTTAATCTGGGGTTTATACATCATACAGTGAATTTTCCTGTGGGTTATACTGGCTATTATGCTTTAATTGTAAATTAAATATCTCCATGGGGTCTGAGTGGTGGCAATGTGTGCCTTGCACCTGAAAATATTCCCAGACACTTTGTGGTCTGCATGTCTTCTCTGAAAAAAGAGCTGTAGAATGACCTATTAGTGACTTACATAGGACTAATTAAAGGACTAATAGAGTCCTGTTCATGGTTTTCTTACTTAGTTGCTCACACTCGGGTTTTTTTCCAGAACTCCATCAATACCACTCCAATGAGTGGATTTCCTACAGTCACTGAGGAGCAGTTAGGTTGCCTTCTGGATCTTAATCTGCAACTCTCACTCCCCCCAGCTTTTCCTACCATAAACAATAGAGTTTAAGCCTTTTGAATGAGAGGCCTTGATTCATGTTTTGTGTAATGATGGACACGGTAAATACATGGGACAAGTTCTGTGCACAGAGAATTCCTGATGTGAAGTTGTTACTGTTCCCCTCCCTTCCCCCAGCCTCACATTCCAAATGAATATTTTTTCTGTATTGTAGGCAACCAACTAGCTTCAATTTATAGACCTCTATTATCTTCTGGTACAGAAATTATTATGTCAGTTATTTTAGAACTGACAAAACAATTCTCAGCTGTACTGTGCTTTCTTGGATGGCTGAAATTGCCTTGGTTAAAAGTTCCTGTACCTTTCCTCTCCCAGGAAGTATTAATAAAAGTTGAACCTCTTAAAATACAGGTGATGGGTAGTGAAGTTGTCTTTTCTACTTCAGCAGAAAAACAGCTTTTATTTGTTCTTCCTTATCCCAGGAATAAATTGCAGAAAGTCTAGGCTGGAATGGTCCCAACTTGCTGTAGCTCTAGTCCCAAAAGAAGTAGATGGCCATGGAGGTCTCTCTCCTGTCACACTTTTCCTGCAGGAGGTTTGCAGGGTTACCTGAGGCTCTGAGCTTTCCTCTCTGCTGGACATCGAGCTAAATGCTGCATAATTTTTTCAACAGGTCTTTTCAGGCTGATTATCAAGCTTTTCCCCCCCCTCTTTTTCATGCTCTGCAAGGCAAGACCTGACAGAAGAAAAAGGATTTAGAAGAATACTGTAAATGCCAGATTTGTCATGTGATTCTGTTGCACAGTAATAAGATACAAGTTTGAATTATAACTGAGTGACAATTCATTCTTTCCTCCCACCCTACCAAAGAAACACTCAAAAATCAGAGTCAATAGAGCTCTCAGAGAAAAGTGAGGGACTCTGCCTGAGTGAATGGCTTTTGTGGGTGCCTAGCATCTGGCCAATGTCAAACCATGACAGTCACCAAGGAAAATATCTGTGAAATCCCTTTGTTCCTCTGTAGTACTTGAATTACAGAGAGTTTATGGTCGTTGAGGTGCTTTTGTGCTTTGTGGTAATTGAGTCTGTTATCTCTGATAGTGTAACTGAGGGAAGCACAAACCATGTCTGTCCCTGCACTCTTCAGAAGCTGTCCTTGTCTGGTACATGAGTCTGCACAGGTGGCTTCCAAAAATATTCTGGGTATTTATGCAGTTTAACTGGCTTGTTTTACTGTGATTTCAAGGCTAGGGGGATGGAGGGCATGTGCTTTGAGCCCAGCTTCTCTTCAGTCAAACGACTCTTTCTCCCCAAGTTGTTTTGGTCGGGTCAGAACATCGAGGGCCCGACTCCAGTAGTGCTTGAGGGTATCAGTGTGTGTGTACACACAGCTGGAGCTGTAGGGGGTTCAGGACCTGCCCTCTCAGCAGACAGATGCATGTGAGAAGGGGGAGGACATCTGGGACATTTCCAGGATTGCTAAAAGCATCATGGTGAATAATGCTTTTATTCCTGCCACTTTTTTTCTCAAGTACTGTGAGATCACATCTTACCTTTGCACAGTGTGTTTGCTTTCATGAGCAGCACTTGCTTTAGTGAAGCTGCTTAAAGTGCCTGAGCTACAGCACAGCTGGCAAGGCTGGTTGGCTGACCTGGGAGGGTGATTGCTGGCACAAAACTGCCGTGCTTGACAAGAAGAGAGTTTTTCAAGAGCACCTGACTTGGCTGGGATAAGTGAATGGATTTTTGTGCCACCCAAATTTTACAGATTAATAATGGCCACCTGCTCCTACTTAGTTTGTCTAAGTTCTTAGATGTCTTTCTGGTGCATCAAGGTGTTAACTGGTAGTATTGATGTGAGTCCTGTTCCCAGACGGCGGCTCCAAGGAGACAGGATGGTCTGGTAAGTGACTGTGGACTGTCCACAGCACAGATGACCCAAGATAATGTCCATGGAGACTCTAGAGTGTAGAGCAGCTGTTGATATTATGCAAGTTGCACTGTGAATGGTTGCCAATATGTCATTCTTCATTTCAATTGCACGTGTGTAACTGCAGCCCACTGTATTCCTGTTTTGTTTTCTCATTGCTATTATTCATTTTTATGATGCTTCGTGGAGGTTGCCATCTTTAGTAAAATTTGAACATACTGTTCCTTTTATTCTCTTTCCTAAAGTGAGTCCTACTTCTCACCTGGGGGACTGGCAGGACAGTGTTCCTCATCCCCTCCTGACATTTGTGTCAGCAACAGTGAGTCTGTCACTCTCTCCTCTGACAGCACTCTGTTGCCCCTTGCCTCTCTCATTTTCTACTGTTGTACCCAATGCTGCTCCCTGCTCCCACTCTGCCTCTTAGAGCCCGTCAGCTGTGCCTCCAGGAGTGGAACTCTCACCTCATGAACTCAGTAAAAACATCTGGAAGTCCTGTGTAAGAGTCAGAGTTCCTGAAAACCTAAAAAAAAATGATAGGAAGTCCAAATCTGCTCACTAGGTGACAGAAGTGATATGGAGAGAGGTGTGTGTGATCTGATGATGTGGCAGCAGTCTCAGACACCAGTGGACACTGGCACATCCTTTCACTTATCCCAGCTCGAGGTGTTGGAAACTCTTGATGTTCCAGCAGTGCCGTTTGCTATGCTGCTGTTCTGTGTGCAATGACTGGAACAAAGTAGTTGATTACTTTGTAGATTAAACCTCATGAAAATTAAAAATGCTTCTACTGTGACTTCTTTGGGTTTCTGTGGCACCGATACCTGTTGGGCTGAATTCACCAATTTGCTTTCTGCACTGGATGCTGAAGATGTTTGTGAGATCTAATGGAATTTTGCCTCCTGCATGTTTCCTGAGGGAAGGCTTGTGGCTAGCTGCTGTGTGGTGATCCTTGGGTTGGGGTGTGAAAACTAATGGATGTATTTGTTTATTCAGGGAGAAATAAAACCAGCTCTGCTGTCGGTGGGTCACAGATTCTGGCCGAAAGAAGCAGCCGGGAAGGATCTGCCCAGAGGATGCCGCGACAGCCAAGCGCGAGCCGCGTGCAGAAGGCAGGAGCCTCTGGGAAGAGCAGTGGGGGAGGCAACAGTACCTAAATAAGGCCTTGGAACAGATGGATTTTGGTCCTTGACAGTGTCTATAAATTGTGCTTGTTAAAGCTGCTTGTGTTGTATGTATAACTTAAAAACATGATTTGTAATACAGGAAACAGAGCTGTTGGTTATTTCCAAAACTGATTTGGCCACACAGACTGCTAGGAAATGTTCCTGCATTTGGCTTGCCCTGTTTCACCATGTGCCTGTTTACGGCATTCCAGCACCTATATCTGAAACCAGATTGATCTCTCCCAAACGTGGGAAATCCCATGTTCAGTCCTCCCAGTGATGCTGATGTGATTATTCATTTACAAACAGTACAGCCCCCTTTGCCTCAGGAGCCAGGTCAAAAGAGGAGGTTGTGCCAGATAAGGGAGGGAACAGCTCCATCACTTAGGGCAAGACACATACAAGTACCTAAAACAGGTGAGTGGGTTTCTTGGAGCTCAGGTGTTACCATACATGGTTCCAGAGGGTCTCCAGGCAGTAGGGTGCCTCCTAATGGCTCTGGGAGCTCAGGGGCTGTTGATGAATTCCATGTCCCTAATTAGGGGAAAATGCCTCCATTCTGTGACAGTTAGATGATGATTCCTAAAGTCAAGATCTACCTGCTTCAATGCTAAAATGAGATTTGCAAGGTCTGGGTTTCTCCTACTCTGATAAATAATGAAGTGCAGCTGCTCCCCTTGGTAAAACTGAGGTGGTGGAGTTCAGAGGCCTGAGAGGAGGTAGCCAGGCACAAGTTATGGTCACAATGCTGGGCATCAGGAGAGCAGATGGCCTCTGTGGGGATCTGCTTGATGCAGTCCCAGGGGATCAAGCCCTGGAGTGAAGTGGCACCCGAGGAAGAAGGTTGATATTCTAGAATATCAATGCTCATGGGTGGTCCCACCTGAGAACCCAGAGCTGCATCCCATGCCTGAGCTCCAACTCCAGCCCTGACATCCCTTCTTGGAGCCACTTCCCTGGCCCCTGTGACCCCCCACCACATGTTCAACCCCTCTCATAACCTCAGCCTTGTTCCCTCCAGGCTCTGCAGAGCTGGAGGTGCTGCTGGGAGCTGGGGCTTGGCTGGGGTGCAGCACCTTGGGGCAGGGGCTATCCTCTGTGGCACTTCAGCTCAATGTCCTGGGGGCTGTAGGTCCCCTGAGGTTTCCAGGGAGACTGGAAGGGACAGGGCAGGATGTGGGGTGTTTTTGAGGGGTGTTAGGGTCAGCCAGGGCTGCAGGGAACCCTCCTACCCCATGAGACAGCATTAGGTTATGTGATTAAAAGCTCATCTCCTGGAATGAAGCAGGGGGAGGTGGAGTAGCCCTGGGAACCTCCACCATACCAGGGATTCCCTGTCCCAGCTTCTCCCAGGGCTCTTGCTGGGCTCAGAGGTGGCTCCCAGCCAGAGGATGAATGGGGCCACTCTGCAGGTCACATCTGGTCCCTCACCGGGGGCAAAGGATGGGTCTGGGACACATCCTTCATTGTTCGGAATTTCAGGAGGATATGAGGAAAGAGCATTTTCAGATTGTGATTTATGGGATGTTCAGGGGAGGAATGAAAAGTGGGGAAAAGGAGGGACCAAGGTGGTTTTGGAGAGCCATAAATGTGGGAAAATAGAGGGCTAAGGATATGATGGCCTGGGTGTCATCTAATGCCCATCTGCCAGTCTGGGATTACAGACACAGTCTGTGCCTCCTGGGGTTACACAATGAGCCTTGCTGGTGGCTGAGAGTGGGGGACATGGACATTTGTCACTCTTAGGGTGCTTCATCAGGTGCATGGACAGGACACTGACTGATGCACTTCCTGTGCAAACCTGGTTTCTCACAATTATTCACCATTTAAATGGGCAATGTTGACTGTAGCATTGCCAAGGAGGCTTATAAAATCCACAGATAATTTTATGAGATTTGTCTTATAAAGCAGTTAAAGCAGATAAGCAAATCAAACTAATTAAAGTTCTGTCAATATTTGCACAGAGATGAGTGATGTCAAGTGGAGTTTGTACTACCTGAGTGACTTCAGAGTTGTCAAGATTTTAGAAGGGTAACACAGAATGTGCAAACACTCACCCAATAAACTGGGGGCTCTCAATCTCACAGCATCCTGATGCAAGGGGGGGACCCCAACAGTCCTTCTCTCATGACAACTGACTGCACTGCCCTGCCTGCCCACCAAAGCTCCATCTGTACCCCAGCTGATTCTTATCTGTCCTCAGATGGCCACAATAAACCTTGCTGGCCGAGGTCTGACCTTCAGCCCCTCCACAGCACCAGCAGGTGCAATGGATAGTGCTGCACACCTGAATCCAGCCATGGCACAGCTGAGGTCAGTCCCAGGTCTGGAGGGCTGCTGGAGACAGTGCACCTGCCACGAGCACCAGTGAAGTTTATCCTTAACTGGAATGAACACCTGCAAAAGGAGGAGTAGGGAAAACACGGGGAGAGCCTAGAAGCTCTCCCAGTGGACCATCTGCCAGGGCTGAGCAGCACAGGGAGGATCCCTGTTTTCCTACAGATTGTTTCCCTGAACCATCATTGCCAAAAAAGGCAGGACCGGACGTTAAAAAAAAAAATTGACAGTCGTGAAAAGCTAGGATGGCCCGTACGGGGATCGAACCCGCGACCTTGGCGTTATTAGCACCACGCTCTAACCAACTGAGCTAACCGGCCTCACTGGTAGCCTCCCTGAGCCGCCATCTAGTGGGCTGGTGACGGCTCCCCACCCGAGAAAAGGGAACAAAAACGTTACTAGCAGAGGATGGTTTCGATCCATCGACCTCTGGGTTATGGGCCCAGCACGCTTCCGCTGCGCCACTCTGCTGTCTGTATTGTTGGGGTTTCACAAGTATATATTGTCATCTGTAATCCCGCCCCATTCTACAACCCCGGCAGCACCAACAGCCTGCGCAGGGTGACAGGAACACCCCATTAGCCTCAAAACGGGGGACAACGAATGAACTCAGTGTGGTGCCCACTTGCTGTTATAGCTTTGACCTTCTCCCAGGAACACAGGCTAAGTCCCCACTGTGCTGCTGAAAGCAGAACAGAGACAAAGCCCATCTGGTATCTTCTGCTTTTTGGCTTGCCTGGTAGGAGCCACCATTCACCTGTGGTATACAACCACCCGTCCATCAGATTTTAGGAAAACAGGCAAGCATCTTATGGAGAACATATAGGAAGCCAGGTGGGTGGATTTTTGCACAAGTTTCTCACAAATTCGGGAGCAAGATTTCCCAAATTGCTGTCAGTAGGAGATATAATTTGGAAAAAAACCTAGATGAGAACATAAAGCCTGGGACTAGGGCTACTCAGCACATCACACACCTTGTGTCTGCCTTGGACAGCACTGATGTGTTCACAGCTGCCATGTGGCAGCAGGACTCTGGCATAAAAAGAGGATGTGCTGTCAGCACTGCAATGTGACTCATTTTGAGGAGAAGCTGAGGATTTCACCCATGTGCTTACCCAGCACAGAGCATGTTTTGCCCTGAGGGGTTGCTGGCTGTGACTTCATCCCTCTTCAGTCCCACAGCCTCTTTCTAACAGGCACAAGGAAGTGAGGTGGACCCCTGGGATGTTGGTGTTTTGCCACATCAGTGTTACACAGACTCTTTTGGTTAAACTTTTTTTCCTTTTCTTGGTCTTGGAGTGACCATCTCCCAAAGGTTGTTGACCCTATTGGGATGTTCCTGCCTTGTACCATCAGTATCTTGCTGCTGGGGGTACTGAGGTGTGTACCATGGCCATGGTCAATGAAAGAGACCTCTCACCTCTGAGACACTTTTGTGTCCAAGAACTGGGCCACTGCAGATGCTAATGAAGGTGGAGAAGCCTCCTTCATTTTCTTGGTTTGAAGGACAGGTATCTGTCAAGGAAGGTGGGAACCTTCCTTGAAGTGAAAAAAAAATACAATTCTTTTTTCTCCCAGTTATCGTAACTGTGAAATTAAGGAGCTTTCAGGCAAAGACATGGAGAAAGGATTAACAGTTCTTCAGTAGTACGTGTGTGTAACAGGGCAGACAAACCCCAGCTCTGGCCCTGGCACAGACCGAGCACGATCCCAGTGCCAGCCTCTCCCCTTGCTGCAGTTCCGGGCCCGGCCGCCAGGGGCGCTGCTGGCTCCGGGCCGGGCAGGGCGGGTGCGGTGATTCCCCCGCGCCTGCAGGGGGCGCTGTGGCGCGGCCCGGCCGCCGCTCCCTCACGTGGTGATGGCGGGCGGGCCCGACAGAGGTTCAGGGCCGCAGCAGGAACCTCGGAGCGGCGGCTGGGACGAGCAGATCCCAGAGTTGTGAATGAAATCTGTCAGAAACTCCGCAGCTGTAGCACGAGCCACAGGGCAGGGAGGATAAGTGTGTGAATTCTCTCATTTGTATAAATTCTCTCATTCCTGTGGATGAAAATGTCTGCTGGCCTGGCCAGCTGCCAGACTCTCACCCAGCTGTCTCCCACTCCAGCTCCTCAGGAGGACAGGGGGAGAAAATGAGATTAAGAATCTCATGGGTTAACATAAAGACAGGCAGATCATTGACTAATTACCATGTGGGCAAACTAGAGTAATTTGGGGAAAAATTAACTTACTTCCTTGCCAATCAAAATAGATTGGATGGTAAAAACCAAACCAAAACTACATCACCTTCCCCCTACCTTCCCTTTTTTCATGGGTTCCATTTCATGGTACTTTTATGGATGATCTGGACAAGGGGGTGGAGTGCACCTTCAGTAAATTTGCAGATAAAATTGGAAGGAGTGTGGATCTGGTGGGGGGCAGGAAGACTCTGCAGAGGGATCTGGACAGGCTGGATTGATGGGCCAAGGCCAATGTTTTGAGGCTCAACAAGATGAATTGCTGGGTCCTGTGCTTATGTCACAAGTCCCTGGAACACTCCAGGCTGGGGCAGTGGCTGGAAAGTGCCTGGAGGGGAAGGACTTGGGGATGCTGGCTGACAATGGATGAACCCAGGTGTGTCCAGGCAGGCAAGAAGACCAATGGTCGCTGGTCTGTACCAGCCATAGTGTGTCCAGCAGGACCAGGACAGTGAGTGGCCCTGTGCACTGGGCACTGGTGAGGCCACAGCTCCAATCCTGGGGTCAGCTTTTGGCCCTTCATGACAAGAGAGACATTGAGGAGCTGGAACGTGTCCAGGGAAGGGAACGGAGCTGTGGAGGGGTCTGGAGCCCCAAGAACAATCAAGGGAGGCTCAGCCTGGAGAAAAGGAGGCTCAGGGGGGACCTTCTTGCTCTCCACAACTCCTTGATGTGATATTGTATCCAGGTGGGGGTTAGGCTCTGATCCCAAGCATCAAGCAACAGGAGAAGAGCAACTGGCCTCAAGTTGCTCTTCTTCAAGCCTCTTGCCAGGGGAGGTTTAGATTGGATATTAGCAGAAAGTTCCTCACTAAAAGGGTTGTCATGCACTGGCACAGGCTACATAGGGCAGTCAGCATCCCTGGAGGGATTTAAAAGATGTGTGGATGTGACACTTGGGAGCATGACTTACTGGTGACCTTGGCAGTGCTGGTCGGTCTTGAAGATCTTAAAGGTTCTTTGGAATCTAAAGGATTCTGTGATTAATTCCTGAAACTTTTATCTCCTCCCTTTAATGCCCAGTTGGGGGTTGTGGTCAGTTCATAGCAGTTTGCCTTTGCTATTTATTCCTCCTCCCATTTTTCTCCTGCTCCAGTGTACATCCTCTCAGGGCAGCAGTCCTTCAGGATAAATCTGGTCCAGTGTGGGCTGTCTCCAGGCCTGCAGTTCTTTTGGGGAATGGTCCACTTTCAGGATTCAGGCAGGCAGAAGTGTACCTGACAGGTCAGGGTCTGCAGCTGTGTGGTTGGACATGCACGTGCTCGACCCATACAGCCTGTCATGCTGCTGGGCCTGGCAAGCTTCCACCCTTTTTTTTTTTTTTTTTGGCAATAGCTGTGAGCCATTGCTCCATCATCCTCCCCTGAGCCTCCAGAGCTCCTGTCCTCTGCTTGTCTCTTCAGAGGATTCCTGCAGTTTGTGGGGTGGGTATGTGCACGCCTGGGTGTGGGTGGAAGTGTTTTGATTGGTCACAGAGGTATATTCACTAAAGCATCTGGCTGGCAGTTTACAGGACAAAAGTGCATAAGCTAATTAAGAATTCTCATTTTTCAAATCTTCATGCTCAATCTGAGCATGCAGAAATGCAGTTATGATAGCCAAAGCTGAAATAGAATTGCATCTGGTCAGGGATGTTAAAGACAACAAGGAGGGTTTCTGTAAGTACCCACGTGACAAAAGGCACACACAGCTCATTGGTGAATGAGCTGGAGAGCTTGATGGTGCAGGACATGGAAAAGGTTGATACACTGAATGACTCCTTTGCCTTGGTCTTCACTAGCAAGCCAAGCTTCAGGAATCCCAGGCCTGAGAGATCAGAGGGACTCTGGGGTAATGATGGTGCATCCTTGGTGAAAGGGGATCACTTTCTTGGTGAAAGAAGATCAGATCAGGGAATAACAGACATACATAACTTATAGAATCGAAGAATTAGAGAAGCATGGAATGGTTTGGATTGGAAGGGACCTTAAAGATGATCTAGTTCCAATCCCCCTGTCCATGAACCTGCCCATGAACCCATGTGTACTTACAGCACAGGCTGATGTCATTGTCAGGCCATTTTCAATATTTTGAATGATCATGGTGACTGGGAGAGATGCCTGAGGACTAAAATAAGGCAAAAGACTCCTGTCTTTGAAAAGGGTAAGAGGCCCCAGAGAACTACAGGCTGGTGGTCAGCCTCCCTTGGTCTCTAGGAAAGTGAGGGAGTATCTGAGCTGCAAGCAGCCCCAATAAGAACAGCCCTACATATGGGTTGGTGACACAGGGTGTCTGAGACATGCAGTCATGACTGTTAACCAGGTCATTCCAAATGAAGATCCCACATGTACCACAGTTTGTATTCAAGAAAGAGTCCTACATATGTAATGACTGTGTCTTATGAACACAGACATTGTACGTACCAGCATCCCCTCTGAAGGGGAATGACAAACCATTTGATCAGCTGGCACTGCAGAGGTGGAAAAGGTGGAGGATGGAGAGCAATTTCACCCTAATGTTACACCGAGACATTTTATAAAGAACAGACCTCCTCCCACTCTACCCCCAAATTGCATAACTGGCCTCATGAAGTGCAGTTCATGCCTCGGTCCCCACCTGAGCATTGTCAGTCTTCATCATTACCATGCCACAGCAGCATGCATCTCTTGCCAGGTGCAACCAGCTGCAGCAGCAACACTGAAAATCCCTCTCATCTGGCTCCTATACCAACAATGAGGAACCCAGCCCAGAGCCACCTCAGCAAGAAAAAGACACTGGTGGAAGCAGTGTCCTCCAGGGCCCCAAGACCTGATGCTGTGTGGATATTTTTCATTACCCTCATCTGAACCCCTGGAAAGGGTCCTGGGGAGAACCGGGCACGAGAAGAAACCTGTCCATCAACACAGGGTGTGTCATGGCAGGGAGTAGAGGGCCGGAGCTGTGGTTTGTCATCCAGAGTTGCAGAGGCACGACAAGAAAATCAATGCTGCGTTGGCCGGGAATCGAACCCGGGTCAACTGCTTGGAAGGCAGCTATGCTCACCACTATACCACCAACGCATCCCTGTGTTCATGGGCTGCCTGCTCCTGCACTTCACATTCCAGCCAGCTCCAAGCACAGGCTGGCTCTTTTTATGTGCATTGCTACAAGCTGCCAGAGTATGGGTGTTTCTGTGGGTAAGATATTGGCTGGAAAACTCAAGCTGGGCTAGACAACCACTAGAGAAAACCAGCACCAGGGAGTGTCCAGGCTTGGAGCAGGACCCTGGACAGATCAGGACTGAGATGCAGGCACAGGCTGCACAGACCTATGGTGTGTGTCTGGGAGAGATGGATCTGGGTGTCCAGCAACAATCTCCAGTCCTGAGCAGCCAGAGAAGAAGAAAAGGATCAGACAGCCTCCCTTGTTTGTGTGAGTGCTGGTGGTGCTTTAGGGGATGCTGGTAACGCCATCACACACTGTGGCAGTGTAGGTGCATTTGTGGGGCCATGCCTGTGGTGGGGTAAGCACAGTCAACTGCTCACCCAGTTGCTCACTCCTGCTCCATCTTCCTTGAATGATAAGGATAGAAAGTAAGATGAGAATTCTTCTAGGACAAAATAAATACTGGGACATGGCTTTGCAAATACTATTGTTGGCAAAGCAGACACAACTTGGGGAAATTAATGTTTGGCCAATTGAAAAGGTTCACATAATGAGTAACAAGAAAAACCCAAACAAACACTAAACACAGCCTTTCCTTGCTCTTATCCAGATCAGCTTGTCTGCTTCACTCAACATTCTTGTAACCAAAGTACCATGGCATTATGAATTTTCCCTCTGCTCTTCCTGACCCTTCTTTCTTTCCTCCTCTCTCTGTCTGGCATTGTCTACCCTCTCTGCATTATGTTTTCATGGAGGCCACAAACTGCTGATAGCTCAGAAGTCTGACATGGACATGGAACCATCTGTGTGCAGCACACTGCAGCCCACAGAGCAGCACCTCTTCCCACAGAGAGCACCCTGCAGCATTCCATATCACCTCCAGTCTCAACACCCAGCCACCACTAGCCAATACAGCGTCCCCTGGGAATACCTGCTTGGCCCTGATCCTGGATCTCCCTATAAATGGTCACAGCAGCAAACAGATTAGGAGAAAGAATGGTTCCAGATCTTTGAGTCAAGCACACACTGGGAAACTGAGGACTGAGCTGCCTGCAGGGAATTGAGGAAGACCTGTGTGCCCATGATACACAGGGCCTTGTGGGGGAAGCTGTGCCCGCTGCTCCACAGCCACCCGTGAGCCATGCCAGGTAGCAGGGGAAGAGGGTAGAGGATGCCATCCTGGAGCAGAGCCATTCCCAAAGGAAGCCATGAGCCTGTGGCAGGCCAGTACTGGAGTAGGATCCTGGCAGGACCTGTGGAAGTCTGGAGAGAGGAGCTCACCTGGAGCAGGCTCCTGCTAGGATTAATGATCATGTGGACTCCCACCAGGGTCTGCCTGGTCCCAAAAGGCCCCACAGTGTCACTAGGGCCCTGGGTTCCACCAGGTTCCGTAGAGTCACAGTGCTCCTCAGACTTCTGTCAGGTTCTGTAGCTTTCCCACCGTCTCCAGGGTTCCCTGAGTTTCCATGGTGTCACAGTGCCTGAGATCTGTGAAGTTCCACAGCATCACAAGGGTCTCCTGGGTCCCACAGGGTCACAACACACCATGGGTTCTGTGCAGCCCTGCTGTGTCACAATGGCCCCTCACTTCCACAAGCCCTCAGTGTCCCAGTGGCCCCTTGGCTGCAGGAGCAGGTGGCTGGGAGCTCCTGCCCCCCAGCAGCTGGAGGAGAAGCAGCAGGGACAGCGTGCAGACAGTGCCATGCCTGACCCCCTCCCTGCCACAGCTGTGGTGTGTCACACCTGCTCCAGTGCTTGGGTGTGCAGGTGACACTGACGTCATGGCTCCTCCTGGGGTGACTCCCTGGGGAAGGAGGCCAGCAGGGATTCATTGCCCACATGCTGCAGCTCCCTGAGCCCGGTGACACTGAGCCCCACTGCCAAGCCAGCCCTCTCTGGGAGAGAGCCAGGGCCATGCCACCCCCCAAGCTCTCTGTAAAGCCCAGCTTTGGTAGTTTCAATGCCCAAAGCCCAGTGCTAGACAGTTTGCCCCTCACATTTCTCTCTAGAACTGACCCAGAAATGTCTGATTTGTACATGTGAGAAGGATGGTGCATAGTCCCAGCACGCTGTGTGCACTTTAGAGGCTGCTAGGAAAAGAGGGTAGTTTAGTAAAGCCTTTTGTCCTGACACTTCCTTCTCTGGCAGATACAGATGCTTCAATAAGGCAACAATGAAAGTGTTTGAAAGTGATTGTGTTGTGAAAATCAGGTTTCACAGGGAAGAGGGAAGGTCAGCAAATGCTTTGTCTCCTGGCACATTTCTCAGTCTGAACTGCAGCTGGAAATGCTTCACTTTAGCGATGGCCCCTGCCACCTTGAGAGAATGTGATGATGCTATATAAGGCAAGTGCAAATCACTAGTGTGTTTTGTTTAATTTAGAGACTGCAAAGGGAAGATGAAGGCTGGCATTGGCTTTTTGTTGTTGGACATTTCCTTTGGGAATACCTGCTGGACTTTTGGAAGGGGTTTGTGATGTGCAAGAGTGAGAGGGTAAGATGGTACGTGGAGCTTCAGGGAAAGCACACATCTCCATGGAGCTGGATGTAGTTCAGTGGGTGTGAGTTACATGTTCAGCAGCTGATCACACAAGAAAACATTCTAAAAGAAACATGCTGTGCTGGAATTGCCTTTTCTTTTGCAACCTATAAGCTGTGTACAGCTAACAACGAAATGATTCCTATTCTTTCACCGGTACATGCAGAATCACATTCTGTCAGTCACCAAGAGCCAGGATCCACAGTGGAGCTCTTCCACAAACTGCTCCCACACAAATGGGGCTGGGCCAAAAAAGCACTTGGCTTTTTCCTGGGCACTGTCAGTGCTCATGAAAACAACCACACGATGGTGGTGTCGACTCGCAAAAGAAGGAAATGCACTGATCCCAGCTCGAAACCACCATGAGCGCAGAGCCAAGTGGCAAAAGTCTCTGGCTCTCAAATCATCCACTCAGGACAAAAAAGTTTCGCTGATCTTCCACTTCAAAATGCAAACCCTTCTCTGCACCACATTTAAAAGACAACAGGAACTCCTTTTCCTTAATAAATCTTTTCACTCTCACAGAGTCTGGCCACAAGCTTGAAAACATCTCTCAAAACCAGAGTTCACAAAGAAGTCAGCTGAGAAAGCTCTTGCTGCCTACAACTTCAACTGCACCCATCAAACTACCAGCACACATCCTGCTATCGGCACTCTCTTTCTCAGCTCTAGGTACCATCTTAAGCCTTCAGTCTCACAGAGTCAGGATCCAAATGGAACAGCACCAGGGACTGCTCACACACTAAAACTACCAGGACAAAATTCTCAGCAGTTTGGCGTTTCCATTCCCACTTGACAGCTCAACAGCTCTAATCCAGAGGGCTGCCCATTGGAAAAAGCCTTTATGCTCAGTAAGAGTACCCAATGTGTGCATCCAATCTTGCTTTCTTTCCCAAAGAGAGGAACTATAAACCCATCTCAAAAGAAATAGCATCCTCTCCCCCCAAATACAAAACACCTGGGGACTGACCCCATATAAAAGGTGACAGAACACCACCACTGGGCATTACTTGCCCAGGGCACTAGACCAGCTGCACACCAAGCCTCAGGGTAGCTGCTTACCTTGTTCAAAAGATGTGTGCTACAAGAATTTCAAGGCCACCTCTGAGATGTGGATACCACATGCCAAATTGAATCTATCAGGAGACCACCTTCCAAAGATGGAGATCAACTTCATCACTGTACAAACTGAGGCAAGTGCTTCCACACCAAATATGCCAGGACAGAAAGTGGTTCCTCCCTTGACCTCCACTAGGCAGCTTCTTATCTGCACCTCCAACAGTGGGGCTACATGTTTTTCCTTCCCATGAAAAAACATGGCCATTCTCCTTCAGGAACTAACAAAGGAAATGTTGCATACCACTTCCAGTAATGTAAGGTCCAACATTTGCTCCTACACAGAAGGGGCCAGCGCACAGTTAAAGCCAGGAAGGGGTCCTAGAAAAAGGGATGATGACCCTGAGATATCTCGAAAGAATCCCTTGGGAGAACGTTGAGGTAGTTTGCACATTCTCCCAGAGGTAATTAAGGACGGTACATACCTGGGAGGTTGGGCGTTACTGGGTTTGTGGCCAACATGCTGATCACAGGTTACTTCCAAAGTGGTCAGGGATATGTTATGTAGGGTATATTGGACTGCTATCACACCTTCAGGGAAATCAGTTAGAAATCAAGATATATGATGATCTAATTAGAGAAAATCAGTCAATTGATGCAGCCCTCGCTGGAGGGAGCACCCAAAAGTGGGGAAAAGATGAATGACCACCTGAGCAAATTATACAACACCACGGACCAGCCACATGGAGTCCTAATGAATTAATATCAGGTGCCAGAGAAACCATTCATAATTTAAATTAGGTTACAAACTATCTTTGAAATAATAACCAACCAGCCAGCTACAGCCCTTGACCATCTTGCTGACCAATGCACTCAGATGAGGAATGCAATATTTCAACATCAAGATGGTATTAGATTATCTATTAGCAAACGAGGGGAGAGTGTGTGACAAATTAAATGACTCAAAGTGTCATTTGCAAATAGACGACAATGGAAAAGTGGTAAAACAAATAACCAAGGGAATAAGAAAGGGAATAAGAAAGGGAACAAGTTAGCTCATGTATCAGTCCAAACATGGAAAGGATGGAAATGGGACATGTTTTCATGGTGGATTAAAGGAATGCTTTTTTTCCTGTTATGTGCTATAGCAACTCTCATCTTTTTACCATGTATGATCCCTTGTTTAGTGCAACTTGTTCAATATGTGATCAAAGGGATGCAGGTAGCATTCATGCCTACAGATCCGGAAATGGCTACAAAAGAACAGAAAATGATGTCACTGCAAATAATTGCAAAACCAAAAAGGACCCAGGAACAGAAAGTTAAGCCAGTGATAAATAAGGTTTATAAAGACAATTCTTGAGAAAATAAGAAGAGGAGGGATTGAAAGGATTGAGAAAGAGGTGTCTTTATAAACAAACTGTGGGTCTGATGGTAGATAAGGCTGGATACAGAGATGTGAAAGAAGCAATGGGGAACCATAAATTCCATAGGAATTCTGCTAATTGATACACACTGTTACTCACTCAAGACTGGATTTAGAGAAAAACAACAGAGACACAAGAAAAAAGAAAAATGGGGAGGGGGAGTATACATTAGAAGTGGGGTTTAGGTATTAGACATTTTGGGGACACTGTACCTCTCAAGTATCTCAGCCAGTGGGGAAAGAGAGAGGGAAAATATGGCCAGGAAATTAGGACAAAAAGGAGGCTGCATCCCCTAAAAATTATGGAAGACCCCATGGGGAATGCCCCATGACCTCTCCCTTTATTCAAGTAAAGTTACAGGACTCCTCTGTTTCCTTTTTGAGCATAAAACTCTAGTGTTTGTGGATTAATTTTCCTGACATTCTCAAACTGATAAAGTTGTTCCATAGTGAACCCAACTCACTGCACCTTGTCCAATCGTAAAATGCTTTCTACCACAATATGGCAGCTACATTTTTATAACATCATTTCTCACTGAGAAAAAACTGCTGGCCAGCAAATCAAACCCAATATTAGGACTTCTCAAAATAAGTAATTTTATTAATAACAAGCATTCCTGTGAATGTAAAGTTCTACTTTGCCATTCTCACAAGAAAAATGTGTCCAATCCATTTTGCAAAAAATGGTTTTGGAAGCCTCTCTATTTCTAATAGCTAAACAGAAAATTTAGTGGTTAAACTTGAATAATATCCATCACTTGTACCTAACTGTCAGTCAGCACATGAATTGTGTGACATACCCTTTCTATGTGGAATTATGAAACAACAGTTCCCCAAACAACTTTAAGCATGTTACATGAAACTGCACAAAGTGGTTGCTGTTATATCCCAGAACTACAGCAAGAGGTAAAAGTGAGCCACTGTTAATTCTGTTCTTTTCGGATCTCAGTACACAGAGAAATGCAGAGCAGCTGCCAGTGGATGAAAACCACCATGCCTCAACTGAAGTAGCAGGTGAATCATAATTCACATTAGCCGCAGATACTTAAAGACCCTTAAACAATTCTACATTTTAAATGCGCATTTTTGTCAAGTCTGGTCTCTTGTTAGATCAGTAAAATGTAAAAATGGAAGTTGATGACAATTTAAAAGAACAGAACTTTAAAATTTTGCACATTCTCGTTAATATATTAGTTTCATTCACTCAAAACATCTATATTGCAGTCTCAGAAAAAAACCCCACAAAAGTTTCAAAAAAAAGAACTCAGAAGACCAGCTGTTTTCTTTTAAAAACGCAACTAACATCTGTTACTAAAAAGAATATGTAAGATAGTTTGTGATTCGAGAGAAGTGAAATGGCACCACCTAGTGACTCACACATGAGAAAGTCAGAAAAGTCGTCACTTCTTTTACTTCCTCTCAACACCATACAATCACGTTTGGAAACAATAGCAAAAGTTAATGTGAAAATATTGGAAAATAAAATTCTGGCATGAATGCCAGAACACCTACTATGGAACAAGGAATTGAAAGCCAAGTGTTATACTCAAGGATTATTTTTCTACCAAACTAGGTACCTATGGTCTTTAGTATATTAAAACATTTTTGGAGGCACATACAATATATATTTAATAGCTACATACTATTGACCCAAGTATCTCCCCAGAAACACCAAATGGTTTTTAAGCAATGGCAACAAAAGCTTACTAAAGAGGCTTCTATTAGTTAGCAACACAGACAGCTGGCAAAACTTATGAATAAAAATTGAGCCACTTTGGATACATCTCATTTTTCACTGATAAATTCAAATAGCAGCCCCTTTTCTTAAACTAATAACCATATTTAATAATGATTGATAACCTCATATTTGCACAGGCACCATGATCCCATGCATTTATGTTCACTAGTTCACTTTTCCAGCAGATTGCATAAAGGCTGCCAGCACAGAACATTTCTGAGCTACTTTTACAGAACCAAACTTTATCTACTCCTGAGCAGATTGCATCGGTCTTATAAAATATCCCAGGAATTTATCCACTAGAAAAATATAGACAAAATAAAAATATTTACTATGTTTTATATTATTATTCCTCTATGATTTTGTTGAAGGAATATATTGAACAAAATCTTAGTAACCTTTTTCTCAACCCGAGGTCATGTGCCCTCTGGAGGACTATCGAGGAGGGCTTTACCTTTCGGAATTGCTACACAAAAACTGAAAGAGCAAAAGAGGTGGCCCAGACAATTTTCACCAGTTTCCTCTTTTGTTCTTTACTTTCCATGTGTATTTAATAAATAACAAAGAACAGGTCTCCAGCAAACCACACCACTCTAAATTCTTAGGGTGTCTTACCCTAAAAAGTGGGGCACGTTGAAATTATAGCCCCAGAGATAAATAAAATATAAACTTCGTCTTAAATTCTTTTTCTTTCCAAAAGATAGCGCTCCCTATGAAAGAAACTTCAAGGGTTAACTGAAGAGTTAAAATTTTAAATTACTATTCCTAAATTTTCCATTATCGCGGAGGAGAGATCGGGGAGGGCGGGAAGTGCCCTCGCCACGTCAGAAAACAAACGCATCTCGGAGTCGTCCCGTCCCCGTCCCCATCCCCCGCTCCGTGTCGGCGCGGCCCCCGCGGGCTGTGCCCCGGGCGGGGCCGCCGCCCTCCCGGCGCCCTCCCGCCGCCCTCCCGCCGCGCCTGCCCTGGGCACCGGCCGCGGCCCCGCCCGCCTCTCGCCGCGAGGGGCGCGGGCGGCCCGAGGGCCGCGCTGCTTCCTCTGCGGGGCGGGACCGCCGGTCCCCTCACCGGGATGGGCAGGGGGGTCTCACCGCCGGTCCCCTCACCGGGATGGGCAGGGGGGTCTCACCGCCGGTCCCCTCAGCGGGATGGGCAGGGGGGTCTCACCGCCGGTCCCCTCACCGGGATGGGCAGGGGGGTCTCACCGCCGGTCCCCTCACCGGGATGGGCAGGGGGGGTCTCACCGCCGGTCCCCTCACCGGCACAAGGCAGGGGGGGTCTCACCGCCGGTCCCCTCAGCGGGACAAGGCAGGGGGGGTCTCACCGCCGGTCCCCTCACCGGGGCGGGCAGGGGTCTCACCGCCGGTCCCCTCAGCGGGATGGGCAGGGGGGTCTCACCGCCGGTCCCCTCAGCGGGACAAGGCAGGGGTCTCACCGCCGGTCCCCTCAGCGGGATGGGCAGGGGGGGTCTCACCGCCGGTCCCCTCACCGGGATGGGCAGGGGGGGTCTCACCGCCGGTCCCCTCACCGGGATGGGCAGGGGTCTCACCGCCGGTCCCCTCACCGGGATGGGCAGGGGTCTCACCGCCGGTCCCCTCAGCGGGGCGGGCAGGGGTGTCGCCGCTCCTTCGAGGGACATAAGGAAGGGGAAGGGCTCCCGCCCAGCCCCGTGCAGCACTGGGCTTGTCCCTGCTCTCCCTGCAAGCAAACGAAGCAGCGGCAGAGTAACGAAGCTCGCTAAACAGCACATTAACTCAATTAATTAATCAAGACCTGGCTTTAAAGGCCGATCCCTCCGCACAGCTGGCACAAGGAGCTGCTCAGCCATTTCCTAATTTCATGTACATCTACCAGTGCTATTCTGGAAAATTACATATAAACAGTACGCAAGACATGTGTGGTTGCCTTTTGCCTGTGTTTTATTGGTTCAGTGCACAAGTGTGAGGGTTACAAAGTCATTGCAGTTTGGGTGAGGAAGCTCAGAAGAAGCATTTGGCAGCATTAAGTGAGGGACGGAAGTTGTTCAGCCTTGTTGAAGAAATTCTGTCCTTCATCTACAATACAGACCGGAGCTAGTTAGTTCCTATGTTGCCTGGAGGGGGAAAAAAAAAAGAAAAAAAAAAAAGAAAAAAAAAGAAATAAAAAAAGTAAGTAAAGGTAGCAGTATAGATTTGCAAAGAGCATGAAAATAAATTAAACATTCACCTTTTCTTAAAAAAAAAAAAAGTTATATAATTTGCACTTCAGTTGTAGTGAGTTGGGTAAGTGAAGTCTGCACTTTTCCACTGCATACAAAAATAAGTCTGTGGGTGAGGCAGCACTGAAAGAGAGGATGCAATGGAGAAGGGCGTCAGCCCTGGGCCCTGCCAGCTCCTGTCCCAGAGGAAGTGGCTCAGGAGCATCATCCCTTTATGCTGTTCTACAAAGGTGATAAACCAAGGCAGAAAGGTCAATGAGCACAATGGCAGCATTTCCCTAAGAACCCAAAACCTGTTTGGAAGCAAGTGCAGGGATCTGAGAGCCCAGTACCAACATGAGGCCCTGGGCCACCAGTCAGAGCTGTGTGCCATGGACACGCCTCTGGACGGCGGCAGAGGCAGAAAAGGTCACAACTGCAGCAAGGCACCTCAGCTACTCAAGGAAGCTATTTCAGATTAACTAGGGTGAAATTCTCAACACTTAGTGATGTTCACGGAGTTCTTGATCACTCTGGAAGCAGTACACTGTATTCAGTAGTGCAGTTTAAGTTACACACACTTTCCACAGTTCATTAAACCTGTTAATTCCTCAGATGGGGAAAATGCTCATATCCTGCTCATAACTTAGAACTTTATTTTACAAATTGAACTAACAGTAATACCAACCATGTGCTCAGAACTCATGCAGCTTTTCTTCACACCAGCAGCTTCCTGCTGATGTGCTCTGCTGAAGACAGTAAAAAAATTTTGAAGCAACTACAACACATACAAGAGCACAACTTTTCAGTTTGTTTTGCATTCCATGCCATGACCTTTAAATCTCCAGATGGTGAGATAAAAGCTTCATTTATGTATCTCATCTCTTGAAGATTAGAATCTTTCTAAAGAAAAACTATTATGAAATCTTTTTATATTGACAACTTTGGTATAGTTCAATAATTCTTAAGAGACGCTGGTCAACCAAGTTGGAAAAAGAATAATTTATGAAAAAGGCAATTTACCACATTCTAAAAAGTGGATACATTCTACATGTGTACCAACAACTTGCCTCTCATCTACAAGTGGGCAGTATTTGTATTATAATTGCTAGTCTGCAACCAAAAATAGATCCAGACAGAAGTTGTAATAAATCACCATTTTTATGTAGAGTAGGTATGTCTGCTATTTCCTTTTAACAAATGCAGAATGCAAATGTACTTAAAATGTCACTGACTACTGTGAGGACTTAACTGCTGAGCATCTAAACCCAATTCAGATCTAGGGGATATGCAAGATAATGCTTAAACAGCTGCTCCTAAAGCAGCAAATTTGTCTGCCAGAAGTCTGAAAACAAGCACAACAAAGCAAACCAGAATCAAGAAATAGTAAGGTGTAGCAAGGATGGAACTCTAGCTTTGTGTTGCCAAGAGTGGAGACAATCTATCAGCTAAACACAGCTGATGAAGGGAACACATAGAAAACACACTTTAGAAGCTATCTGCCATCCCTGAGCTTCCCTCTTATTTCTTAAGATGTCTCAACTATTAATTTGCTTTTGTCTTGGGTAGATAAAACCCTTCTTTCCTTAGGTTTGCTAATTTTTGTACCAGTTGTGAGCTACTGCCAAATCACAGTAATTTGGAAGGCAGAAACTATTGCTAATATAACAGCTAACAAGTATTTGCCAAAGCCCTCAATTTGGGATTTGTTCCTCAGCTGAACGGCACTGGACAAACAGTATTTGCTATATTGATGCAACATTTGTACTCCAGGTTATTTCAGAGTCATACATTTCAAATAATGCTGATTTAAAACAACAACAAAAAAAGAGAATCTTAACAGCTTAAGTCAGTAGATGATTCTTAATCAAATTGGAAACTGTGTCTCATGTTATCTTTACAGGCATTGCTTAGAAGTTACTTTAAAAGGGCATTTCATCACACTAAATGTCTGGAAAAACAGTTTCCTAGGAAACTGAAGGTCATCAAAATATACTTAGATTTAAGCAATCACTACAGAAATAAAGGATTTTTCTGGACAACTCTAAAGAACAGTGAAGTTTAGGAACAAGCAAAGACAGCCAAAAACCCTTGTGGTTCATCACTAGTTAAACTAAGCTTTACAGATACAAGCCATCAGGACACCTTTCCACAACAAATGTATCAAAAGTAGAGTGGAAATGCCAACTGTATAAAAACTACGTGGAATATTTCATACAAAATACTCCAAAATGCTTTTCATTATGTAACTTTTATTTGAGACACACATTGTAAAAAAGTTCACATGAAATAATAAAACTATTGGACTATGAAGGTTTTCTTAGGAGCTGGGTTTGGTTTTTTTATCTATATACATCAATACACATTTAATGATTAGGTTTACAAGTTAACCACATGACAAGTTCACTTTTATCTGCAGGAGCTTTTCACATTACACCTTTATACCAGAGGTAAAATGTGCTTAAACACACACAGCAGAACACTTCTATTTCAAAATTAAGCATTTTCTCAAGGACTATACTTTTTATTCTGAATTTAGTAGCTATATAGCATTAAAATAATGGTAATTGAAGTTTTATTTGCAAAAATGTTCGTAAGGCCATAGGAATGCACTGAAATAGTTAAATTCACCAGGAACAAGAAAAATCAACGTAAATCCTGCTTTTTTTTGGAAGAAAGTAATACAAGTTTTATTTATAAGAGTGAGAATGGCATAAGCACTTCAATGAACAGAGGAGAAAAAAGACCTATTATTACCTACAGACCAATCCTTAGCAAGTTTAACATTGCAAAAATTCTGTTACATTAACAGGTAACCAAACAACAGATGCATTTTCACAAAAAACACATTTATGCATTTTACATATTATTGATGGACTATCAAATCATTATGCTTTCACAATATTTTAATGTGATATGTACATTCAAGACTTCTTTATTCACTTGTGAAAATGATCCATGTAATTCTCTTAACTTCAGCAGACTAGTATGAGAAAGTCATAATGGGAAATATTTTCTGTAAAAAGAACTACAGGTCTGAAAAGTCAATCAGCATTTGTGAGACTGTCCCCCAAAGAGAAAAGTGAGCAGCATTAAGTTTCATGAGTGGTTTAAGCTTTAGCAATATTAGAACTCCCAGATAAGTCAATAACATATTTTCTATACACTCAACAAAAAATTCTTGTGCATGTTTTGCTGAGCACAGACTGAAAGACAGAATGGCAAAGCACTGAGACCAGTTTGTTTTTCATTTGGCTTTTTTTTTTTAACCATTTAGAAAAATATAGGTCAAGATATAGTGTGCAGGCATGGGGCTGAGGGAAAGCTCTCCTAAAACTCCAAAGCATAAGCAGCATTTCTGTTTTATTGAAATCCACCATAAAATGTCTGCTTTCCTGAAAGGTTAATGGCAATTTCTGGAAGAAAACAGAAATACATTTGCTGCTAAGTGAATAATAAGTATATGACTTTCATTCTAATGGGCATTAGAGTACTAACTAGTTGACTGAGGTATAGTTAAGAGTCCTTCAAAACTTAAGATTATATAGTCTTGAGCAAAGTAACAACAGAGACTGCACAAAACAATCATAGTGATATTAGAAAAGCCTGTAATACCCAGCATCTGATGCATAGGCAGAACAATACCATTATCATCACCCGCTTGTCTAGAGGAAACCATAGCTAAAATATCCCAGTAAAACATACAGCTGGTTTGCATGCTAAGATACAGCACATTTTCCATGTCTGACAGGGCAGACTGTACACAGAAAGGTCTCTACTGACCAAAAGTTAGCACACTGATAAAGTGCAGCCACTCAGCCATTTAATACTGCTGGAGAAGTGGGGTGGGGGCAAAGACATAAAGAAAGAAATCTGCATTTTACCTTATCCATAAGATCACATGAAATTAGAATTCTTCAGTTTCAGCAGATGACAACAAAATTGCATTAAATTCTTCTACAAATAGAAAAAGATGAACTGTACACGAACAATAAGCAAAGGGAAATATTTACTGCAGTACTTTCTCATGCATAAAGTGAATTTCCTATGGTCTTACCTCACATTTATGTACAGTTTAGCACAGCTAAATGTAAGAAAATAGCAAGTTTTTTTCTCCCTCCCACCCTCCCCCATACAGAGCAGATACCCCAATTCGCTGCTGCTTCAAGAAGCACTTCATAGACTCTACTACTTACAGGCTCTTTCAAAGGGAAGTTCATGGAGACTAATATTGAATGAACATTTAACCACACAGTGAAGACAGGAAAAACAATACAAAGCATTCTGTAAACAGTGCCAAACACAGAACATGTCAGTTTTGGTTTGCAGACAACCCCTGAGATAAAAATCAAAGTATTACGACACCAAGTAAGTCAGAGGTAAATTACTGAAAATAAACAACATTCATAATTGGTGTCACAACACTTTCTGTATAGAAGCACTTTTTTTAACCATACAGAAAACATAACTGCTTTAGCCTGTCCAAGAAAAACATCATGGGTAGACAACAGAGCAGTTAGGGTTGCTTTGTTTTTTCACTGAACCTTGTTGCCATGAAGGTTTCTCTGTTCTAGTGCAACAACAGCAGTTTATGAGATCCATCATCTAGTTACAAGAACTACTTCTATTAAACTACGTGTGGGGACAGGCTGATAACCACCTAAAACTTTATGGAACCAGCTACTAAGGTTAAACCCTTTAAAATCAGAAGCTTTACATCTAACACTATTGGCCCGTTCGCTTTCCAGCTATTTCGAACAGACCCAGAGATGACAAATTCAGTACCTGACACAACAAAATGGTTCTCTGTGGTAACAACTAACTCACTGTTTACAACTCCAGACAAGGAGGTGAAGCAAAAGCATGTCAGACATTTCCTTTGACAATGACAGAACACACCCATCCCCTAACAGCAAACACCTGGACACAAACTTGTAGTTAAAGCTTACAATGGTCCACGTTTGGCACACCAACAGAACTAAAGCACCTGTTTTAATTGCTCATTGAGGAAATTTTTCAGAAGACAATAAAAAAGTAGTAGAACAAAGACTAGGTTATACAATGCTCAGTTGAGTAAAAAAGGCAACTATGTTTCACCTCTGCTTCTAACAGTCTAGGTCACTGTACCAATTTTTGATGAAAAAACAACTGCTCAAGCAGACCAAAGACACACATTCAGCATTAACTGCAGAACTAGGAGTACATTATAGTCCTAATGGGAGGCCTCCTTAGTGCCAATGCTTACAGACGTTAACAAACTATCTTTAGAATTAAGAGTAGAAATGGAAGTCACCTTTAGAAGCAGTCATTTCTGAACAAGTGAATCCACAAAGAGGTTACTCAAAACTCATGCATTCAGCTTCCACAAGCCACTTAAGTGATAGTGATGAGGCCAATTTGTGGTGATGATTTCAAATCCAGAGTGTGCTTCCTCATCAGAAACAAAAAAAAAGGAGCAGACAGTCTGAGCTAACAAAGGGAAGTTAAGTGAGGAAAGACACTGTGTTTATTCAAATAACTGAAAGGTGCATCTGTGAATCAGACAGTGACTGGCAATTCAGAACACAACTTTGCTAATCTGGTAAAGAAAGAAAAGCATACTACATTCAGAATAGAAGCCATAGCTTCTGCATAAACAGATTTGTGCATCTAAGAGACAAAATCTGTATAAATTGTTAAATGCCAATTGTTACAGTAATTCTCATCACTAGAGCAACAACATCCATACTGCATGGCCACGAGAATACAGCATAGAAAATAATGGAAACGAGACTTAATTTTTCTCCTGGCTCTTCTGCTTGAAAATAAATTTGTTTAAAAAGAGAAACAAAACTGTGCACAAATCTGTTAAGAATCATACTTACAAGTCAAACTGTGCAAATACAAATGTAAGATTGTGCTGTAACAGGCAGTAAGAGGCCAATATGGATGTGCAAAGTTAAAAGAAACATAGCAGCTTTTGCAACAGGCAATAAAACAGAAAGTAAAAAAGGAAAACAAGTTAAATCTTGCATTTGTGTCTCCACTTCATAGCTTCCATATCTGAGAAAGAAGAGCCTGACAGGTCAATAGCCTTAGTGAGCAAAATCCACTCGGTATTTGTGTATCGCAGTCTACGTTCAATGGAGCTCTCAGCAGCAGCTTGGTGGTATTATTTCTGAGGCTTTGTGACCCTGTGCTTTCAAAGAAGCAGAAAAGGTTCTAAGTGTGCTGCAGTCTTATCATTAGAAGTTCATCAAAGTAGCGTGCATCGAAAGAAGCTGCTCTTCTTAGATCGATTTTCTGTTATTTTTACTGGCCCACCTGCCCCCGATGAACTGTTGTCATTCTGAAAGAGAAAAGTGTGTCAACATCATAAAATGCAGAAAATAGTATCTCTAGCTTTCCTAGCCTCCCTTCTCACTTCCTTTGCTTGCAAAGCAATAACCAGAGCAGAGATCTGATGCAACTTGAGCTCCTTAATTATCCAAACTTCATTAATCACTGGGCAAAAAATAAAAAAAACATTTACATAACAATTCAGATCTCAAGAATTAGCTGGAGAAGAGACTACATAATAAAACACGGATCACACTATTGCATTTTGGAACAACACATCAGTTTCAGGCTGCCCAGTGTTAATGATCATGCAAAATAATTGATACTTATGCACTGATATGTAATAAAGCGTGATAAATCACTGTTTGCTCAAATTTTATCCAGAAACTAATGTAATCCCCAGGAGTTTTTTGATAGGGCTACTACTCAGTATTATGATAGCTGTCCTCTCACTGTATTTAGTTTGTATGCTAATTGGAAATACAAACCATTTTTCTGTTGAGCTTTGTCATAATGTCTCGTGCAAGTGTGAAAAACGCCTGGTGAGGAGTGGAAATAAAGAAAAAACAAACAAGAGTTAGTCACAAGACACATTAAGGACATGATAAACTTGGACTAGCCAGACACATTAACAATACAGTGTTCTGTAGGCCACTAGAAGCGCTTGGAGTTGCAAGACACTCTATGCACAATATCTGTATATTTAAAACTTCAGTAAACATGCTTTAGAAGCAAAAAATATTTATTTTTAGTCTCCATCTCGCCAATCTTTGAAGCAAATGAACAGACCTTCCCATTGCATAACTCTGGGGGAAGAAAGAAAAATCAGCTGAAGACAAGGCTGCATACTAATCCTGTTTTTATTTCCCCCCCAAACTGAACTGTGCATCACAGTTAGGAACCCAGAGAGGTTTGAGAAGGGCAAGCCTGGGAATTCACATTAAGGTTAGCTTGCTTTCTGTGCTCCAAAAGCTTTACTCTGGACTACCTATAAGGCTACTTAAGCTTCCAATATCTCGATTAAAGACAAAAACCCACGAATAATTACTCTGGCAAATCTCAGCATCCTAGATTTCAATGTATGAAGGAGCAAAGAAACTTCTGTAGCTGGAAAGCTCTGCAATTCTCCAGGAGCAGGAAAAAGCAAGACTTTAGGCTGTCTGGAGACCCTAATAATCAAAGGACAGTTCCAGAATGTGATAAGTATAAACACTTCCCCTCTCATTGTGTTTGGAATATAGCCAAAGACAGGCACTCATTTAATGTAAATAAAGTACAACAAATAAATTAATGCATTTCTGATCCCAAGAATATCACAATTGTGTAATTCCCTGCAAGTCAAGTATTTGGTGGGAAGTAAACCAAATCATTAGTGATTGCCAAATGCCTACACCAGCTGCATTTTTTAATGCTTTCTTCACCATTCATGTGACAATTTAAAAAAATATTCAGAGAGCCAAACATTTTGGAGTAAGCACAAACTACTGTTGTGCATTTCATGACATGCAGGGGTTAAAATGAAACTGCCATGTCATGAGAGAGCAAGTCAGCTCTCCAGAGGAACTCGGGTATCCCCTCTGGTACTGACTCCTCATGGTCCCACTTCCAGAGCCTGCTCTAAGAATCACAAGGACACTGAGAAAATCAGGTCAAGCTAGTCCAGGTGCAGCATGATGTAGATCAGTCCATTCTAACTCTATCCTGTAAAACAATCACCCCACAATCAGAAAAAGACCCATGCCTGGCTGCCACAACATCCCCCTCGTTATTTTAAAGTAATGCCTTCAGTTTCTAGCTAACTTGTCAGATACATGAGCTGAATTAAGTAGGTGTTTGCAGGTTTTTTAAAGAAAAAAAATCCCATAGAGAAACTTTTAAATGATTAGGTATAAGGACAACACAAGTCTACATTGTTGGATTAATAAATCTTAATTTAACTGGCCTTTGATACAGTTACTTTTTTGTCCACACTTCCTATACAGCTCAGATCCTCCCCCACCCTCCCTGAGATGACAGGAGTGATTTATAGTAAGATAGACTGGACTTGGGCCACTCTTCCTTCCCACTCTATTTCCTTAAGCTCTCACAGAGATCTTGTGGGTTTAGCATGAAAGTTATTTGCAGGAAAACAGATTATAAATCTATAAATAGCATTGTGAGTCTTTTTCCTCCTGTAACATGAGCTTACGACCTGGTGTTCCAGATTAATACACGAATTTTCAGCCTCATCTGCACAGCATGTATTTAGCAGTAACCTGAAGGCTCTGTGACACAGTCGCATGTTATCCTGAAAGTAAAGAATTCCGTTTCCTGCACAAGGCACTGCTCTAAAATTAAACCTATTCCTTGTCCAAAGGGACTTGAAATTTAAGTAGCAAGGCACAGACATCTAGGGCAACTGTTTGCTACAGTGATAGTAGACCCCTCTGTTAACACCCATTTTTTAAAACAATTCCAGACACTACCAGAAAACCAGAAACAGTTGGATCGTAGGAGTAGACCCAGGAGTACAGCTGGGACTTCAGGTCCCAGGTCAGGTGAGAAAGCCCAGCAGATCGTGGAGCATACCTCCCCAGAAGGAACTCAAGAAACACCCAAGTGTAGCACCCATCTCTTACCTCTTCCACATTTATGCTGGATTTTGCACTTGTCTCCAAAAATTTGATTCCGTAATCAATTGCTAACTGGAAGAGAGGTTAAAGTTTTTCAGTGGTTTTGAAGTTCCTTTGTAAAAGTAATGTTTCACACAGGTTCACAATAGGTTCATAATAGAATAGATGCTGCATGCTACAACAAACTTTAAAAACCAAACCAAGTAACTTTCACTTCTATTTTCTCTTGCAAGAACATTAAAGACAATTAGACAAAGTGTTAGAACTCATCATACCCTCACATAAAGTCAAAACAAAAAAAAGACATTAATTTCTCACCAAATACCTATTTAGGCTCTAAAAGAACATTAAGGTAGAATCTGTCTTGATACGGATTGTGGACCAGAAAACTACAATGCAGTCATCCCATAAGCTGTGCTACCAACACAGACTACTTCAGCTGTACAGAGAGGTTTTGTAGTATTCTTCCTCACTGGTTTGTTCTGTAGAACAACTAATCTATTACTTAAGCTTTAGTAACAGCACTTATAACTAGAATAAGTAACCACCTTGAATGAATTGAGTACAATGTGGTCAAACTATACAGAAAACTTTATATTGAGATCTAGAATACCTCGTGCTATAGCAAAGCTCAACATTCTTTACAGGATCTTGCCCACAAGACAACAGTACCATTAAGTTTGTTTAAACCTGAAGATAGTTTAGTGCTATTCAAAAACAAAAAAACCCAAACCTGGCATCCTATACATAGAAAAGTTTCTGAAACAAGAGATTTGAGACCCATTCTCTCTCACATGCCTAAAACATATCAAACATCCAGAAGCTAAAATCCTACAAGAAGTAGGCTTCTAAATAGGGTGAGTTACCAAATCTTACCTTCTCCCCTTTTTCTTTTGAGACTTGTCTTTTTTCATTCATATCACATTTGTTACCCAAGATCATTCTTTCTACATCTGAAGAGGCATGCTGGAAGAAGAAAAAGTAATCTCTCAGGAACAAAGTGCATCATTGTGGAAAAGAAACTTGTGTATCAAACTCCTCCACAACGGACTATTTTATTTTAGAGAAATTATCTAATGTGAAGGCATTACTGAGAGAGGCTGACTCTTGAAACAAGCAATTAAAATATTAAAAGAGCCTGGAATAAATACTCCAAGATTACCTTTGCCCATGTACTGTAATAGATCAAATATGTGCCATGAGCTCTGTAGCAGGTTGCACACATGCACAGGGCTATTCTGGAAATGTAACAGTAGACACTACTCCTAAGTGGTGCATGGCTACTGCATTGGAAGTAATTACTTGATTTGTATTTGTCTCAGGGAAATCATAAGATGGAACAAAACACTTACCTCCTCTATGTTTCTTATCCAATTCTTTATGTTGTCAAAAGACTTTTCATTTGTGATGTCATACACCAGCATAATTCCCTAAATAAAGTTAGGAAAATCTAGTTAGATGAGCTAGTACTATTGGCTGACTTTTCATGTATGCTTTAGTTTTAATTATAGTTCTAAAAAAATTCAACATTGGATTATAGGTGAGTAAGTCTTTTCTCAAGGCATTATGCCATGGCTTGGAATTCACCCAAAATATTATTATTTAACATTTTTTGCCACTCTTAAGAGGCAAAACACACCACCTATCCAAAGCTTTTAATTATTAGCCTACAGTCAGGGCAAGTTTAGAAGTTCTACTACACCAGCAACCAGGACTCTCTGGGTAAAGTCACATTTAGATGCAGCAGCTTAAAGCAGTCCAGGATATCAAACCTGTCAGCTCCATTCTGCTGGGGCCAGCAGAAACTTTCACCCCTGGGGCTCTCCCAGAAGCTTTAGCTCTTTCCAGCAGTTCTGTACACACATTGGCATGGGATCTCAACAGTTAGCAGAGCAGGGGAAACCACAGAGCCGCTGCATTAAGGATGGACTGCAAGGTTCACCTCCATTTCCTAAGGCCTTTCCAATCATTCCTCATAGGACAAAGAGAATCCTTGGCCATAGACTGGGGAGAAGACCGGGTCACTGCCAAAGCCTTTTTAAGCACTGGAGAGCTCTAATACAGTGCCACAACCATTATTATTTCTCCCTGCGCTCTGTAACAGTGAAGTTATTTGGACCCACAGCCTATGAATGTCACAGATCTGTTCATACAAAGCAGAAAGAACCTAAAACAGGAGCACAGGAAATAACCACCAAGTCAAAATTAAAGGAGTTCCAACAAAAATATCTCAAATCATAGCATTAAGAGCCATTAACAACATTACAAGTGTTGTACCACAAGGGTGCAGGCTCTAAGTCAATTACTTGACTTCAAGCCACTCTCAGTGGAGGAAAACATAACAGTAGGTGTTGCAGGTGACTGTATTTCTAGCCCAGACTTTGCATTCTCTACTGGCTGAAGGAAAAGCAATTCAGTGAAACACACTTTTAATATTAAAACAATTCATTATACATTTTGAAACACTTTAAGTGTTTAAAGGGGTTGACTGCATTTAAAAAACCTCCAAGCCTATCTGATTAAAGCTTGGTAACTTATTTTATTAAAATCTGCAGAAATTTTAATTATATTAAAAAAGACAATAGGGCTGGAAGTTTCATCACAAAAAACAGGCCTAGACTGAGTACCAGCACATTAAAAAAAGAAAAAACAAAGAGTAAACCCCCAACCAAACCACAGACTTCATTCCCTACATCTCAAGCTATAATTATCCAGTCCTCCAGTGGAAGACTTACACGACACAAACTTAGGAACAGCAAACCAGTTCCACTAGTTGTGTTTAGGTTTTTTGAAGTGTGAGCACTCACCATGGCTCCTCTGTAGTAAGCCGTTGTGATTGTGCGGAATCTCTCCTGGCCTGCTGTATCCCTACAATTCAGTGAAAGAAAGGATTTGTTTTACACTCATCTGTGCTTAGAGATGTCTTATTAAATAGAGTAACAATGCATTGATACTTGTTCATTAGGAAAAACACACCTTTGGCTGTTTGCACAAGTTTCTTCAGCAGTTTCCTCACTCCCAAGCTACCCTCTTTACATCAGCAGTTAGAGCAGCACCAGAAACATGGCACAAAACCACTCCAGTTTTCATGCAAGCAATAAAACTCAGCGCTACACAGCCTGCCCTCCAGTCATTAAAAATAAAAAGCTCTGATTCATCCAAGTCCGCTCTTAAACAGACATTAAAACACACAGCAATAAACTATTTTAGGATAGCGCACTGTCACATCCAGTTTGCTGCTAAGGTCTGCCACCACACCTCAGTGTGCTGGTGCTCTGTCCTGGGTGAGCTGAAAGCAGCACCTGCCTGTGAGTGACCCAGCAGATACCAGCCACATCTCGGGAGAGCTGAACCCCAAAGGCCTGACAAAACCCAGCTTTTTTAACCTATATTACAGACAGAACATTTTTATCAGCCACTTGTGGCACTGCACCTCCTTAGTCACAAGGATTCTGGCTCAGGAGACTCAGGTTCTACTAAGCCACCATACAAGGAATTATCACTCACCTGTGCCTTGGTGAGTACAACCAGGTAACAAAGTACCAGAGGAGATTACATTTACTGGCTTGCATATTTTAGCTTACAGCTACCGAGTTAATATTTCTCCTCCACACGGAAAAGCTAAAGGCACATTTAAGAGGACAGCTTTTGATAAACTAGGAAATTGCTGTGATGCTTGCAGGCTATTGCCAGTGCCACTGAAGCAGAACCACTCCAAGGGCAAGCCAGGAGAAAGCATAAACATTATGAACAATCAATTAACAAAAGGTATGAAATTTCTGGTACACTGAAGCTCAAAAGCTTTGAAATATTCTTTCTCAAAGTGAATTCAAGTTACTGAAAATCCGAATTATTTTGAAATACTTACCATATTTGTAGCTTGATTTTCTTTCCATCTAATTCTATTGTTCTGATTTTAAAGTCGATTCCTGCCAGAGAAAGAGATACTCCTAAGTTTTGCAGTTAATGAAAAGGAAGTGTTCCGTTTCCTTTTGGCGATTTGGTAAGAGCAAACTTAGTCAAAAGAATATTCTGAAGCTGCCATTACTTGCACACACCTGGAAGTGCTGAGAAGGCACAAAGTTCTCAGCTGCATCCAACAGGGCAAGGATAAATTATTCTGCACAATAAAAGCAGGCCAAAGTCAGACTCAGTACTAGTTAGTCAAGATCATTAGAGGAAGACTTGATCTCCAGATCCTTCATTTTACACCAGTAAGTCACTAGCATGAATGTGTATCTCTCCTGAACATCTGACTAGTCCCTGCAGTTTAAGTCAGCTCCCTGGTACCTCTAGCTCAGAGTCAGAAATACATCCTGTGACCCCTCAGCTCCTTTTCAAAGCCAGCATCTACTTTTGAAAACTGATGTTTGCTGCAATCTAATGAGACGTCACAGTAATACAACACAGGAGATATAGGACTCCTTTTTCAAAAATACTCATTTGGGAACAATTAAGATTTTCTAGAAAGCTCCAAAAATATCAAGAAAACACTTCTCTCCTTTTGCCCTTTACACTTCCACATGGTACCCATCAGTTCTCAGATTGATTTTGAAATAAATTTCAGATTTTAAGCCACAAGTTTTAAAAAAAGATTGAAAAAAATTAATTCAGAAGGGCTTAATAATGTATTTTTAAGGTTTAGAGGGGCAAGCTGGATTTCCAAACAGACTATCCCCTTAATCCTAACTACTGTAACTTTGGGATCTCTAAATTTGTATTACAACACAGGTCCAATTGAGACTGCTCAAGCCTCACTACGACATGAAACTGCCAGGTTTTTCAATCCTGTGACAGTATTCCCCAAATTAATTGGTTTGGAAACAAATGGCCCACTTCTTCACTGCATCTTAAATAGTTACTTGATACTTAGCTGTAGTTTGTAAAAGACGGGGGTTAGAAGAAATTAAATAAACTTTCTGAAAATGTAATTTAATTTACAATCATCAAAAGTATCTTAATTGGAAAAATGCTGGTTTTAGCTTTAAGAATTCATCCATCCACTAAACAGGAAGCTATGGGAGTTTTTACTACACCACAGTAGAAACTTAATATGAAATATCAATGTTCATTATTTATTTGAATTTCCTTCTTCTCACATGCATTATTACTATTTTAATATACTGAAAATAACAAGTTTTGGCCACTTAATGTGGCATGGATACATAGTTCAGCTCATTAGTTAGAATACAAATTATGAGCAAAAACATCACATCAGCACTGAAACAGCATATGAAATTATTTGCATTAATTTAAAATGCTATGCTTACTAGTACAATTACAATTTCACAAGATTCACTGGTAGGAAAAAAGATACTTTCATTAATTCACACTCTTCTAAAAATGACATGAGAATTATGTGCACTTTCAAAAAATCCCTATCCTATGTAACATAATATTGGCAAGTGTTTCTATTTTACATTGCAGAGGACATTGCCTCCCTTGTAAAGATTTTTCTCCTAACTAGGTGCAATCACAGCTGCTGAAATCACAGATAATTGTATTCAGGTCTGAAAACAAATAACCTTTGCCCTGAATAGATTCATTTTGGCCTCAAAGGTTATAAAGCATGAATATGGATTTCTCTGGAAAGAGCATTTTATCGTGGCAACAGCAAATTAAATCAGTTCTAAAAGTTCATTAGTGTCTAGGTCTGAAGCTTTAGGAAACAACTAGCAGGAAAACTAGATTCAGAGAGTGCTGTGGTTGCAAGAGAATTCTGCCTGCACTGTGAACTGCTGAAGCTGAGACACAGCAGTACCAGTGACTGATCCTGTAGGGGTGGCTTTCTGAGAGGGACTCCTGACTGCAGCACAAGCTTCCCATGTGCACCAACCCAGCTCTTGCACAGACTGGTTTCTTGTGGTTACTCATTTCCCTTGCAGCGCTGAAATTATTTATACAACCACTCCTCTGATGACTTCTAAAAGTCGGGACCTGCACAAAAAATATCTTTTCAGAACTTAACGTTTCTAGTATGAACTTCATCCAAATTCTCAAATATTCGTTTCAAAGATAAAAGAAGAATATAAGGGGAAAGGCTGTAAGTACCTCTGCAACTGTAATTTTTCGGAGGTTAAAATGAACTAGAAACTGATGTTTCTCTTGTTCTTTCACTTCAGTATGAGGAAGTGGTGAGCTACACACATTCAGAGCAAGCCTGGTGACATGTGCTGCCACTTCCGTCCAAGCGCTCTTGCATGGCAAAGCACAAACCACGACCTGGTTACAGCTACATCAAAATTACACCACGTCAAACACTCCAACAGCTATAGAATTTCAACACTAACTCTTGACAGAAGATTTCTGGTGTTAATCCATTCTTCTTTTGCACAGTCATACACTGGGATACAAAGTTTGAAAAGTTACTTAGGCCAAATAAAGAGGAGTCAGTGAATTAACGTTTGATTGCAAAGCATCACACAGCTTGCAGTTTTTTAAAGGCAACTCTTCTTCCAGTAGGGAGAAAAAGCCCAGAAACATCTGGATGTCCATCTGAAGTTAAGTTTTAGAAGCTTTTAGAAAACACAGACCCAGATTAATGCTTAAGAGTGCAAATGTTAACAGGATAATTATCTTTAACTGCTAAAGAGGAGTTGTCACATGAAAGTTTGACACATTAGCCTGTCAGTAAGTATTAGATCAGAGCCATACAGAAGCATTTTTTGCAGGAATCACAAACCTGCATCCTGCAAGGATAGAACCCAGAATGTGCAATCTGAACTGCACATTAGTTAGAGCTGTAATTGCTTGCGTTTCCCTTGCAGCGTGGGGTAAAAGTAGCTGAGGGCTTATTGTTCTTCAAAATCCTTTCCAGACCCTTGCTAACTACAGGCCAGGGGTGCATCCTCTCTCCTCACTTTACTGAGGGTATTTGCTTCCATAGCTTCCAACAAAACTCTGTCTTAAGAGCACACTGGGCAGCATCATTAGTGGCCCACGAAGGCTCTCACAGAAAACCGTGGCAGCTGTATGCTGCTGTGTCTGCCTTGCATTGCTCTGCACAGCTGATAAAGTTCAGGGCATGCCTGCTCAGTGACACACAGCCAAATGCCACAGGCCAGGGGACTGGCCTCACCTGGCCTCTTTTGGCATAAGCCAAGAAGTCATGTCCATCTCATATCCCAAAGCTCTTCTGCCACTCCCTTTTCCCCTACTCCACTTCCCAGCTATATTTCTTCTCATTCCAGCCCACCTGGGCAGATTTTACCCAGAATTAAGCTGCAATGCAGTAACTTTAAAGAGACATTGTGAAATATTAGAAAGAGCTCACAACACCGCAATAATAAACACCCAGGACTGCCCAGCAGCACACAGGGAGCAGTTCCTTTTCCAGCTCTAGTACCAGTGGTTTTCTACCATGAACCTCAACAAACCAGCCTGACGCAATTCTTACAGGAATGTAAGGACAAACTGAGCAGGGAGGCTGAAAAAGTTCATTTTGTTACTTTAGTTTTTAAAACAGTAGCTTACTCTCAGGGCATCAGTGTTACTCTTTTGTTCTCCCCTCACCATGATTTTAACTCTGTAGCCATCAGAGCCAATGTCTCATGTTTTTCATGCTACAGTATCTATTCCAGCTAGGACTCCACTTCAACTTTCCCCTACACAGTACCACCGCCTGGACAGATTGTCTTGTTTCTTCTTTTCAACAAAATTGCTGTTGCAGAAAATGCTACAGCACAAAGAAAGCAAAGAAACCAAACCAAAGTATTCTGGTTGGAGCCAGTAAGCTGTTCCAACTGTACCAGAAAATAATTCCTGAAGGTAAAGGTTTCTTGGGACTTCAGTCTGCTCAGCAAAATGCTTCTGGAAGGGTCATGTTCCTGAATGTTTTCTAAGAGCAGTAAAATGCAGACACAAAAGAAACTCATACAGATTAGTGTAAAAAATGAAACTGAAACAAAAAAATCCTGCCACTGGCAGGCAAATATTAGAATTCTTAACCTTTACCTTTATTACCCAATTCACCAGTATTTTAAGTTAATTTTTCATGTGGCTCAACACTAGTTTGCAGCAGGAGGACCTGATGTGTGCAGCTGTAGCAAGAAATCAGACAGGAAATCAGCACCATTCAGGATGTAAATAAACATCAATCTCTGACAGCATACACTAGCCTGTATATCTACCCCAGCAGAGTATTGCTCCATCTCTGACAAATCAATACTTTTTTTTTTTAAAGTATTCGATGTACTAGCATTTTAATTTGTTTACCTTTTGGTTTTATTTAATATATAAGCCGAAGACATTTTAAGAAGTCAGTGAACACAAACATTGGCAAAGATGCTGTGAAAAAATGAATACCAGATTAGCTTGCTGGAAAAATCTTATTTTAGTCTCATCTATCAAAGAACATAAAAGATGCACCACAGTTATTAAAACAAAAAGGGAACTGTTTTGCATGACCTGCATATAATAAAAGCCTCACCCTCTTAAAGAAGCTGTCTTCCTATGTGTCTAAATCTTATTTTACTCCTTTGAAGTAAGAATGGAAGAATGAAATGGAAATAAAACATATTTTTTAAATGGGATTCCATGATAAACAGAACTTTGTGGCACTCACCACTACTGGACATAGACCACAATAAAAAGGATGGGGGAAGGAGTCAAGGTACAAAGTCTTGTGACCCTTCTGAGCAAATCAGCATGGGAAAAATTGGAGTTTATGCATCCAATTTCAATCTAGGCTTGATCCAGCTTGACAGCATTGGTCCTTTCTAGCCTACTTCATCTATATATGAGGTCAGGGGGTTTTGATTTTTTTTCAATGGGCTGAGCCAGGAAAAGAGAACTCCTTATGAATTCTTCACTGCAGGACATGTAAGAGTCTTAAGATACACAAAAATAAAGGAAAACATTTTCTGCAGTCACTTGGGTTAAGTGAATTAAAAGCAACTTTGAAGCAAGCAAGTAGATTTGTAACTTGTTCTTTTCATACACACCCAACAGCTAAGGGACATCAATTTGCTCCCACAGATTTTCCCCACAAGCTTACCCTCAGATTACTCCTTTTTTTTTTTTTTGTTCTCACCAGGAGGTATTGCAGGGATTGGATTAAATACACAATTATTTTTTGTGTGGTTTTCAAGAGAACATTTTCTTGTGCTACATCAGTATACTGCCTCAATCTACAAAGGTAGATAAATGAAGCTTCAGAAATTTGCTTTTAAATTAATCCTCCTAGAATAATTATAGTAAAAATAAAAAATGACAAAGTAGGAGTCAAGATCACTGTAAAAGGCAGGATAGAGAACCCTTGCAACATACCAGTGTGTCATAGAGCCTCATACAAAAGAACAAAGTCTAGTCATTTTGAACTTGAACATTTAGCTTTAGTCCCTAGTAACATCTGCAAAGAATTTTCAGATGATCTCAGCAATGTCTTGTATCAGTGTGTAAATTAAAGAGGCAGTAGTCTTTTATTGCACCCATTCAAAAATACAGCAGACTAACATGAAACACCACGCCAGAGTAAAGGTCAACATTTTTTCAAAAGTCATAAAACGAATTATTTTAGAATTAAACACAAGTGCAACCACTTCTAGTTACTCTTTCATAATTAAAGGGACAAAGTGTATTGCATTCTTTCTGGGCAGCCCACAAGAACCCACAACACACTAGTAACCTCGAGTGGGCTGAATATGCTCCTTCAGGTTAACTGGCCCTTCTTCATCTAACTCTCCACCCACACCAAGAACCCAACACCAGCGTTCCACACAACGAGGCACAGAGCAGTGTCTTGCACCTTGGAAAGGCTCTGAGAGTTTAGACACTGGCAATACAAATCTATAGAAACGACTCAAGTAGGTAAGGCAATAAGGCAATAAAGAATGGGGATGCCACGTGCATGTGTGACATAAGGCAGTTTCCTGCTCCTAAGGCCTTGGGACCTACGACCAAGATCAGCTCCATGCCCAGGGTGCCAGCAAAGTGCCACTTCTGCAGCACGTGTCCCCTCAGCTACGGCACAACTGCCACCTTAAGCTTCCTTTCTTAAGATAAGCTACTTTCTACTAAAAAGAGAAGAAGGTATTCAGAATACAATTTATAACCAACAGAATTAGACCAACATTTGAAACATCCATGTTTTCTAGAGCTCAGTAGCCTACAGTGTGATCTGGTTGCCACACTAAACCTGAATCCAGTGCTCTTCAGCCACTTGCTCACGCCAGTGCTCCTGTGAGTTCTGCCACCACAACTGTGCACTGCAGGGCTTCAGTGTGGACACTGCAACATCCTCAACACTGAAATTCTCTTTTAAGTGTTTTGAAGTCAACTTGCAGATTGCTTTGAGCAACTTTTGAAATGCACGATATTAAACACCAAAAATACTCAATGTAAAATTCAAGACTACAAAACAAAATAACACTAGAAGCTTAATACTACTTGACATGAGTGAAATTATCAACTGTCACAAGAGCCCAACTTTAAAAGGTCTGAATCCCTGCAGAATGTATTTTAGAGCTTACAATCTAGATGCTATGAAAGTGCACAGAAATTAACTTACGGTCTACCTCTCATTCTAATTTGAAAGAAAGATAAGCTACACTTGATAGTAACTCAGTTTCATCTGAAATAATTTTTAAATAGATTAAAATTGTACTATTGATACAGACAGCAAAGTTTGTTTATTTTAAGGATTATTTATAGACTGCCTGTCTCTAAAAGGAATGCATTAACTTAGTTGCCTCGAGAACATATTCCTTTCAAGCCAAGATGCAACTGGAGAGCAGCAAACATAAAAACTGACCAGCAGACTTGAATTGAGGCTATAGTTTCACAGCTGAAACTGGGGGAGGCACTGCCAGGACCAGGTGCCACAACCACATCCTTTCCTCCTTCAAAGTCACTCACCTGTGTGAGTTCCACAGTGCAGCTCACCACCATCTGGAAGAGCAGCTGATGGCACAACCGGAGAGCACAGGCACTCCCAGCCAGATCTCCTCTGTGAGTGGGGCAGGAATTGCTCTCTATGTCACACTCCAGCTAGGGCTGGCAACGGAGGAGAAACAGCTGCAGTGACCTCCCAGGGACCCTCCCTATCCCACACTCACTCAACTTGCAATGCAGCTGTGGGAGACGTGCGCATCTCTCATCTACTTTGAAGCTCTTCTTTTCCTCATATCTCCAGGATGTGCAGTGTGCAGCTTTCTACAACATGAAAAAAACCTCTGCCACATGCTTTAATGGGTAAGAATACCAGATTTCCCATCTAGAAGGTGGCTTATGAATACAAAAATTTGATTCCTCTTTCAGAAGTCCAGTGCTTAATATGAGAAGACATGTAATTGATCTTTATCAAAAGCATAAATTAATAGGTAAGACAAGAAAAAAAACAAGCATAAAAAATCCCAAACCCCAAAGTGGAACCTCCAAGAACAGGAAAAAAAATGATCCCAAATCTCTTGCCTGCAAACGATCTTTGTTGGTAGGTGTAGAAAACATAGAAAATTATGTCTTTAACCAGAATAACTCTAACTGAATATTGCTGTCAGGAAAAAGACAAAAAATAATTACTTTGTCCAAAGTTTGCATCTTAAGAATCCAAAAGGTTGAAAAATGGCTTATTAAAAAGTCTCGTGCAATCAGTACTGCCTTGCCGCCACGATTTAAATTTCATTTTTTATTATTCATAAACCAAGCTTCAGCTGTGACAAAAAGAACAGGCCAAAAAGATTAGGATTGGTTTTGTTCCCTCATTTTTGGTCCTGGTACATCTATACTGTACCATCTATACGTCTGGCCAATGAGAAATGGAGATGCCACTTCTTCTTTAAAAAGCCTCTTAAAAGTTTCAGGGCTCTACATGAATTGGTTGTTCAGAGTGAAGAAATAAAGATTTTGAGAGGCCAGAAAAGGCCCCTCAAAATCATGTAGCACCTCTTCTGTTTTAAACAAAACATGAAAAGTGAACACACTGAGTGTCCCAAGATCCACAAAGCAAAGCAAGAACTGGCAAGTCCATGACTACTTACAGATAAGATGCCCTCACACAGTTCAAACAATGCACTTTGTACCTTCTGTTCCAGCCCTGCCTGGCACCACATACAAACCCCACCAGCTGCACAGTTAACACAGCTATGGAAAACACCATGGGAACAGTTGGTATGGACAGGTGAGCACTGCTACAGCACAACAACTCACACTGCCAAACACCTCCTTGATAGGTTCAGGGATGCTACAAAAGCATCAGAGATAAAAACTAGTTAAATTGGATAATGTTAGAGCAGGTATAAGTTACACATGAGCACTGTAAAGACAGAAGAGATGAAATTTTTGGAAGTTTTATAGGAATGCACAAACACTACTCACTTTAGAGGGCACTGACCTGCTTACACTGGAAGAAAAAGTACAGAGAATAAAAAAAGCACATATCAACAATATCAGTAAGACAGCTCTTGGCTTCAACTGTCACTCTGTCCAAAAGGATCCAAGAAGAGCAAAGTGTCTCCTCCAGCAAGAATTATCTTTGTTAAAATAAATAATCTAATCTAGGAATTTGAGTTAGAGTCTGAATACAGTTGTGTTAGAAGCAAGTGTAGGAAGTACCTAGCAAGGCAGCAAAATCAGGCCAAAAAGTCAAAGCAGAAGGTTTAAAGTTACTGAAGTTAGTTTTATAGACAGCATTTTCAGCAGCCCAAAACATCATTTCCACCAGAGGCTTTTTTAAACCCATATTTTTATCCATGGGGACAAGTAAGCATGGGGGGCTTTGGTTTGTCATTTGCTTGATTGTTTGGGAAGTTAAGGACATGAGAGAAAAAGGGCTGCTTTAACTTCTTACATGAATGACAAAATAGGCTTTTTTTGAAAGGTTTTTACTACTTATACTAACAGGCACAGCCACCTAACTTATTGAGAAAGGCCATACTTTCCTTTCTGCCACATAGCTGTTTTCTTCTCCTACACCCTGCAAGGTTCTTTTAATGAATTAATTTTAATTAATTCTTTTATTTCTTCATTTGCTTTTCCTGCTTTGCATGTTCTAAGTAGTTTCTACATCACTTCTGCTAAGTCAGAAAAGTTCTCCCAGGCAGTTTCTCTGTTTCTTTTTCCTCCTTTCCATGCCTGGAAAGAGCTACTCCAGCTTTAATCCCAGCAGAAGTCACACCATACACACAAGATATTTTGACACAGTAAAGGAAAGCTATTGCTCTCTGTCAGGTGGAAGAAAGGAGGATTTTGCTGGGAGGTGTGGAGGCAGGGGAAGCAGTGTATGTGTTCCCTGGCTGACAGACACTTCAGCTTGGCCCAATTTCTTATACTCAGCCTGGTTTTCCCAGTCTCCAGATTGGGAAAAACAGAATCTCCAGTGGAGCCAGACTCCTACTAGTGACCAGCCTGCTTGACATGCTTTTTGATGTTGCCACACATACAAGAGGAGGCCACTGACGTTCAGCATCAGGAGGCTTTTCCTCTGGTGCCCAAAGCAGAGGAGTCTGTGTGATGGCAGCAAAATTAACACGTCTTGAACTTGGTCAACTGTTTGCTGTTCCTAGAGGAGAAGCCTTTCGACACATGCAGTACTTTACATGCCTTTAACGACATACAATCTAATCATAGCTTACATTTAACAGGAATGTTTACTATAAACCACAAGATTAAGCCGATATTAGATGCAATTGCTGGTCTAAAACCCTCTAAAAGGCACTAAATTACAACTCACTGCAACCTCTGTTGGGACAGGAAGTTACTGACCTAAGTTTTGAGTTGCAAGGCTGGCAACTAAAAGCCTCAGGGCCAAGTTTTGAGTCCCAGAGTAAAAGAAAGATACAAAGCTTGAGAGAGGGTCCAAAGGAGGGCCACAAGGATGGTGAAGTGTCTGGAGGAGAAACCTTATGGGGAACAGCTGAGAGCACTTGGCCTGTTCAGCCTGGAGATGGACTTGAAGATCCTTCTGTGTTCATTCCAACTCAGGATATCCTGAGTCTATGATTCTAACTCTGTACAAAAGCCTGACAGTCCAACTTTATTGATGTTACTCCTAGTTTATCCACATTAGAAAAGCATCAGAGCTATTTTATACATCTAGTCAGCCAGATGACTTGACACTTAAGCTACCATAACATCCAATAAAGATAAAAAACAATAGAATATCCTTTGAATTAAAACCATGTAACTTCTACCACAAAACATGAAATAAACCATCATTATAAACACTGCATGTATTAGCCTTATTATTATTATGAATTTTAGTTAATTTCTGAAGTAAGACAGTCCAAGATATATTTCTACTAAAAGGCTACAGAAGGACTAGGAAATCCATTCTAAAAAGTACAGTAAAAATTCCCAAACAAAAGCTGTGTCTTCAATACCTATCTCAAAGCTTGTATCCATCAACCAAGACATTTGTTCCTACCCTTATTAAAAGTTAGTAACTTTGCATTCAAACCAAGTCACAAAAGCAGCTCGAAACTGCCCTCCCGTCACTCAAAAAACCAGTAACACTTAACCAAGACAGACCTCCATCTGCCAATTAGAAATAGGCATCAACACTCAGACATCTGTCACACTGTTTCAGAGTAAAACACACAACACAAAAGCTGCAGCAGCATTTTTAATAAAAGCCAAACAATTTTAACTCCATTGCTGGCTTGATGCAGAATACAGTAAGGTACTGCAACCTCACCAGCAGATGAAAATCAAAGTTAAGATGTCTTTTGCTGCCAGCTAGGTGTTAGAATCAAATTTAAAGTTACAAGACACACAAACTTCAATGCTTTTAACCTGCTATACCTTCAGCTACAATTTTCTGTTCGGCTGACCACCCACCACTGACCTTGAAAATAGATTCATTATTCCACTTTCCTATTTACCTCCACAAAACTGTTTTGCAAGCCCTGTCCTAAAGAGATACCCCAGTCTCAGATCCCACAAGCCTTGAACACACACTTCCACTCTGCAGATAAGTGTAACAGTGCCACCTGAGTGTGAGTGAACTCACCTCAGTCACTGCAAAGTCCAGATGACAATCTGTTTGCAGTAATGGCCATTAATAAAGCACTCCTGACAATGCTTCCCTGCCTTCCCTTCCCTGCTCATCTATCATTGATGTGTTTTCTTCTACAGCTCCCACCATCTGGAGAAGCCCAAAAGAAATTGATTTGCTAAGGACAGCAAATGGTGAAGCTTAATGGGAGGGTGGGTAACAAAAACCCAAACCCCAAGAAAGCAACAATCAGTCCTTGTCCATCATAGAAATAAGTAACTGTGAAGAAGAAGAGTAGAAATATTCAATGAGGCATGATTTGACTTGAATACACTAAAACAATTTCCATTACACATTACAGACATGGAAATTTCACTGTAAAAGGGAAGCTGGTAATTTTGCTTGACAAAGGATTTTCATCGAAGTGTTCAAAGGTCAGCACACACGTGCTTGCCTGCCAGAGTAGTGTCCTATTTTGGAAGATGTAGACTAAGGAAAAGTTACTTCTGTAAAATCAACAAATGGTTTCAACTCTCAGATATAGTACTATCTTGTGAGCAACTTCCTGCCAATTGCTGATATCATCCTGGATTAAAAAAATAAATACGACAAATTTTGTTTCTGTCAGCAAGCCTTTGTACTAAATCAGAAATGCCATCAGCTACAAAGATTTGACTTTACTCTCATAGAAACCAGTTGATACAAAAAAGCTGAAAGGAATGCAAAAAATAAACCTTATTATTTCAAATTATAAACTGAATCTAGTTTTACCAGACAGCACTACTTGAACAACAAGTTAAGATACTTAGGAACGGCTAAATTAATGCTTCTGATTCTTGTGTTTCGCACTGGAACTACTAGCAAAATGCACGTGAGATATTCCAAGATAAGTTTTGCTTTAGGAGTTGTTAAGTATGAAAATGAGCTGACTCAACTGCATTTTACTTTCCACGTACAAGTGTGCAAAAGCAGAAGTTCCCACTCAGAAAGCAAACTAAACAACACAACCTTACGTAACACACTCGCGTTGTAGAAGAAGTTTTATTCCATGTTGACAGTGAAAAGCTGATCCTCACTAGGGACCAAGCATTATGCCTTGCCAGCATTTTCAGAATTCTAACAGAGCTACAGAGCCCTGTATAAAAAATTAAAAGCTGCTGAAGGACAAGGGCCTGTCATGTCTAAAGTTGCTTAAGGCCAATCTGTGCTTTCACAGAGTGAAAATATGTCGCTTTGAATAATCCAAAGGTCACTGGTTCACTTCTCATAATAGGTGGGAAATTCTGCTGAAGGTATTAGTTATACCAGGTAGTGAGGACAAAGACATAAAGGCTCTTGCACCAAGAGTCACCCAAAAAAAGAATAAAAGAAGTCTGATGAATTATAAATACATATGCATTGCACTTTTATCACACTTCTTATGCAACTGTTGGACACCAGGCTGGAAGTCCCTGCTGCCTGAACCAGTCCAACGTTGATTATGATTACAAGCATGACCAAAGTCTCAAGGAGAAAAGTCAAAGGAGCATTTCCTAACCTCCAAGCAATCTCCATGGGTGTTGTAGCCTTACAGGCACGTTTTGCATGACAGCAAAACAGAAGGGGATCTGTGAAGTATAACACGAATATACTGTGTACAATGACAAAGTAACTACATTCATTACTGACTTATTTCTATAATATGAACATTGAGGAGAAGTAAAACAATTATTCTAGAATAAAACAGTATTTCCATATCTCCCTCCCACTTTATTTTTTTCCTTTTGGAAAATGTTTCCATTGTTTTGGTAACTGGAGTGCTGTAGTTTAATCCTGGTTAAACTACTAAAGAACAATCGGAGTGGGAAATTATAAGGAAGTTATCTGGTACTTGGATGTGATGTGGGCCCCTTCATCATGGCAACAGAGATTGTTTTAACTTCTGCACCTAAAATCTAAGAAAAAAGTTGAAACTGTGAAAAATTTAACCCCACCATAGTTAAAAAAAAAACATCTAAATGACTCATCTCACAAACAGCATGTAAGTACATAAGATTAAACAATAAAATCTGATGTCAACACATCTCAAATATATGCCTTCTTAGACTTCCACAGTAAAACCAAGTCTGATCTTGTTAGCAGAGACACAACAGAGGAGAACTGAGGACACATAATATCACAAATCACTGTTAACTGAACACACATCGTAAGCACCACCCTACTGCAGGATCCACTTCAGGGAGAACATACAAACCAAACAGCCTGGCAGCTCATACTCCAGGAAAACTCTGTGTATTTAATGAGAAATCTCATCTGGGGACCTTAAAACTTGAACTGGCAGGGCAGCCTGTTTGGGAGCAGCGCTGCATCCCTGCGCCTCCCTCCACACCACGCTTAACTGTGACTTATCAGCCACGGAAAAAAAGCAGAATTGTTAAAAATGGAATTCCCCCAAGCTCATCAGATGGACCAGTTATGACTGTAAAATCAACCAGTGTTAAGAAGAGAGAAAGGGCACACGAGCACATCTTCAAGAACAGATTACAGCCGCATCACAGACCTACCAGCAACACACACAATACGCAACAAAGATTGAAAAAACTCCAAGTATTTTTATTCGAGCATAAGTCAGCACTTTTATGAACAGTTTCACTATTTCCTGCATTGTCAACTTTCCTCCTTGGAGGTTCTTTGCTAAAAAATAAAAGGGGACTAGAACTATAAGAAGGAATACATAACTGTGGAATCACAACTATTACCCATGGAATTAAAAGTACGCCTCCGTTATTAATAAGTTTCTTCAAGCTGACTTGTTTTGAAAATAAGGCCCTTGCACAAAAAAATATAAAGGAAGGAAATGAGAACAAATCCTATATTTACTGAGTAAGGTAAGAAAAAACAACAGCATATTCACAGTCCTCAAGACTTCAAAGTGAATCAGTGAGAAAAAAAATCTATCAAGGGGCTGAGCAGTTCAAGAAACATCAAGAAAATGGTTGGAAGACAGACACACCCATTTATGTTCACTATCTCTTTAGAAGTATAAAGAAGCAGCACTGTGCCAACGTAGGCTTTTTTTTTTTAATGGTACAGCATTTATTAATGTTTATTAAGCCTTTTATTCTACCACAGGTACAGAATACTACCTCTTAAGGTAAAATGCTACTCAGGCCTTAATCAGCTGGTGTTACTGATACAGCATTTTGAAAATGTTTGCAGAGAGAAATGTGCCAGAAAAATGCAGAAAAACTGTTCTTAAAGCATTAGAAATGATGCCACACCTAATTTAGTCAATCATATGTGCCTAAATAAAGATTGTTTCTTCCTCATGCACCAAATTCATCACAATGAAATGTCTGAAAAGGACAGGGCATTAGGGTAACATAAAACAAGTTACACCTATTTCACCTTATCTTTAAAATAATTTCTTGTCAAGAGAGTCTACTCATTCTCCTAGTGTTATTTTTTTGAAGTCAGCATTAATTTTGCCCTCCTAAATACTATTAACCTCCACTGCACTTTTCCCCTTCACCCCAAAACGCTTCACTTTAAAAGTGACCTCAGCTACAAGTAGCTGAACATAAATCTCAAGTCATGCCACACTGTAGTTTCAATTCAATTCTATTTCAGTGAAGGCCTTAGAAATTTTGTTTATGTTTATTTCAGCGAAGTATTTTAAAACTGACAAATCTTACAAAAATATAAGTCACAACAACCTGCTTTGATATATCACACCTCACTGCCATTAAACAAGGTTAGAGAGGCTTAGAAACAAACCCTTTTTCACAACCAAATTTAGAACAAAACTCAACTTTTGTCGAGAAGGTTCCTCCACCTACCGCTCACTAAGGGGCTTCTACAGTCGACTGAGAAGCTCGTAAGGAACGACTCCAAACCTCCAAACCGTGAGCACACATATGCATTAGAAGTGTGGAGGGAAGAAGTGAGAGTTGAACCACCTGCCCAGAGCGTTCAGTCACTGCCACCGTGCAGCTCGGCACGATCCACACACAGGCAGCTCCAGCAACCCCTGCCCTCCGCCGCTTTCTGAACGTTTGCACCTCAACACGAGACGCCCCACACCGGGAGAGTCCAGGAAGCCGCGGTTCTGCCCGAGGCCGGCAGCGCTGCGGGCTGCGATCGCCCCGGCCAGGGGCTGCGGGCTGCGATCGCCCCGGCCAGGGGCTGCGATCGCCCCGGCCAGGGGCTGCGGGCTCCGATCGCCCCGGCCAGGGGCTGCGGGCTCCGATCGCCCCGGCCAGGGGCTGCGGTCTGCGATCGCCCCGGCCAGGGGCTGCGATCGCCCCGGCCAGGGGCTGCGGGCTCCGATCGCCCCGGCCAGGGGCTGCGGGCTCCGATCGCCCCGGCCAGGGGCTGCGGGCTCCGATCGCCCCGGCCAGGGGCTGCGGGCTCCGATCGCCCCGGCCAGGGGCTGCGGGCTCCGATCGCCCCGGCCAGGGGCTGCGGGCTCCGATCGCCCCGGCCAGGGGTTGCGGGCTCCGCGCTCGGCACAATAGCGGCGGGAGCGCAGCACGGCCCGGCCCGGCCCGGCCCGGCCCAACTGTTGCTGCGGCGGGCACGGCAGGCGCCGGGGCCGCCGCAGGAGCGGATCGCACCCTGCGGGCCCCGCCAGGGCCGCGGCACCCTCCCCCGCCGGACAATCCCTCCCGGGCGCTGCCGCGCTGAGCTACCGCGGCCCCGGCCCCTGGTCCCGCGCGGGGCCCGGCACGGCCCGACCCCGGGCGGCGAGACGGGCGGCGCCCCCGGCCCTTCCCTCCCTCCTTCCCCGCTCGGCCCCGGGCAGGACCCCTCTCCCGCCGGGATGGCGACGCCCGGCCGCGGGCGCGGCCGCTCACCGATGGTGGAGATGAAGGTGGTGTTGAAGGCGTCCTCGCTGAAGCGGAAGAGCAGGCAGGTCTTGCCCACGCCCGAGTCCCCGATCAGCAGCAGCTTGAACAGATAGTCGTAAGTCTTCGCCATCTTCGCCTGGGCTCGGCTCGCCGCCGCAGCAGGAGGGGGCGAACGCGGGACGGAAGGAGGGCGGGACTCCGGCGGGAGGGCCGGGAGGGGAGGGAAGGGAAGGAAGGGAAGGAAGGGAAGCAGGGGCGGGCGGAGGCGGTGCCGCGGGCGCGTCACGGCGCCGGAACCGCCGGGCCCGACGGGGGCTGTGGTCCGCGGGCCCGGCGCTCACCCGCGGCGCTCGGGGCGCTGCTGTCGCTGAGCGATCGCATGGCCGCGTCCCACGGGGCTCAGTTCTCGCTCGACCCGAGCAGGAGTTGTAAGCAGAGTCATGTACTATGCGTTCAGGTTAAATAATGGCATCATTCTGTCACGTCACCAATAAGTGAGTCTAGTGTGTGACCTCAGAAGTTTACATGTTGCTCTGGGCATGTCAACTCCGAAAGAAACTTGTGCACACAACACAAAAATTATTTCCACGCTGTCTCACGTAACACTGCAAACGGGGCTATTCGACGATAAGATACCTACTCTAGAACAGTTGAAACGCTTTCCCCAATCTTTTTTCCACTAATAATCTCTTGGGGTGAGGCAGCCTCATTATGTATTCATTATAGTGTGTTCCCCACAGCATGTCACAAGGCACTATAAACATAAATAGCACTACTGAAACACTTCAAAATGAAAACAAGGACTTACTGCTTTAATTTAATCTAAAAATTGTAGCCTTCAGACAAGCTATAAACAGAACTCTAACACTACAAATCACTAGAACAGTTCTCAGTTCCCTCTTAGCAAAAACAGAACAAAGATTTCCCCAAATCATTCATTAAAGTTTCTCTTAGTTATAACCCAGCCTACTGTAAATGGTCCTTTCTCACTTTTGCATTGGTTTTTTTTTCTATGTGTGTTAACTCAGCAAATATTTATGCTGAGTTCTATAGAAAATCAAACAAAATTAGTTTTGAATATTAAAGCTCTCTCATACATGGCTAGCCTCCAGCAAGCAGACAAAAAATCACCTCATGATATTAACCAACAATTTGATGGGGTGAAATGGGACCAAGCTAGTCTGACGCCTGGCTAATGCTGTATTTGTGCACTGAGGAATTACTCCAAACAAATACCTTCAGCCATTATAATCCTTGAAAAAGCTTAAGGTATTCTGCTCCCAGTTATCAATTATCCAAATTTTCCCCGTTAAGGGCCTCGGTTTGGTGGTAATCCCAGCCAATAGCATGAAAAATCCATTGACAGATGTGATGTAAAACTCTGTACAAGGTGAATTCAGCAAGAGCTTGTCATGAATGCTAATCTAATTTCCAGTTAATTGGATCAAAATCTAATTTTATATCTATACATTTATGTGCTTCATCATAATTCCAGTGAAAAAAATATTCTTATTTACAATAATTGTTTGATTGAGACCTCTGGAAGACCAGGATATCATCTGATAGAGGAGAATGAAAGGTGCAAATCAAGGATGGGGGAATTGCCAATTCTTTTTTTTTTTTAACACAGCTGTGGACCTCTGCCTAGTTCAGGCCAGAATTTGGAAACATGGCTGCTTGGATCATTTTTGTACTGTATAATTAGCAGGTGGGCTGTTTAAATGTTAAAATGAGTTGTCGCACTACTTATTACAATAATTGAGTTTATAAATTATAATGGCAACCTGGCACCAAAGCAGTCAGAACAAATTGGTTAATTACTTCAGTCTAACAAGAATAATTGGATTATAGGAAACTGCAAATGAAAACCTACTCTCTGAAATATTTTCCTGTAGCTGTACTTTCAGAGACATGTACTGTAATTATGGCCATGCTGAAGATTACTACACAAACACACTTCAGCATTGAAGAGAGAATTTTGGGGTCAATATTCACTCTTGAGTTTTATGGAACACGTAGGCTTTCATATGTCTCTGGAGCAATATGTTTGTGATCGCCATCTGTTACTCAAGAGTATTTTTATAGAAAAATAATGCAAATTACTTCCCTCGTCAATTACACTGGTGCTTTGCAATGGCGCGTTCTGTTCTGATTTGGAAAAGTGCCAGTTTGCCACATTCAAGGGACAGATGTTTATTTAACCACGAACTTTAAAAACAAGACAGAAAAATTAAGTTGCAATTTTTATTTTCTAGAATATGAAAAAATCCTGTAATTGTTCAATTGTATACCTTGTAATATGTTAGTAAAACTTTGAGGAGTACTATCAAAGCTGTTAATGTTCAATATCCACACCTCTATGATACCTGTTCCATGCAAACACTTTGGAATCCAGTCTTTGTTTCCAAATTGGAAAAGTTAACATTTGGTTTATATTGCATTGCAGTCAATTAGTTCAAAAATTCTTTTTCTTTTCTGGCATGGGAGAACCTCTGAGGGGAACATTGAACATGTAGGAAATAGAACAGATTTGAAACTGTGGTTTACCTTTTGTCACTATGTAAGAGCAGATGGGACTGTAACAGTTTGATTCTGCTTTGTACATTTCAAAAAAGCAGAATTTTAAAACCCTTTACAATCACTAAATTACTACCCTATCATTTTGCCTGAATAGAATCACAGAATGATTAAGGTTTGAAAAGAGCTCTGAGATCACTGAGTCCAACCCTTGACCAAATACCACCTTGTCAACTAAGCCAGAGCACATAGTGCCATCTCCAGTCCTTTTCTGAACACTTCCAGGGATAATGACTCCATCACCTCCCTGGGCAGCCCATTCCAATGTCTAATCACTGTTTCTGTGAAGAAATTCTTCCCAATGTCCACCCGAAACCTGCCCTGGAGCAGCTTGAGGCCATGTCCTCTCATCCTGTCACTTGTTCCCTGGGAGGAGAACCTGATCCTCACCCTACTACACCCTCCTTTCAACAGTGCTAAGCGATCAGTTCACCCCTGAGCCTCCTTTTCTCCAGGCTAAACACCCCCAGCTGCCCCACCTGTTCCTCATCAGACTTTTGCTCCAGACCCTTCCCAGCTCTGCTGTCCTTCTTTGGACTCACTCCAGCACTTCAAGGTCTCTCCTGAATTGAGGAGCCCACTGGATGTGCCCCCAGCACACGACCGTGGTCACTGTCCTGGTCCTGGTGGACACACCATTGCTGGGACAGCCCAGGTGCCATTGGCCTTTTTGCCCACCTGGGCTCATGTTGAGCCCCTGTCAACAGGCACTCCCAGGCTCTTTTCTGCTGGGCAGATTTCCAGCCCCTCTGCCCCAGCCTGTAGTTGTTGTGGGTATTGCTGCAACGAGCTGCAGGGGTTGTTGTGACCCAAGGACAGGACCCAGCACTTGGCCTTGTTGAACCTCATACAGCTGGGCTTGGCACCAGATCCAGCCGGTCCTGATCCCTCTGCAGAGCCTTTTTGTCCTCCAGCAAATCAACACTCCCATCCAACTTCATGTTGTCCATGAACTTCCTAAGGGTGCCCTCAATCCTGTCATCCAGATCATCAATAAAGACCTCAAAAAGGACCGGGCCCAGTACCCAGTACCCCGGGAAACACCACTAGTGACTGGTCCCAGCTGGATCTGGCACCATTCACCACCATCCTCTGGGCCCAGACATCCAGACAGTTTTTAACCCAGCAAAGAGCGCTCCTGTCCATGCCACGGGCTGCCAGCTTCTCCAGGAGACTGCTGTGGGAGGCAGTGCCAAAGGCTTCCTGAAGTCCAGGCAGACTGCACAGCCTTTCCCTCACCCACTAGGCAGGTCGTCTGGTCATAAAAGGAGATCAGTATCATAGTTCGAGCTTATCCAATACACAGGTGAGTGCTAATCAAGGTATGGCAGAATTCCATTAGTCACTGGGGTGTAGGTAAAGTGCATCTGTTAAAGCCCTCAGTTCAAAAAAGGAACTAATAGGAATAGCAAAAGGTAATGATGGCCTCTACTCATATGCACAAAGTTCAAAAATCTTTACATACACATAAAAAAGCCAGAAGACACTTTTTTACCAACACCTACATTTTAAAGAAAAAACCAGATTATATTGCTACTTCATTCCCACTCTCATTTTTAGTTTCTCAAATGGTAGACATCCTTACTTCTAGCTTTCAAAGATCCTTTTTCCCCTTTAGTTCAAAGGTGAGATTGGTTAGGTAAAAAGACAACTGTGTGAAAAAATATTTTCAGTTAAGCTCTTCTCAATGCACACAAAATTGTAGAAAATTCTGCATCTTAACTGCTTAAGTACAACATTAAAAAAACCAACAGAGTTTAAAACATGGTGGTAGAACTAAGATCCTCTTATTTTGGCACTAACTGGAATCAACGGGCCCAAGTCCTGCCAACAATAATCTTATGAGGCAGTCCTGCCCTGAATGCCACCTAACCACGAGTCATTAACATGAGCTTTGCTCCTTAGCTTTTGAACTCTGCTACCCAATAAAATCATATTTTTGATGCATATCTCTAACAACTCTGACTTTGGCAGGTGCCTCTGGAATTCATTACTGTAGATGACTATCATGTGACACTCCTTTTACGAAAAGTCACTTATTACCTGTTTCCAGTAAACAAGTCTTTCACTTATTTCACTAGAAGATGGGTACTTCTATGCTCATTCTACACTTTGTCTTACTGCATTTGATAGGTTGATATGTCCTGCTTTCAACTCCTAGTTTTAAGATCAATGCATTGGTTTAATGTACAAAGAAGAGTACTCTCCTTTACTGTAGTGATCTAAATGTATTAATTTTCCAGGTGTATATACTGCAGAACTTTATATAGAAGAGGTTAAATGAAGTCATTATGGGAAAAAAAATTACACAAAGTATGTACAGTTCAATTCCAGAAGGAAAAAACACTGTAAGATTCTTATCTGTAAAATCCGTAAAATGTAAAATGAATTAATTTTCAAAGTTTGCTCTTACAGTAGTGCTAAAAGTGGACTTTCTTCAGTTTCCACTGCTAATCTAAACTATCTGAGCACAAGCATATTTAAACCAAATTATTACATGCCACAGTTTACACCATTAGTTTACAATCAATTAAAACTAATTCTGCAGTATAGGCAAAACCACAGACAGGCCACATTCTGGATCAAACATGCCACTCAAAGTGAACTTATTTTGAGTGCAGCTTAAAGGGGGTTATCAAAAAGAAATCTAAATGCTCTTAAAAATAGCATTACAGAGCCACCCATCCCCATTTTAGTATTCTAGACAACCACTATGAACATTAGTAGGGTGAATTTGGGTTTTCAAAATCAGTCACTACACATTTTGTCAGTGACCACAGGCAGTTTATACAAGGTTCTGTAGTAAAACCTTCCAAAAGCCATCAGATAGCAAATCCTAAGGAGCTACCCAAATTCAGGTGCAGAAGACCACGAATGGAGCAGAAAAAAGCAGTACCAGGGCAGCAGGTGCTCATCACAGTGAGGGCTTGCAGGCTGTCCCAGCCCAGCAGGAACCCACCACAACGCGTCCTCAGAGGCAGATTCAGCTTTCAAACACGCGAGACTGACACTCACAACGCAGGAGAAAACACAACTGACATTATGTTGTTTTAAAACATTTCCAGATCAACTTCTGGAATTTTTCTGTTGTCATTCTAGCAGACAGATAAAGTTTCTTTTATTTTTTTTTTTTCTAAAGTGAGATCAAAGTCCTTGCTTGCTGGGAGAAGGCTGAAAAGAGGAAGTTGTTCTCATAGACCTGACTCTATCTGTGTCTCAGTAGGCCAAACCACTCTTGTACAGGCAGCATTTCTCTCCTTGCTAACTGACACTTCAACTCAGTACTGCATTTCTGTTCTCTAAAGAAAACACTTCACAAAAAGCTTAAATTGTAAGATTAAAGGTAATGCATTAGAATTTACTCATACAGCAGGTCACTGAACTACAAGCTGTTACAAAAAGGAAATGAATCTACAAGCAAAACCAAAATAGAGAACCAGAGGGATGTGTCCAAAACACATCCTGTTTTCACATTATCCTGTGTGCCCTTCCTTCCATGGAAGCCAATTTCTAATGTGACTCTAAAGTTTTCCTCAGGCACCAGAGGTTCTTTGCAGCAAAGAGCTCTAAGGGAAAGCTAGGAGGAAGAGGTGAAGAAGTATGGCACTTCAGAAGCTCTATTTTATTTTAAGTAGTGCTTTATACATGGTGTTTTATTTAACACAGAAAAATATAACTCTCCTTCAGATACTAAATCAAAAGCCTTAAGCAATTATCCTCTTTCCATTCTGCTTGCACATAAATAACATGCATTTGAAAAGGACAGGAAGGTAGTAGGAACAGCAAAGACACAAGAACTGACTCTGTGCTGGTAACTGGTTTATGTTCTTAGCTTCACAGGACAGCATGCAGAGGAAAGTATGAGTCAGAGCCCTTCCTATTAAATTCCCCATGATACAACAAGAAATACTTCCAAAATACCTCTATCTGTGTGTCATCACCACACCAGCGCGTAAGGAAAAGCGCTAACACAGCATTACAGTGTTACAAGGCTGTGACAGTGAGAAGAGGAAAACCAGCATAATGGCTTGGAGCACTGCAACACATGGGGCTATGCTGGCAGAATAATGTAAGAGTTTGGGGTGGAAAGTATTTTGAAAGTTGTTATAGTGTCAGCACTGGAGAGACCAAGGCCAGCCTTGAGAATATTGTTGTCAGAGCGATATGCCTCTGTGAAATTACATCCTCACCTGTGCTCGTGGCAAACTTTTCAAGTAAGTTTTGCTAAATGCATCAGTTCCCTCTCAGAAAGGGAGTGTCCCGACACGTTCCCGTTAGACTTTTGGGAAGACTTCATACCAAGTGATTTTTGTAAGGTCTCTCGTGCCACCAGGAGGATTTCTATTGAACTACACTTCTAAATGTTCCAGGATAAATACACGTGATTTTACAGATTACATTTGTGATTACTGACTTACAGACAAAACACTCAGCCTGTTACTTAAAAAAAAAAAAAAAAAAAAAAAAAAAAGTTTGTTTTTTTTTCAATTTCGAGTATCTGCAATATTTTTATGTCTCATAAGTTCTCTAAATTTATTTAAGCACATGAATGAAAACTAACAGAAATTCTTCTGCCTTTTTCTTTTTGACTGGGGTGGGAAACTGCAAAAGAATATGCTCATGGGTACAACTTCATGCAGTGTATCATTTACTATGAAACAACATACATATGTTCAGTTCTGGGTTCCTCAGAACAAGAAAGACAGGTAGAGGGTCCTGTAGAGGCCCACAAAGATAATGAGGAGTCTGGAGCATGTTTCTTATGAGGAAAGACAGCAGGAGCTGGGCCAGTTAGACCAGAGAAGACATCTAATTAACGCATATAAATATCTTCAGGGCAAGTGCCAAGAGGATTGTGCCAGACTTTTTTCAGTGGTGCCCAGTGATGTGACAAGGAGCAATAGCCATAAACGAAACCACAGACAATTTCATCTCAGCATGAGGAGGAACTTACGTGTCGGCTGGCAGAGCACCGGAACAGCTGCCCAGAGAGATTGTGGAGTGTCCCTCTCTGGAGACATTCCAAACCCACCTGGACACGCTCCTGTGTCACCTGCTCTGGGTGACCCTGCCTGGATGACCTCCAGAGGCGCCTTCCAACCCTGACAATTCTAGGATTCTGTGCCATACGAATGACGATTTAGTCAGCATCCAGCGTGCAGTCGGGGCACCTCTAAAGGGCTCTGATAGCCCGAAAGGCCAGTATCACGCAGCGGTGTGTGGGAGGCACACGCGCGGCTGTTCGGCGGCGGGGCGGTCCCGCCCCCGACACACGGCACAGGCGCGGCCGCGGCGCGGCGCGGAAGGGGCGGCCCGGCGGCGGACATGCCTGTGAGTTGTTTACGGGCTGCTACACCGGGCCCGGTGCCGCCTGTCCCGGGCACCGCGGGGACCTTGCGGGGCGGGGGGTGACGGAGCGGACGCGACCGTCCTCGGTCTCCGGCCGCTCGGGCTCGCCGCGGTTCCCGGGAGCCGCAGGCGGCCGCCGAGGCCCCGGCGGGGCGCGGCTGCGGCCGCGCTCGGGCAGCCCCGGGGCGCCGGCCCGGCGCCCGCGTAACGCCCGGTGCGCTTTTCCTCTTGCCCCACCCAGCTGGCCAAAGACCTGGTGCATCCCTCCTTAGAGGATGAGAAGAGGAAGCACAAAAAGAAACGTCTTGTGCAGAGCCCAAACTCCTACTTTATGGATGTAAAATGTCCAGGTAAGTATTTAAAATGTTCATGCGTTATGGAAGGAACAAAACCAATCTTTTACACTGTTCATCTTCATATAATGGTTGATTATTGTTTCTTATCTGAGTTTGATTTATCTATTCTGTAGAGAAAAAGGTCTGTATATTGCTTTGGGTTTTTTAACAATAAACGTGTTTTCAGTCTTTTGGAAAAGTTAATGTAAACAATCAGACTTTTCTTTGCTGGAGGTTCTGGCATAAGAGCTTCTTTAGTTGGGTTTTTTCCTCTATAAAACCCTTGCAAGTAGGGAAAAACCCAACCCCCCAGGTTGACATGTATAAAAAGTGAGATTAAATGGATGCCTTAAAGTATCCATAGCACAAATTTCAAACAGAAGCCAACATTGTTTTCCTTCTTTTGTAAATTAGTTCTGGAAAAGCAACTGGGAAAACCTCTGACAAGGATATAAGCAGGGATCCTGCACATATACATAAAAGTAAAACATACACGACTCCTTTTTTTGCATGTGCTGTTAAGAGCTAAGCTGCCATCTAGCTCATATACAAGGGTTATAAGATGCTGCCTATGTCCACTTTTCAGAGAACTTCATTACTTTGGTTCAGAGACATGTGTGTAATCAATTTCTCCTTTATAAACTAAACTATGGGATTTTGTAGCACCATGACAGGAATGTGCTCTACCAGTGAACAGCTTTTTTATTCAGCACAGTTACATCCATATTGCCCAGTGTGGTAATTTCCTAGCAACTGCTGCAGCATAAGAAGATTCTAGCAGTAAGAAAACACATACAATAGTGATCTTCCTGGCTTAGAATCAGGGAATTGTTGATGTACTCAGTTTTTCCTATCTTGTTCTTTCTTAGTAGCCTAGTTTTCTAAGAAGCTCTGAGACATATTCCATCTTAAAGTGAGGTAAATTAATTTAAACAGCTTGAAAGTAAACTGTGGTTGCTTTTAAACGAATACAGGGTTGAAGGCTAAGCCTCTGGGTTTTTTTGGGTTTTTTTTACACTTTGTTCAAACCAGTATACATGAATGCATACACTGTGATACAGTTAGTGTCAACATAGGCCCATAGGTCATTGGTTATCTTCATTATTGTTGGGTTAATTGTTTTTTGTGTTTGAGGGATATATAGAGCAAAGCAGGAGAGCTTCAGTAATGATAGAATCCTATACACAAGGCACTGAAATTAGCATATGGCCTTAAGTGTCCCTAGGTCAGTGGAATTGAAGTTCCTGCCTTTGTACTCAAATGGTTTGGGCTCATTTCCCTGCCAAACCCACAAACATTAAAAACTCATCAACATGGAAGTTCATCTTCCACAGGGGAAAAACAAAATTTGCTGTGATTAAATTTTAGCTCTGAGCAGTTTTTCACAAAGATTTATACAGTTACTGTTTGTGATTTAAACAGAGATCTGTTATTCTGTCTAACAGTACTTCTCCTTACCAAGCAGACTTTTTGTCACAGGACCCTGCTCACACCATATATTCTGTCTTAACTTTCTGATCCACATGTGTGAAAATGCAATCTCTGCTCACCTTTACTTATTTATTTTGTATCTCCACATACAGATTAAATCCTTTACAGGTTTTCTCCCTCCAAAAATACCTCTTGGCTAATTAAAAATACTTTTCAAGGGAAAAAATTGAAAAACAGTGAAAATCCCGTTTCTAAGCCATGTATGAGTGATCTCATCCTTTCTTAAGTCATAGAATTTATAAGTTGTAGACAAAAGCATCACATAGGGAATTAGTGAAGTTATTCTGTGCAAGTCTTTCCATTTAAATATAATGTTAGTTTTATAGAATGCAACCAAGCCTTATATGTACCAATTATTAAACAGAAAGCAAACACAGACTGGAACAGCAGTGTTTATATTCCCAGCTTTCAGACTTTGTCAACAGCAGTGTTCTACTGTTACAAGTTAAATATTTCTCCAGCTACATGGGTTCCTCTGTTCAGCAGAGGAGGCTAATCTGGAACTGCTGAACTTCTTTACAGGAGATATGATAGGCAAACTAGGGCTTGTCAGCCAGCAGGGCCTGTTGATTTTCATATGGGAATCATACCAGTTCCTGTTAGCTAACTTGCTTTCCTATGCATGTAAGTAAAGGCAAGCACTTTAGAGCACAACAATGGCTTGCTTAGTTTGGCGTGGTGTGTTGTGTAATGAAATATAGATGCATTTTGGACAAATGTATTTAGAGTACCTGATTCAATTAACACATAAAAAATTATGCTAGAAATACCCAGTGGAAAGTTTCATAATGTTGTTTTTCAGGATGCTACAAGATCACTACTGTCTTCAGCCATGCTCAAACGGTAGTTCTGTGTGTAGGGTGCTCAACTGTCCTGTGTCAGCCAACTGGGGGCAAAGCCAGGCTCACAGAAGGTAAGAGCAATGCTACACAGCCTAAATATGCCACTTACATAAATGCATTTTAGAGCCTGCAAATATTTTAGCTTGGATTTTGGAAACTGGTACTGGAACACTGATTTTGCAAATTGCTTAGAGTTGGCTCAGAAACATTGGTTAGAAACATTGGCTTAGAAACATTGTTAATAGGCCCAAAATTGTGACTTTTTTCAGATTCTTTGTTTTTAAATGGCCATACAGATATGCCAGGCAGCTAAACACCTACATTGTCATCAAACACACTTAATTTTAGGTGACTTGTCATTCCCTTCAGCTTGTGTAATGAATACTGCTGTTTAACTCTGAGCTGTGTTTAAAGTGTTCAAAAGCACCATCAAAGGAGTAGGGTTCTTTTGCCAGGCTAAAGTAATTCTGTGCCACTGCTAGTCACTAATGGCTTGCCTGTTTGTTTTTAAACAGCCCTACTGTAAAGCAGTTCCCTGGCTCAAAGAAAATTTGTTTCATATAAATTATAAGGGAACAAATAACCACTGATAATGTATATAAAGATAATTTCTGTAAAACCATTATCTTTGATTGCAGCCCAATTCTGGGGTGTGCGAAAAGCACTAGAAACACTTTAGGATTTAAAAAATGTAAAAATTAATCCAGATTTTATTAATTTCTTGTTTAAAGGGCAAAAGGTAAGCATGTATATAAATTACACATAGCAGTGCTTGTATAATGTGCTACTACACAGGGGTAGTAAATGTGAGGACAGAATACCTGAAGTAAGGCTGTTGAGTAGTTGGAATGGTAACAACACACTTAGCAGCTGTTTCAGTTTGGGGTTTTTATCACTAAGGGATGGAACAGTAGACTGAAATTTTAAAAGGCATCTGGAAGAAAATAGTGCACCGTAATCTTATTTTAAGATGAATTGCATGACAGCCATGTTGTTCAGGTTGAGCTAGAGAAGACTTACAGTGCTAAATCTTCACCTCTTATGAAGAGGTGGAATTTATGAAATTTAAATTTAATCCATGATTTTTTCTACTTACATTGGATGGACAATTTTTCAGGGCAGTCTAACAATTTAAGGACTATTCATATCTCTACTCATGTGATTTCTTTGCAGGCTGTTCATTTAGAAGAAAGCAACACTGAACAGTTCAGTATGTGATTTTTGGATCTGTGTTCCTGAAAGCCTTACCAGTTTAAAAATGCCTGTTACAACAGCAATGTAATTATGATTGATTTTGTACAAATTACATGCTACTGCTCACTAATCTGCTGGAATCTCTTTTTCAATAAATGATCTGAAGTGCAAGTTTTTCCTGTAAGTTTGCAGACAACCAAGCTCTATTTTTATAATTTTACGTTTAAACAATAAAAACCTTGGACTTCCTGTATCCTTCTCCTTGCTAATCATGAACTACAGCAGTGTAATGCATATAGTGACAGAAACTGCTTTCAAAATGCATTTTGTGTATTTTACTACTGCAGCTGCTATAACTGCAAGGGTTGCAAAAGCTAGGTAAGATTTAAAATGGCTCATTTGCTTTCAGTGTTGCTGTAGTCCCTTCCCCCTCTTGGGTAATATGGTGATAAATAAAAATGAAAAGTTACTCACCTCTGTTCAGCTGTTTCTCTGGAATGCATGGATTTTCCCTCCTGCTAATTTGATCTCAAGACTGTACTTGGTACTCTAAACTGAGATGTCTATCCAAAAAAAAAAACAACAAAAAAGAGAGTAGTCCTTTGCAAAGCACTGAAAACATGCAGTATAGAGAAGGCAACTGGCATATAAGCAATTGTAAGTCATGGAACTACACTAAGAGGTGTGAATGGTATCTAGGCACTAGTACAGCAAACCCATGCATATTATCAGTATTAAATACTGGCATTAAATAATTGCCTTCTTGCAATAAGGAAAAGGGTTTAATTAGTTTTTGAAAGCCATGTCTTTCTAAATGGCTGCTAAAAGTGGATTTTGTTTTTAACCATGAGAAATCATTAAAACAAAATCTTACATATATCTTATTTTATTAAATAATATCTCAAGTTATGTATCAACAGCTCTTTGAAAGTATCAGGTGTCTTGGTGAATTGATTATTATTGGGATTTTCTAACTAGCTAGTATTCTTTTTATGACTTTGAAAACTCATACATGTCTAGTCAATAAAATAAACCAAAAACCTGATAGTACAATTGGTTGAATTTGCAAGGCAAGTTTTATTTCTGTTATTTCAAATAGCAAACATGTAATTACCATATGCAGGGGGTGTTTGATACAGAAACAGGTGTACCAATGGAATACACATGCCTTCTATGAAAAACAGGGGTTTCTGTCAGTGCTACTCACAACAAAGGTTCACTCACAAGTAAGTTTATTATGAAAGCTGCTCTTAATTGACCAGACATAGTCTAGGTAGTTTCTCATGCACAGTGCCAGCCCATCAAATTACTGGCTTTAGAACAAAGATCAAAAGTAGCAATGTTAATTGTGACCTGAATACATAGGCTAAGCCCAGACTGATTCCTAGTCTCTCATAACTCTGCCTTTTCTACCCTAAAAGATAAGAACTCATGATTAATTTAATACCAAAGCAGAGACTATCGGGGACCCATTTTGTTCCAGGTGCTAGAAGATGAAATGATTGGATATTCTTGAGATAAAGACAATATTATTAATGAATAAAAAAGTGAAATTATGGTGAGTGGGCCAGAAACCCCAAGCAAACAATTTTTAAGGTACAATAATGATTGTAATTATGAAGAATATACTAAACTAGTCTTACTAGCTCCAATTAAAAATGTAGGTAAAACACTGACTCCTCAAAATACTGAATTTCCCAGTTTCTTAGTCTTGGGTAATAAATATTACCATAGGCGTAGTGGGAACAGAGCTGGCAGCATGCTGTATCATCACAGGGCAGGTAACAAGTATGAAGATAATACTAAAATAATAATACTAGATAAAAGATAATACTAAAAGCATTATTTTGGGAAAGAGACAGGTAGGGCTATCTTCTGCTAGCTGCTAACCAAAACACCTTGCTCCTTTAATTCAGAGAAGCAGAGCTGCTAAGCAGTGCAGGAAAGGAAGTATTGAAACCTTTCCTGAAAGATGCTTCTGTTTTGTCTCAGCCTGGAAGTACTGTCTACTGTAACAGAAGGAGAAGTGAGCGGGGGGTAAATCTTTGACATGACAGAGATCTTCCATGCCATGGTGAAATATATAAAGTGGACACTTCAGATGCTACTTTATTCCCCTTGTGAAACTGAAGATTAGAAAATCTCAGACCTCTAGTCCTATGTTCAACTCTGGGCTCCTCACTTCAAGAAAGGCATTGAGGAGCTGGAGCATGTCCAGAGAAAGGCAGTGGACATTCTTTCTTTCTCTGGGGGAAGGGTCTGGAGCACAAGTCTGACAGGAAGCTGAAGGAGCCTGGAGAAAAGGGGTGACCTTATCACTTTACAACTCCCTGACAGGAGGCTGGAGCCAGGGGGCTTGGCCTCTTCTCACAGGGAACAAGTGAAAGGACAAGAGGATATGGCCTCAAGCTGCACCAGGTGAGGTTCAGGTTGGACAACAGGAAGAAATTTCTTCACAGAAAGGGTGATTAGGCATTAGAAGGAGCTGCCCATGGAGGTGGTCGAGTCCCCACCCCTGGGAGCTGTGCTCCAGCTGCCATGGCCTTGTTTGGTTGGTGAGACTTCTACTCCTGGCTTCAAGAACGGACTTTGAGCTGTATTGAGCTATTTGAGTTCCTAATTCCTGTTTACGAGAGAATATCTGGGCTACAGAATACAGTGTCATTTCTGACTACCCAGTTAGCATGTTTATCACTCAAAAATAATGGGATAGTTAGACAGCTTGCCACATTGTGCTATTTGGGTGGGTTTGACTCTGGAAATAATACCTTTACGGCACAGTAAACTAATTCCACACATTGTCTGTGTCCAATAAAAATGGATGAGAGTACATCTAAATAACAAAAATAATTTTACTTACATTGCTCTAGATTACTACTTTTCTAGTTCTTAATCCACAGCTCTGATAAAAGCCTGCTTCTGGTATAAATCTGCATTCTGGAGGTAGCTTCAAGGTTTGGGTTTTGTTGGTTTCTTAAGCAAGTAAGGGAAGTGGTATGTGAAAACAAAAAGCAATGGTGACACAATTTTTCTTTAAAAAGTAATACTAAAAAAAATAGTTTTGGCAGACGAACTGTGAGAATAATAAGCAATATATTTCTGTGCTCAAATCAAGATGTGAAATTTTTCAAAAGTTTAACATTCAAGGTAGATAATTTGTACTTAGTGCAAAAAAAAAAAAAGGCTATTTTTTTATCTTGGTCAAGTGTTTTACTAGTTGGTAAAAATCACCTGCGTATATAATGATAATTTACACAGGTACTACAGAAAGTCACCTTTGACTGTTACATTCTCATTTCCTCTAAGTTAGGAACTTCCCTGAGAGCTGAATTCCGGTTAGACGTAAGTTTAGCACCAGTAGCAGAGGTTAATTAAGTGAATTATTTATGCTTTTTCTTCCCATGTTCTTAGTGAACTTGAAGTCCGATCACACCCTTCTCCCTTTGTTTTTCAGTACAGTGAGTTCAGTCACATACATCTCTTTTAGTCTATGTTTTGTGCCCGTTTCTCTTTATCGAATTCCCTTGCGATCTTTAAGGCAGTGCTGTTGAGCGAAACCGATTGCATATTACAGATTATAGTGACAATGACTCCTCTCGGGGGGGCCACTGGCCAAGTACCCCCAACTTCTGGGTCCAGCTCTTCAGGCAGAATGAGGAGGACACTGCTGGCCCCCACGGCGCCCCCGGTATGAGATGCGTAGTGTCTCTGCTGTCTGCAGCAGCCATACTGCTGGTTTTTCTCTACCACAGCCCAAGCCATGGCATATTTACCATCCCTGTCCCACGACACTTCTGTTTTTGGCACTGGTGTCCACATCATTGCAACTGTGCTTGGCTTGAGGTACCCTGGAAGAAGTTTGCCATTCTTGTTTTTAAATTGTCCGGCTTGATAACTATACAACAAGGCATTTCCAAATTTCAGGAGATCACCCACTGATGACAGGAAGCCACCACCAGCCCACTTGTAAGAGTTGTCCACATATGGTGCATTTACCAGCCGTCCCTTTTTGTTGTAAATGTAACACCTAAAACTCAAGAAAATTCACCTTGTCATTCTCATGGACTATGCACAATGATTTTAAGCTGCCCTACTTCAAAAGAGCAAACTGAGCGTGGATTAGCTTGTTCCCGCAAACATTTAGAGGGTTTTTAAAATACATTTTTAAAATATATTTACTGCAGAAAAATCAACAAGTAATTCAGACAGAAAAACAAAAATTAAGGTGACTTCTTAGGTTTGAAACTTAACTTCAATAAAGTACTAATCCTTCTGCTTAATCTTAGGATATACTAAGAATAAAGACAATATACAAATAAGAGAAGTGACAAAGATAAATAGATCAGGCAACGCAGATTTTTTTCTTAAATGCCTGTACTAGATATGAAGTGTTTAAAAGAACAAGGAATTCTACAACTGAGGCTTAGGTGACTGCTCTCAGACAGAAGTTTCGATTTATGGCTGATTTTTCCCCACTGCCCCATTCTGGTTGCCATCCTCTACAACAAAGCAAGGAACATTAAAGTCTTGCATAACACAAATGTAGAAGCTGCCAACCAGAACTGCAGAATGAACTATCAGGAGCAATGCAACAGAAGTGCAGAACAAATTGTGCTTTTGAAAGAAACAGTCCAATCATGAACTGATTCATTTCATACAACATATGAAAAGGACTTGTTGAATAAATATATAGCCCAAGGAATTTCAGCCTTTGGTCTTTTGACCAAATAAGGTCCATGGAGAGTTATGAAAGGAAGAGCCCTACCTAGATTTCACTAGTATTGCAAAGCTTTGTAACAAACTTCTGAATAGCTTATAACACTGGAAGTCAGAGGTTGAAACAAAGGAAGAATGATGAATGGCCCAGGATGCAAGACTACCATCAACTCTGACAGTGATTTAGTGTCCTGTTGTTCCCGTAATGAGTTTTTTGATCACAAAAAAACCCTGTTACAAAGACATTGACTTATACCTCTAAAAGATCTAGAACATGGATTTTTAAGTATTTCCTGTTAGATAAATATAACCAAACCATTAAACAAACCTTAACACATCAATACATTCTATTTTGAGGCATCAAGCTCCAATTTGTGGAAGTAAACCCAATCAGCATCTCAGTTTTGCTTAACAGTAAGTACCTATAAAAAGACTCCCAGAAGAGCATCTCTCCCAATTCTTTGATCCCTCCTATATTTCAGTTTATAAAAGGATGAACATACACATGTTCTAAAAAACCTTGACTGTACAAGGTTGATAATTTGTGAGAAGATCACTATCATCCAGATAAGCCTCTGATCCTACAGCCAGAGAGCCTCTGAAATTTTGCAAGCAAACTAAACATGAGCACAAATCATCTTAGAATAGAGCAGTAAAGCTGTGTGCACACACACTTTCAATATATACCTGTACTTAGTATAAACCTCAGCTTCAACATGTTCATCGTTCTTTGGGAGCATTTTAGAAGCCACACTTTTAAAAAGTCTGAGCCTCATTTTCATGAGACTGTTGCTAAAACCTACTTTGTCATTCAACAGAATTCTTGTCCCACACCAAAATTTAACAGGGGAGTGAATTTCTGAGCCCAGGCAGGAAGTTCAATAAAATAAGACAAGAAACCCTATCCTGATCCACTATATTGGAATGGATTATCCAGTTACAAAATTTATCTCAGCTTGTTGTTTTGTGGGTGTCGTTTGTTTTGGTTTTGTAGGAGTGAGGGGGTGGGAGTGTTGGGGTTTTTTTCTATGTGAAATTAATTTTAAAAATCAATTGATGCTAAACAGAATTTTAATTCTGGTCAACATTGATACTGAAATTTTGTGTTACTGTGAGACTACTACAATTCCATGGAACCCTTTAAGTGCCAGTATATTAAGCAAACTAAGGTAATTATATATTCCAATATAATTTCCTAGTTACTCCTTATTTTATTTGCATTATGTGCTTACTTGTACCCAAAGTAAATGTAAACTTTGAAGTCACCCCTATTACTCCACTCACCTCCCATATTCACACTTAGAATAAGAAATATTTATTTCTTATTCTGTAATTTTACATGCTAATTACAGAACCTATACCATGGCATTGGAACCAGCTACCTGAGTAATGTTGAGGTAACATACAACACTTCATTCAAATGTCTGGGAAAAAAAATCACACATTCTTAGTTCAGCTGTCTTAATTAAAATAGAAAGGGCAACAGTTGTTGTGGAAAAATTAAAGAGTTCCACCCCTGTTTACCTTGCTCTGTTATATATCATTGCTTCATTGTCATCTAGGACAGTTGACAGCATATCCAAATCACGAAACATTTTCAGCATATAATCTGTAAATTTTTGTCCTGAAGCTCTCTCCACAACAGCACTTAAGAGAGTAAAGCCATATGTTGAGTACAAGAACTGACTACCTTGAAGAAAGTAGTGAGAAAGGGAAAAAACGCCACATTAATTGCATGATACTTAAATGGAATCATATGTGCAAATAAAACTATATATAGCAATTAATAATCAACCATTGTTAATCCTAGGCCTAGGAAATTCTGTACTGCAGCACACACACATCCTGCTAAGAGAACAGCACTAAAATCTTCCAGACATCCCTATGTACAGTCAGGTTTCATGCCAAGATGTCAATGCTGACATTTAACATCCGTTCCAGGAGATTTACCACATCAGGTCTAACAAGGATGTCTGGATTTGGAAAGCTGACACAAGCCATAATGTTACTGCTTAAAAGGTGCTCAGCTGCTGTGTCTTGTGTGTTCATACCCTGGAGAAGGGAAAAAACCAGCAGTACTCTCATTTTTCAAGGGTATTCATCACTTTTAGCACCATGTTTCTAGTTCTAGAATGTCCCAAAAGATTATACAAACACAAGCATGTATATTATTTAAGACAACAGAATTTATTTACAAAACAATGTTTCATTTAAAAAAAAACTCATCCTTGTGCTAATGCCTTCTATGAAACATTTACATATTGAGCAACTGCTGAAGTGCCTACAGTTGAGACAGATCTCTTACTTGAAGTGGTTCTTGGAGCTCTCCAAAATGGTGAGTGTTTAACTTCACCCTCTTTCTACCCCTCTCCCCTTCAATGCACATTATTTACTGTTTATTAGCAATGCATATAATTTACCTTAACCTCACTCATTTAAAATTTACACCTGAAGTTCCCAAAGTCCTCTCTAGACCTAATTTAAATAATCCCAACAATAAATTACTTCAGTAATTCTGTGATTCTATGGGTTTTTTTGTAGATTTTTTTTTAGGTCTGATTTAGTGCCTCAGTAAAATTTTTTACTTTTGATTCCTATCTAGAAGGCCCAGAACATGACTACAGCAAGTTGGTATTTGCTTACAAAATATTTTGTAGATACAAATTTGTTACCAGAATTATCTTCTGCTTCAGCATTTATAAATCCACTAACTGGTATGTTTCAGAGCACTTACTGCATTAGTTACTGCTCCTGGGAGAAAAGTCTTATACATAAATATTACATGGCCAGACGGTTTGTGCAGAACAGACCAAATACTTCTCTGTTGAGCTTTTAATGGGGCACGTGAAGACAAAAAAAGGGAAGAGAAACAGAACAAACCAAAACTCCCACACAAACACTCTTCACTGGACTCTACTATCATCATTACATGTAAAACTATTTGAAACAAAACTCTCAGCAGAAGAGCATATTTTGGTCTGCATTAATAGAAACTCACCTGGTTTAAAGAATAAAGGATCATTTTTAAATATCTTCAGTGATTCAATCACACTTTCAAATTTTTCCTTCAAATAATACTCTTCCTGTTCAAACTCCTTGTCGTTCCTGCCAGGCTTTGAATTTCGGCTCTTTGTCTCACTATCATGTTCTTTCTTCTGTTTAACACAATCAGCGTTTTCAAGCCCTTTACCTTCTTTTGCTTTTTGTTCTTTGTCCTGATGGGATTTTGCTAGCTTAAGTGCTCTGTTTGCCTTTTCCTTTTCTTCTTTTACTTTTATAATATCTTTTTCATAGTGACGAATCCCACTCAAGTGTGAAACTAACTGTCTTGTGGTAATAGTGACCTAGGTAGACAGGATAATGTGAGCTCTCTTCATTAAAAGACAAAAAAAAATCATTAAAAAAGTAACATTCACCATGACAAAGAAGAGACAAAGGTACAAGACATTTTAAATATCACATATTAAACACAGTATTTTAAAAAAAGTATCTATATGGACACTACACACTTGATATAAAGGTGAAGATCCAAATATGCTTTTTTGAGCAGGAAACATCAGTACTTGTCTAAATGATTTTGAGTGTTTTGTAGGAATAGGTCAAGATCAGGCACCTGTACACAAATAGCTATGTAGTGACAGGAAAAAAAACTTAAAGAAAACTCTTACCAATCAACAATTACATACCTTTTCACCCTCATAGACCTTTTCTGGAAATTCAGGGACATATTTCTGCACTGGAGCATCTAAATCCAGTTTCCCCTCTTCCCAGAGTTTTGCAACAGCCATCATTGTAAGACACTTGCTGATGCTAGCGATGCGCATGATGGTCTCTGGCTTGCACACCACACGGTTTTCTACATCAGCATAGCCCAGACCTGTAAGGAAATAAAAACACTCTGCTAAGTCCTTTGCACAGAGACATGCTGAATTAATTATATGCAATGAATTAGATTTACTGGCCCTTTAAAATGTTTTTCCTCCAGCTAAACTGGGATACAAAGCATTGGACGATCCCAGCCCCTGCTTCAATTCAGTCAATAACATTTTACTGTAGTAGTAGCAGTTAATCAGACCCCATTGGATTAGATAATCTGATTAAGACTACAACAAACATAATGATAAATAAGATTAAAGGTTAAACCAAAATTTACACTCCTGAGACCAAATATAAAGTGTAGAAAACCCAAAGAGATCAAATCTAGACCATTAAATAACTGACCAACAGTCATAAACACTCTTTTACTGTTCTGAATTAATGGCTGAAGCAGTAAAGTTCTTATTTTGTCAATACAGAAACTGAGAGAGGAAACCACTCACAAATTGATACCAATTACTGAAGCTGTAAGGTGTCACAGGACGGAGGTGTTACTATGTTTCAATATCACTCAGCATGACTTCAATTAAAATACAGCTTAACCAATCTCTGTAACAGTGTTTTCCTGTGTAACCAACCCACAAGTCTGGTAGCAAGAACGGAATTAATAAGGCATTATCAAGCTGCCAAACTAGTTTTCAGTTTGAGCGAGGTTTGAAGAAAGTGCAAGTGATGTTGCAGCATAAAAGCAAGAAAATGCAGCAATGACATATTTGCAGTTTGCAGTACAAGAAAGGCCTGCAAGCAACACACCTCTGTCTATATAAAACTGTAGTCTAACAATGAACTGCTCGGGGAAAAACCTCAAACCTTGTCAAACGACAAGAAATAAAACAGATTACATGCCATTTGCCCAAGACCTTTTCTCTTATATAGTTGCTACTCAAATGCCTGGTGCTTTTTAATGCAGATGCTGTTCCCCTCAGTAAAAACACCTTTCTGAAAGGATAACACCTGTTAAATCCCAGTACCTTCCCAGTAAAACTACACCTCAGCCCACAAACAGGAGACAGGTCACCAAATGTGAGCCCTTTGACTACTAAGGAAGTTCCTGTGGGGAGAACAGTTCTTTACCTCCTACATACAGTGCTACCAGACCACTGTACAGCTCTATGCCCAGAGTGCATTCAAAGGTTAATCTGAAAAAATAATGGAAAAAAGGTTCTCCAATCTAACTGTTGAGACATACTAGCATATTCAGGAAGTTTACAAATTATCAATTCCTGGAAATGATTGAAGTTTACCAAGGAAGGTGTCATTTGATACTCCCTAAGCACCCATTTCTGGCTACTGTCCAGAGATGGGACATCAAGTAGACAAAATCCCAGTCTGATTAGCTTGTCTGAATTATTCATTTTTTAAATGTTCATCAGTCCTTGACAGTATGCACAACTACTGCTCCCATATACTAACCTTCTGACCAGACTTCCTTTCCGTCTACAGAAACTCCAACTGATATACCAGGGATTCCTGCTTCATCCTGCAAAAAACAAAATGGACAGAAGACATTTAGAAGGGTAATTAAGTTAAAAAAACACCTCCTCCCAAGCCCTTGAACTGAAAAACTAAAAAACCCCTACAAATAAAGCTGCTTATTGTTGCCAAATTATAGTTGAAATTTTGTTATGTACCGGTTTGGTTGAACTGGTACAAAGTGCTTTTGCAAAGCTGACATTCTAATTCAGCTATGGGGAAAAACATACCTAACAAGAATAGCAAGGTAATATTTTTGCTTTAATAATTCAATTAAATTACTGAAAGGAACATGTAAAAGAAACAAAACATGACAGTTAATATGCAACCGGCAAACTCCATCACCTACTGGCAGGCAAGATTTCAAAAAAGCTTCAGCTGGATTTCCGAAGTAACTACAACGTGCTTTTTAAACAGAATCACAGACTATCCTGAGTTGGAAGGGTCTCACAAGGATCTTAGAGGCCAGCTCCTGGCTCTGCACAGAACTCCAACAGTGCCAGCCAGCGCCTGACAGCGTCAGTCAAACGCTCCTTGAGCGTGGTCAGGCTTGCGAGCCGCGACCGCTTACCTGGGGAGCCTGTTCGGCGCCTGACCACCCTCTAAGTAAAAAACTTTTCCTAATACCCACCTGAACTTCTCCTGACATCATTTCCCGGTCTTCCCTAGGCACAGAAACGCAGAGATCAGTGCCTGGCCCTGCGCTTCCCCTCATGAGGAAGCTGCAGCCCCAGTGAGGTCTTTCCTCTAGGCTGAAGCAAGTGCCCTCGGACGGCTCTTGCCTCTCCTCCCCACAGCCTTTGAGGCCCCCCTTGTTCTCAAGATAGCCCGTACTGTGCCACACTTCCGTACACCCCTGTATCAAGCTGGCCTAAGCTGCGCCAGCACCGACAGCCTCCAGCGGTCCCCCCGCTCAGCACCTTGATCCTCCGCACCAGGTCCCGGCTCCTCTCCACGGCCGCGCCGAAGCCGCGTGGGGACGGCGGCTTCTCCTCCCGCCCGCTCTCAGACTCGCCTCCCGCCGGCGCCGCCCGAACCCCCAGAGCCAGCCCCAGCGCCAGCCCCCAGCCCCAGGGCCGCGCCCCGGCCCCGCCGCCCCCTCTGCGGGGCGCGGGGAGCCGCCCGGGAGCCGCCGCCCGCCGCAGGGCCCGCGCCAGGCCCGCCATGGCCGGGGCGGACGTGGCACCGCGGGGCCACAGGCACCGCCTCGCCGGGCCGAGCCCCGAGCGCATCGAGCGCCGCCGCCTCGCGGAGCAGCGCGGCCGCCGCGGCGGGACGGGCTCCGGCAGGGCCGGCAGCGGCCGGCGCGGGACAGCGCAGCTCGCCCGCCTTCACCGCGGGCTGCAAACGGGCTCGCTCCGCCGGCGGGACGCGCGGCACTCCGGCCGCTTCCCCGGGGCTCGGCACGACTGGCCGGCCAGGGCGACGAACGGAATCACAGGGACGATGAGGGTGGAAAAGACCTCCGAGATCAGCGAGTCCAGCCTGTGACCGAACACCACCTTAACAGCTGGACTACAGCACCAAGTGCAGCGTCCACTCTTCCCTTGAACACCTCCAGGGTCGGTGACTCCCAACACCTTCCTGGTCAGCCCATTCCAGTTTTACTCTTTCAGTGAAAAAATTCTTCCTAGTGCCGATCCTAAACCTCCCCTGGCGTAGACTGTGTCCTCTCATCCTGTCACTTGTTGTGTGGGGGTAAAGTCTGACCCCCATCCGGCTACACCCTCCTGGAGTAGGGAGTTCTAGAGGGCAATAAAGTATCCCCAGAATCTCCTTTTCTCCAGGCTAAACACCCCCAGCTCCCTCATCTCATCAGACTTGTGCTCCAGACCTTTCCCCATCTCCATTGTCCTTAGGTCCCACTGCAGCTCCTCAGTGTCTTCTTGTCTAGAAGGGCACAGAACTGGCACTTGAGAGGTGGCCTCACCAGCACCAAGTACATGGGACTTAGAGCTGGTTCCTTTAGTTAACCACCAAAAGCCATCAGCTGTGTCCACCTGCAGTTACAGGTGGTATTTGGCAAAATGAGCCAAATCCCTGTCAATTCTCCCCAAAGACTTATTCCTTGAAAATAAAGGTTTTTGAAGCAGAACCCCAGCAGGCTCAGCACCACTCACTCTTCCTCCTGATGGAGGTGAAGTTGTGACTCCTACCAGCACCAACATGACTGACAAAATAACCTGGTATTAACCAACACTTTCATTGCTCTGATGCATAAGAAAAAGGTAGGCAAGGAGTAGAATACTTTAACCCAAAAAATAATTTCCTAACTCTGCACTCCCCAGCAAATATTTGCAGCATCAAGTGAAAAAAACCTGTTGCTAAATGTATGTCAGGCTGAAGTACAGCAAACTGGGCTAACACGCAGATAAAACCTCTTAACTGCAAGATGACCATATTTGAACTAGGTTTGTCAGGAATTACTTACAGTAGCTTCATCTTCCAGCACTGCTGTAGTGTCAGGTTTCAGCCTAGAAAAGTGTGGATGGCACAGCTGGCATATGGAGAGTTCTAGAAGGACAGACTCCCCACTTCTGCTTACAAGTATGGCTCACTTCTTTGAGATGCTAACCTAGGGATTTCAATCTTCATGTCCAGTGATCTCAAAAATGGCAGGATTTGGCAAGAAAGTGAGGCCAAGTAGCTTTCATGTGTGAAGTCAAATGCAGACCAGATGCTACCCTTTCCACTGCAGGCATTTATTGCTCATTAGTATTTTCTCAATAAAACTCCATTGCTCATCACAGTACAACTCCATACCCACCTGGTACAAGATGATGTATTTACTTTCTTGTAACTCATTTTCGTGGTGTTAAACTGTCTCTGGAAGCATTTTGCAGCAGGATTCTCTGCATTCCTACATTAACCTGCTCAGCATGAACACTCTTTGACATCACACTTTGGAATGGGCCAGAAATAGAGCTTGCCATTTTTCTCTGATTGCCTTAATGAAGAGATTTGTGCTAAGTCCAGTAGCACAACCTGCCTTATTGTTGTTTTATCTTCCTCTAAACTGCTGGGATTGCTAACTTTGAATTGAGGTATCAGGCTTACAATGTTTTGAGGATTTTCTACTCTTTTTCTACTGATAGCAATAGAAAATGAGGACAGCATGCACTAGGCTGATCCAATTCTAATTTAGCAAAAAAAGACAATGTTTTTCTTCCATTCTTGTCCATCAGTGACTCAGAAGTAGAGGCACAAAGTCTCAGCTGTAATACATCTTCTTTATGTAACATAACCAGAAAAGTCAATCTGGAGACCCCTCTGGCATGGTGGAAAAATCTCCACATGGTTGGTTTAGTACTAAACCAGCTGATTTTTCCCCTGCTCTGCCTCCTTGCCAGGCTATACTTGCTGGATTTGTGTCGAGATATGCCTTATTCAGATGATAAAGAATGGTGTGAGATAATGGGTGTCACAGCAAGGCAGGGCTGTGCTCACTCACCTCCACTTGAGTCCAGTTCTGGAGTCTTACCATCAAGAATCCCTTAAGACAAACACCCTTAATCTCTAAACATCCCTTAATCTCTAAGACAAACACCAAATGCTCAATAATACAAGATCTTCAAACAAAGTGCTGGTATATCTTCCCAGTTATCTTGCTCTTCAGTTGTATGCCACAGCATTCACTGGCTTCTTCATAAAACTGTGATGATGTGAGCTGGGGAGCCACAGGAAGGTGGGCAGCAGCTTTTGTGCTGTTCTGCAGTGCTGTAGCCCACCAGCAAAAGGTACAATGCTCACTCTGCTGCTGATGGTCACCACTTTGTGGAAACATCAGGCATTTGCAAACTGTGAGGCTTCATCAACATTTCCTAAAACATAACTCTTGGGGTAAAAAAAAAAAAAATCAGGAATTTTGAAAACAACTTCATCACTTCCGTCAGTCCTCCTCCATTTCAGCAAATGCTTTTGTGGATCCTGATGTCTCAGCAATAATAACAGATGTTATTATGGCTGTTCCTGCTTGTAGGTCTGGACTTTGATCACATTATTTTTTGCTATGATGATTTCATTTGCTTTTCTAGTTCACTGACAAACTCTGCAGCGACACACCCCTAAATGTAACTCCTCCATTGAAAAAATGGGTAATGTTTTTAACAAACAACATGTAAGGTTTGAAAGACAGAAAACAAGTGATTAGTATTAGTATTCCCCGATAAAGTGCTGGTCAGACCTGAAATCATGAGCCCATCTCTGCTTTTTCATATTATTAAATACCATTTGTAACTGCCACAGACCCAGACTGAAGCTTGTAGGACGAATGTGTAGGAAAGGGCTCTTAAAAATGAAGGAAGTAGTAGTGTAAGGAAGTTCCTTCCTTTTCTTTTTTGGATTTATTGTGAAACAATGAAATGGTCCATTAATCCAATGGATTCCCATTATTCCAACTGGATTCCAATAATTAAAGACTAACTTCTGTAAAGATTTCTGGACCTAAAAGTGTTGAAGCTAATGGAATATAATTAACAGACAAAAGCTAAAGTTGTCAAAAAGGACTGTAATTTATATTTGTAGTAGATAAAATGAAGAAAAATAGAAAAACAGCAATAAAAATATTATCTATGTATACATAGATATGTGGAAAATTTATGTTGATGGAAAATGCAAAGAGTAAAGGGATAACAATTACCTTGATCAAGCCTGATGTTTCTTATCTCAGTGCAGGAAGGAAATAAAATAGCTAAATTATTTCTGAATTAGAAAAGAAGATAAATAAAGGGAATATTAATGTAGAGAGAAATCAAGCTCTGCTTTCTCTCTCTTTTCAGAAGCAATTTCATTTATTTGAGAACCAAGAGACAGAATTTTTATTTCCCTCTGGCTTGAAGCATTTGCACAGTAGATGGCAGTAAAAACCCTCACCCATTTAACCAGTTGCTAGCGAACGGAGTGGTTCCACTGCTGTGGGAGCTTCCCTGGTTGTCACAGAGTTACTGAACTCAGTTATTACAGTCTCCTCACCCACAGACATTTTTTGGCTTGGTCTTTGTCAGTATAGCAGTCCTCAGAGTATTATTATTTATCAAGTAAGGTAAGAGGAGCATGATCTCTGCAGTAGCAGAGCTGCACTACCAACCTGCACGTGTAACATTCTATGCTAGGACAGTCAGAGCCAGCCTAAACCCAGGCATGACCCTCTAAAGAAATAAGGGCAACCTCACAGCTCGAGTCTGACATTTAAATCTTCTCTGAGTTGTTTGGGTCTTTTCCATAAGGTCATAGGTCAGCTGAGAAACATGCATGTAAGATATCTTACAACAGAACCAAGAGAAAGAGCAGGATTAAAAGCAGTGGGTCTTCAGACAGTGAGATCAACACGTTCGTCATCAGCTCTGCTTAATTTACTTCATTTTCCTGTGTATTCAGGATGCATCATCTGGGCATTATATACTTTCAATGAAATAGAATATGTAAGTTTTATAGTGCCACACTGTTACTGCCTTAGTTTCAGAAGCTGCATGCAGTCTGACACAGTTCCTAAAAAAACAGGATAGGAGTTTGGAAAATATTTTGCATGTTAAGAAAAGGAATGCTGAAAAGACCATGCTGCGGTTATAGATCAGCCAAAGGGCACACACACTTATTTTTCTTCATTGCAAAAACATTAGTTTTAAAATTCCAGTTTTGCTGTGGTGATTTTCTCATAGTTTTAATTCAGGGTCTACTCAAAACTTTTTTGGACCCAGAGGAAAAATAATTTTCACCAGCTGAAAATATGTAGTGAAGGAACATTTGTGAAATACAGCAGTGTAAAAAAAGAAAACCACCACACATGGACTCTCCCTCAAAAAAAAAGAAAACATGCAGATTTTTTTTTCTGTTTTTCCTGAAGTTATTGTCCAGGTAACAATCCCTTCTGATAGAAAACAGCACAGAGAGGACTGAACAATTTTGTGCCTGAGAATGTACTCACATTTATCATTAGACTTCAGTTGTTGTGTGTAACCTTTTTACCCCCTCCAGCTTTTCTCCCACTTACTGGGCAGAGGTACAAGACATGATGGAAAATGATGGTGTGCATCACTACTGCTCAGAGTGCCAGAGGCACCACACAGCATCAGAGAGTTTCACTTTCCAGTTGTATCTTTTCAGACTCAAGCACATTGTTTCAAAACAAAGTAAGAGCCATGGAAGGTGTAAAACACCTGAAAGATTAAACATATTAACAAGGAATTGTGAGGCTCATGTGCCCAAAGACAGAATTACATGTGCAGGCACTTGGGAAAGCTTTCTGGCTTGCTCTAGAAAGAGCTCCTCACAACTGGGTGATAACTACCTCTCTTTCCACCCTTTCTCCCCAAAATACAAAGCTTAATGAAATGATCTTGGCCCAGAGTCTGTGAGTCAAAGATGTGGCTGTGAGGACTCTGACAGCCTGACACTTACTGGTGAGAGAAGTGGGCCAGGCAACTGCATCCAGCCATCCTGAAGTGCCAGCACCTCCACAGCAGACGTCTACAAGTCAGGAAGAAAGACAATAGGCACATTTGCTTGGACAGATACAGCAGCAGGAGGAAAAACGTGGTTCCAGATTTTCTGCGTGAATCTTCAAACATATCCTGTCTGAAGAATACAGTCCTGATTTGCATTTACTGTACTTATCTGTTCTTCTAGACAGAAGACTCTGGATCCTGCTCAGCACCTAATCCAGCTGTTTTTCCAAGCCATTCAACATTATTTGAAGCCCCAGCATGTATTTTTACTGATATCTACTGCCACAAGCAAAAGGTTCTCTGCAGTTTATTCCACATACTCACCCAGTTATAAGTGCAGGCTGGTTCCCAGCCTGTTTTCCACACGTTTACTGCTCTGACCATCCATTCTCGTGTGTTTTCACCTACCTGTGCTGCAACTACACCTTCATTTTGCTTTGCAGACATGTTCTGTGCCACTAAAATTGCTCTTCGTGGGAACAGAGTACAGATAGCTTGAGAAACTGCACAGCTAGTAAAAAACAGGAAAAGGACTCTTATCAAATTAGTAACGTCTCGGGTATTTGGGTGGAGGCATTTGGCACTGGCTTGCATATTCTTATGGGAGTGAGTCCATGAATACTACAAACTCCACTCCTTTGCTTCATACTTTTCTTCCCAAACTTAGATATATTTCAAAAGACCCCCTCATAATTACTGTATGCTACACAAATTAGTAAGTAGGGATTTTACTTTATTCCCTTTTCATACAGGATAAATCAAGTTAATGACATTTGCACAGGTTTATACCGCAATAGGATATTTGCAAAAACTAAAGCAGATATTTCTTTTGTACATTTGCAAGCAGGGCTGTGGGAAACAACTAAGAAAATTTTAAAAACTTTGCTACTGAGGGAAGACGACTGCCTGAGATGAGTGACTTCTCTAATATGCCCTAAGTGTAAGACAGTTCATCCCTCTTGTGACTTGGAATAACTCATCAACTGCTTGAATTGGAAATACTGTCATTTATTTCTTTTACCTTGACCAAAACCAGGAGCATTTCCTTGTTTTAGATGCAATTGTACTTTCTGGTGTATAGCAATGTACATCACTGTACATTGTTACTTCAATGTAACACTTAACTTATAGTAATGGCTTAGTGTGATTAACATCACTCAGTAGAACAGTTTTACTACCTGCACACTCATCTCAATGTCTGTTGCTCAGCTTGGGTTCTTTTCATCCTTTCATCACCAATAAAAGCAATCTGCAGTGTGAAGGCAAGCAAGATAAGGACACATCCATCAGAGGAGAATCCAGCTCAAGGCGTGCTGGTGCTGGAGGAGAGGCAGTGCTCTGCTTGGTGGATGATGAAATTTTTTCCAAATGCTGTAATGAAAGCTAACAAGTTCCTACTCGACTTAGTGCCTGGCAAATTTAACCAACAGGTGTGAGTAAAAAGCATTTTTTGGTTGGTTGTTCTTGTAAATTCTCACCCAGGAAAATAAAATATAACCAAAGCTAAATCCCCATGTTGTCTGAGAAATACAAGTATAACTGAAAAGTGACATGTCTGATGTTAGAGAGTAATGTCTTCATTATTGATTCACAGGCAAAACAGACTTGGGCAAAAGAGGAATTGGGAAAACAGATACGAGGGTTTTCTGGGATTAAAGTAGTTTGAAAAGGGATTTCTGCCATCTCAGACCTTTAATACAGTATGCAGGTGTCCTACTCAGATCAAAAAGAACTGCTCAGCTCCTCTGAACAGCAGCTTTTTCTTTAGAAATTGAAATATAACATTGCACTGCTCACTGTGGGCAGCTGTTTGGTTTTTAAAACTACATACCAAATGTCAGAGCAGCTAAAGATCCAGCAGCTTTGACACAAGAGAGAACTTTTCATTGTGCAATGACTATTAAAGCTCAATTCTGCAACACTGGGACTTTGCTCTAATGGGACTGTTTGTTTGACTAAGGCTTAGTCAAACAGGCAGACCTCAGCTCTATGTACTCCTTATGTGTGTTATGGCCAAAGCAGTGTATGCACCTGGGTGGTTTGGCAAAATGATCCTTAAAACAACTTAGCTAAAATGGCACAAATCCTTACACAATCTGCACTCAATTTAAACTTGGATTTTATAATTTTTCTTTAATTAAATCCAAACTGTTAATAGCTTGTGATTCACAAATACAATGGATGTAGAGTAAACCCTTCCTATCAGTCCTTTTGCCAGCTGTAGTGTCCTTTTGCCTACTGTGCTGGCAAAAGTACAAAACTGGCAGCACAAAAACTGAAGGAGATGCAGAGCGAGGAGTCAATAATTTAATTGCTCAAAATGGCAATAATGTCTTTATCTCCTGCACACAGACTCATAAGCTCATGTGCTTTTCATTCCAGTTTATGACAGTAAGTCTCAGCACTGAGCACCTCCCATGGACTAACAGCCAGTTTGGGCTGTTAGTTGAGTTGTCTCTTGTATCCACAATCCTTCCCAGCAGTTGTTAATTTCCTGGAAATGCCTTGCACTCAGATATAGCAGCATGTGAATGTAATAAAAGCACACACACATGTGCTGCATGTTTGCTACCTGCTGACAAGCAGCAAAAAAATGGTGAGTTTGGATTTTAAGTGTTGCAATTTCCTGGTTAAGATAATTGATAATGAAGTCTTAGCATAGAGAAATCTTACCCAGATACTGCCAGTGTGGCAAGAACCACTGAAAGGATTTTTACAGAAAAAGTTCCCGCATACTTTAAACCCAGACGAGGTTGACAAAGAATTCCTGTTACCTAGACCTTACCAAACATCTTCCCCTGTGGCAAAGGAATGTGGTGGCTGCACAGACATGTGGAGGCTGTAGGAGCAGGACAAAGCATAACACAGCAGCATTTAGAGGGGAGGATTCATCATCCCTCTGTAGGTCATCTTAATGTTCTCTGTACCCTCCCAACTGGCCTTTAGCCCCCATGTGCAATTCTATCTTCTTGTTTCCCTTTCTATTTTCTCACCTAATTCATGTTCCAGATTTTTTTTTCTGGACAGCCTGCAGAAATTACATCACCCTTTTATCCTATTTCATGGTCTACATGTGTACAATAAAAAATAAGGAAGTAGCACAGCAATCCAGATTCAGTAGAAAGAAGTCTGGCAGGCTCATCCTTGCTGGCTGCAAAAAAAACCCACCATAATCCAGGAAAGATTCTGAAGCATTTTCCCAGGCTATTTGTCCAAGTAATATTCTTGTCAAGAAAAACATAATAAATTATCCATTGGGCCTGCAAAGAAATGCTCTACTTTTAAACTGGAAACTCACACAGATCTCCATGTTAATATCAATACCAATGTGTTGCAAGGTAAAACAACTTACCAGAGCTTTGCAGTTGCTCCACCTCGATTTCACAAAATGTACTGTAGGAACACCAGACCTGCATAATTTTCCTCAGTGGCACAGGCAACTATCACTAGGTGTGGCACTTGGCAGGTTTTAGCCAAGGAAACACTGTTTGCCATGAGCTTTGGCTGTGACAGACCACATGTATTCTTCCTCCACATTTCTCTTGGTGTCTCAGGGCAAAGAATGAAAACTACACTGAGGAAAGGAGCAATCCCCAGGAAGCAGATCATAGTCAGGCCCTGGAATAGAAGGCATTCAAAATACTCTGCTGGATCATGGCCTCAAACATGTATCAACCCTTTATACCCATGATCCATATAGTCTTGCTGTGAAGAACAGAGAAATGTTCTCACAACCCTGCAGGTCAATGTGTTTTGACATGTGGTATTGGCAGCTGCAGCTGGGTCTGCAGGACTTGGGGTTTTTGTGTGTCTTTGCTCTATTTTTTTAATGAAAAAGAGGCTGTTTTATCTTTATCCAGCTATTCCTCAAACCAGCAAAGAGACAGGAAGAAGCCAGTGCTGTGGTGTCCTTAAGGTCCACAATACTGAAATCCAAAATACTATGGAATGTCCTTTCATTTTGGTGCATTATGAGTCAGAAAATAACAAATGGAAAGGAGTGACGAGGTTTTATATGTCTGTAAGACTTCTATCTGCTTCTGTTTCCCATTGTTTCCATCTGGACTATCTAGATTGCTCACTAAGCTGCTGGCATTGAGGGGCATTCTGCATTTATGCAATTCTCAGCTGCAGCTTACAAATTGGCAAGGCTCTGACTTACAGAAAACTAGATGGGTTTGCAACTGAAGCCAAGAAGATCATACAAACTTGTACAGATTCTCTGTACCTTGGAAAGAACACAACACACACTGAAGACAGTAAGTTATACAGCTTCCCTCTATTAAAAGAGCTATTCCTGTGTGCATTTTCAAAAAATCCTCCATGAAGATAAAAGGCATTATCCTTGTTGCCTCTGCTTTGACTTCTCTGCTGCAATTCCCATTTACTCTGATGTTCCTGTTTCACTATTAAAAGAAGCCCACCCAGAGGAACACCTGAAGGAAAAAGTACTCTATTTTCCTATGTGCTGACTCACGTAGAGTATTTCCTTCCCCAGTTTCAAAATTTAGTTGGCTACTTTCTTCTTTTTCTGTCACTAATGAACATTACAGCAGTCAGTGACTGCCCAGTGTAATAGATATTCCTGTGATATAAACAGTGAAGTTTGACAACCCAGGTTTTGAGTAGCATTTAATACACATAACAGCTTACAGATCCAGAGCTGAGAGGCAGTGCTCTACAGGTGCAGCCTACTGCTTTAGCCTTGTTTCCTAATCAAAGTTCCTGCTCTTTCTTATCTCTCACCTATTCAGTAACTCTTGATTGAAGTGACTGACCACACAGAACTCTAAAAGATAAAATACATTTCTGCAAGTTTTGTGAAGGTAAGGAACCATTAAGATAGAACATGCCTCTGAGGGTCATGATGGAAGGAAAGCACACCCTGCAGCAGGCCTTGTACATTATTTGGTATCAGAGATATCCCAAGAGGGAGCAGGAGACAACACAAACATCTCCATATCTGGAAAATAATTCATTCCAAGTTTACAGCCAACCATGAGATAGGAATCTGCAAGAAGGCAGGTTTTGCCAGTTCTGGTGCTCTCAGAACTACTCATTTCATTGAGAGAGGTCAGCTCAAAAACCAAACCAGACAATTAAAAGAGCATGGCTGCACAATTAGGATATATTTCAGACTGCCAAATGTGTTTTTGCATTAAAAGAAAGGGTGAGTAACTCTCCAAACCAGGACATGCATCTTGAGGAATGCTGAACGATGCAGGGTTCTGTGATTTAACAAATTTTTAGTTAAAATAGCAAAGTAGCCACAAATTTGCTAGAATGGGGTTAAATGGGGGCTCAGCTTGTTTTTACAAGCTAGTGCTTTGTAGCTGCACTGATTTTTGTCTGATTAGACACTACATCTAAAGAACCCATGAGGGGTAGCAGCTTATGAGATATGGTAAAAACAATTTTCCTGATCCAGCAAATATGCTCTTATGTGTATTTATGTCTGTTGCTAGTCAGCAAAAAGCCACTTGGTGAGATTCATCATGTTCACTGCTGCATTCAGCTCTCCTTGAAACTGGAAAGTTTTTACTTACTTATTATGAAGCTTTATGGATTCCTCTGCAACAGTGCACTTTGGAGAAGTCTACTCTGCAAGCAGTTTTTTTTCAGATTAATTCTTATCTCCCTGCTTGCACATGCTTACCCTATTAATGGTGACATGATACCGTGAAGAGATATGAAAACCACAGCCTTCTCATATCCTTACACACAGTGAGAGTTGAACTCAGATTCCCCAAACCACAAGGCAGTTTGTGGTCTCCTGAAAAGCAATTTTAAGCAGCAAACAAAGGGTCTGACCTCACTCAGACTCATTGTTTAGGACTCAAGCACATACCAAGGGACCACAGCAGCAATCCAGAGGAGCCAGCAGCACACTTGGCTGTGTAAGATTCATAGCCCAGTGACAAGAGCTCCTCTGTTCTAGTCCTGCACAGCCTCTGACTCTCTGGGTGACCCTGGGCCCTACTCCACAAACAATTCCCAGCACAGCACTTTGTTATGGGAAGCCCTCCTGACTCCAGCAGCACCAGTGGAAGCCACACATGCATGAGGACTTGAACTCCCAAAGCTCAACTACCTGACACTTCATCCTCGTGCTAAGCAAGGAAGGAGCAAGAGATTAGAGTAACTTACCTCAGCACTATGTGGATGGAATTCTGTCAGTCTCCAGTACAAGCTAAGGCCTTGCAGGAGCCTTGCAACATGTATTTTGCTCCCCAAAAACACAAGAGAAACATGAAGCCAGGGATTTCATCCTTTCCATTTAGGATGACTTGGCAGCAGCCAATAAATCCCACAAAAGCTTGCAATGTTATCAAGTTTCCTTTAAAACACAATAAAAAAAACCCCAGGCTGGTACCACTACATGTTCCCTCTCTGACTCCCACTTAACCTGAAATTATTGTGTATTACTTTACCCTTTCACCACCTTACACCAGTGATAAAGTCATCTGTTTTCAGTTGCTTGCTAAGGGCCCACTAATGGAAATTCTTTGGTGATCTGGAAGGTATCTGTACCTGTCTCCTACCAAGCTCCTTGATGCTAGAGGGATGGACAGCATCAGCTTTCAGCAATATACTACAGAAAAAGAAGGAAAAAAAGAATTATTTTTCAAATCCTGAAGCTGCCCATTGACAGACCTAACAATTCAAATAAAGACACCTACATATTTAGAAATTAGCAACCAGTAGTGAAAAGCTGAGTGGAAATATCTCTTATGAACATGACACATGATTTTCAAAGGTTTATCACTGTATTGAAGTAAATTAGCACATATTACCAGGGAAGATATACAAATAGAGGGTAGTGTTTCCAAGAGCATGGCCTTCAGGACTCATTTCCCAAAGAGGTCTATGGGAGCTCTGCAATGGTCTTACCAAACACATTTTGGTCAATGATGAGTAATTCTGGAAAGTTCTACCATCTACTAGGGGATAATAGCATCCCGCACACAGCTGGGCATGCAGTCAAGTGACAGGGACAGGCTCCTGCAATATGGCCCTCAAAGGGCACCTCTGAGCAGCTGCAGATCCACATCTGGCCAAAGCACCACATTTCCATACCTTGGCCTAACAACACAGAGAAGACTGAGAGCCAGTGTGTTAACAGTGTTTCACACCATGAGAGACACTGCACACATGCAGAGTTTACACAGGGATGCACAGGAAACTGATGTGATGAATAACGAACCACAGGAGAACAAAATTTAAAAAATGTCCTAAAATGTGCATTTTATTTCATATCATTATACAATGTTTACATACAGGTATACTTTTAAGACTGCTCAAGGAAAGTGTGAAAAAAGTGAGGCAAGTATCAGTTTGAAAATTCCTCCCCTACCCCAAATCCCCACAAATAAAATACATTTTAACACAATCTCTTCCAAATTAATGTTTTGTCCTGAATTTATTGACTCTTTCATTTCAACATGAAAAATACAATCGAATGAAAACTCAAGGTGAAATGCTGACCTACACTTCTGTATTGAGTTGCAAGAATACAATTTAAAACCTTCAGAAGCCTTCACTTGTCTCCACTGCTTATATATCTTCGTTTTACTGAATTAAAAGGCACAGAAAGTCCAAATTCTCACAGACCAGTCAAGTACTGATAAAAATAAATTACTGTGCTGGACAACTCCTGACTCGTCTGATATCAAACAAAAGACTTCAAGTAGAATCTTTTGTTCAAAATAGCACCATTTCCACCTGATCTCTCTTGAACATAAATCATTCTTCTTGTGTAAAAACTGTAGTTGGCACTTGAGGTGGGACACTTTCTGCCACAGCCAGGATTCTTCAAAGACTAAGCATACCAAATTGCTGAACTCTCTACAAAGTGTAGGTAACATTTTTGTTGGGAAATGGCACGTTTAAACCATAATGTAATGTCGTTTAACCCGCATATGGCTTGCCCATTTTGGTGTTTCCCTGACCCCGGCTTGATAATTTAGCAGATGTTCTTGTGACTGTGGTGAAACTAAAATAAAGACATGTTTATGGGGCTTCACGGCAAGCAGGTGTAAAAATAATAAAACAAATAGTGTGGTTGCCACTAAGAAGGTTTTCACATGTTGTTTAACTCCAGTAAAGTTTGATCCAGCATCTGATGCATATTAAGGTTTTCTTCTTTGGCATGCGCCACTTTCTCTGTTGTGGGATTAGAAAATTAAAACATGAATAGCAGTTCTTTGGAGGCACTGAACATGAAGGCATGCAATCATCATTTCTCTCAGAGGGTTTAGAAAGTTAAGAAATGTGCATGCTCATAAATATCAATGTTTCCAGATAACACAACTAGAGAGAATTCCAAATTAATGAAACAAACAGCAAATAATGCAAGTTTAGAACTGTTCACAGCTGCATTTGTTAAGAAAATGCACTGCCAACAGAGACACAATGTACTGGAAGCTCTTTGCTTATAGGATTGGGAGAAAATAAGCGGCTTTTTTTTTTTTAAGTAGGCAATAAAGAAAATAAGTTCTTTGCAGATACAAAATTAAAAGTTTCATAGAATTCAAAACCACAAAGAACAAAAAAATTACAACTATTATAGTTTTTGGTAAAGTGACCTTTAAGAAATTTATTTCTTCTAGAAAAAAATAAAGTTAGTAGCCTTATGTTGCATGCACACTTTTATAGGACAATCACTTAACACACATAGTTAATACAATAAATGAGCATAATGTTCTGGTGGTGCATCCCACCAGGATCCAGTAATAGTAACTTCATACTATGCAAGCATACCTTTAAACTGATTGGGTATTGTCAGATGGAGCTCCCATTCTTTTTTTTTAAATGCCAAATTCATAGTACAAGCCAAATTCATAGTAAGGCAAAGTTATCACATCAAAGTCTCCAGACAAAACAGCTGTAGTATCCTTTAAGTTCGTTTTGAAATACAGAAATATGGATTCTAGTGAATATTTTTCTCTTACTGTGGTAAAAATCTTAAGGCCAATCCATGTCGTCAGATAAACTGAGTGCCTTTCTGCAACACAGGCTGTTACTTTTTGAATACTCTTAGTGAAATGCTGTAGCTCTTTACTTAAGTGGAAAGTTCTTAAGTGGTAAGAAGCTACTGCATAGAAGAGCTTAGTGCTCCTCCAAAATAGGCGTGCAGACACATAATGAAAAGCCTCATCCAGAAGAAGCATTTCCAGGTTTTCCCAAGAGAATTTCTTTCATTAATTTACCACAGAATCAACAGCTAAAAAAAAAATCAATTTCTAAATTTCTTGCTTATTTCTACAATTACTGATTCATTCTTAAAGGAAATTTGGAAGAAGGTGTTTTCAAACAAGTTAACAATATAGTCACACTAAAGTTTAATCCTCATTCAATGCCAGCTTTAGTTCATTAGTTAGGCGACTGTTTTGCTCAAGTTGCTGGTAGAGTTGGTCTGTACAGGCAGCAAGCAGGTTAGAAGGGAAAAAAGAGGCAGAATGAAGACAGATTAGACAGAGAAAACAGTTAAATAAGAGTTACTAAAGAAACTGGTCACATGACAGACAGTTCAGTAACATAGAGAGAAACATTTTACCTCTGTTTCTAGAACTCTAGTAATAGCTACTCCAAGGAACAGCTATTGTACCATATCAAGAACTGGCTAAGATTCCTGTTGTGGGGAAGAGCTGAGAGACACAAACTGGAATAGAAATGGAAGAACTGCAGCTATATTCCTAGAAGTACTATGTCTTACTTTAGTCTTCTGTAGAGTGCGTGAATTTGTTTTATGAGTGCCATTTTTCTTTGCAAACTATTCAAGGTGTAGTGGAACCTCATCTGCCAGTAGAGAGAAAACAACTGCACTACAGCCAGCATAAGTAACAGCAGGAGAGATGCCAGTAGGCAACTACCACCAAGTCTGACTCAGCCCATACTCCTTTCCTAGGAGGTCTGAAATGTTATTTTTGATAGGTAAATATTACTGGTGTTACTGGAATCAACACATTTTGATACCTTTAAGTTGCTGAGTTTTACTTCATAAGAAAACAGACTCACATTTAGTGAAAATGAAAAGGAAGGGTGAACACTTGGCTCAAAAACAGCAAACAGAGAGGACAATTCGTATTGAAACACAACAGCTACAGCCATGTTGTGACAGCACATTTAGTGAGAGTTGCTCTAAAAAGTAAAAATGTTCCACAATGGCTTTTGACTATCTTGTGTTCTGAAACTGTCCATGCTCTTCTCAACAGCCTAGCTGCACTCCTGACCTCTTGATCCCAGATTATTCCCCTACAGGAAATGACTGTTTCTGACTCTTTTCCACAAGCTGCCTAACAGCTGCCACAGGAATCCTCTTCCCCTGCAGGCACTGGACACAGCAAAGGCAAATCTGTGCAGTGAGTTGGTCTGCAGGACATGCTTGTATGGTGAGCAACTCTTCCCAGCTTCCTCCCTAGCCCAAACTCCCACAGCCAGCTCAGTAAAGCCAGGGCACATTTCACAGCTCTGATCCTGCAGATCCTCCAGTAGCAAATGGATCTTGTCCCTTTCGTTATGATAATGTCACATATATGCAGAAAAACCATCAAAGCCTTAGAGTAACTAAAATTTCCATTTGTCTAGCAAAGTGTATATAGCTGTTATTCAAAAATGAATCATGTGAACTTACCATCATCACAGAAATCTCCTCTCTGACTGAGGCAGAGATTTACAATATTTCTCAACTTCCTAAACAACTAAATCCCCCAGTAAAGCAGGGAAAGCACTTCCCAAGTGTACAGTGACCCCTTGATGCCCCATGGGCCATGTGTCCGTCTGCTCCAGAGGCAGAGGCTGGCTCTGCAGGAGCCCCAGCAGCAGAGCAGGGACTGTGGCTCTGTGCAGAGCCAGCAACAGTCAGCACAGCCCAGCGCCAGCCCTGCACTCCTGGGAAGAATCCTCAGGCACAAAACCAGCCTGACATGGCAGGTACAATACCACAACTGAGGGTGACAACAGTGCTGAACCACACCAGAGTGGGGAACCACAACAGCTCCCTGGAGTGAAGACCAGAGCAGCAGAACCAACCAGGAATTCTGCATGCAGCTACCTGGGGATCTACACTGCACTGCTCATTTCCAGTACTCTGTCCAGCCATCTGTCATCCTCCAGTGCAGAGCTGATCATGCATGACTGACACAAAAGGCAAAATTTTAATACTGATGTTTAAAATCACTATGGTAAAAATTGACAGGTTCCTACAATGGATTTTGCTTTTTTTGTTTACTTTTCTTAAGAAACACCGGTACTGCGAGGAACTGAGTGGACAAAAAACTCTGCAAAAATAATGAACCAAACCACAAAGCAGCTGGAGTTGCTGTAGCATATTTTACTCTGGCTCAGATGACAAGTTAGAGTTGACCACAATCCCCCTAACTCCTGAATTTGTGAAGTCATTAGTCTCAGTCATTTTACAAATGCTCATCCCATTATATTTGCTTAACTTTTATATATCCTATTCTATCTGGTTACTCTTCACACACAGCCACTTACTGTGTCAGTTGAGGAGTAATAAGTTACTGAACTTAATTACTTGAACTGTCTGTGATTGCTGATATATATCCTGTATTTGGGCTTCTGCCCCCAGCCAGCAATGTTAGGATGTGTCATAGGTAGAAAACTGGGATATGTCAAAGTTATCCAAGGATGGCAGGCCTGGAAGGGCATGCATCCATTCACAAGCCTTATTGGGAAAACAAGTTTGGAGGAGAGGAGATGATCTAGTTTAGACTGCACTGCTGAATAATCTTGAAGCTGAACAAGAAAGAGACATTTACATTTTTCTACAAGTTAAAAATTACAGTTCAGCTATGCTATAATGAATTTATTTAGCTTTGGTGACTTAGGAGCTCTAGCAATATAGAGTTACAGCATCACCAGAAATCAATCCGGTTTTCGCTTTCATGTGAACTGGAAAATCACTTCTTTCAGTGTGATTTAAATAAAGATAAAAGAAGGCAATAAACTCCCTAGTTGCAAATAACAATACAAAAAGAGCACAAGATGTCAGCATTTAATGCTTCATCCTTAATCAGTAACAAATCAGCTGAAACTTGAAATCCATGATGTTCCACTTTGCAGCAGAGTAATTTCATTAATAGCATAATCACTAGAATTTTCCTACCCCAGCTTTGAACCATTTCTCATGAGTCTGCAATTCAAACTCACAAGTCTGAACTAAGCACAAGTGAAAAGCTACTGAAACCTCCCCAATGAACTTCCAATATTATCATGCCACTCAAGAAAAATATATTGTAAAAATCCCAAAATGTTAGCAAGGAGCATCTTCGCTGAATAACCGAGGTGTGAAAGAGGGAAAACTTTTTTCGCAAGACATTTCAAGGATTATTTTTGGGTGAAAAAAAGAATTTAAAGTTTTTGATGCTGCCTCTTTAAATCTGCCTCAAATATGTAAGTTAATGAACGAACACATTTAAATAAGATAAGAAGTCTTCAGCATAAAGCTAGGCAAAGATTTCAGGCTTTTAAGTGAAAAATCTAGTTACATCAAGGACGTAACTGCTCCCTCAGCCATGCTCCCACAACCAAGAGACCCAAAGGAAGTAGTGTCCTTGCAAATTCTGTCCTAACAATAACAACTGGAAGAGTTCCTATTTGTCATTTTATCTGCAGCAGACTTTGAGAAAAACTAAGATAATAACTGGTCAGTTTTCACACACTGCTCTTGCTGGTTTGGCATTGTCAACATTCAGGCAAAAGTGTTTTCAGCTAAAAAATGAAAACACCAAAAAATGAAATCCCTAATGGCACAAAAGCACAGATTTTATTAATAACTTAAATAATTAGTTCAATAAATAAAAGGCAAAGGAATAGCAAAAGGGATACAGCTGGGATATTTATTTTACATTGAGAAATGTAGTTTCTGTACAGCAGAGCACAAACAGAGCATGTTCTGAGACAGGTGATAGAGGAAGAATCAACTAAACTAGAAGACAGGACAATGAACCCATGAAACATCCAAAGCCTGGAAAGGTGTTTTATCCAACCCGATGAAGATGTCTTTGGAGAACTGAAGCAAAGAAAATTATCTGCATGAAAAGAAAAAGTGAGATAAGGTAGAAAATGAAAAAAGGTGCAGTAAAGACTTTCAAAAAAGCAGCAATGGCACAGCAGAGCCCAGCATGCTGAGATGACTATGCTAGAGAAACAGCACACCATGCTGGGACTGGAATGATATGGTCATGTCCTCATATACCAGTAGAGTACAATTTTAAGTCTGTTTTCCACTTAGAAATATCCCAAATTGAAGAAATATTGTAATCTCTGGATAGAGAGGAGGAAAAAAGAAATCCATTTGCTTGATAAGCCACTAAGCAAAACCATATGTTGGGGAGGAATTTAAAAACAAAACATCAAAGCATACAAAGCAGGCAACATGAGACCTCTACTAAAATGTTGGTACAGAGAAGGAGGAAAGTAATGAACAAGACATGGAGACAAAAAAAAATAAAAGAAGAAAAAACCATTTAAAATATGGATGCACACAAAAGCTTTAAACAAACCTTAGAAAGGTTTGCTGAAACCTTAGAAAGGTCTTGTTGAAAGCATGCCTGGGCTTCCAAAAGGGAATGCTGGGACTAAACATTGCACCTCCTAAGCACTTGAGAGCCACAGCTCTTCCCCTCTCCCATCTCAGCTGCAGTGCTCATGCATGGGAAGGTGGAGGTAGCACAGCTGACCTCTGTTCAGAGTCAGTGGAACAAGAGTCACTCTGTGTGGAACACTGCACTGAGGAGTCACACCTTACAGCTGTTAAGTCTCCTACTTTCCTGCCACTCTTTATTTTTCTCCTTATGACTAAAGTTGGTATTACTACATTTTTGGTGTATGCAAATAAAATTACTACTGCTATCCAGATAATATGCAGAAGAAACCTACAATTCAATTGTCGTCTTTATGGGTTTAAATGACAAGGTATTTTAAATCCATTTCCACACATGTAATTCAGTGATAACAGCTGATATTTTCAGAGCAGTTATGAAAATTTAGATAAACACTTTCTACTGTCATGAATAGAGAATACAGCTAAATCTAAATTTCTCTGACATTTTTGCAGGAACTTTGCCAGAGCAAAAACTGTGACAGCAGGCAAAGGAATACACTCTGAATGCAACACGTAGCACAGCAATTTTCTTTGGTAAAACAAACATGATGGGCCTGGTAGATAATGTCTGAACAGAGGTGAACTGAAAGGATAAACACAGAGCTACAAACAAAGGGCAAGCACAAGACACAAGGATTACAGACACAGAATCAAAAAGTAACCACAAGCTTACAAAATCACCATGAGTATTTACCAGGCTTGGCACAACACTCACCCACACTTTGCCAGGGTAAAGCAATTGTTCATGGTATTTTGTACACCTATTCTCTCTAAAGGAAAGCATCTCCCACTACACAGGGAGCATCATTTCACTGCGCAATCAGTGAGGGCAGGGAAGCAGGAGCGGGCACAAGCTGGGAAGACATTTACATGGAAGTCATATCATTGAGAGCGTGGTCCAGCTCCTCACTGATGGCTTTGTACTTCAGTTTCTGAGCATAGAGCTCATCTGATGTTCCCCCAGGAAAGGCAGAGGTGTGCAAGGAAATGAAGCAGGATCATGGGATGGAAGGTGAAGGTGGTGGCATGGGGATAGCATCCAGAAGCCGTACGAAATGGGAAGAGTGTGCAGAAAGAAGTGTTGTGATAGACAAAATGAAACAAAATTAGAGAAGAATAAAAGAAAGAAAATAGTGAACAGTTCTATGCAACAAGTTCATTAATTGCACTGCCAATGGGGCAACCTGTGATATACAGAAAACCAAGAAAAGAGAGTATAAAAGAAGCAAAAATTCCATGTTTCACCGCTCTGGATTTTTGTTTTAATGCTTTTTTGTTTTAATTAAGAGGGGACACAGGAGCTAGGGAGGAAAGATCCAAAAAAGGGGCTCAAGAAAGATGTTACCATTTTCTACCACTTTTTTTTTGTAAACCACTCTGGTTTGTATGATGTCAAACTCAGCTTCTTACAGCAATTTTTGTTCCTTCTAAACACTTATCTTTCTTCTTTGCTTCCTTCCTGAGTCAGTGATCATAAATTTTCAGCAGCTACTTAGGCATTTCATCTCCTTTATGCAGAATCCAGCCTGCCACACCATGCAATTTAGCTTCTTCAAATCCTACACTTAGTGTAATGCCTCTAAATAGCAAACTCCATATAACTTCAAATTACAAAGTCCTACTGAATTGTTTTCTCCAGAGGCAGAAAACACATTCTACTACTCTGCTGCAGTTCTGACAGATTTATCAAAACCTTACAAACAAACCCTCTGAAGTTGAATAAGCTGTCCTTCTGATTATGTATACAATCTATTAGCTTTACCAAAACCCAATACGTGGTCTATGTCACAAAATCTGCCCTGACCCACACTTATCACAGTAATAAATTAGGTTAGCTTGCTACATTCCTAACTACTGCAAACATAATGCAACTCTTCATCAGTTCTTTACTAAGATGATAGTAACACTTGTCATCTGATCTTTTACCCTGTAACATTTATATACTTCCAAAAAGAAGAGTATAAAGCAAAAAAATTGAAGGAGTCTTGAGAACGTAAGAGAAAAAAGCAACAGGCAAGAGCAAAACACTGTTCACCTGAAGCATTAAAGGTATCAATACATTTCATTTAAAAAAATATTTTGTCTACTCTTTAGGCAGACCCATTTATATAAGCAGGACAAGTCAGCCCAGTAAAACTGGGTATTAAAAAAAACCAACAAAATCCCTGACACAATAGAAGAATAAGAGATATATATTTCCACAGTAAGTAGAAAAACAGCCCCACATACCTTCTAGGTCATCAATGCTCTTCTCCAGCTTGGTTACTGACCTCTCAGCAAACTCAGCACGGGTCTCAGCCTGAAGTCAGGACAAATACAGACTACTTTAGGAAACACACACAGTACTTAGGATTAGAAAATAAATAATTCAAATGAGGAAAAAAGCACAGTGATAGGAGGCAAATAATAAGGCTAATATAAACTAATTTCTAGGGGAGATATTTAACAGTAAACTGTTTCCAAAATGGTACGTTCATCCTTACAGCATCAGAGTAGAGTTTATACTAAAAGAATCAAAGGTGCATTGGAAGACACTTTGCAAAGAACAGCTCTCATTTTACCTCCTTCAGTTTGTCAGTCAGAACTTTAATCTCCTCTTCATACTTGTCTTCTTTCTGTGAGTACTGTAATTAGAAAGAGGATCACTGGTATTAGATGGGTATTCTAAATATACTCAAAAATCACCACATTCGAAACTTTTGTAATAGATTATCTGTACACAAGAAATTGTTATAGGTAAAACAAAATTAACGCCACTTGGAAGGCTGCGGTAGTACAGTTTATTACAAGAGTCAAACTTCCCTTGAGTTACATTCCAGTGCAATATGGTGGGAACTTTGAGAAGAAATTAGTACTACAGTTTTAAAGAGGAATGTCTTTTGGAGAAATTTAATGTTAGTACACAATGCCATTTTGATGGACATTGTATAATTAACACTTAATCTTGTCAGAATACTCAACAGAACATATGGCCAAATAACACTGACCTATTTGGAACTACAAGATATGCTATGTTCCAGTAGGAGCCAAATATGAATTGAGTAGTAAATCCAAATGTCTCTATTGATGACAGCCCTGAAGAAATGCTGCAAAGTGTTTGGCATACAAAGAAAACCCCATGGGCCGGACGACAACGTAAGGGACACATTCTCTCAAAAGTCTCTAGCCTACCTTCTCAGCCTGAGCCTCCAGCGACTTCAGGTTGTTGGTCACAGTTTTCAACTCCTCTTCAAGCTCAGCACATTTGCTGTTATTTCGGAGGTAAGGCAGGAAAGGGGAGGATGGAAGATTCAGTCAAGCAAAAGAAAGGAGAAAATAGGGGGGAAAGATAGATAAAAATGAAAACAATTACAGGGCAAAAGAACAGCCTCAAAAGCAGCTGATCCATCACAGACTGAAAGCAACTCTTTGTGATGCCAAATACCAGTTCAAGTGCACATTAAGACAATGACCAGACAAATTTATCTACAGCTCTTGGCTTACACAGAAACATTTACAGAGAATTTACACGTGAGACAGTTCAGCTTCTTTTGGCTGCACAGGAGATCAGTTTTAAAGATAAAAATCAATAAACAAAAAAAGACACCAAAGAAATCCACCAAAGCGAGACACAAAGAGAGAGTAAAGAGCACAGCAAGGATTTATTTGTTACTACTGAGTGAGCTAACTGGCTACGGAAGCTGAAACACTTGGGTTGCAGTTAAACCTAAAAACTGTTTATTAGTATCAGTACCTTATCCTCTGCAGCCATTAATGCTTTCAAGGTTTGATCCATTATTCTTAACTGTTCTTCCAGCTGTCGGACTTGGCTGTTAGTGAACACATGAAATGCACAAAAGCCATTCACAAAATCAGTGTGCAGGTACAGCATGCAGTGACAAAACACGCGCACACACACAGGAACACATTTACTTTGGCACTGACCATTTATTTCAACGATTACAGTAAATGAGCAAAACATAGCTTTGAGCTGAACACACAGTGTGCTGCCAACATTTCATGCAGTTATAGTTCCCTTCTAGCACCTCACATACATCCCAGGGCAGCTCCACACTTACCTTTCTGATAGCTCAGCACGCTCCTCAGCGCGCTCCAGGTCACTCTCAATGATCACCAGCTTACGAGCCACCTACAAGGACAGGCAAGGGACAATCAGGGATATTATGTTGCTGCACTACACCTCACCTATTCCTAGAACCTCTTCATTTTTTGGTCAACACATGAGTTTGATTACGTGATATCTTCATAATTCATTTGAGACTTAGTTATCTGATACTTTTCAAGACCTCCCTTTCATTCACCAAAAGGCAACTGAAAAATATTTATCTCCCTAAGAGCTTAGGGAATACTCTCAAACAATTTAGTGAAGATCTAAGCTTAGATCTCCCATCACCTTGTCCCTTGGGGTATCTGAGTGCCTGATTTTCCTTCCACAGCTGTGTGAGGGGTGTTTGTGATCTTTTGAACTTAAAAGGCAAAAGAGAAAAACAAAAACTACAGGCACAGCCTAATGGACTTTAGAAAGAGATGACCTGCACTCAAGAACTGACCTCTTCATACTTGCGGTCAGCCTCTTCAGCAATGTGCTTAGCCTCTTTAAGCTGGATCTCCTGGATTTCCATCTTCTCTTCATCCTTCTGGGCTCTATTTTCAATGACCTTCATTCCTCTGAAAAACATGAAAAACAGGAAATGCAGAGTTCAGGGCTGGCCAGTTTATCTCCAGCTCTACTACTTGTGGTATGTGACTTTCAGACAGTGGTATTCAGGTGAGTGAAACACATCAGACAGATGAGTCTTCACACCATAGATTTAGTCCTGTGCACTCATATTTCAGATGTTCAAGGCACAAAACATGTCTTAGGAAGGAAGAAAAAGCATGATTTGTTTAGCTCTTACCGTAGTTCAGCTGTAGAATTCCTTTTCATTTTAAATTGCAGGAAAAACTCATCTTATAGAAAGGTAAACAAAGGATGTTGTTTCTAAACACCTAATGAGACTGAAAACATCTGTGCTTTTACACTCATCAACAGCACGTTAGAACCCTTGCAGTTCTGACAATAATCATGTCTAAGGGCCAGACTCCCCTGGGTTTTGCCATGTCAGAGCCCTAGAAGGTCCCTGTGCTCTCTAAAAGCAAAATTTAAATCCTTCATAACAAGAAATACTCTGTGTTGCACATGTCTGATAAAAAATTACCTTAAATGTTTCCACACTGTGACTCTCTGGCACATTTCTTTTCAACAGACTCCATCCTTAGTAAGGTAGAAATACACTTGCAGAATGGGTTTCTTTCACAATGAAAGGTTCTATCACAACTGTAAAATACCATTGGAAGAAGAGGAGATCTTCCAAAGTCACGGAGCTTGAGTTCCTAACTTACACTACAGACTTCTGGAAATCTGAAGGAATTATCTGTCTCTCTTCTTTGCTCACCATCACGTACCAATCTTGCCAACAGAAGAACCAAACCTCTTCCAGCACTTTGCTACTCTGCAGGTGAGATTTTCTACCCACAATGAAAGCAAGAATCACCCAACAGCACAAGAGTATCACAAGGAGATGTCATCCAATAAGAGAAGTCTGGGCTGGGCCAAGCAGTTTTCCCAGGATGTGAATGATACATCAAAAGACCTACCACACTTAAGTCTCATCTTTACAACTGACAAAGAATCCAATCCCAGATTTTTTGGACATTTCTACAGACAAGCTGTAACTGAAGTCCATGTACACAGAGGAAGAGCAGATTACACACATTCAGAGACCTAGGAGTGGTTTAATTTATTTCCCAAACCCACACCCTGGCAATTATGATCTTTGTCATAAGGGTAGCAATCCATTCAGGTGTGGCTCTACCCACCTTTCACTCTCATCTGCAGCCTTCTCAGCCTCCTCCAGCTTCTGCAGGGCAGTGGCCAAGCGCTCCTGAGCCCGATCCAACTCTTCCTCAACCAGCTGGATGCGTCTGTTCAGAGAAGCTACTTCACTCTCAGCCTAAGCACAGGAAGAAATAGAAATTAATTCATAGTAAAGCACACATCTTCCCTTGTAAAAGGTTACCCCATTACCTCCTAGTGCCATTTAACAGCACTTGTAATTTCTGACTTCATCCACTAAAAAATCCATACACAGAGATGTGTATGACTGAATTGTGAAGGTATTGCCTAACAGAGGAAAAAAGTGATTAATGCTTGTTTTCAATGAAGCACATCAAGGACTGTACAATTTGTACTAGAAAGAACTGCACAGGAAGAATTATGCACCATTACCCAAATATTTTCTGTTATTGTATTTGCAGACGTTAATTACAGACCTTCCCTTCTTTAAAATCAAATCAACACAAGCTAATTACTCGATTCTTCTGTTACCCCAATTCCTTTATTTGTGACCTTTCACCATATTTTGTAAGAATTGTCCCGACATTCCCTTGAGTTCCGTAAGAAGGGTTCAGTGTAAACATGTACAAACACACCTGGATCAGCATTTGCAACGAGACAGCTGCCACAGAGAGAGTCTGAGAACATTTAAGTAGTGCCTGAATACCCAGAAGTTTTGTTTAAAGGCAAGCTGTGCAAGAGCTGACAAAAAAGGTACCAGCAAAGGCTCTGGTACAGGCAGCAATCCCTTAAAACATCTTTTTTTTTTTTCTTCCACAGTTCCATCCTCCATCTTCCCCTAAATTTGCCTTTCTTGAATTACCTGTTCATTTAACCTTCTGTACAACACTTGCAACTCATCTGCCTCTTATCATTACAAGCTATTATATATTACAGCTCCAAATCTACACTTGCTTAAGTTGCAGAGTAAGTTCTAAAACAGCCTTCTTATGGTAACCCCATCATTAAACTAACTTTCTTTCAAAACTATATTAGCGTAAAGTATATATAAAAGGGTAACTATTCTAAAAAGTTAATTACTTCAGAGAATAACACTTAATTAGTACTGAAAACATATAAGATATATATATATATATATATATATATATATATATATATATATATTTGCTAGATGTTCGAATTTTGAATTTCCTATGATGTCTAGTTGAGGGGAAAACCAACCCTCTGGCAAAAGTAGATACCAAAATATCAGTTTGGTAGTTTTTCTTCTCTAGCCAGAGGTAGCTGGATACAGTTGTCCATAGAAAAGATTTTGCTGTACATAACACAAAAAAGAATAACTTACAGACCAGACAAATAAAACAACCTTTGACATAACAGTAATGACATCCAGCTAGAATGACTGCAAGTAACATGAACAGGGAAGCAATTATATCTTTGAACATTAATATGCATTGGCAGTGAACACACAGAACCAGAAGGAGAAGATCCTTCATCCTTAGAGATCCACATTAATCCAATTATCAAACATTTAGCTATGTAATCATGCAGTAGTATTCAAAACCTCTGGTTTCGGACTTCTGGCCTTAAAACATTAAGAATTTGAACTTTCACATTTAAGAAAGAAAATGACCTTTCATAAAGGCTACCCTAGGGAAATTTGTCATGTTCAAGTTAATTATTATCATGTCAAGACTCCTCATCATGATAAGAGCATAAAATGTGCTTCAAAACACAGGGTGACTAAAGTTCAAGTTTTCACTTCCTGCTCCAGTAACTCACTAAGGATTTACCCATCAGCCTTATATGGCCCCAGTTATTCTTCTGCAGAGCAGGACTTCTCTCCTTATATGGAAAGGAAGGAAAAAACCCCAGTGACATTCGGGGCACTCCCACTGCTACCATGCAAACATAACCCACGTTTCTGCCCTGGCACTTACACACCACATATTTTTACAATGAGTGATGACATGGATAAGTTACCACTGGGTGCTAATTATCACTATTATAAGGGAGATTCTGTTTTCCAGAAGGAAGAAGAAAAATGCATTTTGAAAAAGTAATTACCAACAGCCCCTTGAGATGCACATACTCAAAACACGATTCTTTTTTAAAGGAATGGCTGCTAATCACAGCCTTGAAACTTTCAACAGTCTGGTATAACAATCAAAAGCTGGAGGCTGTGCTATGTTTTGGCACAGCTATAGCTTTTTTGTTGTTTGCATATTTGTACCTTGCACAGGAAGAAAAAAAACCCCTCACCTAACAACCCTAGCTGGTCACATGCTATCCATGCAAGGCATTACACTGAGGGAAGGAGCAGATTCACACCTCAGCTCCCTGCTGCAGTGCTCTCAAAGCCTCCCTCCTCAAGCAAGCAGAAATACAGCTGCAACAATAAAAGCTCTCATCTGCAGCCAGCACTGTAGAAAAAGCATATGTCTACATGTGCCTGGGAGTTCAGTTTTTTCAGCCTTTATTCATCCCAGCAGTGACCCCTCCACACAAAAACTTAAATACCATGTAAACGTACTCTGCAGAATTCCACGTTATTCACATAAGCCAACTCCAGGGAAGAGATGAACATTAACCTTTAGGGTCCTAGGCCTTACTGCAATGTAGCTGAACTCTTAAGGGAAGGCTCCACCACAAGGTTGTGATCACTCCTCCAGCACTATTCCTTCTGCCACAAAAGTTAACAGCAAAATGTCCCTTTTCAATAAAAATTCCTTAATACGTGGTTCAGAATAATACATGTTACTGAAAGTAGGAATTTTTGTGTCCTTTACTCCACAAAGCTTAGAAAACAAGTACAAGTTTTTTAAAAACAGAAACCCTTATAAAATGACTTATGTCTCATCACTGAAAAAAAACAGATATACAAAGTGATCTACAAGAATGCAATAGTTACACAAGCACAAGTGGCCATATTTTGCTCCATAAGGAAGATCACCTGCAATTAATCAGGAGGCTCTTTATTTGAACTTACTGCCCAAAATGTGCAGAAAGACCCATATTATAAGGAAATCAAATAGTCACCATTTTTTCTATTGCAATGAACTACATAAAAGCTTTGTTCTTTTGCTTTGTTTTTATGCAACTACTGAAGACACTGAAACTGCCTCAAAGAACACTGTACATTTTACAGCAGGAAACATTAAGCTACAGCTGCTGGAACTCCCAAAGGTCAGTGATAAGCCAAAGAACAGCCTTATCATTTTTTTTTTATTGTGATTGCCACCCATAATTACATCTCTCTGCTACCTAAGTCTATACTGCTCACACCTGATCCCGCCTCTGCCTAAAACCAAGCCTACTGTTCCTTTCCCCTCTGGGCGAGCAGCTTTGGTGAACAGCACACTACAGATGTCCCGAAGCTGGGGCTGTACGCTCGCGCTGTCGGGTGCTGTCAGGTACTATGGCCCATCCCAGGGTCACTCCTGCGTGCTTCCCAACAGTCGCCATGCTGGCTTCCCACACAGGTGACCTCGTCTGGATGGGATAAGAGAACTAGGACTTGCGGGGGGAAAAAACCCTGTAAAACCTTGCTCACAGCCTAATACAAAACAAGTAATCTCAAACAGCTCGCCTAAGTCCGACCTCCTTGCAGCCTGGGGTTTCGCTGTTGCCCAGCACACCTAGTGCTGTCTCCCTGCGCGCTGCACCTGGGCCCGGCCCACGCAGCGCTCGGGTTACCGAGCCGGGGAACGCAGCACTGCGGGCCGACCCCGCGGCCGGCCCGGCAGGTAACAACCACGTTGTCGGACACGGCGGCGAAGGTAGCGGCCTCCCACTCCGCCGGCCGGGGAGGCAGGCGGGGCAGCCGCGCCCCGGGACCCGCGCCCCCGACCCCCGGGCCCAAGCCGGGCCGAGGGGCGGCCCTACCTCCTCCCGCAACGCCCGCTCCTGGTCCACCTCCCGCTGCAGCCGTCCCGCCCGCTCCTCAGCGGCGTCCGCCTGCTCCTGCAGGCTGCGAATCTTCCTGCGCACGGCCTCGAGCGAGCTCATCGCCGCCATGCCCGCACCTCGCCCAGCCCGCGCCGCCTCCCTCCGCCCGCCGCAGCCCCGGAAGTCCCCCCGCGCCGCAGCGCTCCGGGGCGGGGCTGCGGCACCGGGCTGGGAGCGGGGCGGGGACGGAGGATGGTCCAGCCGTCCCAGGGATGGGCTGGTCCTGGCCGGGGATCGGCCGGTCCTGAACCGGGATGGGCCGGTCGTGGCAGCGAGTGGGCCGGCCCTGGCCCGGTCCGACCGCGGCTGGGCCGGTCGTGACTGAGGATGGGCCACTCCTGACTGGGGATGGGCCGGTCCGGTCCGGTCCGGTCGGGGCCGGGCCGGTCCTGCCGGCAGCGCGGCCCTGCCCGGTGGATGTGCCGGGGCAGCAGCGCCGCCTGGCGGCACAGCACGCGAGGTCCCCCGGACCGGACCGGACCGGACCGGACCCGGGGTCAAGGCCCACCTTTCCCCCCGCAAACCGCCCCCATATGAGCGTCATAAAATGACATCGAAGAACCCGCCAGAGCCGCACCCGACCTGGCTCCTAAGACACGGGGAGGGGAGAGGGGGCTGCCGCTGGCCCCTCTCAGGTGGGGTGGCTCCAGGGATGTGCCTGGCTCTTGGGGAGATGAGTCATACCGGACAGGTAAGATTTTCTCGTCCCAGTGAAAGGCGAGTCTATCCCAGCGAGCCGACACTCCCCTCCCTGCCTCTGCCCTTTTCCTAAGGCATGGAATTATCCAAACTAATAAGGTCAATACTGGGTCAACTGCAATGCCCCAAATATACTCTTCATTGCCAAAAAAAGAAATACATCCCTAAACTGTCAGACATATTCCATACATACAAATAAATAAGACATTTACCTCGATGAAAACAAGCCAGAAACACTCCCACCCTCCACCTCAGGAAAGACTGCAAATAAAATTGCCCCCAACTAGCTTCGAAACACTGTTTTCCAGCAGGGGCAGGTGGCATGGGGATCAGTTAGGAAGATCCTTAGTTTCAGAACGGGAATCTAGTAGCATTTCTCCTGCCTTCATCCTAGGCAAGCTATTTCCAAATAGTCTGCATACTTTTCCATATAAGGAATATCTCCCTTGGATCTATATGCGGTTCCTTTGAACAAGCTAAATAAATGTCCTGCTAGGAAGCTGCCTCTCCTATGGCAGCTTGCAAGAGCAGACATCTGATCCACATTACGCACGGATCCCTCTCCTCTGTTCCTTTGAACACTTCTGTTACTTAAGTTCTTGGGTTCTCTTTCAAAGCTCTATAACTTAGTTGCCATACTGAAGCTAAACCTTTTCTTGCTTTATTCCATTTAGAAATAAGATAAAAGCATGTTCTCTTCTATGCGAAGTTGTTGTTTGTAACATTTCCGTTTTTGAAAGTATCCTTCCTCCCCCTGAAATACTTTTCTTGCTTCACTTGAGAAGACTCCTTTTCATTTTGGCTTTGAGGTTGACTTTTAAAGCTGAGCTATAGGAAAAGGAGGGTCATTGCTTTGGAAATACTGTAGTTTCATCTAATCCTGTAATTCAGACCTGAGATTTACTCAGGAGAATTAAATTGTCCAACAGCAGCAATAGAGACCAAGACGTTAACTGCACAGACTATACTCTTAAGGTTCCATGCATGCGATCCATTAAATGCATGTCAGGAACAGACAGGTGGGTGGGATGAGGGCCTGGGAGAGGCACAAGCTCTTGCCTTATTACCATATAAAGTGCTGAGCTATATATATCTCCCAGCTTGCTCCCAGGATCCCTGTCCTCTGAACTGCAAAACTAGCAAGTATCATCTTTGGACAATTTTCCGTCAAACAAGACTGAACTTTTCTTTGACAAGTGAAGCAGCTCCACTGATTCCAAGGCGGGGGGGAAAAGCAGGAGAGAACCTGTTATCTCAGGGACCAGTGAGCCAAACCAGTATCTACCAGCAGTTCTAACACATGCATACCTAGGAACAACTCTCTTGAAAACATAACTAGCAGCCCTTGCTCTTCTGGATCTCCCTCTCCTGCATCTACTCACTATTAACTCTCTGCTTCTGTTTCAATGTCAAGACAGTGTTGTACCACCCTGAGTTGTTTTACCCATCACCTGAATAGATACATCACCATTTCTTTACTTTCACATCTAGAGTGGCAAGTACACATAAGAAGCACACATCAAGTGAGCGGACACCCAATCAGACGCCTCTGATAGTGTGCAAACCTCATGCAGGGAGGCAGTGCTGTGTTTCCCACCTCCCTGTCCAGGAGGTGCCTGGACCCTGCCTTCAGCAAAGCTTTGCAGTGCTGCGGAGTAGGAGTCCAGGCTGTCCTGAGCAGAGGGAGTGTGTGGTTTCTCTTTCGGGCTTGTGGCGAAGGGGATGGGGGTAACTTACATCTGTGGCCTTTTTGTCAGCCAGTTCCAACTTTTCCTGTGCATCTTTAAGGGACTCGGAGTATTTGTCCAGCTCATCCTCAGTGGCCTTCAGCTTCTTTTGTAGAGCCACCAGCTCGTCCTCCAGCTGTGATATGGGTGGGAAGTGGTGGAGAGGGGCGGGCGGGCAGGAAAAGGTGCAGCAGGCAGCGTGATCGTGCAAACGGAGAGGTGCGAGTGCAGAAGAGACAGAAAAGGACAGACAGAGAGAGAAAGAAGGAGAGACAGTTAGATCCTCTTTGCTTGCAGCAAGGGCACGATACCTTGGCAGCATTCTCCTCTGCGGAGAGGAGGCTGTCCTCAGACTTGTGTAGCTCTTCCAGCACTTGGTCCCTTGTATCCTCCGTCCCACGCAATTGCTTTTCCAATTGCACAATGTCATCCTCTAACTAGGTGCACAAGAGGAAATATAACGCACAAATATGTTTCTCCCTTGGCTTAGAAAACTGTGAAACTAATTTATAAATCACTCTTCCCTTCTCCCTCCTCCTTCAGGATCTCCTAGAAACGTGTAATCAATGCATCCCCCTTCCCGAACTGAGAAGCCCCAGGTGTAAAGGAGAGGGGGTTGAAGAAGGACAAAAAAGTGGGGCATGCGTCCGGAGAAGGGCGGGAGGGCAGCTCGAATCGGACACATCTGCTGAGTGATGCTGGAGCGGGCGCACACAGCTTTAACTGTCCTTTGCCAAATCGCCGCACATCTGTCCAGGGCTAACCAGGCGTTCTGGGCAGCCTGTCTAATCCGTCCCCCTGTGACAAAGGCACAGAGGCCACGCAGCCGTCCCAGGGCCCTGCTCCCTAGCTGGAATGGTGGGGAAACGGGAAGGATCTCCCGCCGCGCCCCCGGGAACTCCAGCCGACGGCCGCCAGGCTGAAGCTCTGCCTTAGGGAAAGTTCAACCAGTTCTGCAGGGGCGCGGGGGTGGAACATAAAGTATGGTGACAGGGGAAGAAGAGGGGGGAGGTAAAAAAAAGAGAATAATCTGGAGAGATTTGCGCCCCGGCGCTCGCTGCGCCCGGGCCCTCGGTGCAGACCTGCTTGCTTCTTTCCTCCGCTGCCTTCTTGTCCGCTTCGGCTTGCTCGGCTCTGTCCAAGGCGTTCTCCTTGTCCAGCTTCAGCATCTGCATCTTCTTCTTGATGGCATCCATGGTGGCGGTGGCCTAGGGCGCGTCCCCGCGCGAACTGCTTCCGAAAGAAAAACTTGAAAAGTTGCGGGACAGCCCCGAGTCCGGACGCAGGCCCCCGGAGAGCGGAGCGCAGCTGCCGGCGGCGGGGTTGATCCGTGCGGGACGGGGCGCAGCCGAATGCAAGCGGCGGGCAGGGAGCGCCTCACAGATATGTACTTTCCCAGGGGGCTGACTGCATTCCTCAAGACATCCAATACTTTTTTGGAAAGGGCTTTTTTTCTTCCCTCCCTCCCTCCTCCTTTCGTCCCTACCCCTTTCCCTCTCTCACTGCCCCCCGGGTTTTTTTGGGAGGCACAGCCTTCCCATTCGCTGCCGCCTGCCATTTGACCGCAGATATGACTATATATGGGATGCGATGGGCGAGGTAAGGCGGGGGAGCAATTTGTTCCCATTTCCAAATAGGCAGGACGGGACATTTCGCTGCTACTCCTGGGAGGAAAAAAAAAAAAAAAAAAAAAAAAAGCAGCAAGCCGGAGCGCGGGGAGCGGAGGAGACGGGCGCAAAGGCTGCTCGCAGCAGGCAGGGCGTCTGGGGGACACCGGCTCCGTGCGGGGGCCGTCCCCACCCGTGGAAATCAGTCTGTTCTACAGCAGGAGGGTGGCGGAGCCGATCGCATCAGGCGGCAGGGGAAGGCGGGGCTGCGGGGCACGGGGGCTGCAGGACGGGCAGTAGGGGGTTAATCGCATGCACGTACGGAATGAATGCGTTCCGAGACCTTCCCCCGGCAGCCCGAGGAGGAGAGGAGGAGGGGGCACCTCTACTCAACAGCCAGGCTGCAGCAAATGTGGGCTGCGGGGCGCTGCGCCGGCCCGCGCAGCGCCGGGCACGAAGCCCAGACTTTGCGGTGAGACCCGGGCAGGGCTGGCCTTCCGCCGCGACCCACGCCGAGGGGAAGGGGCTGAGGTGCGACCCTGACCCGCAGAGCAGTGCCGGGGCAGGGCAGAGGTGCCAGCAGCTGCCAGTGCTTCCGAAGTGCACCGCTCTCCTCTGCAGTACCTGGCCGGGCTCCTGGCCCTCCAGAGGGACGCGCCTCGGTGCTGCGCGCTCAAGGGCGCCAGGAGTAACAGGAAAGGCGGACGGGAGCTACTGCGACCCTCAGCCAGAGCAGTGGGAGCCATGCCCTGCCGGGGGTAGCCAGAGCTGCGAGGGAAGGAGCCCAGGAATAGCTGGGGCAGGGAATCTAGCTACAGACGTGACTTGCACCTTTCGTAAAGCCAGTGAGGGACAGCAGCAGATAGACAATTAACAAAATTACATATAATTAAGTGAAGACCTATTTAATTCACTTCTGGCGTGTCTCTCACAGTCTCATCAGCAGAGTGAGCAAGACACAACATGTTGTCCTTAGGACGCACGCTCCCTTGTACAGCGTAGAAAGTACAGGGATGTGCATGAGTCCCACAGGATGTGGGTTGCACAAAGAGAAAATTAGGCAGCCTTTGTCTACACTCAATACTTGTAGCAGAAAATTCCTCCGTGGTGCTGTCACTGGATCAGCTGAACTGATGTGACTTTGCAGGAGGAGGGAATGTCCTACAACTTCTGGCCCATGGTGCTTGCCAGGGCAGTTAAGGGCTGGATTTGCAAAGCAGGCCTTGGAGGCCAGCTGCTGGAGAGCTTAAACAAGCTGCACCACAAAGCTTCAGCTCTACAAGGTAGCAAAGCCCCCTGATGAGGGTTCAGACCAACAGCTCCAGTCCCCAGGTCCTCAGAAAGGCCATAATCTGAATTAACCTAGGAACTACACAAAATTCAGAGGCTCACAACGTGGCATGGGAATTCATGTGTACTGCTCCTAGGGAGCAGAAGTCCACTGTCAAAATAGAAGCTTTCCTTATGCCTACTTAAAGATATTTATCACTGCAGTCCTCTCTCACTGCATTGATTTTACAACCAAACTAGTATAACAATAACAGTAAAAATTATTGAGTAAAACATTGCACTTCCACAGAACGTTTTAAAACACAAGAGTATTGAAAAAGTACAGATTTAGTCGCAACCAACTCTAAAGTGTAGTTTTCCCTCTTTGCACTTACTTTGATTTTACACTACGGTCAGTACAGATTAGGGCCTTTCTGAGATAAGTATAGTGAATATTTAAAAGATACCTAGTTACATATTGTTCAACAACCTGACTGCTTTGTTAAATGTATCAGTATGTTTTAACCCTAGTTTAGGGGAACATATTCCTCTGCTACTGAAGATGCCTTAAAAAACATCGAGTATCATGGCTGGGAATTCACTGAGGTAGCTCTTCTCACTTTGGGGAAAGAAAATGTCTTGCAAAATTAAGCAAACAGCTGTCTGGCTAATTTGGGAGTGGTGCTGATAGGCTCTTAAAAGAATGCTTGTGCAGCTCCTGTTGGAGTTTTCTAAAAGAATATTAGCCATGACATGGGAGCCTCTAGAACACAGGAGAAAGTATAAGATACAGGCAGAAGGAAAGGAACACAAAGTTTAAAAAAAAAATACCTGAAGGATGGTATCACCTCCACATAAAAAAAAAAAAAATCTTGAGGTTCTACTTACATGAAAATGTCCAGTTAATAAGCTTTGTTTGTAGCAAGATGACCTGCATCCATGGGGCTGAACTGGCTGATGGTGATTTAATTTTTGTTTTCCTTCTGGAAAGAATATGAAAAGTACAGACATGTGTTTACATGCCTGCTATACCTTTCATTAACAATTTCAATTACTTGGAAACTTTTGTTCCAGCTGGCCAAGAAAGATAGGTTTAGAAATGAAATAGCTTGTATAGTCTCTCCCTCTTTAATTGATATGTGAAGACAGATTGTATGCAAATTATTTTTACTTATTGAAAAAAGAAGGCAGCACAAACTTTGTTTTTATGACATAGTACCAATTCTCTGTTACTTGTCACCTCTTGTTTTTTCACCACAATGGCTCAGCTCATCTCATCAATAAATGGTGCAGGAACTCCCTAGCAATAGTTTCACTTTCTTCTGGGGAGTACCTACTGAACTAATTTTGAATTCTGTTAAATTAATTGGGCTCTTTAGAAAATCAAGACAGCAAACTCAAAGCACCAAGAAAGGATGCCTGGTTTTGAAATTCACAACTCCTTCTGTGAGCTGGTGATGCCACAATTCAGGCTGACAATAACGTACAGAGTAAGGCTGGGACTTGTTTATATAATGATGTTTCTGTCATGTCACCTATCCCTTGACATGGGCAGAAATTTGCCTTGAGGAGGATCTGCTCTTTGGGCATAGATTGGGTTGGTCATAGGGGGTTGATTCTGATAAGAGACAAAAGGCTAGGTGGACATAATCACATGGAAAAACTTCAAACATGCCTTTGGAGTTGCTTTACCTACTTCTTCTCCTAGGTCTCTTTTTGCTTTGGGTTGTGGATTGGGGTTTTTTTGGTGTGGGTCTTTTTTTTTTTTTTAGGAATATACAGGAAATGACACCTAACAACTGGTTCTGCCAGTTCTATAAAACATGCCTCTGAAAAAACTAGTAAGGATTCAAGTTAGGTCAGTCAGAGTGAACTCACAGGCCTGTATGTCATTTGAAAAGTGGAGTGTTCCCTCACATGGAGGCAAATAGAAATGAAATATAAACCAATTTCTCAAAGGTCTCTGAGACCTCTGCTGCCCTTGTAAAACAGGAATGTTCCTTTTGAATAAAGGGAGCCAACAATATGAGTGTAGGATATTATCAAAAAATAGGAAATTGAAAACATCTGTATTCACCTAGAAAAACAAATAAAATAATACTGATGAAATCAGGCAGGTTTTACTAGTACAGTCAGTGTATTTTATCCTGTAAGGATCTCCAAGAGCTTTGCACTAAAGAAATTGAGGGACAATATTTCTGAAAGAAGCATAAAAAGGGCAAATTTCTCTCGGGAAATTGGTCATCTATGCTTCAGCCATAAGGGAAGAGAAAGCCCTAAATCAGAAGGTAGGAATCCCAATGGCCAGTGCTTTGCACAGCTCAGTAGGCAGCAAACAAGTACAGAAATACTCCAGAACATGCCAGTCATGCTTAATACATGCTGTAACCCTGTAAAAGGTTTTCTGTAACATGTCCTAGGTAATGGTGGAGAGCAGTTTAGCTTTTGTGATTAAGAACTATGAGATGATTTGCTGGAAAATTAAGCTTTAAATTATTTTAATAACTTTCCTCTTCAGAACTAATGTTTCTGTTTGGATTGTCATTCAAGAAATTAATGAACTCCTTAAGCAAAAAAGTATTTATAGCACAGTCTTCTGCACCTGCCCTGATCTATAATCCGAGGGTCTACTCAGATACCACACCAAATGCTAAGAAGCACATGACCTAACTCATGACCTAAGATCTTAAAATAGCTCTGAGAAGGTCTTTTTCATTTTTTATCTAAGACTCCTTTCACTCTAATTGCAGTACTGTTATTTGCTAGGTTTCAGCTGAGCAAACATGTCTCCTAAGTTTTAGTATTACACTTTCTTTTAAAATCAGATTTGCTTTAGCTGGTAGTTAGGAGTTACTAATGTCATTCTCTGAAAAAAATCTACAAAAAACAAGTAACAGAAACAAAACCCAAAGTTCACTCTTGGTAAGATGCCTTCCTACATATTTTTCTTTATAGTTTCAGACCAAGAAAAGATTAATAGATAATTTATAACTGTTTATCTGTATTTATATATTGTTGGATTTATGTCCCACTCAGTGAAGTCTCAAGTCACTTACTTAAAGCTGACTGAAGTAATCTTCTATTTTAAAAGTGCTTAAAAATAGTCTTTAAAAAGAATACCCAGTCCATTTTGATTTAGAGTATGGTATTGTGCCATAGAAAAGAAGAACAGTGAAGAGGCCAAGTAACAGAAAAAGGCAATTAATATGCAATGAGGGGAAAAAAAATACTAAAATCAACTGTACCCAAACACCAAACTGAAAAGAACTGTGAATCAACAAATCTAAAAAGAAGCAACTCTTCTGGTGAGAGTCTTCTCCTGACCTGACAGTGGTGCAGAAATTGCATTAAGGTTTGTGATCTCTTCCTATTTACACTATCCCAAATAATATCAGACCCAGTTCTACTGAATGCAATTGAGAAAAAGTTGTGGACAGCAAGAAGGCCAATACCTTCAAAGGCAGAGTTCCATCCTTGTGAAGCAGCTCATTTGCCAGTGCTTTGAGATATATATAGATAAATACACTATCACTGTAACATCTGCTGCCATATCTACAAGATTACAAGGTGTCCTGAAATTTAGCTTTGCAGTTTTATTTTTCCTTAGAATGCAGTTTTATTTTTCCTTCCCCTTTGCAGGGGATTTTTCCTTAGAACAAAGAGCAACTACCATTGCACACCTCTAACAGATTTGTGTTACTGATCTTATTGGTACAGCAACATATGAGAGTAGAACAGAGCAGAGTGAAAAATAGGAAACAAGAAACCTGACTTTATTTCTGATGACCACCTCTTGATAACAACAGTAGAGAGATGCTGTAGAGAAATATCAGGGCAAACAGCTATCCCCCTTCTCTTGGCTGCAACTGGGAAAAATTCAAGTGTTTTAGGAATGTCCTGAAATCATATATCAGAGTTCACAGCAGTTCATACAGCAGTAGCAACTCCTGCAGCACAGAAGGAAAAAAGAAAAGCTGCTGCAGTAAGTGAATGAACAGAAGTTGTTGGGCTGTACATGTGAGCATTCCTCTCCTGACAGGATTTAGTTTTGTCTTGTGGAGGTTCTCAACTATCACACATCAAGGCATTGATCTGAATTAGGACAGGATGTAGGAAAATATGTCTACATTCATACAACCTAAATTAACCTATCTACCTATGACTGATGACTTTACACAGTAGTCTTAAGAGATTTCTACCATGAAGAAATAGCAGAGTGGGACATTTCTACTGCGTGATTTTGGCTCTGAGAAAAGCAAATTTGCTGATAGCAAAAAAAGCTAATATTACACTTAACCTTCAGGAATGATTCTGCTTCAATCCAACTATGTGCATAGCTCAAGAAAATAAGTAAATAAGCCGTGAAAATTCATTATATAAGCCTAGGAAGTAAAGAGGTTATTTCTGGAAGACAGGAGACTTTTTATTTGACCTGAATATTCACCTTTCTCAGGATCAGGGAAGATCCTGAGAACCAAACTGATTGTGCCTTCAAACAGTGTAAATTTTTGTCAACAGCTAACCCTGCCAGGTCTGGCCAAAGGTTTTTTTTTTGCCATCAGAAGTAGATGCACTGGGGAACAACAAAACCCACAAACAAACACTTAAAAGAAAAAAATGTCTACTGAAACCCAGAGAAGTCTTTTTTTTTCTGAGAGGAGAGAAAGGAAAGAAAGATGCACGCAGCCTTATCTTATAAACAACCATTCATCATGTAGCAGAACAAGTAATACTTTATTCCCTTCACTTCAGACCTCATATTTGTACAGCCTGGGACCAGCTGCCACAGCAAGAGAGCTGTGAAAATGTTCAGTCCCAGCTCAGGAAACAAGAGTGCAGCCCAGATGCAGACTCTCTCCTGACATCTATCTCCATGTGTCTCACAACCTTATCTTGGTCTTTCCTATTGTCCCTGATAGCAAACATGCATTCAGTGTCACTGAGATCTTTGCAACTTGATATGTTATTAGCATGCCAGATGAGACTCAGCAGTAGTAAACACAAGAAATCCAATCCACAGGAATAGCAAATATATACTAATCTGTCCTCTCATTAGCTCCTTTTTCTTCCTCTGAAACATTTCACTAGTTACTTGGCAGTTACTGTTTTTTATTGTTAAAGAACAAAGTACTTGATGTTCTCATTAATCTTCATGCTATTTTTGCTATGAAAAGCTATTTGGGCAGAATTCATGGGTCTGTATAATTTACTTTTACATACTGCTCTCTGTCCCAATGAAATAGAAAAAATAAATTCCCAGATCGTTTTCCTGGAATCAATCCTGATTTGAATGTAAATTCATCAAACCTCAGAAGACATATTTTTTATGTTCCAGCATAAGATCCAAATTACCAGATGCAAAGGTAGTATCTGAAATAGCAAGTTGACAAATTCAGTGAAGAATACTATTTTTCTTCAGAGAAAAACTATCTTTGAGTTAGTCAAAATTATCTCACATACTGGTGATGCCAAAATTAACGGCTTTCCATTTGTGTGGGAAAGCTACTCACAGATGTTGGACACAAGACTGCCATGGGCTTGCCACACAACAGCCCTTGGGCAATAGCAGAGAGAACAGTCTCTGCACACCCATCACAAAGGTACTGTTGTAATTAATGCAGTCTATCACAGCATGTACATTTCAGCATGCAGGTGCCAGTTTCAAGCATTAAGGTCATTACAGATAATTAGAGTTCACAGCTCCTTTTCATTTTGCAGATAAAGTCTTCTTTTTTTCAAATTTTCATTCAGTTGTACAGAGCCACACCTTGGTTTGAAATCTGCCAAGGACCTGGTGTCACACCTCTCCCAGTTCCCCACTGGCACTGTAGCAGTGGGTGGCAAAGCAGCAGTTTGCAAGTGTCAGCAATAAACCCGCTGGAAGTGGTAATCCTCTGCCTGTCAGAGTGTTTAACATCCATCTCAACCCTCCTATGGTCTGCAGCAATTGTTAATCAAGCAGAATTGAAAACTGGCACTCAAATGGCATAGCTGCTATGGCTGGATAATAGCCTAGGAGCCAGCCAGGAGCTAAAGTTTCATTAGGAGCTATTTTAACACTCATTTGTCTACAGGAACAACAAGCTTAGCAAACAACTGGCCTGTCACCAGAGCCCTCTGCCAAAGGCTCCTGGAAGCTTGTGGCTGAAGTTAAGTTTTACAAAGAATCACCCACACACCTTCTCAGTGCAGGCAGCAGTGAGCTTTAACCAGAGCCACAGTTCCTCAGCAGCCTTTTTGCACAAGTTTTACTTTGTTGATTGCAATTTCAGGTCAGCAGTTTAGAGGAAAGATGATGATTTGTAACACCAAGGCTGCATGTTCTAACACCAGCACAACAAACAAATCCTGATGAAACTGAAGGCTGCTTACAGCCTTTCTTCTTTAGTACACAGCTCTAGAGCCAAGGCTTCAAAACATACAACTGCTGAGAGTTAGTGAGATTTAGATATTCTGGGCTCACTCATCTCATCTACAGAGATGACAGGACTCATGAGCGGGACATTCTCACTCATTTCATCACCAGCGAAATGAGGCTTCTGCATGCTATTCCTTCTGAAGGCCTTGTTAAAACTGACAACTACTGCAAGCCTAAAACTGAGGCAGTTTTTGGATCCTTGACAGGTTGCCAGCTCAATTTCTCTATGTGCAGCTTTTAGGTTTTGGCTATTACCACAACAGCCTGAAGGATTTTTAAGGCAAGATCTGGCAGTGTTTCCTCATTGCTCCTGTTTCTATTAACAAATCCAGTAACAGTCAGCAGATAACAAGTGAATATAAGGAAAAAAGCGTAACTTTTTAAACATTTTGTAAGGTATTTCAATTTGAGTGTTTACCAGGTAAACTGAATTATAAGATCTGTTGGTTTGCTGAAAATCCCAAGTCAAAAGATGGGGTACATGCTGAGCAGTTAAACTGTAACTTGGATTACAAAAGCAATACACCATGTTTTTGCAAAACAGGATTGCTTTGCACGTTATTTTCCTTGCAAAAGCAGAGTACTGGTTTCATTCTGTTGTCTACAGCTGCTCAAATCACTACAGCATGTTGTACACTTCATCTGAGCCCTGTTTGCTCTAAATACTCTTCACATTACTTTGATGTAAAGCAAGATAGAGATGCCTGTTTCTACAATACTCCAGGGTATAATTGCATTTCCTGTACATTGTAAGACAATGATATATTCAGAACTTCCTGGTATGGTTACTATTTATCTTTTCTTCCCACAGCATCACTTATTACCCAGTTCACTTTACAGATCCCTTGGGCATGTGTGTATCACATAATGAGCACCCTGTAAAAATCCCCAAGCAAGTGTCAGACAAGTCAGTGTCAGAACTGAAAGATGTTTAGCTGCTTCAGTACCTACAGGTAAAAACTCTAATTAGCACTTACAGCACTGCCAGGACCAAATTCTGCTTAGCACCTCTGCATGCTACTGTACTGTCCAACACAGACTCAGCAGCCTGCTTGGAGGTGAAGCTGGGATTGCTAATCTGGGGCTATTTTCTGCAAAGCAGACCTGATCATTGGCTTCTCTAAATAAACAGGGTATCTGCAGAACCTCCCCTGTTCTGCAAAACACAGCCTCAGCATGGATGCATAGATCAAACATCTAATTCTGGCTGTTGAGTGCTCTACATACAGGGAAAATAATACAGTCCTGCACCATATGTTAAAAAAACATATAATAAAAAACTTGTCCTGAAATGTTATGTATGGGATATTTAATATTAGCAAACAATTTAAAAACAAAACCAATGGGATTCTTCCACCTCCTACCTGAGGTGAAGCAATTATCAGTATTAATATAGGAGCTTGGTGTTGACAATAAGCACTTTAAATTTCTTTTTATCCTTTTTGGACTTTGTATGACATTAAATTTTACTCCTTCCTGCATGAAGTTTATTTTGTTTAACAACTGCTTTCAGAGCATGAAGACCTTAAGCACTCAAGAATTCTAACAAAATAGTTGGGGGATGACATTTTTGGTTTCTTCCCCTCCAAATAAATAATTTATTCAATAAATGACAGGGCCAAATTTCATAACAGCTTTGAAGCATGTCCTTTAAATTTAAATACAGTAAACAAAGGACAAACTAAATAGTTTCAATGGATTGGATTTCTAAAAACATTTCATGATTTTTTAATTAAAAGATAAGTTTTATAAAAGCTCATGTAACATTGTACATATTAAATAAAAGGAAGGAACCTTCTTCTAAATGAGGGCTTATCACTGATTCCCAGTTAGTGCCTTTGCCATTTAACTTACCTGCTTTGTGCCTCTGGTTCTGAGTCTGTGAAAAAAATTAAGACAGGCTGAAAATTTGCTATTTGTGAAGCACTGTGAGAACTGTACACAACTAAGAATATTGCTATCTTCCACTACATTGCTGTTAGCAAGGATCTATCCTATTTATTTCTAGGCATCTATACAGCACATAGCATCAGTATCAGGGGAAGTGGATGAAAATTTTACTAAAACTTTAAAAATAATTACATGAAGTATAATTTAAATCACTGGGACCAGAAATCCTATAGAATCACACCAAATCTCCTTTTAAGAGAGCCTTGTCTTTGAGAGAATACAGCTGGTGACAAGAAACTTGGACTAACAAGGCATGAGACTACCCGAGCCTCTGATCAGATTTGTCTTGGCCAACCTGAGCAATCTCTGACAAAGCCAACGTGCCCATGCTGGGTCTGAGGAAAACAGGGATTACTGCTCTTCCTCGCTATGTTTCAAATATGAGCACTCAGCCCGCAGTGAATTTTTTTTCTCAGATCTTAGGGCTGCAGAAGCCCATTTTATAACACAGGCAGAGTACCAGTAACAAGTAATACTCTTAAGTTCACAGACGACATGTGAAGCAAAACTCAGACCCAGAATAGTAGATTCTTTGTTACCTCACAGCGCTTTTTTTCTTTTTTAATTTACAAAACCCCCTCAGGGTTTATGTTACTCAGTACTGGAATTCAACATAGAACCCACACTGCTTGTTTTTAAAGCAAAACTAGACACTCAAGATTAAAAGAAAAATGAACAAATCACTGAATGATTTTCCCTGCCAGCTGAGCATTTGCAACTCACAAAATTTTGAGAGAACCCTCCATTCAGGGGTTCTTAATTTATAAGTAAGGAAATTTCTTAATTCTCTTTTTCTTAATCTCTCTCTAGTTTAAAAGTATATTTTTAACATTCTAAACATTCTCTTTCTCCCTCTTCTGACTTCCCTTACGATTTTAAATTAAGATGAAACATTTGCTACGGTAATGCTAATTTTTTCCCCCCCCAGAATAGCAGAAATTTGGCAGTAGAAATATGACTGCAAGAGCATTGGGACTAGATAAATTTCTGCTCTCCTATCTTCACAATAAATCATTTACTCCAGAAATAACTGAAAACCTGTCTGTTGGAAGACAGTTATGATGACTGGGAAAGATGACAACTGTCAGGACATTATGGGGTGCTTAATTTATTTTACACGTGGGCATAGGAAGCAGACATTGAGTACACAACACATAACCAAGATGAGATTTTCCAGAAGTTCCCAAAGAAGCCCTCAATTGCTATCAAGAGTTCATAGGCATAACCAGTCACAGGTTTTTATTGAGTGAAAGAGAAAAATGAGGAAGGACAAACCTAGCACTACACTTTTATCTGGCCCTATCACTGGCTGTGATAGAGCACAAGAACATAACAACATAGAACAAGTTTAATGAAGAGAGGCAGAATGGGGGCAAAATAGGAGGCAGTCTCCTGTGGCCCTTGCTCATTCCCTAAATATTCCCTCTGAAACCAGAACTATGTCAGGAATCTCAACTTTCAAAAACAAAGTATTTTTCCTACTTAAAAATGGCCTGATGGATTAAATTCAAACATAAGGGGAAAAAAAAAATCCTGGAGTGCATCTTTTAATGCCAAGTGTCTGCCTGGAACAAATTTTTGTGGTTGCATATTAATTGCCTCAGAACAGCATAGAAATGTTGACAACTGCAACAGTTATTCGTAACGGTCCTTTAGTCCTTTACTTCCACAAAGTTGCTAAAATCTTGTATTTTATTATCCATGCCTAATTATCACACAGAAAAAAAAAATCCCACTGACCACGGAACAAAATCCCATTAATTTTGACCAACTACACAAAACCCCATTAATTTTCAAGAAAAAGATTCAGTATCTGTCTGTAACACCAACATGGGCACTCTTTGTCCACAGAATCCCAAGCTCTTCATGTGCAAAACCACAGGACTACAGGAGTGGGTGAAAACCTCTTGGGGTCAGGGACACTGGTGGCACAGACATCTTGTTACACTGGGCAGCAGCTGCTCCCAGTGAAAAGGGGTCTCACTGCTGCATTTCTGCCTTAGAAAATCTGAATGGGATCTAATCTGCAACCTGCCTTTACAGGGGTTGCTTACATCTCCCATAGAAGTTTGTGATGGATGAACTAGCCAAAACCACTGCTGAAAACAATGGCTCAGCAGAATAAAGGATGCAGATAGTGCATGCTTTCAATTAAAAAACCCCAAAGTATCGCTTTTAGCCTTTACCTGGTGGGGGTCAGATGACATTTGATTATCAGCAGGGAATTCTCCAAGGTTGCTGACAGTTTTCTTAAGAATAGCTGATTGACAGTTCCCTTTCAGATGAGGCTTTAGTGCACATCACTTGAACCACTTTAACATTTGCAACTTACACACTATGTTGCCACTTGACTACACTGCCTGGTAAAACACGGTATTTCTTATCATATCTGGCTTGAGGTTGGAAATGGACAGTGCTAAAGCTACCATGGCAGCAAGTTTGATAAAACAGTGTGGAGGGCCAGGAGCCTTCCGTTCCTTCTTATTGACCAGTTTCAAGGCACACCCAAAGGAGCAGGGACCAGAGCTTGTAGGGAGGAGCTGCATCAGTGTCCATTAGTCATGGGATGAGTTTCACATTGAGCTAATTTGAGAAAGCAGAAGGATGAAGCAGGGGTACATCAAAAGCAGATTTTAACTGGAAACAACTACAGCTGGGATGCTAGTAGAGAATGAAACCAAATGAAACAGCTTTCAGCATAAACCCAATAATGATATGTTATTGGGGATTTTTTCTGAACACAATATTTTAGATGTTATAATTCTTTATTGTAGAGTGCAATAGAACATACAATATTTTAACTTGTCTTTGTTAACACGGAGCAGTTGGGGTAAAAAAAAACCACAACAAAAATTAAGGAGCCCTCTCTTGATGAAATGGTAACTAAACTTTTCACAGAGGAATTTACCGCAGAAGAGTGCAATGGAAATTTGAAACATCTGTAGGAATACACGTTACTAAATGTAAAACTGTTTTTTTCTTGTTTTCCATGGCTATTTGAATGCCACCAATATTATATAATACCATGAAAGAGATTTAGTATTTTTTTCACTATGCTGAAGTTTTCAAAATCTTGGGAGGTTGTTTTGTCTCATTTGATTAATTTTTTTTAGTATCAAACATTTCCACAGAACAAAAACTTCTGGAACAGAGTTTGTGTTGGCAAACAGGCTGACAGCAATATGACAGGATCAGTGAAGAGAGCAATCATATTGACAGAGAATTTTAGAAAACCATTTAAAAATTAGGAAGGTTGTCAAAGAATACGGATTCTAGAAAAACATGTCATTATTCTGATCCATAATCTAAATTCAGAATGATTAAAAGCCCTTGGATTCAGCTATTCCAACAATGACAATTTATTCACAGAAATCATCATAAAGTGTTAGGGATGTTTCAGTCAAAGGCTCTCTCCTGTAGTTTTAACTGGGTAGAAATGAAAAAACTGGACAGACTAACATCAGAAAAATTCTTTACTTTTCAGAGAGAAGTAATGTACTTTGGGAAAAATGGTCTGAATTTCACTTTTTAAAAACTAACAGCTCTGGTGGCTAATTCTGACAGCTCTGTTAAAATCTCTGTTAATTGGGCTGATGGGGTTAAAAAGGTTAACATTCATTTGGAAAAGAAAATAATTACAATATTAAAAGGCTATTTGAAAGAGAAAAGGATACCTTCACATGTATTTGTGGCTTCAGTTCTGATGAGCAACTGGGCAAAAGCAAAGCTGAGGAGAAAGACTGGTGAGGGAATTAGAAAAAGTAAAGAATTCTCATTAAAAAAAAATCCCATGGATGAAAGGAACTTAAGTGTTTCTTTAATAAAGGAAACTAACAACAATTTGGCTACATAAAAATAACAAATAGTGCAGGAAAAGATAATCAGGAATTTCTTTTAAGCTACTCTTTAGAGAAAAATGAAACACTCAGTAAGCAGCTAGAAAATAAAAAATTGGAAATGGATGAAAACCTGGATAAAATATGAATCCATGAAACTTCCTGCAGCAGATAAAACTGAGGCTAATATTTTGTCAGATAAAAATTAAAACCAGTTATGAGATGATGAGGAAGCTAAACACCACGGGAATTCTTCACAGCAGTTTTTTAGCCCTTTATGCTGCCCCTTTTACCCTTCCAAAGAAACAAAATAAAACCAGAGACTCAAGAAGAATATAGTGCCATGCTTCAGGAAAGAAAGTCAATAATTAAAAAGAAATCTAAAACATAGGCAAGGTTATGTCAGAATTGTACTTTACAGATTTGGGATATTCTGTTTGAGACATCTGGCTCTGGCTATTGGGTCAGACTTCTGGAATACATTCCTCTGAGCTATCATGGCAAGTTTAGCTTTTGCCTTTATATTGTGTGTATGTTACTTTTCTGTTTCCCTATCTGTTAGAGACACAGTCAAAGCTTCCTGTGTTTATAGAATGTCTGCAAAAACCACTCATTTTTTGGGCAGGGAAAACTGACCACAAGTGCTGAATGTTCAGAGGTTTTCTCAAAAATCATCTGATGATTAAAAACAGGCTTTGGGAATAGAACTCTCTCTTCCATCTCCAAAGCAGTGTGCTGATTTAAATGCATGCATTTTAAAAGGAAGATGAGTGGAGTGGGAGTTGTTTTGGTTTTTTACTGTTTGGGATTTTTGTTTGTTTGTTTTAATAAAGGAAAAGTAAAGGACCTTTTTCCCCCTAGTAGCAAGAACTTGGATTCAGCCAACTTTGAACTTTTTGAGTTCTGTTTCATTTGTGTTTGGATCTCAGTCAGGCATTTTCTCCCACTGTGCACACACATACAAAGAATCTGCAGCATTTTCTGTGGAGTAAGAGAAATAGCAAGCAAAAGCCCAAACACCCTCATACTTTGCCCAAAATGCTAACTCTTGTACCAGTTTTTTGAAAAAGAACCATCACACTGGCTTGGGTCTCTTCCTTTCTTACAGTCTCTGACTAGAGAAGTAAGAAACAAATGAAGTCTGGAATAGCATTTGCTAGAACCACAGACCAATATTCTCAGCAGAAAAAAAGAGGAGCAGCAGTGCTGCAATGATTCCCAGCCAGTGGATATCCCCTTGAAAACAGGGTGAGCTGGTACTCACTACAGCAAGCTCTAGCAAGGCAATGCTCTCAGCCTTACTGTACAACTGAGGAGCTGAGATGCAGAAAAGTAAAGAAAATCTCCAGAGAGAAGGGACTTACACTCAGGTCTCCTAAATAAGAAAAGAGTGAAGCAGTTGCTGGAACATGTCTTCTGGAAGTCCTGCTCACTCCTTATCTTGCTTTCATGATTCTTATTTAGTTGAAGACTTTACCCAGATACAGAAAAACATTATTTAATATTGAAAAACTAATTATTCCTTTTTACTTTGCACCTTTTTTTTATGCTGTAGCAAGAAAAAACAAAAAACAAAAAAAAAGAAGGAAAAAGGTGAGAAGCCATTTTTCTTTGTGAGGACTTGACAATACAAAGCTCAGCTGTAGGATGAATTCTGGTAAGACTGTGAGTCCACCAGCTTTGTTTACTCATTACAACTGATCACATAACAAATCTCAGCCGGATACTCCCCACTGTATTCCTTTCTCATTGCAATGAAGATGTGTATTGGACTCTATCAAGAGCCATGAGGAACATCACTAACAACAAATTCTATAGGGACAAGCCCTCACTGTCCTCTTTCTCAGAGAGTTTGCACATCTGGAACAGAGCTAAGAGTTGGCACTTGCCTTTTGGCAATTCACGTGCCACACAATTGAACCTGGAAAGTCAAGAACATGTTCAAATGAAACTGCAGAGCAATTTTACACAGAATATAGTTACACTAGACTTCAGCTAGGAGATACAATTTATTAGCACTTGCAAAAATTATGCTATAAGAGATATTGGACAAGACATGAAACATATCTCTTAGATCCTTCAGCAATGACATGCCAAGGAAGCCATGGGACTTTCAGCTTCACATTTGCTATTGGTTCCATTTTCAAACCATTGTTATTTCTATCTTTTTGTCTAAAAAAGACCAGAAAAACATTAAAGGTGGAAGTGGTGCAGCATAATCACAGAACCAGCAGCAATAGTAAAAACTTTGCAATTGAAGCAATCCACTGCTGCTTCAATTATTCAAAACCAGAAAAGGGTTTTAGCACATAGCTCTTACCCTGAGGGTAAAGTAACTTGTGTAGGGCCCGCCTGCTAGGATGGTCCCATATACCCTTTAACAGTCTTGCAAAAAAGGTTGCAGAAGCCAAAAGTATAATTTGTTAGAAGCTAGGGTGAAAGCAAATGACTACAAAGGGTGTGTGTGGGGGGGTGGATGAAAAAAAAATTAAATGGATCCTTCTGTTTTTCAAGTACTGCTTTTGAAAAAGTCAGCTTTACTAAGCTCCAGATACTGCTCCCTTAGCAGACTGCCTGTGGAGACATTCACTAACCAAGGGTATTTTGGAGCAGATGGTTTCCTTTAATACTTGCATATAAGAAATTGGTGTTTCTCTCTCCCTTTCCCACTGTGACTCTTTGAGATTGTCTCAAGTGCCTTGGCCAATTTAATTAGTCCAGTCAGGCCAGACTCATTTCTCTGGCAACAGCATTTAACAGCTCTGGTCAGTAGACAGATTTTTGGGGGCAGGTTTCATGTGGCTTAATTCTGAAATAATGAGAAAGAGGGAAATTCAAAAATAAAATAAATAGAAAATAGGAAGGCAAGCCTGTGGAGGTGGTGCCATCCATCCATCTGAGAATGCAGAATGCATCCCATACTTCACACTTTCACTGCTGCAGTGTTGGAGCAGATGTGGCAATAGTCAGCAGTAAGGGCCGTGTTTTCTGCAACTACAACCTGCAGATTTCCTTGGAGGTGTGGAAAGAAACAACAGTTATGGAACAGTATTCTTGGATCACATCATGCCATACAATGCTGTTTTTTAAAAGGCAAGAATCCAACACAGTAATTATACATCTGCAAAAGCCAGCAATTTATTACATTAATTTTATTTCCCATTTATAATTATGTGAAAAGATGAGACAGAACACATTCTGAAGGTTATGGATACTCAACAATGGCCTTGCTATTTTACATGGAATATGTTCACATTCTGCAGTGATGGGGAGCAGCATAGGCCTCTAATTACACCTTCTAGCCTTCATTCTTACTAATATTTTTTAAAAATACAGTTATTCTTTTAAATACTTGTGCTTCTGGAAAGCATAAGAGAATTTTATCATTAAAGTGATACGTCTTCAAAATGGGAGGACATTAAAATAGTGAAAAATTATTCTTCTGGATCAATCCTCAAGGGTAAGAGAGAGAAAGAAGCACTACTGAAGAAATCTTAGGAGATCAAGTATAGGATGCAGTTGAGGTCATAGATTTCTGAGAAACTTCAATTAGATTATTGCAAAAGGAAGACTGGTGAACAAAATTATTTACAGTTAGATAATCTTAGTATAAGTTCCTGATGGAAGAAACCAATTCTGTAACACAATTAGCAATAAAAAGACAAAATGACCCTCCCATCTGTGAACCAGACGGGTTCCACTGTGTCTTGCAATACAAGCACAAAACCTGTTTCCTTTTGGTTGTTCTGGGGGTGTACTATGTTTTCAAGCAACACGATTCATTTCTTGAAATATCACTGGGATTTTGTGACAAATAGCTATTAGTAACTGATAGCTTGAGTAATACAAGATAGAAAATCAGGAAGTCACAACATGTTAAAAATCTAATCAGAACCTTTCTCTTCCCCAAATAGTCACATGCAAAATTCTCTTTTGGGATTCAGAGATTTTTATGCCATACTCTTGTTGTCTTTAATGACAGAATTAATTCAGAAGATTTCTGATCATACATGGGGTATATAAGTATAGTGCAGAGCAAAGACAATTAAGAGCTCTTTGCTTTGATGTTGACTGCGGTACTGTGACCCACTGGGAGACATTAAAGCTAAGTCAAGTAGAAGGAAGATCACAGATAAAGGATACAAAAATGGAGAATTTTGCTAATAATCTGAACATTTGGAGACCTCGAGGCATAGATATCTCTATAAAATAACAGGATATTATATTAAAAGTAGAAGCTACAGAAATGTGTATGTTTAAAATCCTGATAGAACTGTTAAAAGGTTCATCCTCTAGTGCCTTTTGGCTATGGACTGTGTGATACACTGTTTTATGAAAACAAAAGCCAGTTCAGATCTTGAAGTGGAAAAACTTGCATTGTCCTGAGCCACACCAGCTAATAAACCTTGTTTCTCACCACCACTAACGTACGTGGAGGAGTGCAGCCTTCCTGTGGCCACATTGCCTCACTCTGTGTGGGTGCATCCTTTGCTCAGCACAGGCTGAATTACGAAACAAGGAGCAGGAGGTTTGCACCCAGATGACAGCACAAAGTGAACAGTGCCAGAGCTGGGACTCGCAGCTTGGCCCAAGAGAATCCTGTGTTTTCACTGCACTGATTTCCTTCAAGCCAAACCCACACTTTGATGTCACTTTTTAACACCAGTAGGTTGAGTAAAACGACTTAAGCATATGAATGCATGAGCTAGTTAATTAACACAGGGTATGGGACCAATAGCAAATTATAAGGCAAGCAACTTTCCCTCAAAGTATTGTGATCTAAACAGCTATAAATTAAATTTAACATGAACAAAACCAAGAGAAAGACTTTGGACAAAATGCTTATTTTCTTCCCTCCCTCCTCCCTCTACCTAAATCTAGAGTTAAGATTGTAGGAGAAATCCATCAAAAAGCTGTAAAACAGTACCTGCTGTAGAAATGTCACAGCTAGGTAAGAAAGATGTATCTTGCCTCAGGCTCTTTCTTGCTTAAGACTCTCTAGAAATCCCAGCACTTGATGCAGTGATCCTGCGAGTTTCCCACTGCAGGCAGCAGGAATGACAAACATTCTTTCTGAGGCTATTGCCAGCAGTGGACCCCTCACACAGACTACTAAAAATCCCTTAATCCCCTCTACTTAATGCTGACCTAAAGAACCAGAAGATCAAAACATAACCTCTGGAATGACCTTAGCTTGCTCTGTAACACCTCACCAATGGTCAGAGATGTCAAAGAGCTCCCTGCAGGCCTCTGCTGTTCTCTAAGGAATGTGCTGTTTATCAGATCAACCAGAAAGCTCCTTTATCCTTTAGAAATATGTAACAGATACATGAGGGCTACTGGCCATCTTCCTCATGAGATCTACGTGCAAAGCAGAAGGCAAAATTTACATGTATACAATCAAGACGCTGAAACAAAATCTGTACAAATCCAGAGCTGGAAAAACAAAACACCTCTAGGCTGCAGCATCACCAGACTGATTCAATGTATTGCTCCACATTTTTAAGTGGCAGAGACATGAAGGCCTAGAACACAACTGCAAAGGACAAGACCACTACTCTGACACATCTGGCTCTCTTCCAAGTATGGATAAATTTGCAGTGACTCAAGAACAAGAAGCCAGGGAATGCTAACCTAGACCCTGGAAAACTTTAAAGGCTAGCAGAGCAACTCCCTTTTTATTTTTTTTTTAATAATCACAGTTTGGTGTCAGAAGAAATTTGAAAACAGGTCACCATGTCTACTGGATGTTGCAGCATATGTCACAGTTGAGATGGCCACGACACACAGAGTATCACCATACCATTTCAGAAAGCTTCACCCCACACAGAGTAACACCACACCACTTCAGAAGGATGCAAGCATCTACTCCTCTTGTTCTTCAGCCCAACCTTTCATACCCCTCATGTTGATGCACTGCACCTGTGTGTCCTCTGTTCCCTTTGGTGGTTGGTCAGTGCCCCTGGGCACTCCATGGCTCATTGCTGTCACTGCTGCTCACCTGCTTCTCACAGCTGCACCCACTGGGGATGAGGCTCAGCCACAGCCCCACTCCCAATCACCGCAAACTGCGTGCCTACAACTGGACTTAGGGTTTCCATTGGCAGAGTAGCAAGTAGCAAAGTCTACCTCCAAAAATCAAATTCTGGATGAGCTGACAGAACCCCAAAGGGAGCTGTTGTTTTAACCACTGTTGATTCAGGAAATGCTGCAAGGTTCTGCAGACTGCCCAGACCTGCAGACCTGAAGAGTTTGATAAGATCAAAGTCCAGAAGAGTAAGGTGAAAAAAGTTATAGGTGCAATATCAACTAATCACAAAACTCAGCAATCTGAGATTAATTCTGTCTGCTGATCACGAGCCACTGGAATAAAGATTCTTATGTTTCTTTTTCCTACTGGTTATATGTTAGTCTGAATTTACTGGAAACAAATGTGATCATCTACATTATGATCACATTTGTATTTCAGCATTCTTCACAAGTCACATTACTGGTTTCCTACAGAGACAGTTGCCACTAGGTTGAACAGCTGGTACTTTCTGCCTTTAGTCATTCTGACTTTCAACAAACACAAGAAATTAAAATCTAGATTGTCCACAGCAGCGCTCACGTGCCAGACCTTTTTGATGGTCATCTAAGTTTAAAACCAGATGGCTTATTCCCCACTGAGCATGCTTTAAAGAGCTAAAGGGTCTCAGAGATTATCAGGCCATTTCTGGAGTGCCTTGTTTGATGCACAGAAAGGACATTGCCTCTCTGGCAGAGAGAAAGACTCTGGGCTATGCTGCCATCATTCCCACAAACAAATCTGAGCTAGCTTGGTAGCACTGTTGCCATGGTGGTACAAGGTTAACTCAAAAACCACAGTGCAGGTATTTAGCCAACTTTTAAAATGGATTTTACAGCTTATTTTGCCTTAGCTATACTACTCCCAGAGTTAAAATAGCCTGTTAAAGGACAAATGTGTAAAACCTTTAGTCAATGCCTTCCATTCTAATTGTATTTTCTGCTCTAGTATAGTCTCTGAAAGGAAATGTCTCCAAGAAGGTAATTTTCCAAGGATTTTCTTTCTAAAATATAAAAAGCAGAGATGGAGAAAGAGAATCATGTTTAAAGCAGCTTAAAAGGAAATGCTGGGATTCCCAGAGGGGCTGAGAAACATGTGGGTTTGAGATGAAAACAACCAAGCCAAGAGCTAGCTGGCTACTTCCAGTTTCCACACCATAAATTGTTACATTCTTAATGTCCAGTCCTCTTTCCCATGTAGAAAGAAATGGAATACAGTAGGATGTAGCAGACAAGACAGAGTTTAGCCAAGCTCTGACACATTGTGTCAGGGACCTTTTGGACTATAGTAATGCAAAGAAAAAGCTGGCACAGGGCCCAGCATCTCTGAAAATCAAGACAGCTGTTTATTTAAACCAAATGGCTGGCAACCATATCAAGCTTTGATTATTGTAGACATTTCCAAAAGGAAATGAATGAAATTTCAGGAGATGACAGCAAACCCATGTAAGAACAAAAGAATTCTTTCCAGCTAAGTTTTATTCATTATAGGGCATGCTTTCAGTTCACTGCTTGAAGCCAAACAACAGGAGTACCCAGTATTAGCAGAATCATTGTAAAGCCCAACAGTCAACCAGACAGATACTTCTCACGTATTTCTGACTGCAGAAAGTTCCTAAATAGATTTGTAGTCATGAATGACATGGGTTTAAGCTTCTCAGTAATGTGTGAGAATCCAATCCCTAGATTTCACTGCCAAGTGCATTAAAGACTGGCATGGACATGTGCAGTGACATACAATCCACTGGGTGAGAAGCCAGGCTTGGCATGACTCAGGCCCAAGGCTCTGTCTGTGTACAGGGACAACTGCAACACTAATTTTCTGCAACATGATATCTCACTCTAATCCATTTTTTCCCTTTGGGGCCATGGCTGCAGATACAGAAACCTCTCACTTAGAAAAAGATAGGAAGAAAACACCTAAGAGGGAGAATTTGCATCTTTTCACTTCCCACCCTATCCTGGACCACAGAAATGTTGGTGGGTTTTGTAATTGTTTTTACAGAGATTGCTTTTGTATGGGTGCTCCCTTTCTATCTATTCTCAAGCTTGTCGTTAGTTTTTTTAATAACGTCTTGAGAGATGAAAACAGATACTCTTAAAAAAAGCTACAACCTTTGACACTTTCAAGTTATGTTGTCACACTTCATTGGATAGATGACAGGGTAGGATAAATGTGACAACTTCAAGTGAGCATAGGGAACATGAGACTAAAGTGTCTTCTTTTTATACTGAGTAAGAAAACTGCTTGACTGTGGGTCAGACTCACAGTTGGTGCAGGAGGATAACAGAAATCACTTTGGCCTGTCACTATTTACTGTCAGTAAAATAACATGAACGTCTCCTCGAATATTTGTAATTAGGTGCTGGGAGATTTCTGGTTTGTGCAGCACCAAAAAACCAAGACTGAGAAAGTTGTAGATTCTAAAGCAAGCATAAGTTATATTTCATTGTGCATTTTGTCATAGTTGTTGCAGAAGCCACAGATTCCAACATATTCATAGATTTAAAAAGAATCTGTAGTTCCTGACACATATGAATATGGTTTCAGAACTGAGATATTTTCACAAGAGGCCTCCTTAGCTGAAAGCAGGCAACTTCTAGAAGTTAAGAACCACTACTACAACAGCAAAGGCTCTACAGAGCTCTACAGACACAGGATTCCTTTCATGCTGTGCCCACTTGATTAAGAACCATGAGGACCATCTTGCTTTTGAAGAGAAATAAAACTTAGATGGCTGAAGATTGCTGACTGCTAAAAGATGGTAGGAGAAAAGCTCTTTGTCACTGTGTAGTGGAGACTTGGAGGGCACAACAGCCAACAGGCAGCATTAGTAAAGTTAAGTGCTTAGTTAGTTCTGTCATTCACTCCTGCACCTTCAGATATTGCTGGAGCCTCTTGGGACACAGTGATGATCCTAAAATTGGTCCTTCAATTCTCAGTAAAAGACACCTACACCTTAGACACAACTCAGAGACTCACGGTGAGAGGCACCAGAGAAACAGCAATATCTGCATAGCATTGAAGAGTTTCCCACAGGTAAGGGTGCTCCAGCTGGCAGCCTGCAGGACTCTCTCCAACCTGTCCCTTTCCCGTGCCGAGCTCCTCCATCTGCACTGATGGATGTGCACCTGCCTGCACGTGTGCATAGCAAAAAACCTTGAACAACATCACCCACTGGCTCACACAGACTCTAATTGAGACCTGAATTCCATCTTCACATGATTGTTCTGCCCTACATAACACATAGTTGGCAACAATATGCACTCCATAGCACAATCCTGTGTTACATTTTGTCTTCCCCTCAAACGAATGCTTCAGCCATGGATTAATCTTTGTTTCAAGAAAAGAAGGTGGAACAGGAAAGCTGTCCTATATTGCATCAAGCACTACCTGGGCTTTGACTAAAAATCAAACCACTCATTTAAAGCTGTATCAACAAACAAAAAGGAATTAGAACATGATGTGGTTAAGAACAGAGAATCAGAATCTGATTTCTGATACCACTGCATCAGTCTGGAAATAAGTACTCCCTTACTTGGCTGAAAAGAATAGTAATACTAGTCAACATAAACTGTGTCAAGCTCCACAACACGGAATGTAGTACCTTCCCTACCCAATACAGTAATGCATCATTAAGTACAGTAGTGCATAATTAGGTCTGGTATTAGAGGCAGGAAAGGAGTCTATACCTCTTCTGAGGTAGAAGCTATGTCCTGAAGAACCTAACTGCTGCTTTCAGAAGTCTACTCCCTCAGGAAAAATGTGCTTGCTCTGGTCTTTAGTGGGGCTGTTGCAATATTCCTCACGCTGTAATCACTGGTAAAGTACAGATGTTAACCTTACTACTGGTCTGAATATAAGGACTTCATGATATTGCACATATTATCAAGCACATGCAAAAAACTGCCTCTCAACACACTGAAAAGAACTTATGATCAGCAAGAATAAAAATTATATATATGGTATCAGGAGTACTGAGTGATCTTAGCCACTTAAACACTGAGAAGGTTCTCATGTTTAACTTTTTCAACTCTTCTCCAGACATTGATTTTCAGAATGCATTAACACCTACCACAGAAGAGCACTGCTACTACACCTAGTGACAGCTGCCCTGTACAACTCAGAGAGGGATCACACCACTCCAACCACTTCAGCCTCTGAAGTCCAAATCTCAGGACCTGACTAGCATAGTCAAAACCATACTGTGATCACAAATAACAGCATAAGGGGTAGTCACAGATGATGGACATTGCTCAGTGTTTAGACAGTGCAGGAGGACATACGGCAGGAAATGCGTTACCTGCTTGTCTTCACATCAAAGCAAGGACATTGCTTCCATTCAAACAGGAGAAAAAGAGACATATTTTAAATACTCATTCTTCAAGGGATCATAGGAAATTTTAGCCTGACTCTTCTGAAAACCAGGTCTAAAAGCAGTACAAGTATATCCATCTTGCTGTCCACGTGCGTCTTATACTCAAATTTCTCTTGAAGTTCATGCTGATTATATGCTGTGATCCCTGCAAAACATATTGTAAGGACTGTTACAACAGTCCTTAAGAGCAGAGAAGACCCTTAGTTCAATTCAAATATGTTTTTAATGAAAGCAAGCTTATTCTTACATCTATTGGGCACCTGAAGCTGAGTACAGGAGCCAAGAGCAAAAGGATACTATTGGCTTTTTCGCTGTGCAAAATGCTTCAGGGTTGGGCAAGCTCTCTGTTCCCATTTCTATCACACACCTGTGTGCTTCCTCAGCCTTCCATCATTTTAAAGCTGAGTGCCAACAGTTACAGTGTGAAACTCAGGAGTCCACAGACACAGGAACTCAGAGGCATGAGCTGTACACTGTGCGAACTGCTATTTCCCTAAGAAGCATCAAGCAGGGCCCCTGCCTCTCTTCCCAGAAAAAAACAAAACAGCATTTCCAAAGGCAACAGGTGGGAACCTGGTTTTGACAGCACATCTTTTCCATGTACTATGGAACACGTGGAAGACTTGCAGTGGGCTACATTGCTGCTCTGCCTCCAGGAAATTCCATGCTGAATGTCACACTGTTTGAAGACAGAAGGGGAGGAGGAAAAAAAATAACAGAAAGAGAAAAATATTAAAAAATAAAAGAACAGGAGTTGGCTTAGCAAAATTTTATTTCTGGATTTTACACTAATAGATGCATTAAAACTGCACAGCTTGCAGAGCAGAAGGACTGCATACATGAGCATCTGTATATATTCTCTAGCTTGAGAGACTGTGGGAATTGTACAGAAGTTGTGAAGACTGATTTTGAAAAAATGGAAAAACAGCTCACGTTACACTTACATAGCATACAAAATAACAGTATCTGATAATACCATTTCTGTAGAAGGTTGCTAAATTTTCTAAACTTTGGTAAGAAATAATTAGGTGGAAGATTGATTGTAATTATGAAGAGCACATTTTCATGCTTATGAAAGGAGTATTTCTCAACAGGAAGACTTTCAAATCAGGAATTAGTTCTTGAACTGTGCTTTCTTATTTTTATTTCCTGTAGCTGAAACAAGAAAGCAGACTTCTGTGGCCCAGGGCATTTCTACTCTCAATTGCCACACACTCTTGTGTTAGGGCAATGTTTCTTGCAACATATTGATTTTCTTTTGTTTAAGTTATTAAATATTTTCAATGTGGTCTTTTTTTAACCCTGTTGATTTAGAAAAGCACAACAAAAAAAGCCCCAAACCACCACTTGTTTATAATCCACTATCCCTTTATCTCCTACCCAACCCCTTTTACACAGGGCTACTTCCTAGGCCATTTACTTGTAGTTCCCTTCATAAACCCAAGAAAGAAAGAATCATGTTGAGCTAATATCTACTAAGACTGATGCTTGTTCCCCAAACATTTGATCAACAATAATACAAATATTTGTATGGTTGCCCAGTTAGTAATAATAAAAAAAGAACCCAGCTGAAGATTCTGTCCCATTCAACTCATTCCTGAATCTGTTCTACAAGAACAAAGCAGTTCTCTGCAGTGCAGCATAGCTCAAAAGATATTTTGGATCTCAAAGAAACAACTGTGGAAATACATTGTGACTTCTAATGTCTTTTGACAGCTGTTGTACTGAGCTCTGCAAACTTACCTTGGTGCTTTGGGATCAGTGCCATAATGTTTGGTGGTGGTTGGTCTTTATCTCTTCCAACATTATCACATTTCTCTTTCTAGCTGAAATTTGCTCCTTTTTCACCAACATATCTGACTCAATCTTCCCACAAACAAGCTAGCACATGGTACTTGAAGGTTTCAATGTCAAAGACAGAGAACAGAACTGTTTATTATTTATTTGCATTATCTACATTCACCCTATTTTAGGCTCTGTGATATAGGTCACAAGAATAAAAGTTAAGCATCTGGAAATGGAGATTCCAGATGTAAATTCCACACTAATCCATTTGAAAGGAAAGGACACAAGCAACTTAGTCACATATGTATTGTTATCTTCTTATTCACAGATGAAATAACTGATAGGTTTTTGGCTGTACTTCATTCTGGTTAGAGAGCAATGAAGACAAATACCAGCAAATGGCATGGGGAATTACAGGATTGGATAGTTTATGTCAATAAATTTTAGAATTTATGGACAGGGCAGCAATACAGGTGATGCTGATGAAAGCTCTTTTTAACACTTCATAATCATTCCAAACACTTCTGGTTATTGCAGATCTAGAGTACAACACCTATATAAGAGAAAAGATCCCTTACATGTAATGACATTCTGCTGCTTCTGCTTCTCTGACTGGATATAATACTATCATCTTTCCAGTCTCTGCAAAACTGTAAGCTAATGCCTGTAAAGAAGTCTTTAGTGTAAAATAACCTTCTAAGTTTCTCATATTGATCATTCCAGAAAGTGGACTTCATTTCTTATAGACATGCCAGCATAGGAAGGACATGGACTTGTTGGAAGCAGTCCAAAGGAGAGTGACAAAAATGACCAGAGGACTGGAACACCTTTCCTGTGAGGAAAGTTGAGGTTGTTCAGCCTGGAGAAGAAAAGGCTCCGGGAGGTCCTTATTGCTGCCTTTCAGTTCAGCAGTAAAGGGGGGTTATTTTCAGCAGGGCCTTCTGTGATAGGACAATGGGTAATGGTTTTAAACTAAAAGAAGGTAGATTTAGACAAGATGTAAGGTAGAAATGTTTACAATGAGGGTGATGAAACACTGGAACAAGTTGCCCAAAGAGGTTATAGGTGCTTCATCCCTGGAACTATTTAAGGTCAGGTTGGACAGGGCTCTGAACAAACTATATCTAATTGAGTATGTCCCTGCTCATTGCAGGAGGGTTGGACTAGATGACCTTTAAAGGTTCCCTGCAAACCAAACTATTCAATGACTCTATGCTGAAAACATGGAGCTGAAAACGTTGTGGCAGCAGACATATAAGGAATTAAAGGAAGTACTTGACAGATTCTTTGCTGTGGTGGTATCCACATTATCTTGATAAAAGCTGGAGGGAAGACACAATGGCTAAAAGGTGTAAGTCTATTGCATTCTTCTTTCCCTGGAGACACTGACATTGTCTTCAGAGGCGGGGGTGACTGCCACAGGCCTTTTGTTTCTGACAGAACAGTCATGTTGGCTGGCACTCCATGTATTGAACTTGGTGTCTCCCAAGCTGAACACGAGCTACCACAACCCAGACTCATGAGCTAACACAACCCAGATTCAGGAGCTAACACTTTCTGGCTGGGGCAACAGATGACTAATAACATTTTGTGGGTTGGGCACAGAGAGATTTACACCACAGTCTCACTGACAGGTTTAATTTCAGTAGTTTTTGAGATTACTGCTGCTAAATATACAGAAAAAAAAGGTGCTGTGGAAAATTTCTGTCAAGCTGCTGTCCACTTGGGCAAAACCAGAGCACTTGCAATAAAACTTGAAGTTCGAGCAGGCAATGTATGCTCCAGTTTGAAAGCACAGTGAATTTTCTCTTTCATCCTTCCAGCCCAGTCATACCACAGGCATTTACTTTAACAAGCAGATCGAGATATGCATTTAAAACACTGATTTGCCTCAATAAAAAATTCTGGGATCAAGGCTTCTCATTCAATATTGAGAATGACTCATTGCACCTTAAATGTTTGACCTGCCAAGGCATTATTTACTATATATTTGTAACTAGTAAAACGACATAAATACACACATCAATTATAAAGGTGTTTGCTGTGTAAGTGCAGGGAGGGGTCTCAGATTTCCAGTAATTCCCCTTCACCCAGTTTTACATGCTCATCAGGTCTTTATTATTACAGCTTCAGGTATTCCTCACATTCAGGCCCTGATAGCAAGGGGATGGGTTAGTGATGAGACCAACGGGAAGAGGAGGCCAATGTTCCAACATGCTTCTCTGCCTGGGGCTAATGTTAATTCTAAAGGCTTGGTATCAACCACATTTTTAAACTGTACAGCTTTCAGCTAACTAACACATAGGTACCAGCCTGCTCGTGATTCCCCTCCAGAAAGCTCTTCTACAATCTGCCTGCTGGTCGCAAATGCATGCGACGACAGGCAGCATTTTGATCTACTCTGGTGCTGTTTTTCCATGTTAATGGAGAACTCCAGGTCTAGGAAGGGGACACTACATCTGCAGCATTTGGAAGCTGCTCTCTTCTAATGGTTTGCTGGATCTTCAGCTTAGTTCTAAACACAATTGTTTTTAAGGGTTTAATCCACTGATTAGTATTTACTCTGTCAAGGCAGGTATGTCTTGGGCAGGGATCCTGCTCTGGAAGTCGTGCATTTCACTCCTTGGGAAGATCTCCAGGTGCCAGAGCTACAGATAACAGTGGTAAGCTTTCAGACAAAGAATTTCCCCTCACAGTTATCCATCTCTGTTTACAGGAGGCCAGGATCAACATTAGTACCAAGGCACTAATGTGCCTTGGTAGTCTGGATATGTTTGCACAATACTTATTTATGTTACACCTCGCTCATACCAACACAATGAGCTACTTTTATTATCACTAAATGCATTACCAAGCTTGAAAGAATGCAGCTATTAGAGATTGAGGAGGATCCCAGAGCACTCCTTTGTTGAGAGCAATAAATTTTGCTTTGCAAAGCACCTGTACTTTTTTAAACCTCAAAACCCAGAGCCAGCCTGAGTTGAGATAGGAAAAAGGGGATGTGCAACATGAAACAACCACAATGAGGCAAAAGCAAACACCATTCATACAGGCCTGTGAACTGGAAGGTGGACATTCATTTTACTTGCCAACTCATCTTCTTAGCTTGCTTCCACAAAACCTAAAACTCCTCTGCCAAAACCTACTGTTAGGGTTATGTCACCTTCATCCAAACATCACCTGTTTCCCATAAAAAGCTTATGAAATACCAAGAATATCTCTAAAGGAAAGTACTTATTTCAATGCAAGCAATTAATGAAAATACAGGTGCTAGACAGCTAATTTGTGAGTTATAAATGCAATCTGCTTCATAATAAGCATGTTCTCATTAACAAGTGCCTTACAGTTTAATGATCCTCAATATCTAAAAGGTTTACTACTCAAAAATCTTGAGTGAAGGCTACCGTAACACTGTGACATGTTTTTTAACAAATGGTTATTTGTGATGATGTCAGAAAGCACAGTTAACTCCTGAGCCTTTCTGTACATGAGGAAAGACAGTTTATCATACACCATATCTGTTGTTATCTGGCACTGAACTGGGCTGCTGAAGACCTGGACTCCTTTCCTTACTTGACTGCACGCTCACATCAGTTCTTTTGACTATGAGTTAAGTGTATCGGTGTTTGCGAAAGTTTCTTGAAGCAGACCCTCTCTACTCAGTGCTTCTACAGCCCTGAAGGGTTTTCTCCTTCATAACTGATTCTACTGCAGATAACTGCAACAAAAGTAACACAGAGATCTGGATGAAACAAACCAAACCCACACTTGGAGGGTGTGGTTCTTCTCACCTGTTTTTGAATGACTTCATATACCTGACAGCCAGATCCAGTGATGGACATCCATTCTAAGGCTTTCTGAAGAAAGGAAGAAAATTAGGTCAGTTCTGATTTTCTAGATTTTGGACTAGCTAAGTACCTCCTCCCTTCTCTATTAATCTCATGACAGATTTGTTTCATTTAGAAAAAAACAGATAATTCAAAACAGAACAGAAACCACTTGTGTGAACCTATGCTATGTGGCTACTAAGTAAGAGTTGGCTGGATACATGGAGATGTAGTTGCATGACATTGCAGGGGTATTGCTGATCCTCCTAAATCATAAGTCAAACCCTCTCACAGAAGTGAACAGTCTAACACCCTAATTTCTATGATTTTTTAGTAATAATAAATTGAAGTTGAGCTTCTTTCCAGATTTTGAACTTACATCACCCTTACAGGTTTTTTTTGCCATACATAGTAATTTAAACAAACAACCTCAGCCTACCTTTGGCTAATCTGAGATTCTTATGCACTTAAATTACTGTAGGAGCCAGGTGGTGCATTGGTGTAAAAGCTGGGTCTCACTGAAAATCATCCTGTACTGCATGGCCCACACTCACACTGAGCAGACTGGCAGAGCTGGTACAAGAGGGGTAAGCAGTCTATATTTCAGTTCTGTTTTTTATTGCTTACCAGGCACAACAGACTGTGAATCTCTCAACACAGGTTTATCACATACTGAAGAAACAGCAATGTTGTACTGCTATTTCCACTGAATGAAACCTGGACACAAAACTGGCAGCCCAGAAAGAAGCAGATTATACATTTCCGTGCCAGAGAGGGGAACTTTGAAAAATTCATGGCATGCAAGTGCCTTATTCAACATGTCAATTTGTTTCCTGCACTGTTAACTGTTTAGGAGTTTTCAGTCATGGGAATTCTGCTGCTTGTCATTGCAGGCGTGAAAGATATTAAACGAAGTAATCAACTAATCACATACTGCAGTTCTTAACTCTCCCAGTAACAACAAAAGGTTACCTGTGAACATTGCAGGTGAAACACTAAAGCTTTTAAAATTTCTTGGACAGAGATCTGATAGGGATGTTTCAGTTTGATACATTTATTGTTTTAATTTCTTATTCAATTATTTTGTTTGGTTTGTTGTGGTTTTGTTTTTTTACTAGAAGATGCTATGAGGTGAGAAAGAAATTCACAATAAGCTCCTTAAATTCTTTCTGGATTTGGCTTCCAGCCTGAAAAGAACATTTCATATGGTGTTATTTTGCTAGTCTTTAAAGCTCTATAAGCAGTGTTTGTATCACAATAGACCAAAGTGACAGAAATTTCATAGCCACAGCTCATCTTCTGTTAGAAAAGGGAATCTCAAAACTATCTCTGATATTGTAGGATCATCAAATTTACCACAACTGGCTCCCTTGACCTCATATACTCAGAAATTCCTGTCTGGCCACTTTCTGTCTTGTTTTCCTGCATGCATACAACTTGGTTTCCTGTTCAGAACAACACAGAATGCAACTCTGTCTTTTTTTCTGATTAGTCAGAGAGCTGCCTGCATGTTCACAAAATTAAAAAAAAATAAGTACAAGTGATGCTACAGCTAGTTAATCTTTAAGATGCTGGTCATCACTCTTAATCTGCAACTGTGCTGCTTTCAGTTCACCCCACTGCAAGGTTTAGAAATATTTATTCCCTTTGTCATTGTTTGTTTAAGGATTGTCACTCTCTGCAATTCATAAATGCCAAATCAAGTTCGTCTTGCTTCTAGCTTGCCCTAGGCATTGAAATTTACTCCTGAAACTTTTGGAGAGGGACTTTCCCATAAATTTACTTAAGCCCAGGAAGAGTCTAATTTATCCCTTCTCCTGTTACCCATCTCCGAGAGCTTGCTCATATGGCACTGCTCTGATGCCCCTACTCCACATGGTCTCTTACATTTGGCTGCTGGAAGATTTGGCTCCCACTGACTTGCAAGCTTTTCTGCAGCTGGCAGTTAGAAAAATTGATTCTCTCACTCTTTACCCTGTTCCATCAGCCCTGGAAATTACTCTTCTGCAGATACATACAAACTGATGAGTTGCTTTTGCATGACACTCCAATGCAGTCATGTGAGTCATGTTTCATGAGAGTGAAAAATTCTATCAAAATCCAATGCACACAGCAAAATAAAGAGCACTGAAATATTTTGGATGAAATATTAGTAATATCAAAAATTAATTGCTTTGATATTTCTTATTTCAGAACTAGCATTTTGCACCAGAGTTTGTTGAAACACACAGTCTAAAAAAACTGAGATTGAACAAAGTGTATAAATATATTTACAAATAGCCTTCATCCTCATCTGCCTCTGTCCCAGATACATAGATATAAGTGCATCTTCATACTCCAAATTGCAAAAATGTGTTGCCACTTCAACTACCCGTCAGCAGATGCAGGCATACAACATCAATTTTCCATTCATCAGTGTTTCAGACATCCTCCTTGAAACACCACACTTGCTTTTCAACTGGTCCATGAGTATGTTTCTTTGCTTCATTAGATTGCTCTGACTCTGTCTAAACCTTGAACTAATCTGGAGCACAAAATGCCTCTGACTTACTCAATCCTGACCAGGTTTTCTTAGCACAATTACAACAGCAGTTCAGGAACCAAAATGTCAAAGCATATGGAAGACTTACTTCTGAGGAAGGAAGTTACTAGATCAGAATGGTAAACATTTCTGGTTGCATTCCTGGACGTGAAGCTCATCTGCTGCTGAGCACTGGGGATACATTAAACACAACATGGCTTGAAAAAGTCCAGTTTTAAAGCTGAAAAAAAATGCAGGGGCAAATCCTGGTAGGTTTAAAATAAAACTTTCAAATCTATCATAACATGCAACTTTCTTCATCTTCTTCAGGTGAAAGGCAAGAATGGAGAACACTTCAAGTTTTGTTCAATTTATCTCTGTGTGTGAAGCCTTTTTAACTGCATTGATGGAGAAGCTGTAAAAAGGCATAATTTCTTCTGGGAACATGTGCCTGCGTCATGTTGACACCAGCAGTTTTAAATAGCTGTGATCTGTATCAATAGCTATTTTCAGAGTGGATAGAGTCAGGCACAGTGGTACTAATTCATGAGAGCAGGAAAGGGAGGCAGCACAATCAGCTTAAACGAAACATGAGAAATCCTTCATGTAGGAAAGACTGGACAATGTCTTGTAAGGAAAAGTTAACCCATGCAATTTCTCAAAGTGAGGTAAGGTCAGCAATTCCTTCTGGAATCCCAGCTCTCTGACATCACCAGCTCCTGAAGTCACAGTGAGTTGAGAGAACTGAAAATTCTAGCCATGTGATGACATCACTGAGTAGGACTTCCTCTTGTAACTTACCTTCCTTAGAGGATACAAAGGGTTCATGTCCTTTTAAAAGAAGAATGCTACCTTCCTATTCATGTTCTAGATTTTTGTTTTCTCCCTTGAGAGCTGGCACATATAGTTACCTCTGCTTGATTTCCTACTGAAACAAACTCCCAAGCAGAGATGCAATAGTAGAAAGTTAGTATAAAGTTAATATAAAGGACGAAACTTCAAGGGGAGGCCTTGAGCTCCTACCTCATATTTCCTGTTTGACTTTACCCTGATGGCTCTGTACCTTCTAGTCAGTTGAGAGTACACAGAAGCAAAAAGTGCTGAAAGATGAAAGTTACACTGAATGTGGATGACTTGAGGCTTAGTTATGGTTTCTGACGAGTTTTTTATGTCACAATTATACTCCATTGCTTGTTGCACACCACTTCAGAAATCAAATCCTGCATTATGGTTGGTACTGCCTCAGCATTATGCAAGTGAGTTTCTGCTCCACACACTGGTTTAGCTTGAAACAAAAGAATCAAGCAGAGGTTTCATGATGGTAGCATGAAAACACTAGCACTCTCATGCTATTCTGAACTCGAATGCCCCAAACCAGAAGCAACTTGTGCACTCCAAGAATATCCAGGAAACAGGTGTGAACTGAGAATATCTGTAATGGTCCAGATAAAATGGCTCAGTATGTACCTACAATGGAGAATAAGAAAAAAATCATGTAAAGACACTAAAAATTTTTATTCTGCTACTAGTTAATAGACAATGTTACAGGATGTTGTCTTTATTTAAGTAACATGTCTTGCTTTCCCATGTTTCCTTCCCTATTGCTGTTTACTGCCTCCATATTACAGAGGTCAATGTCTTGATGGTGTTTATGCTGATAAATAAATTACAGGAGGTTCCTCTCTGATGATCTACAGTGTACACAGTAACAATGTTATGCCACACTTCAGAAATATACAGAGTCACTGAAAAAACCTGTAAGAGTCAAAACTGACTGTGATGCTGGAAGTCAATCCACATTGTCCTGTGGCTTACATGCTATCCTAACCTGTTTTGCTGTACCAAGGGTTCCTATCACAGAAGCAAAAAGCAGAGTAACACTTATCATCTGGCTGAACTTACAGTTTAGTTACAGAAATCAGAAGCATTATTCTAGTCCATTCTAGTACTCAGCACAGAATATGATATTCTCTACCATATTGTGCGGCAGAGGTGTAGCAAAGCTCAGCTCTGTTCCCTCACAGCTGAGCTCAGGGAACCCTCTCATACTTGCACATTCAGCCATAACCTTGAAAGATATACTGAGGAGGCCAATCAAAACGTTCCCCACCCATGGCAGAAAAAAGAAAACTCCTAACAAACCATTTCCCAACCTTCTCCTCAGGGTCTGCTTCCAAACCCCATATTCAAATATAAGATATGCCAATTCGGAGAGCAAAGCACCAAATTCCCTTGTCTGCCCTTCCTGCCTAAGGAGCAGGAAGGAAAGGGGAACACCCTTCTTCTGATAACCTCAGCCCCAGAGGCTGCTTGTTTGCCCAACACCTTAAACTTGGCAATGTGACCCAGAGCACAACAACTATTCCCTGTACAGACCCTGGCTCACATCCTGAGCATGAAAACGAACACATGAACACCACCTAGGAGTTTTTGCTTAATTACTCAGCTATGCAGACACAGGATCCTTACAAGCAAACCACTCTGGACAGGCAGGAAAGTGAATACTTAATACTCTTTTCTAAAAATACAGTTAGAGATGTTTCCTCTAGAAAAATCAATGTTCTTGTCTTAAACTGGAATTTAATATAGTAATTTTTATTTTTTGAATGAATTTGTGTGGTCAAGCTATAGTTTTGAAAGAAAACCTAATCCATATAAAGCTAGGAAAAGTGCGAAATATAATCTAAGAATGTCTTTCAAAGCAAAGGCTAGCTCAAAAGAGAGATGCTCCAAGACAGAAGAAGCAGCCCAATTGAAGCAGCTCAATTTGATTCATTATGTACAAACTAAATAAGAAATCCCTGGAAGAGAACTTGGGAGACCTGCTCTGTTGGCTCCCACTAGCATGCCTCCAGTTTTATTGACATTTCATATACAATAATGCATTTGAGAAGAAAATGAAACTGTGCCTGATGAAAAAAAAAGGAAGAAGTGAGAGAACTGCTTAGTGAAAAGAAAGGATGAAAGACGATTTTTTTTTTTTGCATGGCTGTGAAGTATTACTAACTGGCTTAATTTGCAAATAATCTCAATATAGGTTCCAAAACAAACTAAAAATACGCGAACAAAATGTATTACAAGCTAAAGACCTTGAAAACAACTGAACTTCTTACAGCAAAAGTAGAGAAGTGTCTCTGGAATTTTAAGTTTAATTTATGAGTCTATTATCATGCTAAGAATTGTTGCATATGCCTCCTAAAAAGAGGAGAGACCTGTTACACCCCAAGTGAGAGGATTTAGAAGGACAGGAGATTAGTAATCATTCAAATAAGAGACTTGTCATGAACTATGAACAAACAGAAGCAGCTCATCCAACACTGACACACCTTCAGAAAACTCTGCTCTGTGATTCACTGATGAGCTATGATGCAACCTCTAATGCTCTGATCCCAATTGATGATGAGAGTCTCATGTGCCCTACACACAAAAAAAATCTTTTATATTGTTCCACTGTTATTCTTTTAATTCACCATGGTTATAGTGGTAGTCTTGGAACAGCCTGAGGGCCCAAGAACAGGCTCTTACAAATGATGCTCTGTCTGTGACAGGCTTTTGAGGATTTACAAGAATTTTGTCTTGCTTATTCGAGGAAATCAATTGGAATAGATACATGAAAAGAGTAGTACCCTGCATAGACATTTAAATAACTCAAATATCTTATCCTAGGATCTGAAGGACAGGAAAAGTATCAGTCCAAGGAAGACCTAGAGGAGGCTAACCAAGCATGAAGAATTGGTAGCAAGGGTGCTAATAATTTTTCATTGTGCAGTTTCACCCAACGGTTTTCACTTTAGACTGTTTTTCCCAGGAAATCTGAATACACATACCATACCTCGTCTGTAAGTACCAGCAATTCAAGTTGTTTACATGATTTCCAAAAGCTTGCCTGTTTATCATTCTCAAATTCCACAATTACAGAAATGATGTGGTATGAAGTAGATTTTCCTGATAGCATTTAAACTTCTCTTCGATGCAGAGAATATCTTGCTGATTATATCTGAAAGACATCTTCTAATTTCCCTAGGCCAAATTATCGCTTTTTTTATTCATCCATTTGTTTATTGGATTTTGATCTATGCAAGGAGTAATTGGATAAGTGAATAGAGTAAACAAAGGCATATGACTGTCCTGATTAAAAACCAACACTGTGTTCAGCAAATTTGCCTTGTCTTTCTTCACCTGTTTAGCATTTTAATAAATTGTTAACAATCGGTCTTCTACCTATAGGTCTAAATCAAAGCTCTGAAAAGAAATAATTGGGAAATATGGATCCATTTCAGGTCCATCTCTGTTCATGTCTTACTTCTGAGATATCTCACAGATGTTAGGTATGACCTTCTAGGTTCCCTTCTTTCCTTGGTGAGAGACCTCTGAGGCTGATGATGTGCATATATAGCAGCCAGGTCATCACACAGAGAAGGGACATCACCACCACATCTCACTGCAGAGCTGTGCCTTTTTAACAGGCCCCCTCACTTCTATAAGGTGGTTCAATTCCTGATCAGGCAACAATGCTGTTTAGCTTGGTAATTTTTCTGCCTCCAGCTGGTAACCTTATGCCAAAACTATCTACTCCCCTTTCCTTGTGATGTTTATCATCTGTCATTGCTTGGAGAAATAAACCACATTCCCCCTAGGCTGAGGAAAATAGATTCTGAATCACTACTCTCTGCTGGTAATTTTTGAAGATGTTGCCTACCATGGAAGAATATGTACCAGTGTGCTGCACACAGCACCAAATCTCAACCACTGACAATGGAGAAAAAAGGATATCTTGCTATAATTTTCTTTGAATTTGATGTCAGAACTCAAAAAGGGGCTTCCTTCCTAGGAGAAAAAAAGTGGCTTGCCTGACAGCAGATCCCGACTCCATGCTACCTTTCCTGAACAAATACACTCCCAAATTCACAACACACTGGATAGTGTTGCACGCAGCCCACTCTGGTAACTCATTCCTGTCTAGCTTGGGCCACAACATCAGGAAGATATTATGGGGCTGAGCCAACACACAGCCAGTCTGCTGTTATCAGGAACACACACTTCAGCATATCACCCAGATCCTCATCTCCCAGGACAAGAGAAAAGTGCCTTGTCAAACTGCCACTCACTAAGGAGAGTAGTATAAAGTATACAACAGCAGTGAGGATTCAATTCCCAGATGTCACAGCTCTGGGGGGTTTTGTTTTGTGTAGGTTTGTTTTTTAATAACTGGTAGGCACAGTCTCTCTAAATATAGAGCAAATATCTGTGAGAATGATATAGTGGAAGGTGATGAGTGGGATGGGACAGCCTTCTCTTCAGGTCATCAGACATCTGTTTTTTAATTAACTATTTGTCAAAAAAGCTATTTTCTACTATGAGTCCACACACCTTCAATCAGTAATAAAATCTTTCACTTGCCTTTAACAAGCTAAGTTCAGCATTGCAAGGAATTTAAACAGCTCACAAAGAATGCAGTAAATCTCTTGCCCCTTCTCTGTTTGAGGGAATAGTTCTTTAATTGCTTAGCAGAACAATGCTAGAGATCTTTTAAAAAACGCAGGAATTTCAGTCTTAAGCTACACCCTCATGTGTAACTAAGAATGGAAAATTCAGTTCTACTGTCTAGGAATTTTTCCAAAAGTGTAATTTTTACAATGGGAAATAAAACTTCCTTTGAAATAATAAATGGACATGACAATATTAATCAAGAGTCCAGTGAAACAAAACTTCACAGCCTAAGTTTCAGCAGTACAAAGATGATCTTGAACATCACTGGCTTAATCTGCTTCTGGGAAACAGACTGTAGGCTCACAGCAGAAAGATCATGGGACTGCTCACCCCAGAGACTTCCCCAGGAAATCCCTGACCATGGGATAAATTGCTGCTAACAAATAGTGTCATTAACAGACTAGATTTTTAGAGTTTACCTTTGGCAATGGTGGGGGCTGTCCAGAAAACAAGCAGTGTACTAGAGTTGGCTGCAGCCTGGTTGAACCCTGCAGAAGGACTTGGCAGTGGCACGTATTGTCTGTTGCCAGGAAAGAGGATCCAATTTCACTGGTCTTTGCAATATGACCCCTGACAGTTCAGCTGTATAAGCACACCCTGAAAAATACTTAGGGACAGCCAACTTCTACCCAGACATTCAAAGGAGAGTTTTGACTACAAAGAACTCAAGGAAACAACTTTCCTTTTCTTTTTTCCCCCTCCTCTATAACAGCCAGAGCTTTTGCAACAAAGTGATCTTTAGGAGCTGGATTCATCAATATCAAAGTAACCTACACTTATCCAAAACAACTTCTTCCTCCCCTTCACCGATTAGAAGCAAGATGTGGGGTAAGCACATGTAATTTAAATACTGAGTCTTTTTCAGAAGGGCATCTCATAGCAGAGCTTGTTTGGACTGCACATTCATAAGCAAACTAGATATTCAAACACCAGATTAAAACTTACATATCAAAATAAGATGAAGATGGAGGTAGAAAACCCTATGTACTTACATTCCAGGCTAAGAGATGCACTGCCTTGCATGACCTTGTTAAAGGGGAGGAGTGTTTGACCTGTATATAAAAATTTTCTAAAAATAAACCCAGGCATATGAGGAGTCTTTATAAACTTATGATAAAAACATGGCTAAAGCCTCCCCTTTGCAGCCCTTTCTCACAGTTACTCTTTCAAACTGAGACTCACATTTGCACTTTGACAGCCCGCCTATGAGACACTGCCCTGTTTGTCACTTGCAGTGGCACAATGCATCCTGCTTGGCAGATCTGTGTGAAAAGGGAAATCTCACTCAGGAGACTGGACACACATTTCATATACAGCATTTTCTGAAGCTCCAAGTTGTTTTGGAGATGGGAGAAAAAACTTGACCTCTTTGTGCAACTGTTTGCACTTCAGGTAGATATCTGATGGGGAAAAACTGCTCAAACAGTGGATAGAAGGAATATAGTCCAGAGTTTATAGCACTGCAGAGCGGTTCTTTGGTTCTGCCTGGCTCCTGTTCAATAAGCATAGGCTTGTAGTGCTCTGGCTTGTAATTAGGGGACCACTCACACAGGAAAGTAGAAGCTTGACAGAATTTGATTTCAAGAGTCTCCCACAGAAACACCTTATAAACAACAAGACCCAGTGTAGAAAGGTACTTAAAATTGACTTGGGAAAGGCTTTTCTCTCTCCTCATCACATTACAAGGTAACCCTGAGCAAGAGGGGATGACACAAACTAGAAGATCTCGATTGGTCCAAATCATTTGGACAGAGTTCAGTAACAAAGGTTGTGCAGGAGTGCTCTCTTGAGAGCTTTGTGTAACCTTAAATTTTTAACCTGTCAGTGTCCACCACCCACAGAAGGCCCAAACCAGTGAAACAGCTTAAACAAGCACATCAGCAGCCTGCAGAGCTCTAGAACACTATGACAAAAAAGGAAGCAGGAAAGAAAACTAGCAAAAAATGCACACTACATCTATGGTAGGGATGGAAAAAAAACCCCAAAAACTAGTCTTCTCAAGATTTAAAAAGTTACTGCAATGACTCAGATTTTTAGACTTCTAAATCCTCAGACAAACAGATAAATGTGGTTGGGGGGACACTTTGTTCAGAGGTGAGCTCACATGCACACTTCTGTGCAAAGCCTGTATTGTTCAGTCAATCTGATCTCACAAGGGAAGCCCATAATCTTATGCTGCAGAGCAGAGGATGTGGAACTACAACTCCCATCTCCTCTGCAGGACGTGATCTCCAGGCCCAAGAACATCCCTAGCATGGCAAAGTGCCTAAGCACAGAAAATCTCAGCTGGCTGGGCAGAGGGAACACAGCAACCCCCCAGTTTCTCAGACACCACAGCTCTAAGGGGAGGCTGGCTGGACTCCAACATTACAGGCAGAACACTACAATGATAACAGCAATTTTTTTTTAAATTTTATTCAATTAAAACTGTAATTCTGAGTTTGTTAGTAATGCCTGTAAAACTTAGGTCAAAGTTACAATGTGCTTATATAGTTTGAGTTACAAGATATCAATATAACCTAATATAGCTATATAACCTGCTATCAATATAACCTGAAACATAGCTTTTTATACTTATACAACCTGATATAAATAACTTTCTATACAATATACAATATATCTTGTATACTTTCTATACAAGATATATATAACTTTCTATATAATGTAATGTCTAGTACATGGTTAACTAGTTGCTTAATGCTGAAAACCAAGAAAGTAAAAAGAAAAAAAAGAAAATAACTCACCAGGTGGATAATTTCTGAGATCGATAATTATAGTACTATTGAGAAATTAGAAGTGTAAAGCCAATTAGTCACAAAATAAATAATTTAGACCAGTTAGGACCAGACAGACCAAGGAACACTGTTACTGTGCTCTGGTCTAGAAGTCACAGAACAGGGAAAATGTCTTCACATAGCAGTTCCAAGCAGAGACCTGGATTGCTTTGCTGGTGCACTGGATAAGTATTTGAGAAAGAAAACAACAATAAATATATAATTTTCTCATGCTAAACTATACAGTAGTACACAGCTCTGCATCTGAGGGACGATCTCACACTCTCATTCATTTCCTTTTATTCTCACCTTTTGTACTTTGCCAGTTCTGGGTCTGTTGTGCTCCTTAAGGGCTTACATTTGCTCTATTGTTGGACTCAACCAGAGAGGAGAACCAGCAGCTTTCCCCTCTTGCAGCAGTCTCCTGAAGTAACTTTTCAGAACAGTGTGTTATTCTTTCTTCATGTTCTTTACTTTGTTAAACTACATTAAAAAAATAAAGGATGTCATGTGCGAGATACCTTCACAAACTCACAGAGTTCATCATGTGCCTACAGGTGAGTCTGGGCTTAGGACAAACTCTTAGCATGCACTCTCTTCGTAAGTCAGCTCTGTCGCTCAGGACTGTGTTAGCAACGCGTGCCACCATGTACAAAAATCCCTGTACAGAATTTATGGACCAGAAGCCTTCCCTGACCCTGAGGTATGTGAGCTGTCGGGCCAAACCCAGCCCTGGTCAATGGCAGCCGTGCTAGGTGCACAACCGCCTTGCAGCAGGCTGCTAGGGCTTTCTCCCATTTCTTCACAGGGATACCACAAATACTTGGGATGGAGAGGGAGCAGACAGGTGTGCCAGCCCGAAGGAGTCCCTCAGGAGCAGTAAAGCATCCTCACCTCCCATCCCTAGCAGCCACGTTCGGTACCTGCCCTGAGGCGCCCACCACTCCCCTCACGGCGCCCCCGCCATTTTCTCCCATGGCTTTTGCTCCGCCTCGCCCAAAAGCGAGGGAAACGCCCCGAGCCCCCTCAGGCGGGGCTGCAAAAGGAGGGCGGAAATCGCGGCCCAAAAATTACTGTTTTGCACCTCATAGAAGGGCGAAAATGTCTGTGTGAAGAAAAGCTGTGAGACTTGTTTTGACTACGGTTTGAAAAGACGTCATGGGAAGGTAAGGCTGCTGCCAAATCCCGCCCTCACTCCGGCAGAAATAGCCGCCCTTTGCCTGAGGTGCCCGGGCGCTGAGGGTGCCGCGCTGAGAGCAGCCAGGCCACACTACTAGAGCCTGCCAGAGACAGCCCTGGGCGCACCCGGGCTCCGCGAGTAACCACCGAGGCCTCCACATACCTGTCTGACAGTGGGGGGTGACAGGACATCTACACAGAAAGACCAACGTGCCAAAACCCACAGAGGAAAGGGCAGTGAAAGCGCCATTTTGCTCAGCAGCGTGTGGGTTGAACTATACAGTATCAGCCACACAACCTTTATAATGTGTATAGATAGAGCAGACTATTGTGCTGATGTAAAGATCAGAGCTCAGTGGCAAAGGGAGGTTATGAAATGGCCCCCAAACTTTGACTGCACTCCAGAGAGCCTCACCACAGCAGTTTGAAATATTATCAGCCTCATCCAAGGGCCCTAAGGGTCCTGCCTCCATACTGGCATTCCCCACAGCACAGAGAGCAGGAAAGACATCCCTGCCCTTGAGCAGCTCCAGTTTGTAATCCAGTGTAATTTACAAAAAACCAAAACAAACAAAAAAGTTGATGGAGCAAAGATATGAACCTGTGCAAGTAATGGTCTCAAGGACAGCCTCTTGCTTTCTGGAGTCTGCCATGAGGGCAGCAAGCTTTGGCAGATGGTCAGAGTGGACAGCAGGACAGTCCTGGTTTACGAGGCTTTAGTGAGGTGTGTCATTACCTTGATTTAGTGAGATGAATCAATGCTTGCCTGTCCAAGCCTCCAGTCAAGTAAAACATGCCAGGCCTTGCAAAGAGCAGAGCCCAGAATACCACTCACCTGAAGTCATCTCTGAGATACTTACCTGCAGGGAAATAACAGCTAAGGTAAGATGTTGACTACCAGCCGTGGAAATTATTTGTTTTGTATAAACTTGAGAATGTGGCTATCAGCCTACTTACTTGATTTTGTTTGTTTCCTGTGAGGTAAGATAAACCTCATTTTAAGGGTCCTGAACTTTCAGAGAGTTCATGGCACCTCTAAACATTGTTCTTAAATCAGCTGCTTATATCGGAGCAATATGATAACCCACAAGTTTATAATCACCTAATTGACTGCCGTAGGAAGTACAGCAACAGCTCCTTAGAATTGGTAGAATAGTCATTGAAACAGTATCAACAATTTATCTGCTGCCCATTCTGCAGATCTGAGGAAAGACTTGTCTTATGTCAGCACTAACAAAAAATAAAGCTCTTCTATAGTATATTAGGGTTACTAAAAACCTGGGTTTATGCAGAAGAGACTCAATTTATGGTTTCTGCAGAATTACGGAAGACAAAACCTCCTGCAATTGCAGGGTAGGCTGGAGTTTTGGCACCATTTCATTATTAAGTACACTTTTACAGCTGTGCCCAAACATGTCCACATGGAATTTACTGACTGAAGTAAGAGGCAGTTGTGACTTACAGTGTCTTAAAAAACAAAACAAAAAAAAAAAAGGTTGTTAGAGTATTATGTGAAAATAGCAATACACTCATATTGTGAGGCAAGCAGACACCACTAACTAGATAAGGGCCTATTAGCCTTCCATATTCTCTTTATGCATCCTCAAAAGCAGCACCACAGCAGCAGATAGAATGTGTTCTATCTTGATCTCTAAACCTTTCTTGAGTCCTACAAGTTTCCCTCACCACAGCATTGCTTCTCAAAGCCTCTGGTCCAAAGTCGCCTGGGGAGACAGGCGGGCTCCATTTTTAAAACCCTTGGACACCTTCTGTCTCAGAGAAGCACAGGGGCAGATTCACAGAGCCTCTGAGCAGCCTCGGGAGGCTCCCAGGGATGTCCAGGGCGGCGGTGACAGCACGGGAGGCAGCTGGAGGCAGCGGAATGTGAGCAGCATCCTGGGCTCAGTGGGGCTGCGGCACCGCCGGGGCTGGGAGGCACCGCTGGGCACTCGCCTGCAGGCTCCAAGACCTCTGTGTTTCCTGACTGAACTGAAAGTGAAAAATAAATGCTTTCAGTGTTTTACATCTTTCATCAGAGATCCAATTCCTGTCTCCAGTGTTGAAAATCTGTGTACATGTGCTGCATGTAATCAAAGCACTACATAAAATAGCCACTTTTCTGGATTTAGATAAGGGCTGAGTTTTTTTTTCTGCATTACTGATAAGCAGAACTGTGTCTTGTCTTCCTTTTTTTTATTTGCCTCTTCTTGGGCCCTGGCAGTTGGGTTAAGGAAATGGAACTGGAATGTTTATGGCCTAATACCTCTTGTTAAATGAAAGATTTGGTCTCTAGCTCACTACTCTTTACTAAGATCACTGCAGTAGGTTAATCCTGCTGGTTTTAGGAAATAAGTAAATTATCTTCTATAGCTTGATTTTAATTAACAACAATAGATAGGCTCTATCCACTAGAATATTAGTATTGGAATCTAGGAAGTGCTTGGAAGGAAAAATCAGGCTCTGCCTATTTATGTGGCTGAGATTAATCCTCCTCATCTACCACCCAACCCTCATTGATTTGGAGGATGTTGTTATGCCTTAGAACAGAGACTTTAAGTGAGTCTTGTTACTCTGTAATTCATGAAGTCAGCCTCTCAGTTTGCTGACAAGAACTTCTATGATTTATACCTGGACTCCGGAGAGCTGAGGGTTTGTTTTTCCCCCTTTCTTTTTTACAGCACAACTGGGTTGTTTGTGTCCAACATCCTTATACTCTGGAGTCTTCAAAGTGACTGAGTCATACTTTTTCCCAGTGTTTCTCTGGTCTTATATGGGCAGGTAAGAAAAAAGTCTGTCAATGCCAAAAGCATTTTCTAGAATGCTCCCTGAAAGGCTTCAGACTGAATATTAAAGACTGGGCTAAAGTCCAGCACACTGAATCTACAGAAGTTTCATAAGCTAAATTGAAGAATTAAACATTTCTGCAGTTTCAAGTGTATCCATAGCACCATGGTGCTATGTGGAGTGTGGCATGCATCTGAAGCTCTTTCAAAGGGTCACATACAATTTCCAGTATAAGTACTTTAGTATGGTGTAATAACTTGGCATTACAATTGTGTCTGCTCAAAGATTTGTATACAAGTTAGCATGAGAATATTTTTTTTTTGGTCTCAAAAAATGGTTGAAATTGGTGAAAGAATTTCAAAATATTTTTGAGGTTTATTTTGGGGAGAGGAGGTTATTTGTTTAATAACCCATGAAAATAGGGCTTAATTAGGAAGCTGACATTTGCATACTGATCCGTTCCTCCATAGGAGAGTCACAGAAGTCAGCTCTCCACACACATGGAAACACACAGCAGCTCTCATGTCCAGCCCACTGTGACATGAGCCTGCACAAAAAAATTTATTGCCAGTTTCCAGAGATTTCACATGCCACTCGTGAATGTCTTAATTATTTGGATTTAATTACCACAGTTCTAGTTGGAATACACTTGTGGCTGGCTTTCATCCAAACTGTGCAGCTGTCCTGACTGAGGGAACAGTTGGTCAATAAAAGGGACTTAACTAGTTAACAGAAAATAAAAATACATGGTTGAGAATGACACACCTATGATTATACTTAAGCTAATAGATAAGATAGTAGCTTGGAAACATGTGCACTGAGATTCAACTCTAAATACAGCGGTCTGCTTACCTTCTGAATTCTAGCAAGTCCTGGTGTTCTGAGCTTTCTTTTCCCCATCTTCAGTTTTGGCTGGTAATTCTGGTTAAATCAAACAGATTTACTAGAGGTATTCAAAAAGCTTCTAAGCTCTTGCATTGGTTTGTGCAGCATATATATTTGTATTGTGCATTGTGCCCATGATGTATGGCTCCAAGGGCCTTACAGTTGGATTAAAACATCCTCTGTTCTGAGAGCTGGCCTCTGTGGGAAACAGCTGATCTCTGTGGAGCCTCTAGGACCACTGCAGCCAGTTCTGATTAACTGTTCTGAACAATCAGAAGCATATCAGGTTAGGATTGAGGATAAACACTTCAGGTCTGTCATGGAGTCTGATAAAGGACCACACAAAAGAGGGGATGGTGTGAGATACAACCAGCACAACTAGAGAGATCAATTAGGAGGCATGGAGAATAAAGCTGCAGCAATAGAAAGCAAGCAGAGGGGACTGGATGCTGCACCCAAGAGGCATTCTGACCATCTCTCAGAATGTGTAACAGCTGTGGTTGTTGCTACTAAAGGAATAATAGTCTTTCCTTCTGAGAAAGGATGTAGAAGTTCAGCAAAATCTTGCTGAAGAGCATAAAATCATACTGGATTTTGTAGAAAAGGAATGATACATAGAAATGGGATGCAAGTTCTGCACAAGCAGGAAAGGAAACCTGCAAGAGAACAGGATGCATGTTTTCTCAAGAGCAAATTCCTTGCACTTCAATAATCACTAGTTTATGGATTAATCTTCGGACATTTAGCCAAAATTCCACTGAAAGCAAACGGTAGTTTGACTGGAACTTGTCATGGAGGGTCCAACACTTGAATCAGAAGGTGAATCTCCATCATCTACACTTGAAATAAGCTCATTCTTTCCTAAGGTAGAAAAAGAAACCCAACTCTTTCAGGATTTTTGCTTGAGGCAGCATTTTGCCCTTGCTTTTTATTTTACTCCACTTCTGATGAGAAGTAGCTCCAGTTAAAATGTCAACAATGTGAAAATCCTGATTTTGATCTCAAAAGCCATTTTATGCCAGTATGCTTTATGTTAGGGACTTGAGAATTAGGCCCAGTATGTCCATGACTTCACACTTCTCCAGGATCCTGAAGATGCATGATTTTATAAATGACACAGGCCTGTGCAGAAGCTGGAGCATTTCTGGAGATCACTCATGCTTCAAAACCATCACTGTGGTAAAAAAACCAGCCGTGGTTCATTGCATCTGTGTATTCTCCCCTGTGTGAATGTTAAAAGGCTGCCTGCCTATATTAAAGCTGCTGCTGGCTGCATACAAAATTCAGTGTTTATTTTAACACAAGTGAAAGAGCTACCACAAATGGCAGTGCACACGATCATCAAAGTGAAGGAATGGCAAACGCGCGCATATGAGAGTCCTCTGATGGAATTCAGTCTTTAGGAGAGAGCCAAGAGTTGCACAGCCCTCCTTCTCCTTTAGGATACCAGTGACAGTGTGAGGTCTTGGCAGACAGCTTCTGAAGAGAGGCAAAAGCATCAGAGGGAGCTCAAACTGCAGTCAGCCCTGGCAGATGCAATTTCATAGCCATACTTGGGATTTCTCACTAGGTCAAACTTCTGGCTGCTTTCTACACTGAATAAGGAAGTGTGAGTGAACACCGCCTCACGTTGGCCTTCTCGTATTGGGATTATTTGAAATCTCATTTTAGACAATGACAGAATAAGTAAAAAGTAGCAAAATACTGTGACAGCAATTTTCATTAAGGCACGTTCTTTCTCTTCCTGTCTGAAATTTTTGATACCAAAAATTACCTTTTTTGAAGGTATTTCTCAATATCGGACAGAATAGAAAAACTGTAAATAACAGAGGAAATTAGATTATGTCTGAAATTAAGCAACTACCCTCAAAACCTGCTGTTATGGAAAACTTCAGGGTAAGCAAGACTGTGATCTTTCATCATTAACCCCATTTATAAATTGAGTCTCATGCCCTCCCACATTTCCTTATTCAATGTTAACTTGCCTTTTAAAGGACAGTGAAAATTCTCTTGTTCATTGTTACTAATGACAAATATTAACTCATCTATTTCTAACATCCCATTTCATTAGCTTAATTTTTAACATATACCTTAATATGGAAATACTTTTACTCCTGCTGAATGTTTATCTGGTATTCCTGTGACAGGGTTTAATCCTGGCATTAATTTTTGTATGCAGTTAATCCACTTAATGGGTATTTTTATGAGAGACTGAAGAAACATTATAGTGAACTACCCACTTCAGTCCACACAAAGAGGTGGACATCTACCCAGTCTGCTGGTCATGTCAAACTGGAGTTCAAAGAAGCAAGCAGAACACATATTTCTCTGCCAAGTACGTTACTTGAATTTAGGTTTCCTCAGATTTGGGCTTGTGAATCCCAATACTTAGAACAGCTCCAGCTATCTGTCCTTGGGCTTGCTGCAAGTCATAATGTAAAGAACATGGGGGAGGAGCTGGCTAACTTAGCTGACTATAAAGATATTGCAATATTTAGGAAATGTTACTTGCTGATATTGGCAGGTTTCAGTTAAATGTCAGTGACTTGTGCTAGCTAAATATCCAACCCAATACATCTAAAAGTATGATCAAAGGAAGCTATTTATATACTTAAAAATACATATATGTATGTGTAATGATAGTCCAGTACAATAGTATCTGCATTAGCGAGTAGAGTGGTGGAAAAGTAACAGTTTTGGAGCAATTTATTTGGTTCTAAGCACCTGAGTTGGCCCTACATATATGAGGTTTTTTCAGACTCACTCCAATCTTGTCTGGACTAAATGCTGCTTTGGGGTCTGACCACATCTTCTGGTCTCACCTGAAAGGTACCTGGTGTGTGTGCCTCAAAGCCACCCAGCAATGCAGACAAAAGCACAGGAATTATGGTTAACACAGAGATTCACATCAAAACTACAGACCTGAATCTAAGTTAAAATGCTAATGAAGATGGATGTTATGTGCCACTGGCAGTGCAAATGGGTGATGTGGTCAGTGCGGTACCATTCTTCTGATAACCATTTGCAGAGAAACCCTCAGTATCTTTAGATGTTAATAACAGTGTGACTGTACTGGTAATTTTTGTTACATACATGCAGCCTGACCTCTCTCTGTGTTTAAATGCCATTTCAAATTCATTGCTGGCTAGTAGAATTTTAAATTATGTTCAGCTTTCTTGTGGCACCTGAAGCTTGTAATGCCTCACCATAAATGCACTATGCTGCCTATTGTCTGTAGAGCTGAGAAGCTGTTTGCTTTCCAGTGTTTTTTATGAGCAGTCTCTAAGTCATTAGTCAGCTTGGTCAATCTCTATTTTCCACTGGCCTATAAACTGGAAGGGAAAGTAAAATATGCTAAGTCGATGCTAAAATACCATGACATACCTCACTGATTTAGCAGGGAATAAACAAAAGACAGATCTTGCCTTTTATAGATGCAAAGTTGTATAATCTGCCTTTGCCAAAGTTTAATTACATGCAGTGTTTGTGGACTTTTGGAATCACAACCTCAGTTAATTTTCATTAAAAAAAAAAAAAAAATCTGTGTTTAAGCATCTCCCCATAAGATTTTTTTTCATCATAGGCAGGCTGTCATGAAGGAATCAACTGAAAAATGACCTATTACCTGTGACTAGAGATGCTTTGCATCCTTCAAAGAGACAGCACATGCATGTAGACATTTCTGATCCATCATAGCAAATGCTTTGCTCCATCAGTGCCAAGGACAGGGGGATAAATTCTGACACCCAGGCCTTGTCTGATTATTTAGAAAAGATCAGTGAAATCCCAGATCTCAAAAGTGCCTGAATGCTGCAACAGAATCCATAGCAGTCAGAAGTGGGATAAGAGGGATCACGGAAGTTCCTTACCCTCCCTGTAAGCTCAGGACACTACAAATACAACGGCTTAATCATGTCAGCATTACTACTGAGCATCCTAATGACAGGCACTTAGGGAAACTTCACACACCAGGATATTTGGGATATGCCTGAATGCCACAAAGCCCTGCTTGTTATTGTAATAGCTCCTCAGAATACTTAAAAAAAGGAGAAAAAAAAAACTGATTAAATTACCTTTTGGCTAAAGATACACATTTACAAATAGATTAGTCCTGCTGTACATAGCCACTCAGAATTAAGGGGGTTTTGTTCCATTTGCCAAACACTTTTCCTTCCTTCTATCACCACTCTGCTTCAGGTGCAGATAAACAAAGGCTGTGTTTTAAACTAAACTTTCCAAGCTTTTTCAAGCACAACACAGGCAATGACAAAACCTTCACCAACAGATTTCCAAGGTCAGGCAGAGAATTTCTGTGCAATCCAAGTAGCTGTTTTTTCAAATACCTCCTTCCCAGCTCCCCACTTTTTCATTTGGTGGCTACCACCAGTTACTTAAGAGTGGAGTTTGGCTGTTCAAGAGGCAAGTGGCAACAGTAAGCACAATCTGGCAGACAGCAAGATGATGTAAATTTTGGATGCTTCTTTCTGGCCACTGGAATGAGTTAGAGAATGGAGCTTTAATCCAAATCTACTTGACTGGAGCTAGTTTAAAGCTGCCTTTGCAGCTCACCTGTCAGCAGTAGAGTTTAAGTATATTGGAATGCCATGCAGGATAGAATCCAAATGTTATAGGAACTTGTACAGCAAGAAATGGTTGGTGGTGTATATTGGATAATTAAGTAGCCCCACACTCTGTCTGGCTTAGAGACGTGAGCAAGGAAGAAGATGGTTTTGCAGTTTATTTGACATTTCTTGCAAGATAACATTGTGTTGTTGAACTCATGGTTTATAGTTAACATTCCTTTTCCTGACATCAGACATCCCTACTTACCCAGGACTACCCACTGACCTCTGACATTAGAAATTCAGACTTAAGTCCCTGCACTATTAGAATTAGTCAGGAATTTGAAATGTCTCCCACATCTGAACCAAATGCAGTGCTGTTTGTTGACTGCACCTAATGGTAACCTAATTGTAACCTTGAAATGTCAAAGTTGTTGCTAACAACAAAGAAAGAATCCCAACCTGGCATATGAGAAGGAGCAGGGAAACTGGAAGAAGATGGTGATAAGCATAACTGTTATTAGAGCATCAGAGCAAAACAGGTGCTTGGAAGGAAACTCTGTAGCTTTCAATGCTTTTCTGAAGGCATTAGCTGTGCTAAGTGAGGGCGACTTTCTTAAGTATTTGGACAGTGCAGGAGGGCCCAAACCTTGAATGTCATGCTGTACCACAAGTTTCAATCGACATGTTTTCTCTGATTTTGAAATTGCTTCTTCTGCCTGTCAAAGAAGCAGGAGGAGTTACCAAATTTGGCCAGTGGCCCTGCACTTCTCTGAACCACAGGAATGAATTAAATTGGAGCTTGAGCATATTTGATCTTTATGTTTTCCAAAATCTGGGTTACATTTTCCTTTTGTCTTTCAAGAACAGGCAAACACATAAAGCATTGATTCAGTGGTCAGCTCTCCAGGGTTGCATGAATTATCACAGCCTGTGTTAAGGTAATTCTTATGAAGCCATTTTGGTTTACACTGGTTGAAAGTCTCAGGAAAAATCTTACCCAGGATTACCATTATTTCATTTTGGCACATTTACACTTCTGTGTTTCATCAAGTGACTGGTATTGGTGTGAGAAAACACAGAAAAGAAAACCATGTGGATATTTGTGTTCAAGACTAGATGTTACTAACTTACTTGTGCTCCCAAACCCAAGGGTACTTGTAAGGGCAGGGAATTTTCCTTGCTTTGAATTCTTACCTTTGTGGTCCAGAACATATCAACCAAAAATTAAAAAGCAGGGATGTCATAATTTCTTGCATGTTGGCCCTGAGCTCTGTACATTCCCTAGTGCTGGCAGACTCTACCTCACCAGAGGAACCCTGGCTGTAACATTTCCAGCAGCAGACTGAAGTGCTTGACACCCGTGAGTGCCAGACAAAGTGTGTTACTGAGCTGAGTATGATAAGCCTATCTCCAACAGCAACAACTACTGTAACTTATCCAACTCATTCCCATACCAATTGACATTTTAACTGCACACACACTGCCTAAAGGATCTAGGGAATTTGACAAGGGATTAGTTCAGATAACTTAGCATTATCACCATCCTACCAGCATTGTATCTTCTCTCTACAATGATATGCTTAATGGAATTGTCTGGTAAGCAGCAAGCCTCAGCTTGTTACTGTCCTTCAGGTTAAGTTTTTAAATCTTGGCAAACAGAAGTAGGAACACTCCTGAATAGCACTGCACAGCAGTCTGTTCCCTCACACTGACCTGGTAGACATCTGGTGTGCTACAGAAATGCTTCCAGGAGAGTTGCCTAAGTAGGATGGAACTGGGTTGGGATGTCCTCTTTAATCCTGTTTACCTGCAATTATCTGTGGTGATAAAAACATGAGTACAAATTAGAGATTGCTTTGAACTCCTTCAGAAAATACAGACAAATATTCAACAAGAAAGCAGGTCAGCTGTCCAGCACGCTCCATGGGAACTCCTCTTCTCCAAGAAAATGGGTTCATGTCATTCCAAGTTAGATGCATATTCACATCCCTGCAAAGCTCTCTAGGAACAGTGTACACTAGAGCAGTGTAAGATCAAAGCACCTCTCACCTCTCAGCATTTAATCTTGCCAAGTATCTCTGTGAGGTTTACATGCAATTATCTGACTTTACAGATGAGGTAGAGGCTAAAAGACACGAGTGAGGTCATACAGGAAGTCTGTGGGAGGATGAGGTATCGAACTGCTACTGTCATCTCTTGGGTGAGACACCATCTCCAGTGGGGCACTGGAGGTTTGCCTTTATCACTGCAGCAGGGTCTGAAAGAAAACAAGGGGAGTCCCTGCTGACAGTGAATGCATCCATGTGATCACCTAAAGGGAAGGAATGTAGGGAATTCTGTGTGAGGGTTTACAGCTTTGATCCATTTGTTTACGGTACTGTGATGTTAGCAGAGAAAAGCAAGTCTCCTTGGGAAACCTAGAAAGAATGTAACTCCTCTCCCTGCCATGGTAGGCTCTGAACCCGCTTGGAATGAAAATCTTGGTTAAAGCTGTAGGATATTTATTAATGGAAAATAATAGTGATTGTTCAATGCCTTTGATTGTAACACACTCTGCACACTAGACTTGCTGTGCTGGATGTGGTATTTCTGACATACTGACATTTGAAGAGCTCCATGAACAGCCAAATGTTGTTTTGGTCCCACACCACTGATGCTGAGGGAAGGAAATGTGGCAAGAATTAAGAATGCAATGATTTAGCTTGGAATTTAGCCAGAAATATCCAGCTTCTTTTAAAAAATAAAATTAGATGTTCTAGTAACAAAATATGGAAAGAATAAAAACCCTAGAACCATGAGCTTTCCCCATGCTTCAAGTCAAGGACTGAATTTTGTTAGAATTCTATTACCAAACCTCATTCAAGTTTATCATTGTACTTTCAGAACTGCTACCCTATGACATCTCTAGGTCAAGATGCAGCATCTCCCTCAGAGGCAGCACCCCTTTGTTTCTTGCAAAGGCAAATGAACAGCCAAGTTTTACATGGGACAGACTCTGCTATTTTCTTTCAAGGCCTGTAGGCATGTCAGTCTCCTGGCAGAGCTACTTGGAGCTGCAGACCACATCCTGGAGTGTCTGTATCACACTGGGTAGTGCAGGGCCAGACCAGACAGCTCTCAGCTCTGTCTTCAGCCTGGGAACTGAGTGTTGCAAATTGAAGACTTCTGCACTCCTGCACCATGTTACTAGAAATTTCCCAATTCTGTGGGCATGTCTATGTAAGGAAGCATAACCTGCTTGCAGATCTACCCGTGTATCCATCTAAATAATACGGCAATCTTACCAATGTCTATTTCATTGGTGTGTCAGGATAAAACTCGCAGATGGCCACAAAACTGAACGTTGCTTTGAACTGAAGGGATAACATGCACCTTCTTTCCAATTGTAAAGTAACAGTTCCTGTTTCTACAGCCAGCCTTTCCCTATGCCTGAGGAGATCACTCTGTGTGATTTTTGTTTAATTTAAAGGAAACCAAACCAACCAAATGATAAATCCCAGAATTTCGAACACTGCTTTATGGGTGCAGTGTGGTCTTTAAGTGTGCAGAATCTAGCACCCTAACATCAGACTACACCATTTACTCCTAGAAACAGGTGGCTTTCAGACCTGCTCTAGGGTAGAAAGGCAGACAATCATTAGCCTTTTCAACTTTTTGGTTCTAATGAGGACCAGACTATCCAGGTGTAACACTGACGCTACCAGTGCCACCCTGTAGCTTTAACTGAGCCAAAGGAACTAATTTTGCATAAGATTAGCAGTGCAGATGAGAACACTCCTTCCTTGTGCATCAGATGACAGCACAGAACCCACCCAAAAGAAGGAAGAGTCAAGCATGCTAGACCATATTTCAAGTGTGCTAAAGATGTTACATCATGTTTAGCTCATGTTAAAATCACCAAAAGATTTCTTTGTCCTTCCTCTTAAATACACGGAATTAGCTGCTAGGTGGAGGTATGACACTGAGGAGACACCAGGCTGGACTGAGGTGTACAGTTCCACAGGACTGAGAAGGGTTTTCATCCTAATGGGAGAGTAGTCACTGGCAGGGACTTCTTTCCCACTGCTTCACCCTGAAGCAAGTGAATTGAGACAACTTCTTTCAGGAAAACAGCAAAAGCCAGCTGGGACCCTGGAGAACTACAGCAACAATATGTAACAAACAGCTACTAGAAGTGTGGCTGGTATGAGTACGGGCAAATAGACATTTATTTCTGAAGCTGAGCATGACTTTTAAAAAGACATCGCATGAAATTACTGAGGGAAATTACTTGGTCTGTTAATTACAAAGAGTCTGTGGAGATTTATTGGTCTCCACCTTTGTTTTCCCTTAGATTTTAGGGGCAGATGAAAAGTTTTATGTACACTTGCTACTTACTCTTCTCTGTCCTGTCTCCATCACTTAGCCTTTGCAGCATAAAAAGCTTCAAGACTGCTGTGGTTAAATTCTAAATTGTCCCCTTGTTTCATCAAGGACCATAATATGATGCTCTGTTTCTTACCATATTCCCTTATTTCCTTAGGGATGTGGTGGAATTACCCAATGCATGGAGGCTGACTTTAGTTGTTTTGAAAGTCTCATTTTCTCTTTCTTTTTCAAAATGGTCAGCATCTCTTTAAGGCTGTTTGACAACTCTGAAAATGGAAGGTAGGGCTTTCTAATGCATGCTTAACAGCAGTCAGGGAATGTTAACAGGATGCAAAAGCATTCTCTACAACCAGACAGGAACTATGAAGAGAAGTGGCCAAATATGGTCCTGCTTCAGTATTCCAAAATGCCTTTGCAGATGCATGAGTCTGAGCAGCAGCAAATTTTCATCACCACAAACAAGGAGTGGACTACAACAGAGTGCATTTGCAATGTTGCATTTTTACTGCAAAAAACCCTACAAGTAGTCACACACAGTCCCCCCCCCCCCCCCCTTATTTTTTTTAACATAAGGTAGTGCCTTGGAGAGTGCAAGGGTGATGGCTAGAGGAGGCTCCTTCCACACCAGTGCAACTGAGCCCTTGCCAGAGGCTATGTCTGTTGGCAAATATGAAGGGACCAATCTACACAGCCCTACTTTGGGAGGGGTTTCAGAGCTCCCTGGGGACAATTGCTGGCATCCAGGTTAACACTGAAGGCATTTTGGAGTGGTCACTGCTTCACTGTGGGCACAGCAGCTAAGTTAAATAAGGACAGAGGAGGTGTATTGTGTGGAACTGCAGCCCTGACCATACTGACAACTGAGGAAGTGGTTAATAATTGCATTTTTGTATACAAAATGGATCTTGACTGTCTTATCACGATGACTTGTACCTCAAAGAAGAACTATCCTGACAAGAAGGAATACATAGACTTGGTGTTAGCTTCTTCCATTTATAGAATTGGATTTCTCAGAGAAATATAGCAGAGAGGTACTCAAACTAGTCCTAAATGAGAGACTGAACACCAGAAGTAGTCATATGAAAAACATAATACTTCTGAGGAAGTCCCTCCCTTCTCCTTAATGCTAATACTGAGACATTTCCCCCATTTTGTTTACTTTTCCTGTCCTGTAAGTTGATTCTGAGCCAAACATAGTAAGAATGAGAAAAACTATAACAGTTTAGTTTGAGGAGGAAGAAAGGGAAGAAGCTTTCTATCACTGTACTTCGTAAGTCTCATGCCTGTGTGCAATACTGTTCTGATTGGATTTTATTTTTAAAACAGTTCAAATAGAGCTGTCTGCAACAATTTGAGAACTAAATGAAGAGAAAAGATCTTGTTGACCATTCCTGCAATGCAGTTCAGTGCTTTACACCAGAAGTCGTTACACCAAGTGGTTTCCCCTCCAAATCCTGTATCTGTTAAGACACCTGAAGAAGGATGCTTCACTAATCTCTAATTTTTAAAGACCCCTAACCATACAAACCTTTTCCCAGGTTATAGGAAGAGTTCTCCACAGGTATGTGAAATAATTTCTTTTCCTATGTCTCCATGCCTGATGAGCACTAGTTCCACTTCTTGTGCTTCTGTGGATTTTAGAGGTGTGGGTAGAACTCTTTGCATGAGAAGGGGACAGGAACAGGACCTGGCTGTGCTGCCGGTAACTTGGGGGAAAGTGTTGTGCTGGATCTGAACTGTGGGCTATTCCAAGGTATGTTTAAAGAAGGTAATTTTTACTGTTTGGTCTACCTCACCCAAATGTCTTTGGAGATAAAAATAAAGAGGAAGCAAAATAGATTAAAATATAATCTAACAAGAGGCAAAATTAGCATTGAAGATTATCCCATTTTTCAAATTGTTATGTTATCCTTTTTACTTAAAATAGTTTAGAGGTTATGCTAAATTAACTCTTTGCCGAAGTTAAACCTTAATTACCTGTCTCTGAAGAGAAAAATTAATTATGTTATCTATATTCACTAAGAGAAGAGAGAGGAAAATTGCCAAGAGCCATATAGCTCAGTGGTAGAAGAAATTCAGCTCTCACACTTGAGGGTTGTAAATCCTCAATGTTAACAGAAGTTTTACACAGCCAAAGAGTGAAAGTGCAATTTCTGTGTAGCAATAGTGACAACAATATGGGGGAAAGCTTGGCATTTTAAAGCAGACACACAAATTCCACCACAAATTCCACCCAGTTCCTTGCTCCTTTGTTTCCCAACATTTGGTGAATTCCTCCCACTTTCCATGGTTTATTTGGGAGTTCTTGCAGATGTTTTAGATTTCATCTAATCACAGATCAGCACTGCTTATGTTGGGGTTTTTTTAAACAATATGAAATACATAATTTAGTATTAAGCTCAATTTTCCAAAGCCTCTGTTCCCCTGTGCCTTTTGTTCTCATGTTGCCCATTATAAAAATGGACTTATTAACTAGAAATTATTTCACTAATATTTTCAAGCTTTGACCATTCTGTCTGTTGGTAGACATTTCATCTATCTCCGTAGTGCAAGAATTCTGTGTGGAATTGTGCTCACTAGTATATTTGCAGTTTCACACTTTACCTGAAGAAAAACTGTAATGCAGTTCAGCATTGCTTGCTGGAGGTTGAACTGTAGTCATAGATTGGGATGAGGTGGTGGAGCACAAGCAGCAGCTTTTCTAGGCATAGAATCAGCTGACACAAACAGGAGAAATCAGAAACTCTTCCTAGGAATAACACTCTTCCTGCTTTCCACTGCACATCCCTGCAGCTGGGCAGTGCAAACAGTTTCAGCCATACCTGCACTCCAGGGTGGAGTTTGCCTGACACATTCTGGAGGCAAGTAGGATGCTGGTAGTGACTTTCCCCATTTAACACAGACCCGTATGTTAAGAAAGCTACTAAGCTTCTAGCTAACTCATGTGGACTCCCTCCCTTAGTGATTTCTCTCCTTGGCTCCTGGAAGCAGCTGGTTTTAAGTGATGTTTATAGAGCAGGGTGTGCTGCTAACTCATCCAAATGGTAGGCCTCCTGCAAACTTTTAAGAGGCCTCTGCTTGTTGCTGGCCTAATTTTCCAGATCTTATTAAATGTTATTCTGGGCACTAGTCTATACCCTTGTGAAATTCCTTACTGAGCAGATTATAAGGACAGGCAGTGACCCAATAACCTTCATTTTCCTGGGATGATGTAATAGCTGCTTCATGCTCAGGAAGTAGAGTGGGCTGAGTAGAACAAAATGAGCTGCTGAAATTCCCAAGTCAGCATTTTGTTTCCATGCCACTGAGGATAGAATTTCAAAGTGTAGAATGGTCCTTCAAGTTCTGTCTTTTATGAGGTCAGGCTAAATGCTTCCCTTTTATATATGAAGAGAGGGTGATCTTTGCCAGAGTCTGCACTGGGTTTGCTCTTGTTTTGATTTCTGCTTTGGTTGAGAGCTCTGTGTAGCAGGAAATGCAGTTTTCAACAGCAGTTCAGGCTCTGCTGGAAAGTGGCCCCTGCAAGAAGCAGTGGGCTGCAGAAGCATCAAAGCAATTTAGCAGCAGCAGACTGTCACTCAAATTTCTCCTTTCTACTCAGTCTCAGCTTCAAGACTATATTTGATTTGGGGCAGTGAAAACCATGAACGAAAGAATAAAAGAACAAAGCTTTGAAGAGTTGGCCAGGCTGTGAGACAAGTGTAAAGATTTCAACATAAACCTGACTGGTGAAGGGCAGGTTATAAACACCCAGGATTCTTGACAAGAAAAAACTTTTAAGAGCAGTCTACAGGGATCTCCAGCAGAGGATTAAAAAGTATATTAAAACTGGTAGATTGGGTGAAACACCAGAAAACATTCTCTGCAGTAGCACTTGCAATAGCAGAGAAATAGACTGGATGCACTAACACACTTGTGGATACTCTAACACACTTGTATGTGCATTGGCTTGTCTGCAGGGACTGCAGTCATGTGGACAGCTGTTTAGATTCAATCATTCAGGATGATTACCCTGGAACCCTAACATTGGGTTCCCATCACAAAGTAAACACTCTGTAAAGACAGAGACACAAAGGCCCTGTGGCCAAACCCTTACTGTGACTGTTAAAGCCTGTTCCTCATTCTTGATGTCAAAAGCATGTTGTCTTCTCTTAAAGACTAGTCCAGAATTTTCTTCCTGCCTAATTTAGGACCAATACATATCAATTCCTCTTATGCCAACACCACTGTGAATTTAAATAGCACTCTGATTCCCAAATCTGCACTTACCTTCTTGCTGTTTTTATGCAGAGGAGCCATATCTGGCTCAGTCTCTTATGCTTAAACAAAACACTTCTCCCTTCGGCTCTCAGAACAGACTCTCATTTCCTTTTGATTTCAGAATTTCTGCCCTTTGAAACGCTGTGCTTAGGGTTTCTGACCATGGAAGTTTCTGTAGGGGAAAAAAAGTTGTCAGAGCATTCAAAACTGGTCCCTAGAATGAGTCCTGCAGGAGCAGCTCTTTACAGAGCTCTGGGGAAGCAGTTAGGCTGAAGAGCTGCCAAGCGGTTTTTGAGCAAAGAGATGCGTTTTTCTTTGAAAATCTAAACAAAGCAACAGGAACTCACTGCTGATGGAAGGGACTGGACATGAGACTGGACAATTACTGCTCACACAAGAGAATTTTCCAGGGTCCATGTAACGTGTAGAAACAAAGCTGCAGTGAGATGCAAAATTTCTCCTTAGGGCTGCAACATAAAGAATAGTCTGTTCTTAGTCCAGAAGGAAACAAAATCAGATGAATTTGATCCCAAGTAGTGAACAAAAAAATGCCAGGCATTTTCTGGATGTCTGTGTTATTACAGGGAACAGCCAGAGATGAATTATTTGTCTTTGAGCTATACAGCTGTTAAAGTTCTAAGAAATGAAGTCATGGCTTTTAACATGCCCCAGTTATTGCATATATTTTTGTTTGAACTCTAAGGTGGCTTGGACTCTCAGAAGTGCACAGATGTCTCAAAAGCCACTATTTACTTTTCTGCAAGATCAAAAGGGACCAAATATTTGAGTTCACCTGATTTTAAATATAATTCTGTAATTCACCATAAGTAATGTCACTGCAAGTTTGACTTACCCTTTCGACACTGCCATTTTTACTGGCATGGAGCAACTAGAGATGGTATAATCCTTGTCTGGAAACAAATATCTGAAACAAGCCTCAAATGGTCTGCTTGCCATCTCAATTTGCACATTTTTGGAGTTTTGCTAAACCATTCTATGAACTTGAAAGTAACACAGCATTTACCTGCTAGGAAAATCCAAGTAAAGTTCCCCCAGTCCTTATCCTGTTTTCCTTTTGCAATACAGTAAAGATGCAGCAGTATCTTTCATTATGTCTATTAAAGGATGGAAAGCTGTTACCTCATGTTTTGACCCCCTACCCTTGGTCACAAGGATTATTTTTTGTCTCCAGCACAGGATTTGGACTTGCCTGTGCTGCAGTGTTTGGCCAGCCCCATTTCTAGGACACATTCGCACATATCCAAAGCTGTGCTGGCTTCTCAGTTCCACTGCAATAATGTAACCCACCAGAGAGAGACCTTTGCAAATGACAAAGCCACTCCCTAACCTCTGCCTGCCTTACAGTCCCAGAAGGAAACTACAGGCAACTTTTTATTCTGTATCCAGCAGCTCTCCCTCCACTCAGAAGCAACCAGGATACCAGGAACCACACAGGATCTTTGGCAGGGAGGAGGAAGGGTAGGAACCAACAAAATAAAGGGGAGTACCTGCTGTCTTCATCAACTGACATCATGAATCTACTCATGTATTTTACAAAACATTTAGTCTATAAAACACTCAGCATATTCAGTTTTTCCAGTTCCAGTAGAGAAGTAGGACATCCTTTGTGGATACATTTTTGCATCTAGCCTGTTTTCAAATAAAAAGATCTTGAACAAACCAAAATATGAGGGATCTGGTTATGTAGTAAGGAGCCACTCCTGTGATTCAGAAGAGGTCTGAGATGAATCCTGAACAGTCAGGAAACTAACAAGAAAATTTTCTCTGTGGCTTGAATTGCTGAGCTACAGCATCTGGAAGCATCATAGGCATGTCACAGCAGTGGTATAGTTTGAGAATTACCCTAAATAGCCTTATTATCACCACTAAATGATAGAGTATGGCAACTGGAATGCTAGCCAAACACAATGAAATGACTGATGAAGCTCTTTTTCTGAGGTCATCTTTTTGAACTCCTTTTTTTTCCCCCACAGTTTTCACATGTGAAATCTCAGTAACACAAGTCCCAGATCAGAAAAGATCAGCAATATATATGAGATCAGCAACATGTCATTAAAGGTCTCACTTTCATTTTTTCTAAGGCAAAAAGAAACATTCTCAAAGTTACACTCACACACAAACATTTAGCTAAAATCACTACTGACTTCATAAAGCAAAAGTTCAGTCTTAAAAAAATTATGTCTTAAAACATAATCATCAGACTGGATCTCGAGAAACTGTGCTAGCCTTTTAGAAACAGTAATTTCAACTCATTTACCATTAAAAATGCAAACAAAAGATGAATATTTAGAAGAGAGAAAATACTCATGCTTATATAGCTGAAGGCAAAGAGTAATTGCAGACAGCAGAATCACTGCAGCTGACTAAAGGCATCTCTGAGTAAACTTCAAAACAGGTTCTGTGGCTAAAAGTGTCACACTAAAGGCTTCAGTGCCTCAGGATTCTCATCGTATTTTCCAGGCAGCTTTGGGAAAGCAGGTGGCTGATTTAAATAAGCTGCAAAGCTTTTGTCCAAATTATTAAAGCTGTCACTTCTCTTGTAGAAAAAGTCAGAGAAAAAGAGTGCAGTAAGCCCTAAATGGAAGGGAACTGAGGCTGGTGCTTTAACAGCAGAGGTTACAACATAAGGCAAAGCCAAGGAACTGAGCAAAGATTCTTGCAGATTAAATTCAACTCTGGAAGACAGGATGTTTGTCTAAAACCTTGGCAGTGAAAAATGGTTATTCTTGGCTCTAATCACAATCACTGTTTAAGTCCCTCTGCTATACAGTTACCAATAAAGAATGCATTTGATTTCTCTGGAATTGACAGAGTGCAGAAACATTAATGCATAAAATAATGTATACATGAACTAGATGGGAATATAAGTATTAACTCTTTGCTGAACATGGCTTCTACTGGTCTGTCTCGTTCTATGTAGATCACATGAACTGGACTGGTTATTGTGTTCAGGGCAACCTGCTCTATGGATTTGAACAAATTATCTCCCTTCCTGCAACATAATTTTGCCATCTGTAAAAGAGGAGTGACTCATTTGCAGTGCTCTACAAAGGACAAATAAGAAATTTGTAGTAGATTATTTTTATTAATGCTTTAAATCTGCTATGGTGATCTTGGAATGGGTATGATGGAGGTGGTTCTAACAGCATAGCAGTAAAGCCCACAGCCAAAAGGTCTGAAACACTGTCATTTGGAAATCTCTTAAGCGTGGGCTTAATCCCAAATAGATGCAACTATATTGCAGACAGAATATGAATGATTAAAAAAAATAATGTAAATATGCGCTACAGCTTTTGGTGAACTGGGATATAAATACTTTTTCTGGTTTGGAACCAAGGCTGATGAACTACTGTCTGGCAGTACATCCATAATACACATAATGTGCTTATGGGTGAACTGGAAAATGTACAATACAGTGCAAATACATATTTATAACATACCCAGTGCACCAGAATCTGACCATTATTTCCATGACTTAATCAGGTCAACAGTTTGGTGACTTATGTTCAATTAAATATTTTAATCAATAACTTAGAATATGCAATGCAATTTGAATGCACAGATCATCAACTAATGCTGGAAGAAGCCTCCCTGTTAACCTTTTACATGGTCAGTTGCAACTTACAAAATACAAAAAGCCACAAAGACTTGATTTGAAACCACGTTCAGAGAAGATGGAGCATAGTACAGGCAATTATTCTATAACAAAAGGGTTATACTAACAGCCTAGGCAGTGCTGAATATTGGTCTGTGTGGCATTGAAGAGTCCAATTAGTTTTATTAAACTCAGCACTTTAAGAGCAAGAAATGTATTTGGAAAATAGCCAGTGACATTTTCTCACTCTCCTAATGCAGCCTCTTTTCCTGAAAATGCCTCTGACTGTTAAATTAACACTTGATTCAGTACCATGAGTGAATTTTCATCATCATAAGTTCTGGCCTTCTAAACTTAATGCTCCATGTAATTTTTTAATAAAGAGATGTTTAACTTTACAGCAAAACTTGTTATATATAAACATGCCAAAAGAAATCTCCTTCACCTGGATAAACCCTCACAGTGGACATTTTAGAATGGTACAAAGTCACCAGCCCTTGTTATCCATTTTAAAAATAAATAAATATACTTCAAGAAAATAAGCAGGATGGAAATAAAATCATGTTTTAAGATAAGCTTTACATCATCCAAATTAGACAGTATGTGGGTAAACCCCACATAGTAGTATTTGCCCTGCCACACTAAACACAGCTGACTTGCACAGGTGGAAAACTGAAGTGTATATATTGATAAAAGATGTTCCAGGAGGAAAGAACCCAACTTTCATAAGAGAAAGGCAAAGGCAAACAAACTGGTAAAGGAGGATAAGGTCAAAAGGGATCCAAGCATATCAAACACTGTGGTTAGGCAATACTGTGGAAGCAAAACCAATTAATTTTCCTAGAGCCTCTAAAGTAGTGCCTAGAATGTTCTGAACACAAATTAAAATTGTGCTACACCAAAAATACAAACGGGCAGCAAACTTACTAAATTTATTTTTTAGTAGCTTAAAGTATCTATTTTCACAGATATTTGAAAATATTTTAGCCTAAAGCATGTCTAAGGCCTTTATAGCCCTTCATTATTCAGCTAACCATCACTAAAAAATGAGCTTCTTTAGTCTTGTTTCTGTCATGAAGAATGAGTGGAAAAAGCTATCACATCATCAGAGATGTAACATACACATCTGGTGAGCCACTTGATGAGCACATAGAATGCCCAAAAGATCCCACTTTGACATGAGTGTAATTATGCCAGAAACAGCCCCTTCTGGTAACAGCGTTAAAGTACTTGTAATGCAGCTGAGCAGTGGCAAGACTTCTGGCACAGTTTTCCTATGGAAAACTGGAGTACCTACACACACAGAGTTATATTTGACTTGGAAAAAATGTTGAATGAAATGTAAATAATGAAAATATAAAAGCAAAACTTGCCTTCCCCCCAAAAAAAACCTGCATAACACCAAGTATCCAACACCCTTGAATAACTGGTGTTTGATTTTTCTATGTTAAAAACTTAAAGGATATTGAATGGTCACAGAGAATACCTGATACAAAGATACCGACATATCATAAAGTAAGCACTCCTAGTTTTGTCTGTGCAGCAGAACTTGAAATGGAACAATTTTCTCTGTCACCTATGAATTTTAACCTCTTACAGGCAACTTTAGCCTTATTTTGCTTAAGGAGCAAAATAATCCTTTGCATGACCACCTGTGCAACACAAGTCACAAATACCTGAAGGCAAAAAACAAAAAAAAAAAAAACCACCCCAAAAACTTAAAAAAAAAATCTTTCAAGGGGCTCATTATTGGTGAAGACCAAACTAAACTAAAATATATTACTTTTTCATTTGTGCCTCTCTTGGGGTTAAAATTTTAAAAGGAAGGGAAGACATTAAAGTGAGAGTTTAAACCCCTAGAAACTCCAGCAATAATATTTCAAATCTGTCTTCAGCAGAAGGTTCTTTCACAGCAACAAAGTGCACTAATTTGAGAAAAAACAGGGGTTTGTACTGCTTTACTTTTTAAAATGTTTTTTAAAAAGTGACAAAATGGCACTTATTTATAGCTTGGTAAATGAGGGCAATTTGTAAGAGAGTTGTGACTCATGTGACTAAACAGTTTTTGCACTTGGCATCATTAACTGTGCGACAGAAATGTGTTGTTTCATTAACATGACCAACCACGTGTGTTTAATGTAAATAATGTGAATGTGGAAAAGCAGGTTTCAGAAATCATGACAGTTATGGGCAGATAACTCTCTTTGTTAACCATGATGCAATTACATAAGGAGAAATCTTAGAGTGGAAGCTACCTGCCCCTAAACCAAGCCCACTCCTAAAGGGGAGAAAACCCAAAACCCAAGAGGTTACAAAATATGTAGGGATGATAAATGCCATACTCCTGGGCTGAATATCTTATCAGTTTGATAAGGGCTGATGAAAAACAAAAATGCACTCATGATCTCAACATATTTAGGCTGAGGAGGTTTCTAGATTTATATACTCCTCCCTTCATTAGCAATTAAGTAATGAACATGGAGAAAATCAAAGGGAAAGAGACATATGAAAAGAAGTCTGGAATTCAATTTTTGTTTCAGAACTTTCCTAACTTTAGAGGCTTCTGAAGTATAAATGTTTAGTCAAATGATAAAATACTCAATTTTTTGAACAGTTGGGGAAATAACATTAGACTATTTGTACACAAAGAACTTTGAGGCATTTTGTTTTTAATTTGCATACAATTCTCAGAGTGAATTCCACATGAAGAAGGGTGAGATACAGCAGAGCTTATTCATCATTTCACAAGTTAACAGAACAAAGTAAACATCTGTCCTTCTTATTAATTAGCATCTACCCCTTACTCCAACTTGTCACTTCCTGCTGCAAGTTCCCATGCCAAAGAAATAAATGGATGGACTAGTTCCAAACTCCACAGATGTTCACATGTGAACTTCAGTGATACTGCAAATTATAACAGCAAGAAAAAAGTTGAAAGACTTTGGATGACCTTATATTCTCTTAATGGTTCACAAATGAAGACCCAAAATTCTTAGTAAAAAAATACTTCAGTTGTCCAGCTCAGCTATTCACCTGACTGTGGTTCCTCTATGGAACACCCAGCTAAGGAAAAAATACTTTCTGTCATGTAAGAGGGGGCACTAAATCAGAAACAGAGAAGTCTCAAAGTAGCTGTGCTAAATTGGGCTTCCCAAACAATTTTCTCTGGAGCACAATTTGAACATGCTCTTACCTTCTACATACTGATAAAGTTTTCTAGCTATGTAATTTCCATACATAGCTGCATTTGACAAGTTTTTTTTTGGCTTATATCAAACTGGCAAATACCATCCTTACTGAAGTATATTACATCAGTATTATCCCTACAATAAAATAGTGGCATGGTGTTAAAGACAGCATCATCTTTCTTCATGCTTTAATGAGATCAAATAACAGTTAAAGGTAAGTTGAAAGGGAAGCAGTAGCAAATCTGTCTTGCAGATCTTTCTGAAAGAGATCAGAAAGTGAAGCTATCCAGGTAAGAAAAGAAAAAGGTACAAGCTGCAAAGGAGTTGGACCCACCAACAGCAGCAACCATCACTAAAGCAGTCTTTATTTAGGTCTTACAGCAATGAACACCAGTTTAGCCTTCTGCCCAAAGACTTAGAGGAAGCCTTTTCCTTGGTGTAGGATTCCAGACTGTGACACTGTTCACAGTGAGTTAACGAAAACCCAAATTGCGTTAAGTGGCAAATGAGAGAACTTGGAATTGCACATCTCTGATAATACAGGGTTTGCATTTGCACACAAGCCTACGCATCAATGCCAGTGATTCCATTTGGGTACACCAGGATTTTCTCCTCATGACTGGGGATTCTCCAGCAACTCTACTAAGTCTGAAATATGTCAGTATCAGAGAAGAGACAATAAAATATTTATTCATATTCAATATTTATTAATTCTTTAGCAGATTTTTGCTATATATTTAGTACTAGTGTAACAAAATTCCTGATAATTCTGTCTCATGCAGGTAACTTAAATGAGGAGTTAGCACTATCTAAACTGATGAACCTACTATTAGGGGGTTGCTGGGGAGTCTACAAGACAGGTATTTTCTGCAGCAACAACAACTAGGTGGGTATGCACAGAACACAAGTCAGGCTCAGCTGAACGTACCTGGCTGGGTCTAAGGACAGCACAGTCTTCAGAAGGACTGGAGGGGCAACATCCTTTGACCTAAACAGACTTGCCATTATTGTTTAGAAGGGCTTGAGTGGAGTTGGAGACATGTTGGAAACTATTGTTAGGAGAGATAGTGTTTCTGTAGTTGTTCAAATTGTTTAGCTTTTGCTACTTAAAGTTGCTGTGATTGGTGTTCTCTTTTTGACACAGTAAAATATCTTATTCTACCCAAATTGCTATTGTTTAGGTCACAACAGAGATACTGAGAGCATACTGTACCTTTCTGCACAAAGATTGCTGATAGACTGCTGCTTTTCCTTCTCTGCAATTCCTTGGTGAACACTTTTTCATCAATAGCAACTATGAAAACAAACTCTCTAGAGTCCAAATTTTTAAAAAATATATTACAGGAAAAATTGTAAATCTACTTGTAAATCACTTACTCTTTTCTCCTACAATTCCCACAGGTTTCAAAACATTATAATTATAAATGTAATTATTAAAATAATAACAAGAGTTGTGATAGTCTTTTGTTGTACTGGGCATTTCCTTTTTTAACTGAGATACATTCTAACAGAAATACCACAGTACGAACCAGATAATTTCAATTAAAAAACAAAATGCAAACTATTCAGTCCAATGTTAGAGCATGTGTATGTGTGTATAATACTGTAAAAGTAGTCACACATTAGAGGTATATAATTGAAAGAGCATTTTCTTTCATGAACCTGCTATTATTGAGGCAGTGACAAGGTTTCCATTTCTTTGTTTTTTGAGCTCTTTAAAGAATGGCTATTGCCACATTATGTAAACCTAAATACTGTACAAGCAGAAGCTTGTTGGTATCAGGTAAGGAATAATACTAGTAGTGCAAACAGCTGCAGAGACAATTCCTCCAGTTTTGGGGTGAACCAGCTATATAACACTGAAAGAGGATAGGCTTCTTCTTCAAACCCACACTCGTGCGTGTTTCTCCACTCAGCCATACATCCTTCTTCATCTTGGTCTTCTTTTTACAAGGGTACTTGGGGGACAACCACCAGCTCATGTGATATTTATCATATGAAAGATTTCTTGACTCTTTTCCTACTTAATATTACCAATGTTTTAGAACAAGTCAAGGAACGATAAATACCTCAAGCATCAGGAAAGTGACAATAATACTGACTTAGTATCTTTAGTAAAAAGTGAAACATTCTCTCCTGAGATTTAAATCAAGGGAGCAACAGGAATGATGTACCTAACACTGTACCATTATTTGATCATCATGCACCTCAGCTGAGCAGATGGGAAAGAACAAGTGTTCATTGCCCTCTGCTCATCCAAAGGTATGACAGGCAGTTTATTTAGCTAAGTGCTTGGCATATCAGTATGCTGTCAGAGCAGTTCTCAATGTGCTGTCCCCCTTTAGCTTATTTCTTTAAAAGAAAAAAAGAGAAAAAAAAAAGGAAACAAACAAATAAAAGGAAGAAAAATCTCAGCAGGTTAACGGTTAACCCTCATCTTCTCTCAGCTCTGTGGGTAGAAATTTGTATTGCTGTTGGCGGATCTGAGCCAGTTTTTTCCTTGCCTCTTCCAGTTCTCTCTCCTTCTTCAGCATTTCTTCTTGGGCTGCAATAATCTAGAAAACAGAAGCAGCAGGGAATACTGTCTGTAAAATAATACTTCTTTCCCTGTGACACCACAGTTACAGCTGGCCCGTATGAGCATTCTCCAGAGAAGCACCAAATTTCAATGACTTCATCAGGAATTGCTCAAATTTTTCCAGTTGCCAGGACTAGGCCATCAAGAAAAGTATTGTATTTCCACTTGGAAAAAATAAAAAAAAGAATCTACCACCATAGCTTTACTATGTATCCATTATGAATTTTACAGCTCTGCATTCTCCCAACATTCAGCAGGGCAGGGTTTAGAGCATGCAGAATAAGCACCATGTCTTAACATAATGTCTGAGTGACATTAAAATGGAACATTCCTTATTGCAGATATCCACAGTATTTGCCTGCATCTCAGAATGCCAAAGAAAAAATGACAGCAGTACAGACATGCAGAAATAATCAAGTGCAGTATATTTTAGGTTGCAAGTGCAGTATATGATGTACTTCATTCATTATAAGGAATCTAGAAATTGGTACCTCAGAGCCTTAAAATCTACTTTTAAATATTGTTATTATTTCCCAATAATTATTATGGTCACAGTAACAAAACATCATTGGTTTTTATCTCTCATTCTCTATTTCTTTGCTTAAATGTATGCAAAATCACTGTTTCATTAAGATTTGGGAACATTTAAAGTACATAAGAGAATTCTGAGAAGATCCATTCATTTAATCAGAACAGAACTAAAAGCTATTGCACAGTGGTGATTGCTATTACAGCAAATGCTCAGTGGAGGAGTGCAATACCACATAGGACACCACTGTGCTCTTATGTCAGGGGTTCCATGATAATGAGACATCAAGTAATTTATCACAGATTTCTCAATAGATTTGTCCAGCCTGCAGTGCAGCAGATGGACATTGTAACACTGCTCATTTCTGTGATGGTTTTTCCCCTGCTTTATTTTTGGAGTGATTGTACCAACCTGAGCGATGCCACCCACAAACTTTGTTTTGACCACAACATCATCATCCTCTGCTTTTCCAAATGCTGCTTTTTGGGCTGCCCTGACAAGATTGTCTGATGCACGCTTGACAGCATTTCCTGCAGCCTTTAAGAAAGATAAGACATTTATTAATAAGGAAAATACATAAATAACATGGATTTGTGTGAACATCTAAACAAACATCTTTGATTGACTGCACAGGAGAGGTATGGGGTTTTTACCCCCAGTGAAAAGCAAATTAATCTTTGAAAATCAGTGGTACAGAGAGAATAAAATTCCTTTGTTTATGAAGCTGAAAGCTGGAGAAGTCAAAAAGGAGATTTTTTTTTTCCCTACAGTTTGAAATAAAGCAGTGGAGGAAATTACAAGTTATATTATGCTGATCATACTTTTTTTTGGAGAAAGTAGAACAGAAACTAAAAGCTAGTGTATAAAGATATTATAAAACAATTAAGTTTTTAAATTAATGGACTTAAATCAGGGCAAGTTAGCTACTTACATAGCCATGGCTATCTCACATTTAAACTTTCATTTCCTAAGAATTCTCAGATTTCTAAAGAGAAACAGTAAAATATTTGTAATATATAAATTTTGTTGTCTGAACTGGATACTGCCAGCAGCCCAAAACAGCCTGCTCCAACATGCTAGAGACACACTGGCAGTAGGAAGCCACAGCTTCCAACCTTCCATCCTTCCTAGGAAGGACCAGCTCTGAGCCTGTCCCCCTGCCTTTCCCCAGTCCTATCCCATATTTCCAGCTGCATTCACTTTCAAGTCTTCCTCACTGAAATGACCCAAGGATAAATTATTTGAAATTTGCTCTGCTCAGTCTGGAGTTCATCCAGAAAGAATGGAAACATTTCCAATTGCTTCATTAAGTTTTGGAAGATTCTGTACAGTGCATTCCAAATTTATATTCATGGGAAATACAGTTCAAATTGGGGTATGAAGGAAAAAACCAAGACTCTCAAAAGTCCTGAATCCAACCTATTGAGAAAAGCTATGTAAAACATTTCTGCTGGGGGCAAAGCCAGCTGAAAAGTCTCAGTAGTTTTGGCATGTCCACCAGTAAAAATATTTAGTAGACATCAACTCATTGTTTTTGCTATGATAAAGGACATGATTTCCAAGTGCAAACTGTTCTTCCTTTCATTATTCATTCTGGGACTATAATGAAACTTGGTAAAATGGCAAAGTTCTATTTCAGTCCATGCTTGGGCTTGTTTCCTTTTCACATTCCCTTCCCATTTCTCACATTCGATGTCTATTAAATAATATTTGCCCACAATGACTGAGAACCCCAAATCTCCTGTCAGAGCTGAGAGAAGTCTCTAGTAGTTGATTTTTTTCCTGTTTCTCTTGTTTGTTCTGCACTTACATTCCTTCAGACCCATCTTGGCACCTAGATATTACAGAGCAAATTGCACTATTCCAGTTACTGCCACCTTCCCCACACCTCTTTGGCAATGTCAATCTGGATTCACTATAAAGCACTAAAACCATCTCAGCCCTATAACTGCCCTTTGACATACCACTGCTTTCTGTAGAAACAAATTGATTTTCCACACATTCATGTATTTTTTTTCCCTCCTAAATATTTAAAAAAATTTTCTACTTTGAAAAAATTATGCCATCAGTTCCTCATGCTCAGATACTTGGTCATATGTATTTCTGTTGAATTTGATTCTGCTTAGCCATGCATGAACTGTTGCACTGAGTGTCCATTAGTAGCAGCTGTGCAAGTACAAGAAAAAGGGGTATTTTCACTCTTCACCAAAGGTGGTCTTAAAAAAAGCAGCTGAAATGGTTGTATGTTCCAGGCTGAGCCTGCAGGGCATGATGTCAGAGAAGGCTGTAGTAATTTTAAAAATTACCATCCTCAAATGAAACTTCTAGAGACTTTAGATTTTACCCATCAAAACACAGTGCTAATTCAGCAGCAGTTCAGAGAAGCTCAACATTTAATGGATGTGTTACATAAAAGGGAACCAGTTTTATGTAGAGAAGCTCACTCAGACTTCAGTTGAGATGTTGCATTAGATTTTCCTCTTATTTTTGTCTAACAATGATTCTCCATTTTAGAAATGATCCATCTACAATTGCTGTCTCTTGACTCCTAGAAACAAAGGGAGTCTGACCACGATCCAGGCTAGCACTTAGGGAAGTACTTAGTTGAACACATGCATAATCTTGGAGTGCTGAAACAGTGTTTAAATAGCACTGCCACGGGTTTTCAGTAATTAAAACACAAGTACCTGTAGCCTCCTCATGGCTTCAGAGTCATGATCAGCCTTCACTTTGCAAGCCACAAGCAACTGTGCTGTAGAAGCTGCAACTTGTTTGGCAGATGAGATGAGTTTCTCCTCACTAGCATGGCCTTGAACCGAGGCATTTGCTGCTTCACAGAGATTGCTGGTTGCAGCTGCTACCATTCGGGCCTAGAAGGCAGTAAAAAAAAGTCACTGTGTATTGTCACACGATATTATTTCTTCAGAGAACGTGCCAGCTTTCTCAAGAGAAGTAATTACTCACAGCAGAAATAAGTCCCTGAGACCACTGTCCATCATCAGCTGCATTTGCGGGGATTGCTCCAACCTGAAAAAACAGTTCAGAGATAGCTTACAAAAAAACAGAAAATACAATTGCTCTATCTCTGAATTAGACAAGCAGTAATCCATGAAAAAAGGAAACACCTGTACCTGTGACTCTGCCCAGCACATTCAAGAGCAGAAAATCCAACTGGAAGTCAGTTGTCAGAGTAACTGTGTTCCAGCACGCTTCTGCCTGCTCAGGATATGTCCAACTTAGTATACTGCTTCAGCTGATGCATTCTTGGAACACACAGAAGTAATTACCAAAATAACCAGCAATTAGCAGACTACTGGTGGTTGAAGCCACAGCCGAAGCAACAGCTGAAGCAGCAGTTCCTTAAGTCCCAGGCTTTAAAATAAGTTACTTCTCTCTCCATAATACATTTGAATGTACATTATTCTTTCATTTCTTCTGATTTGAGCACTGTGGGAAGGTAGAGATCAGAAAGCTTCACAGAGAAGCCCCCTAAGTGCCTTCATGCCTAACAATGGCAGTTTAGGAGAGCAGCCCACTTTTCTGCAGGGCTTTTCCACTGAAGTGCTCATGGCATCAGCAGTACCAGCAACAATTTGGAGACAGTTTTCTTCCCATATTAGATGAAAGCAGTGAAACTCTAGAGTTGGTTGCCAGACCTACAGCCCCAGCTGCCTGGGTCTGGGTGGCTTTGGGAGAGAAGCTGAAAGATGTGAAATGTAAACATGGTCCAGAAACTTGTGTTTTAAAAGAAATGGAAACAGGCATTTGAGCATAATGAGAATTCCAGAGAATTAAATCATTAAGTGCAGCATCAACATAAACAGAAGATATGTTCTCTCATAGCTATGGTGACACTTGTATGTAACAAAAAAAAAAAATCAGTTATACAAAAAAAACCCACTAGGTCCCTGAAGTATTTAGGTTTCAAGTTTTTCTTGCCTCATCATCCCCTGAACAGGTATTTTTAAGCAGACCACAGATGAAGTGCTTGCTGGTCCTGTTAGAAACAAAAGCATAAGCTTCCCAGAACCCAGGCTGAAGCAGACAGCATAGCCTGATTGTGGGATCCATGACAGAGCCTGCTCTGAGTTAAGAATCAGCTGAAAATGGAAACCATAACTGTACAACAACAATGGTCCTACAATAAATTGTTCTCACAGGCAACATACCTGGTTGATGTTTAGATTTTATCTTTCAGAGTATACTGCCTGTGAAAAATAGTGATGGATATGAAATGATTTAAAAAATCTCAGTTCCGATTACACCAAAAGGTGTTGTAAACACTCCTTCCATTGATTCCAACAATAACTACAAGCAGAGCCATTAAATGTCCTGAATTTTCATGCAGGCCTGTGTCCTCATTGAATCAAAAGGTACTGAGGGCACAATTACTGAGGCCTTTTGCTGTTCTGGTCCAGAGCACTATTCTACATGGTGACATTTGGGTTTGGATCCCCAAGCTGTTGTGTGGGACTCTGCGTTACCAGCTTGAATCACAGATCTTCATGAAGTGAAAAACCTCCACAGTAAAACTCCCCACAACTGAATAATTTGAAGAGCCACACACTTGATTATACCTGTGAGGTTTAAATAAATGTAACTTTGGAATTATTTAAACAGAACCAGGTCTGGACCATGTATTGTGATGAGCTGTGAACAATTTACATTTTCATTAGTCATTCCCAAGTTTCTTACTGTTTTTAACAGAACCATTAGGAAACTAGATTCAGTTTCAATGCTTTCCCCCACTATTGCTGTTTACCCACCTTTCCCTGAGCCACCAGTTCCCTCTGGGCTGCTGAAGCTGACTTCACAAGGGCACTGGTAGCAGCTGCAATGGATTTAGCTGCTTCCAGGATCTGTTCTTCAAAATCCAGAGTCTCATCTGCTTGCTATAACCAAGAAAGAACAATGTTACACATTCACCTGAAAGCAATTATACTTTCAAGACTGAGGACATACACAAAGACAAGAAGATTCTGGAACACATCAGTAAAGTCAGTAAGACCTATAACATCATTTCTGTAGAGGAGTTTTGTGTGGACTAAAGCTGAGAGTCAACATAAAGTATTAGCTTGCCCTTGTGCCTGCTCACACTGAAACAGAGCATCACACAAGATACTTAAACAAAGCCATCAGCTTTTGAATGCGTTCCCCCTGCTGGAGCTAGTCTAAACTACATTCAGAAAAGTGCAGATCTGAAAAGAAATTCTTGGTTTTCCTATCAAGATTATCTCTATAGTGCCATAATAGTGGCTTCCGAGATTGCTAAACTAAGGAAAGCATTTCCTAAATACTTAAAGACTTAAGGCATTGAAAAAGAACAATGATAAATATGTGTTGTCTCATTCACCTGTAGTAAGGAATATAAGGTAGATATCAAGCAACAGCATGGATTTAACAGCTTTCGGTAAGAGCTGTCATTGCACAGAAAGCAGCTTTGTGCAGCAGTCCAGTTCAGTGATCTTGGAGACAGGATGTTCCAAAGGTCTGTCTGGAACACTTCAGTCATCAAAGGATGTCCTTCAACAAGCATGTGCAAAACCTCCTAATGAGGTTTCTTACTATTTAAAATGCAAATTTATTGTTCTATAAAAACTTTCCTGACTTTCAAATAATTTGAACAAATATTGAAAACATTTGTCCATCTAAGCATGCTTACTAGCTTCTGAACTGTTAACAAAATTAGATAGAGATGAACAGTAATTTTAAACAGAACCAGGCCTGGGCCTAGTTTTTTATATAGATATTCCAACAGAATATATTTTGTCTGTGATTCAATCACAAGCCTCCTGTAATCCAAGGCTGTATGACAAGCAGGGCTAGTGGCTACAGTTTCAGGACATCCTATTTTTGAGAGACAAGGCTTTTGAAATACAGGTTTATTCTAACTACAGCCACAATGTTCTTGTGTCACACAACTAACTTTAGAAACACCAGCCAAGGTGGGCCAAAAAATTGGGCACTTCATTTGTAAGTCTAGGCACACCCATCTAAATTTAAGTCAGGTTTAGTTCTCCTGTTACTGCAGTTTGATGAAATAGTCAATTATAAAATAATAAAGGATAATGGTAAGTAATTACAAAATGACCCATCACACAGCACTCAGTCCTACAGCACTTCACATAACTGTCACATAACTAAAAGTCCAGGAGATGAAACAATAGCATCCACAGACACCAGAAAAACTGAATCATCTGAAAAATCAAAACAGATGTGTAGATAAAGATGTTTGGCACTTCAAAGTTTTTCTTTTATTTTTCTTTTTTAGGAAAAGCCATCTAATCCATGGAAGAATATTTGTCTTGCCTTGCTATTAGGCTATTCCCATCAACTAAAGTATATGTCCCTGTAATAAAAGAAACTGCTTTGAAAAGTGAGCAAGTCATGTTCCACATAAAATTTTGGCAGTGCTTGCAATGCCACATCATGACCATTTTTATACCAAAGTACAATCACATTGGCCCTCTACAGCCTCAAGTCTTATTTATGAAACTCTTATTTCAATTACGACATTGCCAGCGTGATTAAATGGAATCCAGTAGAGTCCGTCAGAATTACTGTCCTTATTAAAACAGATGCCTTATTGACTTCAATATGACTAAAGACTGAAACAGAAGTATCAACAAAAATACCACTGACAGTAAACTCAGCAGACTCACTGTACTTTTAAAAGACTGTTATTGCACTTTCACTTTTGTCCAAGACTTCTTGCTATCAAGTTTTTAAATTCTTATTTCCAACACAATATAGTTTATGTCCATTACTCTTTATATGTCAGCACTGTCAGGAATTCAAACTTAAACAAGTCAGAACTTCAATACCTGCTTACTTATTACAAAGGAGGTGTCAGTCTTTGTTGACGTTTAATAAAATGTTTATGGCCATAGTCTGATCTATTGGACAGCTCTGTATGTGCTCAGATGGAATCCAATTTGTGAAAAAACAGCCACCAAAAATATGCTGAACAAAAGCAGTTGTTTAAACTCAGTTCAGGGTAGTGAGTGGACTAAATCTTTCATACAAGTCCTAAGCAAAAATTACTGCTTTTCAAAGAGAATGCCAAGAAATCAAAGCTCGCATTATCAAGAGTGCCATTGTACAATGGCTGGATTAACTTCCACTGTGGAAAACAGACAGCTAAACCTTAGTATCTCATCTGGTAACAGATTTTTTCTCCCCTGTTCACCAAATCACTTTCTTTCCAATTTTACTGAAATCTGGGACTTGGGAGATCAAGCCATATGTCAGGTTTCTCAAACTTCCAAGTCTTGCATTCTCTGACATCTCTCAACTTCTTTTACTTCTGGAAAAAAAAAAACCAAAAAACTCTTGGCAGTTGATCCCTTCTGTGAAGAATTTGTTTTTGTAACAGCCTTACATAGCACTCAAACTGTTGAATGCCTGTTGGCTTTTCATCTTTTGTAACAAATCCTTCTTTTCCAGTCCTTCTCTGTGGTTTTCCCTTCACCATTCTCAGGTGTGACACACATCTAAGGGCTGGATATTCAGTGGAGGAGGCACAACACTCAGCCAGCACTGTGCTCTTGCCAGTGCTCTACCAAGAGCATTCCTCAGCAATAAGGATAGGAAGCAGCACAAGACAGAGCACAGCAAAATGCCTTACAAGAAAAGTAAATACTTCACCATTCCCATTGTTAAAAGAGTGTGTCTCCTGGACTGTCTTAAGTTTACACTCATAAACAGTACCCTCACAACGTGCCAGTTCACAGCCTTCATGAATAAAGTTGAGAGCAATGATGTGATACAAGGCAGAAAATCTCACATTATGAGATTTTAGAGCAGGTTTCTTTAGAAAACCAGATATATGACAAAAGTGATTAACTTCACCTTCCTCAAGCAGCCCCCATGAACACCAGCATCTCATCTTCCTCAAGCCTGAACTAATACCCTGTTATTAACCATGTACAGCTATAAATGGATTGGAAAATTAAGTCACCAGAAAATTAAGTCACCAGAACATTAGGCTCACTACAAAGTCTTTAGAATGGAATATCCTTAAAATGTTGATTATGCCTTTGAAATCAAAACAAAAAAGATACGGTTTTGTACTGTATTTTAACCATTTTTCTACAGCATCTCCATGATTAGGGGTAGCATAAATAAAGTCAGGGTTAATAGGAAAACAAATGAGCTCCCAATCTCATTGCAAAACAATAGCAAAAATTACAAAAGTCAAACCATTTTATTTTCAAGCACCTCTAATCTACTTTATAATGAGCAAACCAATATGAGTAAGTTGCTGCACTGAGCCATGGAAATCACAATAAGCATTTCAGTGAAAGTCAGTTCTTGGCACAGCTGCTGCTCACGGTCACAAAGAGCCCTACACAACTTTGAAATCTCTCCAATAGCAACTCTACTGATAAAGGAGCACTCCATGTGTGTATTTTATCCCAGATTAGATTAGGAGTCTACAGGACGTCTTCTAAACCTGCTTGTGAGTGTCTGTACTCCTTCATATTGCCTTCTACTATGTTAAAACCCCCGGAGACAGGGCAGGACACTGTAGGAATATGTTTGATATATAGTTGGATTAAATAACAACCTAATATATCAAACATATCACACAGAGTCCTGCAGAAAAAGGCATCCAGGTTTGATTCATCTTGGGTTAAAAAAACAAAGGACCGACTGCTGAAAGCTACCAGCAGGGAACTCTTAATGACTACAAGATACCCGTGTCTGGAGGCAAGAGGCCTGCACAGAAGCATGAAGAGCAGACAGAACAGGATAAGGACAGCAATGCTCTCTCCTGTTGTACCTCATCTACCATACCTTTTTACTTAAGTGGTTTTTGCCCAGTATAAGCATGAAGATTTTATTAGACAAAATAGTTTTCTTCTTCTGAAAATTACTCGTTTTGGGGGTTATTATTTTACAGGAAGTAGCGTATTTACATAACAGAAGGAATGTGTGTTTGCATTGCAATACGACTGACTCTCCAAATGGAAAGTAGAAAAAATAAGAGTCCACATTCAGGAAAAATAATTGTGCTTCAAGGAAACATGACAGCCAACTCCTGCTTAATAAACCATAAAGATCTCCTTGTGTCTCAGATCATTTCCCACCTTGAACACTACAAGGAGAATACTGAACATGTTTTGTGTTACAGACAGTAGTAACACCAGCTGCTCAGGAGAGTCCTCGAAGTTCTTCCAAGATATGAGCTCAGAAGACATACAGATATTTATGGGGTGTCCATGGGGCTGTGGACTAGTGGACTAAGCATTTTGGGAGAACATTTACTTGCAGCCAAACAACCAGGATTTAAAGCAAACAAAATAAGCATTGTGCAATGAAGCACGGGCAGCAGTTAGCAGGACCGTGTCTCATTAGAAATTGTTCTCTGGGATAAGATGATTCCCAGTAGCAGAAAATGAAGATGTTGCATGCTATTTGTGTCAGTTTAAGACCTCAAGAGGGGTATGATAGGTGCAAAAATATGAAGAGGAAACAAGGAAAATAACAAATAAAAACAATCTAAAAGTTCAACAAAAATTAAGATGGTGGAACAAATGAGAAGAAGCCCTACATTCAATGACTGGGGTTTTTTTAGAGGTAAAATACAAACTGGAACATAAAGATCAAAATTTCAAGCTTAAATCAAATTACTCCCATTCCCTGCACCAATAAAAAAACTTCACAAAAAAACAGAGAAACAGCCACCATTTAGTGGTTGATCAACCACATCATTTAGTAAAGATGAAGATGATGGATTTCCTGCAGGTAAACCTTCTAAAATTACCAACTGAGGACTCCTCTGCAAGTTCACTTGATGAGGATTGCTGCTAACCGAAGTAGGATATTGTCTAGATAGTGTGTTCCATTGTAGAAAATAACTCCTATTCCTGCATTTCACAGACTGAGCACAAGACAATTAACCCTTACCTAGTCTAAGTATTTCTACTGCAGCACCCTGTGTGTTGTCAAAGTTGGGCATTAGAAAGAGCCTGTTCACCACAGGAAATCCTACTCTGGGAGGATACAAGCTGCAAGTCTGCAGCAGAAAAAGTGCTACTTGAGCCACTCTGTGATCTTGCTAGTAGCTTTTGGTGTGGATTATAATCCCTGTTGTGAAAGAGATTCAACATCTGAAAAAGATGCAAAGGCCACTGAAATCCCAAATCAAACAAACAGTTGGATGTGAATTTTAGTTCCAGAAAATGACAAACCAACCAATAAGTCACAAGCAGACTGGATTCTCAAATTAACATGTTAAATGATGAGCAGGTGTGAGAACTGTATTCACTGGGAAATTACAATGACCCTGGAGGGGCTTGGATGTTGGAAGGAAACTGCTTCATGGTTACCAGGCAACACACATGTGCTATTGTGCAGTGACTGTATAGAAGAGGTGATGGAGGACTCTTCCACTTCTCAGACTCAGCCTGTGGAATCTCATTATAAAGGACCATTTTTCTTTATAAACAAAATGGATGTACTTGTTAAAAAATGCAGACAAAGAGCATTTTTTTATGAGCTAATTTATTTCTATCACTAAACAGGGAGTGGGGGGTGGGAGGTACTCAAAGGCTGAGGCTTCCAAGAACTATTTCATCTGATGCTCCTAAATAACAAAATACTGCCCTGCACCAATACAATCATCCAACACTGAATGAATGGTCTTGAGGCTCTGCTATTTAGAAAGACTTCTCATTAGCTTTACTTTGAAAACAGATTTGCACCTACAAAGCAGCATAAAGAGGAAAATAGATACATAGTCTTTTCCTGAAATCAATTACACAGCCAAAACATTTTTCATTTTAAAGAGATGCAACATAGTAATTTCTACTAAAACCTGCCTGTTAACACCAGGCAAAAGGTAACAATTCTCTGGGATCCACCAGTTTCATATATTGCCTCTGTACCGCATGTGAAAATAGTTGGCTTAATTTTATATCTTCAGAGACACATTTGGAATGACCTGGCAGCATGCAACACTACTTGATATCATAATGAACTGTAATTGAATTTCCTTCAGGAAAATGACATTGAAGTGATCATACAACGTATCTGATTCCATACTGAAACAGCTACTCTCTAAGCATGGCACAAATGCTGGTTTTAGTCTTAGAAAATTCTGCAGGTCATTTACATTCTCTTGAATCCTAAGTGTGTTACCGCTGCTTTCTCCTGCTACACCACACAAATTCAGACATGAACAAAGGGTCTTCAAAAGAAAGCAAGTAAGAATGACTACACAGCAGTAAAATATGTTTGGAAACAGAAAGGTAAATAATCAACAGTAAAGATGCCATAACTCTTACAAGTATTTCTAACATTTGGCTCCTCTTCCTTTGCTTGCTTATGGCTGGTGCTTGACTCACTCCCTGAAAAGCACCTTTTTACCCTCTCTACCCTCAGGGGTAAGTGCCATCCAGAGCAGCAGAGCAATTGTGGCATTGAGACTCATGCAAACTTTGATTGTTTACACCATTACTATGGCCAGTAGCAAAGTGCATCCTCTGCCTTGTTAACCTCAAACAAACAATGGGGATGGACACTCACCTTGGGCTTGGCTCTTGGTTTCAGCTGCTCTAGCTTCTTTGCTGCAGCCTCAATTGATGCTGCAGCCCCTAATAGCTCTGTCTCTGCAATGACTGTTGGGTCTTCTGGATCCACCCACTCTGTTCCTGAAATTAATGGAGACAGAGACAATAACTTCAGTGTCACTGTGAGCTGCCACTCAAACAGGGGGAATTGCAATCACACCTCAAGTGTCCAATACAGAATGTACACCACAGAAAGCTGATTTTAGTGCCATAATGGCATGAAACCAGTGGCTTATGTCACAGAGAAAATTGTAAAGAAGTATTTAGGAGAATTATTCTTTCATGAAAATAACTTAATAATTGTGTAAGCAAAGAAGCTTCAAAAAGGGATCCTGTCCATAGTGGGAACAAACCAGCTGTCATTCAACTTGTGTTTATCAGAGGTCCTCTCAGATAGCTCCTACCTTGACCAATGCACCATAGGGTACATTGAGAAGTCTGCCACGGTGGTAGAGAGAACAGGCTACAGCCAACACAGTCACCCCCAGCACACTGTGCAGTCACCCCTGCACTGAGCTGGCAGTCTGCTAGCTGGCAGTGGTTGGGGATGAAGTTAGCACTGACTGAAGGAAGCACACTATCGGCTTCCTAGTGTGTGTCTAACAGTGATGAAAAGGCCAAAGCAGTTTCTATATCATATCTGAGGGGTAACTTGCTTTTGCTGTTGACTTTTTGGCATTTCTTTTTTCTCAAAGAAATTTTGTAGATCCACAAAATGAATACTTGGCTGGAAGTGGTTTCGGATTTTTGGAAGTTGTCACTGTATTATTATTTTTGATTTCCTAACACCATTCTCTGAATTACAAGATTCAGAAAGCATCCATATTCTGAATTGAGGGAAACAATGAAACAGCCAGAAGTTTATAACCTCTAAGGGCATGGTCTAAAAATAATTTCTCAGCTCAAATAGGATGAAGATGTTGTATATTAAATCCTAATACTGTCAGATAAATAGGGGAAAAAAAAGAAGGTAGCAAGTATAAATACAGTCAACCCCAAATTTGTAAAATGTAGCAGTTCCTCTTCAAAAAAAAGGCATTTCACAAAGGTTAAAACATTTACATATTGAATTTGTTAGGAGACAATTTTATTGTGTACCTATAAATAAAAATGAGGAAAGAAAATTGTGAATGGTTAAAAAACATTTTACTTCCCACAAAAAAAGCTTCTAACGTGAATAAAGACATCCTCTACAGGCAGCAAGTGAAAAAAGAAATAAGAAGTGCTTTTTTATTTTAGTGAATATAGATTAAAATGCAAAAAATCACCAGAAATTAATAAATGTGCCCAAAGATGAGAATAATATAAAGATTTTTAAAAAGCACCTAGGGAGTAGAAGTAGTCTGATATTGGCTTGCCTTGTTAGCAAATGGAAACGGAAATTTTGAAACGTAAGAGAATGCAGAAAAAGCTGAAGAATTCAATAAGGCTACTTGAACAAGGAAATAGCATAATGTAGATCACTGTTCTGTGAAAAAGAGTAACTATATTAAGAGATAAGGAGAGAAGGAGGAAAGAAAAAATGGATTCTCATATATGAAAATCGCTTATAGTTCAGATTCATTTCCAAGGATCATGTAGTGATTAACAGCAGGAAATAACTGAGGAGACCCTGCAGTGTATATCACACAGAATATCAGATCATCATCTCTGGAATAATGAGCACACCACACTGGTGTCCCAGCTTCCCAACTCACCCTTCATTGCTTCTGCTGACTGGATAAGCTCTGTGACAGCAGCTGCAACCCGCTTGGAGAAAGAGGCCAGCTGATGCTTTAGCTCTGGAGTTGCTTTTTGAAGAATCTAGAGAAAGAGAATGCACATTAGTAAGGATTCCAGAATGCTGGAAGATTCCCAAGGCACTCTAGTGAAAGATTTGTTTTGTATAGCAATTGTCTGCGAGCCCAGTGAGAGAACTGTGACTGTCAGTGAAGCACTAGGACCAAAGGCTTACACTACAATGTTGGATGCACACCAGGAAAGTGGCACTGTCTTGCACAGCTACAGGAACTGACAATGTTGTTGGAAGTTCTCAATCCTAAACCTAGGACGGAATTATCCAAAACGGAGGCACTTGTTTGAGTATCTGTGAGGAATATGCAGCTTTAGCACTCCGTTCTCAGGTATTTTAGTCATTACACTTTTGCATCCGGCTCAGTCTTTTCACAGTCTTGGAGAGAAGGTGATTTTCAAGTACTGACAGAGTGGTTCATCAGTATTTCTGAGGGACAGAATTAGAGAGTTCTGAAAGTGCCAGTCTCCTGTTCTGAAAAAATCAGCAATGGTGAACACAATGGAAATGCCAAGACTCTCAAATAGAAAGAAAACATAAACATCTCTGAAATGAATTTGCATCAAGTATTAAAACTGTGCTTCTTCAAATGAAAAACACTAAGACACTCCGAGAGTGAAGTTGAATTCTTTCACTGAACAGGACCATATGCATTTTTAATTACCATATTGTAAAGAAAAATGTTAAGTTCTGGAAATTTATGTATACTCAAAAGCTCCTTTTGAGAGAAGAGTGACAGACATAGATAGAGCTTTAAGACCAAAACAAATGGTTGAGTCATTAAAGTCAGATCCAGGTGTGCATCTTCTTAATGTTTTCAGAAACTCCCCTGCAAGCCTCTCTAGGTGCATACTGAAAACAGATTGTTTCTTTTTGCCATAGTGATGCCATATTGCAGTCAAATGCATAACCCATTTACTTTGACAAAATAAACTAAACCGTGTTATTTTCCTAACTTTGCCTAGTGAGAACTCTGCCACAAGAGGAATTCTCTCTCTCTGGAACTGCCATATCAACGTATGTGTGTCTGGCCTCCTGTCAACAAGTTTCCACAGTAATCACAAGTACACAAATCTTCAATACCTAAACAATCTGCAACACTAACAAACTATAACAACACAGTTATAACCAAAATTTATACACTGCATAAACTCTTATCATGGCAGAAATTGAGCATCTCAATGGTTATCTTCCAAATATAAGCAAAAAGGTCAAAATCAAAAATGTCAAAAAACCACACAAATGTGATCAGGACTATAACAAAGAATGCCATTTTTTATTCCAGTAACTGTGACACTAGTACTATCTGTGCTAGTGTTGACAATATTGGAACTGAAAAAATTGAGCAAATTTTAAAACTAGGCTGTAAAGAACCAAAACCAGAGTTGTTTTAAAACCAGTTAAGAACTGTCATCAGTCTCATCCCTGCAGTCATGGACAACCAAAGCTCCAGACTTCCCCTCAACTCAGCATGGATCAATACTGACCAGGATGGAGCAAATGGATATGCAGGAGGGCAGGTTGGTCTTGAACCTCACTAGTACAACTTACAAGGAGTTTTACTAAGATGTGCAGGCCATACAGCTGGAATTAGTGTGTTCCTGGCCCTACCCCTAGCTAGGTGATTAGTGGAATAGTCCTTTGAGCAAACAGGTCACTTTTGTGCCACTTGCCCAATGCAACCTCTACACAAGTTAATACACTGGCTTAAGAAATTTTAGATACTGCATCTAACAACTCTTGCACCTAAAAAGTATCATTTTCAAAGAAATACGGCTGCTGAATACCCCTTGGCACCCCTGTGTTGAGGTACCCATGCAAGCATGCCTAGCCTGACCACTGAGGGTACAACTGAACTTACTGACAGCTGTATCACAGGGTGCCAGATGGACCAATTAGAGATGGCTAATCCCACATGATCTGCATTTCTGGAGGTTATAAATTAAATGAGATTGCAGAGCTAGGGGTTCTAACCCATCAGAGTTTTCTAAGGCAGCCAACACTGAGGAAGGGGCAGGGGGTGGTACGAGGGGGCAGAACTTGCTTGTGGCTTTAGAGCACTGAATGTAAAGAGGCTTATGGTAAGAAAGGCATGTTCCATTTTATTGAAGTAACAGGCTCCTGACTTAGTAGAAAGACAGAAATAAAATGAGCAAGACTTGATTTAAGTTGTTGGTCTGTTCTGGCACTTAGTTTGAAACACATACTGCCAGCGTTCTAGAGGTCAAATCTGAAAAATTCCTCGCAGTCCTCTAAACTAAAAATGGATCACACATCCAATGCTAAATCACTTAGTGCAATACAGCTCTAAGAATTCCATTAGCAAGTTCCAATTTTTTAAAAACTGTTTTACCTGCTAGCGGCAAGCACAACTGTGACTGTACTTTTACTTTTATATATAAATGTCAGCGAGTTAATGCACATGTTCTGTTCTCAGCAGAAAAACTGATTTGGGTTTGTTATTCTACTCTGTGGCTGCAAATTCAGTTTCGGAGACTTCAATATGTCAGCTGAGAGCCACCTAAAAGAAATTGCTGGTCATCCATGAAGCTGATTGCTGATTTAAGTCTTCTCCAGAAACTTCAATATCTCAAATATTAGTTCAAACACATTTTATTGCTTCCTACAGAAGTAATAGCAACAGAAGAACAAATATTATGGGATAACTAATATACTACATGATAATTATGTATGGTCAAGCAAAGCCCACTGATAGCAGGATTCGTAAGTTTGGATTTGAGTGCAGAAGTTTTATGCAGAGCTTTGGGGGTGGCATGTCTGATGTGTTGGAGAGTTCTTTGTGAGGCAGTGCTGGCTGGGGATTTGGGGATGGCTTGGAGTAGGTGTGGCTGTGAGAGGCATGTAACAGTGCCTTCATAAAGACTGTGTAACCTCTTCGGTCCGGGGAACAGGCCTGTGCCTCATATGTCTAGTGTTTATTGTGGGCTTAAAAGAATGCTGAAATGTCTTATTTTAATTTCTTTGTCAGGGACCTTTTTTAGGTTCAGATCTGTAATGCTTCCAATCTGATCCAGAATGCAGCTCCATTTAAATACTCCAGTATTCCTTCTGTCTCACAGTTTGAGATGAAGTATTGAGTTTCCTTTAGCTTTCTCTGAAACAAAACTTCATAACTTTGTGACAAACTGATAAAAATGTGTCACTAGCAGTCACTATAGAAAGAGGGCAGGGAGATGACTGTCCTTGGAAGCAATGCAGTATATGCATGCAGATGACTCCTTACCAGGAGAACATGCTCCAGGAGTTCCAAGTATCCCAGGGTACATTCTGTTCCAAAGCGCAGGGCTCTCTCCCGAACTTCTTCACTCACATCTGGGTGATATGATGCTTGCTGAGGAGGCAAAACAACACTAGTATCCAAAATGGCTCCCACAAGAGAGAATCAGCACAGAGACATGGGGGAAAAGAGAAGGGAGGAGATTTTTTAATAGTGTGCAAATGACATTTGAGCTTAAGGGCCAGCCATTTCTGTTGTAAGCAAATGGTGCTGGAAGAGCAGCAGAGCTCCAGTTCTGTAAAGGCTCATTAATGGTGTTAGCTTGACAGAGAGATTTTACACAGCAATAGCAGTGCTGGAACCATCTGTTTAAACACAGAGAGAAGCTGCAGCAGAGTCAGGTCTTTGTAAGGATTTCCACTAAGTGTAATGTCTGGCATCTAATATAAGCCCGACTAATTAAACCATTTTATTTTTAATAAAAAGTAAAACCTGCAGCCTCTCGAAGCCTTGTACTTTCTACAATAAACTTCCAGGGAACTTTTTTATTGAGCAGAAGTACCACTTGTTGCCAAGTGGAAGTTCCCAAAACGCATAGCATTTCCTCCCACAGAACAGCTCCTTCCATTCCCGCAGCCTCTTATCTCGCGTTGAGATGGGGATTATCTCACGGCTCCTTCCAGCAAACCGCAACATCCCGAGGCAGGGCGGGCGCTGGTCTCTGGGCTCCCTCTGCAGGGAAGCTCGGGATGAGCAGAGCACCGAAACGGCCCGCAGGAGCCAGCTCCCCCTCCTCATCCCGCCAACACCCTGGCTGAGGGGATGGAGATGGGAGGAACAGGACTGATTTTCCTCATCTTCAGCATACTTCAAAGGAGCTGCTGAAGCCCAGAAAGTTCAGAACAGTTTAGGTTTTTTTTGATATTTTCAAACGGGACAAAGGGCCCCCGAGTGTTTCTTATGCATACATTGTAAGGCATCCTAAAATGTCTCTTCTGCACTTAAATATTACTGTAACACAGGGAATTAGAGCAAGCATCTGTAGGAGGGAAGTATAAAGTTCCTTCTGTGTTTTGCATATGTAGCCAAGACAGGTATCAGGGTATTTTGAGAGCATCTTAAAGGTTCAGTATTAATTCTATGTACTTCACAGCAGCCTAAAGAGGTGACAGAAGTCATTTTAGGAAATAATTTCTGTAACCCAGGAGCATCCGAGCATCTCACTGCACCAGTCAGGACTCGCAACAGAAATGTCTTCTCCTCCAGCCGTGGGCAGAAGGTCTGCCCAAACATGTCAAACTGAAATGTGTCTGAAGAACCAGAACACACATTTGTTTCCTCGTGCTGAGGCTTCCTTCACTATCAGCCCTCCTTTTCTCTCCACATGCTTTCCCAGCAGTAAGGCAGCCAGCACTACCTGCCTCTGGTACAACTCCTACCCCTTCAGCACCACTGGTGCCTTGTGGAGGAAGGTGTGTGGGGCGCTGCTGTGAGCTTCCCCTGGAGCTGTCTCTTCCCTGGCTGAACCACAGCTGGGGTGTCTCCTCCCAGGGCCTGTGCTTCAGCCCAGGCTCTGCTTAGCTGCCTCCAGTGCCACCAGCAGCAGCCCAACCAGTGCTGAGAAAAGGTGAGAAGTTGTTTCCCTCTGACACTGCCAGTCTACTGCCTATGGAATGATCAAAGTGATTGCTCACTTCCATTGCTTCCTATGGGTTTGATAGGCCTTTCATACCTGCTTGCTTCCTTCCCAACAGCAATCACTACTGCTGAAGCAGTACTGTGCACAGGTTAATTATGGCATTATTTTATACAAATACGCAATAAATAAAAAGAAATTGTTATCTTAGGGCCTGCTCTAACATTCAATAAATGTAATTACAGCATTTCCATTGACTTTAATGAGAGTTGTCTCAGTACATCCCACAATAAGCATCCTTATTGTCTTTTGAAATAGCATCTGCTTCTAAGAACTGAATTAGTAATGAGCACTGTAAATTCATCTACAGCAGACCAAGCACAGGCATCTACATAACTGTTAATTCAAACTCCTTATACTACTTGCCTTAGGCAAGAGGCAATTAAATAGAACTTACATTCAAATTCCTGACACTGGGGAAGTCAGAGCTATGTTCTGTACAATTCTACCATAGATCATATACATGCACTTTTGTCTTGGCTCAAAGAACATAAAAATCTGACAGTCTGTCAGTGCTATTTCTACAGGATACCTTAATATCACTATAAAACCTCTCCAGTGTTTGTCAAATATCACAAAACTCAAGCCTCATTGTATCACACAGCATTTACAGCATGGAAGGGCTAAGACTGCTGGTTCCTATCACCAAAATTCAAGGAATGTGGCTTATTGTGGAAATGCCATATCCAGTAATCAATTTGTAGAATTAATAATATAAGATTCATAAGACTCTGAGCAAAATTTTTAGGAACAAGATTTTCTAAATCAAGTCTGGTTAAAACTGTGCATTTAAAATATTTGTTAAATGATACCGCTATTTTCTAATACATTTTATATAATGCATAAAATTAGTATTCTTGGAGACTTTTATTCTTGTTTGTCCAATAAATGCTCTTGGTCTTAAGAAAGGAGACTAGATCTCAGGCCTTGGCACTGTATCATTACAGCAAGTGAAAGGATTCCCAGCCCTTTTCCTTCTGAAGACTCCTTTCTTTGTGAAAGCAATTCCCTGGGAGATCACAAAGGCTTTTCCAGCATCCCGGACCTCCACTATTTAATTTACAGGAAGTTTCATCCTGTCAGCCACTTGCCACTTACAATGCACAAACCACTCAAAATCATTAAATTAACTGGGAGCAAAAGTAAACTTAAAACCAAAACAAAACAAATGTTCATAAATAGATGTTCGAAAGTATGTACTGGGCTGTGCATGCACGGAAGTGTTGTATAACATTACTAAAATCAGAGGATTCTGTTCCTGAGAATTTGCTGTCTGTTTGGAAAGACAAATCAAAATCTAAAGAATGCAAGATGGTGAAGAATTGTTAGACACTAAAAAACCTGCTACAAAACTAAGTCAATATAAAAAGTTTCATTCAATGGTTTTGTATAAAGGCAGTTCTAAATTAGAACTTGCACTATTTAGAGAGGATCATTTTTAAAACAAACATAACCCTTCTGTTTGGGCGGTATTAGGCTAAAATCAGTCTGGGACTGATGCAGGCAGTTAGGATTTGAGCAGATACTGAAAATCAGACACCACGCAGAGAGTGAAGCCGCATTTAAAAACACCAAAAGCAATTCTATAAGAGAGCACCATTATTTCACTGTCACCTTCCATACATGGAAAGGCAAAAGTAAATAACTATGATATACAGGCAAAGGCAGTTTACTACTACAGTCACTTCTGAAAATCAAAAGGAATGAGATCTTCATAATCCCATTTTTTAATCATTTATGCCTAGTTTTTTTTTTATCATTAGAACAAGGCCAAATGGCTTAACAGTCATTTATGTAGCATACAGTGTAGAAAATAGAGCTACGCTATTTTTATAGTGCTAGAGCTATTTTTATTAAAAATCTGCCATAAAAATTGCACACATTTTTGAAAAGCACAAAAGAAATTGAGCAAACCAACAGATTTAGTCAGGGGGAAAAGAACTACTAAAGATAGATCAGAGTGATTTCTTTCACCAATCCTTTCACTGTTCTAGGAATACTGAAATTATATTTGTGACCACAGGAATAATTGTATATTCTACTACTTGCACAAATTGTTTGTCTTCTGACTGGAAACCAGGAAATTTCAGCTCAAATAAAATTCCTCGTTTTCACAAAAAGAAAACAGTGAATATTAGGGCTGGGTTTTTTTTGTGTGCATGGCACAAAAAATCCTTTCTGAGAGAGGTTTCCTTAAAATTATCTTAACTTTCTCATATGAAAAGCAGAAAACTGAAAATACATAATGTTCTATGGATTTAGAGGCACACAAACACAAGATCAATCTTAGGCAAGGAAGGGAATTTTTACCTTACAAGCTGTTAGCATGTCAGCTACTGCTTTGCGGCTCAGATTTGCTGTAGCAATCACATCTTCCTGCCTGCATGAGTTCCCAGCTGCAACAGCTTTGGCAGTTGCCATGGTGATTCCTTTCGTCATCCGGATTGATTCTTCAGGTGATGATGTCTTCTCTGGAACCTCGCTCGACTGGAACACCTAAAAGTGAAAGCAGAAAGAGTCTGATACCAGTCAAGTCAAAGCAGAACAACCATGAGAAAGAGACAGCAAACGGAAGCAGCCTTCGAGCAGCAGGAAATTAGAAACATATTTGGAGTACTTGGATATCATTCCTGCTTGTCATAGGCCTGGATCTGATAAGCCTGCTCACCTACAGAGAGAAACAATAAGCTGAAGGAAGGAGACAATAAAAAAGGTTAACCCATTGTTCATCTCATCTGCATTTAACTACCCACAAAATAGTTACAGGCAGCTGTTCAGAGCCTTACCAGATGAAAAGAATTATTGTTCCTTTCATTATATTCTTTTCTCATCCTGACTGCTGTTTAGTCTGCTCTACTCACATGGGGAGATCCTTCCCCTGCAAAGGCTGGACTCTACCAAGTGGTTGTTGATAGCACAGAGCAGTAGAGACTGAGAACATCACCACTAAAATATTCAAATGTGTCTTAAAAAAACAGAGGTGGAGCGTTGTCTCTTAGGCTATATTTAGTCTCCCTTAGAAACCTGAAGATAGAATTTTGCAGGGTGAATAATGTGAAAGTAGTTCCAATTACCTGACAACACACAAATTCTGGAATACAGGAACTGTGGGAAGATGTAGGTAACAAGAGCTGCGCGACCTTACTTTGATTGCATATTTTCTTTTCCTGAGCTTTAGTCTGTATTTGCTTGCCATTCTTTTAATGTATAGCCTGTATTTGCTTGTCATTCTTTTACTGTGCAGGGACAATTTGGAGTGCACAATTAATCAGGTTTCTTGACCACACACAGTGCAACCTAAGCAGGCCAGTGGTTTCAGAATGCAAAGGTCTGGACAAAAATGAGCCTGGTCTATCCTGTGCTCCCAGTTAATCAGTTTTTCACTTCCTCTCTCCAGAAATAGAAGCAGTGTTAAAAAATTAATTCTAGTTACACATGTGAAGACATCCCTCAATGTTGCTCAGAGTCAGCCCCCTGGAATTCCAGATCAAGCCTGACACATTTTCTTGAGTACCTACATGCCACCCTCTGTTCTCCCCATGAATGAGATGACAACACCACAACCAGAGGTCCATCCCTCAGCAGTGCTGACAAAAGCAAGAGGAACGTTTCAAACAGACCAAGCAAACTGAGAAAGGTGTGATAATGCACAATCCTCCAATGACAGATGTGAAGAGGTTTTAGCTCAGAGGTACAGGATGGAATGTAACAGCCAGGCCTTCATGAGGACACACAACAGTAACTTGTGAGATATTGTACAGAACATGCCTGATCAGGTACCAGATCAGGAGGTTTTGTGACTGCAATATGAATTCCCAATGACTATAAACAGGTGTTTAAATAGAAAGTATTTTAAAATTAATTTCCTCATTACAACAGCTTTGCTCACATAGTGAAAACTGGATGTTTGATGGAGAGGATTTGACGAGACAAAATGGTGACACAGTGTAATTATGGTGTAAGAATTACTAATCCACAGCCTATATAACAAAGCATTTCCTGCTGAAGACTGTGTCTACAGGGTTTTTAAAACAAAAATGGACTGTAAGTAAAGGAAGGAAAAAATCAGGCTTCTTCACAATCATGCAGGTATTAATTTATGTCATTCACTATTATGCTAGTAAAAAAAACCCCTAACTATACTTTTATGTCTTAAAGAGGAAGGAAAACAATTGTCATTGTATAACACCTAATTTGAGAGAGAATTCCACACTATTAACTATTATTAATTCCTCCTTACACAGGATATCAATAGCAGGCCATGTATCACAAGTACGATCATTTCATAATAAGGGAAAAACAGAAACAAGTTTGAACTGCAGACAGAGTATGAGAATGATGTTGAGGAGACACTACCAAAGCCAGGATCAAAAAAAGTGAACAGCATCAGATGAGAAAACAATATCTGTACTGAAAGCTTAAGGTCTAAAGAAAAAGGAAGCAGTTGCTCCCCACTTCGTATATGGATACACTTGCAAAACCCACAACAACAATTGAGTTCTGTACCGTGAGCTCCTGTTTGATGTACTCAATTGTAGCCTCAAGGGCTCTTGTCCCTCGAGTAGCTTCATCTTCTACTGCTTTAACAGTCTTCAAGAGGGATGTGACATTTGTTACCATCACCTGAAGAAGAAAGAAGGGAAAACAATTACATGTGAATCCTTCCTCCTGTTTTCAGAGATGGCAGGGTATGAAGCAAGGCAAAGCTGGGAAGCATTGTTACCTCTAATAGGACCTAAGAGACTTCATGAATTCTACTTGTTACAGAACTAAAAGCCAGCTCTTGTGTTGGCCATGATACCATGATAATTAAACAAATAAAGGAGTTTTCAGGCAATCAGAAATTGCTGAAGTTATAGTTCCACATGTTTATCAAACGTGATTGCACAACCACTTGCAAACAAAATTTAAGAATAAGGTTTTACCTTGGCAGCACCTTTCAGCTGGTACATGGATGGATCATCTGCTGGTTTGCTGGCAGCTCCTTTGGTAGCACCAATGAGATCAGAAAGGGCCTTTGCAACATCCTTGATAGCATTGATCAGAACAACCTATGGAATGAGAAATAGCTATAAGGCTCAGGCAATAAAATGTGTCTGCATGAGGGTGTGATTTTTAGAACACAGTTAAACAGTCTATGTCTTTTTCAAACATCTGCAATATGCTCGCCTGCCTCCATTTCACTGAGATCCAAACAAAAAAACTGAAGAAATATTAGGGATAATCCACACGAAAAAGTTGTAGAGATAATTGAAAAACAAGACATATGTAGCTGGAGAATGGCAAGAGTTTGTCAGCCTACAAATAATACACAGCACAGTGCAGACATAAGCTGGATGAGCAGCTTTAAAGACCTGCAAGCTCTTTGGAATAAAACCAGAATGAGCCAGAGTTCCAATCACAAGTTAGTAAAAACAAACCAAATACTTTGCCAGAAGTATCCCAGCTGGAACACAGCAGTGAAATGAAAGCAGAAGGGTTACACAAAGGCCTGAGTAGTTCTACTCAATGCTTGAGCCTTTTGACTGTATTCTAAACAAGTGATATCTGAGTAAATCCAGAAAAGTCCCAGAGGAGATGAACCATATTGTGTTGCTTAAAAGTGTTAAGTCACACAAAATTCTACCAAATGAAAACTGTTCTCTGTAAGAGTATCAGAAAATCTTAAAACATCCCACCTGTGTTTCAGGATCATCAGATCCCAAGCTAGCTGCTCCCAATTTTACTACTTCAGCAAGTTGAGTGATGGTGTTAGCTGATGATTGAGCTGCCTGGGCCAGTTTGTCCTGACTTGAGGCAGCACCAGAAACCAACAATTTTGTGTCTTCAACTAAAGCTTTTGCTGTTTTCAGGATATTTTCCCTGTAGCAAAAGAAGAGGAAGCAGGGAAGGAGTGGAAAAGGAGAAAAGGGGAAAAATGTGTTTTCCAGTGTTATGGTAACTAACAGCTACATGAAAGAGCTGATCTAAATCATCATACCAGTGTCCATTCATAACATAACACAGGTCAAGGGTGTAAGTTTAAAAAAAAAACAAACCAAAAAACAACTATTAAAACAGCAGCAGAGCATTTGGGGTAAATGCAGGGCAGTGTAATAAAATGAGCCCATCTTGAAAAGAAAGAGATTGGGCAGTAGCATCAGAGAGCATTGTATTTGAATACAAAAAGAAAATCTGGCCATGCTGTGAGCAAAGTACCAGCTGTTGAACATCCATAATAATCAGCATATTGTAAGAAGAACTAAAGTAATCACAGGCAAGGAAGGTAGAAGGAAGAATGGCAACAGGAACACCCATGTGTCCTGGTCAGGGTTCCCCGCCCCATCCCACCCATATCCGTGTTTAGACATGTCAGGACAATAAATCCAAAGCAACATCCGGGTAAAAGAAGAAATAATTTTGAGAATGCAGTTCATAAACAAGTCAAATCCCAGGTTTTCTATTTCTCTTCTTACTCCCCTGCCTCATTCAATTTCATTCATAGGAATCAAAAAAGGTAAAAATTTAACTTCATGTCCCACTCTCTTCTGCCAGTTCCACTGTTTCCCTGGGCATGCAGTCTTCCATCTTTTTCAGCAACACTGACCTGTGATCTGCAAATGATTCATTGTTCTCAGCATTAAGGGTTCCAGCAGTAGCAAACATGATAGTGGTGTCCAGATCTGCAATTATCCCAGACACAGCACTGGCTGCAGTAATACAGGCTTGTGTGCCTTTGTTACCTGCCTGGAGGGCAGACAAAACCAAGGAGACCTAGAAACAACAAAGAGCAACAAGGCGGTCATTGAAAGAAAGTTGGTCCTGTGGATCATTACTCTCTTTATCAGCTTTAACTTTAATTACAAGGTACTGTCTACCCCTGTCTAAATTTGGAATTGTTAGTACTCCTGGGATACATCATGAAACCGGTACAGCTGAGGCTGAACCAATGCCTTTTAGTGAGATCTGAAAACTGCTGGCACCAGCTCTCAATATTTATGTCCAATAAAAGGAGAGAGATGCCATCAAAAAGGTTCAACAAAACTACCCAGGCCATTTATTTGAAGGGGATGTTTCCAAGGAACAAGAAGCCCCAGAGTCTCAAGATGCAGTTCTAGGCAGTTACTTCTGTCCTAAGAGGAGAGAACATTGCTGCATGAAACCATATGTCACTGACCAACCTCACAGTAACTATGGCCAGGGAGTGCCTCATAAGGCACAAGAGCCATCTCACATCTTAGGATATTGTTTTGGACCAATCTCCCTCTGACAGGAGGTTGAAGTTCTATTGCAAGGCCTGAGGAAGGACTAATCATGGGCTAATCCAGCACACGAACACTGAATGCTTGAAAGAGAAAAAAGACCTTTGGGTAATTCAGACACTATTGGACTACAATGCAAAGTTAAAAGAAACAGTTTCCTGAATCCAGTTTGACTGGTTTAGTCCCAGTGGAAGCTGGGTAGACAAACACCATGGGGTAACAAGGAAAGCTATCTTACCTTTTCTGTGACAGCACGAGCACATTCTATCAACTCCCTTTTGGTGTAGCTGTCTGTAGGGCAAATCTGGAGAGCTCCAGCTTTTTGCACAAGAAAAATACACCCATGGCCAAGTTCCTGCACCCGAGTCCTGATCTGGAACCCGATCTAGATGGCAAAGAAGACACAGGGAAAAAGGAAGAAAGAAGAAAGCAAATAAATAAATGTCATGCTGGTACACTGTGTCGACAGAAATGGAAACACTATCCCTCTCATGAATACCAATATTCTGCCCACCACTATATCCTCTCCAAAGATCAGAAAAAAAGCACAGATGTAATTCCATCTACACGTGAAGCACAACCCTATAAAAGGCTCCCTCATGAAACAGGGCAGGAATGACCCAGAGTCAGTGAAAGAGAAGGGGTAGGGCAGGTAACCAAGTCAAAGGGACATAATTCAAGCACACGCAACTTGACATTTAAACAACGCTACTGCATCGTCCAGAACTGCCCCGTCAGCATGAGCTGTACTCGAGGTATGCGGAACAGGTAAAAAGCACACAATACTGTTCACTGCTGAAACTGGGTCAAAAAGTACATAAATATGCGATTCCCTTTGCTTGGTTTTGAACCTTGCACAGTCTTCACTCTCCAGAATAAATCACATCCATGTGGAGCACTGAAATGGGGAAAATCCTCCTATTACTGCTTATGATTTATTAATAATCCTACATCCTAAGATGTGCGGTCCCTGTTTTGAAACATGGTAGCTGTAGTCCCTGCATGTATGCCCTCATTCTGGTGTGATTTGGGATTAATACATGAGCAGGAATCACAGCCATTAGTATCACAAATGGAATTATTTTAACCTCAGGCACAAAGTAACATGCAGAAATGGTAATTCGATTTAACAACATCGAGCCAAGTGCAAGGCATTGCTTTTCACATACTGCTGAGCACAAAACATTCAAGTAAGTGTGTCAGCAGGATGTGTAAGCACAAAATCAAAAACTCTTTAAAGGACTTATGTAGATAATCTGATACATCTGGAGAAGGTAAGATACCCTCTGCCCCATCTTGACAAAGTTTTTCTATGCTCCAGTAAGAAGTGAGGGATGAAAGGGCTGTGCAGTTGTGCTCAGAGAAGATGCAGCAACTCCCACAACAGGTTAATGCAACTGAGACGAACAGCCCGTCCTCCTCACTTAACACGAGGCAAGTAAGATACTTCTCCCACATCACATTCCAACTCTGAGCTATGGAGGATATCCTACAGCAAAAGACACTTGTGCCCCAGCTGCTTGCATGAATCTCACTTTCAGGATAGCAAGTTATACTTAAAATCACTTACAGGCAAGATAAAAAAAGCATATAAATATTTGTAGCTTGTCAAAACATGCAAGATTGAAGGAAAGCCACATAGTAACAAGGTAAGAGTTTTAAGAGTTTTCTTTTTATTTGCAAGTTGCCTGTAAGTGAAAGTCCCAAGTAATTTAGGAGGTTCTGTTGTGGTCTATGGAATTACCCACTTTTATCCCGAGCTGTTTCTTTCTAAAGCCAGAGGTTTTGACAAAGGGTTTCTGTTCTTTGATTGGGCAATTCTTATAACAAGGCTTGTCACCTTTACTGTGCTCTTCACAGTAAAAGAACACCCTTGTTAACACCGCCGTGTACAGAGAATAAAGAGGTCTAAAAACTGCAGACCTCCTCTGGTTCTGCCGTAGCTGCAGCCATTCGGCCCTGGAGAGCCAAATGCCCATAGTCATTGGTCATTTGCGATGCAAGTCCTCCCAGCTCCTCCGGGTTAGTAACCGACTTAGTCATCTGAAAAAAGAACACAGGCAAAAGAAACAGAAAATTGACAGGCATGAGAATAACTTGTTAATACACCCCAGATTAGAAGCACACCCATCTATTTGGCCACGCTGATAAAATGGGATAATCTGCTTGCCATGGAAGGGACGTGTCCTCCAGCAAGAATTCCAGAGGAAACTCAAGCAAACATGCTTTATTAGAGTCATGGCAACTGGGCAGGAGGAATCCAAAAGCAGCAGTTAGAGCCAATACTTCACTCTTTGACACAGAGGGGCCATTGGCCAGGTACAGTTATTCAAACTGGGAAGGAAAGTGGGGTTTGTGTGTCACAGCCACCTTATTTTGTCAAAGGTGAGCTAATCCCCATCAGCCTCAGCTGAGATGTGGAAGCATGGAAATGGAAAAAATCTTAGGACCAATGCAAAACACATCTCAGAAGAGGGAACATGATGGAGAAGAAATAGGCAGGATGACACAGAATGTCTCAGTACAATGTCAGTATAAATAACTGAATCTCTCTTTAGAAAATTCCTACCTTTTAACAGAGATAGTTCTTCTGTCTCAAATTAATGTTGCTCAAAAGCAACAGAGGTCCATACCTGGTACAAAACTAGTTTCAGACAAATTTCTACTGTCATAGATAGCAGAATCATGGACCTGTCTTGACTGCAAGAGCAATTGAAAAATCCTGTCTGTAGCACTCATGAACAGTCACCTAAATTCTCTCAAGAACAAATTAGCAACCTCTGTACTGTTCCAAGGGAAGATACATTATGCATTACTGTGTAACAAGCCAAGAAAAAATTCAACAGGTGTCACTTTTTTCTTTTTTTAAACCCAGATGAGTCATAGAAATGAAAGAAAAGGACAATGTGGGATGTTGATCTGCATTCACACATTAAGCATTATAGAGCTCAGAAACACTGGTGTTATTTCACTGGCTACATGAAACAGTATGTGGGAAAAAGTTATCACAGTCATTGATAAACAAAAGGTGGCATTTCAGCCCAGTTAAATGGGCTGATGAAAAAGCATGTGGCTTTCCTTTTATTTCTCCTCAAAAATGAACCAAATAAAGAGCTTTTGTGCAGAAGAGCCACAGTACAATCCAGCACTCCTCCTGTAGAGGACCCCTCCATGATCACATCACTAAGATGCAAGAGTTAAATTGACAAGATCATCACTCCTTTTGCTCCATTACCCCAAAAGAGATAAGGTTATTGAAAATTTGATGATCAAGAGTGTCTCAACACTGCGCAAATAATTCCATGTTCCTTATGTACACAGTTTGGACCCTGTTAAGGTAATTTCTTACCATTTCCTGTGCTGTAACAGCAATGGCTTTAGAATATTTCACCACAGTGGTCTGATAATCAACAAACGTTCCTTTTGGATCTGGAGGTGTACCTTCATCCAACTGTTAGACAGAGAGAAAAACACAGCATTAGAAAGTCACAATAAACAGCATACTTCACAGGCAATAGTAAAATTGTATTACATATTCAATTCTATGATCTCCTCTCTCTCAAGATACACAAGTGAAAATAGGGCACCAGGATGTACAAAGAAGCTCAGCAAATACTTGAGCCCAGGTTATGAGCATGGAAGATGCAGAGAATGTACAGTGCAAAGTACAGTTTTTGAGCATGAGGCTTGCTTCTCATGCAAGGGCAAACAATCTGCTCTTCTCAGCTAATAGAGAAAAGAAGGTGCAACAGTAACAAATCAAAATGTTCATGACAGAAGATAAGGTAAGACTTCTTTATGTGGTAAAGTCTTCAATCTTTAAGTCACGATAGGAAGACCCAAATATTTGGATTGAACTTATGTACACTTTGCAACTATTGATCTTCAGTAGAATGCATTACAAAGTATAGCAGAGCATTTCAGGCTTTGACATCATCTTCTCTGAAAGTAACTTGCTTCAAGGTTGGCTTGCTGTTCATTTAAGAGACTAACATAAAAGATTACGGAAAAAAAAAGGAAGCAAAACCAAGAGGTCACTTGACCTAAGATGATAGTTAAATGCCGGAATATTACTGAACAAACTATTTTGTAGGAATTCTACTGACCGGTACCATGTAGGTTGTAAATGTGAACACCATGGCCCACATCAGTTTTATTTTACAATATGCAGAATTAAATAATCTTCAGGTTTCCTGTGACAACATTTCATGACTGACCACTAAATCAGCACCAATTTGTCCAAAGCTCTGCAATGTGGATCAGCTTTCAAGCACAAAGTGAGAAAGGGGTCAATTTCTATGCTTACCTTGGTCATTGCCTCTGCAATTGAGTCTACCATACCTCCAACCATGCCAACCTCACTTGCAGCTTCATTTAAAGTGACCATGATGTCATCCACAGCCTCTTTCATCAGCTGTGCAGCCTCAGTGATGGCATCATGAGTATGAGATGCCTGGAGAACACAGAATGACAAAACCAAGATAGTCAGAGGATGTTCTCTCTGCAAAACAATCAGCCATTTAACTGGGCTGAAATCAGAAGTGTGAATCAGAATTGTAAGAAATTAAAAGAGTAAAGGCACTGAAATTAACACTTCTGGGCCAAGATGACAAGTAAAACACTGCAGCAAAGCAGACAGAACAAAACTGGTTAACTCCTACAAGGAGCTGTGGCACACAACACTTTCAGCCTCAGGTGCCACAGTCTCTAAAGACAGCAGCTCTCTGTAAGGCACAAATCACACCTGAGTTATGAATGATTGTGTAATGCTGCTCTTTCCTGGCAAGGGTCCCCATCCCATTGGGGATGCACCAGACAAGCCCTGGTTTTTCACCATTTGCTTTCTCTATGAGAGCCTAGATAGCTGCTGTCATAGCCAGACTTTGTGTCCCCTGAGATGATGCTGTGAGAATACTGGAATCCTGTCTAGGAGAAATGTTTGTTCACTCTCAGGAGACATCAGGAGAGCTGTCACTGGCACTTTGCAAACATATCCCTTGATTGTACAGCAGACACGTGCTGGGTTTTCTGCCATACTTGCCTTCCTCTCTCACCCTTAATGTCACAAAACCACCTTACCTTGGGGTTTCCTCCCCCTTCTTTGGCAGCATACAGTATCTGTAAGGCAGATTCTGCTAGAGTCTTGGTCTGGTCCAACACGGTCATCTGTTGCTGATGGTTCAGTGTCTTGGATGCCACACCAACTGCAGCTAAAACAAGGGGTTCGAAGTAACTTGCCAGCTGTGTTACCTAAGAAAGCCAGAACAACCCCAGAAAGCCATTAGCCACACTTCCCAGGTGAAACAGAAAACACATTCCCTGTTTACCACTGGAATGCGGGCTAGCTCAAGGAGCACAATGCTTCTGCACTGTACAGGTTGGGTTTGGATCATGTGCCCAGGGATTGTGTCTCGCCTCAGTGTCCAATTCCTTTGCAAAGCCACGTGTCTCCTCCTCCAGAAGCACATGGTCCCTTGAGGTTACATGTTCAAGACTGTCACAGGAGCCACATGCTATTCAAGAGCATCCCTGAAAAGCATCTTCTCTGGGCAAGGGAGGAGCCTCTCAATCTTTGTTGTCTCTGCAGTTTTTACTCTCAAGAATATACAGGATGAGAACTTGCTACATGAGAAACTTCTCAATCTTGCAATAACCATGGTAAATATGCTTTTGGTATATGCATTCTAACATTTGTTTTTTTGGACAGACATCCAACAAGCATGAGTTTGACTCTACTTACACTCCATATAACAGAGGAATACATTTACACAAAGCCCCTAAACAAAAACCTCAATAAGAATATCTCTCCTCTGGCCTGTAAAAAGGTTTATTTGGTATTGGCTCAGAGTATTTGAGAATTCAGTTTTTTTTCTCATTACAAATGTGTTCTTCTGCTCTCCCATAGGAAGAGAAACTGCCATGAAATTGGTGTCTTCCCTAACATTCAGCTGTCCAAGATTTCAAATGCCTTTGTCATGGCAGCACAGTACCTTGTGGCCCAGCTGAGCTGCCTCTCCCCGAGCTGCAGTGGCTATGGGATCAATGAGGTGGCCAATTTCCTGTACAACTGACGTCAGCTGCTCCTGTAGAGCCTAAAAGAAAGAGAAATTGTCAGTCGCTGTCACAGCTGTTCTCTCATCCAGTTGTACCACACTTGACAATCACCCTCGGACCAGCCAACATCCTCAAAGCTGCTCAGTGACCCACTATGGCAGAATGCAGAAATCCACACTGCTAATTCCTCACATACTTGCTCATTTCTTCTCCCTTATCCTCTTTCAACACCTGCAACGCTGAGATGGGCCTGCTCCTCTTAGGTTTATATGACAAACCTGAGGAGAGAGTGCTGACAGCAGCCAACTTAGTGCTGGGTGTCCTTTCTCACTACAATGTGCTCAAGGGCCCCGACACCTCCCAAGCTATTTTTGCTCTGACAAAGATTTAGTATCACTATACCAATCAGAAAACTGTCAGGAGCACTGATTTAAATGTGAAGAAACATTTTTCAAGCAGGAAATACAATGCAAGAACAAAAAACTCTGCCACAGATTTTGAAGCAAGTGGGACAAGTACACTGGCAAAGGAAAAATGTCATATCTCTGAAGGACAGAGATGAGAAGTGACTTCATGAATACAATCTGCAGGACAGGAGTAAACATATTAAAAGCATATTAGTGGCCTGGTCAAGACATAAATACTGACTTCTAATTTAGCCATAAATACTGGCTTTTAATTATGATTTTTAATTACTATTTTTAATTAATGAATTTTTAAATTTTGGCTGCTAATTCAGAGGCACTTGATATTTTGGCAGCCATAAGGATTAAGGTCACTCTCATGGTAGGCAAGAGAAAAAAAATTTATTTTTGCCCTTTGTTACATTCCTTTACCACTTTATAACTGCCATTTTTGGTAGCATTTACTTCAGTTCAACATGAATACCATAACTTCATTTCAATTAGAATGAATTATAATGTATTTCCTGCACTGACTTCTTTTGCACAGCTTCATTTGGTCTCACATGTTTCTAGTATGCAGTGTAACAGCCCGAAGAAACCACTCCAATAAACATGTAATTTCAAGAAGCAACAGTATGAAAAGACAAATACCAAGATGAGAATCTCCACATGAATTGAGACACTGAAGAGGGCAGAGAAGGAAGCTTTCTTAAAGTGGACATATCAACATCAACTTCAAATTTCACTTATTAAAAGACAAACTAGGCATTAAGAATAAAGAACACTGACATTTATGTCATTGGACTTCTAGTAATAGACCAGCTTCAGAAACAAATTTATTAAGGATCTTCAGAAACTACTCCTGGCTTCCACATGGCAAGGTACTACAAAAACTCTATCAGTCTGTCATATCAGATAGGAAGTAAGAGGTGGCAGTAAAAAATAACTACTTTCACCCCTACTACTCCCTGGTGATTTGGGGATCTTTGAAGAAGTGATACAATTTTGTCTGTGTATGACTTTGCCCAGAAAGACCACAGTAAGGACCCTTCTGCTCTCGCTGGCAGTGGATTGTGCTGTGATTGAGCAGCAGGGTGTGCAGCACTCCTCTGTTTGTGCCTGTGCTCTCTGCCTCACCTCCACAGAGATGTCATCCCTGGTGGCCAGGCTCTGGCTCACAGCAGCGAGCGAGGCCTGCTCAATGTCCCTGATGCATCTGTTGATCCCATCGATGGAGAAATCACATTCTCGCTGCCCCGGGGCCTTGTCCCTGCAAGACAGAGACACTCAACTGAGCATGGTGCCAAGGAGCAGGGTCTTTCCTGAATGCACACAGGACCACTTAAAAACAAACAAACAAACAAAAAAAAGCTATTTCCCACATATTGCATGTTGGTACACGATCTACCTGGAGGCAATACTAGCTAGTGTTCATTTTCCACAGCATTCTTTATTAAGTTTATGTTAGAGTGAATTGGGGGTGGAACCAGAGAAGGAGAACAGAATACGAACACAGAACAGCCCTGTGCTGCAGGGTGCTGCAGTCATCAATTATGATTAAACACCCAGTGTAACTGGGCAGATATTGTGCATCACAGAGTAATTTCCATCAGTGAAAAATAACGCAGTGCTAATGGCCATATGGCATTTTTCTGTATGAACAGTTGCTCAATTACTACAAAAGACATACCTGATGGAGGTAATAAGACTCTTGATAGAATCTGAGACTGTATGGGAATGCCCTGCTAGTACAGACCATGTAGGAGGGTCTTTGGGATTGATAGCCAGAGAACGGGCAGTTTTGATCAATAACGATGAGCTCTCCAACATTGTCTTAGCAGAAATCAGAATTGGCTCCTGTGCTTGTGATCCCTGTGGTCAGGAAGGTATAAGAACAGAAAGAACACTTGAATTATTGTTTTGAGTTCATCCACACTTTCTGCTCCTAAAAGCCTATTTCATTAACAGCATTAAAATGGAATTATAATCTCCTCCATTGCACTGTTATATTCACAGATAGCCAACACAGAAATAGAACAAAAATAATCACTCCAACAGCTTCCTCTGAAACATACTTAAGAAACATGTCTCAAGTTAAGAAATGCATTTTCCAGCTGAGAAACAAGAGAAACAATGACTTGTCTAGTTGCAGACTACAGAAATACCATTGAAAATACACTTTGTCACAAAAATTGTTGTCATCAACAGATGTGCCCTTTCCCCAGTCAGACTACTAACTCCAAGTGATGACTGATGACTCTTGACTGGGTTATCATCTGTGTATCTATTTTATTGCCAATAAGCTGATAAACCCAGGTACCACAGACCTGGAGGACACATTTAGATTTCAGTTACAGCCCCACAGCTGTAAGACTGCAACAGCTACTGCATCATCTGATACTGCCATCTGGATCAGAGCCTGACAAAAGCAGGAAGCAGCCTTGGAGGGCCAGTAACAACACATGACCTGTCTCTACTCCAAAGCTTTTACAGAGCTTGAGGGGTTTGCTTTTTTATCTCTTTTCCCTGAGAGAAAACTCCAAACCCATTGAATCCTTTATTAGTCTCTTCACATTCTACTCTGCTGTAGTTACACAGTTTGAGGATGGAGAACTTGTGGGCAAAAATGAAAAAATCCAGCAACATCCCTTTGATTCTTTTCAGAACTAACTAGGTTCCATTTGTTAAAACTGCTCCTGAGGGAAAACAAAGGGCATATTTACTATTGTATTGCATGGAAGGATCCAGCTACTAAAACATGCAAATCACCTGTGCTATATGGCTTTGCTAACAGCAGACTTGCAGCACTTACTGTAGCCAAAGTGTGCATCCATCTGGTAGAAAAGTCAAGCTCAGAGGTTAGACACGAGACAGCAGAATGTCCTGTGAACACCCAGAAACCCAAGGTAATACTCGGGGGTCTTTACACTCACTCTCTCCCAACGTGTGATTAATTCAACATGTTCAACTTCTGGAGGATGGAAATGCAGTATCCTGCCTTACCTCAGTGCTGATCTGTGCTGGGATGCTGACAAATTCTGGGTTTGAAGCAAATGCTGTCAAATTTTCCACAGCCTCTATTAAAGGTGCAGTGGCAATTCTGCACTTGTTGCGGTTCTCCTCAGAGAAATCTCCATCTAGTGCCTGGAAATGAAATCCGGATTGAGCTCTGTCTGAATGGGTTTCTTTAGCAAAATTGAAGGAAGATGGCTTAAGTCTTCCTAGTTTTAAACCGCTGTGTATTGACGATATTTGAAAGCTCCTTCACAAACAAGATTGATGCAAAGAATGTGATCTTTTAGGAGTGTGTTTCCTTCCTCAGCTGGTTTTTGACCCTGAACTTTAAACTGCTGCAGGTTTTCTGTTATTGCACTTGGATGAGTCTCTCAAGTCTCTCTCTGATGAGACTCAAGTCTCTCAGGTGTCCCAGGACCCACACTCCAAAGGGTGGAAGGAGCTAAACTCCCACCTTTTTGTGGTTTGTGAAGGTGGCTGTTTCCTATGGACTGATACTGAAATTTTTTAGTTATTTCTGTTTTAAGCAAACCAGTAATATATTGCTCTCATTTTCACCCAAGTCAACTGATCTCTCTCACAATCTCAGAATAAACATTTCAGCTAATGAAATCAGATTAGATCGATTAATGGCTTCCAGAAGGGTTCAGAATTGTGAATTCTCCATAGCTTCACAAGTATTACTTCTGCTTGCATGAAAAAAACCTACCCCCTACCAAATTGCTGGAAGGAATCTGGAAAATAAAAGGTTACTATTAAGAGGAGACTACTAGCAACATAAATGGCTTCTGTTTGGTTCCCACTATTATTTATTTCCTTCTTTTTTTCTCTAATAAGTTAAAGCTGTCAGAAACAGCTCCAAAAACCTCCATATACTGGGGAATTTAACACCATTAAAACCCTTCACATTCAGTTGTTTGCAGATTATTCTTACGGTGCAAGCTCATTAAATATATCAATCCCATCATACTGGATGGGCCAGCTGCCTCTTCTCATATTAAAACTGCCCAACTTTTTTCAACTTGAATTCAGCAGTTACACCATTGAACATGTTTTCCAATTCAGATCTTCAAAAATTTAATTGGTGATTTTTAAACCATGTATATCCAAGAATGCAAAAAGATATTTCTAACTTTTCTGATTTTGTCTCAACAGGGGGGGAAAAAACCAAACAAGCAAACCCTCCAAATCACATAGGAAGAAGAAAGCACAACTGAGCAGCATTTGTACCTTGATAGTTTTAACCAGGTTAGCAGTGCTGTTTGCAACTTCCTTGGCAGATTGCACAAAGTGTCTCTTGGCAACAGGATTTGCTGTTTTTGATGAAGCAATGCGACAAGCGTTGCACAGAGCAGACGTGTGTTTGGCCACGATGGTGGCAGCTGATAAGACCTGTAAAAACCAGCACAGAACAGGCACAATGTCAGAGGGGTGGGACAGCAACCACACTGCAGCTCTGCAACGTCAGTGTCCAAAGCCAGGCAACAGAGCCAAACCAAAACGCCTGGACAGGAACAAAGCAAAGGGATGGGCTCCCTGCAATCCTCTGCAGTCACCTGTGATGGGCTGCTCGCTGGATCCACCAGGTTCTGGCAAGCCATCTGGATCGCTTGGTTGGCACGGGCAAACTGAATTGGATCAACGAGGCCCTGCTGACCAGCCTGGCTGTTTGGATCTGAGATACCGACCAGGTAAGCAGCCTACAAATGGGGAAAAGAAGAAAACAATCCTAATAAATCATACTAATTCTGTCTAGGATCTCTGGCAAGCTGGCCATATGTCATAGCACATGGTGGTCAGAGATTATTCAGAAATCATACTGTGAAATACAATTACCATTTGTTTTTAGCAATACATCACCAGAATCCACTGAAACCAAGAAAATATACCCTTACACTTGAGACATTTAATTAGTTGGAACCAAACTAATAGTCCACTGTTTAGACAACTGCTATCCCTGAAAACATTACTTGTCACTTGCACAGCCAATGGAGAGAGCTTTAAAGATTATAGGTACTAGAAATTATTTACGGTATTAGCCACGGTTGGAGTCAGTGGAGGTTTTTGTCAAGACTACAAAAGCAGTCCAGCAAAGGCACTTGTGCTGAGTGCAGGTGCCATCAGGCCTGCAGCTGCTGGTCTCACTGCAGCCCAAGGTGTCTGATGGCCAACCTTATCTCCTCTCTCAGTTATAAGTTTCACGCTTCTCAACAACCACAACTTATCTGAACTGTCACAATCATCTGTGATGATTCCTCTATCACAGATACAATTATCTGTCACCTTAATATGCCAGTAAGGCAACTCAGAGTTAGATGTGGAGGAGACTTAGTCCATACCAAGGCATTACACATTTGGGGAAATCAAGGACAGGTTTTCAGATGCAGAGCACAATCCCCCACAGCCAAATCCTTCACCAAGGTGACTGTATCAGCTCTTTATAGTTCACTCAGTTATCAGATCAGTGAAACCACAGAGATCAGACCCTAATTTATTGTAGCAGTTTAAGAATTTTGGTTATTCCACAAGTATCTGAACAGCTGAAACAGGTTTCTTCTTAGTTCCAATATCTGAAATTTGTAGTGTTCCTTAAAAGCAGATTAGAACTAGATCAACTAGAACTTGATTCATTACTTTTAACTGTGGCTTTTTTGTGCATTTCTCTATGATATAATAGTTCTGAGCTTGAGCTGCAAACATGAATTCCATATGCTGCAGCTTTGCTTTATCCTCAGCAAAGCTTCCTTCTAGATGGCATTTCCCTTCCTTAGAAAATACATGTTATTGCACTCTGCTCCTCCTGTAGCTTGTGCAATTTCTGTGATCCACACAGAACACACCATGTAATACAAAGTCATCACTCGTTTGACCACAGGGAAGTGAATTTCAGAACATGAGCTTGCTAAAAAATAAAAACTTAATTGCTTTACAGCCTTCAGTCTCTTACCTGAGCTGCTGCCTCTGTGAGGCCACAAAGAGCCTTGGATGCAACTCCAACACATTCTCCAAAGACCAGAAGATCCCCAGTTTTTGCATTCTGGGAAATGCCTGCCATTGATTCTCCAAGAACCTCAGAAATTAAAAAACAAAGTTATCTTCAAATATGCATCCCTACCACTTAGAGGCAAGCAATTGCTACCCTCAAACCAGTTTTGGCCCACAACCCCCCTGGACTTGGCTTCTAGAATTTTTAGACTTCTCTAAACTGGGCACATTCCTCTGTGTGGTGTGAGGGATCAGGCATGCACACCAACACTGGACTGACGGGGAACATAGGCACTACTGCAGCTCAAATGACTAGGAGGGTACAGAATTACCCCTCGTTAATTTTGCTGCCACCCATTAGCCATCACAGCTAACCTGGCACTATGTGCATCTCCTGCAGCCTGCATGACAGTCCTGCAGATGCTGTTGACATCTACAGGATCTTCTTTGTAACCAAACTCACTGAAGCTCAGTGGGAATGAAACTGCACCTAGACTTCTGGAACCATCTTAGTGTCAGAATGCACATGAATTCCCACTGAATTCAGTTCACTTGGCTTTAAAACCCAAAATGAGCTCTGACTGCAGTAGAGCATTAGATGGAAGATGACACACACATCCATTAGGTACTTTCTTTTTCTTTTAGAGAAGAAGGAATATGAGACAATTCCAACAAATCAAATAATAATGACACAAAATGTGCTTCAAAGGAAGATGTACAGCACAGTTTGATTAAAAGTAACTGAAGAGGTTTCCCAGAGGTTTTCTGATGTGGTGGAGTGTCTGGACCGCTCAGACATTTGGCAAAGCTGTTCTGCACAGAACAATACAATGGGATTTCATTGCCAAGCCCTCCTAGTCATGCTTTGGGCTGTTCTAATATAGTTGCAGTCAAAATACAGCACCCGAAAGTATGACATGCAGTCTAGTGCATGTCAAGGAGAGGAAGGGAGAGAGGAGAAGCTTTCAGAGCATTGTGTACCAGTGACTTAATTAAAAATTTCTTACTGAGGCAATACACCTTCTAAGTGACCAAAACCTGAAATTACCTGTAAGAGACCTATCTCAGGCAGAGTTTATCAAGGACTGTAGCAGACATTTTAGCTATAAACACTGACTGCACCTCTTATATGCAATATGCATATGGAAACTTTTGAAAATCCAAACACACTTTATAACTGACACAGAGGTGAGAAAAAGAGATTACCTTTGAGTTTTCCATTACGCCCTCAATACAATCAAAATAGGAGAGATCGCTCACAGGCTCATTTGGGTTATCCAGCATTCCCTTAACTGTCTGAAATAATGAAAGAAACTGATTATTGACAGAGTCTGAAATACTGAGCTGAGAAGAACACAGACCATCACACCTATTCTGCTTATCCCAGGGTAATCTTATATGTTTGTCTGCAGCAAGCAGCCAAAGCTACACACTCCCTGAGGGTGGGCCATGCAGGAAACTGCATGCGACGGAACCAAGCTGTGGGAACTCCATGTTTGTGCACCACCAATCTCTTGGAAGTTCAGGTTTACCTCATGTCTGTGATGAGTGATATATGGTCAGAGGTGCTCAGCTTGACATGAGGCAATCTGGTTTTCTGTCAAGTGTCAACAGTGTAACACATGTTTTCAGTACTATTTTAAATTTCATAAACAGATTTAAGAAGTGATAAGAAAAACAGCTGCCATTTGTTGAGCACTGTCTGGAAACACAAAGGGTTACTGAACTGAGTACATATCCACCACCTGCCTGCCTCTTACAATGTCAACAGATTCCCCCAACAGAGGAAAATGTTGTCAGGAAACTACATACAGTTAGGTTTAATGTTTTTTTCTGACGTAATTCTGAGTTCTGAAAATAACAATGTGACAATCAGTCACATATTCATTGAGAAGAATGAATGCAGTTAGATAACAAAACTTGTAAAAAGCTGCAAAATGCAGGATGCTAATTCTTTTATACATAAAAATATCTGTAGCACACCTTTTTTCAATTCTTACGGAACACTATTTTAATGCCAAATATCATGCAGAAAAGACTTTTAATCCTTCTGATGAAAGTGAAATCAATTAAGTAGAGAAAGATACTAGCAGCTGTGTCTGACATTTGCTCTCCACCTAAAGGAAATCAAGGCATGATTTTAAACACTTGGACTTTTCTTGTAACACAGCTTCTAACTTTAAGATATTATGGAGACACCTACAGTATTTTTAACAGCTCAGCTATTGCTTTGTAAATGTTTGTCTTAAAGCCTTACAACAATTAAAAAAGAGAAGAAGGTGAAGATGTGGCATCCAGAAAGCAATTTCCAGTTGTCTCTTCTGTCTGTCAGTTCTCACTAACATTGCAGCATCTCTTCATGTTGTGCTCTACTAAATAACAACTTGAAAAGCAAACAAGGTTCCTACAGCACTTACACTGCTTTGGAGACAGAGGCCTTCAGAATATAAGGAGCAGAACAGCAAAATACAAGCCAGCACAAACTTCCCACTCACATACATTTACAATTACTGCAACACCTGTGGTACTTTTTTCAGCTGCAATTCTGGGCAAGTTTAGCTATCTCATTGAAGGTTAGACAACAAGGTCCTCTCTAAAAACAGCTTTCTAGAGTCTCCAAAGAAGACCACAAAGACTATTGACAGTATCAAATCCATGCTGAGACACACTCTTTCTACAGAAACAACGATTTTTAGTAGTGAAGAAGCCCTGGAAAGACTAGGAATAGTACATGATTACTTCAGAAAATGAAGGGAAGAAGCCAAAGTTTAATCACTGTAAAGAGAAATTAAAAGTTAAGACTTCTAAAATTTCATTGGTTTCTTCAGTTACTTTGATGTGAGTCTCAGTCTGATTTCAAGACTGTTTGCTTTTGCCTTGGTTTCCCTTTTTCCAGAAATTAATCTAATTCCATATATCCAGGCTTTTCTCACTAATACTCTCTCTCTGGAAGTTCGAGATGCCAGAGATCTTCCTTCTGCCCTTTGCTGGCCCTGCTCTCAATCCATGCCAGCATGTGCCATTCTGTGCTATTGACACAGAACCCTCTGCAAGGGCTCTTAAGGCTATTCTGCCCTACACTTCTCCTCTAAGCTCTCAGTTTTCCATGGTTCATCAGCTGGAAATTCTCACCTTTTACATCCCTGCCATTTCACTGATCTCTCCCCATTAGTGTTTCAGGAAGTCCTGAGGAATAGCACTTCATTCCCCCTGCTTGCTCCTTTACATTGCAGCCTGATTTCCTGGTTTCTATTCTTTGGATTTGCTGCTGCTCCCTGTGACCAAGGAGAGAACACTTAGGAAACTAAGAATTCAGAAGGACAAAGGCACCTAGACAAAGGTGACCACAAGGACAAAGGCACTTAGGGAACTCCTATAATATTTTGGGATGATAACCATGGACTTGAATATTAAGAAAACTCACAATACCCTGGAAGGACTTTTGTATCCTTGTGATACTAAGGGCTAGAAATAAAAAGTTTACTGGTATTTTATGCTCTCGACACAAGCCAGTCACCCCTTGATGTTTTGACCGTGACAGTAAACAACAAATATCTAGTTTAAATGAAAAGATTATTTCCTACTACTGAAAGTGGCCATGTCTGTGATCAGTGTAGCTCTTTCAACTGACCCATTATTTAGCCAGCCAAACCTTTCACTCAGGATCAAGAACATATCTTGCAAGAGCCTGTATTGACACACACATCGTATCAGTTTGACAGGGAAGGCAGAAAGAAGGCATTAAAAATCTACACTAAGAAAGGTCAAGGTAGAAGATTGCAAACATCATTCTAAGTGGGATTTCAGCAACAACATCTTCCAAGTGGAAAAACCAAGATATTGCAGCTCCCTCCAGTGCACTGGTGGTAGTAGAAATGTCCATCTTATCATGATTCTTCCTTAAGTAAATATGAATAATAGGGACTAAGCTGTATCTTTGGAGGGCAGGACAGAGGAGATGGCGACAGGGTAGCAAATTTCATTCTGGCCAAACCTACAAGATGCTTACATGGGTTCCATGCTCACCTTGTACACAGTTAAAACCCCTGCCACAGATATCAAGTGAGAAGATAGTAACAGGAGCTATTCAGACACAGAATACAAGGGAAACAAACATGTGGGGCCCACTTTTATTTATAAGAACTTTTGAAATATAATACCTCCAGTTCTCTGAGTGCATTATCGCATTCCTTCTGCCCGGGAGCTTGTTGGGTGCACAGTGTGATGAGCTGGTTTATACTCTCAGTCACAGCTCTGGGGAAAGTAGGAGGAAAAAAGGTGGATTTTAAAGTTGAACTATTTCTCTTAGCAAAACTTTTGTCATTAAATGTATACTGCATAAAGATATAACACTTGGATCATCTACTACATGGCTGGGCCCAGCAGCCAAACTGGTGGCACTTCTGGGAAAACACTGGTGACGAAGGACAGAACACCATCTGGCAGCAGGCCAAGGCCAACTCATTACATTGGCACAGTGACAAAGTGTAGCTGCTAAAAGGTATTTCAGCACTTCTCCAGGTCTGACATTAACTGAATCATTTCTCAACTACCAGCCCAGAAGCCCTAAAGGATCCAGAAACAAATGTGTGGTATGGAAACCAACGGTGGAATGTAAAGTAAACGCTATTTACCTTTCTCTAGCAAAGTCTTGTGTCTTGTCTGACATACTGTAATACACACAGTCCTGGTATATATCTCTGTAGTCTCTTAGCAAATTGGTCTTTTTTCTCTTTAACTAATAACTGATATTCTCCCGTAGGTTTATATCCACAGAGGACAAGATATGCAAATGTTCCTCTGGGAGTTCCCAGCTCTTGGACATAGGCTGAACCTGACATACAACACTCACTATCTTTTTGATGAATGCTCTGATAACAGGCAAAAATCATTATAACTACATTCATTTCAGACTCATGACCAACAACCCAGGAAAGTGGCATCTAGAAGAGAAAAATCAGTGAAATTGGAGTGCATGGAGAATATGCTTTCCTCTGGTCTTGGAAACTGAATGGCATTTGCTTTATTTTCCCTTTCAGAAAACAGGCACTTGATAACTTACCAAGAACATGATTACCTGGCTGTTACCAAAGGAAACAGGATGTGCTTATTAAATTTAACATGTTCATGTTAAATTCCAGGGTAAAAAGAATGGAAACTAATAGACATACTTGTTTAACTCCTACCCTTTTCAGCAGCTTTGGTGTCCTTGTGGAGGACTTGGTGATCACCTGCTGAACATCAGTGATTTCTATGCATCAGAAAATAGTCATTGCATACAGACATAGGAATATATGACAAAAATTGTAAGTTCTGTTCACTCCTAGAGAAACTTCACACTCCCAGAGAAACTTTACACAAAAATACCTTGTCTGCTGTTGATTTTAATCTGAGACACAATTCATACTGACTCGGAGAATACCAGAGAGAGAATTATCAGCTTTGTAGAGGAGGCCACATGGTCTCACAAATATCATTATTACACACGAGGTACCTCTCCCAGGAATCCATCCAGTGTACAAATATTACTCTGAAAACCATTTGGACACAGTAGAACCAGGAAGGTGGCCCCTCAAACACCAGTCCCAGAGAGGAAGAGGACTGCTAGGACTCAAAAGGCCACATCTGTTTTCATCAAATACAACACAAATACATGGACCCGACAGGGAACTCAGCCAGTACTGCAGTCCTGTCAGAGGTAGTCAAGGAAAAAATGCTTCCACAAGGAAGACAAAACTACTGAAAAAGTTGTTGTCTCCTACAGCTGGTGCAAATGGGGAAGAAAGCAAAACAAACCAAATAAAACCCCCAGACTAATCCACAGTACCATAGATAATGAGAGAAAAATGAGAAGAAAAGCTATCTTATAATAAGGACGCTGTGCCTCTTCTTTCATTTTCATGAGCGAGAATGTAAAGATATTTGACCCTGATTGTATTATAGCAGGGAAAGATAAGAGAGCCCTGGCAAGCTTGTCACATTGCATTATAGCAGGGAAAGATAAGAGAGCCCTGGCAAGCTTGTCACAAGCCAGAGCAGAGGATCTGAGAAGGGAAGTCCAGTGTCTCCTTAGCACCTTAAACACAAACTGGTGCAGTATTTACTTCCCACAGGCATGTGGTGTGTGTGTAAGGTCTCACACATGCACACACAGAGAACAGCTAAAGGCTTGACCAGGCTCACCTCCCTTTTTATATTACATGCTTCCACAGAGGGAATACCAACCTGGCAGGGACTCACAACTACCTGGATTTCACTGGGTGAAATTCCTCTACACTCCAATCAGGACTGCTCTAAGCCTAAAGCAGAAATCCGGAGCAGTTTGATGCTGCAGCAGTAACAAAATCTCATGTGACTCCTTCACTTTTAAGCAGCCTGTCTTTGGTTATCTATAATTTTCATAGACGCTATTTATTTCCAGGGAGACAAGACAGATGTAATTTTTTTTTTTAACAAAATACAACAAAGTAAAGTAGCTTCTAAAGGCTTCAAAGTAAGTTCTTAAGGAAGCCTTTTACTGAGGGAGTGGATTTATAATCCTTAAAGTAAGGGTATGTTCCACTGAAGAAATGTAGCATCTTAACCCTTTCAAGCATTCCTGATTATACACATATGTGCACTGTTAGTGATAGGTAGCTATGATTTTTAAGCACTTTTTATCTAAGAATATTATTCAATTTCTTTTCTTTCAGGGATTGAGAAGCTTAATGTCAGCTATTGCCTTGTCAGAACACAGATGGTGAGAAAACAGTAAGTAAAAAACACTGGGTTCTTTCAAAATCCAGGCCAGGTCTTCAAATGCTGGTTCCTATTTCCACCAAGGGTAACAAGTTATACTAGTTGAGGAACTACTCCAACACAAGCAACTCTTCTCTGGTCTACTTCCATTTAAACAAAACTACAGGTTCCAACCACTCACTTAACTGTCAATAGCAGTACAATATATAAGCACAATATAAATACCACAGAGAAAAGCAAATATCCCAGGAAAACAAAGCAAGCAACACATCCTTACCTTGCTGCTGCTGCTAAGAGGTTCTTGGCATTAGGAGCTCCAGGATCAACAGACAGAGACTTGGCAGCCAGTAACAACTTGCTGGAAGCCATAGAGATGCTCTTGAGGTTACCTATGACTTGAATCTGGTCCTCTTTAGTCTGGAAAGCCAGAGCAGCATAACATTAAGTACAAAATTAGCAATCAAGAGAGTGTGCTAAAACCACACAAGGAAACCCAGTTTGTTTATCCACCTGAAACCACTGGAATACGTGAGCTCAGAGAAGGATGGCTCAAGCCTCTGTTCACCCAGACAGGTGCCACTAGCTTCACTTACATAACAGAAAAAGACCAACAAATAGCTTGGCTTCTAACAGTGGTAGTATTCACAAATGAGCAACGGAGAAACTTCACTACTTGTTGAACAATGCTTTTGTTGTCAAGACTCTTATGTGTCTCTGCCTGGCACAACTGCTTCCCATTATTCAGTCAGTGTATGCTCTCTTGCATCCTTTGTGCAGCCCGCAGGCTCTCTAGCATCCAACTGGGATTGCTCACACAAAAATATCCTCCAGAAAGTCATCTTTCACAATAAAATAACTTTCTATAAGCCTGCTTCGGTCAACATTCTGACTTGGATGTTCTATTACTTATTTTAAGCCATTGTTGAAAAGGGAAACCTGTCTTTAAATACAGTTCCAGAAAAGTATTGCATCTTCACAGCAGACACCTGTGACTAGATTCTTCTGCCAATGATCAGTAGACGTGAACTCATTTTTTCTAACAGTCTGTTCATAGTTTTATGTAAAGAGGTTGCATATTATTCAGCTGTTATGAATAGCTTTTACTCTATATTTGCTACATTCTACTTCCTCCCTACCCCTACATTTTGCTAGTCACACAAAACACCTGGTATTGCTTCTGTTCAGGCCAAATAACTACACACAGAAGGCCTTCTCTTTTGAAAGATCAGCCATTAATAACTAAGATGGTTACCACCCCCCATGTCAGCAGGATCAGCAAATTCACAAGGGCCACAAGGTCATCAGCAGCTGGATTCTCATTTCAAGCAGCCATTTGCAGTCTTGTTTCTACCTTTGCCTTCATTGAATTGCCTCAAACAAAACATTCTACAAGTCAATGTGGTCCACAGCTAAAGAAACAGTCAGGTACCTCACTACTACTCACTTTCAGAGAGTCAGCTGTATATGGAGCCTAACTCACTTTACACATCAGGAACCTGAATGATGAAGTTCTGATGGAGAACCACCACCAACCACTGTCAGATGTCTCTACTCAGTTCTATCTAGAAAGTATCTGCTCTAGAGAGACAGATCATAAATGACTTCAAAGGACTCACACACTCAGGACCTTCTGGCTATTTTCCAGTGGCAATCATTTCTCAGGTTTGCAGGGTCCTCCTACTAACCAGGGTAAAACCGTCTGTGGATTCTTTTTTCTGCAAGTCCTCCCATCTCTTCTGATACACAATTTCTTTTTATATGCTGACATTTGTTATGCTAAATCATTGCCAAATGACCAATTACTGTAGCTCAGCACAACTGTATCGCGTAAGATAAACTGAAGGTGGTATCTCCAACTACCAGGAATGAACTCAGCAATATGTGACAACTTTCCTTGACTGTTAAGAGTTCATCAGAGTATAACTCTGCCAGATTTTAAATCACTGAACACAAGTCTAAGTGCTTGCTGTCAGATCCAAGGATGGCATTTTAGGCAGCCCTCTTCAAGTGCTTGCTTCACTCTGTAGCATGTCCACAGCACCGCAGAGCAATATCAAAGCATCATTTTCTCCATCTACTTAAAGCATTTCAAAAGTAGCAAAGAAAGGTGCTACATTTTCAGCAGTGTTCACCTAAATTATGCTCCATGGTAGTTTCACCAAAAAGAAGCAACCCTTTCCACAAGCTCAGAGGTTCAGCACACCTTTGTACCTTTGCAGCTCAAACTAGACAGAGGAGTATGAATTTGTATTTCTGACTGCACACAGAAACAAATCCCAACATCCTGTGAAAGATGCAAATGCTGAGTTCTCCTTTTTCCAGATAACCAGCTCCAGATGACTCCCTCACAACAAACATCTCCTCACACAGCAGCATGCTGTGCTGCACTGTACTGCTACAAAAGCAATGTACTACACTGCCAGAGGTTATGGCCAAGATTATCCCTCAATTATCATGATCAAGAACTTACTTGTGCTTGGCCAGCCATTTCAATACCAGCATCAAGAAATTCATCAAAGTCATCACTGAATTTCCCAGAGGCTGCAGCCAACTCCCCACTTTGGCCCCGTGTAGCATGGACAACTTCTCCAGCTGACTGATTCAGGTCTGCTGCTGCCTGGTTCAGTTCACTCTGAGCTTCTTGAAATGACTTAGAACTTGGAGGTAGCTGTAAGAGACAAAGTTCACTGTTTTACCGTCTGTCACATCACACCAGCCTTTCATGACTGGAGAGTTCAACACATGCCGAGAATACTAAATGCAACAGAGCAGTGAGCTGGAACTACGGGACAGCTGTCAAACAGAAATCTGTCCAGCAGCTTGTGTCCTGCTGTTTCTTTCAAGGGACAGACAAGTCTGTAAGCTTTTCAAGGGACACAAATATTGGCAGCTCTTCAAAATTACTCTAAACTCTCTCTAGTAAATCAGTTTGGTAAAAAAAGACCACCCTGGTTTTATCAAAAGGCATTGCACGAACATATCAAAATAAAATTCCTCCTTCATTCACAGGACAGCAAGGTCAGTGATACATGCAGAAAAAAAAAGCTGTTCAAATAGTATAAACTTCTGGCAAATTACCAATGCAAAAAGGGTTTTTTGACCTGAATGTAGTTAAACACAGTAACAATTCTACTCTTTACACCAAATGACCAAGCATTTTTTTGACAGATCATAATGCACCTTTAAGTAAACTGATCACTTCTAGGTGGGAGATGAACTATAATTTTCTAATTTTCATATTCTTCAGAATGTCAAATCATAGCTGCCATTTTCAAAACTGAAAAGTTAATACCAATCTATGACAAGTTTAATATTGCCTTCACAAATCACAGACACATTTCACCTTACCCATAAAACCACAAAAATGGTATTTCAGTCTAAACAGCAGCTGCCTAAAGGTGCATAAACTTAAATGCAGCTCACATGAAGTATACTTAGGGCTCATTTACCAAATAATGATTTGACACATGAGGAACTCAGATCTGCTGTTCAGTTTTCTAAAATATATTTGCACATGAAAAGCCATGATTGATCTTACCGAATCAACAAGGAGCTTCTTGCTGGATTCCCCAATACTCTTTAAGGCCACATCCACATCCTTTTGTCCAGGCAGACAATTCACACAGTTATTCAAGGAGTGAGACACTGCTTTTGCCACCTAGAACACACAAGTGAACACATTCACACTGAGAGAGGCTTAAGCTCTCATTAATAGGAGGCACAGCCTCTACTCCATAGCCAGCAATTCCTACATTCTGACCCTTACAGGAACATTTTTGAGGCTTGCAACATTCTCGGTTTGCTGGCCTGAAGTCTTTATTTAGGCTCATCCATGGGATAGGATAATGTTGGCAGGGCAGCCCCACAACTGCTCCTGGCACCTGGGATAAAGGCTGCAGCACTGCAGATAAGAGAATGCCTCTGAAGTTATCTATGTACTAATCACAGAAATTCATTGCATGCTACTTTTTACAAAGTTCTGATTTTAAAAAGGTATCTTCATAAGAAATTATTTACAATGCAGGCCAATTCTAGAACTTTTCAAATCAGCAAAAAAAATAGAACCTGTCACTCCTAAGGAAGTCCAACATAGAGGTGCCACACATGAACAAAACATACACTCACTTTTTGAATATAACAGGATATAGATCTTTTATTTGAAAATTATCAGTTTAATGGCTATCTCACTTTTGCAGCCAAGCAGTCTCCTCACATATATTGTGGGTAAAAGCACAGTGCTGTGTCTTTGTATATTTTTCTAAGAGATGACTAAAACACCATACTTTATACCATCTGCATTGTTTAACATAAGCATGATGTCACTGTCTGAGCGCTGTAGAAAGGAATACAAAGTTGACATACCTAGCAGCCTTATTTTCTGTCTTTCTCTCTCCTTATTTAATGCTGATTTGGAGTAAATTCACTGTGTGACAACTCATACAGCTGCTCAAGTCCCAGCTTACCTGGGCTAATCTCTGCTGACTGTCTGCATCCCCCGGGGCAGCCAGGGCCTGCTTGGCCTCCTGGATCAGCATGGCAGAGCCCTCCATGACATCCCTGGCTGAATCCAGCATCGCGTGGGCTGCCACAGGGTCACTGGTAGACGCTGCAACCCCTCGTGCTGCCTGAGCCAAAGTCTTCAAGGCCTGAGCAGTTTCTCTGGCAGCAACTCCTGTGGTCACATTTCACCAAGGATTCTATTAGTACCTTTAAAGTCAATCTTTGTATTTCATGACATGATCTTGCAGGTAATGATGCTATTGCAAAATAACACTGCAAATGCAATGTAAAAGAAAATCTTCAAACAGGAAGATATTTGAAATACACAGTATCATTTGCTTATTGAAATGCCTGTAGTAAAGCCATAAAATAAATGTTACAGCCAAAAGACCATATTCTGGGCACAGAAGCACTGAAAAAGAAGAAAAGCTAAAACCTGTAGATGAGGAAAAACTCATACTCCAAGCAATGGGGGAAGGGATTGTCTGCAAGAATGGTGTACAGATGTTCAGAGCCACAGCACAACAGTAGTTTAACTTCAAGCAATCAAAAAAGAGATTATTAGGAATGATACAACTTGATGTAATCTAACATCACTGTGAGTAAAAACATATAAAAATAACTGAATGAAGTCACAGGATGTAATAAAATTACCTTCTGTTAAAAGACATCTATCTACTCCAGTGCTAAGGCGTAGGACTACATGAATAATGGTCTCCTTCTATTTATGAAATTATTGAAAAGGAACTCATTGCTTTGTAGAGTTTCCTACAATCTGATGATAAGAGAGCTACTAGATTTAGCTATTCATTATCAGCTGCAAGTATCTGTACTCCCTTGCCTGACACCCAGTGCCTACTTCTCCACAACTATGTGATAGAAACATGAGCTGTCTTGATGAAATTCCATCTGCTTCAAATGAAAGTAAATGTAAGTTCTAGAGCCCAGATGCAATTATAACCAATGAAGTGGTAATTGCCATACCACATTTTATCAGTAATCTTAGACAAAATATTTTATGGGGGCATTTGCAACAACAGCTTTCATTTCTAACAGAAATAAGGACACAGAACATTTTAACATCCATGAGTAAACTTTTGTCCCTCCTGTAGAGCATTTTTATAATTAAGGTGTTTTTGTTTCTAAACTAAAAGTACAGGTACAAAAATAAACTGTAGAATCTGTGTGCCCAGGTTTCCTGTTGGCTTTATCTCAAACTATGCCAACGTGCTCAACGAATCAGCCAGAGCAACTGCATTGTACTTATGAACTGGTAGCACCTAGGAAGAGATGCAGTTCTGAATGTCACCAAGCTGTCCCCACTATGTTCATATCCTGTTGCTTCAAAACATATCCTTTAAACCTTCTGTAAGGACATAGCAACATTTCCAGTGGCACTGACCTTTGAAATGCAATACACTTCAGCCTTTCACAGCGTTTCAGCGGCACATATTTACAAAAACAACAGATGTCCCGATCTATTCTGATTAAAGACAGCAGATTGCATCACTGCTCTTTTATGAAGCATGAGTCACACTCAATTCTTCGTAACTTACCACAATTCACTATCAGCACTAAAAAAAAATGAAGTCATTCCTTGATTTAAGTAGTCTGTGACAAGAAAACCTCCCATCAAGTATTTGATGGAAAGCAGAGGTTTCGCAGAGCCATTATGAATAAAACAGTACCTGTGTAGTGCTCGTTTCCCTGAGCAGCACAGGTTAACAACTGGGCCATTGAAGAACCGACTGCTTTGGATGTGCTTCCCAGGTCCTGAGTGCATTTCTCAAGCTGTAAAAAATTGCAAAGGACAAAATACACACGTTGAACTCAACAAAAATACACTTTGTTTTAAATAGTACTGAAAAATTCCTCGTTCCACTAAAACCTTAACTTTCACCTCAGCTACTGCACACACACACAGTTTCTCTGAAATCTGACTAACTTATTTTCCCTGTTCAGGGTAAAATAAATTAACATATTATGTAGTGTGAAAAATAAAACTATTTTATAATTAGCAATGGAATTAAATACCTTCATCTAAGAAGGGCACATTTTTCCCCAAATAAACCATTTCACTTTCTAAGCCTACTAGAACTGGCTGTCCTGAGTTCTCATCATTGTCACTATTGAAAAGAAATTCTTTTTGACAAGACCAAAACATTACTGTTAGCTAACTGTAATTTGTTAAGAGAATAGAGAAGGATAGAATAGAGGAAGCCCTACAGTCCCACAAGTAACTCTACTACAGAACTTACTGTTGCTGTAGTAGTAACATATACTCTTTTTAAGAGAATCAGTGCAAAATCCTATCAGCATGATCATTATCCAAAGCTTCCTGACTCTTTTTGCCTCTAATATTTAAGTTTTTAACAGCTAACTTTGTTTGTTTTTAAATGAAGAACATCCTTCCTCAATTACAGTTTCTCCTGGGAGAGGTTTTAACTGTCCATCCACAGCTGCCATCTTCGCATCTTGCAGTTCATTTTTGAGTGTCTGGACTGTATTCAAAGCAGAATCAATTTCCATTGGGCCACAAGCTTCATGAGCCTATTCAGAAATCAGATCAGTACCACTGTTAGCAGCTGTATGCAACTTTCAGAACAGTAAATGCTTCAGATCTAATCTTGCCTCCCATATTATTTCTCTTCCTACTTTAGAGGCCATTGTGAGCCCTCTAAGTGTTTTACATCATGGATTCCAAACTCCTGAACAATATTTTCAGTCTGTGAAGAAAACAGCACTCAGCTAAGAGGCAGCAGGGGAATGAGGTGCACTTGGGCTTGTGTACGTGTCCCTTCACAGCAGGCAGCCCAGGGACTGAGAAAGTAACTGCTGCACTCTGGACTTCCCCTTGGACCAGTGGCCCCACTGTGTATCATGACCAAAATCCCACTGACTCCCTGATGTGGCAGCCCACACTCATCAGTATGAGATGGAAATTCCAGCATTAGCTCAGGTGTAGCCACCTCAATGTTACAATCCTGGTTTCAGGCCTCAGTGTACACACAAAAACAAAAGAGATCACTCTCCACTTGCATTTTTTTTATGTCCCACAAAGTTTAGAAATCTGTATGTGAAACACAGAACATCTGCTTCCCTGAATTTTACAGATGATGATTCCAGTTCACAATTACAGCACAGGAGAGCTGTAGCTGGGTTCTCACTTGTTTGGTGGGGCATAAGATATGTTCCCTTTTCCCTGCTCTCCCTTGAATCCAACAGCAGCTCAGAGTCTTGATGTGCTGCTCTGTATACTCTGCTCCCATTTGTGTGGTGTGGAAAGGGCAGCACAAGCTTTTTCAGTTTTCCTGTCACTTCTCCCTCCCCTTTCTCTCATGATACGGAGGCCACCTGGGAGTCTGAGCAAAGTGTGCACAAAACACAGCAGTGAGGGGTGAACACTGCCTGAGCATGAGCCACTCCCTCAGGGGAGACAAGAAGTCCTCTTGCTTTAGCTGATTGAAAGCAGTATTCACCTACCTTCTGGGAGGCAGTTCGCAGCTCAGCTAAGCTGGTAGCAAGATTCTTTGCACACTGACTGAGCTGCATTGCTGCTGCTTGATCAGTCACTGTGGGGACAGCAGCTTTAGCAGATGCCACCATTTTACTTCCAGGCTGTTCAAAGAACAACAGTGAACACAATTGGTTTTACCAGCTCATTTTCTTTAAAGAAGGCTTAGGATTCAATAAACAAACTGCTTCCTCCATTCACACACTCATGAGGTTTCTAGATTTTTCTTTAATGACTAGCACATTCCTGCTCCTTAAGCTGGAACATCCTGTCAGAATTCTGTCACATTTGCAAGTCCTCTGCAGAAGGACTCATCTGCGCATTACAGGGACAATGACTACTCCATTGGTTCCAATGTCTGCCCGGGGCCTTTGAACACTCGTGTAGACTACTTAAAAATACTGAAATGTGAAATTTTGCCACTCAGCATTCATGTGGTACAATCAGCTCAAGGTGGCAGAGATGGCAAATTTCTCTCTACGTTTCTAAATATTAACCTCTGCCAAAATTCAATGAAGTTAAAACTGTAATTCAAGCAATGCCTCTACATAGGGATTACTGCTAATACAACTAAAAACCTTTGTTGATTCTCATCATCACCACTGTACAACATACAGCCACAGGGGAGATGGATCAATCATGTGAATGACTCCAGGGGGAATCATAAAGCAAATACTTGAACAGAGTGAGAACATTGTTTGTGATCCCTCTGCCTACACAGGACCATAAAACCTGCTAACAGCCATCACATGTGAGGTAAGACTAACTGATGCCAAGTAATGATCATGCCATTACACACAGAATGGGTTTCTGGTGGTGTTTCTTCTAATGTTAACAATAAACCAGTAGTTTTATTATCAATACTCAATAGTCTCTCTTTCTATTTTAAGATGTTATAGAAAAAGCAAACAGTCAAATTTTGTGTTTTTCCCAAACCATCAATCTTGATCTATTATGCAGGCTAATATCTAAAAAAAACATGCTAGTATTCCCTTTTATTTCTGAGGAATTCTGAAACTTATTGCTGCAACACTAAGTTTACCTTGCCTAAAAAGGTTACAACAGCCTGTCACATATTCAGACTCAAACCTCTACTAAGAGAGATGCTAAATTCTCTCTATTTTGTTATTTAAACTCTAACCCAGAAGACAGGCATACAGCAATGAATGTTTCTTCTCCATAAGCATACTTTTTTCTTCTTACTTTTAACCTCAATGTCAGCAGCTTTCACTCTCCATAGGTACAATGTATTTTAGCCACCTAACCTGAGGAACGAAATTCTGCCCATCTATGGCTCATAGCAGTGAACTTCTTTACATGGTTCCTAACAGTTTACTGGTTATTTATCACAAATGAAAACATACAGCACTAAAAAATGCTTTTTACATCTACTGCAATGATTGGTTCACTTCACCTGAAGGAAATTCTGGCTGGAATTGATTAAAGCAAGCTGGGCACTGAGGTCTTCTGCCTGAGCTTGACTTCCTCTTACACCCTGCACCAGCTGAGGAATGTGGTCTGCAACATTCTAAAATGGACAAAGGGAAAAGATTTTCAGTAAAAAAATAAAAACCCAAAATCCTCTGAAAATAAAACAAGCAGGCTTCCCGCTACCCTTGAAGACAACTGCAGTATTCCTAAGTAAAATACTCCTGTGCTGTCACAGAATTTAGCATGCATGGAACCAAATTAATGTACAATAGGACTTTTTTAGAGATGTTCTACTTAAGAACTCATTATTCAATCTACTTATTAGTTAAAGGCTCCTACAAGACAATCCAAGATTTTTATGCAGAATTGTGTACATCAAATATTATTTCCTTTGTATATTCAAATGTCAGTAGTGAAGGTAAAAGATTTTTTTCAAGAGAATGTCCTGCTTTCAAAAAAGCATTCTCTTTTACACACAAAGCGCCTCAGCTTACTTTTCCTTGGTTTTCAGCAACACAAACTTCACACATGGCTGGAGCATTTGCAAGCATATATTGCTGAAACTTTATTCCTGGACTGTCCACATTAATGGGCCTTGTCCATCCATTTCACAATTACACTTCAGCAGTGCAATACTAAATTACCACCACCACAAAAATGTAAAAAACAAGAACTGAATCTTCTTTGTCATCTGATAAATGAGCATCAAGACAAAATTAGAACAAACAGTAAACAATAGTTACCAGGTTGCACTTCTAAAAAATTCTTTCTGAAATAGCAGCTCTCTGCAACACAATTCTGAAGTATACTTGAGCTATCTTATTTAATTCCAACATTTCTTAGGATTACACCATAACAAGAAGTAATTGCAGAATGTTGATGTGGTTTTTAACTATGCCATCTTTAATGGTTTTGTTCTTGTCCCCCAAATAAATGCCCTTGGATGAAGAAGAAAATCCTTCTGCATTCAACTGTCTTTTGCAAATATGGCTTAAACACAAAAGGAAACAGCTTCTAATCAGACTCTGAATTCTAGCTTGGAAGTATAAAAATGTGCTTGACTTCAGGCATACCTTGAAATCTGTGATCCTACAGCTTTAACTTCAAGCTAGGAATCATGGTAACCCCACTGTAAGGTCTGTCACTTATGTTTTTATGGTGATGTTAAAGGTCCCAATTGCTTGGAGGTGGAACATCAGAATAGCGGGAGCAGTTGTTAGTTATATGACCAACTATATAACTGATATGTTAAATAAGAATTTCACTCCATTATAGTATAAATCACTATTGCTACTCCATCCTCCATTACAGAAAATCCAAAGGTTACCTTTATCCCACAACAGACCTCAGTCCCATTTCACTGCATGTATGATTCAACAGCCTGTTTTGATGGTCATGAAGCTACTCCCCTGCTGTAGATCACACTCATACACTGAATGCAGAGCCAAAGCTTAGAATCAGTCAGAGAATCACAAATTTCTAAGTAACTGGACCCCTCTGTACAGTGCTTCCAGTAGAGCTCTGCATATGTTCCATCACTGGCTGATCTGTACCAAAACTTGTAGTAAAAGTACTTACTTCAAGTGAATCGGCTGTTACTGAGCAGTTACACACCTGTGCATCCTTTTCTAAGATGTGTGTAGCACTTTTACATGTTTTACAAGTGTTACACAGCACCAACAGTAGGTCAGCTTTGCAAAGCCCTACAAACAGCAGTGCCCGGATAATGCAGTAAATGAGAGCTCTCCAGAATCCATGCACATAACACATAGTGTTGTTCTGTTTTAATTTTTTTAAAGCTTCTTTTGAGATTGCAACACTATTATAGAAGGTGATCCTCATCAGTTCCCCACAAAGCAGAGTTCAAGAGTTCTTTGTCATGGGCTGTGCTGTGTTTACCTTGCAGCTCTGCACAAGTTGCTGGTGGGCTGCTGTGTTCTTATTGGAAACAGCTGCATTCTGAGAAGCTGCAATAGTCTGAGTAGCAGCAGCTGCAGCTTGTTTAGCTGCAATCTTTGGAGAAAAAGAAAGTTAAATCAGTGCTAAAAGTGAGTAATTCAGAGGATGAAACACACATTACTATAGGTAACTTTGACAGTAACAACAATGACAAATTAATACATTTTATCCCTTAATTTGATTTGCCTTAAGGAAACCTCAACTGACCACCACTGCTCTTCTCTCAAGGTGAAAATGATTTGAATACGGTTATCCATCTCTGATTTGCCAATAAAGAAAAAGGCAGACTTAAAAGCATTCTATGCCCTTACTCTTTCACAGCTTAGGTTTCAACAGGAGGAAGATAAGTGAACTACAAACAGCAAAAATGGTCTAAACAATGAGCTCCCTATGAAGGCCAGAGAAAACAGGCAGTGCACACGCTGTGCTGCACACTGCTTCATTGATACCTCTGACCCAGGACCCAAGGGAGCCAGTTTCTGCTGAGACTGCTTTACAGCGAAAGCAAAGATCCTAAAATGACACACAGGTACAAATACTGCTACTTCTGAGGCCAAAAGCATTCCGAAGACCTTCTTCAAATGTTATTATCAACATTTCCGTGTTACAAAAATAAAAATTCAGCAATTTATCCAAGGTACTTCAGCATGTTGCACAACACTAACTGGCCCACTAAATAGAAGCAAGCATGAAGTTTATTACACATTTTACTCCTTTGTAAGGCAGCATATGTTATTACAGCAAAACATATAAGATATTCTTTGTATAAAATTTTCTTGAATGCAGTTAGAAAAATCCTAGAAAACTTGAATGCAGTTACAGACATCAGCCTTTATTTCCTAAAGTACTCCTGATTTTTAGTTCTAGAGGAACTTAATGTATTTCTGGAACACGGCCACCTTACTGCGTTTGAATCAGACCAATGCAAAAATCACAGCTGCAAACTAAGAACTATGAAAAGTTTGTTTTTTTAAATCTGCCTTTTCTTCATTTTAGTTGAGAATGTGAAGATCAAACTTTGCCCACAAAACAAACCTCCATGGTATTTTCTCCTTACTAAATTGTCTTTCTCCCTCTTGGCTGGGCCACTAGAGATAGTATATATGTTTTTACTTCATTTCTGCTTCTTGACTCTGAGTAATTTCCCAGTTTAATTGGACATGCTGCGATTCAACTAACTTTGTACAGAAATTCATCTGGAACTCTATATCCTAGTAAAGGCACCAAGAGATACTGTGTGTAAATGGCACACCACAGAGATAAATTAACACAGCAATGAAGCCATTTCAGCTCAGCTGGTTAATTTTAGGACTAAGCCACCATCAAATGTCTTCTGAATCAAATCCTTTTGCCACTTTACCACATCTGTGATAGAAGTTACTCAATTTTCTGAGGATAATGTTATGATATACTGATATGTTTAATTCTAAGCTCTGTTCTCTGGAACTGAGCTTACAGCACTGCCATTCTCTGCTTAGATCTTTCACTATATGGTTTCCAACCTCTAATCTGTTGACAATTTTCTTCTTGATGGCATTCTGTGCAGCAGCATTTGTAGCAACCCGCAGTCCCTCTGCTGCTTCTCTCAGACGTTGCTGTTGATCTTCATTTTCAGGATTGGCTGCAGCTCCCTGCACAAAATTTCCAAGCAAAAACCATAAGTCTGAGTAAAAATAAATGGAGAAAATGTGGATGAGCATCAAGACTTAAGTTCAGACAGCATCTGCTACATTATTTTCCTTAAATTGTCATAAGGAAAGTTAGAAGAACACTGAAGTATTACAACACTTCAAAGCAGAAATTCTGTTTCTAGTGGAAGGCTCTTACTGTCTATGTCTGGTACTTAGAGGAAGAAAGCTGAACATTTGCTTCATATACCACTTCAGGTGTTTGGGGAAAAAAACCTTTTGTAACTGCTTCTCCTTTGATCTGAAATAATGTACTTGGATGAATACAGGTTTTTAAAAAAACCCCAGTTTTTAAAATTCCAAATTCAATATGTCTTTCAGTAACTGCAGTCCAAAACTTGAAGTTTAACACAGCAGATATTCTCCATTTGAAGTCAGAAAATACTGAAAGTCAAGGATAGGCAGCCAGGCACACAGGCCTTCTGGAGTCCCAGCAAGAATGGCTGGCCCTGCTGCTGTAAAAATCATTTCAGTGCAGGATCTGGGAAACAATTCAAAGGACATATTCCTCCCTAGCAGACTGAAACAGGTTTCCAGCACAGAAAGGGAAGAAAAGTTGTGATATTCATGTCTCTTGTGAAAACAAGGAGGGAAAGATGTGGAAGGGAACAACACAGGCAAGATTCCCCAGGTGAAGAAAACTGTTTCTTAGACAGAGGGGAGTTGCTTTGTAATGACTCCAGTAAGAGATTGCTGTGGTTCTGCTGTTCCACTTGCACTGCTACAAGACTCTGGACCATAGCAGGGCTCAGGGCTGGTGGTAACTGCCCTTCATGGCTCGAGTCATGACCGCTATGTGCACAGGAAAGAAAAAGCAGAGCAAGATGATCTTTTAAAACCAAAAAAATCCAGGTAGCTAATAAATTGGGGCTTGGAACGTACCTAGAGTAAGTCATTAAATGCCAAACTCTTATAGGACTAGAGAAACCACCTTTCTATCAGCCAGATCCTATTTCTAAATCCCACACACCCTCTCTTCATGGTGTACAGCCTTACAGTTTTAAGCTGACAGTTCCTTTTCCTGGTACCTTTGCAGCTTCGACCATGCGGGCTGTGGAATCTGCCAGGAGCTTTGCAGCAGCCAGAAGCTTCTTGGAGTTCTCCATGTCGATCTCTGCTTCTGCATCGGACCTCATGGCATTGACGAGATCGGAGGTGGCCTGAGCCAGCACCCTCGCCTGCCGCACCATTTCACCTGGGGAGCACAGCTGCATCTTTACCTTCTCCTCTCTGCATTTCAGTCTTGGTTTCAAAACTCAGCATCATTTCACAAGGCAAAATTGAAGTTACATTTGCTGAAGTATTTTTTCACTTGAAAATGATACACATATTATAGACATATAACTTGAAAGTTTCATAAACATATCTTGGATCCCAATATAAGTGACAGAAACCACTACAGTGGAGATGAAGAAAAAATTGTAGTATTTGCAATCTAGATAGTAAGACAAAAACACACAAGCAGTATTTTTAGGTAATTTTGAATATACAGTTCAAGGAAACTCCTGTCCCAGCAAAGACTAACAACTTTGCTTTCAAATCGCAGCCAAGATTTCACTCCTTCAATAAAAGTTACCCATCTTCTTCCTGTGTTTCTAGGGAATTATCTTTTGTCTAATATAAGCTGAGAACTTTGTCAGTAAACACTTAGCACCATTAAGATGGTTTTAGCCAAAAACATCTTGTTTCTAGTTTCAGAAGCTGCACTTTTTAGAAACGCCTCAGAAGAAAAGGCAGATTATGTTTAAAAATCTACAACAAAATCTATGCATAGTAACACCAGTCACTGTGAAGTATTTGCCCAGGTGCCTGTCTTCTTATTTGGAGGTGAGAAATTGCTATACAATACTATGAAGTGAAGCAGTGGCAGAAAACAGACAATTATTACAGTGTTCCCTTAGCATGGTATTGATTGTTTTCACTGTATATTTACTCCATCTAGCACGCATCTATGTGCACATTGCTGTTTTATATTATGGGCTGGATCACTACCCATGACAACAGCACTAGCTTAGAAGCAGAAAACAGAGAAGAAGAATTTTTATTTTCTTGACTTGAAAGGTGCACGTGTGAACCGTGGCAAGCTACTGCTCCTGGAAGGAACTTACCAGCATCCCCCATGGAACTGAAGATGCTCTCGGTGACACACATGATGGTGTCTGTGGCCTGGTCATAGCGTCCGATGGGCTCTCCCCTGCTGGCGAACTGGCGCACGTGCTGCAGGAGGTCATTGAGGGCCTGGCTGACCACGCTGGCAGCCGCGCTCACCTGCTTCAGTAACTCGCTGTCATCCGTGGCAGCCTGGCAGGCCCGCACGCAGTTCTCCACCGAGCGGTCCACCAGCTTCCCTGCCTCAATCAGCTGCTCCTGACACACTGGGGAGCTGATGGTGGGACTCACCACCTGCATGGGGAGAGCACCCAGAGCACTCAGAAAAGGCTTTTTTCACAGTCCATTCCCAAGGCCATTTGGAACACGACGCTCTGCCCCTTCACAAACACCACTGCCTCACCTTAGCACAAGCCACAAGCTGAGAAGTAGAGAGTGCACACTGGGTAGCAGCAGCAATGACCCTGTTCTGCAGCACCGTGTCCTCAGCCACCTGTGCTACATTCTTGGCCTTCAGCACCAACATGGCAGCAGCGTTGGCAACAGCTTTGGCCAAACTCATCAGAACATCCTGGTAAAGTAAAGGAAAACTCAGTCTGTGACATTAAAACACACTCAGGTGTTAATTCCTGCAGCCACTTAAATTAAAATAATTTCTTCCCATTTCCCCACTTAAAATCCCATCCATATACTTCAGTTTTTTAGTAGGATGGAATCTCCCTAATGCCTCTACTGTTAAAATGACCTGGCTTTCCAGTAAAGAAAATACTTCCAATACACTTATTTATAATTTCAACTTCACAGCACGCAGAAAATCTTGCATTTGAAAAACCAAACCCACTACTTTTTCTTTTGCTTTTAGATATGATAAACCATACCTTTCCTTACCCACTTTCTCCAAGACTCCATAACACAGATAAGAATGCTTAAATTCTTTCTCTTAGCCAAGAGAGGTAATACATATATTCAACTAGGAATACAAATGAGAACTCTGATGAAGTTCACAGATTCACTGCTGGATGAAGTGATAAAAATGGCCTGTAAGTTGTATTAGCAGACACCTTGCCCACAGTGCACTCCAGAGGTCTATCTGCTGCTGAACAGTACCTTCCCTTGGTTCTGGTGCAAACATGTCCTTGGCATTCAGTGAAAAAATCTACACGTGTTTTTTACAGAGGATTTAAGAGCACTGGTCTTAAACTGTTAGCAGCAAACACTGGTAAATCATAAGGCATTATGATTTTGTAATTGCTGCTACTATTCATCTTGAAGAAATTTCGTTTGCAATACAATATTTTTTTTCTACTAAGATTTTATTAACTTCTACATGTTTACATGTACACATACAGACACAGCAAACACTTACATAAACCCCATTATATTTAATGAGAAGAAATAGAGGGCAAAAAGCTCTCCATGAAGCATCTGTATGATGCACAGAACAAAGTAGGGGTTCCTATGAAATTAGCATTCTGTGATTGTGTAATTAAAATCAACTTCAAAATGGATTCAATTAGCATAGAGAAACTCCAGCATTTTCTAACCCCACTTTGAGCAGCCTGGTTTTATGCAGGGACCTCCTTATTACAAAACTGCACAGTTCTAACAGTGACAAGGAACCCCCTCATTACCTGGAACCTTTCATCTGTTTCATTCTCTCCAATTTGTCTCAGTAGCTCCCCACTGGCTTGTCCAATGCTTCCAGCTGCAGTCAGAACTGTCTGGCGAGGCTGGGAAGAGGTAGCAGTGAAATGCATTAATTCAAAGAAAATGAGCTTTACTTGTATTTTGTATTTCCTCAGGGAACTTGTGCATTAGTGTGCAAGCAATATGGCCAAAAAGAGGGAACCTGAGAAGATTTTCGTTACTCACCTCTCCTGAAGTAGGTTGCACAGCCTTCAGCAAGTCTGAGACAGCACTGGCCAAGGTTCGAGCAGCTTTCAGGAGGTCTTCTCCACTTCCAACTTCATCATCCATGAGAGCAGCAAGCAGTTTTACACCTTTGGACATCTCAGTGAGGTTGGAGGAGATGGTTGTAATTGCACATCCCACAGCAGTGTAATCAGTGTCAACTGGGTCCCCTGCAGAGCAAATGTTTTTCAATGATCAGAATGCTTTAGTGGCTAAAAGGGAAACAGCAGCAGCTACAACAAGCTACACTCTGGTGAGAGATAAAAGAGACTTTTGAAGACAGCCAAGCAATGCCTACTAAGTAACATGTCACTTAAAAAAATTTGATTGCTATAAACTTTCTGATTTCTACATTTCTTCTGCAATAATCCATTCTCTAATAGAACATTTCTTCATTCAATGCAATTTGCTGAGAAGTCCACAGTTTCAGCCTCCTTCAAAACTAAAAGAACCTAAGGCAATACAGTCGTGTCCCCTTTAAGCCACTTGCAGCTGCCTCAACCTGTAATTTGCTGAAGAAAAACCCACAGTCAATAAAAATATAATCTCTCCTTAACAACTCCCAGATCAATGATGCTTTCTTGTAGTAACCTTGCAAATACTCTGTTGGATAAGCAAGCTAGATTTTATATTCACTGACTGTTACACCTTTAGAGAAACTGAAGAAAGAAAAATTGTGTTGGGAGGGACTCCAAGTTTGTTCCACACATCAATGCACTTAGCTATTGGCGTGCTTTAAAGAAAATTTTCTGCAGCTTCCCCATGCTCAGTTCATATGTGACTTGATTTAGATTGACATATAGTTAGGAGACTGCAAGGAAATCCTTCCCATTGAAATTTACCTGCTGTAAGGTTAACAACAGATGCAGTTCCTGCAGTGATTGCATCAACCTGAGAGTGTATTTCGTGTTTTGATTCATCAACCTTGTTCTGAACCCAAACTCTTGATGCCTGAAGAGCAATAAAGGAAAGAAGAATTAGGGACTGCAGTGAGGTTCTCTAAGGCAAGATACTAGGTACATATCCCATTCCTTTGTGAACTTTTAAAAGGGAAACAGAAGACAAGCAGCAGGCCCTTAAAGTGAAATATGAATGCGAGCATTTTCTTCTGTTGATTCATTCATTACAGATTTGCTCTCACATTTCAACAGCTGCCCTTTTAAGGTAAATGCCATAATAAAGGCTAAACACTCTTGACTGACAGTCCCCCATAAGCAATAACCCTCTGGCTCCGTTCTCCTGCCCTAATCTAGATCATGAACAACAGAATCATATTTTGTTCTTATTTTCCCTGTCTCTGAGAGGCACTAAGTCCCACCATTAATACTGCCCATAGTTTGTGTTTAACTGTACATATGCCACATAACAGTAGCATTACAGGCAGGTTTATGCAAGGAAGTCTGGTCTCAGGAGACTGATTAGAGTGAGCTGGACCACTGTACATGAATTCCTTAAAGAGAGCACAAAATTTTTACTCCATCTTAAAAGCGTTAGCGATATCACTTTAGATCTGGGGACAATGACTAAACTGGTCTGTAAACAACCCAAAGCCCTGAGGCTCATTTCTGTGTGGATCAGAAGAACTCACCATGTCGTGCCCCAGAGGCGGCAGGTTATCCACTTCACTGAGGTCGGCCTGCGCCTGCTGAACCGCGTGCATGCTGGTGTTGATGGTCCCCATCAGGGCCTGCTGAGCTGAGGTCTGCAAGGCAGAGCAAGGCAATGGCTGCGCTGTGCTCCAGAGGGCACTTCAAGCACAAACCACACGTGCATGAAGAGACCCTGAGTGACAGCAGTCCAGCAACCACACCGGGCCATTTCAGAGAGCTGCCTTTTCCCTGGCACAGTGGAGAAAGCAAAGCCCTCAAACTCTTCTCACAGTCTTGATTCTGCTCATACCATTTTACACTGTGTGCTACTTTCACATACATATAAAGTGCTCAGCTTTCTCAGCTCAAACAATGGCCAACAGACACACACAAACCCACTGAGCTGTCTTACTGATCTGCATTCGAGCAACATGAAAACTCAGTTTGCTTCTAGATCATTACTGATTTCCTGGGACAGCCTCCCAAAGCAATCAAGGATGATTCTAAAACTAAATTGTCATCAATATGCATAAGCTAACAGAAAACTGAAGGGATTTTTGCCACAGACACCGAATACAGAGCAGGATGCTGTCTGTATTGGGTGTCTGTGGCAAAAGTTTTAGCTGCAGGGGTGGCCTCTGGGAGAATTAGCCAGAGGCTGCCCATGCTGGGCACAGCTGGTTCTAGACAGCTCCAACAGACCCAGCAGAGGACACAGCCGAGTGCAGCAGCCAAACTGCTGGCACTTCTGGGAAAACATTGATGACAAAGGGCAAAACCTTGGTGAGAAAGGGCAGTGAGGGCAAAAAGGAGTTTGAGAAACAACATTGCAAATGCCAGTGGCTGACAGGGATGTGGAGAGCATGCTCAGGACAGCGGAGCTGAGTTTCCTTAGCCTGTGGGAGAGAGCCAAGTGCAGCAGGTATTTCTCTGCAGTCTGTGCAGAGGGCTGAGTGGAGCAGACAGCCCATATCTGCCCTGCAGACCCCAGAGGACCCCACACTGCAGCAGGTGGATATCCCTGAAAGGAACTGCAGCCCATGGAGAGCCTGTGCTGGAGCAGGGCCTTGCCAGGAAGGAGCCCAGTGCAGGAGCAGCTTCTCCTGAAGGGAACTGCAGGTCATGGGGGACCCCCACTGGAGCCAGCTTATCCTGAATGACTGCAGCCCACAGGAAGGACATGCTGGAGCTGGGGAAAAGTGTGAGGAGCAAGGAGAAGCAGAGAGGGACTGTTACAAGTTGAGCACTTGTGAGCAAGGAGTACAACAGTCAGAAACGAAGGAGTGAAATTGAGTCTGAGTAAAAAAAGGGGGTGGTGAGAAGAATTTTTAGTTTTCATCTGTTTCTCACCAGCCAACTGTATTTTAATTGACAGTAAATTAAATTCATTTTCTTCAAGCTGACTCTGTTTTGCCCATGAACATAATTGATGATCTCCCTGTCTTTATCTTGACTATACTGATATAAAGCTTTTTTAAATCTTATATATCTTCCATACACACTTCTTTAGTTGAGAAGAAGGAGTGCCTGCTGGGCAGGCATCTGGCAAACAGCCAAGGTCAATTCATTACATGGACTATACTTCTAGTAATATGTCATGATTTTAAGCACTGATTATATTCTCTAAATGCTGTTTAGGGTTTGTGAAAGTCTTTCAATTTAAATGCAAAAAAGCACTATCAGCTTTACGCCTGCTAAAAATTTCTGAGTTGGTGGGCTAGTGATAAGCTAAAAGTAAGCCTTATCCTTCAAATTGCTTACTTTTGCCAGTCTTTAAACCTTTTTCCCTTTGAGTACTAGTTTTAACTACTTAGAAATAAAGGCTGGAAGAGCCTGCTTTAAAGAAAATGAGGAAATAAATCAAAAAGTGACATGCTAAATATTTAAGGGATACTCATAAGTTGTGTTTGGTAGAACAGTCAGGACACTGCAGCCAGGATTCCTGGTCTGAGAAAGGCGTATAACACTCTGTTTCTGACTACTTGCTGCACAGACAGGTTTCACACACAAAACAAGGTTTCTCACCAGAGGGGGCATATGTCCTCTGTGCATCTGGCCAGTGGTGACCTGCTGCTGAGGAGAAGGCATGATGCCAACGTTGAAAGTCTCGGGGCCGCTGGAGCCTGAGCGCATCACAGCCGGCAGGGCCACGGAGCCGTGCTCCACCTTCCCGGTCCGGTTAAACTGCTGCTGCAGGATGGTGGGTCTGGCAAAACGCAGCCAACACACAATTAGTCAGCTCCTGCAAATGGAGTTCTGTCAGCTGTGCTTCCTCTAGGATTTAAATTGCATTTCACAACGTTTGGAGAAGCTGGAAAACTATAGTTTTTCTATCTAACCATTTTCTAACATACTGGAAAAAAGATAATCTGGGGCTTCTGGCAGATCAGTTATTAATAGCACTAATGAGAAGAAACAAAGGAAAGATGGCAATGTGCAGTTTTGTTAAACATGATACAATAGCTTTACCCCTTTTAGACACAGGGCAGACAGAACCAGAACAAGATTTATGGCATAATGATGGCTTTGTTTCAGTTGTATCACAGGCTGATCAATACAAAATAGAAGCATGAACCTTGTGGAGGTCTTTTGCAAGTACTCCCTAGAACTGGGATAAAAACTTAATTCTTCCCCCTTTACACAAACAAGCACACATAGTACTTGCAAATAATCTGGCAGTCCCCCAGATACTGGACTGGAGAATAATAAATAAAGTTACTGCCATCCACAGTCCTGAACTGCCTTGCCAGATATACTGCTCATATTTAAACATGATTCAACCTTTAATAGCTAGAAGCGTTGACAGGAATTCAGGCTGTAACAACAACACTCTGCTGAGGGAAAAAAGGTGATTTCAATTATGAAAGAATCTTGTATTTATCTACTACAAGTTTTGGGCTTCTCTGCACAGCACTTAACTAACAGTATATTCTGGAAGTGATTTGGAAAGGGCCATGTCAAAATAAAGCACATCTGAACATGTGTGATCCATCAAAAGACAAAATTTCCCATAAGGCCACATGAAATACCTAACAAATCTATCTCATATAAACTGTAGGCTTAACAATAAATCAAATGGACTTTTCACATACACACTGCTGACACTGCCACCCTCAAGAGCTCCAAGAAAATACCTGAGTGGCTCATTACAGCTTATAATGTCAAAATCTCTTCTTATTGTCTCACTGCACAGAAAGATTTGACATTCCTTTTCAAGAGTGTGGCCAGCTCTACTGTTCTGTGTTTCCCTATATTCAGTTACTCTCCCATCAAAACCATAACCTGACCTACTTGTACCAAACCCTTTCCTCTATCCACACCACACATCTGATAGGTTTGGCTGGTGAAATAAGCCAGCTCTGCTCATAACACAGAGTACAACTAAACTGACAGGTGTCAAATCTACTGGAAACCATGGAACTAGCAGACACAAGCAACTAAAACCTTGTAAATCATACATGAAGATGAAAAAAATACTACAACTTTTCAGCTCTGCTTCATTATCCTCCCTCTCTGCACCAGCATTTTACTGAATTACAGCCCGAGTGCCTTTGTTCAAGAGTCAAGTTGATGGTGCCATTGCTGGTTGCCCTAGCCAACAGTTTTGTGACAAATATCTGCACTTCAATCCTTGAATGAAGCTAGGAGCCTGCTGAATTGCCTGGGGACAGTACTTCCTTCTATTGAAATACTCTGTAGAAAACCATTCTTTAACAGTAATAACTGTACTATTTCATTAGAAAAAGCTGGCACAGCTAAATGTGGCACACTTAAAAACAGACCATTTCCTCCTGTTGCATGCACTCACTTCTTAGGTGAAACAGATTCTTCCAACATGGTTGATTCCTCATCACCTTCAAGCCCAAATCTATCTTTACTTTGTTTCTGGAGGAGGGGAAAAGAAGATAAGTTAAACAATGTGTGTTGCTTCTTGCTTTCTCTCCACCATTTCCTTGCCATTTATCACAAATGTAAACAAATGACCTGCAGAGCCTTGTCTGGTGCTGAACACCCTGCTGTTGGGCAGTGAGTGACAATACAACCTCCCCAGAGAAGAGGTACTCCTCAGCATTTATCAGCCCAGGTTCTAAACCCTGGCAGATGAAGCATGTAAAGGAAAAACTGCTGGTGCCTTTTGGAACAAAGGTATAAGGAAAGTGCTGAAGTGTTACTGTATGGTGCTACCTACTGATGCCTTAAGATTTTAGCCTTTATATTTTTCAAATCCTGTACTGCAATAGTGCACAACTCTAAACTCCATATAAAGTGTTAGTTACCTGTCTTCACATTTTGGTCAGACAAAACCATCCCTCTAGGCCTGGGATCCAAGGACACCCTGCAGCCTTGTATAAACAAAAGTGAACTGCTGGGGGGAGCAAACTGGGGGAATACGACTTCATCTCCTGAAGCTGTAATTGAAGGATCAACCCCTGATATGTAAATGGAACAAACTTATATCTGTCTGAAAACTCGTGACCATCATCCATTTTGGGTGTAGCCCCCTGGGGAGGCTCCGTCTGCCCTTAATATAGCTGAAGGTCCTTCATCAAATATATCCACTTTTATTATTTTAACTTTGTCTGGCCTCTGTTTCTAGCCCAAAAAAGGCATCACCACCAGTAGGAAATACATACCCACAAGTAAAGACAATAAATTGAATACTGTCTCCAAGCCATTTTATCATAGGTACTTTAAAGTTCAGGACAGCCTGACTTCAGGCTGAAGACTGAGGCAGGGATTTTTTAGTGCTAAGAGAGATTTGTAAATATACCTAAGGGCAGTAAGTCTAAACCACTAGAAACAACAGGAAACTACAAATCACAGAAACAGTGCCTTATAAAAAGAGTCTATTTCTACTTGTTGCCTCGTGCAGAGAAACTGTCTGCTTTCCCTCTTGCTACATGGTTTGTAGTCTGAGTCCATATAGATGAATATAAATAGAGAAGTATCCACTGTGACCTTCCATTCAAGAGGAACTCCTCATGCACATCTGTCTGAAGACACAACTCTGGAGAAAGAAGTTCTTACTATTAGAGTTTGATTTCATGCATGAACTGAAACTCCCTATTTCTAGTCATGATTGTGCTTTACTTCTGTAATAATGAGAAGTAAAAAAATGGATTGTTTTTAATTTAGATATATGCTACTCAAGTTCTGGGTATTGTGTCAGCTGATTAATGCCCTATCACTAAAATTGCAGGACATGAGGGGTTGGGTGGAGTGGGGAGGAACACTATACTAGTAACGCTTGAGCAGAAAAAATGTACCTATCAATGCACACTGGAGAAAATGAGTTGGGCCAGTCCAAAACACAGCAAGAATTAACAATATGCAACTGAAAGCAACAAACCCCACTTTGATGCATCCATCACAGAGATTATGTGGGCTCACAACTATGAACTGCAGCTTCTCATATGAATCATGGGTGTTTAGAATTTAACTGGTTCATAATTCATTAACTTCAAACTGGCTGTGTCAGCAGATGGTAGAGAAAAAAATGCAAACAACTGGGAGCTGGGAGTGGAAATTTGCACATTTGTATTCTATCAAGACAGAAGGCTGCTTTGATTTGGCACTAGACAAAAATGCTACTTTTGAATCAAGTTTTGAAGCACCTACAGAAACCTGCAATTTATTTGATGTTTATTAAACCTGAGCCTGACAGCCTCAGAGAAAAAGGCATGTGATGAATTCTGTGTGATGAATTCTGGCAATCCTCCTCAACCTTTTATTACATAACCCATAATGTTACACCCTACACTGCTCACACAAACAAAGGCAATAAATTCTTCCGGGCTACTTAACTTTGTGATTTCTTGCTACTAAAATCTATTACAGTAAAGAATGATGTAGTTTGAATGTCAATGAAGTAAAATTTTGACAAGAATGAATCAGTGCTGTTTGGAACACCTCACTTTTCTATATAACATGTTTAGAATGGGAGCATTCAGCTCCATGTTTGTTGGCAAACTTGCAATTTTTTGCTGTTGCACTTGCTTGCTTGGGAATATTTTGAATACTGGAAATTCGTATCAGCCCTTCCTCTCTCCTGCCAGGCACATTCTATAAAAACAAGTTCCAAGGCAGTCTGACCTCTTCACAAACACTGATTTTATCCCCCTCTGCACAACTGAGGTCTAGTTCTTTGCTTTACTAATCACAGTGGTTTTAAAGCAATGTACTGTTGGGGCTTTTGGTTTGTTTTTCTGGACAAAAACCTTCTCAGCTTTGCTACATTATATACAAGAGCACCTGGACAACTATTGTGCAGTCCTGGCTGTAGTTTTAAATACTGCTTCTAGGGTAATTTCTTCCCATCTGATTCATCACTATAGTTTAAAAATCCATAACTGAAGCTTTGGACTCTTCCCTGGATATACACTCACAGCCACCAGGTCACCTTCTGGACAGAAAAACAAAGCCCAGGAGTGCTTTACTGAGCCTGACACACGCTAGGGATGTAATAAATAGCCTTGATTTTTCCAGAAGCAGTGCCTTACTTGCAGGTAAAAATATATAACATCAAAACAGAAGATACAGCACTGACTCCATGAGAGAAAACTCATGGAGTTTGCACATATCTGAATTTTTGCATTGTTTTTTTTTTTTTTGCTACATGCCAAGATGTTAATACTGTACCTTCTTTAGGATGATATCAATGTAACCTGCAATTAATTGAGAGATCTGTTCTCCTTCAGTGGTCTGTACCGAGTAATAGCTTTCCTGATATTCACCAAAATCCTGAAGAAAAAGGGGAAAAAAACTCAAAACTTATTTGAAAGTGCAAAGTAAGTAAATGAAGAAACAGTACCAAATATGAGTGAGAAAATTCAAATTCTGAAATTGTACAGACATTTTATTACATCCAACAGTAAGTTAAACTCCAAGATTCTAAACCTGTAAGTTCTAGAGGAGAGAAGATTCAAAGTCTGTATGCGAGACTGAGAAAAGAGAGAAAAATGCATTTTATTTCAGTTTATTCACAGATGTTTCATAAATTGAAATGCCCAAGAGATAATTCATCTAACTTTATCAGATTCAGTCAGCTGAGGATGAGGAAATTTTTTTTTAGAATTTAATCCTAGAGCACAGTCATCCGTGCAACTGGAAATTAGATGCACATGTATCAAGTAAATGTAATTTTCTAGCTTCTGCCTCTTGTTCCATCACTTCAAACAACCTTTTCATATACAAACTGTATGTTGCAGTGGTCTCCTATTGACCAAATAATTAGCAAAATATCACATTCATGAAACTTCTCTAAATTCGTAATTATCAAACACATGAATGAGCCAGCTGACTTTGTTTATGTTTGTATCTTGCAAGTCACAAAGTACATTATGAGTGACAAGCATCAGAACTATTTACACAAGTGTGAATGATAATACTTTCTTAACTGGTTCATTAGTTAGGCACAAACCAGATTTAAACAGTGGTTTGTTGAAAGATTTAAACAGGACTTCTGAGGAACTGGCCTGTCCTGAAGCACCAAACTACAGATTGAACCTGAACTACAATATGTGCCAATTTATTACTTGAGGATTCAGCGACTCTGTAAGGCTAGAAAATTAGAGATAGAACAAGTTAAAGTACAGAAGCTGCTCTAAGTCTCCTTGCCACATAAATCCCTTGTCCTCTGAATACACAGAAAGATTACCAGAGTGAAGCTTTTAGGTGAGGCAGCCCAGCGTTTCACAGTTGTCAGTGGCCATTCCTGCAACACCTCCTTGGTCTTCTCATCCACACGCATCACTGAGTCTTTGGTGACCCCCAGCAAACGAGGAACCAGCTTGTTCTTGCCTTTCATTTTTTCCTGTAACAAGTGTGGAAGATTGTTTTCCATTCAAATGTAGCTGTCCACAGGACAAAGGAAAAGCAAGATAGAATATACCGACAAAGGGAAGAACCTGGCATGCAGACAGTGACAATTTAAAACTCCAGGCTTAGTTTGTCTGTTTACAAACAATGATTTTCAAGCAATGCATTAAGAAGCTCTGGTCTTCAGTGCATCTTTACTATTCAGTTCAAAAGACAACCCCTCTTCTCACTCCTCCAGGAAACTGAAATATCTTAGAGGTCGAGGCAGCAAACCTTAGCTTAGAGAGGCACCTGAGATAATCCATAACCAAGGACACAGGATGGTCACAGCAAGAGCTACGTTACCTTAACAAGGAAAAAGGACACCCCGTAGGTGCGCAGGGAGCGCGCCAGCTTCACGTACTTCACTTTGGCTTCTATTTCTGTCATCTCACCACAGTTTTTGTGCTCCTGTAAGAGAGTTCATTATCAATCAGAACCAAAACTTTCTAGAAACAAACAAAAAAAGGGCACAGCTTTTATCTATTTCAGGATGCTTAGTTCATAATCATTACAATTAGAATATATGAAAAAAATAATAGGTAGAAATGTTAGCAAAACTATCATATAATGCCTCACATGAGAGAAAATAACTAACTTGGGCTAATAGAACACTCCTCTTTGACCATCAACTATTCAATCTGTGCCTCAGACCATGCACATTAAATCCCTTCTGGCATATTTAAAATTCTACATATTCCTGCTATTTGACACCATTAGGTTTCATACAATTAATGCCTCAGCTTTTAAGAGTTGTTTAAGTGTACCAGCACCCTTTTTTTCTTTTTTTTTCTTCCCAGAAACAGATTATTTATTCCTGCTTTGTGCCCAAAACTTCTGATTAACGACAGCCTCACACTTTGTACTGGACCATTTCTCATGTCTTGTAGGTACTTCCAATGGGCCTTTATCGCCAGCTGCAGCCTTATCCAGAATTTTTTTCCATCACATGAAAATAATTCTACAGCTGAGGAACAAACAATGATTTTTCTGAATATTTCATCCTGAAATACTCAACTAAGTGTGTCTTGTAACTCAGTCTCTACTTATTATTTAAACAATTTGGTCATTAGTAGATGGATGATTACGTGTAAGTAATGACAGGTACCTATCTTATGTATTTAAATTTCAGCCCAACATCTGCTCTCCTATCCAGACCACTGTGCTGAAGACCTCATCCAAATGTCACTATTTAAGTCCTGTTTGTGGGATTCTCTATCCCACCCCATCTTCCTGCTCACGTGCTTCTCAACTGCTGGTTGCCACCTCTTCCATGCTGATTGGTGGCAGCAGGGGGAGCACCAGGAACATGGGAAATGCCTTCTTATTCCACTTGTGCCCACCTCAACAGTGTGGGAGCTTCCAAGGGAGAGCAACTTCCAAAGGAGGAGCAACTGCAACTCCAAAAACCTCTTGCATCCCAAGAACACAGGCTGCTCCCATCTGTCAACTTCAGCAGAGAACACAACCAAGACCCCAAAAGAACAAGGAGCACAAATGCTGCACCTGCCAAGCTCCAGAACTTCGTGGCTTGGGAAACAGCTGAGGTTTTTTCAAAAAGACAGCTCACATATTCTACCTGGTTGATTCTTTGCCCAGATCAGTGCCCTCACTGATGAGCTTCTGGTCCATGCACTAAGGCACATAATGATTGAAATTACTCATAGGTCATATCTGACATGGGCAAAAACACCATGCTATGAAAAGCATGGCTGCAATACTCAAAAGTGAATGAATCTGGTTTTTGCTTAAACTGCAATGTCACTGCACATTGACTTAAAGGTGCACAGAAAAGTGTCAGACAGACTCATCTACAAGGAAGTACTGAAAACTCAAGGTAGAACAGACTCACTAAGTTATAGGATTCTTCAGTTGGGAGTGTAGCAGACAAAAGAAAGGATGTGACCCGTTCCTGCTCTTGAACTTGTCTCCCTAGCTGAGATCACAGATCTCTGGTGTGTCCTTCCAGAAGCCCTGAGACTTCATCTCACCTGTTGACCTCGGAATTTTCCAATTTCCACTGTATTGCCAAATTTGTATTTCAGTGGGCAGAGTTACCGGGTGCATCTGAAGCACTCAGACTCTGAGACCACTTCTAACAATATCAGTACATGTTCCCATTTATACTTAACTGCTCCAGTCTTTTACAAAGGGGTGACTGCCACACACACCACTGAATTCAAGCATGAACAAGCAGAATTGAGGGTCATGTTTGAATGAGGCATGAAATTTAAACTGGCTTTCCTAAACATGTGTCTGTTTTAATACAAATATGCATCTTTATATTTCAATGCAACTGACAAAAATAACCTAAAAATACTTAATTTTCACTCTCTCCATTTAACAAAGCACATTGGATAATCATCAGTAAAGAAAAATGATCAGGACAATAAATCTGCTGAAGAAATAAAATAAAAGCTGTCAAATACTTGCTATATAGTTCAAAGTTCTGATAGCTATATAGTTCAAAGTTCTTTGTATACATACAAAGTATGTACACCTGGGAATCTCAGATTTTTCTTATAAAGATAGTGAAACTATAGTAGTTTTTTTAGCCTCACAATTACCTGAAATATTCTCTTTTCAGCCCCTCTTTGTTTGGTATATTCTTTAGGCAGGAATTCTTTCAGGCTAAGGAAAAAAAAACCAAAAACATTACAAAGTTAAAGGTTCCTTCTTGAGGAGAGACGCTTTCCATACATCTTTACTGGCACCAGGTCCCCCAGACTCCCTAATGTGGGTGTTAAATATCTCCACAACAAAATAAAACGAAGGAGAGTAAGAGGTTACTTTACTTGAGTTGCTGCCCCATGTAGTACCTTTTAATGTTTTGAAAATTCATCAAAAATAAACAATAGCCGGGACACTTTCCAATCTTAAATTGTAGGATGTCTCTCAGCAGCTCAGAGGGTTTCATATCTAAATGTAACGACAGTTTGTGTAATCTGGGAGAAGGGGACATGGAGGCTCGAGCCAGCTCTGAGCTCAGACACCACGGGAACTTCACAGCAGCACTTTGATTTACTGATGTGTGGGACCAAGTTCTTTCTCTGTGTCATCCAAGAAGTGTTAGAACACTAACACTGCACTGAAGAACTAGACACTAATTTAAGTGGACACTTAACACCACTTTGTTGTCTCAAAGTGAAAAAGAAGCAGTTGTAATTCCTGCAGCACTCAGGTTCTAAGGCTCTCAGAACATGGATTAAATTAAACAAGTTCAGCTTCCATGACAGAGTTCAGTCAGAAGGAATTCTTCAACACCTCATCTGCCCCTCCTTGCTGTACAATAAAACAACCCTTTATCTCAGCCAGATTTCACCCTAACCTGAGGGCATATCAGCATCATGCTTTAACAAATAACTGTTCTGGACTGTACCTTCCCATCTGGAATATTCTACACTGATGAAACCATGTCATATATTCAGCAGGTCATTTTCCACCTGAAAAAACTTGCACAGTTTAAATAATTAGTCTCTAAGGATTCCCCCTGCTTTGGACTATTAAGACTCAAAGTATGACTGGACATTGTCATCCTTATTCTTATTTATTCAGTAAACAAGCAATAGACTACCTACTAGGATACAAAGTTAGACTTCTGAGAAGGATGGATTGTTTTAAACAAGATTGGCAAAAAATTGCTCAATTGTTCTGTGGGAGTTGCTTTGTTTTTATATCTTGAGAGTGTTTTTGTTGGGTTTTTTGTTTATATTACTGTGCACTTTTTTTGTTTGTGTTTTTAAACACAAAAGACTGCCATTGCAGACAATCAAAAATAGCTCAAAAAATACTACATTTGGATTTTGTGCTTCAAAAATATTACTCAGTACTGAGATCATACATTTTGTCTTTTCCATAAAGCTCTAGCATTATAAAACAAAGTAAGAACAACCGTCCTTGCTAATCTTTCTTCTGATGTTCTCATACATCTCACGTATCCATGAGAAAGAAATCTCTTCTTGGGGACTTATTTGCAAAGACACATCATGGGGTAGGGAAGGCTGAAGAGTCAAATTAAAACTGTAGATAAGGACTGAATACAGCTTGTCATCATAAAAAGCTTATGTACCTATTGGAATAGTGTATCTATCTATATTGGTGTATCTATTATGAAACAACTGGTGATTTTATACAGAATTTCACAGGTTCAAAGCAGTTTAGTTAAATTCAATTCCAAGGCAAATTAAGAAAACAACAAACCCAAACCTGAATTAAACAAAGTTTCATTCTGGAAATTGATTTACATAAACAAAAAAATTATAGCTATCAATGCACTTTAAATTATCATCTTGTATTAGCTAATTTTCTCAGCTATCTGTATGCAGATAAACTATCAAAACTGTTACATTTTTAAGCTTGTCTACTTTATTTTTAATTAATACAGCACTTAAAAAAAATTGCTAAGCAAACATTACTTGGAGCTTCATAAACAGCAAGGGTTAAGAAAACAACTTTGTGCTTTGTCCACTAAGCACAATTGTAATACCCCTGCACATGTGGGTGGCAGTTGGATTGGAAGTTTTTTCCTTCTATCACCTTCCACTATTTTTAAATCAAGAGGCAAGTGATCACCTCATCTGACAGGGTGAAATGCCAGTCTTGAATAGACTGAAATGATTTTAACTCTACCTATAATCCAGATATTTTCTTTACAGACACAGTTTCACTTTATTTTGCAGCTTTTTAATGGAGCTAGCAAAAACAATGGAAATATCTTCTCATTTAACCTTCTTTAGTCCCTTAAATTACACATATTAGAAAGTGTACATTGAACTCAGTAAAAAAAAACAGCCAATAGCAAGCAGGGTTGATTTAACTTGGTTTACACTGAGTTTCATCTCCCAGTTCCTTAAAAAGTTACATAAGTGCCAACACTTTGATTGTTTCTCATTAGCACCAAGGTGCTCTCAAAAAATACAGCTTAATTCAGCAAACCAGGTTAGATTCAAGAACTGAGCTCAGCATCAAGCTCACTTATCATTTGCAGCTTATCTGTTTGCCAGTGTGCTTGCAAAGAAGTGGAAGTGTGCAGTTTGAGGTGCTCCTTTCCTATCTGCAGATGAGCACTGCAAGCTCTTGATCAGATATGCTCTCAGTAAATTCAGCCCCAGGGTTCCCTCTGTATGTGCCATGCCAAACTAGACCTGTACCACAAAGGGCATGAAGAAGGACTACTTTTAAATTGATAGATTAATGCTTTCACAATTTACTTTGGCATGAGCTTCAAGGGAATTCCAACAAGCAATACCAATGTCTTAGCAAGATGCAGGCAAAAATCTTCATCTGTGCCAAGAATATTTTAGCAATGACAAAAAAGGATACAAAAGGTCTCTCTACACAAACATATCGTAGACAGGCAAACTAAACTAAGCTGTTTCCAAACAGTATAATGAAATACTAGTGCTATTCTGTCCTGTGATGGTTTTGTATGAGCTGACAGATTCTCCTTAAGGGAACCTGTAGCATCTTAAGGTTTCAGTGAGTGACTGGATACCTCTCAAAAGTATTTCACATATTGAGCTACAGCATACAGTGTATATTAAACAAAACTGCTTTCTTACTTGAAAAGCATCAGTGTTTATGCACCAAACAGTAGAAAATAGTTGGATGAAACTTTTAAAAAGCTCACTCTTTTGCAATGGAATAAAAAAAATGAAGTTTTTTTTCTGAAAGGATAAGAGATGCATCTTCAGAAAAAAATAATGATCATTTAACTACACTATTTCTCTATATTGTTCATAGTGAGCCAGGATCACTTGGTTCGCTTAGACTCACAAAACAAAAGCATGAGGTTTCACAACAAGGCTGTCATGATGGCTATGTAAAATAAAGGTATCACCACTAAATCATAAACATGTGCACTTCCAATTAGGAGACAATGACCAGGGACTTACAGTTCTGGAGCAGGTTCATCTACAGAGGAGAAAACTGAATTACCTCCAAATGAAAAATGCTTAATTTTATGAAACTGATTAAACACCAGGACAGAGAGCAATTACACTTGGTTACCTGCCAAGTTTGGTTCAAATACAATCAAAGCCCTAAATGAAAATATAACAAGAGCAGAGAAAAATGTCCTACAGAATATAAGAAGGTTCTGAATTTTGGAATTCTGGTTCAAAATCATTTCCACTGGAGTAACATTATTTTTCTAACAGATTGTTCAGTTACTAATACCTTTCATCTCTATTAGGATTAAAAAAAGATATGCATGCTATATGAGTGATGGCTGTTTCATGATGGGCTCCAAACTATCCAGCCCTGCATACAAAGTAGAAGTGCCATCCAGCCAGCAGCTTCAGTACACCATAAAACACACTCACTACATGGGGCTTAAAAAAAGGAAGAGAAAAACTTTCCACTGAAAAAACCCAGCAGTGCATTAGAAAAGCCTAAAAAATTTAAGCAACTGAATGCTGTTCAGCAGTTTGCAAAAGCCACTGGTTAAGCTTGTGGGAAATTGCTGCTTTAAAAATTAAAAGCAACTATTTCTGGGAACATCTAACTCTTGAAATCATTACCATGACACAACACTATCTTATCATGACGTAATATCCCAACGATTTGCTGCAGGAATACCCTTCAGTGAGTGGAGTGAGAAGGGAAGAATAAGCAGACAATGGACAAATCCCAGAGAAAGATTGTTGTGTAACTGGTCACAGTTCTAGGAAATAAAAACCAGGGGTACACTGAAGCTGTTGCACTGGGCCTCTGGAATTCTTAGACATCAGTAGTTCTAATAGGAAAGATCTGTGGGTCAATCAGGAGCAGTCAGACAGTAAAAAGAAAATCTGGTTATTAATTGGAACTGAAATATATTTATTTGCATAACTGAACTGCTACTTCAGGAACAGACTTCAGAAGTGAAGTGTTTCAAACAACCAGAGCTGCAGCACTGCACATTCCACAGCAAGACACCACCTCCAAGTGATTCCCTGAGATACCATAAACCCCGGAGTGGCTCACAAAGGAAGCCTGAGGCAGCACTGAGCACTCTGCCAGTGGAACAGGACAGAAACCAAATATGCACCCATTGTTGTGTGCCTCCAATTAAGGTATTTATGAGCCTCATATGTAGGCAAGGCTTCATGGACTGGGCAGTAAATAGCTCTCTTTCACCTTCCTACATTGCTTTCCTCAGACTTCAGCCCTTGATTAATTCTACTGCAGGTAAACCAATCAAAAAATCCCAATTCAGTAGAAAAATGGGACATCTAAATGCCCTTAACTTGCCCTCCTGATAGCAGTAAATTAGGTATCACAATAAGGATTAAAGGATGTGCCACTTGTAAGCAGGACTTCTGTCCATGCCTGAAACAAAGAGCACAGGTCTAGAATTCCATTCATACAACACCATGAGAGGATGAATCTGACCAAGTGATTAATGCCACTAAAAGTTTGGAAAATTTAATTTCTACACACAGGAGTATTCACTTTATTCAAATGACAAAACTTCTTTCCACCCTTGTACTTTCCTGGTACCAAGTGTGTAGTTAACTGGCACCCTGGGAGGAGCTAGTGCCCTTATTAGTGCTGTGTAATAAGCCACTGCCAAAGGTCCCCTCATCAGCTGAGGCTGCTGATTTGTGCAATAAAGCTCCTTTCACTGGGAGATTTGCTATTGAAAACACACTGAATCTGATTACCTCTGCTTGGGGTAATAAAATGTGTTTAATCTGTGACAACTCAACATTAGTTACACTTGAGGTCACCCAAATTTAGAAGTTAGAAGTGTTTACTCTAAAAATCCAGGTTTATGTTTGTGTTCTACATGAGGTCCAAACTGGATCTGTGCTTGAAAGCCTCCAAATTCACAAGCCTTCTCAAAGGAGACAGGATGGGAGCCATTCAGAATGTCATCACGAGCCTAGAGGAGACAAACAAAGATGTGTCAGAGATACCTGGGCAACCAATCCATCTCAAATTCCTTGAAAGCTTGAATACAGCCAGCAATACATCCTTTTCCTTCTGAAAGTCTTTATTATTCCATTCTGGATGTGTATGTGTCTAATAAAACAAAGGGCTAGATTTTTTCATTGTGAGTACCTATGGAGAGTTATTGAAGCTATGATTGTATCAGCTTTGATCAAAAAGAGAATTTGACAGCCATTTCCTGATGCATGTGTAAATAAAATACAACCTGCACATACACTTCTGTGTATGTACACACATATGTACAGATGCATGTGTGTGCAAATACACACACGGACAAGCTTTCATCCCACTGCCTCATACAGGGGGGGAAAAGAGCTCCATAATTAGTAGGTAAAAACAAAATCACTGTTACAGATACAGCAACAGGGACAGGCATGCAACATTTTTCTTCCTTCTGTGCAAATCTGGTGGTCATTGACAGATTTTATAGGTTTGGCAGTAGAAGGGTCACCTACCCATAGACAAAGCAATGGCAAAGCATTATCAACACATACTGTCATACCAGCCTGAATGAAATATTTTAGTGGCAGAACAGCTCAGTGTGATAGTCTTCTAAAATACTTCAAAAAGGTACTGCTGTTTTACAAGTAAGAGAACAGCCTTACCTTTTGCCTCAGATTTTTAAAATGTAATTTATAGCAATATCAAGTATAACAACAGCCCATTCCATTAAACTTTCAATTTTTTTTCCTTTAAAAAAACCTCAAAACTTTAACAAAGAGTTTAAAGCCTACTTTTTTTTTTCAGACTGAATTGCAGGCAACTGCAATGGCACTTTCAGCTAAATATTATCTTCTGCATAAAGCTCCTCTGACAGTTTAGGAAACCTGTCTAGATGGATTCCTACTGTGTTACATGACATGGTCCCTTTTGATGGAAAGCCTGCCTGCCTTGCGTGCTGTTTGATTGAAGATTGGAAAGGCGTGCAGAAGAAGCTCTCACACTGATCAGGCAGAAGAGAAAAAGACATGAGAAACAGAAAGCTGTTCACAAGACGGAGAGGAGAGGAGAGGAGAGGAGAGGAGAGGAGAGGAGAGGAGAGGAGAGGAGAGGAGAGGAGAGGAGAGGAGAGGAGAGGAGAGGAGAGGAGAGGAGAGGAGAGGAGAGGAGAGGAGAGGAGAGGAGAGGAGAGGAGAGGAGAGGAGAGGAGAGGAGAGGAGAGGAGAGGAGAGGAGAGGAGAGGAGAGGAGAGGAGAGGAGAGGAGAGGAGAGGAGAGGAGAGGAGAGGAGAGGAGAGGAGAGGAGAGGAGAGAAGAGAAAAGAGAAGAGAAGAGAAGAGAAGAGAAGAGAAGAGAAGAGAAGAGAAGAGAAGAGAAGAGAAGAGAGACTAAAAAGAGCAATTTGGGACTGAAGGCATGTACCAATTTTAAGGAAGCAGGATGTGAAAGCCAGTGGATTTTTGGCTCAGTGTTCATCACTGGGTTCAAAGTATTTGATTAAAAAAACCAGCAAAGTACCATCATGTGTTTTTGGAGGGCTAGACAAAAGAGCAAAACTAAAGCACATCCAGAACTGGAATTCTAGAAGATGGAGTATTTGAGCAACAAATTTTTTCTAATTAACCTACATGGGTTTCCTCAGACAAGGTAGACTAGTACTGTACCTGAACATAAAGCAAATTAAGCTGAACAGGATCTCTTGAATCTACATTCTGGTCTGAATAAAAGAACTTCCGTCTCAGGAGCAGTGTTTCGCTTTCATCCACTCCTTGCTCTCTGAAGGTCCGGCTGTGATCCAGCCAATTCACTGCAACAGAGCCACAGACATGCACACTGTTAAATCCACACTGCTGCCAGTGGTAAGAGCCCTTGTGAAACTCACGGGAGAATTGCCTTTTCCACTCTGGGGAAAACTCCACAAGAAATGTTACTGTCATTTCTGGGGCTAGTCATCAGTGCTGAAGGTTTGCTACAAATGAGAACTGAAAAGCAGACTGCTGAGAAACAAGGCTACACTGGAGCATAATATTGATGAAACAACTATAGTAATGTTTTACCAGTAAATTTAGATCTTCGAAGATTCACAATAAAATAAGTTCACCACATTTTAGCTCTAAACCAAATGATTCTGTTTACCTTTCTTATCCCTGAACACAATTTTAAAACATCATCCTACCACTTACAGTTAACCTTAGTGTCTCACAGAAAAAACAGTTATCATGACTTAGCACACAAAACAAATCAAATCCTCTCTTAGTTCTTTGGCAAACTTCACTTACAGTTAAAACTTATATCTTCAAACACAAAAGTACCTTTTGATGGCTTTCAGTAGGCATCATTTATTAAATATCCAACTTCAATGAAGGGACAAAAACAACCCTTCACACTGAAGTTGGAATGCCCCTACCAAACACATACCAAAATGCACTTCAAAACACCTGCTAACTCTCAAAGGCATTAACTTATCCACTCATTTCATTTAAAAAAAGATCAACTGCAGACAGCACTACATAAAAAAGGCATGCAAAATACAGCCAGGAACCAACTGAAACACAATGAATGGCCACTGCTTGGCTTCTTTGCATTATACTGTGGAAAGATATGAATAAAAAAATTACCCTGGAACACATTACTCACAATCATCATCCGTGTGAAGCTTGGCCTTCAGTTTTTCCATTTTTCTTTCATCACGTAACAGTGTCCTGTCTTTCTTAAGTGTTCCTGTACTCTCCTCTTTCTTCTCTTCGATGCTCTCCTGGATTAATGAATATTCCTCATAATTTGTTATTCCTGGAATTATAAATAAATCCAATATCTGACCTCATCTTTCCAATACATGATTTCTTTGTCATATGCTGCATTTGCCACTTTCAGAAAGGTATTAAGTGTAGGGTATTTTTTTTTCTGCTGCCTACCAAGAGAAGCTGCCAGTTTAAAAACACGATGGAATGCAAAATAACAGTAAATTTCAAAATGGAGACAGGCAATAGTAAATTTCTATTCATGGATGCCTACAATTGCTTCCTGAGGACTAAGTAATTTCAGCTTACCCATGATGTAAAAGAAATGTGGCAGAGCCAACTGAGGAACAGAAAGCATGTGAAATCTGTGATTTTTTTGTTTAAAGTGTTATGACTCAACTCTTGCTGTGAATTTTACATGAAACTGAATCAAAAATCAGTTCAAAATATTTAGCATATATGCTAAGTTGTTCCCATTTCTTTGTTCTGTTTGGGAAAGCATGTTTATATTACACCAGACAGCAAATTAGATGCTCACCTATGAATGTCATGACCACATTCATGACAGTAAGTGAAACTAATTTTTGAGGTAAATTAGTAGCAAATTAGAATCCAACATATAAAACCTCAAAACTGAAATAGGTGATCACTTTCCAAGTAAAATATAAATCAAATTAAGGCCACTTGAACTCTAAATGAGATTTAAGCACTGTTTTAAGACTTAATCAATCCATGTTGGATGCATACTTGTAGAGCATGTATTAAATACAAATTTGTTTTAAAAAATGTCTATTTAGCTAAGTGTTGAGACAGACTACAAGCAATATGACACATTTTTGACCAGCTGCTCTGGATGGCTTCTGTATGTAAAATGATACAATTTTGTGATCAACTCTTAATCATAACAACTCTAAGTCCTAAGCTTGGGAACATTTCAAAGTCAGCATTGTTCCTCTTTTAGCCAATTAACACCAAGCATAAATTAAGTTCTAAACCTCTGCCTCATAGCAGGAAAGAGTACGTAAATGTACAATAAAAAAATGGTACCTGTACTGTTGGATGACTTTGTGCCTTCAACTGCTAAGTCCTGAAGTCTAAGGATACAGCTGACTCTCTACAGACTTTGATAAAACCCGGACAACAAGTTTCAAGAAAGTGTTTGGTAAGTAGTAACTTAAAACAAATTTAAATTTTTCACATGCATTCCAGTTTCTAGCCACATAACATCCTAATAATCGAAATTTAAATATGACAGAAAAGCAAATTCTTAAGCATGTGGGTCCCAAAACCTTACCTATCCTGCTGCAAATGGTAACCAGCAATTCACCCACTGTTTTAGAATCGTCCACCATGACTGTTTTCACTGAACCATCCAACATACGTATTTTCTGAGGTCTCTGTTTCTTTTTGTACTCCAATATATCCTAGGAAGTAAACACAACTGTTTCTAAATGCTTTTGGAAGCCACCACAAGCCAAGCCACTACCTTAGATGCCTAAAACAGGATTCCTTTTCCGCCCTCCAGGCTGGATTTTTCCTTTGTTACAGTATAGACAAATGTACTCATTTCATAAACTTGAGCAGTGGCTGCTTTTAGATCTGCCAATGTCAATTTTCAAGGATTATCCTAAGTGGCAAGACCTGGTCAGGGCAGAATAGACCAAAGTGCCTTTGTGCTGTGAAATCTAGTCCAGCATTTCAAAAAGACTGCAACGCTGTGGTTGCAGCAAGCTGGCCAGAACATGAGCCAGTATGACCTCACCACCTCCAGTATACAAGAAACTAACTCTAACACAAGGTCACGTCAAATATAAAGTATATAACCAAAGTTATTTTTCAACTTTCTGTTAATCATTCTGTGAAGACACTACTGACCACAGTAGCTCACAGGCACAAGCTGAGTGCAGGAAAAAACTGATATCTGAGGCACAGCAAGGAAGAGGACTAGGTCAAGCTCAGGAACAGACCCGAGACCCTCCCAGCCCTCCACATGCTAAACATTCCTCTTGCTATTTAGGAAGCAAGTTTTCTAAGAACATGATGATGAAGGAAGCAACAGACTTGCACCATACCCCATTTCTCAGCATGTAGTAATCCAGTGTCCTTCCAGCCTCCAGCCATATACCTTTTCGAGGATCGTCATCTGACAAGAACAACCCATAGTCAGAGGCTGTGGGACAGAAGAGACAGAGACACATTGAAAAATATCAAACCTAATAAAGCCAACATGGTTTTATTCAGGGCTATTCAGATTCAGGGTTAAGCCTACATTACACTTACCTTCCATTCTTAATAAACTTGGATAGAATATTTTCCTGTGCTTCAGGAAAAATTTAGTTTAGCAGCAGATAGCAGGGTACATTAGAGTTTATAGAAGACTTGAAAAAAAGCTTCACTATGCCATCACATCTTCACATGTCACATCTACTGTGTATTATATTTGTAACTACTTTTTTTTGAGACAACCTATTTTAAATGCTCACAGGTCCTCTTTTGGAATTGACTAACCAAAAATACAAGCAAAGTTTGGCCTTAACCACAGTGTACTATTTCAAGTAGCAGTTCTATTTTCAAAACACAGATTTCTTTCAACCCTCCACAAAATGAGTTTATTATAAACTTGGGAAGCTTTCGGGTAGATGATTCAGGTTTAGGTATTTAAAAATATACAATACAAGGCTTCTAGAATTATATCCATAGCAAACACAGCAAAAACTTGTATCTTTTGAAGGCTAAACAATGCAAATTGATTCTTTCAGAAGTAAATGATAAAATTTTCACGGCCACACAAAACCAAACCCAGGCTTAGGTTTCAAAGACTAAACTCCAGATACACAAAATGAAGCACCATGACTGTTAGTTGAAGGCCTATCCATATGCATGAAGAACCAACACAGATTGTACTTCACAAACAACAAATAACCATTCAGCATGCGAGGCTGCTCTGTTTGCTGTTCTGCAGGTTAAGCTAATGCCCCTTCTCATGGCCAGCAGGGCAGAGTCTGCTACAGCAGCTCTGGGCCCTTACCTTGTTTACTTTCAGCCATGTGTGGCCCTTTGGCCAGAAAGGCAGGTAAAAATACCTACAATTTTCAGATATTATTTCATCCTTAAATGCCATGTATAGCAATAATTTACATTTAACAGCATTTACCCTAAACACACGATTACTTATGCAATTATATAAAAGATCTTAAACATAATTGATAGAAGTACAACTGACTTACAGACAGCCAATTTAAAAGGAAGAACCCTTCCACAAACAACTAAGAAAGATGAAAAACTTTTCCTGCTGACCTTAATTAAAAACTCCCCTGAAAGGTCAGGTGATCTGTACATATAGGGATATTTATGATACAGATTCAATACAGAATCATTTCTGTAAGATTTTAGAATTTGTGCCTATAAATAGGTTGTGACCTTTAGAAGCAGACAAAGTGCCTTGCAAAGAGCACAGAAGTACCAAGGAAGCACAGACTGCTCTGACAGTCATTTGTGGTGCATGCACCTGGTAATGAAACAGCAGGAGCTGTGCAACTGGCACAAGAAAATCATGGCCACATTTGTGCTGGGACCAGGCTTGTGGGAGAAGTGAAATGTGCACAGCTGACAGCCATAAGTATATTTTCTGCTGTGCAGAACCAGTTTAGCAACTGTAATGTACCCCTGTGAATCTTCTGAACGAACAGGCAAACACACACATATTAACAGCCACCAAGAAAGGGAAAGGATATGTTGGAAACATTTCTGTTCATCACTCAATCTCATTTTTTGAAGACTCTTAGTGCACTGCAATCATAAGTAAAGGAAAAGCCCTATTATAAAATCTGAGAACTCCTTGGCTTTTCTTTGAGGTTCATGATGTTCAGGGATACGTATCACTCAACTTCTCCCAATTCAACAGCTGTTTACAATCACAGCCTTGAGAGACCAGCATGGTAAAAATGCACAAGTTTTATCTGAAAACTGAAGCTCTGTAACTAGATTTCCAAAGGACTCCTGCAAAGAAGAAGCAATTCTCAGTAATAGTAATGAAGTCCATTACTAGGAAGTTTTTCTAACAAGCCAAGATTTTTGAAGTGGCTGTAAAAGTTGAGAGCTTAAACCTCAATAAACAACCTGCTTTCAGAATGACATTCCAGTAGCATTATATACAATGCAGCACCAAAGGGCTTTGAAGTATCTGAATTTTTTTACAACTTTGGCTGTGTTAAAACCAGATCTTTTGTCCGTGGTATTTCCCAGTCTGTATTCACCTGATTTGCTCAATAGGTACAGAGTCAGTTACATTTGATTAACATGTAGCACCTATGGTATGCACAGCATGGTGGTGATTTTAGTTATTAACCAATTTCAAACGTTTCTCTTTGCACATTTTGGAGGCATCCAGCCATTCTTTTGTCATTCGTGCTGTCGCTTCCTCTGCTGAGGCACTAAATAAGTCTGCACAGATTTTCTTAGAACACATTGCCAGAAACACTGCTTTAAGTAGGTAATACCAAAAAATGCTCTCCAAGCAGGAGAGCAACTTCTCATCTTTTAGGCAAACAAGATATTTATTTAACAAGTCCAAGTTTGACTAAAAACATCCATTGTAGGACAAAAGAAAGAAAAACAAGTCAGCTACTTTCTGTCGCTTAGAAATCTGTTTGCACTTGTTTCCTTTCCCTCTGGAGCCTTACAACTTAAATTAAAAAACAACCAAACCCTCCAGCATAAAAAACAGGACAATGTCAAAAACCCCTGTGGGTTCATGTCCATTTTCAATTCAGCCAATGAAGAGGGTAAGGACACATTCAGGAGCTCACCTTGCCCTGTCTGAGCCTCTGGCACTCGCTCACGGATAACTCGGCAGGCGTCGTACACGGCCGTGGATGGCTCAAACTGCATCGTCTTCACCACATTGCACTGACGGACACAGATCTTCAAGGAAAGAGCTACCATGGTGCCAAGCCACTTGCAAGTTCCTACTAGAGTACCTGAAAAAGCAGTAATGGCATTGCTGCTTACAGTTTTTCATTTAATGCTTTAATATAATCAGCTTTTCATTAAATAAATGAAACTAGTTCAGTAGAATTACCTTTATTCAAATGCACTTCTATGTAAAGTCTCATTAGTATCATCAAGCTAGAAACTAGCCAAAACATGGCGTAACATTTTCTTTGTGTAATGGAAATGCACTTTTCAAAAACTTGTATACACATGCTAGATGTTCATACTTTCTTTGAGGTAGGTTAAAATGGTGCATAAAAAACCAACACACATATTGGGTCTATTGGCAACATATTTACAGCTGACAGAAAATTATTTTTCTCTCACCATACATTTTTATTTTATCATCTAGACTAGCTTGTAACCAACAGCTTAAAATAACTACTTCATCAAAAGTAAGATTTTCTTAGCACATAACTACTCTTTCCTGAAGATTCTGAAGTGTGCAATATAGTGTTATGGTTTTTCTCAAGTCTCCACATAGACCTGCAAGATGTTTTTAGCCGGTTGCACAGCTACAGAGAGCTTCAAGAATGAGTTCTTTTTCATTTCAGCTATATTTCAAAAACTACACCAACTATGACAGCATTTTTTTACAGAAACAGGAAGCAACAGATGCTTTTTGTATTGTTTCATTTTGTAGATAGTCTGGGTTTTGTCTCCAGTGTCTTTCCTTGCTGTTTTAACAGACCAAACCACTCTTCCATCACTAGACTTTCCACAATGATCTCCAAGAACTCTTCAGAACTTAAATCCATTCTCCATAAATAGAGAATGCACTCGAATCCCCAAATAATTTCTGCATAAATTGATGTGTGTGTTTTTAAATATCAGTTTCCCAGGGGATCCTAGTGACTAACTTAAAGAGCTGGAAGATTATTTTCCTCAAGTTCAGGGGCCTGACTTGTATTTTTCATCTGACCCATATCTCTCACAGCTGCCAATTCCAGAGTGCCTCCAAACCCGGCATCCCTGATGAGTCCCTGCTGGTCACCAGGACTGCATCCTCCCTGGAAGGGATGGCTGTCACCTGCTGTACAAGTTACCCTCTCTGCACTCCCCTGAGCCTCCTGGACCTCCCTCGGCTCGCAGGAGTGGATGGAGTCCCCCAGGGCCTGTAGTGCCTCCTGTTGCTGGAGCAAGGACTTTGTCAGAAGGCTCCCCTGGATGAGGTGGCCTGCAGCAGACACCTCCCACCTAAAAGGGGTTTTCCTTTGTTTCCTCACACTCTGATTCTTATCCACAGGCTTTCAACCTGCTCACAGGCATTCTTCAGATACAGCTCTTGGCACCCTCTCCCTCTCCTGATGTAGAGGGTAACACCTCTCACCTCCCTTCAGTCCTGTCCCTTCTGAAGTGCCAGTAGCCATCAAGAGCTGCACCCGAGCCATGGGATTCATCCCACCACCTTTCAGTAAAGGCAACAAGACCATGGCTTTCTGGCAGCAAGGTGTACTCTTGTTAGTGCGACAAAAGGCTCCACTGGCTAATTTAAAAACAAGCAGGTGTCTTGTATCTTAGAGAATGTTCTTTTAAAAGTACATTGTTTAGGTTTCCAGCTTTTTAATATTTTCCCTTTGTGCACCACATAAGCCATAAACATGCATATCAGAAAGAACGTCAAAAGACAGCCTAGCATAGTGCCTTGCATTGTAAAATGATGCATCCCTATGCTGTCCCTGCCAGATGCTCATTTAATCCATTCTGAAAAAGCTCCATCAAAATGTGAGTCCACATATCCATAGCTAAGATGCTCGATTTTTATTTTTCTTTTTACATTTTGTATGGTTCTCCCTCATACAAGTTTTCAACTTAGGTTCTCCACTCTGCAAATGAATGTTTTTTTCCCTTCTCTATATAAAGACATATGCAAATTTATCCCTGATTATCTTTAATGCACTTTTACAAGTTGGGAACCTGTTACTGTGTCCTCCCACCACCACTCCTATTTTTTTCCCCAGGGTCAAATTCAACTCAAAGAAAGAAGGACCTAAATATATCAGCGGTCTGGTTTCCTTCAGTTCAGTGTTCTTGGTTTCAGAGACACCAAAGGATGCTTCATCTGAAAAAGAGCTTATGAAAAGAGCTCATGACTTATCAGCTTCCTCCAATAGTATGCTCTCAAATTCAAGAGAAAGGTTTTCATTTGCTTCCTCCAGATTATCCTCAGGCTCTAAATCTCTCCATTTGGCTTTCAGTAATAAATGGGATAGGCAGTTTCCATCTCCTGGGTAACAGCCAGAACAGGACAGCTGTTTTTTCTCAAAAGATCTAAGAACTTGGTCAAGAAAAAGGGCTGAGACCACAGAGAAAAATAAGGGGAAAATATCTTCAACATTCCCTTTATCTTCTATACACTGATTCACATCACATTGAAATATTTCTCTGTGCAAGTAATGGACTCTGTGCACCCAAAATCACTCAGTCTGTGGAATGGCTGACCAAAACTTAAAAGGATCCTGCAAATTAAGGAAATTTTACATGGAATGGTTTGCCTGGTACTGTCTAATTCTCTGTGAGTAATAAAGTAGGAAATTTCTAAATCAGACTGTGACTAATCTGTGCTTGTAAGGTGGGAGACTGGAATAATAAATTATGAATCTGACAGCTTTGGGAGGAATAGCAGCAACTTCATAAAAAATAGCCACAGAGCATAACTCAGAGAACCCAGTGCCTACAGATATATATCAGAGTGTGTATGTCAAGGCCTTGAGCTGAACCATCACAGGGCTCACGTTCTGGAAAATCTGAAAAAAACAGAATTCTAACCAGTGCTTGAATTAAGATGAGCAGGCCTCGGTGTGCTCACAGAGATACCTTGCCAACAAAGCAAACAAGCACAAGTATTTCAAGCACATATTATCCAAGATAATAAGATATAAGGTAAAGTAATAAGATATTATCCCAAGATGCTATTAAGGACTGAAAAGTAAAACAAGAATAAGGCAGCAATAAGGTTCTTTAAAGCAACTTCAAGCTGGAGGAATGTGTACCTCTGGGTTAAGGAGTGAGTATACACAATTAGCCAGATCATCTATGGCAGGAGCACCCTCCAGCACAGCAGCAGGAGGCAAACACTGCCCCAGCTGGGCCATCCTGGGCTTTGGTCCCTGTTCCTCGGAAGGACAAAGCTTGAGCAGACCCTTCCATCCATTTGCACAGCCCTCCTGCAAGTCTCACCTGAGTTACTGTATCCTTCCCCAGAGCTCTCTGCCAGGATACATTCTCACTAGAGCTGGGATGATGTTTCATTACATGCTGTTACATAAATTACAAAGGTGTGGGCTTAGAAACAGATACATACTCCATGAGCAATTAAAATATTTTTCTTTAATAATTTATCTTCATTAAAAAATGAAGAGAAAAATCTGAAAATTCTGAAAATCTGAGGACCAATATTACAAAATTAAACATTTCTTCATATCTTGTAAAGTAGGTATTTTCAGTGAAACCATTTGAACATTAAATAAAAAAAAAGTTATTTGATGAAACACTTATACATATTAGAAGATATTAAGTCTATTTTACCTGAAATGAAATAAATCTGTGAATTGCCTATTGCAAGTCACAAACTAATAATTTGAACAAAAGCTCCAACATACTTGTTTGAGAAATGTTCCCAAATTAACAGGAAGAAAGTTGATGCCAAAACACCCCCACCCTTAATTTCCACTGGAAATTAATTTAGAATTGCTTTTACGCCTGGTGTCATTCAAGAGGAGCAAAACAGAACTAACCAACATCTAGTAGGACTGCCAAAGCTGAGTAACAAATTAATTTATTCATATCCTACTGCACCTCTTCCTCCATCAATTCCAACAGTAATTTCTAGAAAGGTATTTTCTACACACTGTCTGTGCTACTACACACTGGCTGTTCATAGTAAATGAACAGCTTTTGCATGGATTTACTCTCAAACTTCCTTGTCCCACTTCCCACCAACAAATGGCTTTCCCAACCAGCTCCTTAAAAAGTCTTCTGTAACAGTAAGCAAAAATGAGTTGTCTGCTGTTTGTGAATGCTAAAAGCATTGAGATGGATGACACACATATGATCAAGTTCAGACTTGCCCTAATTAGAGAGTTTCCATGATTTTTTGTCAGGCTTATTAAGTGAGCACTAAGTCAGTGTAGGATCCAACTCTACACTAGTGAAAATTTCACAAGTCGAGTCAATACTGTGAATGTAAGCCTTGGGTAATGCACAAAACAGGTCTCCATTCCACAACACCTTGCTGAGTTACCTAACATGATAAAACCACAATTACAGAAATTCCTGAAAAGATTTCCCAAGAAACTAAATGGTACCTGAAAGTCCAGGTCTGCTAGACTGGGAAGGTGGCACTGACCTCATCAGCTGCTGTACAGAGAGACAGACCAAGGCAAGGGGCAGCAAAGTTATCTCAACAAGCATTTACAAGGCCTCTCAAGAGTCATGTAACACAAGGTAAATAGCTGTTTCTCCCAATACTGACAAGGACAGAAGTTTGCATCCGATAACTTCTACAGGAATCAACTATCACCAAGCCAAAAGCATAAAATAAAATAAAACAGGAAAATAAAGATGCAGAGAGAAGGGGGATTTACAGGGGAGAACAGTTAGTGCACACTGACCTCCCTGATCATTTACCTACTCACCTGGCTTAATTCGTATCATTCCTACCCTCATATCTACAGTGTCTGAGCTGATGAGGCCATGATTTTATCTGTATATTCTGAACTGCAATGCTAAGTAAACAGTGAATGCAAAATGTCAGTTCAGTGCTATGAGGACATGTGCATTTCACATCCTTGCCAACTGAGTTCTGAGGTAACACATAGCCCAAAACCACCTGCATTTTAAAATTAAGCCAACGTGGAACAGCCACCACTGACTCTGCCAAACACAGACCACACCCATCCAGTTAAAGCAAAGTTGTCACTGCCAGTGCTGTGGTTAAAAGCAAAGCTCTGCCATGATTTAGTAAAGGTCTGTCTCCCTGGAGATATTTCTTAACTGGTTCATTTAAGCTTGAGCAATCACAAATCTAGGTCATGAGACTGTCACAGCCTAAAAGCCTGTATGAGTACATGCTAGTAGAGGCAAAGCTACTATTTTTATACTAGACTAACTCTGTAACAAAATCCGGTGGAACAGAAGTCCTCTACTCTTTTCAGTATTCCCACCAACTACCTGCTGGCACTGGGCACCAGCAATACAGGACAGATGACATTTTCTGTTGTTCACAGAGGTTGAACATCTAATTCTATTGTACATATGAAATACTTGTTTAGTGGGCTGGTGTCTGCTAAGACCTCTGTGAGCAAAATGCACTCTGAAGTACAAACCCACCTGAACTGATAGCTTTGTATACTTCAAAAAAAGCATCATACTTCAAAAATCAAGCATAATGGAACCACAAGGCAGGCAGACAGGCAGCTGATTGCACAAGGCTAGAGAATAACAACACTCATTTTACTCTAAACTCACAATGGCACCTATGTTGGCAACTTATCTTAAAAGAGGTGGCACTGCACCTTTCAAGGAGCCCTCTCTTCAGTGCTCCATTGCTGTCAATTTGTAACTCATTTATACCATGGTGCTCTTAAGGGCTGCCATTAACAGACTTTCTGAGAAGATGAAGCTGATTCTCCACCAGAGCACAATATAGGAACCAAACTACCATCTGTGGGTTGTATGCCTGAAATGTATGCCCACACGTCACAGCGAGGCCATCATCAATTCCCTGCTGGACAAGACACTGTGAAGATGTCATTACTGATTGTTGCCATTCCACCGGGAACTGTGTGGTGAGGTGCTTTCAGGGATAACAATCACTCATGCACAAACAACACACTTGTCGACACTGGACTGGAAGTTGTCTTGTCAGTAAGGTTAGAATCTCTTCTGGTCCGAAAGGAAACAAAACAGTCTCTCTTACTTTCCCTCTAATCAGCTTAAAGCAGAAAGCAAGAGCAGTAAACCAGAGGAAAAGTTGATGTTCTAAATGGGCAGTAAGTACAAAGATATCAACTTGGAGTGTCCAGAAGTAGCTTGACAACCTCAGATACCACACACTGTCTGGGGTGGCTGATCAGAACTCTTGAAGTTTGAACAAGCAACCAAAAAAGCATAACCCTTCCTTCCATCGTTTAGAATACAAGGAACTTAACACTGTATAGTGCTAAACATTGTTTATTCTGTTTGCAAGTATGCACATACAATTAAAATGCAAGAATTCTCACATGCCCCCCTGCCCTAAGAAAATCCCTGCTCAACCACTATGGCTGTAAACACACACCACACATGCTGATAAGCAAGTTTACCTTAAAAATCTTTAACAATCTCAGGAAAAATTCACTGCATTTAGCTATAGAATGCAGTACTGAATTTTACAAATTAACTACTTGGAAAAAAATCCCCACAGCAAAACAAAGACGAAGAACAAGCTTTGAAAGGTTACTGTGAGAGTAGGCTGTAATTATCAGTAAGCATTAATAGATACCATTCCCAGTCCACACTTTATAGTCATCCAGCAACAGCATCTCTTTTGCTAAGAACCCAGCAAGGAAGTTCCCTTGAGCAGAATTATGTAAGAGACCAAAATATTTGGGTCTAATTAAGAGTTGTTTACAGGACAGTCAGCTTATTAGCAATTGAACTTCAGCTTGCTTTTTAAGTCAAAAGGCATATTTGCAAACTAACTAGCTTGTATAAATCTTCAAAAGGAAGTATGAATTACAAGGAACTACAGAAGGAATGTCACTGTCCCAGACAGAACTGAAACAGCTTTTAGATAAGATAAGCAAAGAGCTTGACTGGAGCTAGTTGTAACAGAGAAATCACAAGCTTCAGTAGCGAGAGCCTTCGCTGTGGCAGTCAATGAAGAGGCCTTCCAGACTTTTTTTCCTATTTTGCAAGAACACTGCAAGAGAAAACCAAAATCAGAAACATGAGTTTCTGTAGAAACCAGAAGAGAATCACATCCTTTGGCTAGATTCATCCCACAAAGTCCTTGGAAGGACAGGAGTATTACAGACTATTACTAAAATGGTATCTGATGTATGGAAGACATTTTTATTTGCTGTGGGTTTATTTTTCCCCATTTTTAAAGGGTTTGTTTTTGGGTTTTGGAGGGGTGATTTATTTTTTTAAACTCAACTCCTATAAGGTTAATCTAGGTCCATCTCAAGCACTGCAACTTGCTTACAGTGGGATATATTCATACATGTTTATACAGCTTCAAATATGTTTTCTGATCTCTAGTACCTAGGTAAATTATAGGATAAGAAAAATAAATGACAATTAAAAATAATTCCTATTCTGTGGAAAGGTTTGGCTGATAGAAAACTGATTTTCCAAAGCAGATGTGACTATTTGAAACATTTCACCTAGATTCTAAATCACACTAAGAATAGCAATAGGCTGAACTACAAAATGGGCTGTTAAATCCAGCCTAGAACAGTTCTGTATATTCACACTATTTCAACTGCTTAAATATTGTAATGTTTTGAAGGACAATTTTAGAGCTTTTATGCCTAAGTCTACAACCTCTGAGCACGCTCAATTCAGTGCTTTTCCCCCCACCATTGAATTAATTGAAGCCACCACTCAAACTTCTGAGCTCCAGCTGCCATTCTTGGGAGGCACCATGAAGTTGGATGTAATAAACCACTTGGAGTTCTTACTTGAGTCATGGAATGACACAGCTAGGATATGACTTCTTGGGTTCAACTGCTGTGGTCTAACTATTACTCTGCATTTTCTATTTTACTTCTTTTTTTAAGTGACATGTTTTGGCAGAGAAACAGTATTGCAAAGTCCCAGATAAAGTGTCATGGTAAATCATATATGGATTCTTCTTTTGCTTTCCTTACACCCTTCTGAACATCATCTGATTCTGCCTGGGAAATTTTAATCATTTTCTTTAAGAAGAACAGCAGTCAACAGTTACCTCATACACATCCACTTGATTATCTACCTTAGGGAACATGAAGGCAACTAATAGGCTGCTTGAGTTTCTTACAGGCTTTATAATCAACCTCCCTTATTTGTTCCAGAATCTGAACTATTTAATAATATGAAATCCACTTAGCGACTGCAATCACTGAAGTAAATCCACACTGATAATTTTGATCAGCATCACCATTCAGAATTAGATGGGGCTGATAAGTCTTCTAAACCAGCTTTGCGACACAGAAGAAAATTAGTGAGGCTCAAATACAGTAATTTTTTGCCAGTCCTGTGCTGGGGTTTATAAGGAATAGTTCTCTGCTCTGATTGATTCCATCTGAAATGGTAGACTTAACAGGCACTGAAATTGCTCTTGGTAGGTTTTGATCCATTTGTCCCAAAAATCAATTAATACAATTATTTAAAACAGATCACTTAAATAGTGAGGCAGAAAACATAAACATTTATAAAATGTTATTTGAATGAATGCAATAGTAGACTAGCAAGTCAGCATTCCAATTGTTTAAGTAAGCCCAGAAAATGTGAAGGAATTCACACAAATGGTAGTCAGGCTGGCAACCCAACTATGATCTCCACAATAAGCCTCATCTCTTCACCTAGAGTTGTCACAAATCCAAGATGAAGGCAAAGGGATTTCTGACTCGGAAAACTTATTTCTTGCAGGCCCATTTGAAAAGCAGGAGGCTTGGCAAAGAGCTCACTCATTTAGTGAAAATTCAAGTTGACAGCTTAGAGACTGACTGTCATTTATATTAGGGAAAGCATGGCAAAGTGGGTCCCAGTCAAAGCTGCAGATACTCTTTAGGCAAGCTAGCCCATTTTTTCTCTGTTCAAGTACACAGAATGCACTAAAATCCCTTCTATGTTAAAAGAGTCATATACAGTACAATGAAGTGCTCTTTAAAATCACATAGTTCAAAACAAAGAGACACTTGCAGTAACAATCTTGAAAAGCCATCAAGTGAACACTGTAAACTACTATATGCAATTTCTCTCTGAATCTTTCAATACTGCTTTTTGGAAGTTCCATGAGGAGGCAGACTGTCCAGGATCAGATGGTGAATCAAGTCCACCAGAACAATTCACTTAATAGCATTTCTTCAACCTTTGCTTTACATGGTTACATGCATTGGAACTACTCCACATGCAGCTGAGCTGGATTCTTGAAACAAAATGCAGCATGTTAGAAACCAAGACACTGGACACTACCTAAGGTAAGTAAGAATACCTGTGAATGTGAAGTGTTTTTTGAAACTTCAACTATTATTGTCATTCTCCTACAGTAATCAGACTAAACCAGTTTTTAAAAACCTAAGTACACAAAAGAAATAAGAGGAACAATCCATACAAACTCAAATAGCCCAACAGGTTGGGGTTTTTCCTCCAGCAGCATCATGTAAGTTCACTACTTTAGCACACTTTTTGCCAGATAATACCTATTGGGAAATTCAAACCAAAGCCAAGCACTACTTAAATCTAAATTATAATTAATTCAGTTATGTTTCTACCCTTTAAACACTCAGGTCTCTATTCTATCTACTGTAGTACTATCCAGACAATTTTTTCTCACAAGCTATCACAATTTGGTATCAACATGAGATTAACACAATTTTTAATAAATTACCATTCTTTATCAATTTTCATGTCATGGAGATAGAAAACGGTTTACAGAAAAGCAGTAAAAATAAAAAACTTGCATGTCAGTGAAGACAGCAATTGTAATCCAACATTCATCCCTCATTGGAAAGGATGGAACTGTCATCCTAGCCTGGCAATGCTGGAAAGCTACAGGCAACAGTTTACACACAGTCTGCAACTCACATGGTGCCACGCCAAAGAGAAAAACAGCAGATCATGCAATTGCCTTCCAATGGGTTTTAACAGCTACTAAAAAAGAACTTTTCTTGCTCTTCCAACCTCCATCACCTACTTGAGATTTACCAACACACATATAGTTTACCACACACACAAAACCAGTCATAGTTCACAATTTTTAGAATACTAATGCTTTGGCTAATGCTACTGCAGCAAGGTTGAATGACCTTAGTGCATGCTCCCTTCATTTTCTGATGCCAGCACCTGAACAGAGAGGGAAGGGAAGGGAAGGAACAAGAAGATGTCTCAAAACGTAACCATTTCTCACCATCTCAAAGGCTGAGTGCCAGCTGCAAGCATTTTTTCCTTGAACTTCAGGTTCAGGCAGAGATGTCAGACTCTGCTTTTTGATTACTAAATTATTTTTTATTAAAAAAGAACACTTCTTCCAAAAGAAGAAACAGGGAATGGCTAGTCAAAAGAGCTTTGAACAACTAATAGAGGGATAAAGAGGAAAAAACAAAGAGTAGTTGAGGAAAGGAAGAAAGACCTATAGCTAGAGACTGCAGAAAGCTCAGTTACTACCAGAATCAGCAACATCAATGAAAACAGAAAAGCTCAGCAAGAACAGTGTGTTTGCATCCATCAAATCAACATCTCTGTGACAGCCACAAAACAGGACAACACAGACTGAGCTCCAGCTTTAAGAGCACTCCATATCCCCAGGGTAAAAGCTCACAACCACTGGATAAGGAAGGACAGAAATCAGAAGGTGGTGTAGGCCTTATGAGCTATGTTCCCCTCTAGATTTCAGAGGGGAACAGGACTGAACTCCAAAACATCCACTGCTTCTACAGGAGAACAGAGGAACAAAGAAATCATGAAACACAGCTGAACTTTTAACAGGGGGTAGCAGTGTGTGCAAATTTGACATGCCAATTAGGTACTTAGTCTAGTACACTGCCAGCTGTGTGCTAATGTGAAGTCAAACCTCCTCCTACACCAGACGTGCTCACCAAGAGCACATCTTACCAATAAGCTCAAAGTCAGCTTGGCAGACTTAAAATGCTTGAAGTTAAATTCACATATTTTGTTGTTTTTCTTAACAAAGCCTACTTCAATATGTACCTAAAACACCTTCATTTAACCTTGTCCTTACACATATTTGATACAAACTGACATGTTGCTTTAATTATAGGCTGCTTTGAAAGTTCACTGAAGACATTTTTCAAACATGGAGAATTGCAGGACAAAATTCCATTAGCAACCTTTCAGTATTTCAAGCTCCATTTCCAGATGAGCAGTCAAAGCCAGAGACACATTTAGAACAGTAATGTGGACAAGGTCAAAGTAACTCCAACAGATCAAGAACATGGGGTGAGATTTATCAACATCTCGCCTAAAGCCAATTTTACCATTTAGTGACATTCTCTTCTGAGAGCATTACAGTACAGAAATGGTAATGTATCTGTGAAGTTATTCTAGCAATGATTTTTCCCTTTTTTTTGTCACCTCTTATATGTATTCAGATGAAAGAGTTAAGTCGTCAGCTATTTGTTTCATACCAATGAAAGGCATGGCCTTTTTTCCTAAGGCTTAGAGAAATCACTTATTACATGATCATACTCTTCAGTCTCCCTGGCAACTGTTTCAAAACAGTCAATGTCTGTCATAGCCAGGTTAATCTCCAGGCTGTTAATTACAATATTTACTTGGCACTTCAGTATTCATACATCACATTTATCTTTCAGCTCAATTTCTCTCTTCATAAACACAGACACAGAAGTATATATTTCACATATTCTCTAAAGAAAATTTTATACTAGTATGTAGAAGCTTTTAAATTACTTCAGATTTTATGTCCTTATATGCATAACAAAGAAAATTAAACAGGACCTTACCTGAAAATTAAACTTCATTTAATAGAAAATAAGTTTGTCTGAAAGTACTGTTTGATCACATGGAAGGCTTCCAGCAACCAAGTCTGTAACACAAAATACAAACAAGTTACTTTCATATCCCCAGTTCAATAATTTCTGTTTTTCAAGTACCTTCTCTGTCAACACACTGGAAAGAAAACAACTCAGGAAGTTCTAAGTTTTCTTTTTCCTTCAGGAGTCAGAATTTGCATTGCCAAAATGTCTTTGTGCTCAAGAAAATAAATTTCAGTCCTTCTAAATTACTCACACATAAGAGCTCATAATAAATGAATTCATGAGTTTTTACAGGTAAACACTTTGAAACTGCCTCATCAATTATGAAAACACTTGTAGCACGAGTCTGGGTGTTAATATAAATTAAACTATCACACCAACCTCTCAAAACCATTTATTTTACATTAACTTTGCTTTTCCGTGGTTTACTGTCCCTGTGTGGAATAGCAGCCTCCCTGGGCAATCTCCCTTCTGAAAGTATGATTGCAAAAAAAAGGTAAAAAAGAGTTTTGTTTTACTTTTAAAAGACAACAAGCTCTGTTTCAAAGGCTTTGGCTGTTTTAAGGAGGTGAGTTTTCTTGGTTGGGTATTTTCAGGCTTTGTTTATTAGACTTTGTTTTATATCCTCCCCCCCACCCCAGGTTTCTTAGGATCATTTGTCAGTTTTTACCCTACAAAATGCTAATATATCATAGTGGTTTAATAATCATGAGGATGGGCAAATCAGTTTGCACACAAGCCATTTAGCAATTCTGTATCCCCACAGTGCTCTGAAATAAAAACCAGCTTCTCTCCCAGCATCTCCAAACACCTCCAGGCACAGTATTATCCAGGCCTAGGTCTGGCTGCTGGCAAAGGCTTGTGTTCCATGTGTGCAGTCATGGAAGGCTCTCATCCCATTTTTATATCTCCTGGACAACCTAAAAATTCAAATGAAGTTCTGATCCACAGCAGCTATCCAAATTTGAAACCAGTTTATACATCAATTTAGAAAGAGCAGGATGTTAAAGAATAAAGTTAAGCTTTCATCCAGCTACATAGCAAGGAATGCCTTTTAGCTGAGAAAAGCACACAGCAACAAAAGAATTCTTGCAAATTTTAACCAAACAAAGCTGGCAAAAACATTTCTGATAAAACAAATTCATCACCTAATGTTTTTCTTGTCTTGGTTGGTTAGAAAAGTGATTTTTCTCTTTCAGTGGACTTTTAAGCAATATCAGCTCTATGTCAACACAACTATTAACTACAGCTTAACAGATTTAATGCAGGCCAGAGTAAATGCAGTATACATACTACAATTATTTCAGCTCTCAATTGATCACCTGCACCTGCATTAAAATAGGCAATGCAGTACTTTGAAATTTAGATCCTTGATCACACTCATCCAACTTCTCAATGCCTGCCACGTTTCCAGTAATGACCAAAAAATGTACAATTACATCTCATTAAAGGTATGCCAGCAGCCTGCGCCTCATGGGCTTCCCACTCAAATATAAGGTCAGGTTAAAAGCAAGTTCAGCTCACAGAACACCTGAGGCATTCCCTGAGGTGGCTGTTATCACTGCAGTAGGGATTGATCTGCAAGACAAGTATCTGCATTACAGTAACATGCCAAATTCCTGTTCAGTACAGCCCATAACTCACCAGCCTCCCTGCTTCCTGGACATCACTATGTCCTTCTCCATACTTGCATATATTTTAGCGTTCTAAAATTTGTATCAAGTGCAGTTGTGAAGTAGTTCAGTCACTTGGAACTGCCACCTGTCTTCATTCTCAGTCTTTGTTAACAAAGACCCCAGAAGCCCTTTCAAGTCCCCAAGTTCTGTAAGCACAAAGCACCAGCTGAAGCATCTTCACCTCTACTCAGAACCACCATCAATGAAGGCTGACACTTTCTGGATTGCTATCAAAAACTGAATGCCTGTAGAACATACCACATCTAGGAAAGAGCAGAACCAGATGTAGCAGAGACCATCCCAACATTGCTTCTTTCTAGTTGCACCCCACAAAGGCTCCCAGATATATTTTCCAATTCAATACATGTTGTTACCATCATGATGATTTAAATAGTTATGAAACTGCTTTGAAACTTGCCCTTTTCAAATGCAGTACCAAAACAGAATCATTGCTTAAAAATTAAAAAAAAAAAAAAAAACAGCAAACACAAAGAACCCTCAATAGTTTGTTTTTTTCAAGCCGTACACCAAACATGAGTAACTAGAAATTTATTTTTCTGTAGTTTACCAGGAGGGTCTATCTACTTAAGTGTTAATGAGACTAGGAAGGAAGGAGGTAAGGCAACTGCTATATTAACATTTTACATCAAGGGATGAAGCAACACAATTCATTTGCATGTACTACCAGAAGAACTCAATGAATAGAATACCATGTTTCAAAACGACAACTTAATTTTAAATAGTATATTTTAAGTCATCAGAATACTTAGGAGTAGAAATATGGATATATCTTGTGAAGTCTGAGGAAAATAAAAGTTGCTTGTGCTATGATACATTGTAAGACTAGCTGGAACAAACATGACTGTGGAAACAACATTCATTTTTTAAGTGGGTTAATTACTGCTGAAGCAGCCATATATTTTTTTTTTACTTATCAACAGGGAGATAAAGAGACCCTTAAAAAAATATTATTCACTGTTTTTTTATTCTATTGTCCTTACTTCCTGGAATGTAGTCAGAGATGGAACTAGACTGCCTAGAAGCCCAGTCAGCAAAGCAGCTGCCCTGAACCCGGGATTTGTTTACAATCTATTGGAGGGTGGGAGCAATGACTGCATAAAACATCTAATTCCAGAAGTTTACACAGGGCTTTCTGAATATTTGGAGTATTTCTTAGCAGTAGCCCCCTGGTTCCCCCCTCCCCTTCTCTTTCCTTAGCTGCAGCTACATTTCCATGAAATTCTTTTGGTTCAAATGCTAGTGATGTTATTTACAGAACAACAAAACTGAATAAATAAAAGCACTGAAGCAGAATGTACTCTCTCAATTCTACTGCAGATTCCTATACTATGAATTAGAAGTAAATTACAGTTTTGTCTTTATAGATATTTCCTAGGTATTCTCTAAATTCTTGGTGGTAACAGTTTAATTCAGTAGAATTTGGATTTCAGGCTCACTGAGATCAAACACAAATTGCAGCATCATAGCATCATCTCATACTACACCTTCTGAATGCGGAAGATCTTTCTGCCCACGTACTTCCTTTGGGTTTATGATGTGTGTTTTTCCTATGATGTGTTTTGTGGGCTGTTCTTTTTGTTTGTGCTTCTTTGATTGTGTGGGTTTGGAGTTTTTTTCACCACAGCCAAATCCAAGTCTATGGTCCATTACACAGGGTATGTTTTAATCCCGCTGGCATTCGCTGCCCCTTTACTGTAGCATCTCTGCTAAATGAATCTGCTCATTGCTTAATATTTTAAAGACAGGGGAGTAGTTACTTTGGGACACTGGCAAGTTTAGTTTAGGATATCTGGAACACTGAGGAGCTTAGTTCTATGATCAAGTTCCAAACTATGTTCCTTGCACATAATAAACATATTGAATAGCTGTTTCAGGCTGGTACTAATTCAGATGTCCTGTAGCATGTGACTTCTTTAAACTCTTGTTCCTTCTTACCCGTCTCATTTACTTGCTTCAAGACTACTTCATAAATGATCACAATTCACCTAGTAGAAGTTTTTCAGCATTTAGGCAAATTTGACTCTGCCCCATATGAAACTACACTCTCAAATGCAATTGTTCCAAGTTCCCTTAAATGGTGAAGTTTTGAAAGTGGTGGTTCAAGCCAGACTTTCTGGGAACCTGACAGACGGTGGTAGCTCATCCCTGCACTGGTCTGCCAAAACTCAGCTTTCAGCCCCTCAGGACCTGTTATTGCTTCACTCTTATCAGATCTTAACTACTGTTTTTCAGCTATCAATCCTTACAACAACCTGCACATCTGGTATAATAGTTTTGAGGAAGTCTGATAAGGTAGAACAAGTAAATTCTGCAACACAAGAGCAAAGTATGGCATTAATTTCTTCTCAAGGCTTCATGTTTGTATATAGCAGGAGAAAAGTATCTGTTGTGATCACTAAAGTCAACTACACTCCAATTAATTTTCAAAATTATGTAAATTTCATCTCTTACATTATGCTGCTGACCCAACTTCCTCTAATTAATGTTCATCTGTTTTCATGAATATTAACTTTTTGTCAAGCAAATATTACTTGCCTTCAGTTCAGGGCTCTTCAAGACCAATCAATAGTTTTTCATAAAGGAGCAGTTATTATTCAAACTTTATTCTGAACTCCACCTTCCCATCTAGGTAAATGTAAAAAGAAAGATTCCAATTTTGTTTTCTAGGAGAAAGACAACCTTGTTTAAAGTAAGTTGTACTCCCATTATGATTAAAGTTAAATGGTAACTTTCAATCTTTGTATTACTATGATTTTTATTATGGCTACTACTACAGAAAAAGCTACAGCAAATATTCACATTCAGTCACCCTTGGCAAGTTCTTTAAAACATGTTTGCCCAGAACAGTTGTCTTGTTGGCATCAAATGGCAAAGCCTCTCCTCTGATGAGAGGCAGAAAGTTTGACCTGACTGCACAGGAATGATGTGAAGTGTAAAGCAGCCAGGCCTTCCTGCTCTCCTCAGGGCACTGGGAGGTGCCACATGGAAACCCACCCACTCTCCTGTCGTGATGTGAGTGACCCTCACATCCCAACACTACCACAGGAGTGGCCACACAACGACAAGTATCAACCACTATTATGTAATATCTGCAAGGAGTTAACTACTACAGACATCATCAATGGTTCTTCATTTATTCTAAAATCTCTGGCTATAGATTTGAGCTTAGAATATAGCCTTTTAAAAGCAGAGCTAAACACATAATTTACAACTGTAAAATACAATGCATAGTAATTTAAAATGACAGGTAAAGATGCGAAACAACAGGTCCTCAAAAATGAGTGCATGGCACTTTCCTCACCAAGGCACCATTCACACTACCTGTAGTTTCTGACCTTTTACAATTTGGAGTTTATGTTATTGTTATCCTTTATTTCAAAAAAGACAGTCTGCAAGCAGTTTAACAAAAGTAAAGAAGATGCTAAGCCTAGCTTTCATAAGAACAGCCAGTGTATCTTGCCTTAGAAAAGTTGCAGGATACCAGGACCTGAGCAGTGAACACAACCCCACATATCAGAAATCCCTCAGCACAGGGACAATTTTCTTCCCATGCTGTGGTGCTGTACACTCTGAATATCCTAATATGTACTTGCACTCAGGTCAAAATTAAACAGATTTCTCATCCATTTATGGTGCTAAACATTACAGAATCAGTTATTCAGCAGTCTAAGGCAAAGATTCACTGGTTCAGTGGCACCTGCTGAGATTTTGACCTCCTATGGAAATATAAATAAAAAATAGTATATTTTGCATGACCTTTACGAAAAAGCGTGAATTCATCTACCAAAAAAACAACAATATGGGAACCTGCACTTCTCCTTTGTTTTTAAGTCATGAATCACTCAGGCTGCAAACCTTTCTCCTGAATATTCTACAGTGGGTTCACATTTCCCTTTAAACTACTTATCCCAAAAGACATATCACTCCAGGATATAACAGGCCATGCTCCCAATCCCTAATGAGATTGCCTGCAATGTGAACACTTCCACTTTGAATGACATGCAATTCATCATCCACTTCTGCCTAAATACCTGCAAATAAAGCCACTGGCAATATGGCTGTTAGAAGCTGAGATTTCATGTCCAGGGTTGGTGCATGAGCTGAAGAGGCAATAAAATAACAAAAGCAATCTTTCAGTGGGCAGCTAAGAGAGAGAGAGAAGAAAAATAACCAATCCCACAATAAAACAGCACCAGGTTTTTGCTGTTGGTACAATTTCTTCAGAGGTGTTACCAAGACAAGGCACCTGCCATTCCAATGGTGTAATGCTCAAGCTGTCTGCCGTTAACAAAGTTTGCCAGCTAAATCTGTTCACAACAGAACTATGGCCCACACACTGCACAGACAAAACGTACAGTTTACTTCTTTGGCATGACTAACAGCAAGTTTGCCAACTTTCCAAACATACTCCTTGAAAGCTGGGCTGCTCTACGTTTGCATCCAAAGGGTCAGTATAGTCCAGACCCAAAGTGCTGGCAACCCAGCCTCAACAGACAGAAACTTTGGATCTTCCATTTTTATACTATCCTCATTACTTCAGTAGACTAAAGAGCTTCCTTTAAAAGAGCAGTGGTTTGTAAAATTTCCGTATCTTCACACCAAGTTGTTAAGCAGTTACTTTAGGCAACACATTAACTATCCCGCAAGAAAACACACTGAATCACAAATATACTAAATATTCAAAGTTCATGTTAGCACATAAATTTATGATATATGGAGTGAGAAAGTATTTTGAACTCAAACCAGAATGATAAAAAACAAATTTAAATTCCTTTCTGTTAGCATACCAACAAACCTTTGATGGGCCAGGCCAGTCTGCATTACAGAGAATTTCCAAACAAACAAACAAACACACAGCACCAGTCCTAGACCTCCTGAGAATGAAACCAGGTTACCAAACAAAATGCAACTTCACTGAGGTGTGGGGGAAAGTGATTCTGGCCCAACTCTAAACACATACGTATATGTACATAGATGTTGTTGCTTTAGACATGCAAGCACACATGGCCTTCTTACAGAGCTCATCATGACCTTAGCTAGGTGTCCCACACACTCCACCATATCAGCACACTCTGCACTGTCAACATGCTCCAGGCAAGAAGCTTCCAACAGGAGGAAGTCTATTGCATACACATGCGCCAAGGTGAAAACCTCATCAGCACTTGGGAAAAGACACAACTTCAGAATACTAGGAAATGTGGAGAACAAAAAATAAACCATTTCTTCGGGGAAGTAAAGGCCAAGGCACAACTTGTTGATTTTCCTGTATGCTTGCAGCTCATGTTCTCCTAGTACCATGACCTGGTATCAAGCTTCCTACACAAAATTTCAACATTAACCATCATTTCTAAACTACTTTGAATACACTTCCATGTCCAAATAACAGCCACTTATGCAAGTGAGTGAAAACACATCAAACGGATGAAGAAGCTGAGTGTCTGCCTCCTGCATTTACTTCTTGAAGGAGGTACATGTCTTTTGATGTGACTGTGGGAAGGGGAATTTAAAAGGCAGCTTTAATCACTACTACTTATTAGTGTTCCTCAGCAACGGAGAATTTAGTGTGTTTACAGACTGCACACATTACTGCTGTTCACTATACCAAAAATGCATAAAGCAGTTCCCTTTCTGCCTGATTTGCCTTGGAGGACATTAAGTTAACATTTCAGAAAGAAACAGCACTTCTTTAACTATGCAGCTGCCAAATCAATTCTGTCTGATTCAAATATGCTTTGAATTTCATAGTATCTTTCCACAGACATAAATCTTTCAGTCCCAAGCACTTCCTGTCATTTTAATTACTTCCCTTCAAGTCCCCTAAAGAACTAAAATGGTGCTTTGCAGTGTTCACAGACAGGATGAAGAGCACTTACTGTGTCCTTGGGGACAACACTGTCAGGAAGGGCTATTTAAGTGGGGCAAGAAGGAGAAGCGATGCTGGAAAACACATACCTAAGAAATGCATACAGTTAATACCCAATTGAAATTGAAAATATGAGAAGCTCAACCTCCTTCTCACTCTCCCCTTCCAGTAAATGGGGGAGAGATGCCTTCTTTTGACACACTGAGCTTTCCAAGCACATGTTTCTGAAATGAGACAGCACCTGAATTACATTGGAGAACACAAAATAATCCTTTTCAAGTTGCTTCCCCTACTTCTAGATACAAGGTGGTCCTAGAACAAGGAGTTCTTATAGAAATATTGTATACTTATTCAATAGGGTAAACAACAAGCAAACCTCCATCACACTTGTGGAGTGATATGGTCTTGAACAAAGTCAGACCCCCAGATGTGTACACAGATTGTCAAATCCCAAGTAATGTCCTTTCCTATCACCCCCACATGGAGCTGCTTCCATTTCAGATCTCCTGCCTCACCTTGAAGTTACCTCCTGTAAGCTTCCTCCACACACCAGCCCAGACTCCCATAATCTTGCTGTGAAGAAATTTAAATCAGGTCACCCCGAGGCAATTTTCTAAAGAGAAAGCATTGTTTGCCTTCATGTCAACTAAGCTACTTAAATACTGCAAAAAAACCTTCAAGTACTCAACAATCTCAGTCACTCAGAGCTGGCTTCAGTTGTTTAAGGTGACTGTAGACCTGCAACACTGCAGCTGCAGATGGAGACAATGCCCTTTACCTGCCACTGGGAAGTGGGGTTAGCATGGTTGCCCTGTACAGCTGCAGAATTTCGTGGCTAAAAAAACCCCAAAAACTCTCAACCAAAACTCTGCCCCTAAAACAAAACCACCAAATGCAAAAAGATTAGAACAGAACTACTCAGCACTCTCAACATGTCAGCAACACATCAAACTGTTTGTATGGAAGAATGAACTGACTTCTAATACTTTGAATAACAGAGATCCCAGAAAGATGTATTTTCACTGATTTTCCATTCATTGTCCTGGAGTTGAAGCCAAAAAAAACAACTAAATCAAGTAATTTTCCTATCTGGTCTTTTTGAAACACTGTAACATCAGTGTGCACAGAATGAAGGCTTTAGAAAGGAAGAGGTAAAACATTGCATTCCTAGCTCCAGTCAGCATATTGCATTTCAGTATTTTCACAATAACATACAGTTGATACCCAAAGTTAATTCCAAAAGTTTTTTCATACAATGTCTGCCCATGGGACAGATTCCACTGCATTCAAAAAGCACATCTGAAGCGTTTATTGCTTCCAGATTTTGAAAGGAGAAATTACTGTTATAACTCAGCTGAGTCATCTTAACAGCTCTGCTAAAATCTCTCTGGTTTTCATCCCAAAGTCTCACTTCAGAAAATACATGTTTCCTGTGCATTAATTCTCCAAGCATACAAAGCCCATATTCAATGTTTTGGCAAAAAAAATAGATTTAACAAGGAAGATGAATGCAACCCAAAACTTATAGTGCAGGCTACTTGAAACACTTTTGGGACCTTAAGTTATTGCATACAACACTCCTAACCTTTATCCCATTCTCTGCCAAAAAGCCAAAACACTACATTCTGAATTTGCACTAAAAGCAAAATTTGATAATCATGACCTGTGTCCAATTCTGCATTTAATGGCTTTATTGGATCAAGTTAGCACATAGGTGACAACTGACCTCAGTGTCACAGACTGAGCAGAGCTACAGCCAATCCAGGCAGACTCCAGGTAATGACAAATGAAGCTGATGTGTAGCATCCAGATCTGGAGGTCCAGTAATGCAACAGCTCTGCTACAGATTGAACCCAGCAATCAGAGAACAGACACTAATCAGAGATGCAAAAAAGTCTGAAACTTCTGCCCAGAGGGCTTTTGCTGTGAAAATGCACAGATCTTAAAATTAAAATAAAAGAGTCTACCAAGAATGCAAGTGACTGTTGAATACAACAACTAAAATACCTGCTCAGTAGCACTCATTTTGGTCACAGATCACAGGAATGTATGAACCAACATGAAGTAAATGATTAGCATGACATTATACCTAAGCCATTTTGGATGAACAGAGCAAGTGAGCATGTCCATGAAAACTGGTGAAATAAAGCAACTGTACTTTGGTAAGTAACATTTAACAGGTCAGCAGGCCAATATCTGAATTCATCTTGCATTTTTATGGCCCTGTTTCTAAATCTGTGGTTTAGATATTAAATGGGTTTTATTATAACAACTTTTAAGTACTCCTCATTATGCTTTAAGAGATAGATTCCACTTCTGTCACAGTGCACTCTGGAAGCAAAGCTCCTGACTTGTCTGACAAATCAGAGCAGCCCAACTAAGAGCTGTGTTCTGGATTTACTTTCACTCCAGCTGCTCTCATGAATGATTAACACTCAAGTCTTCTACAACTATGTGTTACTGGCTCCTTGGACAGCACTTAGCTGTACAAGCAGATGGACAACAAGCTTTTGGAAGCAATTCTGCCAAGAATGTCCAAGCCAAATGCTCTTTTTGGACTGGCATGGGGAGAAGCATGTGGGAAGAAACACACTTCTGGTTGACATGTTTGCCACTTGGAATGTTGCCCTGAACCAGCAACTGGCAAATATTTACAGAGGAAAATTTTCTCTTGGTTAGAAAGTGACAGGGGACACATCAGTCAGAGCATGGAAAAAGACACATCAAGCCTTGTGTTTAGAAGCACCACTGTAGGATCAAACAAAGACTAAATGCTGCATGACATTAGTGTAGCTTCAAGAAACACACACAATTGGCAGAGGAGCAAAGTTTTAGCAATGTAAAATAATCCCACAATATCCAATTCTTCTAAAAAATTTCTGAATTGCTGAAGAGGAGAGCTTCCCTCTCGGGGAAGAGAACAAGGATTGTTATCTTAAATCTGAAGAAATCCCCATGACTGTCTAAAACTTAGCCAGTGCATTTGAGAAAAGCTCATCTATTCTGACACTCTTTCTACCTCCTTATATCTTTGCAGCTGTACAGAAATCTGTGAAGGTGAAGAGTATTAGCCTCAGATTGCATGGACCCAGAAATGAAGGCTTAAAAAAATTCAGGTGACAGAAAAGACTTTTTCACAACAACCATATGGGTGGGGAAGTAAAAAAGCCTTATGATGGACAGTCTATGTCTCTGAGCTTTAATGCCTTCCGTCCTAAGGACATACATGTCTGAAGTGACAGAATTACTTAAATGAAATTATAATATTAAACTTCTAGTCACAGAGAAACAGGTGGAAAAAAATGGACAAAAAATAGAAGTGAAGGTTTTCTCATTTCTTTCTTCCATGATTTTCCCGAGACATATGGGTATGTATAATGCTAGCAATCCTAATCTGTTTGTAACACAGGCAGCAGAGAGAACATTCAAAAAATGGTAAGACAAAAAAAAGTAATCTGACAAGTAATACTGATACATGAAACAAAAGAGTTGAGAGGAAATGCCTCTGTACAAAGGAAATGTGTATAAGGGTGCTATACAACTATCACAGAGTAGACTTAAAACAACAAAATCAAAATTTACAATAAAATCAAGCAAACAGTAAAAGCTGCATCTGCAGAACCTTCTGTCGTGACAGCTGTGCTTCAGTTGAACTGACAGGTCATTGCTGCACAAAACCTTCACAGAAATCAGGCTTTGGGGAAGAAAGGGACACCTAGCCATGCTCACCTGCCCCATGGTTTCAATACTAAGACAATAAAAGATATTCTTAAGAATTTCAGAGATGGAAGTAGCTGCAAAGAGGACCAGTGTAAAAACATCCTCAGGGGTTTTCATCACAAGAGAGTCAAATACACCCTCACAAAACCACAGTAGCTTTCTTCAAGGTCATGGAGTGGTTTATAATTCTCCCAGAAACTTCTGTGCTCTCTACTTGAAGCCCAGTTTCTCTGAAGTTCTCATCTTCAAATTGCAAAGGAGGTTTTTTCCCTTTAACTTTCATTTCCAGCAGCAACTGCTCCACAATAGCCTTCCAGTTCCCCCTACCAGGCTCTCCTTCGAAACAACCAAGTTTTAGGACATGTTCCAAGGCATCTCTCATTCTCCACAGGGGATTTAGAAGCACTCTCAGCTTTCCCATTGGTCCAAAAAACAAGCAGTTGTTTCTGTCATGTGGTCCATTTTCACTGTTTTCATGAATGCAGTCCTCTACTAGTCCTCTCTAGTCCGAGGACTAGAGTAAGCTGTCAGCCTTTAAAAGTGACAATTACAGTAGAGGTGCCAAGGTCCTAAACTACCCTTTGAAGTTACCATTTGTGCAACCACACAATTCTCCCTACTGCACAATACAGCTGAATGCTAAAAGTGACACCAGTAAAAACTTACTGAAGTTACATTCTACCTCCATATCTTCCTTTGTGGCTGCAAAAGCCCGGCTTTAATCCAGTCGTCCAGAACAAACTTCCACTGTAATTCCAGGGCTTTATTTCACAGAAGGCATTGTGCACAGCAATATGAGCTGGCGAATGAGAAGACATTGTCAACAAGCAAAGCATGCTTCAGCCACATGGTCAAATTCCAGTTGTGACCTTATTCCAATACACTGCAGTGGGGTGACAGCATTTAACAATACTTGAATTAAGCCCAGAGGAAAAAAATTCATGTTTCTGTGGTTATGAACTATAAAATCTAAATTTTCAAAGGTCCCTGCTCCAAATTAAATATTCACACAAAAAGAAACTTCCAATAATGAGACAGTTTCCAGAAAAGTTCAGGGATGTGAGTCGGTCTTCCAAGGAATTTACCTTCCCACACAAGCTGTGAATTTGAATGATGCTCAGAATAGCAGTTTTACTATCTTTTCTGCTACTAAGATTTGTAGACACTTATGTCAGAATGTTCATCAACAAGTAGTCAACTTTCCAAACAGACTGTAAATTTTGAAAACAGAAATTTTCCAAACAGAAGTAAATTTTGAAAACAGAAATAGTGATTCCAAGACAATTAGTTACTGTGCTACCTGATACCTGCTAAATCTAACTGGAAATCTGAGTTCTTTTTCTAGACAACTAGACATCCTGGTACTGGTCTTAAATTTATTTCTAAGGAATGTCTAGTGTTAGATTAGAATAAAGACTGACTTGAGGAGTTCTCTGTTGGAAAATTGCTTGCAAGGGTTGTTTTGCTGTTAGTTCAAGGGAGGGGGGGCGTTTCTTTTTATTAAATCAAACTGTGGCAAAAGTTAATTGTTTCTTACAAAAATAGTTCTGAAAAAATTGGGTATTTTTGACCAGCACGTACAGTGTTCTTCACTTAGCTGCATTTTCTACTTAACTACAAATATTTCTGCTAATGTTTTCATTAAGAGATGGGAAAAAAAACAACCACTGGCGTGCTCTAGCTAAGATTAATACCTTTTGTACCCTTTAATATGCTGTGTATGCTTTGTTAGAGCATTTTTAGATAATTTCAGGTAATTTGACAGCTATGCTGTTTAAAGCCACAGTTTAATCACTTCTGACTCTGGCATGGTTTGTTTCATACAAGGCCTTCCACTGTCTTGCTTGATCCAGTCTAAGATGAGCTTACAGAAAATGAATTTACAAAATGAACCAGGAGAAAGCTGAATATGCATATTTTTTAGCACTACTACCCAAGAGAGCACTTTGGGCATGCTAAATGACAGCCTAGACAAGGAGAAGGAAAAGTAAAACAGATCCTAATTCTGTAGCTTCACACAGAGTTGTGAGCATGATGAAGAGGCAGGCAAACATTAAAATCTAGGCCATGAAATACCACCTCATTTACATGCAGAGTTTCTGGAAAGACAAAAGTGGAGGAGTTTACAGTCAATGAACCAAAACTCACTGATTCTTTCCTAGCATTCTCAAAGACACAACACAGTCCTTTCAAACAGCATGAACAGCCAGTAAGCAAAAGAGGCAACCAATTTACATCAGGCTCTCCATATGGGGAGATTTTCCAATCTGAAACCTGTTGACTAGTTGTAGTTGTCCTCAGTCAGGGAAATCTAAGTTTTAAAATGCTCTTAGCAACATTTAATTGTTTATCTTCATAATTTCTAGCCTACCTGATAAACAGCCTTGACTACAAATAGCTTTATTCAAAATTATGTATTTATTGAGTGGAAGACCAAAACCAACTTACACCTGTTGTAAGAGGAAGCTGGCATCTTAATCCCTTTCTGTTTGCTGCCTCCCAGAGCTGACATCATTTCTCATGTCTGCCCACAATTTCTTATAAACATCCATAACTTGACTAGAACTATGTAGAAAAAGACCTGACAGCCAAGTCCATTTTTGGAATATTAGCTTGCAACCAAGGTATCTGAGAGCATCTGCAATGCAGAAAAATCCAATCAAGTGCAGAGCTTGTTGTCCCACCACTGAAGGTCATTTATGCTCCTGATGTGCTCCCACAGGTTTCATCTGTAAAATGCAGTTTGCAAAGTTGCCTCTTTCTGGCCTTTCTGGCTGTGTCTCTCCTCATTATGTGTAACATGCTCAGCCAGGAGAATCCTACATGAAAACTGCTATGGTTTAAAAACCAAGCAAAATCCAGCTAGGTTAGGTAATTTTCTTACCTCTGGAATACAACAGCAGTTCAGCTTTAGAAAGTTAATAGGTAAAACTTGAACAAAAAATAGAGGCCAGTGTCTTTCATTGCAGCACTTATATACTATAAAATGCAATGAAATTCAATTGCAGTCATTCAGGCTTTCTTATGTCATTATTTCCACTCTATGCCACATTTCGTATGACAAGACAAAATTTAACTGCTTAATCAGCATGCAAGATTTCATGCAATAATTACACAAAAATTTTCACCAACCACTTGTTTCTCCATTAACATTCAGTTAACATATTCCACTATGGACACTTCAGTACAATTTCAACCAGTTCTGTCATCAAATGGAATAGATTATGGCATTACATGATAATCAGGACAGCCTACAACTTACACTCTGACACCTTGTTACTTAAGCAAATCCATAGTCCCCACAAACTAAACACTACAATTTAGCCTAAATTGATTTGCTTCACATTAATTTCATCATACCAGCTCCTAAACCCCTAATAGTGCCTCAGAAAAATGAACAAATAAATTAAAATCAAATTACACTACCACATGAAAAATAACTGTTTACATGGTATTGTTATAAAAAAATCAAAGTCCCTCCTATTTTCAAAAATTAGATTCCAAATGCTGGACTTCTGGGCTCTGCTGTAAGGATATATTTAGTGCTGATAACTGCTCTCATCTCAGATTACACTATTTAAATCTAAAAGGCAATGCACGTGTTCAAGAGAACTGTTAAGAGTAAACATGAAAGTCCTGATGGAAAGTTCCTGTGGACTAGGTTAAGCCTTCTAGAGATATAAAATCAGTCCTTACAAGTGGAGAACTTGGACACCTTGTTTGTCACACTTTTTAGCCTTCAAAGGTGCCTGTACTAATTCCTCAGTTCAAGATGGGAAGAGATTAATTGCTCTATTAAATTGCTCTAGAATATTAATTTAATTGCTCTACAACATTAATTCTATTAGCAGAAAAGACCCTTTCTCCACCAGGTTGAGACATAAATAGGGCCACCACACTCTCAATAAGGCCCAGATGAAAGCTAAGTCCTGTGGTTTCCAAGCCCTTTACCCTTGAAAGGGCAACCAACCACACAAACCACAAAAGGAAGAGGACCAGAACCGAGTACCTCTTTTGTATATAAAGCCGTGAAATCTTTCACAGCCTTGCACAGGTGCTTGATAGCTTGAGATTGCTTCAGCTGCCTCTGTTCTCTGGATATGGAGAGGAATAACAGTGCCCTTTCCAAAGCAAATATAGAGCCTTTAGAAGGACCAGTAATGACTGTGCAACCTGAAGACCAGAGGGTAGAAAACAGCAGGCTGAAGGGGAAGATAAAGAGAAGGGTTTGGCAGCAATTCCTCCTTCCATGTAGTGCTTATGAAAAACTGTCTGTGGTATTCACATTTGATGATAAGAAGCTTGAGAGACACAACAGCAGGAGGCTGAACACCTGAAAATCATCTTCTGTGGCTCTCCAAAACAACTGCCTTATGCAAGTCAATCCACAACAGAACTACAGCTTTTGCTGCCCTACCACCAGAGCCCCTGTCCTTCAGTATTAGGGAAAAGTCACCCATTTGCTGACCCATGCTCAGAGCTCAGATTTTCAGTTGAACCAACTTCACTTGGATGCAACGGGAAGCAATACAGCCCCTCACTTGTACCTAAATGAATGTTAGGAGTATTAAGCAGATCCTAACTGTGCCTAATTCCCAACCGAAAACTGACCTCAACCACATGCATGGCACCTTTAATTACTACCAAATCAAAGTAACAACTGAAAAATTACTCTGGGTAATTTTAGAAAATAAATTACAGTATTTTAAAATGAGAAAGAGAATAATATTACTTAAAGTAACAAAAAGTTACAGAGCTGTCATATTAAAGAAGTTTGACCTTTCTGATGTTGTTCCCTTAGGAGCCTTCTGCAGCAGCAGGCAAAAAGCCAAGTCAGGAAATTCAGGCTGTAAAAAAGAGAAAGCTGACAGCATGCAGGTGATGAACAAGTTAAGAGTGCTAAATGGAAGCAATAGTGTACACTGAAGACAACAGCCAGGACCACAACAGTTGCAATGGTTTATAGAAAAAGAGGTTGCAGAGGCAGCTGCAGCATTAGAAGAATTAAAGCATCAAATAAAGACTGAGACACCCCATCATCTCTCCCTCCAGTTAAGTCAATTTACCTCAAACAAAATTCTTGTTTAAAGATCATCCAAGTATGGACTTAAGCAGTTTAAAAATTTTACATTAGAGCAACAACTGCAATGAAAATGCAGGGTTTGTTTTCCTTTTTTCCCCCTGCATAAATGGAAGGATGGCTGAACTCCTGGTAAACTAAACAGAAGCTCACAATAATGAGATCAAGATCCAGATATAACTTGACAGTGACAAATCTGTACTGACAAGTTTGCAGACACCTTTCTTTTCCCCACATTCCCTGGAGGAAGAGAGAGGCTGAGTAAAATCCCCAGATGGTTTGAAAGAGTCAAAGTGAACAGTTAAAAACCAAGGGGCCGCCTCTCACTGAATGTAAACTGAGTAAATGTAAATCCTACTGAGTTTTCTATCTGGTGAAGACTGAATTTGATCCCTCAGTGTTTCTAATAAGGAAGAAAAGACACCTATTTCTTCCTACTTTTCCTCGTTCAGCTCAACCACTGACAGCCAAGCACCAGTGTTGGACCTTTAGATCAACAGACCTTTACAGTTTTAACTTCATAGACTGCACATCACCACATTAGCTATCCTGAAAGTAATCAAAGTGTTTTATCAAAGCTCAAGTCACAGAAACACTGGGAGAAGTGCTACAGTCAGTGAAAAATGCAAAATTCATTTGTCAGAAATTGTATGTATTAGTTTCCATGGCACTAATGCATCTTTGATTTTTTTTCCTATTTACTCTCCAACCACTTCTAAATGAGCACGTGTTACCCTCCTGACACCACTCACATGAACTTCAAATCACTTGACCCACTTGAAGACAACAGCAGCATAATTTGAAGCACTTTACTTCACAGAAAAAACACCTAAATGCCCAAGAGAGTACCCTAGCCTGTCCTGCCATTTCCCATGGAATCCATATACAATTTAACTCCTCTGGTCTCTCGCTGAAGTTCTAAGATGCCTTTATCCTAGCCCATGGATGGAGATGTGTGCTAACAGCCATGCAATAGAAACACTGAAGACAAGGCAGAGGGCACATGGAGCAAGGAAATGTGCCCACAAGGAAGTCATCGCAAGCTCTTCACTGTGTTCTGTATTGAAGGATATTTTCCAGAGGAATTCAGTTTACAGTAGTGACCATTTGATTCTCTCCAACCTGTAATTTAATAGGCTTTGTGGCCTATTCCTCCACAGATTTTTTGGTCCCACACTCCAAGCAAAGTTGTAACATCATCACTGTGTCACCTATTTAACTTTCCCTAGTAAACAAATGCTTTTCTTTCACTGCTCTTGTCACCTAGAAAAGATCTCCTCAGATCCCAAGCAAAAGCAGGGCAGAAGGAATCTCATTTCAGCTATTCTGCCAAGAGTATTACAGAAGAAAGACAAAGAGGATGCCAATGTACATCCCAGTGATGAAAGCTCCTTCTGGAACTAGCCCCTCTTAGGTCTAGATATGCAATTAAAATTCAGTCTGGTATTTTATAATCCACTTCAAAATGAGAGCTATCTAATCATTTAGTGAAAGCAAAATAATTAAAATAAAGAACTCATCACAAAACATCTGCACACATAATTGCTAAACAGGAAGCTTTCTTTGTTTTGCATAATAGTTTAATAAACTGTATACTGGATTGTTGAGGTGGTAGCATTTGTAAATCCCAACTGCAAAATAAAATTAAGATTCCAAGTAAACAAAAGCAACCTATTCTTCAATTTACACTGAGCTTTCTCACAAGAACCTTACAAAAGTATACATTAACTTGTTTACCCAGGCAGGGAAAGTATTTTTTCATGACCAAACATATCCATGGTTATGATGCAGAGTCTGTTCGAGGTTTAGAGTTTTCTAAAAGTTTCCCTAGACTTTTAAAGGATCTGATCATGGCAGCAGTTTATAAAGTTCCCACCCATCAAAGAAGAGGTGCAGAAATACGAAAAAATCTAAGCTGCAGAGCAGGTATTCACAGCTTTTGCCCTCTTGAGCTGCTGCCTCACACACAAAGCAACACGTCACTGACCTTGCAGAAGGCTGAGAACCCAGTTCTGAGACAGCAATCAAAGCTGCTGATAGAGAGGGCAAAACAGCTCCTGCTCCAGAGCTCTTTTACACATGGCAAAGTTTGTTATGTAAGCTAAAAGAGAATACGCATAAGGCACTCCAATTTATTGAAAATCTTTGAAGTCTCAAGTATTAAACTTCACTAATATGTTCTTTATCTTACAGAATTTCAGGCAGAAGCTTTTTTTTCTATCATGTTGAGCACTTCAACTCAAGAAAGTACAACTTAAACTCTGTTCCCATCTCTTATCTAAATAAGATCTTTCTTTATAGGACCCTTGATGAAAAGACTCTACAAATCATAGATGTGTGTGAGTAGTTCCTTTCAACTATTTCAAATATCAGTCAATGACCACCTGAACACTGGAAGCTGTTCAAAGCTTCCTTCTGTTAGCTGCATTTCTAATTCCTATATTCCTCAAATTCCAGGAAAAGAACTATGTTGTAATGATAATAAAAGCACTGACAATATAAAACCAGATTTTTCACTCTACACTATCTATCATTATTTGGTACTACAGTCCCAGCATACCTGGTAGCTCCTCAGACTTTTGGGTTCTATTATGTTACTGTTCCTAAAACGTTTAAGCTTTCCTTCTGTCTCCCCTTAGTTTTTAAATGTATCTCGTCCACTTATTTAACTTGGTCAAAGCAGATATTTTAAGCTCAATATTTCTTTATACATTTTCAAAAGATATTTAATTTCTCATCACTTACGTATGAACATAACAGCTTCTGACACATCCTGAAATTAACTGGCTAGAACTGCTTATCTATTTATGTGAAGTATGGAAAGGATATATAAAGGAAAAAATATTTGATAGAACAGAATATTTAAACTGGAATTCTCTCTCTTTCTTACCTCTCAGGAAACACGCTTTCTCTATAAGCCAGATCTCAAAAAACATCTGAAAACTCTCCAGATATAATAGAGTTGACTGATAAGATATGCCTGATTACCAAGATCACTTAAGTTCAGTATCATCTTCAAAGTCATAAATTGGACTGCTTTTCTTTGAGAACAACAAACACATAAATAATCTAAGGGAGAAAAAGCAGAGAAGTAGACAACTCTGGAATAACAGAGTAACAGGAAGAAGAATTCTGCTAAAATGTGGACAGGTACAAAAGGTCCTCCTACTATCTAGGATGTTCAGAGAACATGAAGCAGTGTGCACAGAGTTTAGTTAAAATGCACACCATTTTATACCTGATTTAACTGTGACTTTTTAAATACTGAAACAAGAATAATGCCTTAGCTTTAAGTTCAGGACAAATAGTTCAAGGCCTATTCCAAGGGGTCTTTCCCTACTGCTAGAAAAGGCAGTAGGGAAAGACTCCCCTGGAATACCTCCTTTAACTTTACAGTCAGCACCAATTTTTTACAAGCTTTACATTTCTTCAAATATGAACTGACACAACTTTCTAAAACTCATCGTATTGAAGTTTTCTTTATTAGGCTGCTCAAACTGGCTCTGCATCTTAAATTATATTATTTTGTGAGCAGTTCATTCTTACAAAAAAACAATCTTTAGAATCATCTTTGAACTACAGAACCCATTAGCACAAAAATACTAAACCAAAAGTTGCACATTTTGTAGTTGTTAACATCCAGTCACCAACCCTATCTGCAACAAACCGTGCTTGGCAGCAGGACACAAATCCATAACCTGAGGCTGTAGTAGGTTTTTGAAGAAGCTGAACAACAACGTATTGGCAAACTTCCTGGAACTCAATCTGAGCAGAAGTCAAGGACACTTGGGCAACGCTGTAGGGTTGGTGACACAGCACGAGCCCTGACTACAACAAAGAATGTTTCAGCTGCAACTTCAGTGCTGCCCTAAGATCAGCCCTCACAAGCCAAAAAGCCAAGTTGGGAAGCTCTGCCTGAACAGTAACTTTATTGTTGGACTGACAACGCAGTGGAGATTGGCTTCATTTGGGTCTCTGAGGCTCAACATTTCCCACTCAGTACGAGAGGCTGGGGCAAGCACATTTGTCTCTCTCTCAGGGTTTTTCATAAAGGTGCACAGAGAAAAATGAAAGAGAAAAAAATTTCTATTTCTGCCCCTTGTTTTTCTCTTGTGGAATGTGTTTGGAGAATTGTTTACCTAGCGCGATCGCTTAGTTGGATCATGGTGGATTGTTTGGGCCTGATGGCCAGTCAGATCCACCTGTGTCTGGACTCTTGAGAGAAGGTCACAAGTTGTGTGTTAGTTAGATATGATAGCTAGAGAAAGTAGCGTGTAGTTTTTAGTATCCTCTTTTATATAGTATATTAATATATTATAGCATAATTATAATAAAGAAATCATTCAGCCTTCTGAACTGGAGTTAGGCATCATCATTCTTCCCACTGGGTTCGCCAGCATCTACAACAAGAGGCCATTGCATTATACTCTGTCCTCCTTCTCAAAAGCTAGCATTTAATTAAGCCTTTAAATAAATTAACCTTGAAGCTTTTAAGAGTTACTCTACATATATACATAGTGAGGTAAGGAAAGAAAGTAAATGCTACTTATTTTCTCTTAGTCGTTTTCAAATCCGGAACAGAAAAAGCAAAACTTCCTGGCAATAGTTGTGACCATTGATGAATACATAGTAGCAGCCCCAAGTACCAGGGGTGAATATCAGCAGGGCAGTAAGCAGCTGAAACAATCTTCAGGGGTGAAAATTGCAGTGTGTCCGAGTGTTTGCACTTCAAAATCAAGCCAGTATCCCGACAATTAAATATAACTAATACTGAGCATCAACTGTATTGACAGAAGAAAGCCATTCCAGTGGAGACAGAAATGGCAGCGGGAGAAGAAAATTAATTTTATTTACACTTGAATATTCTTGTGCCCAAAAATGGCCTCAAACAAAATACTGGGGAAGCTAAATTACTATGCCAATCTTCATTAAAAGAGAAAAAAATAACAAAAATTAAAAGTCTAAGCACATGTCACATGATGAAGAAACCTTTGTTTTCAGAGCAAGATAACTGACAAAGATATCAACAGATTCTCTCAAAGGGAGATGTGCACTTTCCCATCACATTCGAATCACATTTTGACTGAAGGATTTTCATGTTTCTGCCTCCTCTCATAGTAAATTGAGGCAATGATAAAAAATATTCTAGCATTTCCCATTTTGGAACTATGGCATTATGAAATCCTGGCAAAAAAACCCAGGTTTTTTCAGTTCAGGTATTTCTCTAGAACCCAATTATTGCAGCATGACAGATGTTTGGAATACTATGCCGTGTTTATTATGGCACTCCCAGCAAGGAGAACCTAATGGATTGCTCAAAAAAACCCCAAACGTTTTTATTTTTCATTGTTTTTGCTAGAACAATTATTTCAGTAACCATTCTCTTCATTTTCCATTCCTCTACCAATAATACCATTTCCTCCAGAGTAGTTGTTCAAATATGATATTACTAGTTTTACCCACAATTTTGCAACAACAAAACAAAGTACAAAGCAGCAAAGGCACCCAAGTAGTCCCCTGAGGCTGCTGATTAGGGACCCAGCCTCAGTGGTCTGAAATAAGAGATGGAGTGATGCATTCAGCTGTTCATCATAGAAAACACACATTGGTGATGACACAGTTTGCATGTGCCTAAACCAGAAAAGCCTTTCAGCATACCTGCTAAAGCTACAGCTACAGAGGTGGCCAAGAGGAGAACCAGAAAAGAAAAAGGCAAAAGAACTCACTAACCATGAGATCAGTGGGGAAATCAAGTCAGCTGCTGCAGCTACAGTGCTTCAGTTCCTGAAGCCAGCTCAGACATCTGGCAGAAATACCAGACTCGGCAGAAATGCCACCTAACAAGACACTCCCTGGGAATTTAGAAAGAATGCTGCTCAGATGACAAGACTTGTTTCCAAACTAAGCAACTGTAACAAAATGTACTACAACACAAATCTTCCTATGTATTTACCATGTACCAGTATACAAATAACTCCTGTGAATAACTCACATGCCAAGAACACTGAGATGAGGTGGAACAACACATACACATGATGTCCTGTCAAAGACAAAAGCTTCTCATAGCAAACTACAAACTGTCAAATTAAATCTGATCATACTTTTATTTTGAGTATTTTATAGTGTTCCCCCTCCCGTTGATACAATTTTATAGGTTATGCAGTCAAATACTTTCCCTAAGATGGTAAGACTCTAAAGAAGATAGATACATTAAGAAAATCTTTTTAGCTTTTTTTTTTTCATTTAATATTTTAAGGGATGCAGATGTAAAATACAGTTCTAAGACAGCAGTGCCTAAACTCTGACTACTGATCAGCTAAGGCTAAGAATAAAAGCTAAGAATAAATGAAATGCTGGCACTAGCCACTTGTTTTGCAAATTTTCTTAAAGCACACACACTATCACTCTGACTGGTGCTATCTGGCTTTGAGGTATGTAGAGCATTAAATGCCAGTAAAATATTCCCCCACACCATTGTACTTACTGGTTCCTTCCTGCCAGTCTGAGATCTCTGAATAATAGAACAGGTCTACAGGACAGTCTAACAGCAAGCAAGACTTAGATGTTAACACACATCAGAGTACTGTTGTGGGGAAAAAAACACTTCAAATACTTCACCTAAGCTAAGAGGTTCGTGAAAGAAACAGCAAGTTATGACACTGCTTTTCAAAAATGACAGACACACCAAGCCAAATAACAGAAAAACTTGAAGAACTTGACTTGTGGCAGCAAAGCAACCACATTTCAGTCCTTCAGAGTAAAGTTAATAACAAACTAGGGCAGCTCAAATTGCAGAACTGAGCTGGAATGACCTGACAGCAGCAACTGCTGTCCAAACACACAAGAGCTATAGCAAACCTACAGCGTTTGATCAATGCTTCCAAGAAAGTCCATATTAGAGATGTGTGGAGAAGAAAGAAACTCTTGATAGATAATTTTAAGATCTGCAGTGTCACTATTTCTATTACCCAACACCTACTTGTAGACAAGGTATCTTCATTTTCAAGATATCTGTGATAAAACACTACAGCGGATCAGCAACGCTTCAAGCAGTAACTGCTTCTGAATCCAGCTTCTCTTTAAATGTCATTTGTCCTCACTGACATCCATGAACCTGAAGGCCAGAGTCTGAGGCTGTCAAAAACTACAATATTTTTGCCAAATCCTAATAGAGTACCTTTAAGAAAGCCAAGTTTTACATATTTTTAAAAATCCCACATTTCATTTTCATGCAACTCATCAATTCAGCACTGACATATTTAGGCTAAACACAGCAAACTAAGCAAAGAAATTACACTAGAGCCAGTTGAGTAAATATATAAATATATAGTAAGTATATTGTGGCAATCCAAAAAGGGTTTTTAGTCTTCGTGAATGTTAAAACATTGATTCTGAAATGTTAATTTGAGAAGAAGTGTACCTTCTACAACTAAAGTGCTTCTTCATGGACCTCATCTCCCTTTCAAGTCACTAAAATTCACATTATGCAAGTCTAACAAATGCTTCTTACTTTAATACTTGCCCTTGAAACTTCCAACATGCTCACAAAGTTAAAAGAATTACAGTGTTTTAAATAGGACTCAGAAGCTGCTGATAGTGTTATCCAGTGATGCAAACACAAAAGCAACCCTAAAATGCATGCATATACACAGCCTACCCTTTAGTCCTGACTGGTTTCATTACTCCCAACCTCAGTAATGAACATGCCACTACAATATGTTGTTAGAGGTTCCAAGCATTAATTTACAAGTGCTTAACTTTTCATTTAAAAAAAAAAAATTATCTAGGAAATGAAGTCATTTGTTGGTCTTGAAACTACAGCAGCTGTCATTGCCATTCACTTCAGCGCTGTTGCTCTTCCAGGCAGTAAAGCTAGACGTTCCAAAAGACATCAGATATTCCCAGAACGAGCACCCGCCCTCCTGCCCTTCAATTCACTAGTCTACACCTACTGAGGGTAATGTACAAAACTAAATAGAAAACATTTGCTTTTTCCCCTTTGATCAAAAGAAAATAAAGTGCATCAGTAGCTTTCATTCAGTTTTAAGGCTCAGTAGAAAGAAGTACTTCATAAATATGTGCCAGTTATTTTAAGTAATTTCATCTCAAGAGTTTACAGATAAGGGCAATGCTAATCTTATTTAAGAAAACTGAAGCCATACCAGAAATAACTGGGGATTCAAAACAAACCTACACTGTAATCTATTGTTAGGTATCTATCTTACCCAAAGTCCTTACTGGAATGATCCTATGCCTGTTGCCACCAGCAACCTGACTTTATTTAAGAATTATTGACCTGTCAGGGATATTAGTGAAAAAGCAGCTCAAACATCAAATGCCAGGTTGAATTCTGAGGTCTCAGCACTGTAAGACTTCAGCAATCCACTGAATGGGAGCTTGGAAGAACACAACACAGCCAGCACTGTTGTAGCAGTGGGTGAACTTGCTGTACTCTTGGGGAATTTTTATAAGACTAGCTGTTCCCAAAATGGGAAACTACAATCCCTTATTTTTAAGATACAGAATGTAGTATTATGTTACAAAATTCCACAATGAATACTCAGAGATGCCTTCTCCTGTGTATGTAGTGCCCATTGCAGATCAGGGATCAGTAAGGACTTGTAGTCAATCTGCACTTAAATACAAGCAGCACACTGTAAACAGCACAGAATTCAGACGCTTTTTCTAGATGCTTCAGTCTGTGCTTGTCAAAGTCCTTGCCGTGCTGAGTAAAAACTACTGCTCAGACCCAGCTTTCAAATGGTTACGTAGTCAGAAATAATACATTGCCAAGGTACTGAATAGTGATAAGCTGGTCACTCAAAAACCATTAGAGCCATCTCAGATGGAGCACACAAAACTGATTTCATTTCCATGCAGTTCAGCTTGTTAATTAGATTTCATACATCCTCCCAGACTGATACTTTTACAAATATTCTGGTCTTTTGCTGCTTCCTTCAAAAACAAAAATGTAAGAAACAGCTGATGGTGGTTAATACTTCTAAATCTGATTATCTAAATTACCTCAAAATTATCCTTGTCTCAGGAGATAGTTAATGTTCTGTCAAGACAACTATACCTTACTAACAGGCGCACATTCCACAATCTTCTTCACTTTCATAAAGGACAAAATACTCAATTTATGCATGGAACATGTAAACGATGGCTTTGGCTGCAACAGAATAGCTTTGCAAAGAGAAGCACATGAAGGAGCAGCTTCATTCATGTATTGAAGAGCACTGAAAAGCCACAACTGTAGCTGTTTCTTAATCTCAACAACTGAAAATACAATAACCACTCATAACCTATTTGTGTCAATCATAGAGAAGCTGAACCAGACAAATCTGGTTTTAGTTTGTCTGACATGAGCAAAAGAATGGAAAAGGATTGACATGAGCCTATGACAGATGATGTTTTTCAAACTAATTCCATCTTTGCCCACAGTTTTGTTGTCTTGTTTTGGGAAATGAAAAAAAACTACTATTCATGTCAAATCAATTTAACTAGCACTTGAAGTCAGAGGCCAAGCCTGCCTTCATCCTCCCTTCTAAACTAGGTTATAGTGATGTACAAAATAATGGAACAGCACTAATTATGTCCTGCCACACACTTAACAGATACAGAGTTTTTTACACTGCTTTACAGGAGCCGTTTTTCCACACAATCACCAGAAACCTTTGATTAGGAATCCAATTGTCCAGTGGCACTACTTACAAGATCAAGTATCAATCACATGATCATATTTTAAATGATCAAACGCTTCCTCCCAACACACTGACATAATTGCAGAGTTGAAGATATAAACAGTGTGACTTGAAGGTGAGGTGTAAACTGGACACCCACACCAACCTGCATTATTAAATGTATTTTAATAAGATAACTGATCAGCTAGTGAGATACACAATATATATAACTAAATGGTTGAGAACAGTTAGCACTTCTAGTACCAAATGAGGGTATATCTTTACTAACATTTTATATAACTGACTTTTAAAAGTATGTTTAAATGTGGTCTTAAAGAAAGAACACACATCAAAACATGACTAAGGTGTTCTGCCATTTACTTCAAGTGCTTTGCTTCCACAACAGTACAAGAACCACAGCCCTCTAAGAGAAAGCAATACCAACAAAGAAAAAGGGTTACCCTTTCAAGCTGTTAAATACACGAGATTTTTTTCTTCAAATTTCAGGCACAGTAGTGTTTCACCATTAACAGCTTTTCATGATTCAACAGAGCCCAAAGGAACACATGAGGCACACAAATTAGCACATGGGCACTGTTTCAATACATATTGTGGCATCTCTAACTCCACTAACTTAAAAAAAAAAGGACTTGTACCAGAGCAACATTACCTGCTTATGACCTCAAGCATATAGTTTTTGGAATGCAACTACATTTGTTGCAGCATGCTGAGGGCTGGAAGTCACAGTGCACTCATTGTAAGACATGGCTTTAACCAAAATAGAAAGCCATGAATGGGGCTTGACAGCAGGGGAATCCCCTTCCTTTTTACTGCTATTTATAACTGAAGGCAAGTAAGGTCATTTCCAATTTAACAGGCAGTTCTTAAAGCAACTTTTTCTGCAGGGAAGGGAAAAAATGAAAGGTACAAGTATTCCAAACACAACATTCTTAGGCTTCATCTGCCAGCAAGACACACTGATCATTTCTACAACACAAATTAATAAAAGTCAACATTTAGTGTTCTGTGTAGAACATTTATTTTAATGCCAAATGCAGTGAACTTGGAAGTATCTGTCACTGAAATAAGGAGTAAACAAGGAAAGCTAATACTAGCTTTCCCACAGCTTTCCAGCTGAAAGACAGACTAGATTTTGCATTGGTTGGGCTCATTTGACAATTTGGTTTGGCTGCAAGTCTGCTTCATCAAGCAGACTTCACTCCTCAGAAAGAATTTATTCAAAAGGAATTTCCAGTTTCTAGCTCAACCCAAAAACAGTGTGCAAACTGATATACTTAATTTGCTTTCACACAACTTAAGTATCAAAACACATAGCTGATTAAAACTTCTGTCCCACTGTTAGGCAGAATCTCTCCTAACACTCCCTAACTCATTTAAATTTAAAGAATGAACATAAGAATGCTTTCAAACATTGAAAGTTCAGGAGAAGAACACTGGAAGTCAACCAAGTCTTCTGTTAATACACTGCCCAAACAGTTTTCAGCCCCATCTCCATCAAGCAGATAGATAATGTACTAGAGTCCATTTAAGCTACTGATTTCAGGAAAAATTGAAAGGTGGTCAGCAGAGTAGTTAATCCCATCAGGAAGCTTGTTTGTAGATGCTTCTGCACACAAGAGACTGTAAAACATGTAAAAACTTGTTTCATCCAACAGCTTTTTGCACTGTTGAATGGGCCAGGAATTAATCACAACCACAACAATCAGCGGACAACTCTGCATTCTCTTTGATCACCTGAAGCAGGAAATAATCTTTGGAACCATATTTACCAGAATACCTAATACAGAAAACTGATGAGAATTCTGTTCTTGAAAGTTGGCATCAAAAGTCTTACTTCTGATGAAAGACTGTCACAAACTAACAGCATGTCAATATAACTCTACTTGAAATGAAACAAAAGTGTTTCCAGAGCAAAATACACATGAAATTATACTAATTGTTGATGAGATTCTCTTTCAAACATAGGTTAAAAGTAGAATCCAGATTAGGGGCCAGAAGTTTGACACTAGTTGAATTACCATCCTCCTGTGTAGAGTTAACATGCCCCAAGGCTTTTGAAAACTGTGTTTAAGAAAAAGATGACAAGTCACCAAGACCAGCATCTCCAGCTTCCCAGTTTTTAATGTGTGCACCACCACACACACACTGTGTGTCACACCCACAGCAAGGACAGATTCCTCACTGGTGTGCAAACACGTGCTGCATGTCTAAATCCCAGCCCTTCATGTGCTCTGATGGCAGAATTTATGCAAGATTCAATAAACATCAGTACATGACTAAGACCCCTATTTTCACACAGAATAGACAATTTGAGAAGAAAACCGCATTAATGACAATTGCATATGGATGATGTGCTTTGTGATGCTGGAATAAAGTTTGTTACTTGGTGATGAACATTTCTTGCAAGATTTGGAATTAGATATTTGTTGCCAAACATATTAAAAATAAGGGTTCTCTTTACTGTTAGCAGCAGGCAACTGGCAAAGATGTTCCCTATTAAGAGCAGCTGAGGAAGAACCAAAGAAAAGCAAGTGTCTGTCCTGTAACCTGACAACCTTCAAACAAAGAACTGCTTCTTACAGAGGGCAAGTAGTAGCTGGGCACAGGAAATTATTTTTGTGGTATTCATCCCAAGTATTGAAACCCTAACCTTGCTGGAGGGACACATTTTTTCCCAAAGTCTTAATTTTAATAAAGTAGGATTATATCTTTCGAGACTAGAAAGATGGGATACAAACTTTAGCAATGTGTAGAATAACGAGGGCTTGCTATGCAGGCAGACACTCACCTTCCAAGGAATGACCCCTTTACTGTCCCAGGCTCTACAGCAATACGCAGCTGGTAAGTATTTCAGTAATGCTTCCCACAGCAACAGTTTGGGGGGAAAATGCCCAAAAAGCTGGGGTATGTGGGGGGAGTGAGGCAGCACAAATTGAAGAACCAAACCAAATAATCAAGATGGAAGAGTTTTGAGTTTTAGGATAAAGAGTAAGAGAACATAACTGAGATTGGATCTATTTTAAGAATGCATAATATTTGCAGCACACCAAAATGGGCTGCTCATATTCCAGGTGCAAGCTGCTGAGCAAGATCTTTCCACTTTCTCTATTTAGCCATTAGAAACAAACAAGTAGCTTAAAATCATGCACTTAACAGTTCATCTTAGTTCTAATTTTAACCAAACTTACACCTTCTCAAATCCTAAACAAGGTACAAGTAGACAGCAAGCCACAATCTAAAAACATATTTACAATCTACTTACTTCTTCAAGCCCAAGTGTCATTAATGCTTAGGAAGCTGGAATAAACTTAAGTTACATATCACTGCAAGTTGGGGTCAGTTACAACCCTGAGTACAAAAAGATTAATATATCTCTAGGGAACTGGAGTATTTTCAACTTTTCCTGAATTGCTGCCAATTTTTGCAACATTTCGAGTATATTAGTCTTTTTTCCCTGAAAAAATATATACTTCTGCAAATTAAGAAAAGACTTTTCACACTACTAATACTGGTGTGCAACATCCATTTCCTGAGTTTCTCATGTATCATCAGAATATAGCAAATCAGATTTGTTACTTCCATCATGCTCAGTGAGTGTATGAAACACTATTGGAGAATGGCATGAGAAAGAAAGGGTAGAGGGATTCAAGTTTAATAAAGCTTCAAACTCAAGCTGTAGGTCAGAATATGCCTTCAAAGTCAGTATTTCAAATTAAATTTTCAAATCCAAGCTTGACATTTCAGGAACTCAATTTGCTGTGACATACAAAGTTACTTTCCCCTTGCCCATCAAGGTTTCTGCCGTTACCATTGACAGAGCAATTACATGCCTGTAATGCTTCTGAGAAGGGTAAAATCCTGGTTGTTTAGCCATGCCTGCATGTACAATGCAAGGAAAAAAACATTCCCCCAGGCTCTCTCTGTAAATTGCACTGTTTGTGGCTGAAGTTGAGGCCTTCTGCTGTAACATGCATACCCACAGCCCATATGGCTACCCAGCTCTGACAGCCAAAAGCCACAGAGCCCATAGAGGGGCTCCATGCTGTGGAAAAGCATCAGATGGCAGGAGGGCTTTGCCTTCAACTATCAAACACATTTTCTCCAAAAGAAAATGCAGAAACGAAAAAATGGATGCCAGTAATTTATTGATAATGGGTATGTTACTCCAGTCTACCTAAGAGAAGGCTCCAGAAATAGTTCAGATTTCAATTGAATGTCTAGACACTTTGTCACTGAAGCATAAAGACTGGTCCTTGTCTCTGTCTCACAATAACTATGCTAAAGTACTCAAAGTCAACACCACGTACTCCTGGGTCTATTTATCCTTGCGAAGTCAAACAAACCATCTTGAAGTTAAATTATTTCCACTTTTCAAAATAATTGTATATTTATTCTGACATCAGCACTAAATAAGTGAATTTATTTTGATGTGAGTGTTGAATTATAGCAAGTAATCAACTGCCAAAGCCACAGGCTGTATTGATACTCATTTAGACAGATGTGACATATCATATACGTGCTTATTTTACAGACACATTCCCTCAGAGCTGTTCCTCCTCATCCTCAGATTTCAACAGTGCTTCAATGACTTGGACTCATGCCTCCATGAATAACTGAAAATTTGGGTTCAGTAATTAGAAGATATCAAGTACATGCAACAGAAAGCATAATTTCACTATCTCATTAATAACTTACATTGTCTTCAGGTGTAGTAACTGTCATACAGCAAGCTCATTCTTTTGATACTTTATAGAGGCAGCCCAGAATACTATTTATAAGATTCTTTTGAAGTAATTTGTAAAGTGTAATTCATCTCTGTAGACCTCCTCAAAGGTTTCCTATTGTTTTTTCCCTTGAACACTACCACAGTGTCTCTCTTGTAATTACAAACCTGGAGTCTATGTTCTACATTGTATATGGTTTTCTATACTGCCTGAAGTAACACTTATTACCACTGTAAGCCTGAATCCTTAGGGCCTAGGAGTAACTTAGAGCCCTAGGAAGTCAAATATCATTTCCTAAGTTTTCCAGATCCCATGGTCACCATGGAGACCTAAGCTATTACTAGCTCAATTTTGCATTTCCAGCTCGCATGTCTGTTAAGAGCACCTTAAAAAACAAAGCAGTCACATCGGTATCTCAGCAGGAAGAGAATTTGAGACAACAGCTCAGAAAATGCAATCAGCTGGTTCAATGTGAGAAGTTATTCAACATTAACACATACCTCATAGAGATCTGGAAGTGGGCAAACCTCCTCCTGCCTACACATTGCATTACGTAGGACTAAACCGAAGTTCCACTGTATTTGGAATCATTAAACAGCAGACACTAAAGCAAGACAACGGAGATGCATGGGAAATGCAGAGCATGTGTGAGAAAACAAGACTTTTTTTCAACTCAATAATTTCAAAGCTGAGTTACTGGGAAGTACCTTTTCTGGACTACCTGCTAAGCATTCTCTCAAATACTCAACACTGCTCCTTTGTTCAGTTGCAGGAAACAACTATTGCAAGACTTGCCACCAAACAAGCCAAAAACAGACATTTAGAAACCAGCAGTATAAACAAAGAAATTAAGTTGCAGCACCCTGCAGACTTCGCCATAGAATCTCAGAACAGTTAAACGTATCATGTTATCTTCCAGCTCAAAGAACCAAACTCTTCTACAATAAATACTGGCTTTGAGGGCTTTAGTTCCTCATTCATTCTGCTAGGAAGATACAGCACTGTGTTATTCATTTGCAGTACAACACCTATGTTAGAGAACCTTAAGAACACTCAGTCTTCATTCCCCTTTATTGAGATATCAGCCACTGGCCACTGCGTGCTGAACAGGTCATTCAAAGTTTTCCATGGTAGAGAAGTACTATTTGACAAAGCAGGTGACAAAAGGATGCTGGAACTGCAAAAGGCCTTCTCTAAATCCCCTCTTTAGCTAACTATTAGTCAGGATTTCTGCCTTCCACACATCACTAGAGCTTTTTTGCCGAATGTAGGTTCCTTGTTAACAACCTTGCACTACTAGACTGTGGGACTTGCACCAAAATCTACATCCCACTTCAGTTTCATTTCCCCAAGACATCCACTATGGAACCAGAGTATGCCTAAAAATTACACATATCCACCTGTTTACATTCATCACCAAGCATTATACTGCTTTTTTGTGCAAATAGCTCAGTTTAACCCCATTTTGCAACAGATGCATTGCGGAGAAAGAGCTGGTTTCACGGCAGCACTCCCAACAACAAGAACTCTAAGAGAGAAGCCCAGACTGGCCTGCCCTACTTGCCCCCTGTGCAGCTGTTTCACTACCCAACGGTCACTCACGCCAACCAAAACACAGGATTGTCTCCTACCCAGCCAAACGGCAGCATTCCAACAGCTACTGACAAGACAGCCATACTCCTCAGGCAAGCCTGATTATACAAATACTAGGCTTTCATTAGCTTATTACTTATAAAGAAGCATTTTCCTATTGCTTAGTTGAAAATCCCATAAATGTTGCCAGAAGAAAGGTTTTCTAATTCTAAGCTACTTGCAGATATTTAAAGCATGAATTGCTTAGATTCAAATGGCAACTCCTAACAAGCACAAGTATTTCAAGCATCTGTAGACTGATCAGGAAGAAACAAAACTTCTACTAAACACTAGAGACCCAGAAGGAAGACAAATTTCACTTGTACAAGTCTCCAGCACCCTGATTCCCTGATTACATGTCATAGGAGAGTTAGATCTCACAGAACACATGTAAAGAAAAATGTGCCAAATAAAAGAAAGCTAAATTAGAGAGTTCTTACAGAGCAACTCAAATTCAGAAGGAAATAGCAAAACTACTGAAGACGTCAGAATAAGTGTTGATACAAAATACAGCTATTCTGTAAGGTCTGCTTCTGTGATGACATGGTTGCTTTCTGTATCTGGTCATAGTAACACAAAGAGTATTTGACATGCAGTAATATAGTTCTGGTTAAAATAATGAGAGGTAAACATGAAGCAAGAAATTTAGAAATTTGGCATGAGTCAAATTAGTCCAGGAACAAAAAAAAAAAAAAAAAAAAAAAAAAAAAAAAAAAAAAAAAAAAAAAAAATTAGTCAATACACACTACTAGAAATCTTTAGTCTTTACAAAGCTGTAACTAGAGTTTGCAGAAAAGCATTTTAAGATGCTTTTCTCATTTTGTTTTCTATTTTATCAGTTTTGTCTTCATTCTACATTTCTTCCTTTGCTTTTCAGAGTCTTGTAAACAACTTCTAAAAGCAACTCCCTGCTTTATCTTCTCTTTCTACCCAAACCACAATTATCTGCAATCCCACCTTGCTTTTGCATCTTCCTCAGGGCAAAAATTGTATTTCACTCCTTGGCAGCCACAGAAAGATGAGCTGTACATGAAAAGATACACTTTTTGGGTGGGTACCAAGACAGTACTGGTGCTTGATAGCAGATGTTTTGCAGGTACTTGGAATTTATCTGCTGTAGCCTCAGGAAGGATGGGAACTACACTGTGTTTGTTGGCTGCTATAAGCAAACTAGAAGAATTACTGTCCCTTCTTACAAGTCCCAGAAGCAAAGAAAACCAAAACCAACCAAACTCACCAAAATAAAACTTCCATTATTTAGGAATGCTCATTTCTAAAGGTTTAACTGGCACAACCTAAGACCACAATTAACAAAGGCATGCTTATAGAAATTTGCATGCTATCAACAACAGATGTGGACCACATAACTAAATACCCTATTTTCAAGTATGGTAACATGAGACAAATGAAGGCAAGGAACTCTAACCAGGGAAATACACAAATCGTTTACTGCCTTTAGAGCCCTCTACAGCAGCAAATCTTCCTAAAATCACCTCTGATCCTGAAGACTCTGAAGTGTAACTATGTCAGATACACAGATGCCAAGACAGATCTTCTTTTTGCTTCAAAATCCATATGCAACAGCTGACTTCCTATTCCAAGTAAAAGCTACTTGTCACACCAATTATGAGGTAAAATCAACAATCTAATCAGATCTGACAAAAAGTTGGCCAAAAAAATTGGAATTATGATGATAACTATTTGAAATATGGATTTACATCTACCATCATTAATGATGAACCTCACTCTAAATACATATTTTGCCTCAAGATATTAGATAATGATAACATGAAGCCATCATGATTACCAAGATATTTAAAAAGTACCCAGTGAGGTGAAGACAAATCTTTACAATTTCTTCAAGTCACGTGATACTTAATATAGTACTTCACTTAAAATACCCCAACCACCTGAACTCAATGGCAAATCTTCAAAAGTCTTTTTTAAGGTTTCTTACTTTGCAGCAGAAGAGACAAAGGCATATAGCATGGGAGACCATTTGGTCTTCCTACTGCAGTAAAAAATGCCTGAAATAATACATGGACATCAATATGGCATTCCTTTGTCAGCAAATGCTGCTGGAAGACTCACAGAAAACAGCTGAAGATTTGAGGAAACAAGTATTAGAACAAATTATGCAGTGTGGGATGTGTGCTACACTGTTGGCTGACCTTACAGATGTTTCCTACATGCCTCATTTTAGGGTACACACTGGACTGTTTCAACAGTGAAACACACTGGGAACTTCTCTTTTGTGAGCCACTCCAGGAACAATGTATCAGAGTAGAGTCAACAGTAAATTATTTCTTGATTAGAAACAATGTTTTATGAGAAAACTGTGCAAGTGTACACTTAAGTGATCTTATCTGTAATCTTTACACTGGAATCCTTTTATTTTTTATTCCAGTTAAAGCAGTCCATAACCACACATGAAATTCTTTCACTGCATCATTCATAGATAAACTAACACAGCAATACTGGAGGCAGGAGTGCACCAAGTGCTCAGGATGTCATTGATTATATAATTTTATAAAAATAAGATCTTCAAGCAGTAGAATACCTTGTAACAAGATGGGGAGTGACCATGAAATTCATACTCCCACAGTAAGTTTTGCTAGTTATCTTGTGGCAAAGGGCTTAAAAGAGTTGTCACACTTAATGACACACCATGTGTTTTTTCCTACAAAGGCAACTGTTCAAAACTGCCTGTTCTTTTTTGTGCTGACAAGAGGCTGTCAGCATTATCCTACCTAACAGATATTTTCAAATAAATACACACCTAAGGTGTCCCTTCAAGGTGAAGCTGACATTTTAACAGGGAGCAAGAAGGAAACTGCTTTCCAGAAGAAACTCATTTTACAGAGATTGTTTTGAAAATAGATGTTTGCAAATGTTTCCACTGAAAAAAACTCCTATAAAAAACTCTGAAAGCTGTACATAATTTCCAAAACTTTAAAATCTTTTTTAAAACCCCAACACTGTTTAAAAATATTCCAAAATAAGTCCCTCAGGAAAAGAGAAGAATGCAACATCTTCCCATTAGTCTGCAAGAAGAACTGATTGACATCAGGGAAGGTGGAAATTTAATAGATGAATCCCAAGAAGAATCTCTGCATAGTTAGTGTATGGGAGTGGAAAATTAGTATCATTTTTTGGTAAGCACCAACAATGCATTTCTTCCACTTGGATCCGTCTTTGTGAGGCATCTTATTTGGCTTGGAAAGTCATTAAAACCAAGTACTGAAATAAACGGAACCTAACAGCTGTATACAGGCAATGAACCAACATTTTAAAAAAATTTTGAGATGCATATTTAATCACATAGCTCTCACTAAATTATTCCTTAATGAAAGTAAAAAAGGGTTTTGCTAAAAAATATATTCTGTTTGTCTTCTTTTATTAATTTCTAATTTTTGTGTATGTTATGTAATGCGTATAATAATAGTCAAGTAGTATGTGTGCAAATTTATAAATAATACATATATTTTTGGTGGGTGTGCTCACAAATCTTTTACTGATAAGGGTGTGAGATCAAAAAAATCTTTTGAAATCACTGCCTTAAATGACCCAGTAGGCTGGCAATATTATCCTAGAGAAGTTAAGGCAATGGCTGATTATATTAAGATCCATGTGGAAAACAGTGCTTTGTTTTTAGTTTTCAACCTAAAGTACTAGAGGATTTTTACCCTCATACACAGATGGCATTTGTAATGCTTCAAACTGCAATTTATGCCCGAAAAGGAATGATAATAGCATTGAGGCAGGAACACATTGTTCCCACACAGATATTCACACTCATTACGGAGCCACTTTCATAGCCTGCCCTTACCATTGCTCCCGCACTGGTCTGCTCGGTTCCTCAGGCCACATCCACTCTTCCTCCTGCTTGCAGGCTTCCTTTATCTGTGTTGAATAACCTCCAAGTGCATAACTGCTGCATAAGCAGCTCACCTTAACCACACACTTGTACCACAATCGAGGTGTTTTTCAGCCTCATCACCAAAGCCCTGCTGCTCCCTTGAGAGTGGTATTACAGAGTCAGCTAAAGCTCTGACACAAAAAATCTAAAAATACATTCTCTGCCTAGACAGAGAATAAATTTTCACTCACTCATACACCACCTGTGATCCATTTGAACTGACCCCTTACATGTCCAGGTCCACTACATACAAAGGCCTCAGACAAAATTCATTACATCCCCTGCAACCCCTCCTCAATGTCTGGATTTGTTCCATACTTAACCCATAGTCTGGTCTGCCCAAGCTCACATGGCAAAGTTAACTACCCCTTCTTCACAGCTTCTGGTCTTCTGCACACACACCTACATTAATCAGCTGGTTTTAAGTCTCATTAGTATCACACTGCAGCTGAACAGACAACCCAGCAAACAACCGGGCTTACCTGGACCTTACTCGCAACTGCAAACACAGCCACCAATTTTATTTTTTTTTTTAATTAAAAAAACCCCAAATATTCCTCAGAGTTGGTACATACTACAACATCTTGGGTTCTTGCCTGGGGTCTGTACATCCTCAGCTGTTGCAAGTAACATTTCCAAAGAGTACTTTAAACATCACAACGGAGTGATCTCATTTCCCACAGCCTTTGCTTTTTTCAATTGAAGCTGGACATTGATCTCTCCCTCCCTGCACCAGTGCCTTTAGTGATACCCTGACCCAGGAGACAGGAGACACCACTGGTTCCTTTTGCTCGACCCTGTGTGCTGGCTGTGCAGCAATGACTCCCACTCAATCCTTTCCCCAGGGAGTTCAGACATGCCCTTGTCAACAGATATGTCCTTATACCACAACAAAATAACATCTAAGAAAATCTTGCAGTCACAAATGACAAAGAATTACAAGAATTGCAGAAATTGCAAGCTACAGTAAACTGAAATATTCAAGTTAGACCTCCTGATTTAATTTATTCATATATTCATTCATAGGCCCATTGCTAAATTTTGGTTGTCATGGTATCTAAATATATTCATTGTGTCTAAGGATTATGCCCATCAGTCCTACACCACCATCACATTCCTGAGACCATCCCTCCTAGTATCACAGATCTTCTCTCAAACATGCACCATCACTTCTATCAGACACTGATAATCTCTCCTTCCTGCTGTTCTGTTTGTCAAGTATCACTTTGCCATTTCCTACTACACAGCATTTGGCACATATAAATTGAACTAAGGTAAAAGGTACTCACTGTAAATTACTTAAAGCCTAATTAATGTTTCCAGCTGAACAAATTCAAGCCAGCAATTTTTGGAACTGTTTTATGATTATATTTATGTCAACTGTACGCAAGGTTGAAATCTCACATTCCAGAAAAATCAGAACTTTCCCGCTAGTACAGAATACGACTGAAACCAAATCACAGGATAGGCTGGACTTGAGGTTGCTGAGACAAAGGGTTACTTATCACATTACAGCTATCAACTCTCAAGAAAGGTGAAGAGAGATCATTATATAAAAATAAACAATATGCAATAAGAAAAGGATTACACAACTGAAGACAATGCCATTGTTTAAGAGGTTCTCACACTACTACACCAAATACTTCAGCAAAAACCTAAACTCTTCAATATATTAGAGCATCAAATCTACAGCTGGTAAACAAAAATTGTTATTCAATTCAAAAAAGTAATCAGTCCATGTAGTACCATTGATTCTTAATCATCTCAATTGTTATTTGCTGTCATTTAGAAGACTGAGCTCCTGGGTTATTTGTCACTTTTTCACGAAAATAAGAAATCGCAACCTTACAAGAGTTACCATAGAGAGAGACACAAGGTTCATTTACAATTCACTTCAGACCACACTTTCTTCCTGCTGCCTGAACACAGAAAGATGAGCTACCTACTGAAAATGAAAGGAAGGCAGTTTCAAGTGCCAGCCTGGCCCATCTTGGCAGGAAACCAACTGCTAGCTGCCAAGTAAAGGGACTACAAGTAAGTCAGCACTGTAATACTGTAAAGATATTTTAAGACAAGACTTACTGTTGTATAGTCACCCTCACCTTGTGAAGTCAGTCAGTGCATTTTCTAGCTTTATGAAGATGCTTGAGTGAGAAGGTGCTGGAGCTTTGAGAATCGAGGGGGTGGATCTCTGGGGATGAAATTCCAGCTTGCAACTGGAAGTGGAAAATATCAAAATGTTATCACAATTGCTTCAAGTATGCAGGCTAATTCAAACTCAATTCCAAGATAAGCATGTGTGCACATAGCACACCCAGGGAAATGTTCTCTGACTACTGTGAAATGGGTTTCCAGCAGCATTAGCAGGGATACAAAGTTACAAAATTCATTGTACACAGTTAAAAGTCTGGTGTTAAAACTAAGCACAGGGCTCCTTACCACCTTCTCATACTCAAGCATACCAGGCTCACTCCAAAGGTGGAACTTCCCTGCACTGAGAGACAAAAGGCACAATACTCTGAACACTGATCAGAGCCAGGATTGCACCACATGCTGTGAATCAGCACTTGCACATCTAAGGAGCACAGGCTACCTTCAAGGCATTCTTTGTGTAAAAGGAATAGACTGTTTAATCACAACAATAAAAATCAAGTATAAAAGAGCTTAAGACACAGCATGATGTCCATAATCATAATGTCATCCACTGAGTTGCAAAACCCTGGGTTATTTTGCTTAACATAGCCTCTGGAAGTTGTAAGATAAACTACTCTGAAAATACCCTCTGCTTTATCATTTGCATCTCCTTTGCCCCAAAATTTTTGAAGTTCAATTTACTGTGTATTTTTATAACCATATGTAGTCAAAATCAGAACCCTGGAAGCAAAAACCTGCATTCTCCTTCAGGACTACCTGAAACTGCAATTTTCATCTCCATTTGTCCCATCTGAAACACTAAAATCCAAAAGTAAACAAACGAAACATAACACTGCATTATTAAGACAGCCTCCCCCCATGTGCAACAACACCCAACACTTTGCTTGCTGTTCTCAATTTGCATCAGCATTCTATTGTCTGTAGAAACATGCATAAGCAGACTTGCCAAAAATTTTACAGATTCAAAAGCAGGGAGGATAAAAGAATTTCTGAAAGCTGGTACAGTGGTCTGTAAAGACATTCACACTTCTTACCTAATTAGGGCCTGGTGCAAAGGCAGCATCTGGAAAACACTGCTTAGCAAGAAACTCTTCATATATATATATAAAAAAATAATATCAAGATGTCTACATATTTGGCAGCTTACCAAAATCTCCAAAGGTCAGATAGGACTGGCAGCTGAGAATCAGCTCAAATGGTGTTTTCAGTACCATAATGCTAAAATTATGGATTGTAGGGATACTTCAACAAATGGTATTGCTCATATTTCATGAACATACAATACTGATAACCCAACAGTTATCTAACACTGCAATGCCACAAAAGGAATGGAGGTGAGATGTTTGAACTCCTGTCTAGATGTGGTGACTAATTAAGTACTGCCATTTTTGCAACCCATCTAGACTCCATTTGCACAGGTTTAATAGATACATATCATATAAGTAAGCATATAAAGTGACAAGCCAAATATTAATGCATCAGAACATCCTTGCTATGTGCAGTCAAATCTTTGTAGAAACAATACCAAATAAATGAAAGTTTTCACAGCAAAATTTCTAAGTCTCATGCAGTTCAAGCTATGTCACAGCAAGACAGCTCTTTCAAGCCCACTCCTCCCACTCCAAAATAAGACTGGGATTCTACTGTAGTGGTGTTTTGTACTGAAAGTTATATTTATAACTGTAGATTGATTTCCTAATATAAGTATAATTCAGTCATTGCATTAGCTGGCAAGTGATGAAAGAAGTCTAAGTAAAACTGTAAAACAAACCAAGCTCAGAGTAAAATTACTTAATCCTTTGCAGTTCAAGTGCAAGTTCATCTTCCTCAATATTGTCTACTCATAACCAATCTATCCATCACACACACCACAAAACCTCTCACCCTCTCAGGCACTACTACAGTGCAATGGCAATGTTTCAAATCAACTGAAATTAGGCTGTACCACATTCCATTACATGATATCATGCAACAGATGTTACTCCAAAAACACACAGGACAATTATTCAGGATAAACTCTTGTAATCTGAATGGTAAAATGAAGGGGTATCCTGTATGAAATGGCTGTAGACTTTATCTAACTTTATACTGAGGTTCAGAACTTGAATATTATTCAAATTTGCCATAGTTAAATAGATTTGCCATAGTTGCTTAGATTGGCAACCAGAAACAAGAAGTATTCTTCTCTTACATAAGCTCAATAATTTTGTCACTTCAGTTCTGCAGTGACCAGTGAGTTAAATGAGGCATTAGGAAAATCAAATGAAATGCACTTTCAAGAATCAAGAGACATTGGAGGCAAGAGACACTCCCCCTTCCTCCTCAGCTGTGTGATAACCTTGAATCTCCCTTGAAAATATCACATTATGAAAATTAAAGCAGGAATGGCAGTTCAGCCAACTTAACTCACAGTTAACTTGTCTAAAAGCTGTTCTGTTGGAAGTACAGCTGACTATTACACCATATAGATATGAAAGCTTTTCATATACTACAATTTGTAAGATATTTTTAATTAATACTGGCAGGTTGCATTCCTACTCAAAACACACTGCCATAAACATACAAATAAGTCATGTTTTACATAAGCAAGAGCAATCTCAGAAACATGTTGCCTCTTTTTTTTTAAATCATAGGGACATTGTTCCATAGCCATTGGGTTCTTCTGAAAATGCAGAACTCCTCAACGCCTCTAAGTAACACACTTCCGAACCCAGAACTGCCTTGCAATTTAATATGGCTCAAACTTTGCTCCAAAATATAGGTCTACAGAATAAACTTTAAAAATATTTGGAGGGAAGTGGACAATTGTTTAAACTGAAAGAGGTTTTTTCAATCAATGAACATTCCCACAATCTTTCTAACTACACGTCATAGCAGCATTTTAACACACAAAAAGTAAAGCCTAAAAAATCTGAAATGGCTGGTCAGCAGAAAAAAAGCTGGTGAGCACATAGAAGGTGAGCATAAAGCCAGCAGAGGCCCCAGTGCTCAGTAAGGTGTTCCCATGCTGTGACACCACGCCAGGGCTCTCCAGACACCCGAAGGCAAGGCTGCACGCAGAGACAGATATCTGCTAGGGCATGGGAGAAACAGAGGTCTCAGGGCACACAGGAGAACCCCAGCCGGGACGCGGACAGCCCCGCTGCAAGCACACAACGCCGCCTCGCACTAAGGGAGGCTTTGCGCTTTGCTTAGCGCTGCTCACGAAGCCTCACCGGGGCAGGTAGCCCGGAGCCGCTGGACCCTTGCACGTCCCAGGCCGGCCCGGAGAACAGCGGGGCTGCGGAGCAGCCGCCCACCCATCCTCGTCTGCGCTGCGCAGGGGCGGCCGCGTCCTTCCCTTCCCTCCCCTCCGGGATGGCCCTACGGGACCGCCCTGCGCCCCGCTTCCAACGCGAGCCGTTCCACCGCCCCCGTGGGAAGATGCGGACAGAGACACAGACAGATACAGATCCACGCATATGCAGACGCGGCAGGATCGTCCTTGGGAGGTCGTCACTTCACCACGTATTGCGAAAAGGTTTTATCTACATCACGGTCGCCCATAGCGCCCAGCAGCGAACAGGTCCGTTCCCCGGGCAAACACAGCTCCGACCCGGTCACGCCATGCTCCCCAAGGCATGATGCGAGGGGCCGGCCGACCCAGCACCTGCCTCCTACTCCAGCCCTACACGGCACAGGGAAATCCCGAAAGACCGCTGTTTCCCTCTCATCCCGGCCCGGCTCCTGACGAACGATAGGTGAGCCGAGGCCGCTCTCCCCGTCCCGGGGCTCAGCCCGCACGGCACTGGGCCGGGCTGTTGCTGTCCTCCCTGGAACCGACAACTTGTTGGGCAGGCAGCGCTGCCCGCGGGCGAGCCTGTACGGGCGAGGCAGGGACCGGCGAGCGGCGGCTGCTGCCGCTCGGAGGCAGCCCGCATCCAGAACCCCGCGGCAGCCGAGCGGCTCCGCGCTCCCGCCGCTCAGCCCCGCGCCGAGTCTTCCCCCTCTCGGCGGCTCCGCACAGACCACACGCTCTATGCAATGTGCAACGGCGGGGCAGGACGAGGGTCCTCGCGGGCTCCTACCGGGAACGCTGTTACTGTGGCATTGCGGAGCGCCTAAGCCCCGCCGCTCTCTCGCTTCCTTCCTTCCCCCCGCTCGCCTCTTGCCCGCTCACGCCGGCTCCGCCGCCGCCGCCGCCTGCAGCCGCCGCCGCTGCGGACTCCAGGCGCAGACCCCCGGCGGGGAGGGCAGGAAGCGCGTCATCACTCCGGGCCGCTCCACCGCCCTCCGCCCGGCCCGGCCCGCGCTGGGGGACCGCGGCTCCCGCCCCGCGCCCGGAGACCGGCGGGAGCAGAGCCCGCTTCACCTGAGGGCTCGGAGCTCCCCCTTACCTGGGCCTGAGGGAGAGGCACCTCCGCCGGCCGCAGCCGTCACCCAGGCGGCGAGGTAGCGTCGTTCTCGCTCTGCCCGCCCGGCACAGCGGCGGCCAGGGCACCGCAGCTCCTCGGCGAAAGGAGGAGGAGGAAAGCCGGAGCAGCCCCTCGGGGAGGGGAAAGACCCCGAGGGCAGGGCAGGGCAGGGCACCGGCGGGGCAGCGCGTGCCCCGCGGAGCCCCCGAGCCGCGGCGGGGACGGGACCTGAGCGACAGAAAGGCGAGGGCGCGGCCCGCAGGTGTGCACGGCAACCCCCACCGCCCGCGGAGCGCGTCGTGCCGAGCGCTCACAAGTCACGGAACCCATTCGGTGGGAGAAGACCACTGAGATAATCGAGTTCCAGCTTGAGACCGAACACCACCTAGTCAAACAGACCGTGGCACTGAGTAGTAGTGACTCCAACACCTCCCTAGGCATCCCGTTCCCATCTTTAATCACCCTCTATGTGAAGAAATTCCTCCTAAGGTCCAGCCAAAACCTCCCCTGGCATAGTTTAGGACTATGTCCTCTTATCCTATTACTGGTTGCCTGGGAAAAGAGCGCGACCCCCGCCTGGCTGCAGCCTCCTTCCAGGGAATTGTGAAGAGTGGGAAAGTCACACCCGAGCCTCCCCCAGGCTAAACGCGCTCAGCTGTTCCTCACAGCACCTGTGCTCCAGACCTTTCCCCAACAGTATTGCCCTTCTCTGGACCCATTCCAGCACCTCAATGTCCTCTCTGAATTGAGGGGACAGAACAGGACACATTTCAAGATGTGGCCCCACCAGTGCACAGCACAGGGGAAGAATCACACCCCTTGTCCTGCTGGCCACAGCGTTCCTGACACAGGCCAGGGTCCAACACCAGCAGCAAACGAACTGCGGTAGCAGCAAAGGACACTCAGGGCTTCCCTTACACAGTTTGTATCATTTGAACACTGTTAGAGATGTGTAAATGCTTTTCACACCAATATATTGATACAAATATGAGAAAATAAATACCTACCCCAACTTAGGTCCTTTACATGAATTAGTGCCATATATACTGTAAAAAAAAAAATAAAAATATATATATATGTATATATATATAAAAATATATGTATATATAATATACTGGGGCCTCTGTAAAACTACAACAGTTATAAAACATGCAGTTAAAATCATTTCACCTGATTTAGCTGAAGTACAGTGACTAGTAAATATTTTTATTTGTAACTAGCTAAAAAGAGCTGCATCAGAGCTTTGCCCTTCAGAGTAATCTCGCTCCAACAAATTAACCTTAAGACACCAAACTCACAAAGCATGGTGACACAGTCCAACACAGTTACACAGCTTGTATCAATGTACTTGGTGGGCATGTTCAAGGCAGTCCATAGATATAAAACCCAATGAAGTTATTTTATACACCCACCCTACAGAATTAAAAGCATCACAATTTCAACATCCCTAATAGTTACCCTGAACTGTGCCAGCTTTATCAAACAAACAAGAAGTGTGTGCTCTATTAACTGAAATAGAGGCTACACAGGATTTGCCTTATAACTTGCCAATACTTGACAATATTACGAGTCTTACAAATGAGTTATTGTTATCATCTGTTACTAAAGAGATACTACCCAAACTGTTATTAAAAGAAGTGATAACAAAAGTATTTTTTGTGGTTTAGAGGTACTTTTGCACATGTAAGTTACCTGTGAACAGCCATAATATTTACATAAAGAGCAGTTTGGGGTGTTTTGATTTGTTGGCTTTTTTGTTCGGTTTGGGTTTTTTCCTGGCCTTTTACTACCATGATGATAAGCTTCCAACAATGTGGTTTTCCCTGTGTGGCATACAGCTTAAACTTCCCTCTAAAAAAATACATAATGATACACTTCATTCTTTCATTCTTTTCTTCATGCAGTATTATCCTATTTCCTGGCTGCAATACTGCATCAAGAGAAGCTTCTTGTACACCATGGCTATTCTTGATTGCATTATATTTCTCTGTCTTCACTTTTAAACTTTTTCCTAACCTGTGTGTTCTCTCACATAATAACATGCAAGGCCACGATTCCAGTCTCTGTTGCCCTTGTCATTTCTGTGTTCTTCTGTTTCCTCTCAGCTCACAGGAAGGCTGTTTAAATCTCTGTGCTGCATTGACCTCCAAATAACTCCTTTGCAATGTCTGCAAAGAGAGTTCAGTAATGTCAGTAAAAGCACCCCACAATCCCAAAGAACAAAATTTCACTGCAATATGGAGTGCAATGTCAAGACCAGGCTCCCCTGTGTCCTTTCTGTGTCTTGCTCCTCCCAATACATCTGTGTGCCTGGACACATTTACTGTCTCCCTTTCTGCCCTGCTGGTGACTTGCTTTGGGGCAAACCAGCTTTTTTTCCCCCCCTATATTTGCATCATATCAAATAAAAGGTGGTCTGAGCACATACCTGCATTCTACAGTAAGAATCCTTGATAAAACCAATGCAATAATAAATGAGGTATTCCGTCAATCTGTCACGTGAGGATTCAGCTTTTGTTATTTCAGTAATAATTCTAGGCTTTATTTGTATTCAGAGAATACTTTGAAATTAAGGCATTCTATTGGACACCTGACTTCACTTCTAAAGTTTTCTTTTCCTTCCATCCCAGCTATTCTAACACTTTATCTTTCCATCTTCTTATTACCAAACCCCAGAACATTAGGGGTAAAAGTGGGTTTTATCACAGAAAGAATTACACCAATCTAATGTTCTTCTTCAAAGTGAAGTGGGTGTGGTGTGTGAGCATCAGGGATGTCTCTAGTGGTTTACGTTTCCCACAGGTCAGGAGACAGACATTAAATGATCTCCCAAAACAGTCATGAAGCACCCTCCCAGACTATTCCTAAATGCTGTCATACTTGTCATACTTGTTCACAGCCCTCTGTTAATCCTGGTATTGCAACTACTCTGGCCCTCAAAATATCCTGTGGATGAGAGCAGCACTGGCATATTTACTGATGTTTTGGGTGAACCAGTCTGTGTGCAGGGACCTTCAATGAAGTACATTATAAACAATTTCCCATCTGTCATTTCAAATACATTTTAAATCACTGTCTCAGAACAAGTCCATTAAAATGTAGCCTAAATCATACCCAAGCCTGTAAACTAGATTCTCGGTGTGTGACAAGACTATTTTAATAATTACACTGGATAGCTTAGAAAGCTATACTGAAAACATTTATAAAAGTGACCTTTAGAATAAGTCAAATTTATCCTCGGTAAGTAATACTAAGCAAGGCTCTGCACTGCCAGCATTAATTTAGCATTGCAGGTGGGGCTGGTTCTGAGTGCTCTCATAGCCCTCAATGGCCCTGACCAACCTCACCTGGGCCCTTCACCCACACCCCCTGCCCCCGTGGCCCAGGTGCTCAGTGTAAGATCAGCCCTGGGCCTGAGGCTTTTTGGCTCTGCTTTATTGATGCAAGTTTCTCTAGAAATTTGGGTTCTTTGTTGAACTTGTCTGCTGTCTTAATATCTGTATTGTAACTCTTGTTTGCGTACTGTAGGGTGGCTCCTGAGTTTTTCTTGTTTTGCTGGGAATGGTTTTGGTTGGGTTTTTGGGTTTTTTTCCTTTGTTAAAATCCTTGGGCTAGGGAATATTGCAGTTTCTTGGTGTAGCCGGTTCTGGTATTCCACCAGTCTTACTAGGAAGTTTCTATGGGGGCCCAGTCCAGGTTTGTGGTGCTAATTCAGATGGGTTCTTTTTGTTCTGCTCCCTCTAGTTACAATAAACAAGTGGATTATAATCTAGACTTTCTATTATTGAAGTGGTAACTTCACAGTTTGAAATTTTTTCTTTGCTGTGCTTGACACCTATTTAGGTGTTCATAGAAAGATTGCTAATTTCTTTGGGGTTTTTGTACTTTTCTCTGCATTGTTATAATTTTATGCTTTTCAAAGTCCATTGCAGCCCTCTCCAGTGTCTTTTTAGCTTGAATTTGTGAATCCAATTAGCTCTCTAGCTGATCTCTGCTATTCTGATACTGAGCTGATTAATTTCTAATTGGTATTTGTATTTAAGCTTTTAATTTTCTCTTTGAGCCTTTCTCTGCTAGCTGAGTTTATTGACAGTGGAGAGTATCTTCAGATTATTCCCATCATTCTGGATTCTTCAGCCTCTTCCTCAGTACTCACAGGTATTTTTAACTGCAGTGCTTACCTTTGCTAAATTGGTGTCTTTTTGATAACATGGTGCCTTGTATTATGAGCAGTTCATGGGCTTTATGAAGATTAAATTATCTCTGCTCCCTTGAGGGTTATTGCTGTCCTCTGACTTCATCAGAGTAGTAACAATCTCCTCCTTGGGCAACATCAGACCTCCCTGAGCTGAGGGGCAGTGGCAGCAAAACCCCCCTGTGCTACAGGTGGGCAGGGCATAGGGGAAGGAGAATGGTTCTGATTTTCTTCCCCATTGCTCACCCCCACTGGTAGCAGCCAGATATCCACCAGCAGGTGTGAAATAGCATGTGCCACATATTGTGTCCAACATTCAGTGAAGGTCTTGCATGTGTGAGAGGGAAGTGAATTTGTGAGTGACAATTTTGCTGCTTGCCTGGTGTAAATACTGTCTTCTTTTTGGCAACATCCACTTTATTCAATACCATTGCACTCTACAAAAATCACAGCATTACTGTGCTACCACAACCATGTTCTCAACTTACATGGGCTTCTTTATTCTTGTAATAATTGGGCCTATCTGTAAACTTTTCACTGGTCCTGCTAAAGATCCAGTTCTGTAAGGAAGTAGGTCATTACTAAGAGGCATTACAGCATTGCTGAAACTTACTCTTCAGATTCGCACAGTAACTTTCAGAAATTAATTTATTAGAAAAAAATTTTCTTTGGATGTCAGTCCTTAAAAAAGATGTTAAATAACTGAAGGGATCATGTCCCTCTCATCTTATGGTAGAGGATTACAGTATTCTAGGGAATGCACAGCAGCGTAGCAATCTTGTCATAATCTAACAATTCTTCCTAGCTCTACTAATTCTAGTTATGACAAAAGGACAATGCATTGTCTGTTAAAGCAGGGTCAGCTGATCTTAGAAAATTAATTTTCAGCTTTGTTGTTACAAAAATACAACATGGAAAAGAAATTGTATTTCTCTTTTATGTGCGTTATATCTGCAAAAAATTTATCAGCTATTTCTAAATGAGAAAATAAATTTACACGGTTGGCATTATTGGTAAGGAACACTCAAGACCAAAACTGCAGAAAACAAAGAGGATATTTTGGTACCTAAACTTCAAGGGAACAGCTACAAGAGAATGAAGGATAGGATTTTAATTCAGATCTAGTTACCACAGGAAATGTCAGTCCTAGCAAAGTTAATGGGACACAGGTTTGGTGGTGTTGGAGGTGAGGAGATTTAAGAACCAGAGTAGCATCCCTCACAGCTGTGTCTGACACAGCACCCACAGTGGCAGGGTCTTAAATTGGTCCTGTATTCAGTGTGTCTGGCTGCCCTTGAGCAGCCAGGTTTTCTGATTGTTTGTATCATCAGAAAAGTTCTGACTCCCTGCCAGCAGTGTTTTCTGGAATGCTGTCCCTCAGAAGGCAACCCAATTTGCCTTTTAGTTATACACCTCTGTGGCTTCTGATAAACACATTAACACTTCTGTTTGCAGCTGAGCTGCAGTCTGGTCTGATGAACACCTCCAGGTTTTCAAGAGTGCTGCAAGAAGGATCAGAAAATGAACATGAGGATTGTTGTTCACAAGCCCACATCCATCTAAGTGATAATTCTCAATGTGAACAGTAAGTAATAGAGTCTTTAATACAGGGATTCCTGAGTAGCAGTGTACATGCTTTGCCAAGTTTGTTTTCAAAAACACCTACTAAATTAGTATTGATTTTTAGAAGCCTGACCCTCTCTTGTTTTCTTGTCTATATCCAGAATATAAAGTTTGCTGTACAAATTACACATGAAAATACTTTATTGCAGTACTAAAAACAGAATTCAGCCTTCTAAATTGCTTGGCTATTAATGGTGGAATCCAAATTGGATGTGACTTGTATGGAATTATGCTGAAGTTTTTGCTTTGTCTGAAATTCATATCATGCAGTTATTGCTGGGTATTTTTTCAATTGCCTGTATTTTCAGGATGCTGATAAAGCACTGGAACAATGCCAGGTATTTTAGGAAATGCATTGCTGTTTCCCTGGATCACCAGATGTTACAATACATTAACTCTGTTTCCGGAATAAAGAGCAATTTTTATTGTGTTTCTTTAACTAGGGTGATTCAGTGTTAGACAAAACTCTTTACCTTTAAAATGAGAGATGTTGTTAGCATCTTACCTTATACTATATTTTATCTAAATTATTTGTTTGAAGACATGTAACTCTGTTTCCTTTTCCTTGTATAATCTCCTTCAATGCATGGTCAGAACTGTGCCTCATTTTTATCAAGTTCTATTGTTCAGAATTATTGGCTATTTATGATTTTTAGCAAAGAAGTCTTTACAAAAATGAAACACAGACTTGGGCGTATTTAAACAAATCCAACATGTGCTTGAATCTGTGTGGTACCAGAGGACAGAGCTGTAGCTGACACAGGATTATTTCCTGCTGGAGTTTTGCCAAAGAAAAATTGGTGTCATTTGCACTATTCTTTATTGTGCGTCTCCTCTAATGTGTGTGTTTAATAAAACAAACATCTGGGCCCATAGGGTAAACTCCATGTGTACCAGCAGTGTAACTCTTCCAAATCAATTTTTATTTGCAAACTTTTCACTCAAGCAAAACCATCCTGAAGTATCTGCTTTGGGGCCATGTGCTACTTTAGCTCTACTTGGGTGAGGGTCTGTAGTGAGGCAGAGTCCCCAGGCAGATGCAAGGGAGAGCTACTTTATTGCAAGAACCAGGCCTTTTAAAGCAGTTAGCCCATTATCAGTTACATAGTTTTAAAGCATAACAAGCATAATTCAACCAACCACCATACACCACAATGTGAACACATGGTGGTTATATAACTTGTTTTTCTACCCCTAATTCAGGTGAGTCTCTTTCCCACAGTCCTTTTCTACTTAGCCAAAGTAACAGGCCTGAGCCATGATTTTACAAGGCCTTCCTTTTGTAAAGTTTTACTTATCGGTAACACGTGGGGTTTGAGGAGCTGAAGTATTAGATAAGCTTTGTTCCTTCCTCTGCTTCCCATTCAGTTGCTGTTCTCTTTATGGCCACACTGGGATTTCCATGGCATGGCCCCAGGCTTCTGCAGGCAGCCAGCACTGCTGCATCTATTGATCTCCTCTGGAGAGCCAAGGAATGAAATCACAGGAAAATGGAGCTGTGTTTTGGGATTGTTACTTCTAAGATAAGGCATGTGGTAGGTCAGAGTACAGGAAGACATTTGTCATCTGTGCTGTCAGGAAGCTGCTTACATTGATTCCTCAGTCTGTTTCTTCCTGACTGTTTCTGGTGCTTTCCCTTGTCCTTGTACCTTGATGCTTAACAGCTGGAGTGGGTGCTGCACTCAGTGTAAGGCGAGCACTGAGCTGTGAGCAGGGGCAGGTGACCTCACGTGTACTGCACAGGTTTGTGAGTCTGGCCTTTCCCACAGCAAGAGGGAAGCCCTGCCAAGGGCTTCTGCTATAGCACTTACTGGCCTTAGTTTAAACTAACTTTTCCCACACCTGAGATTCTTTCTAGCTATTTCTATTCCTATTGGGTGTCTCGTTGTTGTTGTTTTTTAGGTGACCTAAAACTTTAAACCTGCTCAAACAGTAGTAGGAAGAATATTTTTTTCCTTTTTGTTAAGCAGTATATGTACATAAAAGCATAAGTTTTGTGTAGTAGAAATATGCCACTGCTTTTGCTCAATGGTATTTTACTGTATTGCTGACAAATACTAAAATCTGGGGAAAAAATAAGGGGGAGGCAAAAGAAAAGGAAACTTCTTCCTTACAGCCAGTGGCAATGGTTTGAATAGCCTTGAGCTCTGAAAGGGATTGCAGTATATGGGTAGAATTTTGCTCCATAAGCAAAGTGGTTGCATAGAACTAGATAGCCAGTAACTTGGAGGATAAAAGGAGTTACCATAAAGAAGACAGTAGATTTTTGAGAATCTGTCTTCTACAATAAAGTCTAAGGTCAGTTTATCCAATGCTATCTAAATGGGTGAAAAATGCAACATTTTAAAAACCTGATGAAGTAGATCAGCTTTTACAAGGTCTGTGTGGGAAGAGAAGAGCCACTTCTGCCATTAAGTGGGAGACTATAATTATCCATAAATGATAATTCTGCATAATGTGTCTTAAGGGTAAGTGTGCAAGTGGAGTCCTTGTCTGGCAGTGGTGAGCAAGCAACCTCTACCTGTGTGCATGTTCTCTGTGCACATCAGGATGGCCTGGATTTAACTGAAGTGATGTCTAGATCTTGCAGCATTCTTGTTTGCAGAGGCATTTTCTAGACATTTGTGCTAGAGCTGTTATTTCTGCTTCCTGCTCTAATCAGAGCACATAATTTTGTTCATGCATATGAAACCAGGTTTATAACAATAAGTCTCAACCAAGTGATTAATAATTTCTGATTATGATTGTCAAGTTCATATATAATCATCTTTTTAGCCATGGGAATAGCAAATTAATTTTTCCTCAGTAAAATGAAAAATTTGTATTCTTTGTATGAGATCACAGAGAGCACATAATTAATAGAATATTCCATGTAATTTATATTTCTATAAAAATAGATCAGTGCATCCTTTTTGTGTCCTGTCTTTATCTTAGACTGTTTTTGAAAGTAAGTTGCCTTTTCTGTGACTTCTTTGATAAATCTCTTGATTGTTATGGTCTTTTGTTGATGTGTTAAGTCAATAATGATTGAACAACCTTTTTAAAATTATAACAGCAGTTACTAATGAGGACTGTACTACTTCAAAGCATGCCTGAGCTCTGGGAGGAACATAAATGCAACAGCATAGGTTTTATGGTCTGCTGTGTGACACCTTTGGACCTTCTGGTTTTGGGGAACATTTAAGCTCTCAGGGTTGGCCTCATTTATGTTCAGTTGTCCCATCTCCTGCTGGGTGGTGGGGAGGCAAGGATGGCTGGCACTGCTCCTCCTCCCACACTCTGCTTCAAGCACAGGTCCCTTGTATTTCTCTAGGAAGCCACACTGGCACCCTGTGCTGCCATCAACCCCCTTCTCCGGACATTATTCCCTGGAAGGGGCCATGTCCTTTGCTTTTCTGCTGCTTGTAATGCAAATGAAGTGAGGTGCCCTGGAGCAGCTAATGTACCCAGCTATACCACTAGAACAGGGCTAAACATTCCCCAACCTTTTCTTTTTCATTTTAGAGATCTCACAACAGAAGAGTCTTTAAATCAACTAATTGTAATCAGGGCTTGTGTATTTGGCAGTTTTCCCTTACTCCCTGACCAGCTTTACTGTTTCTGCCAAACCACCCCTTCCTTCCCACAGCTGAATGCTTTGCAAGGCTGGGCCTGAGACAGCTTGTCTCGACTCTGGAAAATGGACCCATGGATTTCTTCCCACAGATGTAATGAATTCTACAAAATTATTTGCTCTTTTTGGATTGCATTTATGACCTCATGAGCAAAATTCACTGTGTAAGTGCAGACCTGCATTCCTTCCAGAATGGGTTAGCCTTCATTGTGCTATATGCTCCTCCTCCATATCTTGCAGGAAGGGGGAATGAGAGGTCTGGAGCGTTTCTGTGGATAAAGCCCTGATGCTTTACTTGCTGGAATGTATTGCATATGAACATGCACTATTACACATTTTGTGGTCAATTGCTAAGAAATGTATCCCAAAGCAAGGGAACAGTACAAGTTCTCTTATATCACTCTAGCCTTGTGCTCATGACGAGTGTTGAGGGATTTCTTAAGTGTAGTACATATTTTTTAATTATGAAGCATGAACCGAAACTTCACTGGAGTGTGTATCCTAATGGGAACTTGGTGTCATTCTTAGGTTTTACATGTCATTCTGCACCCTGCATTGTGCATAGCTGGTTTTGGAGTTTGTATTTTTTTTCAAGTACCCTTGCAAAAATTTGATCATTCAAATAAAGCACAAAACAAGTTCTTTGTCTTTTGAATGCAGTAGGTGTGTTTGTGCATGTACATGCCTACCTCATTTACCAAAGAGAAGCAATTAGTCGTGACATTGGCAATTTGGGCAAAGGTTTTTTGTTTTTTTTTTTTTTCCTTTTAACATAATGAAGCAGATTTCAGTAAGAGTTAAACTCAAGGTGGGAACTGACACACACTGCTCATAATTTTGTTTCAACTTTGCAGGCAAGGTAATTGATAGATAAATAATTTCTAGTGAGGTGAAAGTATATGCATAGGCAGAAATCCTAGACAGTTGATTTGGGGATTTTCCTTAACTTTTGAATGAGGCTAATCTCTCGGTGCTGGGCAGGGCCAGATCCAGGCACAGGCAAAGGAGGCAGCAAGAGGGATGGCAGAATGGGCTCTGGCAAAGCCCTGAAAACCAGCCTGGCAGCTGCTGCTGCCAGGAAAGGGGATGAGAATGTATGAAACAGCAGCTACTTCAGGAAAAAATGGGTCATGTGAGCCTTTGCTGGATCCTGTTCACTTTTCTGTGGCAGAAAAAGCCAGCTCTGTGTGTAATGTATGCACTTCACCCTCAGGGCAGCACAGGGTAGTTTGCTCATGATGATATGAAGCCTTGGGCCAGCTCTGGTGGTTGGCTTGCATTAACTGTGGCTTCCAAATAGAATGCATTCAATTACTCATTAGCCACTTCACAAATCACACAGATACTGCTTTAAAAACAACAGTCAGGGAAATCTATTGATGAGTAGTGGCAGATACCCATGGATATTTACAGACAGACAAAAACTTAGACCCACATGAAATGAAGTATGAAAGATTAGCAGAACAAGTGAGGAGAAACTCATCTGTTCCAGCAGAGCAGCAAGTTGTGGGCTCTTATGTGGTGTGCAGACAGAAGTGGCAAGATGGAGAAATGCAGGAGAGTGCTCCAGATGTCAGAGTTGTGGAGAATGCTCTTGGGCTTTTGGGAGTCTTTGTGAAGGGGCCTTGTGAAGAAGCCTGTTCTGAACTGGTGGAGGAAGTGAGGGATAGAGACCAAGTCTATGGGATAAAGAATCAGTCCATGAATAATCAGTCATTAATAAGTGTTACTTTTACTTTTCCACAATTCTATCCAGAAGAAATTGTAATAATGTCTCCAACTGTTGCTGAGTCCAATGAGTAACTTTCTCCAGTGGCACACTTCCAACCATTTTTGTCTTCTGAGCTTTCTGAGATGGAATACTCTTCCCTTGCCCAGAAGTGGCATCTCTTTTGTGGCCACTAAACTGGATTTCCATGTAGGAGTCTAGACTGTAGATTCTCCCAAATATCTAAATAAACTTAGACCATAATAGGTGCAGCCACCTCTGTGAGACAAATATTGATGGATTTAGCAGGAATGATGCCACAGCAGGGGCAAAAAATGAGTTTCCCCTCACTATTGCTCTTTGAGGAATGATACTGAAATGCCACAATGTACAGCACTCAGTATCTGGGGATAACTCATCCATGCAGTTAAGTGTCAATTGATCTACATGTTACAATACTCAAAAAAACCCTACTTTGTTAAATGTATTTTTCACAGAGCTTTAGTAACTATTGGCCCCTTTAGATCCCTTTAGTATTTGTCAGGATTTCTTTGCATTGCCTCTTTCTACCACTCTGACAAAGCTCTGTGTGTCAGATTGTTTTTCTAGGCCCTGATTCAGCAGCCAGCATCAGGATTGAATGTCTCAGCAATCGCAGCATATTCAGAGCTGTGACTGTGGCAACGGTGGAAATGAAAAACTGGTTAGGTCTATAGTGGCATCCATTTTCTTGGAGGAAAAACAGTCCAATGAGCAAGGATCAGTTTTCTAAAGGAGCCCATCACCTAAAAAGGCCAGTAGAACCCTGCTGTAATTTTGAAATAGCTCAAGTCCTGCCAGTCTGTGTCCTATCTGTGAAAAAGCTATTTTTTAACTGATTGATCCTGCACCTCTTGAGGCTGATGGAACAAATCCTGCTGGAATCTGTGGGGCAGGATTAGGCATTGCCACAGCTTGCTGGTGAGCACTGGCACTATTGCTGTACTGGCAGGGAGAAAGTACACAATGAAGTGATGAGGCAGAGCCCTGTTTGGTGGCCAACAGGCACTTGTGGTGTTGCTGAGTTAAGGCCATAGGATGAGGTAGTATCTGAACCCTGGCCTGTCAGACATCAGTTCTCTCTCTGTGCAAGCATTTAGGGAATCTTAAAAATGGCTGGCATGGTGCTGAGGCAACAGCTACATCCAGGATGAGTTGTGCTGTTTTATCAGGTGTTTTTTAGAGAACTGGGAGCTGTAACCTTCATGAGACAGTGAGCTGGGCTTTTTCCTTTCACTGCTCCTGAGGTTGCCAGGATAACCTTATAGTTAGTTGTAGTACTGCAGCAAATAGTACTAGACACTACTACTAAGTGTAAGCATCCTGCCTTAGGAATGGTTTTGGCATGCATTAAATGATATGGAACAGTGCCAATTACAGATACACAAATTAGAAACACAGCTTGCACAGAAATGTTTTGTATCCCTTAAGTGTTTAAGTAAATTGTATCAATACAAATTTATTCTAGCAGTTCTAGTTGGATTTACTTAGTATTACTTTTTGGTCAGAGTTGGAGTGGTTCAAATATTACTGAACCACCTAGGGAGGAAGAAGTATCTCTCCTGCAGCAACAGAACAGGCTCTGTGGCTGTGCTTGCCCCTGTCAGTGCCAGCCTTTGCCCTCAGAAGCTGGCATGCAAGCTTTGCAGATATCTCAAGCATTCCTTAGCAAACAGGACAGGAACTTCTTGTGTATCATGTATGTTTGGGGGTAGGAAGGAAGTAGAAAGGAAAAAAAAAAAAAACACTTCTTTCCTAAGTCTCTTATTTGACAAGAGACTTAAGTAATGAGTTAGGAAAAATGTGAGAGATTTTTCTGCTTCTTGCCTGCCTAAACAGAACTTTTTCATCATTGTTGACTGCAGCCCAGGAGTAACAGATGAGAAAAGGATTTATAACTGCACTTCATGTACAGGTTTAGGAACCTGGAATCCATTTTGTAAATGTTATGATACTCTTATCTTCCACAGTCTTGCTAAGTTAATGCAGTTTTGTGCACTTCTGTTGTTCAAACACAGGGAGGAGGAGGGAAAGGCTGTGCTTGCTGCAGCTACAATGTGGAGTCATCTGTGCCACGGTGGTAACAAGAGATGTGTGTGCCCCAAACACACAGCAGAAGGGACAGCTGCTCCTTTGCCTAGGAGAGAGTAAAAGGGATGTCCCTCACACCCTGGGAATTGGACATGTTTGGGCAGCATCTCTTGAATATACTTGCAGTGGTTATATCTCCCTCCTGTGAGGCAGATACTGGCCTCATATAGGACTGGCCAAGAAAACTCCCCAGAAGACAGAGGTTGGTACTTGCTTTACCACTTTGAGAGTAACTACAGAAGCAAGCTGATAGGGCTTTCCTTGAGAACTCAGTCTCTTCAAGTAATAGAGCCTGTTAGCTGTAAGTAGAGCAGCCTTTTTGTGTTATTTACAAGATAAAATCATGAGTTATATTTAATTACACTTGATGTTCAGCCTTGTTTCCCTCTCTTTTTAAGCTTTGCACTTTGGTAAGGCAGATGTCCATTTGCTCAGCTGAAAGGTCTCCAAAGCTGGGTTTGCATCTGTTGTGAGCTAATAAGAGCAGCCAGGGTCTTGCATTACCATAGTGCTTTTGTGTTGAGGCACTGCAGGGTACAGGGAAAATGATTACCAGGTACTGAGATAATGCCACCCTCAGACAGGGGGGCATATGCACAGGTCTTAAGTGAGTGTTTCAAGGAGTGTCAGAAAACTAACAATGACATGTAACAAGGGGTCAATCCAGGATGCAGCCTGCCGGTGGCTGGGCTCACTGTTGCTTTCCTGTTTGTAAGATAGGTAGTGTGTCCCCACTGCAGCCATCTTCAATGCTTATTGCTTCATTCTACACACCCAGGATCTATCAGGCCTCCACTGGGACTCACTTTTCACTTATCTGAGAAAGCCGTAAGTCAGATTTCAAGCTAAATCAAGATGGGGAAAAAATGCTTCTTCCAGTGAAAGCAAAATGAAAATGCCATAGTGACTAAGTGCTTGAAGAAAATGAAGGCACTTCTGGGTACATGAAGGACTCATGTTAGTGGGGAAATTGAATTTCAAGATGGCATCTTGTTGTATTGCACCAGAATTAAAGGAAACTGAAGTGATGAACATAAATTGTTTAGTCATGATGAATAAATCTTTAATTTCAGCTCAGGTCTGTGATGTTCCATGAACTGGCTTTCTTACTTGAATTTAAGGAAAAGACTAAGCCTGTAAAACTTGTCATTTTAGGGGTAAAGAAAAGGCTTTGACAGGGCTGGTCCCTTGGAATCTCCAGTTACCAGAGCCCCATGCAGACATACAGCTGACCCCTTAAGTCTCAAAGGTTATGCTGCTCAGATAGCAAGGAGGGCAAGGCCTAAGGGCTGAAGATTTGGTGGCTTTCTGCACACCCTGGTCAGTGGTTGGAATTGACAGTAGCTTGTGAGGGATGTTTTGGTGTCTTTTCATGAAGTACCGATGTTCACATTGCAATACTCAGATGGAGGAGCTGGGGTGAAGTGTGTCCTGACTGTAAGTTGGGAAAGGGGCTGGAGAGAGCTGGCTGATTGACCAGATGTAGCTGGGGAAATGGTGTGTGCCTGAAATCACTACATGTTTTGCTGTATATTTTAGTGAGAACTGAACAGCCAAGGGGCTGAATTCAGGACAGCATGGAATTGCCTGTGTAGCTAGACTTAAGGAGTGCAGAACTGTAAAAGCACCTGAGCTTTTACAAGTGCAAGTCACATAATTCAGATGCTTTTTAAAATCTCATTTCAAGAGACCCTGCTGAGTGTTTATTCCCATCACTGAGTGTAAGTACATTTTGAACTCTGTCACTGCACACTTAGGTCTGCTGTGCTTTCCCTTCCTGAAAACAGCTGTAAGCACTTTTCATTGAGCTGCTATGCTTAGGTCTTATTGAAGGACAGCAGAAATCCCAATCAGCTTAGAGCCCACCAGATGTGCAAACCTCCCCCCTGTGCCAGCCAGCTTGTCCCACTGCAAGGGAGAGCTCCAGTATTTTAGTACAGGTACAGTCCAGCCCATCACAAGATGTTTCCCAGGTGCATGAGACTGGAGGTGTGCAAGAGCAGTGAGTGCTGGGAAAACAGCTATAAACTCGTTACAGTTGGAAACAGCAAATATATTCGACAAGGAGTGGGGGAAGAAAAGGGAGAGCATAACATTAGATTTTCTATGCATTTTTGACTGTGTAAGGAGTCAGTTACAACTTTATAGTTTTGCAATGAAATTTGTGCTGCTTCAGGAAACTTGGCCATGCGGCAACAGGGTCTACCAATCTCACAACTCAAAATCCCTTTTTGGCTTTTGGACAGGTTTTGCAGATGTTTTTTGTGTGCTTAGACACTGCTTCTGCTAAGCAATTCAATGAGGGAATAGTATCCTCCTACCCATTGTTGACCTACAGCCCTTCCAAGAGGGGAGCTATGCTAATCACCAGTTCTGGGGTTTTTCATGTAGAAATGTTAGAGGGAAAATAATCCCAAACAAAATCCACGAGGTAAGGTGCATTTTGTTTATACTCACTAATTGGAATCATGTTAACAGTGAACAGCTCTCAAGTTTTTGTGAGGATTTTAATACTGGGATACAAAATATAATTGTACTCTATTAGACCCCTGTTCAAAACCTCAAGCAAACCTGTGTACTGGGGAGTGTTTCCCCAGGAGGAAGGAGCCATCATTTCAGGGAGCATGGCCAGTTCTGTGCTTCTGCAATAGCAGGTTTACTTCCCCTAGGATAACTCAGAACTGGGGTTTTCACGTCATCAAGTAGTAAAAGCTGGGATTTTTATCTGCATTTCTACAGCTGACTTGTCAAAAGATGTTACAATTAAGCTCACACACATCAATGCTTTTGAGAAAGTTATGCCCCATCATTGATAAAGTCAAAGATTGACTTAGAGTCAGTGAGTTGAAAAATCATGTAGTGTATATCTTTTATTTCCCTCACTTTTAAATGAGGTATTCAAGACTGAGCAGTGAGATCTTACCATCTCGCCTTTTGGCAGATTTTTGATGTATTGATTGCTTTATGATTTCTTTTTCTATTTTTTTGGGCTATAAAATTTCCAATTCCCTGGTTTGCTTTGTGAATATTGTTAAAATCAGGAGGTTCAATAAAACACCTGGAGACAAACAGATGTGGTCATGGGCCTGAATAATTTTGGGCACTCTAAGTAAACTCATTACATGTCTACTGCTTCACTGACATAACTTATGTAAAATACTGGTTAGGTTTTCTTTTGAGTTTGTTACATGCCCTGATATCCTGCAGAAAATTAAATCATCTGAAAAAAAACCCCTCTTCTCTTTTACTCTCAATTTGCAAAAATGGAAAGCAACAGCTGTTTCAGAGCCAGAAATAAATAAAAAGCATGTAGCAGGTGGTACCATACATGTACATCTAATTGCAATCTAACAATCTGCAAGCCAGCTACCAAATAGTGAGGGGTGAGATCATAATTTGGGCAGAGAAGGGGAGCAAAGACAATGGGAAAGTGAGAGAAATAGTTTTGGCTCAGGAAATTGGTATCTTTATAGAGGAGAGAAATGAGTGTAACTAAGAGCAGTGAGTTGTGATATCCTTTTGGTTTTGAAATGCTGTCCTCTTGACTCATCACTGTCTAGAGAAACTGGCTATAGATGCCAGAAATAGTGGGGAAATGATGGCATGTCTGGTTCATGGCTCAGTACAAGTAACCCTGATGGATTTGTCAGGTGAGATGCAGCTCACGGCTCTGAGGATCACACAGAGCAGTTGTGGGTCTGCTCCTGGGCCTCCTCTCACATACTGTGTGTGCCTGCTCACACCTGTGCTTGGGAGGATCAGGTTTGTGCACAGCCCTTTTCATTTCCTCATAAAGGAGCTCTCTTAAAGCACTGGTGTTACATGGTGTGGATCTCAAGCGCTCCAGTGAAAGGAGTGTTCAGATGGATAGAAGGACTAATGTGGGTAATGTTCAGATGGATAGAAGGACTAATGTGGGTAACTCTGGAGTCACAGTTGCTGGGCTGGGTCAGAGGGAGCGTGCTGTCTATTTGGCAGGTGATTCTCTTCTCAGTTGCGCAGTGAAAGTCTGAAGTCAGCAGGATTACACAGAGGTGAAGCCAGCATGACTGAGAGGAGGAAGCATGAGCCCATTCCCAGCTGCTTTCTCTACAGAGACCTGATGATTTATTTTAATGCTGTTTTTCACTGATGACCCCCACAAGGCATAATTTGTTTGCATTTTCTGTGATCAGATCAATGTTCCCTCTTATTGTCAGCCATTCACTGATAGTAATCCTCAGTTAATTCTTTCTTTTAATGCTATCTTATTGTACAGATAAACCACAAAGGATTTCTTTGCCTGGAGGACATGTTCTACTAACTTAAACTGATGGAGGAAATGCTTTTCCAGAATTTCACTGGGCAGTACACTGAAGGCATTTTGAAAAAATATTTAAAATTAAAGCATTCAGTATAATAGCACAAGCCCAAGAGTGCTTCTTTTCCCTTGTCTGGCATGCCTTTCAGTGAGTGAAATGTACTCCTGCATAGTACCAATAAGATCATACCTCTGAAACCATCCTTGAAGGGCTTCTATCCATGTAAGTGTCATAGCAGCTCCCTGTTGCCAGGGCAATACTTCAAAAACGAGAAGAGAAATCTGCAAACCTGTAGCTTATTTTGCAAGTTTCCTTCAGTCACTAAGGTTCCTCACAACTTCTCAGGGGCTTTGACTTAGATCTAACCACAAGCAGAAGCGATCTGAATTGTCTTCTTAGAAGAGAGTAAATTGTTGACAGGTGAAGTTAGGCTGCTGTTGATGACTTTTAGTCTGTCTGAAAGAGCTGATCTTTGAATGGACAATGTGGGCTAAGTATCTGGGGGGCTGAATGAATCACAGTCTTCATTGCTTCAAGAAAGCTGCTGAGCAGTAACTTGGCAAGTATAATCTTTTAATTAGTTAAGATCAGTTGTTCTTCCCAATTTCCACTGATCACAGTAAATAGCAATTAAGAGCAAACAGCACAGAGTGAGGTTGCTGCTGCCATGGAGCTCAATATTGGGAATAATCAAAGCCAGAGTATTTGGCTTATTAGTGCCTGGGCCATTTGCTAGCCTGCAGTTTGCTGAAGAGTTCTGCTTAATTAAAAGCAGCAGGGACAAGTTGATGGCTTTCTGACCCTGGCCCTACTGTCTGAGAGTGCTGATGGGGCAGACACTGCTGTGGCACAGAGTAGAAGAGCAATCTCAGTCTGGAGGCCAGAGATGGGATTTTCTCTGTGAAACAGCAGCTTTCAGGTGGGTTTTGCCCCAGAGACACAGGAGAGAGGCTGGTCCCTGCCCTCAGCTGATCATCTGCATAATAAATTAATGCCAGGGACTGAAAAAGACTGCTGCCCAGGAAGTTTATAATTTATTAATGTAGGAGGAAGATACAGAACCTGCTGGATCACCTGGCTGGTTTCACACTCAGCTCTGAGGATGGTGCTGCCCAGCAAGCAATTAAGCACACTACTAATTGCTTACTGAAGGAAGAGAGCTGTGCTTCCCAAAAGTACAGTCTGGAAAAGGTATCCTCCCCTCATGTCCCTCCTTTCTTCTCAATGACCTGTCTATGCAGCTCCTTCTAAGACTGGTGCTAGAAGAAGTGTTTTCCAGAGCTTTCACTGTATTTGTTGTTTTAATTGAGACAAAATAATGGTGGAAGATACTTGTAAGTGCCAGGAAACAGAGGAAAACGTCTTCTACCTTACACACTTAGGTAGCAAAAAACCCCACAAGTGTCTTAACAGCTGAAGTATTGGGTCCTTCTTTTGGGTGTGTGAAGCCTCCAGTGAAACATGCACTACACGTGAATTGCAGCCTGTTTTAAACATTTGGGCTGGAGGAGGTTCCCATGACACAAGTGCCATGTGTTCCACATTGCCTTCTGCAGCAGGAGCCTGCTGGCCCTGGGGGTTGGAGAGGGAGGCTGAGGCAGGATTCAAACTTCAGGCTTGCTTCAGGGAATGAAAGGATGAGGAAGCCAAACAATAAAGGATTTAATTTTGTCCTCCCCACTTAAGCAAGTTCCTCACCATGAAACAATTTTTACCAAGTGCTAGAGAATCTGTTATAGTCACATGAGCCTATTTCTGCTTTTCCAATGGGAATGTGTGTGACAGCAATAGCTGCAAATTATTTTTCTTTGTACAATAATATCTGGCCATATGTTTAAACTCTGTGTTTAATAGCAGTAGTTAAACAGTTTTTCTCATGCCTAATGATTCCTGAGTTGGAAGTAATTTTGTCAAGGAAAATCCTTGCATTTCTGCTACTCTTCTTGCTTGCTGCTGTGAGCCAGCGTTGTTCTCCAAGCACTTTTAACCTAATTTGCTACACATCTCTGGTTGTAAACCATTAATAGCAGATGTTTAATGTGGGAATTCTGGGGTGTGATCCACAGCATACCCCAGAGCTGCTGCTTTTTCCCTGGATATAATTATAGTATCCTGTGACTTTCCTTCTAATTTTCCTTTAAATGAAATTTCAGACAATCCATTTCCTCATGATAACACAACTGTCACTGTCTGTTCTCATCCTTTCTGCTCCCAAAGACCAAAACCAGCACTTCCACAAAATCCTGAGTCTTTTCCCAAAGCTGCCTGAAATCTGCAGGGCTCTTCACATTGATTCCTGGAGTCAGATTCCTCTTACCAGTATCAGGTTAATTAATGGATTCCCCCCCCACCAGTGATAGTCCAAGGGATTGTTGTTCTCCAAATATTTTTTGGGCATTAGGAGATCTCAGATAAGGGAGGTAATCATAAATCATCTGTGCAAAGCTTTGCAGGGTCAGAGCCATAGCAGGCCCTGTTTTGTAAATGGAAAGGACAAGTGGAACGCTATCTCATTTCTGAAAATACTCCTGCAGAAACACACCCTAGGGGACAGAAAGCCACAATCTAGAGATGTGGAAATTCTAGAAAAAGAACTGTCCTTTTGTACACAGAAATGCTGAGGACAGCCTAAGGGTGAAGAGTCTAGCTTTGAGCTTTGCTTTGAAGGTTGAACTTCAGTGTACCAAAAGCAACACCTATTTCTTAATGAGATGCTGCTGGTTAGTGAGACTACTCTGAAATGTATTCCACTTAAAGGTATAACTCTGATGACTACATGTCCTCCCCATCAAGATATTGTGGCCAGTTCCACCAGTGTGCTGTGCCACCTTCAGGTAGAGGAAATGTTCAACTAAATTTGACTCTCCATAGGAAAAAATAACCCTTCAGTTATTGGTGAGTTTTCTTTTTTAATATTTAATTTGCAATGACTAGGTCAAGCTGCCTGGAGTAGCAGGCAGAATTCCTCAACCTAGTTCTTGATCTGCCCGCCACTGGGAATGGGCTGGGGCCAAGGGAGGAACAACAGTCCCCACACACAACTCCTTGGAGCTGGGTTCTGCTGATGGGCTCTCACAACCCATCACAGTATGACTGCATGGCCTGCAGACAGCTGCACTTGCTGTTAGGGCAGAGCTTAGCAACTCTCCTCCTGCAGTGACATCTCAGTCTTTGTAGCTCATGGCATGGAAAATGATGGGAAGTGATGTTTGCCAACACACCTGTTTTTGAAGTGTTAAATGCTCCCAGTCAAGACCCAGCATGTTTTGATGAGGTGAATTATCTCTTTTGAAGCGTCCTTGGCTTGCTGCCTTGTTCCTTCTCATGAGCCCTGTGTGTACCAGCACATTGCTGCTCCAACCCAGACACGTCATCTGGTGCCTTTATCTTCATACATCCTGTAGGTGCAGGACACACTGCAGCCAGCCAGGAAATCCTGAAAGCATGGATTTCAGGAGCATTACAGAGAGATCCTTCCTCTCTTTTTCAGTTTAAGGTTGCTTTGGATCTGTGCTCTTTGGAGAAGGACTCCTGTGGGTGTGACTGGACAGGGAGGAAGGTTATTAAGAACTGCTTGTTTAATAAAACCTGCCAGTAAGTGTTTTGCAGTCATAGGTGAATCCTGCCATACTTTTGGAAATCCCTACCATGTTTTACAAGTTTCTGCATGACTACAGGAGTATTATATGGCACAGTTGTTGAGGAAATACTCAATATTATTTGTGCAAATCATGGGGCACACCATGTGGTGTCTAACTTCACAGCTTTAGGCTTTTGTCTTGAAGGAAGATGGCTGGCAAGCAGGGAAATCCTAGGAGTTATTCTTCCAAAGAATAACTACTGACATTGTAATACCTGGTTAAGGTGATAGTAGTAGATAATTATCCATTTGCATATAGTCTTCCTTTGAGGCATAAAATTATGTATGCATAGATCCATAGCTTTGTCTCTAATTTGACTTTTTGAAATGGATGTAAAAAATACATTCTTTGCATGGACAAACATAGATTTAGTTTCCTAATACACAGTCCTGGCACTGTTTTCTTCTTTTTCTCTTTAACCTTGATAGAAGTGATCCTTACTGATTTGAAGGTTTGTGGAGACTTTTTTGTTTTGTTTCTTTTTATAAAGGCTCATTTTTATTTGAAAATAAAAATTATTTGTAGCTTTTGTCTTTCATATTTAAATTTACTTAGAGCACAAAGAAGATGGAAAGAATAGTTTTTCTCTCTGTGTGTGTGATTCATTTTGCAGGTGTCAATGTAACTTTATATGGAATGAATTAATTTAGGTTACATGAGAATGACCATCCAATTAGACTACATTAGGCATGGGACCAAACTGCAGAAAATATTCTTCTATTGAGGCTACCAGAATAGAGATGGTTGCATGAAGTGCTTATTTATGCTTTTGTGTCTAAGCAGGGAATGTGAAATGAATGTGGCTGAGGAGCAGCTGAGGACACTGTGTTTGCCTGGCTTGAAGAAAAGGAGGCTGACGGGCGATCTAATTGCTCTCTACAGCTTCCTGATGAGGGGATGCAGAGAGGGAGGTGCTGAACTCTTCTCCTGGGATCCAGATCCAGTGACTGGATGTGTGGCAGTGGTTCAAAGCTGCGTCAGGATGGGTTCAGACTGGATGTTAGGAAGCATTTCTTTACCAAGAGGGTGTTCAGACACTGGAACAGGTTTTCTAGACAGGTGATCAATTCCCCAAGCCTGTCAGTGTGTTAAGAGGCATTGGGACAAGGCCTTTAATAACACACTTTTAACTTTTGAGGAGCCTTGGATTGGTCTGGCAGTTGGACTTAGATGATTGTTGTAGGTCCCTTTGAATTAAAACTGTCTGGTCTATAAATTATAAAGTTGTACTGCCTGATTTAATTTCTATTTTTACTCTGAGGAAAATACTAGTGGTAATTCTCATATTTCATTATTGGGGATGTATCCTGCTATAAACCACAGCACAGTAACTCTACAAAGCCATGACATGCGTGGAGCTCATTATTGCTGTAACACAGTACATCTCTGGGAGAAGACCTAATCAGTTTGGTGGACTTTTTTTCCTGAGAATCTTAAAATACAGTTACCTGGCCTAGTAGGAGAGGCCTGCCCTGAAATTGAGTTGTTTGACACTGGAATAAGTTATTCTTCCACAACAGAAGAGTCACCTGAACAAGACAGTCTAGAGGCAGTTCTGCTTTCACCAGATTGCAGAATTCTTGAAAGAAACACAGTCTGTAATACAGAGCTGCAACTGAGGGAAATGTCGTGGGAATTTTTAGGTTTTCATCATGTTTAGCCCTATAAGATTTAAATGAAACATCCACTAACAATGCAGTTTATGCAGTAGTCCCTTGGATATGTGTTTCTTCTGTCTTGCTGCAAACTGTGCACCTCTGCAACTGCCATGGCTTCAAGAATCTGAATTAAAGGCACTTGCAGAGTATTCTATGGTGTGTGAATCTTTTAGAGGAAATTAAACTTCCATTCTTTGTGTCTGCATCTGTGTGACTTGGCTGTGACCTTATGGCTGGCCTCTCAGTGAGCATATGTCCAGCTACAAAGTTATCTTCCTGACTGGACATCCTTTAGCTCTATTGGTAATATTGATTCCCTGGAGGAAGATCAGACACTTTGATGCTTCACAATGGTGGCCATAACAGGGGTACCAGCAGCCTCCTTTTGAGTACCTGAGCCCTTTTCTCCTCTGAAGTTTAAGATTAATCACTGCAAGTCACTGAAAGGCAGCAGTTTGCCAGGCCTTGGCTGAGAGTCACGTGTGCCTTCCAAGTTGGAGCTGTGTAACACAACTCAAAAATCCCTGCTCTTTTTTTCCCAGAAGCAAGCAGTCTTTCTGCCTATTGTATTTTTTAATTAAATAATCCCACTTTCTTTTGTCTTCTTCCTGCAAACTAGTTCCAGTCTTCTTTAGGATCCTTTCCATCAACATATCTAAACTGCCCAGGCTGTCTAGTAAACCCTCTGGTTCTGGGGAATCTGCTCCACTTTGCTGTTGAATTTTTATCCTGCTTATCTATCTGTAGAAATTTAGCTTCTTTGGGAAACCGGCTGAGTGGAATTAGGAACAGCATACCTTCCTTGGATTTTTGCATGGCAACTCTCAGCTTCTTATAAGAGGACTATGTAATATGCTATCAAGAATGAATTCTTCAGTTCATGCTTTTAGGTTTTTACAGTTCACACTGCTGTGACACAAGGTACTTGAGATACTTGGCATAAAGTCCCCAAGTGCCTGAAGGGCCCTGCAACTCCTGAGCTCTTGCTGCCAGCACTTGGGCATCTGCTCATTTGTTCATTTAAAGGAGCATGGACATTTCTTATAAAGCTATGCAGAACCTTGTCTTTGCTGATGAGATAAAATATAAGCTATTCTGTGATACAAAAACAGAAAGGTCGGGTTGTCAGATTAGTTCTGCTGAACCTCTGTTACTTCATTGTATTACTATGAAAGTAATGCAGAATGATTTGCCATTGATTTAGGCCAGAAATGGTGAGCAGTCTGCTAATAGGTATCTTTGACATGTGTCGAAGTGACAGGAAGGAATTAATGCACTATACAATGTGCTGTGTTTGTTCATGATACCAATCTCTAACAAATGTATCTAAGTGCCTCTCAGTTGATTGAAGTCTTCTTTCAAGAAGCTACAGCTGAGATACCACTGCATGCTTTAGGAACTGGGTTCTCTATTCTCACAAAAGCTTGTGGAAATTTGGAATATTTTAGGTAATATAATGCACAGCCACTGCTGTTGCTTTAAGAATAGTGAGCTGTTATGTGCTCTCTCATCCAGGACTGGCATTCACATCTCCCCCTTTCAGAGCAGAACCAGAGGGGTTTTTTTGTTTTTATCTTTCCCGTCATTTTGACCGGCAGGGAGTGTTTTCCCCTCCCCTGGTGCACATTCTCTCTCTCCCCTGTAAACCACTGAAAGGGTTCTCCTTGCAGTTCCAGGTCCTTGAGCCAGTCAGCTCCAACCATGTTTTGGGCTCTGATGTATTCCCCGCCAGGGGCTGCCCGGGACCGCAGCCAGAGGTGATGAGGCGCGGACGGACCTTTCCTGAGCCCAGTGAAGTCCGAGCGGCAGGAGATAAATCATATCAGTAACACACGAAGGAAAATTCCCAACTTCCTCCTGTGTTGGTAGGAAATTCCATTTTTTTACAGCCCCTGCTGAGATCCCAGGGTTTCACCTGTTGTTGGTACAGGAATTGTAATAAAGACTTGCCACGAATTATATCCGGTTTAAAAGTGGATTATTGTAGCCACATTTTTATAACAACAGGAAGTCTTCTTGGCAGCATATTTTAATTATGCTCTGAAGCTAATCAAGGAAAGAATCTGTTCTGAACACAGGAAGCTATATATACACATTTGAGTGCCTATTTCCACGGGGCAGCTACAAGTGCTTAAGTGTTGCTGAACTCCCAGCACATGAGCAATCTGTTAAATATCTATAAAAGCACAGGCTTTCATAGGAAGGGGAGGATCCACCACCCCGTGAAAGGCACCTGCTTCCTCTTTACAGTCACTGGAGGGAGACAGGCAACTGTGATCATGAGACTCTGATCATCTCTGGAGAAGCCCTAACTCTTTTCTCTGACGTTAAAGAGACTCATGAGAAATCACGTACCTATAACAGGGTAGCTATTTTATTTCATCACTGCCCGATGCCAGCTGTGAACTTAGTACACCTGAGGCTGGTTGCCATGACTGCTGTATATGAGCAACTTCTGTGATCTGTTACTGAAGGCAATAAGGTTTCCACTAAAAAGTGGAATTTCCTTAATTTTTCTTCATGTTTAGAACTAATTTTTTCTTTGCTATTAAAGGCGGAGGTGCATAGCACACAGAACAAGATCACTTACTCTTTGGAAACGACATGGTCTGTAAGGCATGATACATGGTACAGTATTGCCTGTTCTGAATGGATAACAGCTAAAAGAAAGCATCCCAGCATCTCCAGGAACTCCTCTTACTACTCTGCTGTAAAGTCTCATTGGCTGGAAAAGCACTAACCGTCTCCAGAAGCCTCTAAATTAGATAGGAGATTATTTGAAGCACACCCACAATCAAGTAAATTAATCTAAGTAAACTACACGAGCTCCTACATCTGAAATGTCACTGGGATATTTGGGGTGTCCTGAACCTTTTTACAAAGCACGACAAAAAAAATTTTCTCAGATTTTAATCACCAGGATATTGTTATGCTAATGAAGCCTAACTGGTATAAAACAAACAGGAGTGAGACAGGGTTTACACCCAGAACACGTGTGTACCTAGCTAAATCTTTCAGCAGGTTCAAAATGTTCCCTGCCTCTGTTGCCCACGGGATTTGTTTTCTCTGAGCACATCTCGTCTATTTCAAGCACTCAGTAAATATGCACTTTAGCTCTTCATCGGAAGAGGGAAGAATATGATTTGTCTACTATCCCTGTGTTATAGGCTTCAGATGAACATTTAGGCAACCAGTTTGGCAGGCCTTCCTGGCTTTGCATTAAAGATTCCTCCTTGCAGCTTGCAGAACAATTACAGAGTTTGCAGAGGTCCGTTCAGGCTCTGCTGCGTTGGTGAGGAAGTTCATGGACCCCACCTGGCTTTGAGCAGGGTCTGTTAAGCGTCACGCGGGCCTGGGTTTTTGCTATGCTGCTTTTCAAGGTGACTTGCCAAAGCATTCGTGCCTTGTCTTTCTCCTCACTGCACCTGCATTCCCATTTCGGTTACTGCTCAGTATCAGCGATAAGAACGCTGTGTCAGCGTTCCGTAGTCTCGTGTTCTTTGTGAGTAACGAGGGGGTGGACACACATTCAGATGTAGAAGGGCAGCAAAGTTCTTTACAAATGAGCTTGAAAACCGCAATTCCCACTTCCTACTGCTCTAACGCTGGAAAGCTGCCAGGATCTCCAGAAGAAAAGAATCCCCAAAACAATGTTGCTTTTGTCCTGGGTTTGTTAGTTATCTCGAAACACCTCGGGACGCCTCTGTAAGTAGATACTAATCAAGCAGAAACTGGACGCAGGGGAAGGGCGAGGGGCTGGGGCCGGGCAGCCCCGTCCCCCCGCGCTCGCAGGCGAGTGCCAGGCGCCGGGAACATCCGCTGATCTGCGGCGGCGAAAAGGAGACGGTCAAAAAGCGCTTTCCCATGAGAGGCCCCTTTAGCAAGTCCCTCCCCGTTGCTCCGGGCACGGCCCCGGTGCCCAGCAGAGTGCCCTGCAGGGCAGCTGCGGCGCCGCCTTCCCTGCTCCACCCTCCGCATGAGAGCAGGAGGCGCGGTGGCAGCCCCCGCCCTTCCCCCGGCCGGACGCGCGACTGGGAGGCGCCCGGCACGGCTACAAAAGGCTCGGGGCGGGCTGCTGGTCCGGATCGCAGCTGCTGAGAACGAGCCCGGGTAGCTGCAAGCCGGGGCTGCTGGAAAGAATAAGGCTTGCACTTGTCAAGGTACGTTCTCTGCTAAGGGAAAAACACGGTAGGGATTATGCGAGAGGGACTCCAGTAGTGAGTCGATGCTGTTTTCTCCCTTTAGTGGTTTAGTTCTGTTCTTGCACCAATTGACTTCGCTAGAAGTAGTGCACTGGGCAGGGGATGTTTTGAGTATGGGCTTGTGCTAGTCCTGCCTTGAGTGGCACCCTTTGTGCCTTGCTTGGCTGCAGTGTGTCCAAAAAGGATGTTCATGTACCTTTTCCTCTGTGTGTCTGCAGGTGGATTTCTCCTTCAAACTTTTCCCCTTTGAGGACTTCCTGCCCAGCTACAGTGATGTGGTTGTTGGAAAAGATCAGAGCATCACATGAAAATGGAAGCCTCCCCAGCTCTTCCTTCCTGGGACTGCCACAAGGCCAAAATCTGCCAGAAAAAGCCCGACTGAGGGCTGCTGCTTTTCCAAATGTGATCACTCCTGACAGAATCCCTGAATTCTGCATTCCCCCCAGGCTGACCAGCTCTGGCTCCATTAAGGGCAGTGGCTTCCACCAGGATCACAGTTCAGTGGATGCAGCTCTTGCTTCTGATTATAGCCCCAGCTCTTGCCCACATCTCATTCAGGTGGAAAGCATTGAAGAGGAGATCTCTGCCCTGGAGGAAGAAAGCACCAATGCAGACCCACAGTCCCAAGCAGCACTCTCCCTGCCCCACTTTCCCAGAGCCCCCACTTCCTATGGCTTCTGCACTTTGCTGGAGAGTCCCCACACCAGGAGGAAGGAGTCCATCTTCCATGGTGATCCACGTGCTGCTCTGCCCAGCCTGAAGCTGTCTCGATCCAGAGCTAACACCTTCAGTGGCAAAGGGAGCATGTCTAATCCCATTGCTATCAGCTTTGCTTCTGTGAGACTGCCGCCCAAGCATCTCTCTCTGCACAGGCAAGGTGCCTGTGACAGTGACACTGCCTCTTCCAGTGATTCCTCTCCATTCAGTTCTCCGCTTCTCAGCAGGTCACCTCCCAGACCCTGCTCCCTGATCAAGGCACAAAGTCAAGAGGGATTGCTCTGCAGAGCACTGAAAGACAAGAGCAAATACATTATGCCCAGGAACAATTCTCTCTCTACAGAGGAGAGCAGCTCCACTGATAACAGCCCCAGTGCCATCAGGAGGGCCTCTGAGGGGCTGCTTGGCATACAGAGCTTTAGCACCTCCTGTTCTCCCATCTTTCCAGTGGACCTGACCTGCAGTCGGGAGAGACTGGTGGGAGAGAGTACTGTGGTTATGGACAAGGGAGGCGTGTTGAGGCTGTCAGCTGAATACTGCTCAGAGAACGAAAGGCTGCGGATCCGCCTGATCAGTGCAGAGGGTTTATATGATGATTCTGTAGAGGCCAAAACCATAAACTGCTGTATCTCCTTCTCCCTGGTGCCAGGGAAAACACAGAAACAGAAAAGCACAGTTATAAAGAGAAGCAGAAATCCCATCTTCAATGAGGACTTCTTTTTTGATGGCATTGCGGAAGAAGATCTGTACAGCCTCTCTGTCAGGATGAAAGCAACAAATAAAGGGTGCAGTATGAAACGAGATTATACCTTAGGAGAACGGGAATTGTCTTTAATGAGTATGTTGTCAGTGTAGTGCTTCAAATATTCAAACAAATTGTCTTCTGAAAGTTTTCTACTAAATAAAGTTTTAGGTTGACTTTTATGTTGTTTGGGTTTGTTTTTTTTTTTTTTTTTTTAAGAATGCTTAAAAGCACTGCCTTGCTTGGTGTTACTATCATGCTTTTGTGCCTTGTTTTGCTGTTTAACACATCAAACTGAGATCTTGACAGGAGGGAGAAGAAGAGCTAGTTTGCCTTTAGGATAAAGGATTAGGCTGTTACCAAATCAAGGCTGTCCTATACGGCTTTCAGGCCATAAACTTCAGGTGGAAGTGTTTTTCACTCTACCTGGTCCCTAAATGGGTAACAGTCTGTGCACACAGTACACCCTGAACTCTATTGCAGCTCCTTGGTACAAGATCAGTTCAATGGACCATTTTGACAGCACTCATATTTGCACAAACGAATCTTTTAATGAGCCCTGTGTTCGGAAGGAGAATGAGGTCTTTTACAACAGGTGCATTTGGATTCCCAAAGCCAGTGTAAGTTTGTGTTGAGGAAAACAAGATCAGCTGCTGAGCAGCAGCTAAAAGCCACTGGAGGCAGGGCTCTCTACACAGACCTACAGTATCAACACTTGAACAACCTGGGTGAGGTTGCAGCACCGTCAGCATCTTCTTTTACCTTTTCTTTCCATGGTCGGTTTCACAAGCCCACAGAATCAAGTTGCCAGGTAATTGTGTTTTGATCAGGAATGTTCCTGAGAGCTCCAGCCCTCAGCAATTCAGCTATTGAATCCTTTCTGAAGCAGATAAGGTATCAGTGCAGCAAGGGCAAAGGACATTTTGGGATCTCGGCATTGAATTCCTGCTTCAACTAATGACTTGATGCCTACCTTGCTCAAGTCGTTGTCATACAATTAGTGTAATCAATCTGTCCTGTCACCAGGCGGTGAGTGGCTGAAGCACTTGCTTCAGTGCCAGGGGAAATAGGAAACACAAAGGTGCAGAACTCCTGCATGCTTGAGGTCTTTTTCTTTTTCTTTTTCTTTTTCTTTTTCTTTTTCTTTTTCTTTTTCTTTTTCTTTTTCTTTTTCTTTTTCTTTTTCTTTTTCTTTTTCTTTTTCTTTTTCTTTTTCTTTTTCTTTTTCTTTTTCTTTTTCTTTTTCTTTTTCTGTTTACTTGGAGCTGGGTAAAATGGATAAATTAGTGGGAGGAGGCAAAAGTGTCTGGGAAGTCCAGGCCTGTTGCTGCCTCCCTTGATTAAGCTGCAGGCTTCATTACATGAAGGTAGATAAGCCTTAATGGAGGATCAATCCATGCAGGCAAGGGGAAGAGAAAACAAAGGTTTACTTTTGTGGTCCCTTTGAGGCTGTAGAAATAGGGCCTTCCTAGTGCCCAAATACACATCTTAAATGCTATTTCACAAAGATTTTAGCAGGACCTCCCTTTGGCCTATTCTGGCAAGAATCTAGTTGTCTGCAAATCATGGGACTGCTCACAGGGAGACTGTGGTATTCCTTAGCCAATGAATCATTTGATTCTGTTTCAGACAGAAACACTCCAGGAAGGATAGCAGAAAATTCCTTCTGATAGCAGAAAAAGCCCAAAGGATATTAACTGTGACCACAAGTGCTCAGAAATGCCTACTGCTAATCCTTGATCCAGCTCACGTGAGATGCTTCTAAAACCAGAATCCTTGTACAAAGGACAACTTGCACAGGTGAATGGCAGGGTGTATTCCCAGAAGCCAACTGAAATAAAATGGAATAATAATCCCTTTGTGCTAAGGGAAGGAATTAAATGTACTGACACACTGCTCAGATGGAGGTGATGCACTGTTACTTTTATCCTTCAATCTGGGCAAATTGACCATAAGGGAAAACTTAAAGTAAGTGGGGAGAAGTGAAATTAAAAAATGTGACTTCAAGAAAGAATCAATAATGTTGCCAAAAAAAGCCAATTTAATTAGTTGTTGCATGGGGTCTCCTGAAGGAGGGCAGAGGCTCCCTCTCAGGCTTGTCACTCATCCACCATCACATTTTTAGTTCTTGGGGTTTAGTGTCTCTTCACAGGTATATTCCCATGGAGAGATTGTCTGAGATAATACAGAACACTTACAGGCCTCAGAGGATCATGTACTGTCACACTGTGCTGGGTATCTCTCTGCCCTGTGACCTGTGCCATGCCAGTGCTGACTGCAGGGACACAGAATGATGGGAAGGTTTGAGGTGGGGAAGGGGCCTTTGGGGATTTTATCACCTGATTCCTGCTGGAAGCACAGTCAGCCCCAGCAGGTTGCCCAGGACCATGTCCTGTATTGGGCTTAAAGTGTCTCCAAAAATGGAGACTCCAAAATCTGCTTGGGAAACATACTCCAGTGTTTTACCACCTTGCCAGCAGAAAAGGTTTGTTTTTTGGTTTTTTTTTCCTTAAGTGAAATTTCCTGTATTTCAATTTGTCCTCCTGGCCTCTTGTCCTGTCACTTGATACTGCTGAGTAAAGCCTGGCTCCATCCTCTCCACTCCCTCCCAGCAGATACTCATACATATCAATGAGATCTTCCCTGAGCCTTTTCTTCTGCAGCCCAGTGGGCACAGTGCAGTTACTGCCACAAAAGAAATATGCTTCTGAAGTCTTATCTTTTATCAGGCAGGGAAGGAGTTAAGTCCTTAAAAAAGTTCTCCCTTCCTGTCACAGGAAGGTAGGTTTCCAGCCAGGCTCATCTGTTCAAGTATTTAAACAGGTGAAGGCCACCTCTTTGGTTGGTTGAAAGGAAACTCAGCTGTTTTTTAAGACTCTTTAAAAAATGATGCATTTCTGAGAAAGCCTCCTCATGGAAGTTTGATGATAGGCCTGCAAGTTAGAGGGGGACAAAGCAAAGCAGTAGAAGCCTTGCAGACCCAATTCAAAGACTGAGTTTAAGCCTGAGAAGGATAGAGGGACTTTGCCTACATTTCTCCAGTAAGTAATTTAGATTCAGGTGTTTCTTGATACTTTTCTTCTTTAATATAAGAACTTTGAATTAAGTACCTATTCAGATACACTAGACTAGACTAGACATGACTGTAACACTAGATGGAAAACAGTTTTGGTGGGCTCCTCCCCCCATTTTATTGTGTCTCTTTATATTTTAGAGTATTTGATTAATTTTGAATTTTGGGGTGTTGCTATCAGGTGTTATTAACAATGCAAAGCCATAATATCATTTGAACACTTCAATGAGCCTGACTAGAAAACATAAGACTTGTTTTCCTGTGCTCTTAGAGGCCAGTTAAGCTGTAAGTGGTGAACACCTACAACACTGCCTATGCTGCAGCTGCTTTCCGTAAGCGTCAGCCTTATTGGGGCAATTACGTAAAACACCTGCATAAGCAAACAAAAAGGCAACTGGATACTTCAGCCTGGAAAAACTCATGATGCCTCAATGCTTGTGTTAGAGTTAGCAGCAAGAAGAAAATCAACCTCCTGTCATTAGCAAACAGCTACTCAGAGTTAAGAATTATTATCTTCAGGAGTTTTTGGAACTTCTAAAACACCATGAAAATATGGGAGCATAAATGACTCAAGCAAAACTCCTGTTTTGGGTAGTCTGATCAGCTGTGTTCAGTGGTACTCACTGGTTGGAAGATCACATCTCAATTTAAATTAAAAAAAAACACAGACAATTGTTTGAGGAAAAGAAGGTCCTTGTGCCAAGATCCTGGACTCATGTTCTACTAAGCAAATATTATTTGTTTCAACTGCACTAGAAGTAATACTTTTGCTGGTCTTTTCAAATGCAGTTATTCTGAGCATGCCTCTTCAGTTCTGGAGAATTGTTACTGCTAAGCAAGGTTTATGTTTTTCTTTCCAGAAATCCACTCAGGTTATCTCAAATACAATTTGAGTTGAAATATACTGAGGTATGGTACGATAAAATGCAATTCCTGTAACTGAGCTCCTTTTCAGGTAAAATTCAGAAATAACACCAAAGGAAGCAAATACACGTGACCTAAAAAGCCTAACAGGACAGATCTGTAGGCCGGGGATTAGGCAACACAGTGTTTGCAGTATCAAATTCTGCTTATTGCATCACTTTTTCTAAGCTGCTGCCATTTCTCGGACTGCCTTTGGAGAGGCACTGCTGAACACAGCACCTATGCTGCTTCTAAGTGCTTCATCTTCTGCTCCTGGGGCTTGGCTTTTCAGTCAGCCACAGTGACTGTGGTGAAAGACTGAGCATATGATGGGGCCAAAATTCTATTTTTTTAGTCTAGGTAGTAATTGCTGTGGGCAAACTCTTAGTTTCCTTAGAGAACCGATGAAAGAACAATTAGGCAAATGTATAAATCTGTGAAAAGCCTGTCTGTGGGTTGCCAAGCTGGGGAAGTTGTCCTGGAGAAATCTGTGTCAATGGGATCGCTCAGTGTGAGGACCTCTCTTGCAGGACCACTAGAGAGGTCATGCCACAAGCTGTGTGCACGGGGCCATCCCATGCTCACCATGCCTTTCCCAGCTGTTGGCTGCTGGGTAGCTGTCCTGCATCTAGGTTGGAGCTTCAGCTTACATGGGTGCCTGAACTATGGGCCATGATATTTGGCCAGGGTAGGAAAGGGAACAAGTCACATCTATTGATAGCTTTTTGCAGCAGGATTAAAACAAACAGCCTTACACTCACAGAATGAATAGCATAGTTAGAGGCTATTTGGTTTTGAGTTCTGTGTGCCCTGAACAAAAAATGTGTGTAAGAGTTACCTGCATATTTAAATGAATGGCATTTCAGTACAGACTTAATGCTAGTGACTGTCACTGAGATGTACTCTAATATTATTAATAGTGCCTTAGAAGCAAAGGCTGATGCTGAACAACCTGTCCTTGTAGCAGAGGTAAAATGAAGTTTAATATTGTGGAGGGTCTGCTAACTAACCTACTTTGCATTGAGCTGATTGATGTAAAACATAGGAGTGATGCCCCAAAGCCCATTTCAGCCTGGGCTGTGCACAGTGCTGCCTGCAGAGTGGGGAAAGGCTCTACATTTTTTGACTATTTTGTGCCTCCATTAGGACTGACAAGCAAGTCATGTTTTGTGCTGCTGCATCTTTGCATTTAGGGTATCCTTTTGAGAGGAAAAGAGCTTCCAGTAGTTCTGTGTTCCTGTCAGAATAGAAATAGCTACAGCCCAGGTTGCTGGTAATAGATAGCAATTGAGGAAAGCTACTGGGAACTGAGCACAGTCAATTGGATGAGAGGAAGGGTCCAACAAACAGGAATGAATAGAATTCACAGCCCTTTTTGCTTAGATAACCACCATAGGTGGCCAGACATGTCTGGTCTTCTGGTTTTGTTATGCCTACTCCAGCTACTTTTCTCTTTCTGGCTATAAATATTCTAATGATGCAAAATTAGCTATCCGGTGTGGTACAGTGAGAACCTGACCTTGTCAAGCATTGCATGTTCTGGACAGGAAAGAACTGAATGAGATTTTCCACTTTGCCTCTGTTCTGTTAAATCTAAATTATTTTTCTACTTACCTTTCTCAGCCTCTTCAGTGCAGTCAGGAAACATCTGAAGGAGCACAAGGTGAAAGAAGGTAATCTGATGAAGAAGCACTTACAGGGAAGCAAGTCACAGCCTGTCTGTTTATACTGTTGCTGTGAATTAGAGGAGGTCACACAAGTTGTTTCCTGATGCTTGCATCCCTCTGTGCTGTAGATTTCATATGGCTGTGTCACCATGTTCCTCAGCTGCCTGTAAGGAAGAGCTCTTCCCTCTCTTAAGAGGTGGAAAGACACTGGGAAATGTCACTCAGGTAAGAGGCTTATACTAGAGGTGCTCATTTGCTCATGCGCAGAGGCAAAGGATGAGATGAAGTAGCTTAGAATGGCATTGAATGAATATTCAAGATAATTTCTATAAGCTCCTAATGAATGTGCACAGTTCTAGAAGGTGAAAACCTTTAACTCAAATATTTGTTCTGGTTTTGATGGGGTGGGGTTTTTTTGGTCAAATCTTCCTGTGCTAACCACTGGCAGTTTCCCGTGAGCAATACACCTGAATTTATCATACCAGTAAATATAAAAGCAGGAGCAGATATTGTCTTGAAATCCCAGAGTCAACTTCAGCTTGCCTCTGAGGTTTCTGTTATTTCACTAGATTATTTTATTTATGTAATTTTGATTCTAGAAGATACCCTAGTTATAAGCATGTGTTGCTTGATCCTTTCTGACAGCCCAGTGCCCATAGCAGAGAATTGCTTCCTGTTGAAATCCCAACTCTTACATTTTGCAGAAGGCATTGGGCACAGCTGGCTTTTGCAGTGCTGCATGCCAGAACCTCAGCTGAGCTGGGGGCCCCAGCACTGCTCCTGCATACACTTGAACAGCATGACAAAGCTTTGGTGTTAGACGGGCTCAGTATGACCTGCTGCCCAGCCTGCAGGGACTGCTGTGCTGAAGCTGACAATGAAGATGGAGTTGAAGTGGAGAAGAAGGATCACCCAGTAGAGCTCGTTAAAGGCAAATAGCTCATGCTGAGTGTTGGCAAAAGCAATGTCACAAATGGTGAAAAAGTGACTGTAGTGGTAAATGCTGACTTTCACACCCCTAATTAGCTGCTGTCAAAGCTGATTCAAGACAGTAATTCAGCTGAGCAGTGTTGAATCGGCTGGTCTGCGGGGGAAGGAGAGTCAAACCTCCACAGATGATTTCTAATGGATAAGACAATTTGTGTAGAGCCCTAAATGTTGTTTGTCTGCCACATGTACTGCAGCAGTGATGGAGGATGGCTGGGTGGGAGCAAAGGCATTGTCAAGTGGGATTCTGTAAAGGAAAATATCCACCCTTCTCAGATGGGTGATTAACCCCGTGCCCTGACAGAGGTTGCAGTGCATCAGAGAAATAGTTTTGCATTTTTAAGGTAAAACTTCTGATTTCTAGAAAGTTTGGAAAAGTTACAAAACTTATCCCACAGCTTTGTTGCTTATTACCCCAGCTATTTTTTTTAGCAGAATATTTTGCTGGGCTATTTCCTCTGGTATAATCCAGAGGAATCTGAAACAAGACCATTAGTATGAAAACGCTGATGAAATTGAGAACTATTCTTAACCCACTGGGAACATTGATCATTATCCAAGTCTGCCTAAATCCTAAGCACAAATCTAATTCAATAGTGTGTTTCCTAAGACTTGTCTTAACTAGATCTATTGGAAAGGAACAGACACATCTAGTAAATACAGACAAAGAGGTATAGGAACCAGCTGGAATATTTCTGTATTGTTTTAAAAAAGCATGTGACTTTTTTTCACCATCTGTTTTGAGGATATCTGGCTAGGAATGAATGAGTTAAGATTGCTTCAGGAATGGGACTGGGTGGAAGTTATGGGACAACAGACATGCCCAGCTGATAACCCTTGGAAGTTACTACATGGGCACAGGAGATGAGCAGAACATTTGAGAATTGCACAGATATGAACAAAAACAAAGGGAAATTTAATCCGCGGGACTTTTTAAAAGGTCAAAATGCAGCATGATCACAGGGAAGTTACTGGAAAAAAACCTGATAAAGTCAAAGCCAAAATGCAGGGCAGGTCTGCCAGTCTGGAACTAATCTGTTCCATTTATTTATATTTCCACTCAGTGCTTGTGTTGTAAAGAAATATTATTTGAGGACTGAATACGACTCACATTTCACTTTTGCTTGATAAGAACTTTTTTCCCCTAAAGAAAAATAGTCCTTGTTGTGGCTTTGGCCCATGAATTTTTGTCAGCTTCAGAATCCTGGCATAGTTGATGCTGGCAGGGAGCCAGAGATCCCTGAGTCCAGCCCCCTGCTGACAGTAAGGTCAGCTAGAGCAGCCTGCCCAGGACCATGTTCAGTTGGATTTTGAATATCTTCAAATGATGGAGATATCCTACATCCACTCTGGGCAACTTGTCCTAGTGCTTCCCCACCCCCAGAGTAAAAAAGTGGTTTTTCTCCTCTTCCTTCTCCTGTGTCATCTTTTGTGTAAATGGAATTTCCCATGTTTCATCTGCACCCATTTCCTTTTGTTCATTCTGGTTGCACTGAGAAGAATTTGGCTCCATCTTTGCTTCCTCAAATCACACTAGCATTGTTCATTTTACTCAGTTTCACCTTCCAAACACAGGAGATGACTTTTCTGTGCATTGCTTATATGTTTTGCTAATACCAGAAATGTAATAATATAAGATGTCTCATCTACCTTGGCTTTTTAAAAAAGTATTACAAATATCTGTGGTCTGACCTTGCTTACATTACATGCAAAGGGAATCTCAGAATGTCATAAGTGCCAAGTTAAAAACTTTTAATACCTATGTGAGATGCCCTGTCATCAGTATAAAATGCAAGTGTTACAAAACTAAGCAAGATTTAAAACCTGAAAAGTATATTGACAAAAACAATTTAGCAGAGCTGAAGTCTTGCTTCTTCAATAGATTACCAGTGCACAACACTGGGATTCAGTGATGATCCATTTCTCTGCTCATTGCACATAAATTAACAAGATTTTTGATCATGCAGGCTGCAGGACCAAAGCATGTCAAGTGAAAGGGTGAAAAGATTTGCAGTATGTAATTCCAAATGCATCAACCAGACTGACAACAGCTTAAAAGTGAAGACAGGAGTTGTTCAATGTTTTTCTGAAGAGAGACCCTGAACCCTCATTGCAAAATAATATGCTGGATAAACATGTGTTATCATACATGAGATACAGCAATGTCTGAAGAGAAGCTTTTGCCCAGAATACATCAGAAGAGTAAATTCTTTTTACCATGGTCTTGAATATACCAGGCCTATAGCTACCACCTATGCAACATAAAATAAAAGAAGGCAGGACTGAGTCAGTGGTAGCAGCCGTGGCAGTAAGAACTATATTTCTGTGTATGATGGGAGGGGAACTTTACCCCTTTCTGCTTTCCAATGGTCCCTCTGACACTGTGCAGCCTTCTCCATCTGCCTCACTCTGCCCTCCTGTTTATCCTTATTTTGTTGTGTGACAATTATGTGAGTGGGTGGACACCTCGGATGTGTCTATCTGGAGAAAACCAGAGTAGTCTCAGACTGACATCTGTGCATCTAGACTTCAGAGGATAAATCCAGCTAAGTAACCTGAAAATTATGCTATTGTCGCCTGTTGTGTTGTACAGATTATGAGGAATAAGAAAAAGTGAAAGTAGCACTTATGTGCCATAGATCTCCCTAACAACAGCAACAACAGAAATGTGGGTGTATTGAAGGGAGGCCTGAACCCTGAAACAAAACTTGAAATATCCCCATGTAAAACAGTGCTGACAATTTTATAAATCAGCTAATCAGAAAAAGATAATTTTCTAGTGGATACATCATAAGAAAAGCTGGGGATCACTGCCACTTTAATTCATATTTAATGACATGAGCATTTTGGGTTCTGCAAAGCTACTGAATTGTCACCGACATGTCCCACACAGCCCTGGTGACTGATTTTGAAAATGTGAGCAACAGTTCTCTGATTTGGAAAAAGCTGGCAGCACAGCCCAGCTCGGCTTGCTCGTGGTGCTCTTACACATTGAGTAGTGGTAGGTGAGAGGAGACTTGTTAGCCATATACATGTGGTTAAACTAACACAGGCTGTGCTGCCAGATTTTCTGGAAACTACAAAAGGAGACATAATCGGATGTAAGGGGAAAGGAGCAATCTGGTACACCACACAGAACTCTAGTTCTACAGGTTTCTTCTACACCATGTCCACTTAAATGTCACTGAAATATAAACGTTAACAAAATCCATTGACAGAGCAGGACTTGTTCAGGTATATGAAGCAAAAAACGTTTAATGAGGAAACTGTTGATATTAAAGTACATCATAAAACACAATTATTAACCTCCTAATTTAGTGAAGCATTGCACCTCATTGTAACAAGCAATTTGTGCAATAGAATAATTTAGGAAATAAGAGACCTATTTATAGCTTCCAGTAGTTTAAAATTATTCTAGAGGTGAAAAAAAACCAAAAAAGCAAGGCCATGGTGATGTCAAGCTAAATGTCCAGGTGAGGAAAGATTCTGGATTTGCTAATTCATGATGTGCCTTGACCATATGGGGTTTTTCCTCCCTCCTATTTCCCCACCCCTTCCAGTTTCTGAGTTTCTGTATACAGGCACCCATAAGTGTGCCAATAATGTAACAGGATTCTACTCTGTACACGTGAGAGGGAAGCACACAGCCAGATTCTATGTCCCTGCTCAGTGTGTATGAAAACAGATTAATAATTTATGCTGCTGCTGAATAAGTCCAGGTACCAGTGCATTGCAATGATTAATTTAACAAAGCTTACTTAGAAATGACACCACAAGTAATAGCTAATGGCAGGTTGTTTCACTCTTGTAAGTGCACATTAGCTGTTACTTTTAAGAAAGAACAAAGGGCTGAAAGTCTGTTCTTCTTAGTCAGTCTGTCAGATAAAATGGGAGGTTGCATATTTCTGATTGCTCAGGTGATCCCACATAATTGCTCAGGTGTTTCAGCTGCTTTAGAGCAGCTTTGCCCGGCAAAGGAGAGGGTAAGTTTCCCTCCATGCATGATCAGGGCTCAGTATAATTTATAATCAAGATGAATGGTTATCCCTCTCATGAGCCCATGGTGGCTACAGATAGCACTCAGCCAGTCTGCCAGTGCCACCAGGCTTACTTGGTTTGTTTTGGAATTAACAATTGCTTCACACCTGGGACACAGAACCCAGCCTCCAAGTGCACCTGGACAAATGTTTTGAAGAACACTTTGCAACTGTAACTATGTGCCTGTCAGCCACTTAGTGCCATGAGCTGCTGATGTTTCTTGGTGCAACTTTGACTTACCAAACAGGTTCGTGAGACAAGGTTGGCCAAACAGTTTGGTTCATCAGCTCAGCAGTGAACATACCTCCCAGACTGCCTCAAAACAGTCAGATCACTGGACCTGCCATGAAAACAAATTAACTTGATATAAAAATACTTTTAACCTGTAACTGAATGTTTTTGTTAGGGAAATTGCCAAATCCTCATTTCGCATGAACAGATATGTGAGTCATTACAGTTGAGCATGTTTATTGTACATGGCAGTTCTTTTCAAAACACACGTTTAAACAGATGGCTTATGTTGACTATTAATGCAGTTCCTGCAATTAAGTTCAATCTGAACGAAGTCGACACAGACTGACATTCTATTGACATCAAAGCTGCTGTATTGCATCTTCTCTCTACGGATGTTCAAATTTGGATCTGCTACTACAGCCTCATTGAAATGTCAACTGTGATAAGTCACGATGCAATTGAAGAGGAGAGATAAGGTACCTGGCGTCTTCCTAAATTACTTTTTGACGGGGATTTATTATTTACATATTCATGCTGTTACATTTCAATGGTGAAAGTCCATGTTTGAGCAAATTGCTAGAAATAAACACAGCAATAGGACAAATTTGTCTCTCTCTCTACAGATGTGGTAAGCTCAAACCACAGGCAAGTGAACTCCTCATACAAAGAGCTCAAGTCCACGGTGGTGCCATGCTCTGCCCACTGTACTGCCCACAAATGCTGCTGTCAGGTTCATGGTCCTGCAGGCAAATGACAGAAGATAGGAACGGCCACATACCTGGTGAAACCCAGAGCTCTTGAAGTGCAGCGTTGTGATGAGGCAGGATATTGCAATAGTGACTGGCAGAGGAGTGTGAGAGCAGCTCTGGTAACACAGCCCAAACTATAAAGCTGAGGTTGCTTTGGGGCTTTCTGATACACAGTCCATTTTGATGTGTTTAAAAATGCCAGACAGGTTTCTCCTCTAACAATTTTTTGCAGAGACTTTGGAATTTATGTAAACATTCATTCCTGCAACAAAATGCTTCATAATTCAGCTGTGCACTACGTGAAAAAATGTCTCCCCTTCTTTTGAGATAGCTATTGTCTTAATTTGACAATCTGCAGATCTTTCATTGGAAGAAACACCGGACAATCGTTCCCTACTCACTGTCTTTTGTCACCAATGATATTACAAGGCTATTCTATCATCTGGTGTGTTTTGCAGCCTGAGGGACTCCATGCTATTTTTATCACTTTTTCCTCTATTAACTCATCAGTAATTTACTTACCTATCTCAGTCATTTCCAAACACCTGTCTGCAGCAGGTAATGTGTTGGCCCTGGAACTGGGTTTGTATGGCTACAACTCAGCAAAGAGAGTATCCAGCCCCTAGTGATCCATTTAGGAGCTGTTGACTGTGACTTCTAAAGTGACACAAAAGAATGGGTGTAGCTAGGTTTAGTGAATTAGAGTAACAGCAATAGTTTAACAAGCATGTCATGTTTATTAGATACTGCTTACCTTTCCCTCCTTCCTTGGTACTCTCCTAAAGCAAATTCCATCTTTACTACTTCCTCTACTATATTCACTTTCATTTAGTACTGGGAAAACATACATTTCATACATGTCTTTAGAAAGAGATGTTTTCAAATGTCCTTGCATTATTACAAAGTAGCAACTTTGTAAACATGCATGGGAGCAGCTTTCATACAGCACAGAGCTGTACAGTAGTTACGCTATTTTTCCTATCTGCTCTAGCAGGGCCTGTGACACACATTCTTGAAAGACCTCCAAGTGTCACGGCATGATGCTGGACAAGGGAGGTTGAAGCAGAACAAGGTCCCTTCTATTTCCAAGTCTGGCACATGTTCAGTGTAGCAGGGCTGGCACTGCCCAGCAGTGAAACAGCCTCCATGCTGGAACTCCACCATCTGTTGGAGCAGAGAGCTCGTTCGCAGTCACACTCATGCAAATACCCAGGCAGCCATAGTCAACAATCTAATTAAGTCTGAACATTGATACATGCAACCTAAACCACAAATAATTACCATTCTTTGAGTGGAATTCACTGCTGGAATTAAAAAAAAAAAACCAAAAAACACTGTATTTCTGGGAAAGACTTTCTGAGGAACAACATGAAAGCTCTTGAGGAACAACATGCAGTGCTTAAATCTCTTCTGATTTGTTTTTTACTAGCTTTAACAAAATTTACACCTCATAAAGAAGAGTAACAGCTATGTATCTCATTACATAAGTTTTGACCTTTCATTTCAGTAAATATAATAGTAATGAACTGTACAGAGTTATTATTTCAGCACTCTCAGATAATAAAAAAAAATCTAACTTTACCAAACCACACTTCACTTTAAACTCCTGAAAACCCATAAACACTCTCTCACAAAGCCAGTGAAATCCTGGCAATAGTAGATTTTCTCTCAGAAAGCTATAGTTAGCATTTTAGCTGACCACAGATCTAGGAAGGAAGTCTCGAACCCAAAGGGAGAACAGCCTGGATGCTGCTCCAGTAAGATGTAACTACAGCAACCATGAGGCACAGCTATTTGCCTTTATAGAAAGAAGCAAAGTTGTGCTGGAGCTTGATTAAATATTTGTGAAGCTGACTTAACATCCTTTCACCAAGTGAATGTATCATGCTCTAAACAGCTGTGTAAAAATAACCTACGAAAACAGATTATTTTTATAATTTTTTCTTGAAAAATGGCTCCAGAGAAGTACAGGTAATGAAGAGGTACCAGAAACATTAGGAAGCTGATTACAATTGTAGCTCATAAAGCTGGTTATTTAGGTTGCTTGATATTTCTTGTCATTGGAGCTGGATTTCAGTCATTGTTAACTTTGTCAAATCATAAGCTTTTGGTCGCATGTTTTCTAGCCTGGATGTTAACTTCAGACTGTATTTTAGTGAGAAAATTATTCGTTTTTCTTGTTTCTGAACAAGCAGTGTGTACATGAACTCTGAAGAGTAATTAAGGCTGTTTGGCCTGTGCATGCAAACAGAGTCAGATTTTGCCCATCAAAGCTGCTCTGGGCCCAGCACAGAGCTTGTATTTTTTGTGCTTACATTGATCCTGTGCTAGAACCTAATGGATGTATGATAAGGAGGAGTGAAGACCAAGAGGAGGGAGCGGTCACCCCAGGGAGCTGGCAGGACATGGCAGCCCTCTGCAGGAGTGGGTAATGACTCTGGGAAGACAGTGGTCGCTGGGGGGACCAGCCCAGCTGGTGAAGGACTCAGCAGGAAAACAGCTCAAAGAACTGGGGCTCTGAGAAGACAAAAGAGGGAAGAGAGTCAAACTAGCAGAAGAGGTAAAGCAATGGAGATTTGGGAAGGAGTGTAGCTGCACTGGAAATCAAGAATATCAGCAGTTTCTCAAGCAGCAGAACCAGTTTTTTGGGTTTGAGGACAAAATATCCCAGGTTAATAGAATTTATTCTTTAATGTGTGTTTTCTGAAAGCTGTTTTAAAACAACTTATTTCAAAAATATAACATTAATATGATTGCTACCATCACAGGAAAAAGCCAGATCTTTGCTGGAGCAGAAGCTTCCCAAGTTGTTTCTGAAGGATATTGGGAGTGAGAAATTGTTGGTCAAAGGGCAGGGGATGATGGGGGAAGGCCGTGGTAGTCACTTTGAGTGAGAGGAAATCTCATGAATGCTGTTGGTTAGCAATGAATGCCTGCAAGTTACATGCATTCATTGAAGAATTTCTCAAATCCAAATTATGGAACAAATTGAAGGAAAAATTGCCACCTTATGGCCACCACATTTCTTGAATTTTCCTCCCTACTGTGTTAAACAAATGATATCATTTTGCTTGTGCCTTATTTTCAGCTTCCTATTTTTAAGTTTATCGGTATTTCCTTCAGTCACAGAAAAACTAATTTACTGAAAGATTATAGAGTAGTTAGTTTGTGTTTGTTTAGGCAGACATTCAGATTCTGTCTGACATTGAAGACTACTACTTCCCTTTGGCTTGTGGATAAATGCAACAAACTTTCCACAGTCACATAGGTAAATAAGGATCTTTACAGATAAAGCACGAAAATTAGTGTGGTCCTCTTTGAAAAGTTGTATCATACTTGAAAACAGCAGCTCTCATTGTAACCTTGTGTCTGCTGAGCATCAGTAGGATTCCTGGTCTGTGCTTCCATGTTCTGTGCCGCCACCTATGAGGAATGGAGGTGTTTTTGGCAGTGGTCCTGATAAATTGGTAGGCCATAAAGCTTGATACTCAGATAAAGTAGGTATGAATGATGACCAGATGTTTATTTTGTGGTTTGTATTAATCTTGTGGTTTGGTCCCTCCCCCCAGCATTTGCTGCAAGTGAATAGATCTTGCTTTTTCCATCTAGTGGCAGTCTGTCTGCATGTATCAAAGCACCAACAGGTTTTTTCCTTGCTTGTATGCAGAGTATGAGCCATCATTCAGGGTGACATCTTGTGAGGCATCCTGGCCATGCTGGCAGCTGTGGCATAATGGACGTGTCCTCGTTCTTCTCTGTCGTTTGCCTTTGGCAACTGAGTGTGTAGAAAGAGGTGCTGCAAGCAGGATACACACACCCTTAAGTTACAAAGCAATTATTTGTTGCCTTATGCACATAGTTGAGACAGACAAGTTCCCAGGCTAAGGAGTGCTGGCAGGGACCTGACAGCAACAGCGGAAAACACTGTTCTCTTGTTCCCTGGTACCAGCTCAGCTCACCCTCAGAGTTGTTGAGTTGCCATCCTTCAATCCCTGTTTTTGATTTAGGTCTTTATGCCTTTCCAGGAAGTGACATTCTTCATCTCAAAAATCTTGCCTGTGTCTGTAAAGTTCTCTTTCTCATTTTGTCCAGCCCGAGCTGACACACAGCTCTTGCTCACAATTTGGTGGTTTTCTCGGAAGTCTGAGTGGGGGTTATGCTGCTGTATTTCAAAACAGAGCCTCAGGTTACAGAAGGCTGAGACAAAAGGAGGAGGGTAACAGAGGAGGTGCTACCATGAACTCTACTATCTGTGGCTCTGTGCTGAGCAGGGTGGTTGGTCTGGAAAATCTGGCACACACCCCTCTCCTCCACTCCGTGCTGGCATAGAGTTAAGGGCCCATTGCTTGGATTAGGTAAAACTGCATGGAAACCATTTTGGAGCATCATTAGTGAAGAAAAGAATTAATTCTCTCAATTGTCTAATACTGACACAACCCTATTTATCAGGATCTAAAAGAATCACCCTGGCACCAGACAGTTCCTGCTTGCCTTAGAAAAAGAGTTATTCATAAGTATCTTCCAGGAAAGTGGTCATCCAGCATTCCTGATGGAGGAGAGAACAGAAAATTTCATGGCTAAGCACTGCAGTTTAGGGACAAATTTGAGCTCACAGTGAAGAAAAGGAAACCAGAGGATGTTACAATCCTGTTAAGGATTGAGGAGCATGCAAGAAGTCTATGCCATATATTTCATACTCTACTCTTATGTTATAAAAATTGATAACTCTTGTGGATTTTTTCTTTTTTTTTTTCCTTTTTTTCTGTGTGTAATTTATTTTTTAAATTTTATTTTCTTTGCTAAGTATATGACAGCACTCAAATTTTATGAATTGAAATGCTGGGCTTGAAGTGAGAGCAGTTGAAGTAAAATTATCTGTCATAAAACCCAAATGGTGACCATGAAATTATAACAGATGTGAGACTGAGAAACTCAAGCTGCCTGGACATATTGAGTAAATGCTGTGCTGGGACACAAGGCAGGGTAATTTCTTGGTTCATCAAATAGCCAAATACCCACAGCATGAGAATCAGTCCTGACATACTCCTAAACCAGTATGCAAGATACGTAATACTGGATGAATAGCTGTGATTTGCAGTAGAGACCATCAAGTACTCAAATACCAACCCTGGAGGAGGAAAAACATGATTTACTACAGAAATACAGAAAAGAAGACAAATGAAGAGGCTTCCGGAAGGAGATTTAATACAAGCTATGCAGAGAGGATTTAAAGAACTCTTATCAAAGATTTAGATGTATGCACCCCTATCCAATGTGTTTTCAAAAAGACTAAACCACAAAGAAGGTGGTATGGCTAAACAGGAATGGGAGCCTTGTTAAAGTAAAGAAACATCAAAAAAAAAAATCAGATCCAAATAATAAAAAATGAGAAAAGCATAAGCTCTGGTTTTAGAATTAACTTCTCCCCAAAGCAGAAGCCATAAGAACTGAGCTGTATCCCTATTATTCTTCAGTTTGCTAGTGAAGCTCTTTTATTATTCTCCTGTACAATATGTTCACCTGTCCTCTGACCATGTTAGTTGATACATTTGAATTCATCTTTCTTCTCAAGGGGTGGCCAACTGTAATGAAGGCCTTTGTTTTCAGAAGTCCTAACTTGTGTTTCATGAGAAACATGCAAAGGGCTGTTAAATATGAAGACATAATCTAGTTCTGTGTGCTTTTTTGTATTTTATTATTTTAAATGATAAGAGTAAATATTAGCATCACAGAAGCACATCACATAGGCTCAACTACTATAAACTAAAATGAGCAATATTATAATCCAACAAAATGACAGTTCAGATTAGATTGTGTGTTCACAACTTTATGAAGTCATAAATCTAGTACAGTATGTAATCAAAGCATGTGCCTACCCAAGAGCAGAATGGCTATTTGTTAATTTTGCATCAGGTGTTTGACACAGGCGTTGCTTCCCTTTAGCAAAGGCCTGTCTGTAACAGAGGACTTGAGCAACCTGGGATTGCCAGGGCCAGGGTTTGCTGAATGAAGGGTTTTGACTGCAAGAGAGGATAAAGCCTCTTTAGCCAGGGTTAAGGAACTACAGAGATCTAAGCAGGCCCTTTGCCATTTTCTGTTCCAACACTTTCTCCTGAAAATCTCATTGCAGCTGCAGAGCTATTTTTTACCTTTTCATTATTTGTTGCCTTTACCTACATGAGCACAAAGCTTGCCAATGGTTTTGCATAAAGGCTCATCTCTGGACCAGCCTCAGGATTAACAACAGTAGATCAATATGGCCAACTTTCAGATCCCTCTGTTTTGATCTCAATTTCATCAACAGCATTATGAGCTGAGGTTTGCTTTTCAGCTAATTATGGACTGTCTCTACAAACCAGTACTGCCTGATTTTCTGCACTGGCTGACAGTCAAATTAATTGTGCACTTTGGACAAAATCGGTGGAACCCAGTCCTCTCCAAGTGGGAAATCTTTAAACTTATGTCCTCTTCAGAGCTGGAGTTTATCCCTCTATGCTACAAATGAAAATCTCAGAAAGAATCCAACTATCTATTTTAGGTTAGGTAACTGGAAAAAATCTTCTTTTTTTATTTTTAGTTCATCTGAGAACATGTAACAATTTATTTGCCAGTTATATTTGTCAAGATTATTCTTCTGTGTCCACTGGGGTTTTGGAGTTTTTGTGTAATCTGAACGCATTTTCTTTCATTAAAAAAAAGTTAAAATCTAAACTGCTGTAAATGTACCTAAGTTTCCACGTCTTGTCTTTACAGTACATAAATGGGTTGTATTTTGGAGTTTGAACTATTCAAACCTCAGTCTAAATTCTATGGTTACATATTCTTAGTGCTTCTCATATATTCAGTAAAAGCTAGTGTTTTAGAAAACATTTTTAAGTGAAAAATGTATTTCTATACAGCTTATTAGCATTAATTACGGAAAGTTGGAAAAACCCTTTTTTCCCAATCACAGCCTGAAAAACTCCTATATGATTGAACTGACTGATGCCTTAATTAATTAAGAGATGCTTTTATCCTTTCCTGTCTACACTGATTCCCAGAAACAGTGGTGCTTCTGCACACAGTTTAACTCCCTTGTAAACACCCCCATCTGCTCAGTGTTTTCCTTCGTGCATAACTTTTACCTCAGTGGTAAAAGCAGCTGACTGAGGGCATTAGGCAAGAAATACATCTGTTCCTGCAGATCACCTTGTTAAAATGAAATGGGAAATCAGGCGATGGTGATTCTCTCAGACGATCCCTAAGCTGACAATGCCAGCTGAGTTCAAGGGTGTGGTTGACAGGACACTTCAGTGACTATTCAGTGACTATATCCTAAATGCTTATGTGTCAAAGTATGTTTTTATTTACTTCTTGGAGTCTCTTATAATTTAAAGCTGCTTTTCTCAAAATTGTGCATTCTCAAAGTCAATAAAATTCGATGTGATTACTGGCCAAACTGTTGTGGCATGGAAATCATTATTATTCCACTGACTCCAAATATTTCTCTTGGTCTCAAGAGAAGTAGTGTCATCTTCAGATTTGACTGTTTTAATGGCAGAAGTACACACAGAGTGTTCCTATGGAGTTTAGAGCAGTGGAAGGATCGTTCCAAACTCTGACAGAGACTTTCATGCTAGTGACAAGTTTCAGAAGTAGGATGACAGCAAAATTCAGCTCACCAAAGGCACTTATACTGACCGGCTCTGTACTTCGTACACAAAAATCTCATGCTCCCAGTTTTATTCCATGGAGTTTTCCAAGAGCAGCTACCAGTTTCACAGGTCCCAGAGCCTCTACAGGGAAGAAATGTCACTGCAGACCAAACAATTTCAACAACACAGTCATAGTTCCCATGTTATTCTTGTGCTGCTATACTAAAATGCTGAACACAGAATATGGTCTGCTGGTTGCTGTAACGGCAAGTGTTTGTTGTGCTCGCTGTTCTCATGAAATGAACACAGACAAACTACATGGATTGTGTGTTTTGTGGGCATTGTATCTTTAGGTGTGCTCAACTGCATTGATCCTCATAGGAGAACACTGTCTCACCAGAGAGTTTGCCAGCTTTCAAACTGAATTTTGCTTGGAGGCTGTGCATCTCCATGCTGACTTCAACTTCTTCCAGAGGATCAGGAGATATCTTCCATGTTTGGCAGTACTTGGTCTTTAAAGTGAGGACTGACCTATTCTTACTAATTTTAACTCTTGTGTAGATCTTATCCTGTGCATTTTAGAGGAGAGAAAATAAAAATTGAAATGACACAGACTGCCTGCAGGAGAAATGCTTCATGCTGGGACAAAATACCTGGGTATATACCCAGGACAGAATCTGGTATTATATAGGTGAATAAGCTGAATAAGTGCAGCATGGACAGGTAGGCTACAAGGTGTGCTGGAGACTACTATTTAGAGGTGCCAGCTGGATCAAAAATATTCAGTTTGGTATTTAAAGGATTTTTTAACTGAGATTAAAATAAAGAAAGGTATGAACACGAGTGGTTTCTGTTGAGCAGTGGAATTCAGATAGATCCCTGTGTCCATGCAGTTAACCCCTTATGTGACTAGGATCTGGTATAATGTGTAAGGTAACAGGCAACTTGATGTGTGTCTGCAGTTCAGGATTACTACTTTGCATTCTTTAATGCATAAACCAAGAGACTTGTCATTCCAATAATCTGATTTGCACAGACTACTGCAGCACATCATGTGAGTGCCTAATTCAGGTACATGTTTATTTAACAGAGTACTTCTTTGTTATAGTAACACCGGGAAAAATGTACATGTGTTTCCTGCTGTCAAAATAGAGATGTAGAAACATAGTAAGCAGAGGCTTCTAATTTCTTTCTCATCTGCCAAGTACAACCTTCCACCTAAAAAACCCAATTACCTGTAAAAGGTAGTTGTTAAGCTATTATTTTATTAGGTATTATTAAATAGCTTCCTCCTGATAAGTGACAGCTTACAATATGTACAATAACTTAAAATACCATTTGTATCCACAGGCTTCAGCCTTTCCAGGTCATGTATGCTGAATGTGCAGAGGGTTAATGTTTTATGAGAAAGGCAAGCTTCAGAAATCAGGTTAATTATAAATAGCTTCATTATTGAATGTTAGCATTTAGGGCTGTGCAATATTTTGAAAATTAAGGGTTTGTGTTTTCCAGTGTTTTCTACAAATGGTTAACATATAGTCTGGGCCTGGTTACAGGAGGCTGTGGGGACAATCCACTTTGTACCTACGAGGTCACAAAGACTGGGATACAGCTAGAACTGTCAAAAATCAGTGTGAGTAGGATGCTGCCAAAGAACTTGATTCTTTGGCATTTTTTCCTCTCTGTTTTCATGGAAAGCCTTTTATTCATAAAATATCAAGTGAAAGGCAAGCAAAAGGAAGTAGCACTAATTTGTAGGAGAGCTGTACCAAACAAGGAGCTTTTCTGCTGAGGTGACCACTCTCTGATTTGGCACAGTTGTATTACAGCCTTGAAAAACATGGGTTCAGCACAATCTGGTTGTCAAACTTGACATCTACAACCATCTTATGAACTATCACTATTAAAGTTTCCAATGGAAGTGAAGTCAGAATTTCACTAGAGCAGTATCAATACTTACATGAATCTCCTGTTTGGGTGGTGGCAGTGTTGCACTGTCACATTACCTGCAGGGGAAAAAAGTTGCAACTCTTGGCTACAGCTTTAAGTATCTAAAAGTTAGAAAAAGCCAAAGAATACTAAAGTTACAGAGAACATTGAAAGGCCAAATATGAGGCAGACTTTTGGTCTTAAAATCAGGCTTGAGCTGCTTAGTATCTCTTATCTGTTGAGAGGAACTAAAGAATTTAAGGGCAGATACTATGTGCTCAAGTACAGTATTCAAATATGTTGTATGTTGTGACCTTGAAGTGCCTCACTTCTGGAATAACTGGTAACTTGTTACTTACATTTGGCTACGTAACTACTTCTTATGTGAGAATCCTGATCTAATAAATACCCAGATTATGCATATAAAACAATAAAGTTGGAATGGTAAGTGTACTTCAATTGAAATACAATAAACTCTGAATTTAGATAAGCTTCAAAAATGCCATTTAAAAGTTAGTTCCTCATATGAAAGTTAGTTTCAACAATTAAGTGGCAATATAAAGACCACATTTTTCTGTAATGAGAGATTACAGTAGCCCTCAGTCTTTGCAATCTTGCAGATTTGTGTGGAAAGATGTATCCCCAAACCCAGCAACTTACCCTCTCTTGAGTGTGGCCTTGCAGGGTCTGGAGAGGGTAGTAGCCTCCACAAGTTCAGCTTTGAATAGCAGGTTTTGCACCCCTTGAAGCACCCAGCCAGTGTACAAGAGGGTAAAGAAGAAAAAGAACATATATGCATTAAAAAACTGCTAAGAAGGCTATAATTCTCTCATTATGATTTAGTGGGTTTTGCTGGGGGACTCTTACAATGTCCAAGTGCATGTGCAAAAAATAGAAATTTCTAGGAAAGGCAATAGCTTGGATTAATAGATATTTATGTGTGTTTTCACAATGAAAAAATTCAAGTTCTTATCCATGAATGAATTTACACTTATAATTTAAAATAAATATGTTTTGTCCAGACTAGACTACTATTGCTTTGTTCCTCACTTAAAGGCACCATATTCATTAATATAAGCACATTTTTATTTCAACCAATTTTCTACCTAACTAGTGGCATTTTCATCTTCACAGCACATCACTGAAACAAAAAGCTATGACTCAAAAATTCTGTCAGACAAACCCTCATGAAAAATTAAGTTAGATTCTTCTTATGATAAAACTTAGCTGTTTTTTGAAGATTCTCTGGCTCAGGATAAAATACAGCAACGTAATTTAGATTCCAAACTTCAGCTGATATGACATGCATGTGGTCAATACTGATAAGATAAACTAAGCCTCTTGGCCTAGAAATTTCATGCAGAAATGCAGATTCTATGATAAACCTTTCAGATGCTGATAAGGTGCAGTAGATACAGGAAATGATTCTTCAAACTCTATTGAAAACCACCTGTCACAGTCAGATTGGCCATGGAGCTGTCACCATCTGTGGATACAGCATTATTTCATACCATGTGGTATTTACACTTTGCTGTCCTTGTTTTTTCTAATCACATGAAAGCTGTAAATATCTTTGGGTCTAGTCTTTTAAGGTCTAAGGTCAGAAGGAATTCCAATTTTTAAAATCTAGATTTCTCTGAAAATGTATTTATAGAAGCCAGTGAGGATAATTGTATGCAGGGTTTGTCTTGAAGAATAATGGGTGCAAATTTATTTATTTATTTAGAAACAGATGTGGCATTTTTATAGGAGGAAAAATATAATCATTGTGTTAGGATTTAAACATGTCTGATTTAAAAATATTCTGAGAAACAGAACTGGGGTTTCTGCAGACGATTGAAGTTATTTTTATGAATAAGACAGGCTTCTATTTGCATATCATTTAGTTCATACATATTTGTGCATGGCAAGTCTTTTATATTTTGTTGTTGGATCACAGAGAGAAAGGACACACAGTGAAACAGTATCCCAGCTTTTTGCAGATGTCAGTTCTCCTCTGAGAATTGAGACTCTCCAGCTGTTACAAGGGAAAAGGGAAAGCAGATTGCTATGTGTTGGCATCTTCTTAGTGCATCAGACATCTTAAAATATCTTAATCTGTTGCGTTTACTTACTGCTAATAAGATTAAGTGTTGCAAAAATTTCTAAGAAATGTCTTAATTATTAGCAGTGTTCTAAGCAGTATCAGTTGTTTTAACTATTTTGCTACTCTAGTCCATGTAATTTGGGTGTTTATTCTAGTATTTGACATAATTGTTTAAGCATCTTTTGGTTTCACTTATTGTCTACAAGTGCATTCAGCACTAGTGAAATCTCCTGTGTATTACTTAGAAAAAAAAACAACTAAAATCAGTGCAAAATGAAGTTATCATAAAAATTTACAATCAAAAGATAAATAAGACTAACCCCAGTATCAAATACTACTACTTGTACAGCATACTAAACTTTTCTTTAGAAAAGACAAATTGGCAAGATTAATATTAATCTTTTCCATTTGTTAGGTCCAAAAATATGTGCTTTAAGTGTATAGTTACTTCTGAGACTGTAAAAATCCAAAATTGTGACAAGGGAAATCTTCAGTAGCTGGAAGGAATGAAATATCCCTCATAATCAGAGTCAGCAAGGAACTGGCTGCTCAGAGAGGCTGTGGCATAATTGGGTTTTGGAGATTTTCTAAAGTTGTCTGAGCACTTCTGGCTTTTGGCAACCTGATCTAACTCACCACAAAGTCCTCTTATCTCTGTAGACTTTGTGATGGGAGTCAATGCAACATTACCTGGCTGATTTCCCAACTGCTAATAGGCATACATTCTGTTTAGTGAGGTACAGTGGATAAAATTTGCCATCTGTTCAATTGCCAACAGTCAGAGGGTAGGAGCTGAGACTTTATAATATTAATGTAGTAAAACAGGAGAAGAAAGCTTGGCTATTGAGCTTTCACCCATGTACCCACCTCAGATTAGAACTGCTGTGGCTTTTATTTGTTTATGTATGCAAGACTGCATAATAGGCAACTCTAAACAAATACTTGTTGTTGCAGTTACTCATAAAACTGAAGCTCTAACTGATACTTTCAATGCCGATTTCTTGTCTTTTTTTAGGCCTCATATTTTTGGTAAAGGTTTCCCTAAGAAGTTTGATCAAATAAAATAGCATACCTAAAAAGTGAAGTGTCACAATAAAAAAATTTATATATTTTTTAGTAAATTAGTGCAGTGATGGAATCAACAGATCATCTGATATTTAATAGAGTGCTACAATAAATACAAAATAAGCCTTTATACAGCAACTAAAAATGTTTTTGATGACTTTCACCTGAGTAACTAATTATTCAATTCATATTTATCAAACCAATCATTAGGAAAAGGTGAGTAGAGTGCCTGGGGTTTTCCCCAGGGAGAATCAACATTATTTGTGTATTCCGTGAATGGTGGGTAAATACTTCTGTTTGTCCTGGATTTGTTCTTCTAGATACAGAATTCTTACGTCATATAATTTGTGGATGAGGGGGTTTTGGGGTTGTTTCCCTCCCCTGCATCCCGTTTTGGACTGTTTACTTTTCTCACTGAGAACACACAAGGAATGGCACCTACCTACAGACAGAACAGCATTAAAGTAATTTTTGAGTGGTGTCCTATCTGCAAGGGAGGCTCAGGCAGATTAACAAAGGATTGTTGGCAATCGAGGTGCAATAATATGTGTCTTTATTTCCAAGTCATATTGCAGTATTTAAACCACACACATGGTTGATAAAATAGCTAATAAAACTGCTCACAGGTTTTCCATTCTTAATTCCATTTCATTTTCCTTTTATTTTTAAAAATCTATGTAGGATTTACTGAGATGAGATATCTGACACAAATGTACTGGCTGGTGATCTTGTCCAGGTTAAACCACACTCCTTCAGGAGCAATTTTTGATCCACTACATCTTATGCCTATGTTTTCTGGGAAAGCATAGAATTATTTAGGCTGGAAAGGATCTTTAAGATCCTTCAAGGTGCAGAACTTTTGCTCTGCAGGGCCCAAGCCACCACTAAACCAGTCTTTAAGAGCCACATCCACAGGTCTTTTGAATACTCCCGGGGATGGATACTCCAGCCCTTCCCTGAGCAACCTATCCCAATGCTTGGTAACCTTTCGTGTAAGAAATCTTTTCTAATATCCAACCTAATCCTCTCCTGGGGCTACGTGAGGCCATTTCCTCAAAACAGACGATTTTATAAATTTATGGAGCTCTTTAAGTTCTTTAGAACACCACTTTGATCAGTCAGGATATTATTTAACCACATAAAACCTACTTTTTGTGGTTTTCAACACCCTTTATAGTTGTGATTAAATTTTCTTTGGGTTTTTTTTTTTTTCTGTGCAGAAATCATGACCATGATGAAAAATGAAGTAGAAGATGGACATATCATCCTGGCTATATTGTATAATTGTTACAGAGAAAACTTACTACCATTGATTTGCACAACTGCTCTCAAATTGACATACAACTGCCCCCATTAGCCAGTACTTTTGCTTAAGCTTTAGTTATTCAGCTGTGGTTTGTATACACAGAAATTAAAATCTTTCAGACCTTCATTTTTAAAAATCACAAATGAAAATTCATTACCTAATAGAATGGCAGCAGTAGGTTTATTCACAATTTCCTGACATGTTTTCTTCCATTGTCTCTTCTCTATGGTGGGAAAAGCCAAGACTCTACAAAACAATTAAACAAATTAATTGAACATAAAGGTAGGCATATAGCCTCTTAACACTGTGTGAAAAGGTGATAAAACCTTCTGTACTGCTTGCATGCTCTGGTCTGCACTCTGTGGTTTACTGCGGTTTGATAAACTGAAAATGAATTTTATACATGCATTTTGATGATGGTGAGTGTCCACAATTGAAATAAAGTCAAAAGTGTTCCTAGCAAAGCTCTGTGGATTTACCTTAACTGCAGCAAGAGGGAGCTTGCAAGCCTGAAACACAGGCTGCAACAGAACCGGAGTGGTAACACTTGCTGATGGACCTTTCCTTTGTCAAATATTTTCCTTTAGCTTTGTGGTTTTGTAAAATCTGCTTGGACTAAGCTCTGCAATATATTTGAATGCTGTTTAAAGCAATATTTGTCTCACTGTGATCATATTTATGTGGTGTTGATGTATTTTCACATACTTTTGAGGGTGAATCCTATTGCTAATATTGTTCTCTGCTCTCTGGAATACATTTTTAGACTGAATGTGCCATTTTGAGCTATCAAGTGCTGTACTTCCATGAATAATTGAGCTCCTATGAGTTCAGAATGACTTTACAGAACCAATTTGAGGATTAGCACTCCAGAGATTTAAAAATTTGTTCCGGGGTTGACATTGCTACCGGCAGGTTCCCCACATGCATATTGTTAACTACTTTCTCTGCAGTGCTATTTCCTCCAAAACATCTGGGCTTTGAGATTTTTTTTCTCATTTTTTACTTCCTCTGTGAGCTTCCTGAACTGCTAGATTCACCCGTTTAGCTGTTTAAACAGTTTAGTTAACAGTTTTAAAATCAGAAACAGTTTTCTAAGGCACTGGAAGCACAGGCCGGTTCCGTCAATCCCAGGTGAACTGACGTGAACAATTCGCCCCGGGACGGCATCAGCACCGGCAGGGCCCCAGACGCGGCGCCGCGGCCCCACACAGGCGAACCCGGTACCCGAGCGGCTTTCGGCGGGACCCGCCTGAGGGGGAACCGAGGGCCGCTGGGCCGGCCGCCTTCCCCGCGGCCCCGCCAGCCTCCAGTCTAACCCGCACGGCTCCCCGGGGCTGCTGAGGAGCCGGGGCGCGCTGCCAGGGACGGGACGGGACGGTGCCTGCGGGCGAGAAGCCGGGGCGCGCTGCCAGGGACGGGACGGGACGGCGCCCGCAGCCGCTCCTCCCTCACGCGCTCTCTTGGCCCCGCGAAGCGCCGGGGGAGCCGCGGCTGCAGCCCCGGACCCGCGCCGCACGGGGGCGCCATGCGCCGCCGCGTCGACCCCGCCCCGCTCCGCGCGCTCGCTCGGCCCCGCGGCTCCGAGCGCCGGCGGCGGGCTCGGGATCCGCCACCGCCGCCCGGGGTCCGTCCGCGCCCGGCACTGCCCCCGTTCCGCCGTTCCGCCGCTCCAAGTCCGCCCCCATGCTCCGCACCTCCGCACCCCGGCAGGCGCCGGGCTGCGCCCCGCCCCGTCAGCTGACTGCCGGGGGCGCGCCCGCGCTGGGTCACGCCGCGCTCGCCGCCCCCTCCCCTGCGCTCCGCTCCCCTCCCAGCCGGCGGCCGCGGCTGAGGGGCCGCCTACGCCATGGTGCTGGAATCAGTGGTGGCGGATCTGCTGAACCGCTTCCTGGGCGACTATGTGGAGAACCTGAACAAGTCTCAGCTCAAGCTGGGCATATGGGGGGGTAAGGAGCCCCTTCCCTCTGCTGCTCCGTGTCCGCCGGGCCGCCGGAGTTACCGGGGACAGGGGGAGCAGGTCTCGCTGGCTGCGCTTACCCTGTGAGGGGTTCGCGGGCCGTGGGACCGCCGGCCCCTCTGAGGGGTTCGCGGGGGGTTTGCGGGCCCCTGTGAGCAGAAGGCGAGTTCCGGGGCCGCGGCCCTCCGAGACGGACGGTCGGTGTGTGGCCGCACACGTCCCCGCTGCCTTGGAGGACCGGCGGTCCTTGTGTGCCCGTCGTCCCTGGCGCCCCTCGCTCGCGTCGGTCTGTGGGGCGGGGGCACGGGCGCACGGCGCTGGCCTCGGAGCGCTTCGAGGGAGGAAGCCGCCGACACCGATAAACCCCCTGTTTTTTCTGCTATTCCTTCTCTCGGGTGCTGGGTGGAAGCACGATGGTGCTGTTGGATCTGTGGGCGGGCTCATGGCGCAGTGCCCCGGGTGCCGGGAGCGCTGGGTGCCGGTGCAGCTGATGGGGTGCTTGGGGAACCGTGTATTTCAGTTACCGGTGTAAATAATTCGTGTTAAACAGTCGGGAGAGTGCAGGTGCGTGGAGTAGCTGTGCTCGGTGAAAGTATCAAAACATTGCCGTTCGCTATGCTGTAGTCATGCAGAAAACCAGCTGAAGTACTGCCTAGGGAAGCTGGCTGGTTTAGGTGCCTTCCGTAGGTAGGTCATCACCTTAGTTTTGCTCGTCATGGTTGTACATCTTTTAGCATTTATGCAATATTAATACCTATACTTGAAATAGAATATAGCTCTAAGGAATCTGACATTAAAGGACTAAGAGGTATATGGGATTTCCTCAGGTATAATTCTGTGCCAGTGTTTCATTTAGAAATCCTATTACGTTGTCTATGTCAGGAAAAGTTAATGTGTTTGTGAAAACAGGCATGTGTTTTTGTGGCTCTGTGATTCATGATTTTTCTTTTATGTGGAATCATGAAAAACAAGATTCCATTTTCCAAGTCTACCCTACGTTGGTAGAACTGCAGTTGTCATTCACGTTAAGTGAGTAGTAAGAAAGACTTCCTATTCTTGTGGGTGTATTTAATAGAGTAGAAACATGTTGATGTCTAAGTTGGTGATGTTTTTATCATCTCTTCCAATTGAATTTTTTTCTATAACCCATGTTTAGTGGTTCTCACAAATTACATGTTTATTGTGCTATTCTGTAACTGGAATAAGGTTTTCAGGTTTTATTCATAAGTACTTGGTAGGATTGCGGTTGTGTTCCTTTTTCTAACATGAGTAACACTTGAAGTAATTTTTTCTGTACTTCTCCCATTCTTCTAAACAGGTAATGTGGCACTTGATAATTTACAGATAAAGGAGAATGCATTAGTAAGTATCCTAATAACTTCATATTGGTTTTATGAGTCTAACGACTGAGACTTAGGATAAAATGTTGCTCACTGTAGTCTCACAAAAGGATACACTGAGTTCTTTTTACTGGTTATAGGAAGTAACTTCTTGGTTAACTGCTTCTAATTTTGCTCAGTTTACTGGAACAGAGAAAGAAAAGCTGTGGTTGAAAAACAGAAGTAACTTGCATTAAGTTCCCATACTCTTGTCTGGAAAAGACAATTACTTGGCTAATTTTCATGTTCCTTTATTTGGATAATGAACATCTGTACTACTGAGAGAATCTTGCTCCAAAATTTAGTGGGTTTCAACTTTACTAAAGAGAACTGTTACTCTTCTGTGCACTGAAAACACATTGGATCTTTATATGGCCTGATATAAAGGTCTTTTTGTTATTCTGAAGTTTCATATTTTGCTTGTCTATTTCATCCATTCCTGATGGCTTTGTTGTACTTCAAATCAATTGCTACAAATGTCTTCATGTCTAGTGGATAAGAAAGGAAAGAAGTGTTACTTTGTACATGCATTTCCTTCTTATGGGGGTTGATTCAGATTCCAGCAGTTCTGATGTACAAAAATGCAAAGTCATGTATGTGACTGACCAGAGCCAAGACCGAATCAAGAACATAAAGTAAGGGATAGTTCTGACAGCCTTACAATTGCAATGTGTTAGATATACATGCAAAAGTAATTAAAGGGAGGTCAATATTGAACACTTTCAGAGAAGCAGCCTACACTTTCTTGAAAAAGAAGGGATCAAAAGAATATTATATGGTCCAGTTCTTTTTTCCTCTAGTTTGCCTGTCTGCTGCTGTCTTGTTTTCCTTCTAAGATTTTCCTGTAGAAAAGAACTCGCTTTTAATTTCTGTATGTAAATACAGTACTTTGCAGATGTAATTTAAATTTATTTATTTGATTTTTAATACTTCTGTTCAATACTTTATTTTTGTCATTTACAGAGTGAACTGGATTTACCTTTTAGAATAAAAGTTGGTCAGATAGGTAAGTTTTAGTTCCAGCACAACTATTGCAATGGAAATTTTAATATAAGCTGTAAGATCAGTCTTGCCCCTGAATTTCTTTTATCAAGCTTTCTGAAGTGTAATTATACGCACCGTTGAAACTGGCATAGAAATTCAACATGACTGCCATCGATGTTATCTGGCAAACCCCGTTTGTGGAACTTTACAGGTTGATATGAAAAATGCATCTGAGAGGTTCTTCCCAGAGACATGAATGATCAAGGGAGCTGGTTAGTGTAGACAGAGTATACGTTGTTCTTTAAAGGACTGATTGAGACTATGGAGAACTCAAGTTAATTCCTGAAACTGACGAATATGCCAAACCTTTAGGAACTCTTAGATTTTTTTTTTTTTGTAAATTCCTTTCCCTGGTAGTCAGCGTTGCTTTTTCACGTGAAACATTTGTAGGAGAATTATATATGTGTAGTATTTTTTCTTCTACTTCCTGGGAAAATCATATTCATCCCAGTGAATTGAACTTCAGTCATGATCTCAGGTCTTGATTTGAAGTATTCTGACTCAGATTGTGAATTTTGCTTAAAATTATGGCTTATGTTTCCTCTGCATGTATTATATCTCTTCAAGGTCTTTATAAAATGTTCATGCCCATGTGGTTTCTCCTAACCTTCAAGGGGTTTAGGACATCAAGATACAGGACTAGTGCTTTTTAATGCTGAAGGTGTTCTTCGGACCAAGCGCAGTGGAGATGTTTGTTTTGATGTATCTGCTTTGTTTAGATAAACTTACTCTGAAGATTCCTTGGAAGAATCTCTATGGGGAGGCAGTCGTTGCAACTCTAGAAGGATTGTATCTTCTGATAGTTCCTGGAGCAAGTATGTAAACTTCTCAGCAACACTTAAATAATGGAAGAATAAATATATAAGGGTACCATGTATATGAGTCTAAAATAGCAAGTAGTTCATGCGAGGCACCCTTTTTACATTCTGCTCCCTCGAGAAAACAGCACCTGTTGCTTTTATGGAGCTCCTTGGTTGTACCCATTCCAAGTTCAATTCAACAGCCAAGTTTCTTCTAAAACTTGCTTATCCTGAATCCAGCTTTGTGGCATGGTTTAGATCTTTAGCTGTTTATCTGCCTCTAAATGATAACAGTCAAAGGTAATAATTCCATTTGTACTGTTTATAGGGAGAGGGAAGAGGGTCAAACAACTTTTAGTTTTCTCTGAAATCAGAACCTCTGGTATGATGAGAAAACTTGCAAGTTCCTGGAGCATGAAATATAGGTATAGAAGAACTTAAGTCTGTCTTACATTATGCAGACCACTCTTAAGGGTCTGAATTTCCACAGAAGAATTCTCCTGTGAGATAATGTGTAATTGTGTAAAAACAGCAGTTTTGGAGGCTAGCTGCAGTGTTCAGCAATGAAAAAAGAATAACCTTTCCCTCAAACAAGGTGTTTTGCAACATGACATTGTATAAGGTGCATTGCTTGATAATGCATTTATATAAACTTGAGTTTTAGGATTAATGCTTTCCCAACTTGGCTTACAGGTGTTAAATATGATGCAGAGAAGGAAGAAAAATACTTGCAGGATAATAAACAAAAGGAACTGGCAAGAATCGAGGAAGCCTTGCAGAAAGCAGCAGAAAAAGGTACTGAGTTAATAATGTAAATCTCCATTGGAATTTGAGGACTTAGGCTGTGCTGTGAAAGAAAAGTCCTGGTTTCTAATTGACTTAATAAATTTTGTTTTTTCAAGTGTCTAGCTAATCTTACTACAGTGCTTTGAAAAGCCTTTTTACTCTAAATCTTGAAAGAAATGTTATTTGTTTGTTTACCATTCATTTATCCAGTCAGCTTCCATGGGAAATGGGAATTTATTCATCTGGTATGTCTTTTATTTTTTTTCCTTGGTGCTTTAGGGGAACAGGACCATACAGAACAATAGAAAGTACATAGCGTGAGGGTAATGCTATCTTGCTTTAGCACCATAATAATAGATGTTTAACTGTGTGTTTTAGAGGTGCCTGAGGTAGGTTGTTCTTTGCTGAAAGGGACCTTTAAGGGGAGAGGTAAAGCTTGTAAACTTTTACTGCAATGATAACGCTTTGTTTCAGTTTCTGCTGTGCTTTTATGATGTATTGAGTTTGGACTGGTTTGGGAAATGAAACTCTTGTGAGCAGGAAATAATTCATGACACAACAAAACAACTGAGCACGAACATAGGAACCTTAAACTTTTGCTCTAGGTCATAAAAAGTGTTAAGCTCTCAATTAAGTCCTGTTAACATGTTTCGTGGTGGTGATTTTTTTTTTTCTGTTTGCTTATATTGTCATAACCCATACCTTTAATAGAATTATGGTATCAGTTGGGCTTGTTTGGACAGAAACTAAGCTCCAAGCTCAGAACCAGTGACAGAACATTTGTTGGAGGAAAAAGTTATCACTGAAGTTTTTGTCTGAATTGAGACCTGTTTGTTGGCTTGTGTAATGCTTCTTAAGATGCCTTTCTATGGTAATTGTAATGCTGCAACTCATGGAAAAGTTGCTGGGGAAGAGATGATGCTTTCAACACTTGGAGAAAAGAGTTTGGTTGTAATCCCTTTGCTCATTTAATTCTCCAGTCTGTGGAGCAGTCAAAAGACTCCAAAAAGGCCAGAGTCATAAAGGCCAGAGTCAGTGGCCTTTTTCCTGCTCTGCTACTTTGAGAGGTACATGTACAGTTTCCTTCAAATGGCAATCTGATAATCTGTCTGCAGTGAAGAAAGGAGCTTTGCTTTATTTCTTGTCTTTAATATGCCAGAAAATGTATGAGGGCTAAGACAACTTCAGTGAATGAATTTTGCAGCCGTTACTTGATACTGGGGTGAAGGAATGTTGGTAGAAGTTTAACCTCAGTTATGTAGTAGGTGGGTCCTGTACAGCAGCAGTAGCAATAGGATGAAAGGATAGTGTAATAAGATGAACTTAACCTAATGGGTACTGCTTGAGGAATTCTTATTCTGGAGCTTCATGTATTTAAGAATGAATCTGTGTGCCACTGGCAGTTTTCTTTTTCAGTAAAAACTTACTACATCCAGTGTTTGTAATACTTTTGAAAAAAATCGTCATAGAAAAATGATACCTTAGTAGCTCAACTGGTTATATAAAGAAAGAGAATTAGATTTAGTTTTAATCATGTTCTCCAGTTTTAAACTTTAATCCTTGAGAAGGAAAAGCAAGAGGAACATTTAAATTGGATTATTTTCTACTCTAACTTGAGAAGTTCTGTTATCCTATGATCATATTTCAGTGGTAGCTATTTGTGTTTGTGGTGCTGTACTAGAATATTGTACTCAAGAGGACTTGTGTAAGTCCTGCATGAGCAGATCCTTTGCTTTTGCTAGGTATAGAAATCTTGTAGCCAATGTTGCCCTACTGAACCATAAAATTCTAAGAAATTCAGCTCTCTCTAGGCTTTAAAGAGCATACAATAGCTGCTGAAAAGCTAGGAAATATCTTGAATAGAAAGTTGTCAGGGTTCATGAGTTCTCAGTTGTATTTTCTTTTCTGATTTATACTTGATTTATATTAACATGTTTGCAATCTTGATTCAGTCCTTGGATTTAAGAGTATAAATAGGCCTAGAGATAATTTCTTTTTATGTGCTCTTCAAATACTCAGCAAAATGGTCATGGCACTGTTGGTAAGGTAGTGTGAGAGGGAAGTGGAAACTGCTGACACAAGCTGCTGAAACAATTTTCTTTTTTCTAAGCTGTTATAGTCTGTCTCTATCAGACCTCATATATGGAGACCAGAGGCTGCAGGTCTTTTGCTGGTTACAAGAAAAAAATGTAAATGGCATGATTTTCCTGTGTAGGCAATCACTGAAACTACATATTCTGAAGTGAATTGGGCTGTCAGATACTGTAATGGAAATACTACTTTTTCATACAGATTTGGTGAACTTAATATTAAATCACAAGTTGATTTCCTTCTTTTAAACCAAATGCATTTTTTTGGTTATTTGCTGCCGTGTGGACCAAGGCACGCATTCACAAGATTCCTTGTATGGGTTGGAGAGTCTGGTTTACAAGGACACCAAGCCTGGTGGGTATGCATGGTTAGTTGCATTTTATACATGCATGAGGAGCAGGCAGTTTAGATGTTTAAAAGTCCCCCTCTCCAAAGCAGCCAAATGTAGAAGTGAGAAAACAATACTTGTTTGGTAAACATCCATATATTTATTGGTGGTTCTAGAAATAAGATTTTAATGAATGTGGATTCAAGTGGAATCTTGCAATTACTTAGTTCCCTTTTAATTGAGTGGCTGTTTGAGAAGATTAGGAGATCACTTAGATTTCCATCAGTCATGTTGAGCTCAAGAATGTTATAAAATGCTGACAATATTCTACTATAATTTTACAACACCATCTTTAGCTGTTTGGAGAGTGATTACCCTTCCTTAATGTGTCTGGGCTTAAGATAATGGAAGACCAGGCTGTCTTGAAGCCAGGGACAGACAAAATGAACTATTGAAGGCATTCCTCTGTTTCTCTTTATTTGCATTGCTCTCAAGTTAGGCAAGGAAACAGCTTCCCTTGAAGTTCAGGGGAACTATTGTTTTTTGGACATGCTTTATTTTTAACTTCTGAAACCTGATTTTCAGGAATTTACACTTGGCCGAAGTTTCTTCCTTGAGTTGTTATCTGAGCACAGGTTTAAAATGAACTTAAAAGCATACATTTAGTTTCTCCATAGTAGTGGATGTGGGTGAAGAAGAGGAGTATCCTGTTTCCTTAGTTTTGTCATACATGGGAGTGAAAGCCTGAGACCTGCAAATTCAATAGTAAGTGAAGGAAGCTGTCCTTTTGAAGTAACCTTGATAAAGGATTACTTGTACAGTTAAAAGGAACTATCCAAAGTAAAATGTTTCTATTTGTCCAGGTTTTCCTTTTTATTATTTATATAGTGACCATCCTATCACCTTACCTGCAAGACAGTTGAAATCTTGGCAGGCAATTTCCCTCCTTTGTTTGAACAAGGCTGCAAATGACATCAAGTGTTCCCCATGGTTAGGTTAGGTACACTGTTATATTTGCTTCCTTCTTGCTTTGTGGGATACACCCTTCTCATGCTCCAACTCCATAAAGATAAGCACAGGCAGCACTATTGCTGAGTTACTTTTGCTGGGATGGCCAGAGGGGGGCAAGAGACAATGCAACTCACCAAACTGGTTTTCTTCAGAATTGTGGAAAAGTACGAGCATCATTTAAATAATGATATGTGATTGTGTGGGTTGTAAAATGTGTGTAAATGATGGAATTTAATTTCATATGCAGCTTTTAGAATCATCATTTTTGTATGTCTTTTTTGTGGTTGCTGGATTTGTTCTTTCAGAATGCTTTCATACCATACTGTTGATTACCATGACAATCCTATTGAAAAGTGTTCTTTGGGTTTCCACATACATCTGTATCTTAGCTTGAAAATTATGTTCTTGTATGGTAGAAGCCTCTTCTAGATTTATATATTATGCTATGAGAAGTAGCTGAGTGTTTGCTTAACACAGCTGGAATTCTTGAAAAGCTTTGAATGAGACCTTCTAAGCCATTATGCTGTAAGACAGGCTAAACCTTCTTCCATATTTTCTTATGCTTTCTTACATTTCTGCTTTACTAACTTGAATCTTATCCTTTTTCCAAACAATTGCTTGCATTACAAAAGGACGTAAGCGTAAAAAGTACAAAAAGCATTTTAAGAGACCCTTTAGAGGTCGCGATCACTCAAAAGGTGGGTAACAGTTATGGCTTTTAACTTTAAGGCTTGTTTTCGCTTTCTGTTTGGATTAGTTTTTAATAGCCTTGGCTGTCCATCCAATGAGACCTTTTTCCTCCTGTTTGAAAGAGCGGATATAAATTGGAGGGAGCTTTTTTTTGCTGTGTATCTGTAATCTGGATCCAGTGAGACTAAAGAGAGTCCTTGTTTCTCTTTACTTGGATAGTTGTGTTTGTTCCTTCATCTTGAGCTATCTGTAGTATTTGCAGCAGAACTGTAAACTAGTGGCACTTCACAGTGACTGTTGGAAAAACTGCACGTGTGAGTTAGGTCTGTTTGTCTGATTTTTGTAAGATTCCAGTTAACAGGTCAGGAAAACCCGAAACTGGTGCTATAGCAGTAAACAGTCTTTTTCACCACCTTTTGTCTCTCTGTTGTAAATGGCTGATTTAGTGCTATGACATATTTAAACAGGAATGAAATTGATGTTATTCCCCAAGAGGATAATCATTGTCTATAAACATCAAACTGTGCAGGGTTCAGCATTAGCATGTGTCTAAGAATTGACATGGCCCGTGTTGTTGTATTGGAGGAAGCTGCAGCTGTACACAGACTTGCAGTTGGAGGGAAAACCTTGTGGAGACCCAAGATAAGCTTTGCAAGGTGTCACACAAATTGCTGCTGGTAGCTGCATATGGCTGCAAAAATGTTAATGGGTTCCTTGCACTTAGAGATCATGAAACTTTGATAAGGACTACTGCCTTTTTTGTTAGTCATTTAATAGGAGGAAATGTGTGTTGCATGTAAAAGTGATACAATGTTTCTGGGTTTTTTCTGAATTCTGGGCAAGTTTTTTCAATTGAAATCAAATGCTCTCTTGACTAAAACTGTGTTATATCACGTTCAAGAATGAAGTCTTCATTTTTATGCAGATTTCCTGACCCTCTGAAAGCTTTTAAAGAAAATTTTTCATTCTTTTAGCAGGATGTACAAAGTTAGATACCTGCTTTGTTCACTGTGCATTGCTTATGTAAAAAGTTAGAAACAGTTCAAGTAAGCTGAGTCAAAACCTGTAGTCCTTATTTTTCTCTATAGCCATGACTATTTCTTCAACTTGAGCCATCTGTAGCATTTCCAACAAAAATGTATGAGCTTGGTGGGATGATCAATGGCATTTGCTGGAATAGCCACGTTGTAGGGAGGGTACTGAACACAACAGTGTAGGCTGTAAAGGCAGTTAGAGGACAAGCAGCTCACTCATCCAGCCATTCTTCAGGTAAAATGCTGCAATGCAGCCTGAGATGGTAGAGCCATATCACTATAGTGAAATAATGAGGGACTGTAAATATTAATCCTTGTCTTTGCATGTATTATTCAAGGGTATTTTGTGCTAAATAACTCTTACTCATTTGCTTCTTGAAACCCCTCATTGAGGGACTTTTAAGAGAGAATCTTTTCCCTTGGAAGGAGTAGAAGGAGTATATGAATCCAGAACTTGCTGTGCACCAAACTGTTTTGACTGAAATTTAGACATGTATTTTCTTGTGGTTAAGTTGTGCATGGGCAGCTAATATCACATCTTCAGAATATGGATCTGCAGAAAAGGAAAAAAATATAAATATGTAATCTAAATAAGTGAAAGCTAATGTTAATTTAGAGGAAATACTAAATTTACATTGCTGTAGTTTTTAGTGTAATGAAATTCAAGGTGCAATTATTACACTAAATACTGACTTTTAAAAAATTCTTGTTCTAGACAAACCAAAGGAGGAGAAGAAGGATACTTTCTTAGAAAAACTTGCAACTCAAGTTATAAAAAATGTGCAAGTCAAAATCACAGGCATTCATGTTAAATACGAAGATGATGTAAGTAACTGGGGCATATTGTCTTCATTTTAAATTGGACTTCAATGCAGCTCTGATTCTCTAGTCCATAGAGAAACTGTATTTGTGCCCTTGAAAAACTTGCTGTGGTTTCTTCTGCATCTCTTCAAATAACTTGCCCCAGATATGACTGAATGCCAGAAATATGGATATGTGAAGCAGATGTTCTCTTTCCCCTTGTCCAGTGCTGCCTTGCTCACTAAATGTGGGCAGTGTCTGCTGTCACATATTGCTGTGTGCAGTGGATGCAGAGAGTTTTTCAGTGTCCTGGGGAGAGTCCAGAATGGCAGAAGCTGAAAGGTTTACAGATGGGTCTGAAAGCAAACCGTTGAAAACACTTAATTGATGAACAAGAATGTTTGTTTAAATGAACCAAACTGGTATTTCTAGTTTTACCTTCCTTTAGTAAAACAATTAAGCAGTTTGTTATGAGACAATTGAGTTTAAAAGACAAGCACTGGATAATAGGGTATTTCTCAAACCTTTCTTTGGGACTGTTTTCAGAGACACTAAAGTTAAAGAGGTCATAGAAGTACATATCATGAGGTGATATAGCTGACTGAGATGTGGTACTCTAATTATAATTTTTTTTCCGTTTATGATGATGTTAGAATCCAAAAGAAAATTTTCAGTTTGAATTGAAGTTCTAAGTTTTTACAATACAGCCATATTAGTTTTGGCCTGTCTTAGTGGGTTTCAGTAATGTTTCAGTTAGATTTACTAAGCAAAGGAAGTTGCTCAGAACAGTTCAGGATTTCAGTCAGCTTTAGGCTACATTTATCTCCAGCAAGAGAAATAAATACCTGTTCTTTTTCTGTTTTTGTAGATCACAGACCCAAAGTGTCCGATTTCCTTGGGAATGACGTTGGGCGAGCTTAGTTTACTGGTAATTGTGTGTGTGAATGCATGTTCTTGTGTGTTCAGTTTGCTTGTCTTTGGAGTAGCAGAAAGGAAAAGGAACATAGTAAGAAGATACAGTGACAGTGTGCATACAGCTGTAAGTGAAGACAATCTTTTATTCATGCAAATAGTACTGGCAGTTTGAGCAAGCAGAAGGGAAGAGGATCAAGGAACATAACACTTTCTGAGACTTGGTGATTTGTTCTAATGATCTGAGTGACCTTTGAAGCTGGGCAGGTTATGTCCAGGCATAGTAAATGAGGGCAAACATTGCATCATGGTGATCAAGAATTTGGTATTTTGCCAGGCCTTTTGAGAAATGGGGAGTGAAAATTTCAGCTAACCTCTCTTTGCCTTAGCTGTTAAGCATTTTATGGGTAAGATGAGGAGTTGAATATCAAAGTATGAAAGTAAACTGACAGATTTTTGTATGTTATCTTGATGTGTGTGTATGCAGAAAAACTGGATGCGTTTGTTGCTTGGAAGCATAGGATAAACCACAAATATGTTAGCTAAGATGCACAAAATTGCTTTTATCACTTTGAACTTTTAGACAACAAATGAGAACTGGACACCTTCCATTCTGAATGAAGCTGCAAAAATAATATACAAGGTAATGTGTTGTGGGTTTTTTTCCTACACAAGTGAAGAAAGCAACTGATCTTGGAGACTAGTAAACCTGGGGCTCTAAATAAAGTTGAAAAAATAGTTTGCTTTTTGAATTCTCCTGTTTTCCTTTATTTTTGATGTATGTTGAAGCACAAGTAGAGCACAAATAACACATTTTATGTAAGGCATGAACTTAAACAAACTCCATAATTTAAATAATTTATCTTACATGTGAATGCTGATCCTCTTGTTCAATGCACTATACAGCAAGCCTGAGTGGAAACTATGATTTCAAACAGGTTGTCAAATTACCTTTTCCTAATCTAATTTGTATTCCTAATGTAATTGGGATTCTGGGAGCTAAGTAGTCTCTCTGTTCTCCCTGCCCACCTCCTGAACCACCCCCAAGCCTGTGTGGAAAGGAGTACACAGAAATCTAGGGAATTATAGGAACAATCTAAGAAGGGTTTAATAGTCTTGGCTTCTTCGTTAGGCCAAGTACCAGTTTTGTGCACCTTCGTCCCTGTAATCCAGGGTCATGTTTAACAGATGTGCATGAAAGTGTGCTTTAAAAACTTGCAATTCAATTATCATTCCAAAATAGTATTGTCAGATTAAATACATCTCAAGACTAATGGTTCTTTTGCTGTCTTATCTCCTTTCATATGTTTTTTATTTTCACAAATGGAAAGCTAAATTCCTAGAATGGGTTGAATACAGAGTATGCAGTTTGTTGCATGTTTTCTTTCCTGTGCAGCTTTTGTGTCTGGACAGCCTCAGTGCTTATTGGAACATTCACAGCAAAATGTATTATCATGGCTCCCGTGAACAAATACTGGTAATGTAGAAGAAAATGCATGAATTACTGTTCAAAGCTAGGCCACACTGATTTGTACCCCACTCCTCATATGGTCACTGTGTTCAGGATCATATGATAATCCATTGCACTATTGTTAATAATATTTTCTGAACCTCATTTGTTATCAACCCCTGTAGGGTTTAGACATGATGTATTTTTCACCTATTATGTTTATAAAGGTGTTCTGTGTGTCCTTGAACAATACTACCACTTTGCCTTTTTCTTTTGTGCTCATCTTTTATGGATACCTTTACTTTTGTTGAATTTTGCTCTTAACAAATAATGTACTTAATCTAGTGAACTTGGTTCTGACATCAAAGATCGAATCAAAACTCTGAAGTGCTTAAAACCATCCAGCTGTCCAAGAACAGCCAAGTTCATTTGGCATTGCCTGCCTGTGGATGTTTTCCTTTTTTTTCTCTGAATCTCAGTCTGAAGTGAAAAGACAAATTGATACACAGCTTGAATTGACAGCTGCAGAAGTCTGCAAAATATACATTTTGAACTTGAGTTGTCTACTCAAAGTTTTGAGAACTCTAAACAAGTAATGCTCTTCAGCAGTTGTTAGGCAGTATTGTATCCCTTTACAGGATCAGCTGAAAAGAGGAATTCCCTGTCATGGTCACCAGCCTGAAGACTACCAGTACAGTAAGTGAGCTAAGAATGAGTGAGTGTAACCTGTTCTGAGCATGTTAGTGTACAACAGCCTGATCTGATCCTGCAGGCATGGCCATACTATCTTCATTTTAGAAAAACCATAATGTAATAGAACATATTAGGGCTTGTATGCTTTTTGACTATCGCAGGGCTATCTTAGTTGTTGTTGGTAAGAATTGCATCCTGATTCTGTGGGGCTTGAGCATGCATGTTATCTATTGATATGGTTGATCTATTCCTTGTTATAAATAAGTAAAAAATCCATCTCAATTTTTTTTATCTTCAAGTTTTCAGACCAGTGTCAGCCTCTGCAAGACTCTATATCAACCCATATGCAGAAGTAGAATTGAAAACTCCTAAAATTGATTGTAATGTAGAAGTACAGAGAATTGTCATTGAATTCACTAAGCCACAGGCAAGTTGGTTTGGTATTTATCACCCATTTCAGTTTGTGATGAACTATAGTGTTTTTCCACTGGAAAACATTTTTAGGGATTTGTGTGCTTATATGCCTGTAGAATTTCTAAACAGTTTAGCAGTACCTGTGGGAAAAGTGTAGGATCTGTTCCCCTCTGTGTAACAATCACTTCCTGGTGATTCTTGTACTCTGACACTCTTATCTGTGGACCCTTTGGGACCCACCTGATCTGTATTCAGCCCTTCCAGTAGCATTCTTTTCATCTAGAGAATGCAATCATGAGTAGCCTTTTTTTTACTAAACCATAATCCAGTGTTAACACTGCAGAGATGCCAAAGTACAAGCAAGGGTGGGAATGAATGGAGGGTGCTGGCTTTGGTAACAAAGCTTGCTGAAATATCAAGAAACTAATTTAGATGGTTCCTCAGCAATTTTTTGTTCTCATTGATTCAGAGATAACTAGCAGTTAGCTGGCTAAAGAGCTTTTTAGCTCTTACCAATGTCTAAGTGTATATATATATTGAGTTCAGAACTGTACCAGTAGGGTTCACTAATGTAAAGGCAGCTCTGAAATGAGGAAAACTGCATTGACAAATGAATAAGGTTGGTTTGAGAAAGCCTGAGAGTTTGTGCTGAGCAGGATGGTAAAACTACAAATAGTTCTTCTTGGAGGGAAGCAGATGTTCAAAGTGGTGTCCTTTGAGAAGAATGGGTGCAGTTGATCCACTTTCAGGTACTAATGAAGATGCATGGACTTAAATTTCTGTGTAGTGTGAGGAATACTGAAGGCCATGGTATACATGCAGTTCAAGCACTGCCTGCAAGCAAAACTTGAACCTCTGCTAAGAAACTTGTTTTCCTGTGTTTAGTACCTCAGCATGATAGACCTGCTGGAGTCCATAGATTACATGGTTCGCAATGCACCGTACAGAAGATTTAGGCCAAATGTATCTCTCCATAAAAATGCCAGGGAATGGTAAGCTATGTACATTCATGCCTTCTTTGGAAGATGCTGGAGTCTTCTCCAGTCTCTTCATTCTGCTTCATGGTTAAAAGTAGTTTTAAAACTAGATCCCATGCTGATATAACTTCCACAGAGCTTTGCTTAGCCCTTACATTCAAGTGATAAAAGATCCAGTTGATGAAAATCTCACTTGATAAGCGGAAGTCCCCAAAATTTGAACAAAATGCCAGTGGTCTCACTAGAGGTTAAAATGTAATTTTAGAAAGGCTAAAGAAGAAACTTTGCAAATGTTATACAAGGGAAACATGTATGTCAGCTGTAGATTTGAACTGATACGATTTTTGTTGGCTTTTTTCAAAGTACTAACTGCTAATGATTATCAAAGTGCTGTAACAGCCCAAATTTGCAAACATGTAGAACTCAATAATGAAGGTTTGTAGCTCTTCATGCATTAAATGTAAGCCCTCTGTCCATTTTTCAAAAGTGATGTTGAAAACATAAAAATTTTATAAGCTGAGTTACTCAAATCTCAAGTGGTAAACAAAGTGTTTGCATACTAATAAACTACCTCTGCAACCTTTAAGTTGTCATGCACAAATGAAATGGGAAGTTGTTCACAAATATGAAATTATTGTAGGTGGAAATATGCAGGTAACAGTGTTCTTGAAGTTCACATCAGAAGACGTACTCGAATGTGGTCATGGAGTAACATAAAACAGCACAGGCAGCTTCTGAAGAGCTACAAAAATGTGTACAAGAGCAAGCTAACACAGAGTAAACTGTCAGAAGAAACACAGAGGCAAATCCAGGTATGAGTCTTTTCTCTTTAGAGGAATTATCTTTTGGTCCCTCTAAGAAATAATTCTTTATCTATAATTGAGAGTAATCCAGGTTGATGGTTTTACAAGAACACAAGAGGTCTGTGAAAATACCTTCTTAATCCGAAGTTCTGTGTAACCTATTGTGGAAAACAAAATAAAATACTAGTAAAGAGCCATTAGAAACAATCTATCTTTGGTTGAGGATGAATGAGCATGGATACTTTTAATGAAGTGCAAGACTAATCTAGTTAAGAAAAAAAACTAGACTGCCTAACATTAATTTTGTCTTCTAGTGAACTTTGCATCTGGGGCTGGGATATACCTGTGATAGAAATGAGCAGAGCTAGAAATCAATTGGAGTGTAAATATGAAGGAGCTTGTAGAAAGTTTATAGTGGAGAGCCTTTCCTAAATATGTTTTAGCAGCAAATAATTTGACCATACATTTTTGTAGGACCTAGAAAGAAAGCTTGACGTCTTCAATACAATCTTAGCAAGACAACAAGCACAAGTTGAGGTAAGGAGTCATTTCTGTTCAGTAACATTGTAGCACTTCATATAGGATGGTTTTGTCATGATAGTATTATTTTAAAAATTGTGCTGATGTGTATGATAGGATACATAGGTTGGAAGACAAGTTTCCTATCCTTCCGGGACAAGAGTAGAATAATTTCCAAACTGAAAACCAGTTCAAAAACAAATTCAAAATTTTTAAATGGTACAGGATTTATCCTCAGATTTGTTACTACTAGGTTAAGAAATCTACTAGATTTAAGGAATGCAAATGCTTTTTGTACTCTCTTAAATACTGTCATTTTGCATGGTTCCTACCTTTTTGTAGTCTAAAAGCTGGTGAAATGCGTAGAAAAAACTGTCCAAAGTAAAAATAAGGTGTGCTTGTGTCTGTGCATGCACAGATACACAGAGACATGTCACTCACCCTGATCCTCTTTTTGCTTCTGCCTAGTGAGTCAAAGAGCTCTGAATTCCTTATGGTGTGGTGTTGCTCTCCCTCAGTTAAATGCATGTTCAACATGCACACATATATGGATTATTTACAAAAAACTGGCAATACTATGCATTATGTATTTTGTCCAATTTGTTTTAATTTTTGGTTTGTAGACAATAAGATCAGGACAAAAATTATTGAAGAAGAAAAGCACTGAAGCAGAGAAAAAAAGTGGAGGATGGTTTAGTGGTTTCTGGGGTAAAAGAGAATCTAGGATTAAAGAAGATGAAGAATCACCTGTACCTGAAAGTAAGTGTAATTGTAATGCACTAGAGAGATTGTACGTATTTTTATACATTAAAAAGAATACAGTGTTTTTGCTTCCTACTATGCAGGAGAGGGTATGGCATAACCAGTGCATTTTATGGCACCTCTTACTGAATATTGAGCTGGCAAATAAGGCATTCTTCTAAATTGGCCATAAGCTTTTCAGAACCTTGGTGAGGAGAAAAACATGGCACTTACAGCTATAGTGATAACTGGCAACAGTTGGACTACTCTGTTTCTGGTGATTTGCTGTCTGGATCAGAGGTTTGATCTACTAAAATTCCTGAAATCTATTGTCATCATGAGGGGCTATGGATACTTCTGTAATAAAAATAAAATTGATTTCTGTGCTACATATGTACCTCCATATGTATGAAGACTCTTTTGTGAATTATTTTGCAATCTGGAATTTAGTGCAATATGAAGAATCAGTGGACTGTATCACCACAGCTGAAGTAGTAGGAGGCAAATACGAGGACAGGTGGTAATTGTTACTTACTAAGGTGCAAGTTGTATGGATTTTTGTTTTTTAGCTCTTGATGAACTAATGACACCAGAGGAGAAAGCTAAACTTTATACTGCTATTGGATATAGTGACAGCTCCCATCACCTTTCATTACCGAAGCAGGTAAGCAACCTATGGGTTGGTTTAAAAAAACAAACCACATAACAAATTAAAGATGCCTTCAGCTCTCTCATTACCTTGAAGAAAGATGAAGGCTTCAAATTCAGGTAGGAAATATTATTTGAGCCTTCTGAAGTTGCTGATTTATGCAGTCATAAAATGGTACATATATTGGGAAGTCAGAACCGTCTCTTGGCAAGGCCAAGATTTGACATTTAGCAGTAATAACAATAAAGGCATACAAGCTATATCTTCTGAAATGTAGTTATTTAATGGGATTATAATGATTTTGGTTGATCTAGTGAGTCCTCTACTGAATGTAGTTTAGCTATGCTTGCTTCAGGGTTTTAAAAGAATTTCCTTAATGCTGAAAAGAGTGAGACTGTATTTGCTCTGCATTTGTTGAACTACACTATTTTACGTTAAAGAAATGATTGGTAAACACTGAATAAAGTAAAGAATCTGCACTTTGCTTTCTGCATAGAGAAGAGTTTCTAATCTTAGTTGACTGGAAAAGCTTAGAAAGACATTTTAATTTGTAAAAATGAGGAGTTGTACAACGTTTTTCATATTGGGATGACTAATTTCAGTTTCCTCTGTTCTTCTCACTAGTATGTTGCCCATGTTGTGACACTGAAGCTGTTAAGCACTTCTCTTACAATTAAAGAAGACAAGAATGTGGCAGAAACTCTAAAAGTACAGATAATTGATCTGAGTACCAAAATATCACAGCGCCCAGGAGCACAAGCCATTAAGTAATTGGATTGGTATTTTCTCTTTGTAGAAACATCTCTGCCCCTCCCCACCCCACTCCCTAGCTTCTTTTCTTGGGTGGTGCTTGTTGTATATTGCCTTGTAAATTTGTTGGCATTCTTTAATTGTACTCTGTGGCAAATAATATAATGTGGTGAATAACATAGAATGGAAGGAAGAAGGGAATGCTGTCTGCTACTTTTCATGAACAATGGAAACCTTTTTCTTGAATATAGGTGTTGAAGTGCTGAATATGACTTTTGGGAAGTGATAGCTAAGCCATGTTAAAGGGTGTGGCCAGCACACTACAGCCAAGCTAGTGAATGTGTTACTCACTGCCTACAGAAATGAGAAATTATGTGTTTGTGCTGTAGGTGTAAAATCAGCTGGAGCATAAGATACTGAGACCTTCCTGTGTTTTAAGAGAGGGCACACCAGAAATATTGAACAAAAATCATTGGATTACACAGTCAGTGCATAAGATTGCCATAAGATTGTCTGGAAAATGAATCTGTGAACTTTTTGCTTTCATTTGCAGTTCCTCAGTTCAGGCTTCATACATAAGACCACCAGCTCAGCCACTGAGTCTTGAAATATTTTTGCTGAAAACTGTTCTGGGGAATTTTCAAGGTGCAGCTTGAATGCTGCACAGAAACAAAGAGCTTTAACATTATTTTACATAAATGCATGCCATAAAATTTAGTTTTCAAGACTGAAGCAGTAGAACAGATAGTCTTATAAGTGTTATGTTTCTGAAAAAAAAAAATGTAGTTCAGTTATCTCAACAGAGCCAGGCATATGACACTGATTATGGCCATGTATGTTGCCTCCCAAAGTCAGGGATTTTAATGGTGGAGGCATAGGACCTGAAAAGCAGTTTCTTATGTAATAGGTACTTCTAAGGACGAGTGAAGGTGGTGTGGTTTGGTGGTGTTCAATGGCTTCCTTCAATGGTGTTTTCCTACAGACTCTACTTAACACTATTGTCAGAGCAGTTCTCAGTACAGAATTCCCATTTGCACCAAAAGAAGTCTATAACTGCTTTTTACATCCACACACAGTAGTAAACATTCCTATGCATTTCATTTATGTAACATAAATATTCTGCCTTTTCTCTTGCAACTGATTCTAATGCTTGCCCAATTAAGTATTTTTAACTATTTGTCTTCTTTAGGGTTGAAGCAAAGCTTGAAAACTGGTATGTTACAGGCCTGAGACAGGAAAACATCGTACCATCTCTTGTGGCATCCATAGGGGATAGCAAATCTTCTCTGCTTAAGATTGAGTTTGATGTTAACCCAGAGGACAGTACAGCTGACCAGAGCCTTACTATTGAATCACAGCCTGTGGAAGTAAAATATGATGCAGTGAGTAGTAAGAAAAACTCTCAGGTGTTTCTGAGACCTCTTTCCCTGCTCTTAATCTCTTGGCTCTGTCCAGATCTGATTTTGAGTTTTTGTTGAGTGACTTATATGTATAATGCTATATAATGCTAGTTCTTGTATTTTTTTTTAAGAGAACAATAAATGCGATGGTAGAATTCTTTCAGACAAGTAAGGGAATGGATCTTGAAAGATTAACAACAGCCACATTAATGAAACTGGAAGAAATCAAGGAAAGAACTGCTACAGGTAAGATAGTAATACATCTCAGTGATGGTGAACCCTTAAAATGTTTCCATTTGATTACCCAAATACTTGGCTTATGTTGATGGGGCTTTTTTCTTGAGTTGGTGCCCTCATTTCTGCTGGGATAGAGGTAATTTCTTCCCACTTGGTTGCTTGGAGATTTAGTAAATATTTTGTGGGAAGGAGCATTGAGTTTAGTAAGAAATCAATAGAATGCTATGAAAGTCTTGATTCAGGAGGCTTTATCTTGCAGATAACATCTTTTTGTATGCTGTCACAATTGTTTTTCCTTGTGAATAGCATTTACATTTCCATGGCCTTTCCTTTTTTTTTAAGGATTAGCTCATATTATCGAAATGCGGAAAGTCCTTGACTTGAAGATTAATCTGAAACCTTCCTACCTTGTGGTTCCACGGACTGGTTTCTACCATGAAAATTCAGATTTGCTGATTTTGGACTTTGGTACATTTCAGGTATATAAATGACATCTCTTATAAGCTCCGGGAAAGCAAATATTCTCTTTTAATGTAGCTGTCATCTGGAAGCATCTTGCTTTCAGAAGGCAGGGTGAACGTCTGTGTCAACGTATTTTTAACTTATCATATTTCTAACCCAACAGATTTGGGTCAGCAGTTTGATCAGAGTTGTTAAGATATCTTTGACTAGTTAATCCTCCCCAGGAAATATGTTCATGTTATAATCATGATTGTAATAACTTATCATTGAGTATCTTTCATTTCTTCAGCAGAATACATGAACTTTTGTTTCCTGTCTTGTAAAATTATAGCCTTTTATTAATAAAAGAGAATATAATTTTTCTCTTGAAGTTTGAAAATTAATTCCCTTGTTTCTATGAAATGGAAAGATTGTATTCACTTAGCTTGATTTAATGACTGATTAAATATGTATTTTAGTTGTATTCCATAAGTAAAATTATAGATTAGTGAAAAAAAATTTGAATAGCTTGAATTAAGTGGTTTGATAGAAGTAACAACAAAAAAAAAATCAACTTAGCAAGATTAAGTGAAATGTCAAGGGATTTAATATATTTCTCTGTAACAGTCCAAATGTCAATTATTAACCCCTATGAATCATCTTTTCATCTTAACTAGAATGAATAGCACATATCTGTTTTAAAGATTTAAATTCATTTTGTTTGCTTTGTGTTTAGCTGAACAGCATAAATGAAGGCAGTAATGAAGCTTCTAACTTTTCATCATTAGAAGAGATTATGGACAAAGCTTATGACAAATTTGATGTGAAAATTAAAAATGTGCAACTTCTTTTTGGAAGAACAGGTAACAAAGCAACATAGCTGCTCTTTATGCAAATGATTGTCAAAGACTACCTACCTGTAATAAATAAATATGTTTTTTAAAGAAAAAAAGACACACTAAAATCAGTAGGTAACGAAGAGATAGGTTATAGTACACCTTGGGTGCCAAACTTTGAAAAAATTGGTTAGTTTCTGCTCATTTTTTGTTTTGATCTGTGCATTGCTTCAATGGTAGCAATGAATGTAAATAAAAGGAACTGTTATGTTTTCCATCATATACAGGAAAACCTAAAATTGGCCTTAGTTCTTCACTTACACTTAATTTCATGTAATCAGTAGAATGCTAGGTTGCTGTTCTGTCTTTTATCTGTCTATCCATTTGTTTTTCTGGGGTCAATGTAGATACATCTTTTAGTAGAAATGAGTTTAATGTTGCTAAGGCAGTAGTGTTCACAAATGGGATTAAAAGCTCTTAAAATACTTGACCTAAGTTGTTTTAGGTTGCTTTAGTTGGTGAGTGGGTTTTTTACCCTCCTAGCGATTCCATTTGATTACTTTAATGATGCCTTAATTAAAGCAATTAGCAAATGATGGTTTTTTTCATCTAAATTTACTGGACATTTTCAGGTGAAGACTGGAAGAAGGCTCGTTTTCAACATCCATCAACTTTGCACATTTTGCAGCCTATGGATATTCATGTACAGCTGGCAAAATCAATGGTGGAAAGAGATTCCAGGATGGCAAAGTAATATATTAATGTTGAAAATACTCATTTAGAATTACTTGGCACTTAGAGAAAAGAAAGCTGTCCTTTCCCTAAAGGTTCATTTGCACTTTGTAATTTGAAGGCATTAACTAAGAAACTGAAATAGGTTACTACTCTTGGCAAAATCTCTTTTTGGGTGGTGGTTCCCTGAAGCCTTTGCTGGTTACTAACTACTGCTTAAGTCCAAGCCCTGTTTTAATGCAGAATCCCTGGCTTTACTCTGATGTGATCTTTATATAGGAGTATCCATATTGTTCAGATTTAAATGAGGAATTGGTTCCTTTTTGTATAGGAGTTTAATCAGTTGTTTCTGTTTTTTTTAATAAAGGTTTAAAGTATCAGGAGGACTTCCTTTGGTGCATGTCAGGCTCTCTGACCAGAAAATCAAGGCAATCTCTGATCTGATTGATAGCATTCCACTGCCTCAGAAGTCATCTATGTCAGTTCCAAGCACAAAGGTAAGCTGACTACAACTAAGAAATCTTTAAAGAAAACCCAAACAAGCAAAAAAACATCACTAGTGTCTTCACTGACTTACCATCAGAACATTCTGGGCTTCCTCAAGCAATGGTGGAGCCTATGTCATTGTCCTGCTGGTTTCAATATAAGTATTGGCAGACCTGACCTTGCCAAACAATGTGGGGAAGGCATTGTGGAACATTGATCATCAGTAAAAAATATGAACATACCAAGTTATAGATACTTTAAAATACTGTGTTGGTTATTTTTCTCTTTTCCTTCCCTCCAGGTGCCAGCCATTCCCACAATTCCAGTTGTTGGTAAAGGGTTGCTTAGTACACCCCAGTTGTTAGCAGAAATAGTGTCAGGTAAGAAGCTACAGATGTGTCTTTGTAAAGGTAGCAGGCCATAACTTAGGGAATAGGTAATATTTTTGTGCTGTTATTGATGTTAAAACATGTAAGGATAGCAGAGATGAGCATGGTGGGTCGTATCTACCCTCAAGTGCATAAGGAGATTTGATTAAGATGCTGATGTTACCTCAGATGAATAAACTTGCTTTTTCTAAAAAGCAAACCTGCTTTTTAAAAAAAATTAGTATTATGCATAAGCAACCTCTTAAAGTGAACTGTAAATACTGTATTAGGTTATCCTGACTCTTTTGCATTAGCAAAGCTCTCAATTTTCTGAAAAGGCAGAACTAGAATAACACATTACTGAGAAATTACTGTTTTGACTCTGGATTTGAGCATTTATTTTCATGGCTGTTGTAGAGAAAAATTTCCTATAGTGGAACCCGGACACTTGTTCCTGGAGCTTCTCTTATTGTTCTTTGTGTTCTTGAAAGTCTAATGATGCCTTTAGACTCTAGTACTATCTTTAATAGGGCTTTAATTTTGTTCACTTCTCATCCAGTGGGTAAGAGAGCACTATAGATCTAAAGTATATTTTGTCAAGTTAGATTTAAAGTGATCATGCTGTTAAAAATGCAATTGGAATGAGAAAGAGCGGGTGGGATATTTAGCCCTGTTTCTGGAAAAAGTTTACTGACAAAGTCATTTCGCTTCTGTAGACTCTGAAGAAGAATATTTTGATTTTGAGGAAGGCTCTGAACCAACTGACAGTTCAGTAATTAAAGGAGAAGAAATAACAAAAGAGGAGCCTGCTCAGGAGGAACTGACAGATCTTCACCTCAAGTTTGAAATTAAAGAAGTAGGTATCTAATTCTGTTTTCTCCTGCCTAAAGAATACTTAAAAAAAATCCAATATTCTTTTACCAGTATTCTCCAGATTCGTGGATGCAGAAACATAATCACCAAACAAAAAACCCTCATGTACACACGTACATATTTCTATGCATATGAGGTATTTCTTGTCTGTATGGGATGCATATAAAAAAACCATGATGCATACACACAGATGTTTAAAAAAAAAAGAAAAAAGTCCATTATTGGAGTATTTTTACTAGAAAAAATTAGTACCAACTCATAATTAGGGGGTAGGGAGTGGGAATTTTGTACTGGAGAAACAAAGTCAGTCCCTGGCAGGTCTCTTGCAAAGAGAAAATCCCCAAATATTTTTTGTATTTACATCTTTCACCATCAATCACTGCTTCTTTCTATTATATACTCTAAAATCTGTAATAAAAACAGTGCTTCCAACAAAGCAGGGAGGGCATTAATCTTGCACTTTTGTTGTTGGCTCAAATGGTGAGAATACTGCATTTGAAAAGATGGCATAACTGCATTTCTTGTTTATCCAGGTTTTAGTAGAACTCACCAGACAAAAGAAAATTGAGGAAACAGTACTTGTATTTGATGTAATGCATCTTGGGACAGAAGCTACTGTCAAAACCTATAATTTAGCAGCTGTATCTTATTTGAAGAAAATAAGCTTGGATTACTATGGAATTGGAGGTAATAAGCAGTGGCAGAGAATTGGACTTCTGAGTGTGTAGCAGTTAGTTGGAGCTCTCCTGTGCCTTGTGCTCTCTGAAATACAAATGTTATTTCAGTTTCCCAGTTAATGTGCAGCTGTCCATTGCAGTGCTTGTGCCATTGATACAGTTGATAAGCTCTAAACTCTTACCATAATGCTTATGGGATAGATAAATGGCTTAAAGCTCAGTCTTTGGATGGAGAAGGGATTTGCCATTTTGGACTTAGCAAAGAGAAACTAGTGATTCATATTTTGTGGTGCAATGTATTTTAGCAAATGGTACTGAAATTTAATCCCTACCTTCAAGGCAAAAATTGTTTGTTTTTCTGAAAGAACAGAAATTATCCTAATTCTTGTTTATCTCATGTGGTGTTTTACAGGTAAAAAAGCACCCATTCATCTAATTAGTTCTTCAGACAAGCCTGGCTTAGACCTTCTGAAGGTGGAATATATCAAGGTATACATAAAGCTTTTTAAAATTATTTTTAAAGCATTTCTATGCATTCTTAATAGCTAGTCCTAAACCTACTATTCGGAGCCAGGTGGATTATTCTGTATCTCTTGAAGAGGACAGTGACTGGTTGGAATTAATATTAACCTTCATGCAAATCATTATTTTCAGGCTGACAGAAACGGGCCACAGTTTCAGACAGTTTTTAACAACACTGAACAGATGATTCAAGTGAGTGTTTACAGATTTTTTTTGCTTATTTTCTTTTGGTTTGTTTGCTCAGAACAGAGGAATTATTAAGAAGTGTTTTGCTTTCCTGTTTTCCTGCCTTCCAGCAGGAGATTTCAGGAGTTAAAACGTCCTTGAAAATTTTTATACCACTTAAGAACAGAATTTTTGTCTGTTGAACTTCTGAAAAAGTGTCTGTCTAGCTCATGTGGATTAAATTCAAACCGCTGTAAGAATGAACGTTCTCATGCATCAGGGATCATGACATTCAGGGCCCCAGTATGGGAAACTATAGTGGAGTCACAAAGTCTTTCTCTTTTCTGTCAAATAATCAGCACTCTGTTGTGAGTGCCATGTATATTCAGCACTCTGTTGGCTATCTTTTATAAGGTGTCTAAATCCATGTCTGAGTGTGTGGGCTTTTTTTTTTACTAATGGTGTCTTTGAGCCAGATTTTAGTCTAAGGAAAAAAGAGTGACTGGAGGCATTCTTGAAATAAAGTACAAAGGATGGTGTTTTTTGTGATAGGTCATTTCTCTTCTTTATACCTTTATGACATTATTTTTCCTGCCTTATTTTAGTGTGAAGACTGAAATACTTCACTTGTTATGTAATAGTTTTAGAGTGTCCATAGATTTCATCTGAGAGCTTTAGTTACTGAAATCCTTTTGCCAAAAAGCAAAAGCTTTTTTCCCTGAAGCTGCAGCAGGAGATGAGAGTTCAGTGCTGCTGAGTTACCTGTCTTCATACTATGGGCTAGTGTTAATGTCAAGAGAACTGAATTTTCTGTACATCATCTGGAGCTGCTGTTGCCTTGCAGCTCTTCAATGGGACTTCTGTGCCTGGAAGAATTGCATTTGGGCTCTATTTCCAGTTCCAATCCCATTTAAGTGGACAACTTTTATTAAACTACATAGCAGGCACTTATTTACCTTTTAGACTCTTTAGTGGAATTATTGAGGAATATTCAAAATACCTACATGTTAGCCACCTGCCATAGTACTGTTACTGCAGGAGCATTCAAGCCCAAGGCTGTGTTTGAAAAAATCAATTTTGCATCGCTTGTTTTTGTACTGAGGAGGTTATAGGTTAGCAGTTACAGCTCTGAGAGCTGGGTTGTTGCTTGGTTGCCTTACTTTCTAAGTTTAACTCCTTTCTGCTTTACAGAAAGCTTTTTCCTTTATGATCTGTTGCTGGCCACACATGCAGCTTTTCTGTTTGCAAGGAATGGTTCTGTTGCACTGGGTGCTTTTGCACCTCAGTCAGACTCTGACATTTCTAAGTAACTGATCATATGCACTCTCATGTTTTCAACAGGTAACTTTTTCATCACTTGACCTCCTGTTGCATACAGAGGCCCTTATGTCTGCTGTCAGTTTTCTAACAGCTGTTAGTCCATCAGGCAGTGAAAGAAGTGGAGAGACACCATCCAAAGAAAAAAAGCAAGAAGATGACTCTAGATTGAAGAAAGGTACAGTTGTGATTATCCAAATGATGGTTCTAGAAGGATGTTTTGAATACTGGCAAAGCAAATCCAGAGAAACACAATTAGCTTTGTAGAAACAAAGATGAAAGTGAAAATATGAGTTATAGGTGCCTTAAAAATCCCACCTTCTCTTATTTCTAGTGTCTAAACCTTCCAAGGATAAGGATGTGTTTGACTTCAAGCTTTTTGCCAAGCTGGATGCCTTTTGTTTAAATATTTGTGATGAAAAAAAGAACATTGCAGAGATCAAGATACAAGGTATTGAATTCTTTATTAGAAGTAACTGCTCTGGTAATCTAATTTCAAAGCAATTGCTAATCATTGGACTAAAAAAATGGTGTAAATATGTAGCATCTGTTTTTATTTATTTGTTTATTTATTGTTATCTGTGCAAGAATGGCTTGTTGTCCCATTTTCAAAGTCAGCCTTCAAATCTGTCATAATGTTTTGGCCTCCAGCTAGAAAGATGTGCTATGTTATTACTTAAATAATTAGGTTCATCCTTTGAGGGAGCTTGATTGTGGGTGACTTTTCATGTTGGACTAAGTGTTGGATATTTTTATGGTATACCGTAATGTTATTTAGGATAAATAATAATGTAGGATAAGAAAACCCCTTCAAATTGTTTTCTTTAGTTTTTAACCCTAGGGGTTTGTTTGGGTTCCTTGTTTTGGTTTTGTTTGCTTGATTGGTTTTGCCCCTTGGAAGGGCTACCAATAATTCTTTGGGGGAGTTTCACTTCTGTCTGGCTTTAACTGCCATCCTCATAGTTGGTAACACTCTCTTATGAATACTTAAGAATGTGTGATAGCCAAGAATAATAGTGCAGTTCAAAAGTCTTTCACTTGTGCCCATCTCTAAATCATATAATGTACCCACACAAGATTGTGTATGCAAAAATATTGGATTAAAATAGTTCAGTATAGTAACATCTTTCCTGATAGAAAATCTCAATGCATTCACTCAATAGCTTGCATATTAAGAAGTGGATGATTGATTGAGTCTTTTTCTGTGAATAGTAGCTCAGTTATTTCCAGACATGATTGTTTTTGAGACAGTATTTGTATTAGAAGTATTTCCAGTTTGTTTTCGTTGAAGCTGTAGTGCAGTCATTCTTTAAGTAACTTAGTAACTTTTCCTCACTTCCTCTGCTGGTGTCCTCACCCTGAAAATCACTGTTACTTCTGCTGTGCAAGACTGTTTCTATTTTTGTACTTTGCAGGTCTTGACTCATCTCTTTGCCTTCAGCCAAGCCACACTGTATTCTTTGCCCGACTTAAGGACATAGTTGTCACAGATGTTGATCCAAGGACCCTTCATAAAAAAGTACTCAACTACCAGATTTTAACTTTTACTTGATTCTTGGTTAGTTTGATGTGTATAAAAGTTAAATGTATTACACACTCCACTTTTCTAAAAGTATTTGATGTGTCATGAATAAGTACTTTCAAATAAGATACATTGTAAAGAATAATTTTCATATTACAAGTATGGATGTTTGAAAGGATTAGAAAAACTAGTAATCTAGTTTGTAGTCTGATAGGCTGATGGTATCATTTGTTCTTTGTGTTATTACCTTTGTAGAAGCTGCTGATGGCTGGTGGGTGCTGTTTCTCTCTTTCTAGGCTGTGTCTATAGTGGGAGATGAAGTTTTCAGTTTCAATCTGACATTAAATCCTCATGCTACTGAGGGAGAAGCCTACACTGACATGTCAAAAGTGGATGGAACTGTATGTTTGAAAGTGGGCTGCATCCAGCTGGTGTACCTTCACAAATTTCTCATGTCTCTCCTGGTGAGTCTTATTTCCCTTTGTATGTTTCTGCAGCATTCTCAGATTAGTCTTCTGGGCTGTGCTCTCAGTACAAGTGTTCAGCTTCAGTTTCTAAAAGAGAAGAGATGGGTTTAATTTTTCCTGTGTACTGTTAAAAACTTTGGTAAGCAACTGATTTAAATTTCAGTTGGGTCACTTCCCACTCCCAGTTTTGGAAATAGAGACAAACTTGGTGCTGTTGAGGTAGCTTGGGGGTTTTATGTTTGTTGTCCTTTCCACCCTAGCAAAATTCAAAGTTCATTGCAAACATATCAGAGCTAACACTAGAGGCAAATGTTTCTGCAAGGTAAGTGTCATGGTGCCTGCAAATTAACCAGTGTAAATATCGGTGTGTTTGAGTACCCTAATGATAGCTTTTTCAATAAAACACCAGTGGGCTTTCTCTCATTCAATAGGTTCTTTAATAGGAATTCAGTAGTATTCAGGGAGGGCAAGAAGGGCTTTCAAAATTGGGTCCCTAAAAGCTAATGAGCTAAGGAGTCTTGCAGCTAGAGGAAAGAAATAAAAACAAAGATGAATTTAGAATAATTGGATTGCACTGGTTAGTACTTCTTTGACCCTCCATTAGAGGTCATGACAGAAGGTACTCAGTTGTCTTTTCCTGTGGAAAATTCAACAGAGTAGGCAGCATAATTGGTGGATGATGATGTACAATGAGAAAGTAACCTAGAGTAAAAACTGTTGACAGATATTTCTCCTTTCTCATCAACTGCTTTTCTAGACCTTTTTGAACAACTTCCAGACAGCCAAGGAGACACTGAGTGCTGCTACAGTCCAGGCTGCAGAAAAGGCTGCTACCAGTGTGAAAGACCTGGCCCAAAGGAGTTTTCGGCTTGCAATGGACATTCACTTGAAAGCACCAGTTATAGTTATCCCCCAGTCCTCCATTTCCCCCAATGCAATAGTAATAGATCTTGGCTTGATTAAGGTTCAGAATCAGTTTGTCTTGGTGTCCTCAGAAGACAGTTCACTCCCTCCAGTCATTGACAAAATGGATGTGCAGCTGACAAAGCTGAAACTGTCGAGGTAGGGTGACTGTAGAACATTAATGTTCTTGCCTAGAAACTGTGGTTGGTGCTAGTGTTAAATATTTGGTAGTAAAATGCCTTTTATCTTAGAGCAGCTAGATCAATAATAAAATCAGAAACTGTTCTGCTTAGGAAAGTGGTGCTACATTTGAAATTTTAAGATTTGCAAAAATCTAACCTGTGACTTCCAACTTCCCGACTGTTTTCTTTTCTTTTCTTTTCTTTTCTTTCCTTTCTGTGTTTCAAGGATCACTTTGGAGACAGATTTGTCACATCCAGATATTCAGATACTTCACCCTATTAATTTAAGCCTTTCTGTGAAACGAAATCTCTCTGCAGCTTGGTTTCACAAGTTACCAGTCTTGGAGGTCACAGGGTATCTGGATACAATGAATGTAAGTCTTGTGAGAAGGTGGTGATAATACTTAGTGTGAGAGCAACCCTTAATGTTATTTCTGGGCACAAAGGGGCAACAAGCTGCAGATTTTTAGTAGGTGTGGAGTGGATTTCAGCAATGTAATAGGATTTAACCCTGCCTAGATGAATGTAGTGGTTTGAAAGGATCACATAAATGGTTTTGTGACCAGTTCTCTGAGGAAGAATTCTTTGATGTGTTTTAGTTTTGTCTTTTTTAGAAACTGGTTCTTCTTGAGAGGAGTTTAAATTAATGCAAACATTTGCTTTAGTAACTCCAGCTTCCTACTTTCCCATCACCCTTGAGTGGGATACTTGTTTTTTGTGGCATTTTATGTACTGTGAAAGAAAGTATCAGGGACATCTTGGGTGAAACTGAAATGAAAATATCATGAAGGGGCATGTCATTGACAGGAATGTGTTAAAAGCATAGGTACATTAAATGCTGCAATGTATATTGATACAGCACTGGAGGTCAAAACCATTAATCTCCTCAGACTTTTACAATAAGTGGTGGAAAGAATTTAATTTTTTTATTGAAGGGATGATTCTGCTGGCAAATTAGTTGTAAATATGCACTTTTCTTGCTAGGAAACATTGTTCTCCTTTGTCAGCATGTGATAAGTCCAAGGAACAATGTGTTTTCCTGAGAATTGTGATCTGCAAAACTTTTTAGGTTGTGTTAAGTCAAGAGGATTTGAACGTCTGTCTCAAAGTGTTGACGGAAAACCTGGGTGAAGCAGAAGAAACTCAAAAGGATGCAAAATCAGTACTGCAAAAGGAAGGTCAGAGATAGAATTTGTCATTAATACTAAGTGTGTTTGCTTTCAGGAGTAAGGAAAAGCATTTATTATCTGGAAAGAAAGTTTAGATCTGAGAGTATGGTAATAAGCTGAGTCTAACTGATAAAGTCTTCTTTTTAGTTTTGCATGCACAGTGTTCATACTTTGATACTTCAAAATATTGGAAACATTACAAGACAAAATTTGGTAATTGTGTTAGCTAAGTTGTCAAGGAACTTGCCAAGCAAGATATTGAGATGTCAGAGTCATCTTGTTGCCAGAACATGTTTCTATTTCCTTTTCATGCTCTGAAGTTAAAGGCTCTGCTTACGGAACTGTTACTGACTTATCTTAGGTGAATGTAATCCATCTGAATGAATAAAAGAATTGGATGTGTTTCTTGAGCTAAACAAATGGTGGCAGTTTCAAACGTTAAGCAATATATTGAATGTTCCAGGTAAAATGAAAGAACTGGAGAGATCAGTTTGGATTCAGGATAAGAGTGTTTCAGAAGGAATGCTGTCTGAAAAGAGAAAACTAACGTTAAATGAAGATGTAATCAATATGCTGCTTAATTTTGAAATCAAAGAGGTATGTATCCATCTGTACAACTTATTCAATCTGAACCCAGTACTCATCTGCTTCTTAGAACTAGTGGGCTATAAAGTCCATTTTAATAGTTTGACTTGGCAGCTAAAAGAAAACAAGAGGAACCAGAGCAAGGGCCAGGGGAAATCTTTAGCAAATTGGCCCTGTAGGGTCTGTGTATAAAAATGCAAAATGTCTAGATTAATATTATGTTTCACATTTTAGCCTGTTTATAACTGCCAGGCATGTCTGAACAACTTCACTGAAATATTGAACTTTACTTCCCTTTCCATATTCAAGGTTGTAATAACCTTGATGAAACAGGTTCAGAAGGAGAGATATCCATTGCATATTCTAACTGTGCTACAGCTTGGGACCAAAACCAAAATTAGAAATCATGAATTGGCTGCAGCTGCATATCTGAAAAAAATTACAATGAGATGCACTGAAATAAATGGTAAGTCTTCTAGGGAACTGATACAGTCAGTAGAGTGTGTGCAACTGGATTTATAGCCAGAGGATAACATATAGTAACCAATAATGGTGGGGGAAAGGGCAATTTAGATAGCATGAATCTGTTTTACCTGGTACCAAGTTTTACTGCCATTGCTGGAGTTAATGTATTTAAGCAAGAATGGTGTTCCTGAGAAGTATTCCATCTGTTCAGTGAGTTTTGATGAGCTTCTTTTCTGTGCTTTATGACCAGTTCTGGCAGCACTGGAAATGCCAGTCTAGTAGTCTAGACTTGACTAATCTAGTAACAGTTCAAACTGCCAGTGAAGTGATAACTGAAACAGCCGTTTATCCAAAGCAGAGTGTGAAAACATGAAGGTAGGAATACAAAAAACTTTCCATTTTAAATCTTGTTTCAAGAAAAAGGTAAGTTTTACTTGTTTAATTTAAAATGAAGTGACTATAACATTTCACAAAATAATGCTTCATGTGTAGCTTCTCCGTTAAAATAGCTGTTTACTTTCACTATTTCAGCAAGAATAGTATCTAATTAGTATGTCATAGAGAATTAGCATGGAGACATTGCATAGGTGGAGTAAAGCTTGAGTGGAAACACTTCACATTTTTATTTCTTTGTTTGCAGACTCAAAAGGAGATCCTCTTTGCATTCTTAATTCCTCAAGTGAGACAGATGAACATCTTTTGAAAATGGAATATATTAAGGTTTCAATACATTTTCAGTAAAATTACATGGGGAATAAAGTGAGGCTTCCATACTTAGCCTGTAGATTTGTATCTAAAACTTACCAAGGTCTTCTCCCAAATACCTGTTTTTCAGTTTAACATTTCATTTTATTCTCCACTGCTTCCATATAGTTCTTGCTTCATAAGTCACTGTTATTACTGAAATCACTGGCAAGACAAATATTTGTTTGTGTTCTATGTGTACAGCACAAATGCGTACCTGTGTGAAACTTAACAGGTGTGATGGCCTTTGCCTGTGCAAGTGGAGAGTGATAACCTACAGGTGATAAAACTGGCATTTGAAGAGTGATATGTTGGTAGCTTAAAAAAGCCTTTAAAAATTGCATGAATATTTGGGAATCTGACAGATTGTAGAACCAGTGGGCTCCTCAATACTCTTATCTGGAATGGCATCATTTACGTAGTGAAAAATAGATTAATTTGTACTGGCAAAGTGTTAAGCATAAATTGATCCAGTTTAAATAGATTCTAGATGAGACAAAGTTTTGTAACTAGCCAGTTGAATTTTCACAAAATATGTGCTATGAAATGTCTCTGAGCAGAGCATTGTGAGTAAACCATTCTGGTTATCTTGCTTGTGCATTATTTGAAGAACTTGTTTGTTCAGACTTCATCACTTTCCTATGTTTTCTTTTGCAATTGGAATAATCCTTTCGTGTGGGCTAAATTCAAATAATTCAGTTAATAAAATTATTCATAATTATTATTAATTATTGGCCATTTCAGTAGAGACTCACAGTATCCCTTTTCTTTTTTTTTCCCCTTTAGGCTGATCCTGATGGACCAGACTTTGTTACTACTTACCAAAGCACCAAGCAAAACATCAATGTAAGTACTGGATGTACTTAATTTTGTTTTTTTAAGTTTTTCAAATCATAGCAGCAGTGTTAGTTTCTCTCTTTTTTCTTCTCATTGAAGAGGAAAAATAAGGGAACAAAACCAACCCCAAAACCAAAGCCCTGACTCTCATTATTAAAACCTACTGCTTTATATTTAACTACTTCAAAGACAAATCCAGATAGAAAAAAAGGATTTTTTTAAGGAAGTATTTATTGTAATAATTTTTTAAAATTAAAAACTATACATTTTTTGCTATACATTTTTACATTTTAACTGTTAGCACGTGCTTTGTTTCTGGAGTGATACACTTGGCAGAGAGCTAAACCACAGCCTTGTGTTTCTGAGCTTGTAACAGTAACGGTGAAATTGAGATGTGAGCTGGAATGTCCAAGCAGCATTCTCAGGGGTCTTGAGTGCAATTAGTCCTTTTACTTCTCCTGAAAGCAGCTATTAATGAGTAATTTTCCATGGCTTCAGTGACTTCTGAAATAAGCATGTCATTCTGCTTTTAAAATGTTTCCTTTAAAACATTTTAAAGTGGTGGGTCAAGCTGCTTCTTGAGGGCCTTATGTGAAATAAGTGGCTGGTGCTGGGTTTCACTAAGTAATACTGGCAGGAGTAGTTGCTGCTCATATACTCCCTGTTCTGATTGCAAATTTTGAATCTTAGGGGTTTTTTTTCTGTTGTTGTACCATATCTCCTAAAACAACTTCACACGTGGTTCTGAAGTTGTCAATCAAAGTGCTGAATGAAATGCAATGAAATGAAATGCAGCAGAACTAAAGAGAGTGTCCTGAAGAGGCATGACCACATGAGGCATCAATTTTTAGATTGGCCAACAGTTCCTCTGTAGTTGTTGTAAGCTTCTCTTCCCTAGCTCCCTCATCTCTTCTGGAGCTTGTGAAGTTGAAGGGGATGGAGATAGAAGAGTCAAATACTTGTGAAATTGAGCAAGAGGCTTTTTTCCTTGATTCTATGGCAGCAACTCTGAGTTGTTAGGGTATAAACTGCTACTCAATCACAATATGACTTTGTCTCCTTGCCTTGGTTTTAGGTCATCTTTTCCTGTTTGGATATAGTACTTCACACAGAGGCTTTGCTTTCCATCATGAGTTTCCTCACCTTCAGTGTTCCATCAGGTGGTCTTCCCAGTACTGATAAATCATCAGACCACAAGCCTCAAATGAAAGAACAGGAAAAAGGAAGTACTCTTAGAGCAGGTAGTGTCATATTAGACGGGCTGTACTTCTGTTGTTTAACGGAATCTCACCTGCAGTTTCAAAGGATATTATTTCCAATGACAGCATTGCAGTCTATTTGGTGTAAAACAAAGCATACACAACTGTAAATGAGGAGAAAATAATCTCATTAAAAAAGCCCAGCAGACATTTTTCCTGTTGCTTAATCTTACAACTTCTCCTTACTCAATATCACTTTTCCCTGGGTGGTGGCCTGATTTTTATAATAAAAGGTGAATAAATGATGTTGCAGTATGCAGCCTTGCCAAAAGTTTAGTGTCACAACCATGTAGCTTTGCAATCTGAAGGCTTTAAAGAGTGCTTACATTGCTGAAAATAAATACTGCTCTGGGGAAGCAAAGGGAAATTCTGAACTGAAGGGGTGGTGTGTTGATTTTAAGTATGGGTCTTAGTAACTTGAAATAGTAAGACCTTTTGCATGGAAGCCCCTGAATATTTCGTCAGGTCCTGTGTTGTTGATTCTTGTGCTTATAACGTTGTTTGTGAAATTCAAGGTTTTCTAATCTTAAAACTATTGGGACTGAGTCCAGTGGCTGTTACGTTTTGTGTTTGTACAGTGTTGCTGTAGCTAATATGCCTAAATTGGCTTTGCTATTTGACACAGAGAGGAGCATTTCTCATGTGTTGAGACAGTGTTTCAAATAATGTAGTGTATACTGCATTCAGCAACTAATGCACGAAAAGTAGGTATTAATGAGGAGAAAAGACATCATTTTGATGGCTTTTTGCCTGTGTTGGTTGGTGACGGTTTGTGTGCCTGAAGGAAACTGTTAATAAATGACTTTTTTCACATTTTGACTAAGGATTATCATATCTTTTAGGGAATGACTGCAGGTTGCTTTTGAATAGTTCTTTTATTTACAAAACTACTAGTCTAATATTTGTTTTAAACAGTGGGCTTGTAATACTTGAACTCCTGGTGTGTCTCTTGTGTTTCCTATCCAGTGTCTGGTGATGCAGCCCATGATGATGTCTCTGAACTAAAACTCACTGCAAAGCTAAATGCATTCAGTATTACAGTGTGTGATCAGACCTGTAGAATTGCAGACATTAGAATACAAGGTGAGGTGTTTTTAATTTAAATATTAGATGAAGCTGTCTGTAGGCAGAAATAGGCTGTTTCCCTCCATTCACTTCTAAAAGGCCAGTGTGTGCACTGCAGATGTCTCTAACATGTTTAAATATATTTTGATTGTATGAAATGGTCTGGAAAAAAATGTTTGACTCAGAAAACAAAGACAATTTCGAAGTGTAGTAAAATTAAAAGAAGTGAAGGCACTGTGTTTTAGATGACACAGACTGCTTTTTTTTAATCCTAGGTAATGTTGGGGAATTGTATTCTACTCTTGGAATCATGTTATGTTGGCAACTTTGTCATGTGCAGTAAGGCCCTGACTTCTCTCTCAGGCTTAGCATTCATTGTTACATAGCAGAAGGCTGGATTCTAAGCTGTTATTATTCTTTATATTCAGTAGTAAATAATTCTGGGGGTTGGTTTGTTTGTTTGCTTTTTAGCAGAAGTGTTTACTTAGAAATTTGTTGAAGTGCATTTATTTCCTTCTTTCTTTTATTTCATTCAGGAATGGATGCATCTGTGGCTATGAAGCCTAAAAAGATTAAAGTGTTCTCCAGACTTGAGGACATTGTAATTACAAATGTTGATCCAAAAACAATCCATAAAAAGGTAATGTGTTGAGCAGATTGTAAACAGCTGAAGAGACCCAGTTTTTCAAGTGATTTAGTGACAGCACTGCAGTTTAATTTGCTGTGTAATAGAATGCAATGTATGATGTAATACTCAGCAAAATTTATTGGTTAATTTCCTTCCCCTCAGAGAAAAAAAACATTCTTCCATTTAATGTTTAGTTCTTTTTAATTACGTTTGCACTGGTATATTTAATTTTGAATAGCTGGGGTTAAATATAAAATGGGCTATAGATAAGCAAGTGAGAAGAGGCATGTACTAAGAAATAGGTGATTTCTGTTTTGTGCCTACCACGTGTCCAAGTACTGCTCATAAGCTGCCATTGATCTTCTTGGGGAAATACTTTTTGTTTCAGAAATACCTGGTAGTATTAACCATGTGGACTTGATCTTCTAGGCTGTCTCCATAATGGGAGATGAAGTGTTTAGATTTCACATGTCACTTTATCCAGATGCCACTGCAGGGGAAGCCTATGCTGATATGTCAAGGGTGGATGGTAAAATGTCTCTGAAAGTGGGCTGCATCCAAATAATTTACCTACATAAGTTCTTTATGTCTCTCTTGGTAAGACATTCGTTTAAGTTCTTTTCTTGACATTAAAAGTTCTTTTTAATGAGATAAAATGCAATCAGCTCTTTTTGACCTGTACCTGGTGGTGAGCTGATGTGCAAGCACATAGAAGTATTTTGCTGAAGAGTTACCACTTAAGTTGCACTGCTTTAGAGAAGATTGCTAAGGAGAATGATGACAGAAGAAGTAATGAATAGAGCTGATAGCTTTAACAGTATCTTAAAAATTACACAGTTAAATAACGTGTAAGCTTATTCATGATTTTAATGTCTTTCTCTTTTGAAATGAGTATGGTTGAATTAGGAATTTCATATTTATACCAAAGGTCTTAATTTTTCTTAAATTTACATTTTGCCTGGAGCTTGCCTTTTTTTGAGACACTTATTTGCTTTCATGGGACTTTTTCCTTTTTTCCCTACCTGTGAATAGAACTTCCTAAACAACTTCCAAGCGGCACAGGCAGCCCTGACTGCAGTCACTGTGCAGGCAGCAGAAATGGCTGCTTCCAGCATGAAGGACTTTGCTAAAAAGAGCTTCCGCCTCCTAATGGATGTCAACTTGAAAGCTCCAGTCATAGTTGTCCCTGAATCTTCAGTTTCCCCTAATGCTTTGGTAGCTGATCTTGGCTTAATCAGAGTTCAGAATGAATTCAAGCTGGTGTCTTCAGAAGAATCTCCTCTTCCTCCAGTCATTGACAACATGGATGTGCAGCTGACTCACTTGAAATTATCAAGGTGAACATGAAGCTTTTTCCTGAGTTGAAGTGTCTTTGTAAAGGAAAAGTGTCCGTGTTCTGTATGCAGCATTTTTCTCTTATTTGAACATGGTAGGCAATGAGAACATAGTAAAACCAAGTAAGTAACCTTGCCAAGCTAAGTTTAGGAGTGCTTTTAGATAGAATCACAGGTCTTCAGTCTCTAAACCTTCTTGGAAACAAAGGAATGATAGCACAGTAACACAAATTCATCTGGAGTGCATACGTGCATATGAGCTTATTCTTAAATTAATTATGCCTGTAATTTTGCTAGATTAATATGATATTATTTGGTCTTCTGCAGCTAGTCAACATTTTCCCTCTGTTACTTCCACTGTCTTTTTTAGGTGCATTATATCCACAGATTCACAACCAGATTCTGAAATTCTGTGTCCTGTGAGTTTGACTTTACTGGTCCAGAGAAATTTAGCAGCAACATGGTATCATAAAAGCCCAACAATTGGTATCAAAGGAGACCTAAAACCAATGCAGGTAATATCATGAGTAATTAAAACTATATCAAAAGTTACACAGGTTCTCAGAGTAGTCCTCAGCTTAGTTAAGGAGCTTGTAAACTCATTTCATTTTGTGTCCTTTACAGTATGTTGAAAGACTTCCAGCTGGATCATCCAGTTTATAGATTTGTTAGAATTTTGATACTGTATAAAGAATAGTTTTGGTGTAACTGCATGCAAATGGAATAAAATGTGGCTGGAGGTCCGTTGGAGCTATACATGGACTCCACTGCTAGTAAAATCTTTGAGGTTATTTGTTGAGTTACCATTTAAAAATAAAATTTGACAATTCTAGTTGTTTAATCTGTAACATTCAGGTTATTTGAATGCTTAGTAGATGTACTAAGAATGAAAAGGTTATCTCTAATACACAACAATTTAAAATTATCTTTCAGAGGGAGGGCTCTATTTTTCTTTTCCTGCATTAACTATGTGGATTTTAGTGGGTAAAACCAAACTGGGGCACCTTTTCCTCGTTCCTGAGCCCTTTTACTTGTTCATTCCTGTATCTGTGCTGTGGCCAAGTGTCACACTGGTGAAGCACAGAGAAATAAGAGATTTAAAAGAGTACCAGCAAAATTAATCAAATGTAGGAAAAATATTCTTACACTGTGTACCGTGGGCTAAGTAACTGCATCTTGTCACTTAGTACTGCTTTCTTTTTTGTGATTCTGTAATGTTATGATTGGATACTTATTCAATAAATCTTTGAAGGCCTACTGAATGGCAGTTGCTTTAGTGTATACAATGCAAATCTTGACTTTAATGTTTTCAGGTCATTACTTTGGATTACTGAATTGTTGAGAAGTGCTTATGTTTATCAATTACCCATATTTTTAATAGGTAAAGATCCTTTACAAGTCTAGACAGTGTTTACCATATGAACTATCATTTCTTCTTGTAACTCCTGTTTATAACAAGTAAAAAATTATATAGGAGAAATGGGCAGATAATTTAGATTATTTTGGAGAGGATAAATTTGACTACCCACTTTGTTTCTGCTGGAAGCAGCCCATTGTTTCTCCTCAATGCTTGCATACTGTGTTGCAAGAAATGTTGTCACCAAAAATGAGCTTGTGGTTTTATCACTTTACAGATTGCACTCAGTGAAGATGACCTAACTGTTATCATGAAAATTTTACTTGAAAACCTTGGAGGGGCTTCTTCCCAGCCAAATACTGTGCAAGGGAATATTGAGGATATGCAGATAGCTAAAAAAGGGAAAGCTCCACATGAATCTGGTGGCTCTGAGGGTATGTTCAATTCAAAGGCTGAATATGTGTAGGCAGAGGGCTGTTTGCAAGTTCAAATACCATATTTTTCTGAAGACCTACAAATTGTTTTAACTGTTACAAATATATTGTATACATGAAAAGTTATAAATAAGAATGTATGGACTTACATGGAGTGTGAGCTCCTGATGGTCAGATGTTTGTGTGATGTGTTTTTTGTAATTAATTTCTCATACGACGGTATTCTTCAGTTTATGTCAGTCACTCTTCTAACTGCATGTGGTTAAAAAAGAAAAAAGCCAAATCACCTACCCCAGAATGTTTATGACAATTATAACAATCGAGGAAGATATTTGTATTCAAATAGTTTGTCAATGTAATCAGTGCATGTCTCTGGGTGAAATATTGTTTACATTTTGCCAAAATCTCTTTTTTCCCCGAACTTGACATTCTCAATGTCAAAAAGTTGCTGTTTAACCAATAGTTGTATTGCTTTACTGTGAATGGAAACTGGAAGGATGAGTAGTTCAGACTCCTGGAGCAGACTTGGTACTTTGTGTTGTTCTTCATTGAAATGAACGAAGAACTTCAGTAAACTAATGACGGCTTCTTTTAAAGTTCTAAACCACTCTGTGGTAGATAATTTTAGCATGCATTAGATAGAACAAAATTTAAAGTGTGAATTATTTTGAGTAGTCTTCTGGATTTAGAGATTTCCCTCTTTTTGTGATTTTCTTATCTTAGTTTAGAAAATCTCAAACACTAAACCAACCAACCAACCAAAAAAAAAAAAATAGGCAACCAACAACAAAAAAAAAAAAACCCCAAAACCAAAAGCAAGCCCAGTGTTCAAAAGAAATGTAAAAGTATCTTCTTTTCACTGACAGGTGCCCTTGTTGATTCTGGACAAAAAAGTGTTTCTGCAGTTCAGTCTTCTGTGGAATGTTATACATTGCTTAAATTTGACTTCAATTTTGAGTCCCTTTCTGTAACTCTCTACAACAGTGACCCAACTCAGGTTTGTGACAAAGCTTTTATCACACAGGTGGGATGGGCAGCTAAGGATTCTCACATGAGCAGAACTCGGGTCAGAAAAATGAAGTTATATCAGCTGCATTGGCTTTGTAATGCTTTCCTAATGGAGCTTTGAACTTTCTTGGGCAGACAGTGTCCTTAAGAAGAAGAAGAAGGTGTGTGCATTGCTGAAAGTCATGCTAAAAATATTACTAAACCACCAAAACCACCCAGCATTTGATTTGGTCATTCAAACTTTGATTCCAGTTACCCAAAATAGAAATGAATATTTGAAAAGCAGGAATTGTTAGTTCAGACAGTGCTAGTTCTATGCATGGTGCCTCTAGAGTTATTAAGCAGATCCAAGTTGTATATGGCCCATAATTTCCTCTTGCGTATCCCTGAGTGTGAGCAATCATAGGCATCCTCTCTGTGCTGAAAACAGAAGAGAAAGATGTGAAATGTTGTCCTGTTTTTATGACTTAATGAAGTCTTCTTTGTGTAGATATGAAGGTGTTTGCTTTATACATCTTTGTGTATAGTGAATGTTATTTGTTTATAATTTTTAAGATGTTCTTGTGCAATGAGCATCACAGGGAAGAAGGACAGTGTAATGGGATTTTAATTTAATTTCAACTGTCATATAATTCCCACTTGTTGCTGAGGTGCTCTTGTAGATGAGTTAGTGTGATGAGAGTGGAGGGATCCTTTGGTAAGGGACCTAGAATTCAAATGGATTATCCTTCAATGATGCATTCTGAGCACCTGCTGGCAGTGTAGTGCAGAAACAACTTCACCGCACCCAGCAGGTTTTTTGTTTTCTCGGTGAATTTCTTGAACTCATTTGTATGAGTGGAGGACTGATGACAGCAACAGGCTAATCAGATCCTTCAATTGCTGGATGATGATGCACATGGCTAGCAGCAAGGGAAATGTCTCACTGTTTTGTTCAGTGATAAGTAACCCTGCCCTCTGTCCTTCTGTAGGAATCTCTGCTTTCGGTGCACAGTGACAAACTGCGCCTTGGTGAGCTCCGGCTGCATCTCATGGCATCGGCAGGGGAGATGTTCTCAGATGGCTCCATGGATACCACTGTTAAACTCAAAGCATGTACCTTGGATGATCTCAGAGAAGGAATTCAGAATGTGACTGCAAGGTAGGTTTGAATGCATCAGAAATGAGAAATCTCCAGCTAAGAGGAAGGCTTTTTCCTTGTTCTATACTTTGCTTCTCATGGAATTGATAAAACTCGGTAGTGCTGTCAGCTGTGGCCTATAATACTCTGTGCTTAAGTGATGAACAATGTAATTTAATAATGTTCAAGAAGTTTCTACTCTTTTATGTTGATTTCTCGGGTTATCCAAACCAAAAGAAATCTTGGAGGCTGGAATGTTACAGTAAACTGTAGAACAGCTGAATAGAGGGCACCCAGCCTCAACTAGAGAGTTGTGTGCAATGAAACTTCAGTGTGATTGTTATGTGCTGTGTGCATACTTTCAGAAGTGTAGCACATTAGTCTTAAATTGAAATTACTCTTCTGATAGAAAAGCCTCTACCCTCTTATTTCTGGAAGAAAGACTGCTTGCTTATGTAGTAATTCTTCTTTATAAAGGGCATGGGGAGAAAACATGGCAGTATTAATGCATCTTTGTTTTCCTAGATCTGTGAGTTATGATGTTTGAGATGTTTCTTATTGAACTTATTTTCCAGAATGATAGACAAGAAAGATGACACAAATGACATTTCTATGATTGATATAAGATATAAGCAGGATGAAAATGGAACTGAAGTTGTTGCTGTCCTCGACAAGCTGTACATATGTGCTAGTATGGAATTTTTGTTGACAGTAGCACATTTTTTCATTAAGTCAATGCCAGTATCTTCAGCTGAAGGATCTGCACAATTCCAATTAAAGCAAGTTGCTTCTGGGAAATCCAAGGCAGATTCAGGTCTGTAAAACCAGTTTCCAGACACCTCCATTTCCCTCCTTTGCTGATTTCATTCTGAAAATTACTCATCCAAAAGTTTTCAAGATGTTGTCTTGGCATCAGACTTAAGAAATTAGTTTATTCTTCAGGATGTGTAGACTGGCCACTGACAGAGTAGATAGCTTTCCTCTTTCTGGTTTTTATATTCAAGGTGTTTTCTTAAACTTGTTTTCACAGAGATATCTGTACGGCCAAACATGACTGTAAAAGCTGTGATTATGGATCCAGAAATTGTATTTGTTGCTAATTTGACCAGTGCTGATGCCCCTGCCTTAAAAGTTTCCTTCCAATGTGACTTTTCTCTGACATCAGACAAGCTTGCACAAAGGATGACTGCTCAAGTGAAGGCCTTCAAAGTGTTGGCCTGTGCTTTTCTCAAAGAAAAACAAGGCAAGAATGTTACTACGGTAAGGAAACCAGTGTTTCGTGATGAAAAAAACAATTAGAATGGATGGCAGGCACATCCCTTAGGTGGCATGTCTACAGCACTCACAACTCTGTTTTCATATCATTGATTATTCAGAAGAGAGGAGGGTCCTGTGCCATTTAAAGGTGAATCTTTTATTAGCAGGTGCAGGACTTGAGTACTTAAAGCTCTGTCTGAAACCTGTGCTGTGCATTTGTAAATTGCATTAAAAGTTCCTTGGTGAAGAAACGGTATGAGGGGTTTGGAAGCCCAAGACCTTTTGCAGTGTCTTTCACTCATTACCTGTTGGTTTCCTTGTTGCAGTAGAGTCCTGAGCAGCCTTTTGTCTGGAGCTTCATTGGCACACTCCTGCCAAGGGAGCACTGAGCCATAAAGGTGGCCTGTGTGCTTCATCTCACATGTGCTTTTCTTTCCTTATGCATTTAGGTTTTTTAAGGATTCAGGTTTCTTTTACTATGTTATCACTGTCTGTGTGTTGGGCTTTTGTTTTGCCTGGTATTTAAGCGTTATGTCAGAAGCTTTTATCTCACTGGCTTTTAAACTTCCAGTACAAAATGGTGCTTGTGCAAACTGGGATGTGGGATTGTTGCTCTCTATGGAATGTTTTTACTCTGAAACATGTTGTTGCTTCATGGGATCAACTGCCCCTTTGGCCTATGGAGTGAAAAAAATACAAGACCTTATGCAAAGGTTAGATTTAAGGAGTCACTTTAATAATCAAATTGTTTTTCACTCAGGTGTTACGGCCATGCTCCTTGGTCATGGAAAATATGGTGCACACTTCAGGGTTACACACTGTGGCAGTAACAATAGAGGAACTAACTATTAAGGTAAGATTATTAAAATTCTCTTTGGAAGAACAGCTCCATTTCTCAAGCTGTAGCTTGGTTTTGTTGTGTGGGGTTTTAAAAAAATTATTTCTAAATTATTATTTTTAAAATTAAAAAAAAATATTTTATTTGCATATTATTTACATTTTTTTATTTCCCTGTTAGTTTAATTCCAGAAATACGCATTTTAGAACTGCTCTGTGTTGGAAAAAGTCATTGTGTGTTTGTCATTTTGACAGTCCCTTGACTAAAAAGGAATAAGTTAAATACTTCAGATTCTAGGATTCCTCCTACCACTTCCCTCCAAAGTTACAAAACAACTCTTCCCCCTGCTGCTCCCACCACTGTTTTTGGGATATTTTACAGGAAGGGAAAACAAGAGGAGGTCCATTAATGGATTCTTTTCTTTGGAAATTTAAGTTGCATCCCTTAAAAGACTTTTCATGTTTGCTATTTCCATTTATCATAGATTTGGTCTTTTAATTGAAGACTTTTTTCTTTTCTCGAGATATCACCAATAATTTTGAATACTGTCGTGACCATTATGGCTGCCCTAAAACCCAAAACAACAGAAGAGGATTCTAGAGGAGCGACTGAAGTTTCTGAGAATTTGTGGCAAGTGAAGCCTGTAGACGAGTGCAATGCTTGGTTTCTTGGTGTTGACATAGCCACAGAAGCAACAGAAGCTTTTAAGGACCGTGAACAAATTCTGAAGCAAGAGAAATTTGATATTGTAGTAAAATCAGTTCAGATGACCTTGGAATGTGGTCTGGGCCATCGAACTGTCCCTTTATTGTTAGTGGAATCTACATTTTCAGGTGTTCTTAAAAACTGGTCCTCGCTGATGGAGGTCACTGCTGATATGTCACTGGAGGTATGTGGGGTCAAACTGTTAGCAGTTTAAAACACTTCTGTAGAGTTCCCGAGTTCAAGTAACTTTTATATGTGCTGAATGAATAATAGGTTGAAACATACATACTTTATATGTGCTGAATGAATAATAGGTTGAAAATGAAATGCTGTCAGGAGTTCTTTAGTCAGGCAAGTAAGCATAACATGCTTTGTACAGAAAGTTGGAAGTCAATAGATTTTAATGGCAGTTGTAATGTGAAATAATCTAGTCCCGTGTTTCTGTATTTTTGCATATTCAAGTTCTGCTGTGTGAACAATGAGCTTGGCTTACTTGAATAGTCATATTTAACTCTTATTGCCCCTTCCTTTTGTTTGTTTCTCCAGCATTGTGTTTATTGGTAAGGTAGAAGTTACACTCTTGGCAAAATGAGATACCATTCTGAGATGGTAAAAGTCTCTTACGGAGACAACATGTTAAAATTTCATACAACCAGATGTGCAGCTGCTCTATGCAATGCATTTACTACCCCTTGTCATTTTAGCAAATTACCTCATTTTTCATTCTGTTCTTGCATATATAAGTAGCCTTCTTCCATTGCCACATGTGCATATCATGGTGGAGTTTGGATGATTGATTGTGTACCTCTGGGGGGAAGTCACTTTGGTTCCATGAGGAATGAGCAAAACAGCTGACAGGGAGCATGCAGAACTCTTGAGTCCACAGCTTCTATTCAGATTTGCAGTGACTGAAGCAAATTAAAAACTCGGTGTTGGCTATGAGTTAGAGGGATCATTCCAGTGGACTGGATTCAGACTATAGTTGGCTCAAACTAATTGTTATTTCATAGTGCTATAAAGTACTTGTGGCATTGAAGTTCCTGGTCTCAAAGTCATTCTCTCAAACCATGTGGGGGAAGATAAGAGACTTGATTATGTTATTTGAAAGTGTTAAAAAGATATGGTGTTACCAGGATGCTTGATTGCTCTCAAAGCAAGCCAGGGAATGAACTCTTGAAAAATTGTGTTATTTGTGAAAAATATATGATATATTACACTTCTGTGTATTAGTTTTTAAAACCATTAGAAGTTAATACTAGACTTCCAGAACATGAAATGAAGATTTTTTTTTTATTAATGTTTTTCATAATAATTGCTTTGTATTTAGATACCTTATTTAATTCTGTTTATTTCTTTAGGTTCATTATTACAATGAAACCTATGCAGTGTGGGAGCCACTTATTGAACGAGTCGAAGGAGGAAAGAAGCAATGGAATTTAAAGCTGGAGGTATGTAAAGATACTTGACATTATATGAAATGGTTTGTACAGGCAGCTATTTTTTAATTTCTTTAAAGTTTTATGGGGCATTGACTGTTTGAATGCTGTTGCTTGAAGGAGCTATGCAGTTTTACATGAGAAAAAAAAAATCTTTAGAGAGCTTAAGGTTTTTCTGAATAATGTGAATTACCAGTGCGTGGACACAATGAAGTGTGTAACCATGCAGAGAAAGAGAAAGAACTTGCTTTCCGTGTTGGTATAAAATTTCCGTGTTTGTTTAAAGCACCTGAGATTTACAAAACAAAGTAGATATTACTTTGCTTGCACAATTGTCAAGTGTAAGTCAAGTAGTTTTTTCCTGTTTCAATGAAGGAGAAAGTAACCTAGAGGTTGGTAATTGTCTAATGAGAATTTTCTTTTAGATGAAGACTAACCCTGTCCAGGAGAGAAGTCTGCTGCCTGGGGATGATTTCATTGTTATTCCTGAGCCACAAACGGCAATTAACATCTCTTCGATGGACACAATGAATATAACAATATCCAAATGTTGTCTTTCTGTGTTCAGTAACCTAGCCAAGGTAACCCCAGCAGGCAGAAGGTGCTCAGTTATGTGCTTCCATGGGAAATTCTGAATTATCTTTGTTTTATGAACTATATTGGCTGCCAATCAATGCCTCTTCTGTAGCTCTGACAAATGTTACTTGGAAGGGCTGAGGAATTTTACTCAGATGACTCCTTTAGGCTCAGCAAAAAGATGGGGTTATCTTTTGAAAGAAATAACTTCTGTGTTAGAACAGCAAATGTGCCTATGCAGGACTTAAGGAAGTGTCATATGTGCAGGTTAAATAAACATGAAATGCTCTAATAAACACAGCTGTTTCCTACAATACTCCTTCTGAAATATTAAAACAGAAATTTACTTCCTTTCCATATTTTTTGCTTAATTGAATACTAAGAAAAGTGTGCATTTTAGGATTGGCCTTTAAACTGCAGGAGTAGAATGTCCTGTGTATTAAAAACACTTTTCACCTCTATTTCTCATGTGATAGTAGGTATGCTTATGAGCATCGAGGCTGCTTTTCCCAGCTTTTTTTTCTGGGTTGAGGAAATTTTGGTCACTAAATCAAGCTGTTTGTACAGAATGTAACTTATGTCTATTTATTTTTTAAAGTCTGAATGAACAGCAGTTCTCTAAGTACTTGCTTACACTGTAAGTCTGTATTGGCAGTCCGTTACTGTGGCTTCTGTGTAACCAAACAATAGTTTGTAAGTACAAGTTGTGATTGAATTTGGAGCTTGTACGTGTTCCATCTCCTTGTGACTTCTATGTCCCAGACCTTATGTTTCTCTTAACAACCTAAGATTTGGAAAAATTCCCTGTGAGGCACATGAATGCTTTATTGTAGCATCAACATTTACTGCAAATCACAGAATGAAATTACATTCTCTGGAAGTAACCTGTACTTGCCTGAAATACTACTATACAAAACATAGGTCTTGCTGTATATAATTCCTCTCTTCTTTAAAAGGGTAGTTGCTGGGAGCTGTCTTTTAAAGCCCTTGTAGGTATGTTGTTGTGGCTGTTTTTGTATGATATACTGTATATGTTATTCTTTACAGGCATTTTCAGAAGCAACTGCATCCACCTTTGGCTATTCCTTTAAAGAGACAGCACCTATCATAGTGAAAAATGCCCTGGGTGTTTCTCTCAAAGTGCTTCCTAGCTCAAATTTTCGGATAGTGGCTTCAATTGGAAAAGAAAACATGAATGAAATAGAAACTGGTCAGAGCATGGAACTGGAATACTCTGTTTTTGAAGCACCCCAGCGAGGAAGGTTGTCTGCATTGCACCGACAGGAAAGCTCTGTCTTCTCTTTAAATTTAGGTATTATGCTAAGGAATGCTGTTAGTTATGACAGGGTGTGCATGGGAAGATGGGAGTTAAATTCAATGTGGTAGAAATTTAGGTCAAGTGTGTTGTGTTGGAATTACCTTTGAATATTGATGCCAATTAAAAAAACACCATAAAACAGGTGCTGGCCTTTTAAAAAAGATAGAAAATTCCTCTGCTCCAGTTTTTCAGAAAGTGAAATGAGTGATGTTTTTTTTTTCTACCCCTTGGGAGAACGGGAAGGCATCCTAGTGGAGTCATTGATAGACCATGGTAGAGGCCCTTGTGACATAGGTCTGTGTGCTCCCACTCCTGTTAAATAGGATTTCCATTTCTCCTATCACTACTTTTATTTGGCTTTCTGTAGTTACCCAGCTACTTGAGACCAGTTATAATTCTGTGTTTTTAGCTTTGCCAGGAAATATTCCTAAGAAAACAGATTACAATAGCCACTAATACGTAATCATCTGAGTTTTTCCCTTTCCAGCACATCCCATATGAACTTAATTGGTCATGATACAAGGCTTGTTCTGTGTTAACTCAGCCAACAAATACCTTTGATACCTGCTTGCAGTATTTCCCATGCTGTGTATAAATCATAATCTAAAGTTGTGGAGTTGAGGAGTATTTGGACCCCAAAACTTTCCTTCAGTGGTACTCAAGTACCATTGAAGGGCCTTCTGCCAGAGGATACTTCGGTCCTGGTTGTTGCTGAGTTTTGAGTAGCTTAAGTACTGTTCAAATAGGAAATGGAAATGTGATTTGTGTTGCTGATCAAGACTTTTGTCTGTTTTTATGGGTCAGAACTTCAGGGATACAAGGAGGCGCTCAGCATTCCCGTGGCCAAGCCAGGCCGCCGCCTGTACAGCGTCAGAGATGGTGCCGATCGCCCGGACTCCGTCGTGGTGCAGATCGATGCTGCGGAAGGAAATAAGGTCATTACTGTGCGCTCTCCTCTGCAGGTAAAAACCAGCCACAGAAACCAACCCCTGAAAGCACTGCCCTTCCACGAGTCACCTTCCTTTTCTTCCTTAATGCATTTCTTCGAGATTGTACTTTTCCAAAATGTTACTTAAAGGCCAGTCACAAAGTATTTTGTTCTGTTTGTTGCATGAGTTTTCCTTTGATTTTCTCTTTTCTGTTTGGCTTTCTAATATCCTCAGCATTGGGGATGCTTTTTATGCTACGTGACATTTTAACCATGTTTTTCAATTCTTGGGACTTGAATAGAGTTTTCTCATATACTTGTGTATTAAGACAGCTCATGTCTGTCTTCTAGAGGAATTTGGTTAAATACTAATGTTGGTTTTCCTTGTTGTTACTGATACCTTTCCCTTTAGAAATTTCTTCCATGGAAATGTAATGAAAAATTTCTCATTCTGATTCTAGATCAAGAACCATTTCTCAATTCCATTTGTGATCTACCAGCTGGCTAAAGGCTCCAAGTTGCTGAAGCCAATTGGCATATCCAAGCCAGAAGAAGAGTTTCATGTTCCTTTGCATTCATACAGGTACATTTTCTCTGCTGTGTAGAGCCAGTTTCTGTGACACTGATGCACAAATATAGTATTAGTTTTGAAACCTTAATTTGCATGTGAAAGTCTTCCTGACTGGACTAAAACTCTAAAGTGCTTTGTTAGGTAATTAGTGTGCTGCAAAAGCACTTCAGAATATTAGCCATGACTTTAAAATAGAGGAAGTTAGGTGTCATTGAAAAGCCATTGTGTACAATTCCTGCTGTTTTCTTACAGGTGCCATCTGTATGTCCAACCAACAGGAATATTTGAGGGTCAGTACAAGGAGTCTACAACTTACATTGCCTGGAGGGAAGAGCTACACAGGAGCAATGAAGTCAAGTGCTTGTTACAGTGCCCAGCCACTGAGACCAATTTCTTGCCTCTAATAATCAGCTCAACAGCTGTACCTGATGAACTAAATTTTATTTCTAGTTCTGTAGAGGAGTTGGATCCTGCCTACATTATCCACCTTTGCCCTACACTGACTGTGAGGAATCTTCTACCATACTCCTTGAGATTTTTACTTGAGGTAAGTTACTTTATGGTTTTATTTGTAAATCCTTTACTTGGTTTTGAGTAAGAATGCATTTACTTAGAAGTGAAAGTGAATGTAGTGTGGAAGATGCTGAATGTTGGATTTTGTATTTTTATTGTAAATTAACGAGGCTGATAATTCATTATGGATATTTTGGGGTTGTTTTAAATTTGTGTGTACCTGACCAGTTCTGGCTTGCTCCTTTAACAGGAATCTGGTAGTGGCACTTTTTATTTTATATTCTTCTGAGATTCTGTTTGTGTTTTGCAAGCTGTCTTTAGCTTCAGAAGAAGAGGTATAAGAGAAAACACCTGTAATTTCTAGAGCTTTTTTTTTCCATGTATAAAATGCAAATTCTCTCAATTCTGACACTGATTCTTTATTAGTGACTATTGTGAGGTCTCACAGAAATTGGAAGAATCCTTGAAGAATGCTACACAGATGGTTTTCCTCCTGTCCGTTCAGTAATTTCAGTATCTAGTATTTCTTCATTAAGGCAGAGTGATTTTAGTAAATGCAACAGGTGTAAGCATTTAGAACTACCATCCTTGTTTGTTCTGTTTTGTCCTACTTGCATAACTGGCTGTGACATTAATTTATATCTTTCTTTCACTTCTGTCCAACATCCCAATGGCACTATTCCCAGTTTTCCTCACCTCTATTTTACTGCAGTACTTGGAATAACAGAATGTAGAACAGAGTGCTGTTGCCTTGATTGAGGAGCTAGAAACCAGTAATTCATATCTATTTCTGAAGTCACTGTACCTGTACAGGGGCTTGTGCTTATTGTCTTCACATCCCTGGGCTAATCAAGCCTGGCTACTATTCCATACAGTTAAATATAGTGTTTATCAGTAAAAATGTTTTATCAGTAAAAATTGGGAAAGCTATTGTTGTTGGATGCTGCTGCCTGAGCCGAGTTGTGCTATGAAAATAGTATGGCAGAACTGGCAAGTTTGTGCCTTGGGGGTTCTTTAGTGTGAAAAATCCTGACAGTGTATCTGCAGCATGGTCCAGTGCAGTTTTACACTCAGTACTGTAAGAATATCAATAATAAATCATTGCCAAAATCCTTTGGGAATCATGGAGGAGAGAGGGAGGGAGTGGAAACAGGGGATATGTTAGAACTAGTTTGCCCTCCTGAGATCCAGAATTAAGGAGTCTGTACTGCTCTGCAAGTCAAGTGCTGTTGATCTCAAATTATTCACAGGATCAATCTCAAGTGATTGGAGATTAGGACATGGGTTACTGAGGTATCTGAAATGTACATCCTACAAGAGAATAAAATACTGGTTCTTGAACACCTAAATTTTAAGAGTTGAAAACTTGATTTGCCTTGTCTGATTTTGCTACAGGGAACTGCAGAAGACCGTGAATTAACTGAAGGGAGTGCTGCAGATGTTTTTCATTCAAGAATCAGTGGAGAAATAATGGAGCTTGCATTGTTAAAATATCAAGGCAAAGACTGGCACGGCCATCTTAAAATTTGTGATGGGATGTCTGAATTTTTTCCTGTGCGTTTCACATGTCATTGTGCCTCAGCGATGACAGTGGATGTTTACATCCATTCGAGGTGGATCGGGAGCCATATGGTCCTGTCTGTGTTCAGTCCCTACTGGATTATCAACAAGACTTCCCGAGTTCTCCAGTACCGAGCTGAAGACACTCATGTCAAGCATCCAGCAGACTACAGAGATATTGTTTTGTTTTCATTTAAAAAGAAAAATATTTTTAGTAAGAACAAGGTATGCTTAATTTAGATGGCAGTCTTTAGGCCGTGTTCTGAGGGAGAAAACACACACTTTTTATATAAGGAATATTTTTATGTAGTTTTTAAGTCTGAAGGTTTTAATTTGACTGCTGCTTTCTTTGGTACTTGGACATTTAAAAGGCACACTGTAAATATTCTGTTTTGTGTTACACACATTCCTTTTGTTTTGATTTTGGTGTGATGTGATGTTTACATGGTCAAGTGAAGAGTACTGCAGTAGAAGTTTTTTTGGAATACTTTTGGATTTTGGAAAAATATTTGGATTTTTTTTTTTAATTTAGAATTTTTTAAATAACTTTTTTTACCTAACAGTAGTTGAAGAAATGGTTGAAAAACAGTTCATTTGATTATTTCCTTCCATCTGTTTAAAGTTTGTGAAGCACCCCAAAGTGGTGGGCTTTTTTCCCCATCTATGTGTGCTGTCATGAGCATGAGTCAATGAGGACTATTCTGCTTTGATACCTTTTACTGTAACATCTTTCCCAGAACTAGATCACGGATTAATAAATCAGAATATGAATAGTGAGACTACATTATTAGGTTGTCCTAATTTATAGAAGGTGTTAAAAGCACTGAGGTGTTGTCTTTACATTGCTATATGTGATATAATGGCACTCTATAATGCATGAACCACAGAATGAAAATGAGTTTACTGAATTACTTTGCGTGTTGTTGTTTTTTGTCTGTAGATCCAGCTCTGTGTTTCGACGAGCACTTGGTCCAGCAGCTTTTCCCTTGATACTGTGGGAAGCTATGGGTGTGTCAGATGTCCAGCTAATCACATGGACTACCTGGTAAGATCTGTTGCAGTGATTTGTGAAGTTCTTTGTGTTCTTTTGCTTGACTTTTCACAATCATGTAGTACTTGGCTGTTTGAAAATACAATTATGAACATGCATAGTGGAGATAATTGTTCACAATTGTTTGCAAGTGTTCAGATCTGCACTCTTTATTCAAGACTGCATTTCCACAACTGGGCAGAGTAAAGAGATATGGGGACTTGTGTTTTCATGTACTCTTTAACTGTTTTCGGGTGATAATGGTAATTTTAAATCATCAGGATTTACTCTAGAGGGATTTCTGGTGGATTTTCCCCACAAAAGCTACAGCTGCAAAATGCTACTGCTAAGTCTGTCAGTTAACTGTTGTGCTAGTTGTGTTAGTTGTGTTCCATAATCTGCTGATTTTACTGCATGGTTGGTGCTTTTACTTCAGGTGGAAGGAACAGGAGTGTTGTGTGTTAGGCTTTGTAATTACCCTGATGTTGGCTTTTCTGTTTTTTCATCCTGACTTTTCATCTTAGCTTGTCGTTGATTATTTGCTCAAATTCTCCATGTTTAACAGGTTGGAGTTAGCATCAGAATGAGCAGTTTCAACCTTACCAGGATAGTTACCTTCACTCCATTCTACACAATAGCAAACAAATCTTCTCTGGAACTTGAAGTTGGAGAAATTGGTCCTGATGGTTCTCTTCCAACTAATAAATGGAATTATATCTCAGCTTCAGAGGTAATGCTTCATGTTTTTTTCCTTTTGATATCACTGTAGATGAACAACTGGTGTTTAGGTGTCACTTAGGGAAGAGGAGTTCTCTTATGGAAGCTGTCTCTTCTGGTGGTATGACATGGATATTTCACATCCCAAGGGAACTTGAACAGTACAGGTTGGATGTGCTGGTACATTAATCAAATCCTTCAGTTTAGGTAAGCTAGTACATGTGGATGTGTTCCTCAGGAGATACTTGGCTAAGAACTAAGGCATGTGAAATAGTTTCAGTCACACAAACCTGTTTGTTTTACTGCTGTGTTACCATATTGAACATATATGAAATGCTAAAGTCATGTATTTCTTGTCTTACAGTGTCTTCCATTTTGGCCTGAAAACTCATCTGGTGAACTTTGTGTAAGAGTAGTTGGCTGTGAAAGCTCATCCAAACCATTCCTGTTTAAAGCCCAGGATAATGGTACTCTGCTGAAACTTGAAGAATTGGTGAGACTGACTTTGTGTATTCTGTTGTTAATTCTCCATTTTAGCCCTGTGGTAGCTTGACTCAATGAAATCATCAAGGTCAAAACCTTGTGCCTTAAGTTATGGGTACACAGCACTTCCTTCAGTTCTGTTGCATTAAAAAAGTTATTAATAAAGTTTGTGGTGTTGTAATGTTTTCATAGCTGTGTAGTCAAGGTGATTTACTTGTGACAAGCTTACAGGAAACTGAACAGCTCTATTGCTATTAGATTACAATGGTATACTGCACCTCTGACATCTGGGCTTTTTGCAGAGGGTATGTCTTGGGTGCCTTCAGTTTGTTTAAGTAGGTAACAAAAATAGATTCTATTTTAGGATTTATTGATTAGCTATTACATGTTGGAGACACACAGTTCATGGTTAAATTGATTTGATTCAAATGAAGAATATTATCATTTCAGAACTCACCTTAGCCTAGCATTAGGGAATGTGTTTATAAAGGTACCATGTTCAGTAAAGTCTTTGGCTATAATGCTTATCATAGTTCTAACTTGGATTAATGCATAGAACAAATGTTGGGCTTTGTCTGACTTCCTCTCCAGAATGGGGGCTTGCTGGTAGATGTGAATGTCTCAGAGCATTCTACTGTGATAAGCTTCACAGATTACCACGAGGGAGCTGCCCCAGCTCTGATTGTGAACCACACTCCCTGGGACTCCCTCAGATACAAACAGAGGTATGTGAAAGAAACAATTCACCATTGCTGGTTTAAGCAGAGGATATCCTGGTTAAGATAACTTGTCACATGGGTACCACCAAGAGCTGATATACCTGCAGCTGGACTTGCCTGGGATGAATAGCTTAGGCCCTTCATGCCTCACTGCTGGAGTAGTTACTACTGGGGTTTGCTTGCACCACTTCCATCACTGCTTTTAACCAGTGAATGCTGTTATTTTCTCCTTTTCCTTTAACCTGCAGTGGATTACAAGAGGAAATGGAGTTGAAACCAAGGCAAGTATGCCTCTTTGCCTGGACAGATCCAACCAAACCAAGAAAATTGACTTGGGTCTACTCTCAATGTTTTGGTGAACATGACCTACTTAAGGTAAATTTCATTAGGAGAGAAGCAGATGCTGAACCAGTTTAGGGCTCTTCCAAAATTAAAACTATCTGGGAGAAAGCTTCCTCAGTAACTTTGTCTCATCCTGTAGGAGACTTACAACTACTGTCAAGAAGCAAGATTTTAGATGTTTTGATAGTCCACTGTGTCTGTCTTTAATTAGCTGCCCACTTGCACCTTACACTAAAATGAATTCTTCAGAGTTGGTTTGGTTTTTCTGTTGAGTAGCACAGAGCACAGAGTTGACAAAACTGAAAAATATTGCTAGTCAAAAGAAAGGCCAGGAAAGCAAACTTAAGTTTCAGTTGTACTGGAAATGGGTTTAATTTTGCACATCTGAACTCAGACAGAACCAGTTACAGTGTGCTTTACTGTATAAGCACTTCCTTGGGTCAAATTTTTCACATTTAAAAATTATTTTAGTTTAAAACTAATTTCCTTACCATATAATTATGGTTACATTCATGATTCTTTGGGCTTTTGAGAAAAGGGCTTCAATTATCTCAGTTTTGCCTTACAAATTAAAAATAAGGAGTATCTGCTTTTGGAGAGCAGAGATCTTACTGGTTTTACTAATTCATGGTATATGATTTATTGCCTTCTTCTGCCATTACTAAGATTCCAAGATTTTGCTTTGTTCTGAAGGCTTTTTTTTCCTACTGATTTCCAATATTATTCTAAACCATAAATATTGCTGGAATGTTTAGTTTACAAAAGGGGAGAAAAAAATCCCAACCTCAACTTGTTTCCAGTGTTAGGGTATAAGGTGCAACCAAGTCAGGACAATGCAGTAAACTGAAGAAAGAGGAAAAATACAGAGTTCTGGTCTGTGTTTGTCTGTAAACTTGCTTATAAACATAGACCAACATCAGGGCTTTACTCATGTAATATGCTTTTTTTTCCCCCCTGACACAGGATGACTGTGGCCAGTTCCCTTACAATGCAAATACTCAAATTCACTGGGTGTCTTTCCTGGATGGACGCCAGCGAGTGCTGCTTTTCACAGATGATGTGGCGCTGGTTTCTAAAGCACGACAAGCAGAGGAGCTGGAGCAACCTGATCAAGAAATAAACTTGTCGATCCATAGTCTTGGACTTTCTCTAGTAAACAATGAAAATAAAAAAGAAATCTCTTACATAGGAATTACTAGGTACTGCCCATGGAATTGTAAATATTCCTTTGAATAATCAAAATTTGGCAGTGTATTATAATTTTAGCAATAGACTTGAAGGGGATATGTTTCAAGTTAAATGAATTGAAGCATTTTTAATTAAAATTAAGTTTTGCATTTACTCCTATTGTGGAATTAGAACCAATAGGATTTAACTGCCTTTTTTTTAAACTTATATTAAAAAAAGACATAATAGGGTTTGTTGAGCCTGATAAATTAGAAAAATGTATTTTACATGGTTTGCATGCATAAGAAAAATATAAGTACTCTAAAATTGTTAACTTTGTTATTTTTCTTGAAGTTCTGATGTTGTTTGGGAACGGAAACCAAGGCAAAAGTGGAAACCATTTAATCAAAAGCAAATAAACCTACTGGAACAAGCATACCAAAAGTATCTCTCCAAGAGTGCATTCCAAGGTCCTGGTTGGCATAAACTGGACAGCAATACTGAGGTATGTATTGAGTTTTAGTGTTTAAATGCTGGCAGAACAAGTACAACAGTTAAAACAGATTTCTGTTTGCTAAGTTGGGATAGATGCTGTGTGAAGAGAAACAGAAACAGGAGGCAAGATTTTTATTTAAATAGTTACACATTTTATACAGCAGAATGTTTTTGTCTTGTGGTGATAGTGAGGCAGTACTGAGGTATTATCCAGGGTTATATTATGAGGTAAGAATTTCAAAGCATTTTTCTTTTGTGTGGTAGAAAAGATTGCTTGGTGTCTGCATGTTAGTTGTGAACCTGTATTTGCAGTATATACCTTAAATTCTTTGCAGAAATTTTGGTTTTAACTTCTTAATAAGGTGCAATTCCCATTACTTGATATGGTAAAGGAGTCTGCAGTGTTCAAGGACTCTGGAAATTAATCCACTTACCTGAGCTTGCTCAGACATGAATTATACATACCTGTATTCCATAATAAAGAGTGTATTCAAATGGCTAAGTCCAATACAACCATTTTATAGTACCATAGGTCGGGCTTGTTTCCTATATCATCCTTTCATTTGAAAAACATGTATATACCCTCAGCTCTTTGAATACTTGAGTTTTGACCATTGCAGTAGTGCATTTATAATACACAGTATCAAATCTTTTATCTGTAGGTTATTGCATTTCACTCTCAATAAAGGAGAGCTTTAAGCTTCTGTTTTTCATAACTTAAAAATTTCAGGATCGGGGGAAAACGTCAGTTGGGAAAGAAGTCAGCTGCATATAAATATCTTTAATTATGCCAGTGTAATATATAACTCACAAAGAAATAGCTACTTACACGACACAGAGGTTCCTGCTTGGGACAACTAAAGCTGCAGTGTGATGTCCTTGTCAGACTAACTGGTGATTTTCACTACTTTCCATGCAGTTAATTATATGCAGAAATTCAGTAGCCTTGTGATCTGATAATAAAGAAAACCACAGGGCTGATTTGTTAGTCTGTTAACTAGTAATGTACCATTTTATTGCTTCCCAAATTAAACTGTATCTTAGCTCTGCTTTCTTATATTTGCAGGTGAATTTTAGCAAGTCTCCAATGGAAATGCGTCTCCCAGTCAGATGCAGCATCCGCCGTAACTTCCTGTCAGGAATTCAGGTTGAATTCAAGCAGTCACCTCACCAAAGGAGCTTACGGGCTCAGTTGTACTGGCTGCAGGTACCAGCCTTCCTCTGGTTTTGAAACTAAGCAGGCACATGAAGGCTTTGATTTAATTCATTTCTGTGAAGAAGTATCTCCAAATCTTATGCATGTGGTGCTTTGCTCGCTACATCAGAGTAGCGAGGGTGCTGTGATGGAAAAGTATTGCAGAATTGTCATCCCAGCATTTTGAAATAGTATGGAAGGAATTCCACCAAACTGTGTGCTAATGTAAAGCAGGGTGCTATGATGGAGAGTTTATTTCTAAAGAACTGTGTTTTGGTGTCTTAAAACAGACCTCAACCTTTTTCAGAATTTGTTTACTGTAGTTTTTACACATAAGTGTAACATTATTCTACGGAGTATATCTAGGGGTTTAGAGACCTTTAGTAAAAAACTGCCTTCCTAACGGGAAGTAGAGAACAGGCATTTAAATATGCTAAAATAGTATGCAGTAATGTATCTACATGTAATATTAACACTGAATTAATGTGCAGCATTTGCAGCAGATCAGCATAGTCCTGTCAGTACTAATAGTGTTGCTAAATTTGCCAGTAGAGCACTTTAGCAAGAAGTGTTCAGTGCTAGGGGGAAATAATGTTGAGTCATCATCATTGCCAGCTTCATCTCCATTTGCTGCCCTTCACTGAGGACCCTGGTGCTTTTTTTGACCAGCTGGTGGGGAAGTTTGCTCTTTTCCTTTACCTTTCATTTTGTTTTTACTTTTGCCTAAAGGTGGTTTTCACTATACAGTTGGTGTATGCCATCAGCTGCAGACCTTGTAAATGAGTCTTTGAGGGTGTGAACCTCTCTAAGCATCCCTTGTGCAACACTTGCAACCATCTCACCTTTTATAACTGAATGAGTTACATTCCACAATTATATCTTTGTTCTTTCCTCCTTCCCCTCTAGTAAGTAGGGCGTTCCTCTTGAACACAATTTAAAAACAAGTTACTCAGGCCTTCTGAAATGGGAACTGTGTTTGATTATCATGTCACTAAAATATTCCTGTAATTATGCAATCATTTTTTAGGTTGATAATCAATTACCAGGATCCATGTTTCCTGTTGTATTTCACCCTGTAGCCCCTCCCAAGTCCATTGCTTTGGATTCAGGTAAGAGAAAGACTGTAGTAATATCAGATTTATTCACCCTTGAAAATAGGAGCTTGGCAATTTGTTTTTAAGTGTTTTTTTCTCTTTAGAACCAAAACCCTTCATTGACATCAGCATCATCACTAGATTCAATGAATACAGCCAAGTCCTGCAATTCAAGTGAGTGTAACAGTGAATTGTAATATGATTTTAGAGATGTAATATATTTTAGAAGGGAGCTTTGTTCTAAAGTTTATTCTCCTATCCAAACACTCTTGACTTCAGCCTGAGTTTTTAAATATCTCCAATTTAAAAAGGAACTTACTTCTAGAAAATAAGGACTGCTCACATGAAGGGACTGTTATGCAAATTCTCTAGTAATCAGAATTATTTCCTTCTTGTACTGTGGTATCAGAGTTGTGTGTCTGTTGTGCAATGCTGGCCAGAAAGCACTTCTAACTCTATATAAATTGAGAGATGATATTGTGGATTGTACATCTTAATATGTGACATTGCACAGCAAGACTTCACTTGTGTAGACTAAGCATCTAATATTTAGGTATACACTTTCTTTCCCATTTTAGGTACTTCATGGTTCTTATCCAGGAAATGGCACTGAAAATTGATCAAGGTTTTTTAGGAGCACTTAGTGAACTTTTCACTCCGTCTACAGACCCAGAAGCTGAAAGACAAAGGGTAATGTATGAGAGAAACAGACTTTTGATGGAATGGGGCCATAAGTGATTGAGGAATTTAAGTAAATATCAATATAATATAAAATGGGAAAACCACCCAGAAATGTTGTGTCTGTTATGAGTTTTTTGGTTTTTTTTTTTTTCCTATTTCTGGATTCATTAGTACACTCATATTTAAGTTAGTTAACTGTATTTAACAATGATTGTTCTTTCTACTGTTTATTTATATATAGAAACACATTTAGCTACAATATGATTAATTGTATTACATATATGGATAAGATTAACTTCCTTTTTTTTTAATATTGAAACCAGTCTAAATTAATTCAGCAAGATGTGGATGCACTTAACACTGAGCTAATGGAGTCTTCCCTAACAGACATGTCAATGCTCAGCTTCTTTGAACATTTCCATATTTCTCCAATTAAGGTATGCGATAGAGAGATTATTGGTTAATAAATCATCCAATTAATTCATTACAGTAAATATGTCCCTAGCGGGGATTTTACATTCTCTAGAATTTAATACGTTGTTGGAAAACTTCCTCTGTTGCCCATGTGTACAAACAGACCTTTAACCATAACTAAGTGGGGAGAATCAATGGGTATAATAATGCTGAAAGGCAGATAAAATATTGGATAAAGTAATGTATCATAAATTGTATTAAAATACATTTTAATGGGATTATCTTCATGTCTCTCTTGAAGCAGTTAGATTTTTTTGGCACAAGGGAAGAAAAATCATCAGTAGATAAAATTATTGCTTTCCTCAAAGTTCATCACTGATTTGTTTTCATGTGCACTACACAACCTGTCTGCTCTGGTTTGGCTTTTCTTTGGTCTTGACTTGTCTTGTTTTACTGATTCTGCCTTGACAGTTGCATTTGAGTTTGTCTCTGGCTTCTGGTGGAGAAGCATCAGATAAAGGGGAAGAAATGATAGCCATCCATTCTCTGAATTTGCTGTTGAAAAGTATTGGAGCTACTCTAACAGATGTGGATGATGTTATTTTCAAGTAAGCCAATACAATTGGTTGGGGTTGTTTTGGGTTTTTGGTATAATACTTTGACTGCTGTACACTTAATGATTGGATGCATGGTAAACTTTGCTGACTGACTAGTGTAAATTTATACAGCCTTAGGGGAAAGGGAGGAATGGAGAGAAGATGGGGTTTGGGAAGGCAATAGTCTTCAGGATTCTCTGAAGGAAAGCAGAGAAGTATTTGAATGAGGAAGAGTATCTTTAACTAATGTATGATAACTTGTCTTTCAGACTTGCTTTCTTTGAAATTAAGTACCAGTTCTACAAGAGAGATCAACTGAGGATGAGAGTTATTAGACATTACAGTGAACAAGTAAGCTTATTTAGTCAAGTCTTTGTGGAAATTTTTGAGTATATGTCTTAAAGATTTCATTTTTCTTCACCAAATACTTAGTTGGGCACTCTAATACCTTACTTGGGTAGTAATTAAAAGATGAACCAGGCTGAGGTTCTGATGTGTGTGACAACAGCTTGTAACACTGCTTTTGTTGTTTGCCTTTTTTCTTCTCTCTCATCATTTAGTTCCTGAAACAGATGTATGTTCTTGTACTTGGATTAGATGTTCTTGGAAATCCATTTGGTTTGATCAGAGGTCTGTCTGAGGGAGTCGAAGCTTTCTTCTACGAGCCATTCCAGGTATGAGTTCCTGATTCTTTAACTGTGTCTGTATAAAAGGCTGATTGAATGTACTGCTAGGGTTATAGTTTGTTGTCACTGTACTCCTGAACCGGCAGGCAGCAGTAATTTCTAAATGTGAATTTCAAAGAAATAACTTATTCACATGGCCTTACTTGCATCAATATAAAGGAATTGCTAGTTTTTCTTGAAACAGATGCATCATGGTGTAGTTTTCTGCTATTCCTAATAAATTTTATTTTTAGGGTGCTGTTCAAGGACCTGAAGAATTTGCTGAAGGCTTCGTAATTGGTGTTAGAAGTCTTCTTGGGCACACAGTGGGTATGTGTCATAGTGTTCTTTTTTAGTGAATTTCCACAGTATTTTTCTAGTGGGTATTTAAGGTTGTCATACTGTTTTCAGTGTTTGTGATACAGATCATTCACACATCATTTACCTGAGACCATCTAAATATCTGTTTGTAGACTGAGCAACCAATGTGAAAAATATTGCATATACAACTAAATTAGTAACATGCTCTGAATAATTAAGAAGCATAATTTTAATGGTTCTAAAATGTCTGGGGAAGCCTGAGAAGTGTTTTGTTACAATTACTTTAGATTTTTTATTCAGCTGTGTCTTGACAGTAAGTAGAGAAAACACTATTTCATCCATTTTGATATGTAACATGGAGTAAAGTGCTGTAAGTGTTCCCTATTGCTCTATGTATGGATATCAGACCAGATTCTGGAGTCTTCTCATCAATAACGTGGCTCTGTGTGAATCCATCACATCTAAACTGAATATGAAGGGCAATTGCTATGAACTTGTTGGCTTCCTGTGTGTTGTCTGCTCTTAAGCTGTGAAAGCACAGTAACTTGTGTTATCTGCCCTGTTCCCTCAGGTGGGGCAGCAGGGATGGTGTCCAGGATCACTGGTACTGTTGGCAAAGGCTTGGCTGCCATTACTCTGGATGAAGAGTTTCAGCAGAAAAGGAGAGAGGAAATGGGTCGGCAGCCAAAAGACTTTGGGGAGAGCCTGGCCAAAGGAGGAAAAGGCCTGTTAAGGGTATGGAATTGGAGATGAGTGTTTCATGTGCCAACTTGCTTGAAAATCACCTGCAGGAAGTTTGATATCTTTTTTCTTTTGTCAGTTAATTAACTAAGCAGAAGAGACAAACAGGCAGTGGGTTTATAGGAGACTCAGTGTAGTGCATCAGCTGTGGTGTTTGAGGTCATGTTTCTGGTAACCTGAGGAATTGAAGTTAGGATCTGGAACGGTAAATAACACCAATTTCGCCTGTGAATTGTATAAATAAATAAATAGTTACTCATATTCAACAAATGTGTTAGGTAATTAAGGTAACTGGGCCCTTGAAGGCACACAGTTGTGGTCACTGGGAATGGGCTGCAGCTGTGAGAAGCAGGTGAGCAGCACTGACAGCAATGAGCCATGGAGTGCCCAGGGGCACTGAGCAACCACCAAAGGGAACAGAGGGCACACAGGTGCAGTGCATCAACATGAGGGGTATGAAAGGTTGGGCTGGAGAACAAGAGGGGCAGATGCTTGTAGGCTTCTGCTGTGGTGTGGTGTTACTCTGTTTGGGTTGAAGCTTTCTGAAATTGTAGGATGGTTCTCTGTGTATTGTGGCCATCTCAACTTGTGCTGTGGCAGGCTCTAACTTGACCTTGCAGTCAATTCTGTCATTCAATTCTTTGCCTCAGTTATAGTTTTCTTAAAAATATAAAGTAAGAGAAAAAAAACAAAGCCAAAACCCCCAGGCAAACAGTGTTTCTGAAACTGAACTTTACATTATAAAGTATTAAAATAAAGATGTGAGACAACAGATTGCCCAGTTGGACTGAGAGCATTTCAGTTTCTCATTGGAAACTAAATTATCTTTGTTTTAGGGTGTTGTTGGAGGTGTGACAGGCATCATCACTAAGCCAGTAGAAGGTAAGGACAAAGGCTGCACTGCACTGCTTAAGTGGTTTCTCAATACTTGACAATTTATTTTGTACTATTAAGAAATAGCAAACCAAGTATGGTGATGCTAAGGCATACCAAGATTTTTATATTTCTTATTCAAATAGGAATTTACATGATGATTTCCTCAAATATCTTTATATCTGTTGTTGGCTTTTAAACCTTTGTATGAGTTAAGAATAGGTTGTCTCTATGATGTATTTTGTTAGGCCTGCTGTAGTACCCAATTTATTGTCTGAAGCCAGAATAAAGACAGTAAGAATAATAAAGTAAAAAATTACCAGCTGAAAAGATTTTTGGGACTCCAAAGGTAAGAGAAATCTTAGAAAGCAAATTTGGTTTTATGCCTGAAGTCAGTATTTGTTCCTGTTACTTCAAGAAAATGATAGATGATGAAAAATATCCAGGATAAAATGCCTCTTAGTAATCTTCAAGTGGCAGTGATTTAAATGTTGGGAGTCAGCTGTAACTGTGTGGTATTTTACAGCTTTTGCATGGTACTTTGATATGTAATCCTTGTCTCTTGGGTGGGTGACCACACCTGCTTTCTGAACACTCCTTTGGTTCTCCCATAGTTATATATCACCAGAACCATGCAATTTTGAGATAGAAATAGTTCTATCATACTTGTTCATCTTAGTGTCTTCAGAATATTTTGTTACTACTGTCAACCTATAAAAAACTCATCTATTGGCTTATAGTCCAGATAGAAAGTATGAGAAAGAGAATCTTGGTAACATCTCAGTTCTGGGCCCTTCAGAGGCTGGTGAGGTATTAAGGGAACAGTGATGTGTCTGAGCAGACAGGAAGCAGTGGGTGACTTTCCACAGACAGCTCTTTGTACAATAGTACTCTATGCAATCAGTGGCTGTGGGCTGTTTCCAATACAAAACAGCTCCCCTGTAGCAATAACGGTTTCATTCTGTGGTTAAGTAGGTCATGAAAACATTTATTTTTCTGTTTCTCTTCTTTTAAAGGGGCTAAAAAAGAAGGTGCAGCTGGATTCTTCAAAGGAATTGGAAAGGGGCTTGTAGGAGTGGTAGCCCGCCCGACGGGAGGCATTGTAGATATGGCAAGCAGTACCTTCCAGGGAATTCAAAGGTACAGTGCAAGAGGAAGTTTGGAAGTACTTACCCATGTTGGATACCTGGTGGTAGAGTGCTCCAGTAGTGCCACACAACTATTTGTTAAATACACAAGGCAGAATGATATGCGAGGTTGAGAAATGTCCAGTAGCCTGTAATGAATGTATTTTATGATGCTGAGGAAATTGCTGCCTCAGAGAACATGCTGCAGTGTGGTAGTTCAGGTACACAGTACCTAATCCATTTTTTCATTTTGCTCCTTCCCCCGAGGAGAAATGTCAGTTAAATTTACTGTGAAAAATAGACCACTGAAATTTTCAGAGTAAAACTTCCCAGTCTGAAATTTAGTTAGCAGTGCACATCAGGGCCTCCTTGTTTTTTTAATGGGACCTTTGGTTAGTGTGTTAATAAACTTGAGAAGCCTCAGTAAGTTACCTGCCTTTGGGAATAAACTTCTCCAGCTTATTCTGTAGCTGTTTAATTGACAAGTGCTACTTTTGATTCATCATTAGCAGTGTGTCTTTACTATTTACATCTGCAGGGTACCCAGGATGTGTAAGTGGGATGTGTGGCAAGTGAAAGGCTGACTTCTAAAGATGTATTGGTGAAACTCAGGCTTGCATTAAGCTTACCAGAATCATGTTGCACTGTCTATGGCAGGGTGGCAGAATCAACTGAAGAAGTGTCAAATCTCCGTCCCCCACGCCTCATCCGTGAGGATGGCATCATCCGGCCCTACAACAGGGTGGAAGCTGAGGGGTATGATTTATTTGAGGTATGTTTTGCATTGTAAACACAGTTAAAATTCTCTAAACTGCAGGGTTCCATAAAGGATTAAGTTGCAATCAATTTCTAGCAGTCATTATCTGCAGTAAAAATTTGCCTCAGCATATTTCGTAAAACAAGCCTGGATAGCAGGAAGGGCCCAGTGCTTGGAGTAAGCTGAATGCAAAATGGAAACTGCAGCATTGCTGCTCTATGGTCTTCTCCATTTTATATTCTGTAGTTACTTCTCATACTCTGGAAGCAGGTAGGAGGATTAAAAATTGTAAGGAATAAGATTTAAATATGTGAAAATCCCCCCATTTTGATAGTTACAGATTTTTGTCTTTATAACAAAGCTAAGGTTGTCTTACAGACTAAGCAGTTAAGCAATAGACCTTGAATTGTTTGGTTGTATCAGCAGTTAGAAAAGCTACATGAATTTTCATAACACTGCTGTTTGGTTTTTCCTTATGTTGTTCATAATAGCAATCTGTCATAGCTACAGGCACTGTGTGGACATTTAGCCTGCTTTCTCATGTGGATGTGCCTAACATATGGAAGATGAACAACACGAGTTTTCAAGTTCTTGGTAGTCAGAATCTGGTTAATTTGTATCTTAGATTTTGTGTTCTTAATACTTACCTTTAAATGCTTATTCTGTTGCTAAAAAGTTGGAGTAAAATAACTGACTCCATTAACATTTTAAGACCAAAACTTGGATATTTGCTTATTGCTTGTACATGGTTTTTTAATCCTTATTCCCTGTTCTATTTCTAACATTTCTTTTCTTTCTCCTTCTCTCCTGGCATGCAGCAAGAACTGGAATGATGGAGTAAACAGTTTCCATATTTCTTGTCTGTTTCTGTAATGGTTTTTCATCTGCCTTAAGTATTTGGATAAAGGGCATGATTGCATTTACCATGTCCTCTCCCCTTCTTCTCTGTCTTTTCTGTGTAGAAGTTGAATAAAACTGTTTTTCATGTTGTCCAGGCTCAGAAAACAAACTTGAATAACCATCTTCAGTAAGATTAGATGGGAAAGACAGGGAGAGTTTGTTTCCTGTATATTTATTTTTGTGAGGATGCTTAGCTCGTTATGAATGCAACAACAGAAGGTACTTGGAAAAAAGAATCATGGTAGGTTACATCCTGAGTTCATTTATTTATTGGTGCTCTCCTAGAGGCAAGGCTGTGGACAGAGGGGCAGAGGAACATCTTGAGCAAAATTTAAAATTGTGATAGAGAATGAAAGTTACTTCTGGGAAAATGCTTGTAATTTCAAGTTTTCATGGAAATGCTGAGAAAACCTGTACTTGTGGTTTCTGTACTATGCCATAGCCCTGACAGCTACATGTCTACTGACCCCCTACGCCTTCAAGTTACTGCTGCTGGTTCTTTATGAATTTGCTCAGTTAAAACATACAGCTAGCTTAGTTGACTCTGGCTTTTTATTCACAGAATCTTCAGGGGCTTTGCTGTTCAAAAAAGTATCAACTTTCAGCTGTTAAGAGGAATTTACACACACACACATATGTATAAATAAGTATATATGTATTTCTATACTAAGCAATGCCACTAATACAGCATCTTAAAAATTAGTAAGCTAAGCTTAACAAGCTGTTGTCAGAGCAAATTTTTTGCCTAGTATATGGGAAAAAATGTTGAACAGAAGCATCTTTGTTGGTAATGCCTTTTAGAATGTAATGGTCAATTTAAAATTATTCAAAAGAACATTTAGTGAAGCTTTTTAGAGGATTAAATGAAATTAAGTTGTGATAATACTAAGCAGGCTAAATTTTTTCTTCTAGAGTTTTTTGTTTTGGGTTTTTTTTCCCCTATTTTTTTACATCTGGGGAAAAGGAAAAGGTGGCACAATCAACACAGGAAATTTGATATAATGCAGTTCCTCCACATCTGGTATTTGTGTTTTTCTTAAGAGGTGTAGATTGGAACGAGATACAAACCAGGAATAGATCCTCTGTACAGTTAACTAAATACAGTTGGTTTCTTTCAACAAGTCACTTAATGGAATACAGGAGAGGTTTAATTAACTGTTGTTGATTTTCATGCTAGAGGTCACTGTTGGGAAGGCTTTGTTTTCTAATGTAAGTTAGCAAGCAATGTAAAGCAAGACAGGACAGTGTCTTTACATGAAATTGGATATTTAATGAAAAAAATCAGAAAGCCAGTCCTACGTGCATTTACAAATTTAACAATAGGTACAAATGCTGCTTATTTTTGTATCCAGTTTTGATCCTATATTACAAGTAGTTCAACCAGAACCCACATCTTCTTATCTACTTCACCTACATTTAATGCATATGTCCCTTTAAAATAAAGAGTGGAAACCTTGTAAGGTTACCTTAAGGATCAGATGCCTCAGTACCATCCAGTGATTGGATGGAAAAATGTTTTCCTTAATTACATTTGTGTGAAATGTAGGTATTAGAGCTTGTCTTAGAGGAGCAAACAGGTTTTAAAAGAAAAGGTGCTTATTCCACAGGAAAGGGAGGGTTTTGGTGCAAACTGAGCTACAGCCAGGTGGAGTAGATCAGTTGAGTTGTGTAAGCTAGTTTCTGTAGTTCCTTGTGCCAGAGGTGCTGGATCTGATGTTTGTGGGCTGTATGGGGATGTGCTGAGTCGATCCCAAAGCTGGGGGTGAGGTGTGCCGTGGTGCAGGCTGTTCCTCAGCTCATGGGTGAGGCTGGGTAGCACGGACCGGTTTGGTTACACATAAATGCACAGCATGCCTGCAGAACTCAAAGGGCAAATAGGGCAGCTCTAGGAGAATTGGTTTCCAAGGAATCAGTTCTCAAGAGTTCTAATCGTGGTCTGAGGAGTGTTTGAGCTGAGCTTTGCTGGAGCAGGTGCTGGGAGCCTTTGGCGGGGCGGGGGCTGCTGCTCGCCCAGCTCCTCAGGGCTGCCATGATGTCACTCATACATTATTCAATGCCTGTGGCATTACTTTGTTTCATTTCCCAGTTAAAGCTTGGAGCTTTATAAAGAATGCAGAACACCTCATGAATAATTGAGGCAGGGTGGTGAGACAGTGTTGTGTGGCAGAGCATAGACTATGCTGGAAAGTGCAGATTCTATTTCTGCTTGACTCAATGTTCTGCTGTGTAAATTTGCATTGGTTCTTTCATTTCCATGTAAAATAAGAATGAGTTAACTTCTTCAAAGTGCTGTAGTATGCTCATAAAATAACAGCTTTTGATTAAGATGTCTAAGTTTTAAGACTGTGCAGATCATGGAGTAATTTACATCAAGAGCAACCCCCTTTTTACATAGTGCCACCACCATTGTGCTGGCATCCATCAGGTGTATTGAGAATAGCTCAGAAATACTGCATCTTTTAGGCACAGGCCTCAGTGGGAACTCTTACTTTGGTAACATATTGCATGTAAAATCTAAAAATACTATTGGGATTGTTTCTGAAGTTATGAGAAACAGGCTTTCTCTCCAAAGCTTTGAGTTTGAATAGAGAAACTTGCTTATGAATAAATCTGTTTAAATATGTGGCATGTCTAATTTCTTCATATTCAACAAAAAGATTCAGAATATGGATTGTAGCCTTTGAATTACAGTCTTCACATGGTGGTGGGTTTTCTAGTTCTTCAATTTTTTACTTGTTTTTGAAACAGCTAAGGTTCAGGTATAAAATGTGAGTTCGTATTTTCATTTTAGTCATATAATGCCATTTTTGTTCTAATGTTTTGAAGAGGCTTTGGGATAAGCAGTCCCTGGTATCTTTTTTTCCTTTTGTGTACATTTTACAGTTTCAGAAATTTTTAAGATGGTCAGAAAGGGATATTTTTTATAGAAGATGTTGGTTGACCCTGTGGTTTTGCTTACTGAAAAACACTGGATTAAAATGTATGTCAAAACATAACATCACTAGAGAGCAAGTCCAGGAAAACACTATGCTGTTGATTTCAGTTCTTGAATATTCATCCACTTTTGAGATTAAAGGGGTTTTTTTGAGTCAGTTGTGATGTATGATGATGCTTTAAGATATTTGTTGAACTTTTGAATATATGAAAATAAAATGCAAATATAAAAAAAAGTCGAACTTTCTTCCAATTGATTCTTATGTAAGCTGATCTTTCAATTTTGGTTACTTAAGCTGCATAGAATTAAATCTGTTAAACACACACCGACAACTGTGCAGTCAAGTGGAGCCTTTTGTCATCTCATTGGTTGAGTCCTTCTAAGGAAATAAGAAGGAGATGGCTATTTACAAGAAGTAACTAAAAACATACTGAATTCTTAGTCCTTCCTCTTTAGGTTATTGTTACTAGTTTGTCAGAACTTGAGGAATTTACTGTTAGAGAGGCTGAACTCCACAGTAACAGCTGTGAAATGAACTGAAAGCCATCCTACTTTGCTCTGAAGAATATCAAACCAATTTTGGGGCACCCATTTGCTAAAGGTTGATCTGAAGTCCAGATTCTGGACTTGAGATGCATTCTGCATCCAGGCATTCTTCCTTATGTTTCCCCATGTTTCTACACAGGAGCTGCCCATTTTCCCTTAAAACAGATTGTATCATAAATAAGGTGCTTGTGTTGACCTGGAGGGTACTAAGCTAACATGCATTGACTTTATACTTCTATAATTGTCTTGCTAATTTTTGGTAATTAAACACTATTTATAAGTGTCTTTTTTTAAAGACTTATTACATATTAGGAAAGCCAGTAGTTGACACAGATTTATTCTCATACTCACTTTGAGGTTGGGTTCCCACTGGTCACGTGTTATTAATTTCATACTTTTACCTTTTTTTGCATGGTGTTTTGATGTGTATTCCTTTCCCACAAATACATTCAGGTATCACTCTGTGAGTCTTGCTGTCTTTAATCCAGTGTTATGGGGAGCTTGATGTGGGGATGACCGTGAGCCTGTCTTCTGTGCTGGTCTGTGTTGTTGGTGGAATATTGTAATCCTGGTGACATGCTCTAGGAAACATTCTACTTTAGTCAAAGAGTATGTACTGAATGGGAAATGTGAAAAAAAAAATCAATTAATATTTGCCAAAAAATCCTAGGAGTGTCATAGGATCCTATCCTTCAATACTTTATTTCAAAACTTTTTCTGTGTTTGTAGATTGCCACTTGAGTTGTGATTGTCTGATCAAAACATGATGAGTAATTTAATCTGCACTTTCATATACCTTTGTATTTTGGGTATTGAATAGTCATATCTGTTCAGTGCTTCAGAAGCCTCATTTTTGAGGAGCATTGAGAATTTGTATCTCGATAGTTTCTTTCTGAGGGTCTGAGTCATGTGCCTTATAAAAATACATGACCTTTGCAGGGTTTTCACTCTTGAATGAAGCCTGCAGCATGGGCTGTAGCAGAATGAACATTATTAAACAATTACTAGCACAGAAAGGAAATCAAAGCTGAAGAAATACTCTGATACAACAGTGTCAGTGTTCTACATTTGAGTGGAATGGATCAGACTTCTCAGTGACTCAGCTTCAGGACTGAGAGCACTGTGAGAACCTCTTTAAAGAACTAACAATGAGGTAACTTTTCAGAAGGCTTTGGAATTCAAGACACCAATTTGATTTGTGCTTTTTGGTGTTTTGTATTTTGGTTTTCTTTTTTTTTTTTTAATTTTTTTGCTTTGGTTGGTGTTTTTAGGTTTTTATTTTGTTTGTTTTCATACAGCCCCAGAATTATTTTCTGTTTCAGAAGCTGCACATCAGAAAGTTGGAAAAGGAGGTGTATCGATACCACTGTGCAATTCCAAGAGGCAGAAGAGCAAACCTTATTGTTACCAACAGGTATTGAATTTTGAATGCTTTCTAAGGGCTTGACATGATTTCAACTTGGGAATTAGACATCTGGCTAAGTCTATACTGATTACTATTCTCTGCCTATCTATTTTCCTTCTCTGTTTTTGTCTTGATCTTTTTAATATTTTATTTTGTTTCCTTAATGGAAAATGTAATTTAGTTGTGATGTCAGTGCTGGATGGGAATTTGGGAAGGTGGTTTACTCTGAGATCAGTGACCCTTTCATCGTAGTGAAGGGAAATATTTTTTTTTCCTCTTAGTTTTTGATTTTTCAAATTAGCTTGTTATAAGTGTTTGCAGTCAAGCTAACAGTTTAATAATACGTGTTTATAATCTTGATAGTTAAAGAATATTCTAAATGAAGTCATAAGTCTACCAGCATGAAAACTATTATTTAACTCATCTGACAAGTTTTAGAATTCAAGATGTTGGCAGTCATGATTTTGAGGACTCAAAACTTTCTAAATATGTTTAGATAATGAAAAGGGTTATGATCTCCACATTTCACAGGTCTCCAGTTTGCACCTTGCTTGAATGTACGAGAGAGGCTCATCCAAAATAAGACTATGGAGTCTTCACAGTGTGTTTTTTTTTAATAATGACCAGCACACTTCAGAATTTAGGCTGCAGATGGACAAGATTTCAAGGCACTGACCAAGGCCATGGATGATAATTGGGCAATTTAGTTTGCAGCCTTAGTTAAATGTACACTTCTCTCCTTATCCCAGTTCTTGGCCTGCTCATAATGTGCTGTGTCTGAGATCATCTATGGCTTTTAAAGACCAAGTGATTGTCTCAGAATTTATTAAGGAAATATGGGTCCCCTGTGGCTGAGTGGATACTTTTAATCCACATAGAAAATTCCTTCTTAAACAAATGCTTTCATTTTGTTTAGTTTTTCTAGCAAAGTTGTAGTCCCAGGGAGAAGTTGAGTATGAACTTTTTTTTTTCTTGAACAGGAGAGTGATATATGTCAAAGAAGTGGAAATCTTAGGCCACTTAACAACAGAGTGGGATTACTTATATGAAGAATTCATGCATTATCCCTCCTATGAAGCAAATATTTTAAAAATTACTGTTTTGGTAAGAATATAATGTAAATTTTCTTCTGTTTAATACTCACTAGAGGTCCATACATGCTTTTAACTTATTTATGGTTCTTACTGCTAACTAAGGGACTGTGTGACAGGATTTACTGAAGGTTTCTTGTGAGTATGGCAGTTGGGTTGGACAGAGACCATGTTGAAATCTCACCTGAAGTTGGCATTCAGACCGTTTATGTATGAGATTCTGCATTCTTGTTTTGTGAGTCATCTGAAGCACATTTTTGTTCCCCTCTGCAGCAGGATCAAAAGATGTTCCAAAGAAAGGACAGTACAGGTCATGAATGTGTAAAGACCGTTCCGCTTTGGGATGAAGCCACAGCAAGGGTATATTCTTTCTTTAATTTAATCTTCTTTTCTTATGATATTGTTAACACTTGTTGAAACTCAGCGTGTAAAAGAGATGGTAATGTTCAGAGACTTGTTAAATAGGCTGCTGTGCCTGAGGACCATTTACCATTGTTTTGTGTTTAAAAAATGTGTTTTACCAAGAGTATGATTGGACCAGATAGTCCAAAGCATTGAAGAGAGTTTATGCAATAATAATTTATTGTTGAAGCTACATAGTCTTAGGGTTTGCATGTTAAAGCTCATTAAAGGAAAATAATTCCATTATCTAAACTACTGGGTTGTATTAAATTCCCTATAGTCTGTAGGATTCCACATACCTCCTCATTATTTCAAGATGACCTAATCCAGTACAAGTGGACCTTATATGCAAATGCTTACTTAAATTCCTCCCTCCTCCCTCCCCACACATGTTTTTTCTACCCTTTATCTCTAAATGTTTGTTCCTATTGGTGCCAGGGAGGCTGGAGCCTTTTGTGAGCCTTCATTCTGTGGATGGTTGGATCTTGTAGGTAACTTACCTAAGGTGATCCATCAATTTGGATAAATTCCAGGGTACTTCAAGAACAGAAAAATTTACCTAGGAAACCATGTGTGTTACTAAAGTGAGAAAGGAGGTGTTCTCCCTGATACCAAATGTGAAATCAATTAGGTCCACAGTGTCTTGGAAGCATGCTTGAAATTGTAGCTGCAGTAAATGGCAAGTCAGCAGATGGGATCAGAATCAGGGCCAAATTGCTGCTATTAAATTGATTGAGCCTCCTGAAATAATGGGTTAGACTGGGAAAGAAAAAAATTGCTATAATTTTGAGGCACTTTATATACTGGAAGAATCTATCTTAGTTCTTCACTGTGTCTTGTCTAAAAAAATGTTCCTTCAGCTTTCTCTTAGAGCATGTTGTCCAAATCACACTTGGCATTAAGTAATTTAAATCCTTTTAGTTTCTCTGTATCTTAGTGGCATGGCCAAAGCTGGAGCATTGCACAGAACACACAGGTCACACTAGAAGGAGACTTCCTTGTGTTTAATTACCTTTTTTGGTATTATTTCCTAACTTCACTTGGCTTTGCTAATGTTTATGCTGGTATCTCTTCATTAAAAACCGATTTTTCTGCTTCCAACTGCAACACTACACATTTACTTTTTGTGGATTTCTGTTTCTGTTCATCAGTTGAATATTGTGCATATGAATCAGGAGCTAAGTGTCCAACTTAGACCAGCCTCTGTGTGTGTGGGTTTACATGTTTGTTGAATTATGTTTTAGTAGCATCTTATGGAAGAAAAGTGCTACCTGCTTTAATTGTATTTTGCTTTCACTGTGTTGTTTTGCAGAGGGTTTGTTGTGCCATTCAGGAAGCCCAGGCAACACGGAAACAAGAGAAGCTGGTGAAGAGAGCATCCTTGCAGTTGAGGAAAACTTAAATACTGTCTTGATAATGACAGGATATATTGGGTTTGACATTTGGTATGCAATTTTCTCCCTAAAAGGGATTAGAAACAACATGGAAACATTGGGCAAAAAGTAAAAATAAAATATCTGAGGTCTTTTTTCAAAGTTAGCAACCATTAACACTTTAGTTTCAGAAGTGATGCATCTTTTGGAAACAATGGGTTTCTAAAATGTGCATTTCAGTTTAAAAATTACATTTTTTGATAAATTGTTTTCCCACTCTGAAATTTTATTTTCTACCCTTTTAATGTCAGAGATTTTAAAATGAAGTGGTTATCTTATTTGCACTCTAAGGGTATGGTTTACAGAGCAGTCGTAGTGGTTGTGGTTCTGGTATTTTTTCAGATGAAGCACTTCCGTTAGTGATTGAAACAAATTAAGAACTCTATTTTAGACAACATTCTCCTTAAATTACTCTACACAATTTAGCTAATATAATCTCATCTCTGAATGTTTAGTATTAGAAAATACTGCATTGAAGCAATGTAATAATTACTATATATGAAAGAAAAAGGCTATTGCTGTCTGGAAATGTTTACTTTGAAGTGTTGTCACATTGTAAATGAAAAGCTGCACTTTAAAAATGGAAAATATTATTCCCCTGTCACGTGCCTGTTTATGGTTTTGGTTGTGTCCCTGTAGCCTAAATAATTCTTCAGGAGGAACAGCACACTGGGTTTAGCATTGTATGTCAAAAACTTAAATCTAAGAAATTAGCTCTCCATATTTCAGAGTATAGTTGCTCCACTATATATGGAAGAATGCCATCTCACTGAGTTAAAGCTCACTTCTGATGCAACGTTTTTGTTGCAGCTTCTCTTCCTGAAGGCTGTTAGCATTCAGATTAACACAACATTTAAGCACAAAGTGTGTGCCTGGTATGAACTTCCTTGAGACAAGTTCCATTCTTAACAGGAGGCACATCCATATCTAACTGAGTCAGGACTAGATGAGCAAACAGATTTGAGTTCAGTGATCAGTGAACTGGGAGCTTTTGCTGTCAGTCTTTGGCTGTCAGATCAGAAAATCAGTGTCCTTGCAAAAACTCATGAAAATTTGACCTTCCCAATTTAATGTTCTTGGAAAGAATATTTCTTACTTCTGTTTTGTGCTAGATAACAGCTGTAGATACAAACTTGATAAAGTAAAATGACAATGTTTTTCTACAGATCCATAAAGTGCACCAGGCCTGGATTTTTAAACTCTGCATTTAAGGGCTGGTGCATTGTATAAATGCACTCTTAATCTGTACCTATGGCTCACCAAAGTTAGCTAGTTTAAGGCATTTGAAAGTAAGCTGCCAAACTTGTAGAGAGCACTGTACACATGATTTTATTGTTGTTGTATGCACATGGCTACTAATCCACTTTGATACAAGGGAAAAAATGTGGTACAGCCTTTAATTCTGTGCTATCACCTGTTTTCTAGAAAGCTCTGCTCAAACAATTAATAAATTCCCTGTCCAGCTTGTATGTATATCAAGTTCATGTTTAAAAAAAAAGACAATAAATTTTTATATGCAAGTATTTGTGCTATGATTTAAAATTTTGTTGATTCTCAAGTGAATTATGTGCTGTTGGTTTGCCTCATCACTGACACTGCAAGAAAACCATCAGAGTGCAAAGGTACTGCAAAAGAGCTTTCTGCAGCTCAGCAGTTTCTGCATCTTATGTTCTGACATTTAGGGACAGTTGTATGAGTACTGCCTCTTAGTTCATACTTGAAAATAGAAGTCACATCAGTCTGCTTGGTGCATGTTCAGACAGTATCATGTGCCTGGTTTTAGGTGAATTGGTGCTTAAAACAGTTCTGAAGACACCTTTCTGACTCCAGTCTGCTGCTTGATTCCCTTACGTACTTCCTCATGTTTTTGGGAAACTTTCTGGCTTGAATTGTAAACAGCAGGTATTTCATTTTCTCACTTTATATGCAATTAGGCTCAATGAAGAAACTTCCTATTTAAAACAGTCTGAAGAAGCAGTCATTTTGTTTTGAAATGCACATCTTTGCAGTTGGGGTTGCTAGCTGAATTTGAACTGGCAGATGCCCTCCAGCTGGAGTGATGAATGACCTTCTTTACCACTTGGATCAAGAGGACATGAGAGAGGAATTCCATTTCTTGCTTAAATGAAGATGGATGTTTGGGTTTCCAGTGCTTGTCCTGGGCTTACCTCTAGTGTTCCATTCCACTTCACCATGTCTCCTTCTGTCTCTGCTTTGTTTTTCAAGTGGCCTTTGGCATAGTTGCATCCTCTGCAGCTGCAGATGCTGTTGACTACCTGAGCTTTGCTCTCTGACTTGGAGAACTTTCTTTCCTGTTCCCTGCCAGTTCTTTTTCTTAAGTTGGTACATTTTCTTGGAGTGCTGGCTGAAGAAGTTAAGGGATAAGGAGAGTCTCTTGTCTAGTCCCTAACTGTGTGCCCAGCATAAGAACAGGTGCAGAATTAAATCCTTTTTGTATGATCTGTTGGGGTAGCAGGGTTTTTGTATGTTTTCAGACAGTCTTGAGTGATGAATTTCAACCAGGTGCTGCGATGCAAGTGAAAAGCTTTTTCAAAGATTTTGGTGTTTGTTTGTTTTATTGTTGTTATTCATTTTGTGTTTTATTTTGGTTTTTTAACTATCTGGCAACAAAATGTTTTTTCCATACCTTAAAGATTTTATGCCTCTGTGAAGCTGTTGAGATTTCAGTATTACTGAGCACACCAGGTTCCCAAGCTGTTGACATGTTCCTACCTTTTCCGTTCAGTGAGCGCCCAGAAGCTTTTTGCTGTCTCAAAGGCCATTTTGTTCTGAATATTAAGACAATAAAATTAGTGTTAATTAGAACTCCAAGCATTTAGGTGAGGCCTGGCTCCTCGCTTTGCTGCTGTTACTCCTTTGCTTTCTGGCTCATCATAGGTTTCTCCAGCTCTTCAAAAGCATTTTTTCCAAAGATATGGGTGAATGTTTAGTCCTTGTGACTGCTTCTCAGTCTCTTGCTCCAGCTGTAGCCTCCTGAAACCCTTCTGAAACTTGCTCAGTCCCTTGTGCCATGCTCTCTGTGCCATGGCATGCTCAGTTGTCCCCTAGGTAAAGAACAGTACAGCCTTCCTCAATGTAGATCTATGACCTAGTAACCATTTTAAAAAGGCAGTAGCAGAAAAATGATAATACAGTCAAGCTGTTTCATTGAAAAACACATTAATATGCTTGTGCTTACATTTTTAGAGCCATTTTGTTCTTTAAAGAAAGAGAGGATGATGTGAGAACCTTAGGAGTAGGTAATGGCTGTATGTCCTTCTTCCCAGGATAGTGCTATCAATTCCACTTACCCGTGAGCTGTAAGGAACATTTTACTTTGATAATTTTCCTTGAGTTTCTGCCCAATCTGGAGACAAATAAATATTCACATGCTGAAATGTATTTTAAAAATGCAATCAGCTTCTTTACTATTTTCTTGAATGAGCCTGGTCCATTTTGCTGTTTAAGGGGATTTTAGGCTCTCTTTCAATGAGAATTTTTAGTGGATTTTATTTAGGCTTTTTCCTTTCAAAGTGACCCTATAGTCATTGACTACTGCCAGTTATTCTCTGCAGAATTACAATAAACCAACTGCTAACAAGTACTTATGTGGAATTTTTAAGAAACAAATAGCATCACACCATTCTCAAAACCCCTCAGACTGTGGGATATCATTGCAGATGTTTACAGCCTGAGTCCACGTGCTCCTGGACAGCACTCTCTGCCTGACTGTGCCTGGACTCTGCAGTTTCAGGAGATGCCTTCGAAGCCCTGCTAATCTGGGATTCTGTCACAATAGGAAATCTAAAATACCCCCTCTCCTTCCAGCACCAAAGAAAATCACCCAGGAGAATTTGGAAAATTACCCAAAATTACCCATTTGTGTTTCCAGTGATAAAGTATATGCATCAAAAGAACTCATGCCTCCCACCATCACATTTAACCATTTTCTCAAAATTTGCAGAGTGTGGAAGATGGTTTGTTTTTTTTTAATAGGCACAGAATAGGGAGTAGTTTAGTAGTAAGAGAATAAATCATTTTGAAGGGGATAAACTGTGAAGTTGAAGGAAGGGATAAATAATTCAGCTTAACAATCAAGTACCAATGTTCTTATTTCATTTCTGGCAGTAAATAAGCTTCTGTTGTAGTGTAGTAAAACAGAGATTGCAGTAGGTGTATCCTAATCTTGGGCTATGCTTGGCAACAAGGATTATTTACATAAGGTTACCTTGGGTCACTCAGATTTAAAAATAAAATTGAAAAGATTTAATTTTAAAAGTGTAAACTGACTTGTGAAACCTTTTGAAACTAGCTAACATCTGTTTGAAAAAATAATTCTTTCAACAGTTTATAAAGTCGCATTTCATCAAACCTGAGTGTGAAGACTTAATTTGGAGTAGACTCCAGTGGACTGACCAGAGAAGCTTTGTCGTAAGAAACAAGTGGAGGGATTTCAGAATCAACACATACAACTTCAAGTTTCATTGGCAAAATCAAAGCTTTTTTATTAAGCTTTGTTTGAAAGCTGTTACGCTTGTTTATTAGGATTTCCTGTACAAAGGTATGCTTTGGAGGGAGAGGGCAGTTCCCATTTAAAGCTGTGATGCCAACTGGCAGGAGAAGGACAGATGGAGGTGGGGGGGAAAGTTGTTTTACAATTAGATGTCTTATTAAAATTTGTTCCAGGTAGATGAATGTTTGTTTAGATTACTAATGATCCTAATGCAATTCCACCCCTTGGATTATGGATCTTATTTGCACAATCACTAAGTAACAGTGAGGCAAATACACACATGTCCAGACTTTAGCATTTATTATCTCTGTGCTGCAATTTGCTTCTGTTTTGGATTTTTCTAGAAATTTGTCAAGTAAGGTGGTAGCTTAATCTAGTAACTTCAGCTGTCTGAGGGAGAAAAACTGAAACATAAAAGCAGAAATAACTCTTAAAAGGAAAAAATTGTAAGGAACATGTGAATTTAAAACTTGATTCAGTTCACTGTATCCTCACCCTTCCTCTAAGTCACAAGTAAATCTCTAGTTTGACAACATTTTATGTTATTTATTATGAAACGAGATGATTAATTGTTTATCCTGATCTGGTCTTTAGATTGCATAGAGGCCAGGGGAACAAGGCAGATGAGAGGAACCTCATAATATTGACATGGTAGGTTGAGAGTGGAGGAAGGTGAAAGCAGGGTACTGATAAATCCGTGAGATGGTTAGGCCTTCTGAGGTAAAACCAAATTATTAAAAAGCTAATTTGGTATCCTGCCACAAATTGCTTTCACATCAGTAATTGGGAAAATATCTAGTTGTGAAGACCATCAGCAGTATTGAAAACAGTAACTTTGTTAGATTTTAACAAGGAAAAGAAATTTTTCCTTGGATTTCATTCAGAGAAGTAGAGCCATTCCCAGGTACTTCACTGGAGTCAGCAGATAGAGCACTGAAAATGCACTTTATTGCTAAAATGACAACTCTCAAATTCCTTGAGTCTTGTGTGTGTGTCCACATTGTTTTTAGACTCTGCTGTTTATCAGAGGCAAGTACAGTAAAGATGTACAAGTCTGCAAAACACTTGTCCAAAACAAAAGGCTTGACAAGTAGGGAAGCAGTTTGTGCACTAAATAATGGAGAGAGTTTCCAGGGATTTGAAACCTCTCCCCACCAGGTGTGACATACATTCCTCTCACATGTAATAAAATCTTTATAGCTAAATCACTGAGCTGTACAGGTCTAGTCTCTGCACTGATAAATGTGGCCCTGAATCTGCCCTTGCTTTTGTTATGTATGAGGACTGGATTGTGCTTATAAAGCTTCCTCTTGTGTTTGTCATCTTCATCTCTGGCTGTGCTTTCCCTTTCCCTGCTAGAAAGAAATTTGCTGTTGACTTTCAAAATCTATGACATTACACTAAGGTGCTCATAAGGAATCCAAAAAGACTTCTGCAACTGATCCCGTAGAATTGTTGCAGTCTAATTGTCATTAAAAGCAGCACAAAGGGATATCATAAAATAACAGGAAAATGCAGGTTTAGTATACTGAGGAACTTCAAACAGTTGAGCAGCTAACTCTTTAGGACCTTCTCAACACTTTCACAGAGTGCACCAACCTTGAGTAATGCTGATAAACATCGAGAGTGGACATGCTCTAAGTTGCTGTGGAATTTAAAAAATAAAACAGCATATTACTTAAAACAACTTGGAGTTGATCACAAAGATGTTTTAAAGTTGGACACTTGCTGTAGCACGGCAGAAATCTGTGTGGAGTAACACAGATGAGAGTGGCAGGGTTGCAAATGAAGGGATGCTGCTGTAAGTTGTTGTTCCAGTATTTACCCACAAGGTGGGGGAATGGACCTTTGTATTTTACTGCTGTTGTCTTGCATCTTACCTGCCCACCCTCCTCCTGCCTGGATTTTAAAATCACCTGCTTGATGTGGTCAATGCAGAGCATGGAGCAGTAAATCAGAGCCTGACAGAAGCTTTTCAAGCTGTAGATCCAAATCTGCAGTTTTACAAGTGTTGAAAAGACATACTACAATGATCATTCACATGATCATTGTTATTTCTTACTTGTACACAGTGTAATAAGTAATCTGATTTGGTGCAGATTTCCATGGGTACAGATTTCTTTGGTGGGGAATGTTTTAGTGTAAAAGCTTTTCTGTGTGGTTTTCACTTATGTGTTCATTCTTCTAATGGTATTATTGATCTGTAGGTGGCTGTGTAACAGGCAATGTCCTATTTTCCCTGTGTATGTGATAAATTCAGAGAGATCTAAGGCAGCCCAAGAAGCCATCAGAGGCCTCTTTAACAGGGTTGTGTACTTTATGCTAAAGTTAATACAAACCTAATTTTTCTTAGTACTTTATGGTGGATACTACACTTGTTTCAAATAGTATTTAAAAATCTAAGAGTAATGCAAACAAAAAAATGAAAAGTCAGAAATATTATTCTGTGTTTTGGTCATGACTTCTGTTTCTTCCTTTAGGGACTGCCACTGCTGATAAAGAGAATGAGTCCTCACTCCACTTGTGTGTAGGAGCCATTCTCACACCCCTGAGCTTCCAGGGCTCAGAGTGTCATGGATGTTCCTTTGCAGCATGCAAGAACTTAAGATGCATAAGCTCATTTGCCCTTTTTGTGTCTGTATTGTTTGTTGCAAGTCTTTTTCTTTGTCTGGTTTTAGGATCCTTTCCAGTTCCTTCTTTCTAAAGATCTCTTCCCAATTCTTTGCAAAGTAAGGCTACCTCAATGTTTAATAATTTGGCTGGATCTTTTACAGGCAAAAAAATATTTAGTGAGAGAAGATATTCCTGGAAGGGCATATGAGAGAAAAGACAGTCTTAATTTCTAAACCAGGTTATTTCTGGTATTAACAGGCACAGGGTGCTCTCTGTGCTGGATTCTGAGGGCTGCTCAGATCCTCCTGCCATCACTCACAATTTCCTAACCTTGTAGCATTTAGGGCTTGCAGGCCAGAGCTGAGGAGAAGGCAGGAAAAAGGGAGATGAGGCACTTACAATGAGATTGCTGCCTTACTCCTTTTCTAGACTCTGCCCAGCTGCTCTCATCCTAGCCAGGAGGAAAAACTACCTTGTGACTTTGTGGTCCATCTAATGTATCCAGGGTAGCCAGCAAGTAACAAAGATTGTCTTTTAGTTCCCAGTTTGGCCTTTTTATTCATGGAATTCTGCTGGACATTGTGTCTGGGTTAATATCTGCCCTTTTTCAGGGAAAGATTAAGGCTTCCATTGGCACAAAATAGCCAGCTGTGGTAGCACTGACACACTTGAGATAACCTGAGTAACAAATTCTGGATGGCCTCTCATTTCCTTCTCTTAATTTCTGTGGCCCATTCCTGACTAATCTAGTGACATTTGAAGGATTTGGGTGCTTAGAACAAAGGAAGAATGGAGAATGAAAAGTGAAGAAACCTGGATAGGCCAAGAAAATTGAGGATCATGTTCTGTCTCCAGTACTTGCTCTCTGTGATCTCACGAAGTTTAAAACCTTAATATAATCTAGATGGCATAAACATTTATATTTGACTTGTAAGATGTTCTTTAAAACATTGCTTTAGATAGAGGTAACACTTTTTTTTTTTTGGTTATAGATAAAGTCAGTGGAGGAATTCTTCAGGTTTGCTCTCTAGATGTATTACATGCTCTACCTTTAGCTCTTATGTTGGCTGTTTCATTGCAAAAGTTAGAAATGCTAAAGAATTAGTACATGTTTTTTAGTTCAAGTTGCATGCTGAAATGGGGACTTTCATTAGAATGAAGTTTGAATTGAGAAGTGACTCCTTTCTACAGTGTTTCCGTTTTTGCTGACACTGAAGAATTGAATACCAGAAAAGAAATTAAAAAAAAATCATCTGGAAGCTGAAATAGTCTGGTTTTGAAGTGTTCCAGTGTTGTCTGATATGAGGTTCAGAGGCTTTATTGGTTCTTTTCTGTGTGCTGAGGTCTGTGACCAGCTTCTGGGGCAGATCGATAATGCTCCCGTTGGCAGAGTGGAGTCAACAGAATGCCCCAAAACCAGAGGCAGGAAGCAAAGAAAGGAGTGTGAAATTCTAGCAGGGAGGCTGTTGGCAGGCAGGCTCTTGGTTCCCCCACCAGCAGATACACAAGTGTGTGGCATTTTCAAAGGCCCCTGCCAGATGAGCACCAGGTAGGCAGTTCAGCCTCCAAGTGCTTGCAATGCCATTAGTCAAAGAGATGCCAGTGGGCAGTAAATAGGCCATGATTTAGGATCCAGTCACCAGTGTACCCCGTGAAGATAAATTGATACAAAAGCTTTGCAGGATGAAGCCTGTCCAAGGTGTGACCATACCTATGCACTTGGGAGCAGGGCAGCTATCCACTGGCTTTCTGAGGAGATTTGGGAACAAAGACCTCTTCACATTTCATGTTTATAAATATACAAAGAAAATGGTGTGAGAGCACAGCGTGTATCTGAACTGGGGGCACCTGAATTTCTAGCTGTTCAGTTAGGAGACTTATTGTGCATTTTCAGTGGAACCTGAAATAGATTCAGTTCGTGAGATACAAAGCAATACAGGACAGAAGAATGGCATTGTCCTTGCAACACAGGTGAATTTTTTTATTACCAGCCTTTCTTGAGAAAATATGCTTCTCTTTAGAAGCAGGAGATCATAGCATAAGTGATTGCCTGCATAATATATTATTCAGCTGTTCCACCAGGCCTACTCTGCTGGAAGTGGTAAGGGCTTGGGAAAAACCTCTTTATAATTAAGACAATTATAAACCCCATTTTTAGCATTCGCTCTGGACTAAAATGGGGAGGGGAAAGCACAATATAGTCTTACATTTCTTTCATAAAGTTACAATAAATGTTGGAAGAGTGGATCATAGGGAAAATGACTTCTGTATTGAAAGTTATAAATACTAAGAGATTCGTGTGAATTGATGACGGTGCCTTGTGCTAGTGAGAACTAATTCATATGGTCTCTATTAGAATATAGTGGAGATGTTAGAATATGAAATTAAGAGAGCTTTATGTCTTTTGCAATCCTGTCAGCTTATAGAAGCTAAGTGACATACAAGATGAGGTAGCTGAGACCTCCAAAGAAGTTGTGACAAGAATAGTGTCTTATGGAGCATAAGAACTGTTTTGAGCTTGGAACATTGGAATGCTGTGAGAGTAGCAGACTTCTGCAACAAGACATATGGAAGGTATCTTAGCCACTTGATAAGCAATGCTGTAGCCACTGATCACAATAATTTAAGGTTTTCTTTCCCAGGTGGTTGGCTTAGGCACTTGCTTTTCACTGAGAAAGGCAGAGCTGGGGATGACAGTGCTACTTTGGGGTTGGTGTGCAGTTGCTAACATTGACTTTGAGGGTGTCTTACAGCAGAGTTTTTATGTGCTTTTCAAAGCCTCACCCTTAAACACTCTGGCTTCCCATCTGGCAAGCAGGATTGCAATGTTTTTGTAACTGACTGGTGTTTGATGTTTAAAATTGTCAAATAATCAAATGTAATTAATGTAGATGCTGTTAACTCCAGTTAAATCTCTGTTCAAGTGATTCTGTGCATTGACAGAGCACGTATATCAGTAACAAGGGATGATGGATGTTTGTTGGTCCTTTGATGTTTTATAAATATCAGAAATATTAATCCCTTTACACATGCTTATTTTGGCTGATGCTTGTAAACTAAAACATGCCAAATATATCTCTTCATACACCTTGCCCCTCACTTCTGTAACAATTAGTTCAATTAGAGTTCCTGTGGGGCACTTTAAAATACAACAATAATTGCTGCTCAATATTTTAATAAAAACATTCCCAGAAATCTTAACAGCTGGATTATGTCAAACTGGATTTTTTTTTTTTTAAGAAATAGGTTTAAAGACAAAGTGATTCTTTGCTATCTGGACCTCCTACTCCCTGCTGGATCAGATCTAGTTCCCTATTACAGCGGCACACAAAAATTGGAATAGTAGCTTTTTGAAATGTGTTTTTTTCAATCCTAGTAAATGCAAAAGTTTCAAACTTAAGAATTTTTTGCAAAGCTGATTGGATGTCTTGAGCCAAACCTCTCAGAGATGGCACAAAAATTAAGCACAGCAGCTTGTTATCCTTCCAAATAATGTATGCAAAATTTAGGAAAGTGTTCTTTTTCTATTTTCATAACTGAAATATTGTGTTACTATTTTGTTAATGGAGAGAAAGCAGATTAGTTAAAAGGCTAAATATGCTGACACACTGATTAGAAGAAGAGTTGCTTGGGTTCAGTTAAGAAGTGAAATCAAAAGAAGAGACTTCTGTCCCTCTTCCCCCAACGAAGAATAGTGACACGTGGATCAGAGCACCAGCCTCCCTTCCAGGTACCCATATGCTGATAAAACTTTTCTTTCTTTGATTGTATCATGAAACCTTCAAAACTTAGTGGTTTTGTCCTAATGGACGCTGAAGGAAAAAGTGAAAAAGGTATTACTGGAACAGGAAATTAGATTTTTTTTTCATAGCTGTTAATCTAAGCTGGGTTTTAGAGTCAACCTCCTCTTACATTTTCCTATTAAGCCTTAGGAAAAAAATTGTCTGCTGAGTATATAATTCTTTGCATGATACTGTGGAATGGAGAACATGAGGCAATGCTGAATTCTCCTCAGGACACCAGTATTCTAGAGAGGCTGGAGCTATATTTCTCCTGTGTGGGTGTTTGAGCATTTGAATTGGCCATCTGTAGGGACAGCAAACTGCTTAAACTTTGTTTTCTTCTTTGTGAGCTATTTCTGTAACAGTCTGAGAATTAAAACAGGGTTCTGATCTGTAGAGGAAATGGAGATGGCTAGCTCTTTCTTTTTAGAAAAATATAATGCTTATCTGGAGAATTTTCCTAAGAACTTTAGAAGCATAGTAAATAAAAGCATGGAATATTTTTAGGTTATTTTTAGGAATATTTTTAGGTTATATTTAACATCAGAACTCTTCATTTTGTGCATTTGGAAGTCTACATTGAGTTAGTTAAAATCATAGCTCTGTGATAATAAGTAAATTCCTCCAAAGATTTTTCCCAAGGTTTAAAAAAAAAAAAGCCTTAAACTTTTAAAAGCCAAAATTTAGCTACATGTGTTTTACTTGTTTCTGTCTTCACTATTGTCAGTGCCAAACCAGTGAGCACCATTTATTATACCTTCAATCCCACTCAACATGCTGAAATTCACTTTCTAAGCCATTTATTTCATATATGCTATAAGAAAACTGGCTTCTGCTCTGATTATGCGTAGTTTTCACCAGACTTATTTCCAGTTCACAGTGAAGCTCCCAGCATTTCTCCTGTGTAGAGTTTCTACAGATACATGTCTATTAGTGAGCCATCATGATGTGTAAAAGCTCCATGGCCTGCCCAGCCACTGTTTAAGTTGAAAAGTTTTCATGAAAAACCCTCAATTACAGACCTTTCTGCTTGTGACAGTTCCTTATCTGTCTCAATTGTCTTTCTTTCCAGAGAGACAATGATTTAAGATTTGCTCTAAACATAATGTAAATGATGGATGGTACCTGACAGTTGCCATTGCTTCTCCAAACAGAATATTATGTGCAGGAAGGTCTGAACAGTCAGTCTGGGCTTCAGTTCTGTTTTGGGCTGAAGCTAGCTTTGTACACAGTGTGCATCTTGCCCACCAAGGTGTTTTTCAGTGGTGTTCCTTTTCAGTAGGAAGTCTTACCGCTGGCAGTTCTAAGAATGAAGTTCTGATACCAAATTTTAACCACCTTTCAAGAACTTTGTTGCTCAAAGCAAGCCTAGGGAGGGGCTGATGCTGTTAATGAAACCTGATGATAAAATTACTTTAAAAACAATTTTTCCATGGTTTGCTATTGAATTCCTCCACACAGAACCTTGTATTCTATCTGTGTTCTGTGTTAGACCACAATTCTTGGCAGTGACTCATGTAAGGAAATCCAGAAATTTTGAGAAAGAACCAAGTTGTCTTTTCCTCTGGTCATATTTATTTGAAATGTAAGTACTGTAGAGAGACAGCTGCTGAGTAGTTATTTTTGTGAGGGTCCACATTTCAGTTGCACATAGGCAGCAAGAGTGGAGGCTGTCTTAAGGAGACATTGTTCCACATGGAACAATCTGTTTGTAGAAAATACCTTCCGGGCTGGATCCTGCGCTAGCCCGAGGAGAGAAGCTAGCAATCAGGTGCCATTTAGAGGGATTAAGGAATTAAATTCTGGTTTGTTTGCTTTGTTTCTGTTGAATGTTCATGTTTATTTCATGAAGTTCAATTAGCAGACTGTAGCAATTCGATCTTGGGTAGTTTTCTATCAAATCTGTGAAAACAGGAGCACATAGTGACTGGGTTTGTAGGAATATGAATTTTTGAAACCTATAAAGAATTTCCTTATTTCAAGAGAACGTTTGTTACAGTGATGGCAGCTGAATTTTGTATAATGGGGACAGTGCACTGGTTTGGAGATTTCATTACTCAAAATGGAGGTGAACTTTAAAGCCACTTTTGTTTGTGAATAATTCCTCTGTTTCTGGTGATCAAGATACACTGACAGGTTAAAAAAAAAAAGAAAAGGGCAATATCTTTCTATGAAGACAGTAAGTCCTACAAGCACACCAAGCATATCAGAGCAGTGACACTGCCACAATAAAGCAAATACACCACTTAAATTTCACAAAAGATTTCAGCATTAGCTGATGCTTAATCTGCTACAGAAAGAACCTTTGAATTTTCTGCTATATTGCATCTGAGAAAAGCATGGTCAGAATTTTTATTGATTTTAAGTAACTCCAAACTGCTGCAAGGGAGACACTAAAATGCCAGGTTCCACATTTGTGACATGTTGGGCTCCCACCCAATATGCTTACAGCTGGATGTGAAAAATGTTCTTTGGTTTTGATAGGAGTAAAAAGGAATGTTACAGCTTCAATGCAGCTTTCAGAATGATCTCATTAATTATGAAGGGATGTGTAGCCATATGCTCAAATGGCTGACTAGGCTTGAACATCTCCCAGTCCTGCTGGAGCCCTTGAAGGTTGTTGAACTAAGTGTAAACTTCTTTATTTCCACCATACTGTCCCCCCAGCATTTGAACTACCATAAGCTGATCCAAGTCTGAGATCTGACGCTGCACTTCCAGTGTTGTTTTCACAGTAAAGAGCAAGAACCCAAGTGAGCCATGATGTCTGAGTTGGAATCTGACTGCATCATTATAGTTGAGGCCTTCCTGAACCTGACTCTCCGAATTCCCAACATCTTTAGTGTTATTAACAGTTCAGTATGAGCTGGGTCAGCAGGTACCTTGTACCTTATTTGATTATCAGGAGTTACCTTCCATTGGTCCTTACAGGCTGCTTTTGCTGCACAATTCTGCTTTCTGCTCGTAGATTTTGCCTCCTCTCTCCCTCCAGCTGTCCACTTTGGACATGGCTTCCTTCTCAGTGTTACAGGTACCCAGTAACTATTTTGCCAGTTGTCAGGACCAGTGATATACTCAAACACCACCAAGAACATTGCATTGCAGTTGGAGTTGGTAGTAGAGACCTGGCAATTCCCCAGGTACCAGTCACTGCCATGGAGCAAATACTGTGACTGCCTCAGTAAGTCATCATCCTGCTGCTGCTGGAGCTGAATGTTTGTTCTGTTGTGGCATCTCCACTGTTTATGCAGCTATGCTTGTGAACAAAGCAAGGAAGTGTTAAAAAAGTACTTCTTCACCTGCTTCAGTTTTCTTGTCCAAGGCACAGTCTGGCCCTGCAGACGGTGGGACTGGCACAAGCACATGGGCAGCCTGGGGGCAGCAGGAGGCAGCCAGGTGGAATCCCTCCTGGGGATATTCATACTCATATTCAACATGAATATGAAGGTGCTATCTGGAAGCATGTCCTAAGCAAGACAGGTTAAAATGGTTTGATCTGGAAGCATATCCTAAGCAAGACAAGTTCAAATGGTCTGGTCTGAGAACAAAGGTTCTCTCTGGTATGTGATGGGGTGTTTTCCTAGTCAGCCATGATCAGGAATACAGGAATTGTATGTTCTCTTTATAAGTGATGTCATATATCAGAGAAATACCAGATTACCTCTTGTTTTTTCCTAGTGGAGACAGACTACAAGAACCCCAAAATTAATTAAATTAAGAAGCTGGAGAACAGAACAAAAATATGTCTGGAAATTAGGGATCTAGCCAGTGAACTAAAAGTCTTTTAGTAGATACAGACACACCAGGGTAGCCAAAACATAATGATTCTACCCAGAAAAAAAAAATACTGCATTTTGCAGTGTGAAAATTTGCAATATGTTATACCTTTTGTGGCGAAGAAATACAAATTTTGCCCCTGCAAATTGATGCATTCCTGTGCAAATTGAGATGAATATGCATTAATGTAAATAATAAAATAGGCAGAACTTGCCATGAATTGTTTGGTTGGGTTTTTTTTTTTTTTTTGCATAAGCTTGAAGTGTGCCATAAATATAATATTCAATAGTGTTGACAATTCCAATAAGTTCAGAGCCACTGTAAGACAAAGCTGAAGAGCACCAAAGCTGAGTGTCTCCTAACTGTTCTGTAAGGTAAGCTGAAAGAGAGCATCACTGCTTCAGGGTGGGGGAGCATGAAGTGACAGTAGGATGAAGATTAATCAGCTGTGGCCACAGCACACCCAGCTGCCTGTCCAGCACACCTCTTGTTGTAGGAAACTTGCCAAAGATGATTTATAGGAGTGGTTTGCTTGCTCTGATGTGGAAACTGGCAAGGAACAGGTCTGATTTCTGATTAAAACAAAACACATATTTGAAACAAAAATTAGGCTGGTAAAACAATCTGGTGAATAACTTGGAAATATAATTTGTACCTGTGGTAACCTATTCCATAGCTCATATTCCAGCTGCTTGAGCAGAGCATGTGCAGAATATTGTGAGTATATGCGGAGCTGATGCAGGTAGTGAAGGTGTATGATCCCAGGGACTTCCAGCCTTGCTGACTTGTAGTGTGGTCATATCTGAGCCATAATTCATGTTTGGCTTTCTACTGAAAAAGCAACTCTGAAGCTTTTGTTCGTGTTCAGCAGCAAATCCAACTCGGCTGGCTCCACAGTTGCTGTCATCAGTCCTCTGCTCTGCTGTCCTCTCCTCTTCTTCTGCTTGCCAACATGCACACCAAAAAGGGCTGCTGAAGATACAGTGCAGCCTTCTACTCTCTCTGTTTAAAAGCTATTTTATTGAGAGCTATTTCATAGTAATATGTCAGATGCTAAGTATCTGTTCAGCTGACAGGGGCTGTTTTCAGCTGTCCTGATGGTGCCTGTGGTGTGGATGCTGGTGGCAAGGCAGGCAAAGTGACACAAGCTATTCTCCATGACCAGCGGGAAGATTTTGGTAAGTGCTATTTTACTGAATGAATCTTGATTTTGTTACTGCAGCTGACACAGGAGCCCGTGGCAGAGCTGCTGTTTCAGTCACCCCATCTTACTCCACCCACAGTGTCAGTCATGACCCCATGGGAGAGGGAATGAATTTGTCCTGGTGACTAGAGACAATTAGAAACAAGAAAAAGGAACAACCATCCCTACACAGAAGTTATTGAAGGGACTGACTAGTTTCACAGCCAATACCCTGTAAATTAGGTGATGCAAAGCTTGCTGGAGATGATAGTTATGAGGATAACCTTGTAAAGATTACAAGGTGTTGGTGGTGTTAAAAATGTGAAATCAAGTAGATTCCTGAGCACAGAGCTGGTAATCTGTTTATCCTCTAACTGTGAATAAATCAAGCAACACCAAGATGAAACCTTAGCTAGCCACACAGTGGTTCAGCAGCTTGTGCATGCACTCTGGTACTGCCGATAGCAATTCAGTGAAAACATCAAGGAAGGCTGAAAAAAAGTTTTCCTGGTGTCTTAGTGCTCATTCCACAAGCTCATCTTTGGAACCTGGTTTGGAGCCTCAAGTCAAATCGGTTTCTCTGTGTGTGCATGAAGGGGGCTGACTTGGCTCTAGAGAGGTCAGGGGAAGGAGCAGATGTGTCCGTGCAGCTTTAGAAAATGTTCCTTTTTCCAAAAAGAAACAGGACATGGAACACAAGGGGAAGCTGCTTTGTGCAGCTTTGTCATGAGACTTCTCCTTCTTTCTGTCCCCTGTCCCCAAACGGGAGAGAAAAATGCAAAACACAGAGTCTCTCTTGGTGTTACTGATGTGCAAGACAAATTTGCAATGTTGTCTGGCATTTCTTTGATGATGTGTGTGAACTACTTCCTTGGGCAAAGGAATCCAGTTCACTAAGGACTGCATGCTCTGTCAACAGGTATAAAAAGAATTGAGAATTAACCAAGAAAGTAATATTTAGAAGTCCTGAAATATCACTGCTTTCAGGGAAGGTCCCTAGTAGGAATTTTTTTTCCAATTTTATATATAAAAATATGTATAAAAATGAAGTTACTTATTTTATGATATTTTAAATAAAAATTCTTGCTTGATAATTTAAATAAAAATTCTGTAGGGTGGCAGTAGCACAAAGAGTTTCTACTGTAAAACTTCAACAGATACTTGAAATGTATCTTTGCATTTTAGGTCAAATATTTATGTGATGTGGTCATGTGTATGTTGGTCACACTCATGAACTTGCAAGGTCTCTCAAATACTATGAATATTAAAGGAATCTCTTCACAGGTAAACTACCTGTAGGATGTTTAATTGTGAAAAGATCTCAGACTGAACATAGCTCTAAAAATCACTGTAATACATGAGTATTGTTACCATCTAGCAGTGTATTCCTTGGAGTGCTGGGATCTTTGTTAAATGGACAATTCTCTGTAAAAATCTGTATTTATACTTTAAAAGTTAATGAAAATATGATCAGAGATCAAAATTGAGGAAGCTTGAATCCTAACTTGACCAATTGTAAAAATAATCCTATCAATACAGTTCTTAAAAGCATTGACTTGTCCTGGATTCAAACTGGATTAAATGCCATTCTTTAATGTGTGGGAGCAGTGGTGTAAAAATGGAGGAAAATGGAAAAAAAATTAGTATGTTATGTGGCTTCAGTTTTTAAACTTATAAGTATCCTAATTTTCTAAGGAAGAGTTATCACTGGTTTGTCTCCAGAAAAAATTAACAAGTGGAAATATACAGGCTATATGAGGAGTTTAAAAACCTTGATTTTCTTATCTCACCAGTTGTTTCTTCATGTAGATTGTCCTGAGGCCTTTTCTCTGTGTGATGCAGTATATTAAATTACATGGAAAAGAGAAAAAGCTTACCTAAACTTAATGCTTCATGATTGAGAATCTTGGGTAAAAATACTCTTGGTGACTTCAGTCACTCTTTTCTGATTTTTGCTTTGCAGTTTTCTCCCATATACATTCCAAATTTTCAGCTGCAATAAATTAAACATCTGCTAGACTGTTTTTAAGAAAAGCTGAAAATCTGTATTAAATAATGCCTACAGCAAATGTGTTTGCCTTTGGCTTAGCCTCTAGCTTGAAGATTGTCCAAAATTTGATGTTACTCAAGGAACGTGATTTCCATGGTTTTGCCTTGTTAATGCTAAAACATTTATATACACTGTGGCTTGGGCTTATTAATACACTTTAGTTGTGTGTGACTATCCCAAATGGGGAGTTTTCCTGGCAATGCTGAAATGGATTTCCCAGTCCATGAGGCTGCACACTTACTCTAAGAGATGCAAGGCCTGACTGCTGTGTCACTTGCATAGATATTTCTGACTTGGGATATTTTATCTCTCTCTGTGCAGGTGAGTGGCAATAGCTGATCTGAGAGGGACTTTCCTGTCTGGAAAGGTCACTTAGGAGCTATTGTCCTGTGGTGTTGGCCAAAAGAAGCCAAAACAAAATCCAACTCCACAAAAACCCCAGAACCAGCACTGTTTGCCTGGCCTGGGCTGTTGGGTTGGATTTGGCTATTTTGAGTCATCTGGCATCTGCCTTTTATCGCAGTGTCTGGGCTGTGTCTCACACTGTTTTAGCAGTGGTTGCTGAGTGAGATACTGGGATGACATTTCATCTTGGCTTTGGTGTATTATGATTACATCATGAATCTCTCTGTCCCAGCTACTTTCATTTAGCTAATATTTGGCTCATTTTCACACATGGGCGTAATGGTAGCCATTGGTATTGGCAAGACTTGGCAGCTGCAGGTTTCCTTAGAGCAAAGTCCCTGGCTATTTTTCCAATAGATTGTGATCTTCATTAATGCAAGGCCATTCCCACTTCCTCTTTCATTTCCCCCCATCCCAGCAGGTCAACTTAAATAAACTAAATTAAATAAATTATCTTTCCCATTCAGTTGCACTTGATATGCTATGATGCTGCATAATTTTGAAAGTGCCTTTTCTAGGAGATGCCTGCAAACAGCAGGGAACCCAAATGCAAGGTCATGTCTGTCCACATTTCTTTAAAAACTCCTATCCTGGAGTCTGTTCTCTTCCAGCCTAACACACTAAGGCTCCTTTGCAGGGGAGTTGGAGAAGGGGTGTGCCTGTTGCAGTGTGTTCTTCAGGCTGACAAATATGATTTCCATTGAGCCAATGCAAAGACATTTGGTGCCCAAACTTCTTTGAGCACTTGTGGACCATGGTAAAATACCCTTCCAGCTCTTTTTGAGGAATACAGAACCAGGCTCATTCCAGGAATGACAGCAATGGCATGCAAACATAAGCCCAGGTGTGCCCAGGTGGCCAAGAAGGCCAATAGCACCTGGCCTGGACCAGCCATGGTGTGTCCAGCAGCACAAGGGCAGTGACCATGCCCCTGTGTTGGGCACTGGTGAGGCCACACCTGAAGTGCTGTGTCCAGTTCTGGAAGCTGAGGTGCTGGAGCGAGTCCAGAGAAGGGCAGCAGAGCTGGGAAGGGTCTGGAGCACAAGTCTGATGAGGAACAGGTGAGGGAGCTGGAGCTGCTTAGCCTGGAGAAAAGGAGGCTGGGGGACCTTCTCCCTCTCTACAGCCACTGAAAGGAGGGTGTGGTGATGTGGGGGTCGGTCTCTTCTCCCAGGTAACAAGTGACAGAATGAGAGGAAATGGCCTCAAGTTGCACCAGAGGAGGCTTAGATTGGGTATTGCAAACACTTTCTTCAGGAAAGGGATTGCTGAGCATTGGAACAGGCTGCCCAGGGAAGTGCTGGAGTCACCATCCCTGGAGTTATTTAAAAACCATGCAGATGTGGTGCTTTGGGACATGGTTCAGTGGTGGGTTTAGCAGTGCTGAGTTAAAGATTGAACTCTATGACCTAAGGGGGCTTTTCCAATCTAAACAATACTGTCCTGCTATGATTCTAAGTGATCCTGTGATGCTGTATGCTCGTCACCTCTCCTGCTGGAGTATGAGAAAAAGTACTGCTGGGAGTTGTGGGTACCAGGGATGTCAGCTGGTTTGCAGCCTCCTGATGCTTCCATACACTACTTAAGCAAGAAAGGGGACTCAAACAGACTTGGGTCACCTCCAGCCTGGGACAGGCTTTATTGCAGAAGTCCAATTGACCAGTTTGTAATCCATCCAAGGTCTCACTGCGGCTTTGAATTCTTCTCCCCTGTGTTTTTCCTGCAGTGCAGTACAGGTTCACCAGTCAAGTGGCCATGAACAGTGATCTCAGAAACAGCTCACAGAGCTTCTGGAGATGGAACGATACATTCTTTTTCTTCTTAAGACAGTAGCAAACTGTATGATTCGGATGAAAGCAATAACTAATTCAGAAAATGTTTTTATCTCAAAACATAGCTTTTCTACTGCTTTCTAAAGTCTGAATCCAAGTGATAAGAGGTCAAGGAAATACCTGCTCCAGGGATTCCAGCTATTTAAAGTTCTTTGTTGAAATCATTGAAAAAAAGTCCTGGTAAAAATGAAAAGTTAGCATCAGTATGAGAACATATCTTTTTTAGGAAGTGACAAAATAAATGGCTGCTAATTCTTTCATCTAAGCAGGAAATAGTAGTGTCACTTCATGTAGTGTATTTCTTCTGTGTTCACAGAGCATTTGGTTAAAACAGGAAACCTGGTTAAAAGGACTTGATATAGTTTTGACTTGAAGTTAAACTAGCTTAGCAACTTTTGCAGGAAACTCAGATAACTTGAATGCCCTGTTCAGGCATTGTTTATTTGACAGGCTTGTAACAGCTACACTGCTTGAGCTCCTAGAAGACAAAATTTGTTTCATACCTTGAGGGTGCAAAGTCCCAGGGCAGCAGATGGCCCTATGATTATTATTTCCAACCTGTCTTACCTGACCATTCCTTCCCTGTATGAACAGCTGTTTCACTCACTTCAGTGCAGCCCAGCCTGAGTGGCTATTTTTCTTCTGCCCTTTTCTTTGCACACAACATAAATCTCTTCTTTCCTTTGACCTGGCCTGCAGTTTCATCCACCTGTGCATGCCTTCAGCAATGTCAAACTCTTGCCAGATCCACTTCCCTTTTTCTAGATAAATTCTTTTGAAACTAAACTTTTTTTTTTCAGCAGTGCTGAATAGATGGAGTCTTCACTTCTTAAGATACTCACCCTGGGAGTGCTCAGTGGGTGTGAATTTAGTCCACTTAATCTGTTTTAGTGGACTCAGCCCAGTTATTGAGTGGCATCAGGCCGTGAGTGTTAACCACTGAAATGGGCCCACATTCTGAATCTTGCAAGTTTTCAGCTGTGCAAAGCACTTCATATAAACCAGTGAAGTTAATTTTGTCTCTAATATCGTGAAGGTAAATGTTCGAATTAGAACATGTCAAAATTAAGATGTTCCCAGACAACCTCAGGTTAGCCTCCTCAAGAGAAAAGGTACTTATAAGGTGATTTTTATTCTGTAATTACATACCTTTTTTGCAGGACCTCATTTCATTTACTATGCTGTATACTCAGAACTCAATAAATTAGTAGTTTTCAGTGTTTCATTTTATCCTCATTGCGTAGGCTCATGTCCTATTTACTGTGCAGTACTCACAGTGTACTGAGTATAGAAATAATGATTTCCATGAGGAAATTCATCAACCACAGTTAAGAATTCGTTTTTGCAGTACCACTTTTAGACAAGGTGGAGGCATTCCTTTCAGTTATGGAATGGACAGGTGGGGCAGACAAAAGCCTGGTACATGCTTTACTGGATGATGACATTTTCAGAACCTCAGTTACCCATCTTTTGTTATTTTTAACTGCAGGGACAATTCTTGTAGTGATGAACAGTGCTCAGATTCTGTGGATCACATTACTCAAGATGGACCCTCATAAAATGAAAAAGAAATCGAAACCACAGAGTTTCTGCCCTGTGTAATTTGCACAGTGTCACAGATTCCTGGGGACAGAGCCAGCAGCAAAAGCCAGAGTAGGAAACATGACAGGAAATTTGTTTTTTTGTGTATGGTCTTTTTCTCCTGAAACTTTCCAGATTCTCTCAGAAAGGAAGAACGGGCAAGGGGATGCTACAGGCACCTTTTTCTCTCCAGTATATTTCCCGGACATTACACTTTTATTCCCTGAGTTATCATTTTGTTGCCTGCTCCCATCACAAGTTTAAAGACTTGCAGATAATGCACACAGGCAAAGAAAGCTTGCTGAAGTTGCACAGTGGATCTGAGCCTCTTTCCACTTAGTATTTTTATGGAAAAAACTAAATTTCCCATGGAAATTTCCCTGTTATCACCACCTTCAGTAGGTGAGAAGAGTCATGCCATGGTGTAACGGAGTAACTTGTAGCATAGCAAATCTCTGTTATTGTTGTGACTGTGTCTTTCTTTTATTATATGGATATTTCTTCCCCTCAATCAAATGTCTTGATTCACAACCAAGTGTCTGGCTTTATCCACTTTGAAACGTTGATAGCAGTTTCTTTTAGGTAACTTGAAATGCAAATAAGGATATATTTGAAACAAACTAATCCCTAAAAAGACTTGATGAAGTACTTGTAAGCTTATTTTTCTGAAAGCTGAGTCAAGTCCCACTTAAACATCAAACTGTCTTCCTGCACACATTCTGCACAAAATAATGAGTAAGTGATGCTCTGAAAAAGCATCACCAGACACACTGCTGATTATGTTCTGTGGGTTTTATTTTTAAAGTAGAAACAGTGTTTTACTAGATCTAATTCTCTCTCGCAAGTAAAAATATGTATTCCCAAAACAGGAATATTGCATGGCAATTTGAAGATCTAGAAGATAGTAGCTTTAAAAAAGCAGAAGTTGCTCCTGAAGAAGTGTGCAGATCAGCCACCTTAAGCTAAAATCTAGCTGGTTGTAGGTATGTTGTACCTGTAAATCTGCTTCTCTTTGAATGCAGAAATATTTACCAGGAGTACTAAACAGCTGTAGAACTGAGGGGGTTTATGCAAATTTGTAATATAAATGCTGTTTTATTCTTTTCTCTGGCGGGAGAAAACCACTTTTTGCAGAGAAAATTGGGGAAGAACGGATGAATTTGCCTTTAAGTTCTAAACAGAAGATCTGGAAATCATTCCGTTTCTGTTCTTCAGAATCTCTGGAAGACATACAGTGAAGAAGGTGATTAATTGTACATATATGTATGAAACTTAGCAGGAGCAAATTTGCTTTTTTTTTTTGATAAACATGGTAAATTGAAAAATCAAAGATGGTGCACAAAGGTGATAGACCCATTTTGGTAATACAGTTGGGTGGCATGTTGTATTTCTTTATCTTTCCAAAGATACACATTTATATTGATAGAAATAAAAGGTTGTTTCCTGTAACAACCTGGATTTAATTTCCTGTAGAGTAATATACTTGTCTTCCATCTGCAAGCCCCTGTAAACCCTTGCAGATGGCTTAAATGTGAAAGGCATCTGGTTCAGACCTGTGAACACAAGAGAACAACTTTCATCTTTTTGAGCTCTGCTACTGTTTCTAGGAAGACAAAGTTAATTTTCTCTGTACTATCGTACTGTGAAATCGTAAGTGAAAGAGCCATAAATGGTGAAGAGATATTAAAATGAAATAATTAAAAAAACCCATAACTTTTAAAAATAACTAAGTTAGGAAAACAGAACTAAACTTTAAATGTTCCACTGCATGTACAAAGTTGTTTTTTCAGGCTTAGCTATTGAAATTCAAGTGTCTGTTGAAATTTAATTCAACAAAGATCTTTAATAAGCACACGTGAAAAAATTTACAATTAGAAATACTTTTTTAACATAAACACAGATTAATTTTTTGCTCAGGAAGGACAAAGAAGGCCTGCCTGAACTTATTGCCTTGAGGTGATGACAGATAATACAGTTCTTACTTGTAGAAATAGCTATGGAAACATTACAGAAACCATTAAAAGTGGGAATAAGAACTACATTTAGAATATTTCTCTTACTCAGCAAGCATTATCAATTAATTTTCGCATTAAGCTTCATCCAGACCATAATTAATTTTCTTTTTAGGACCACGGCTCAAAAATTGCTTTTGCCTTTCTTAGGAAGTTACAATATCAGAACAGCAAATCCTGGGGGCCTGATATCCTTCCTAACATACTAATTCAGTCTGCTTCTCTTAGGTTTTGAGGTAACTGTCCTTAAGCCACTACAGGCACAAAACCTGAGAACTCCTTAGCATGAAGGATATTCCTGAACACTATTCCTTAATATTTCTGAAGTTAGACATTTCAGCAGATCATAGGGCTATTTATTTGGCAAAATTTGATATAACTTCTTAGGTATTTCTGAGAGTCAAATGTATATTATCAGTGTGTTTCTTCTGAAAGCAGGTGGCCAAGTGAATGGCCAGGGAACTCCCAGTGTATGGACAATAACTGAAGTTGGTGTATTAGATTCTGGCTCTGTGTGCTGTCAGAAATAGAGTTCTTCCTCAGAATACTATGTGCTGTGGAGCAACCCTTCCTGACTGGGTTCCCCTGTCCCATAGGAAAATTTATTGTGAAATCTCACTTGTAACCCTTTACAGAGAGGGTGGATAGATCCATCTGCTTTGTGAAGAGCATGTGATGAGTTTTTCATGCATCCTTCATTCAGCAAAAGAACTGGAGTGGTTTCACAATGTGAAAAAAATTGATTATCCTAAATAAAATGAATTCAGAATTAATTCACATTCTTCCTAAGGTCAGGCCTATGGGCGGAACTGACAAAGAAGGGTTTTCTGCTCACCTGCTGAGCTAAACTGCCTGTCAGGTATAGGTGGCTCCCAGAGGAACAAAGTCTGTCCCTTTCCTTGGCAGAACCCTGTACTACAGCTTTACTTCATAAGCTGCATTGTTATGGGACAGCAGGTAGGAAAAAGAGAAATTCCCGATTAAGGTTTACACATGGAATGCCCTCTTGAGATTGAACTGACTGAGGTGTGCTGAAACTCAGCTCATCAGATGCCTCTTACCTTGACTTGCATGAAATGTTCTCCTAGGATTTTGCTAGTTTGTGTTAAAAGAATCATGAGCTGTGTAGACTTAACACGTTATCATACCAATGTGTTTTACATGTCTGCCCTGACAAATACTGAGCCAACTTTGTCTTTTCAAGGTGCAGAAAACAGAGGGCTGAGTTAGTAGGAAAGCTCCAGGTTGAAATTCAGGTCAACAGAGATCTTTAATAAGCACACGTGAAAAAATTTGCAATTAGAAATATTTTTTTAACTTTTAACTTAAAACTTTTTAAACTTTTTTAACTTATAGAACTATTTTTAAATTTGTTTTGTTTAAATCCAAATGGATTTGTCTTAGTAGTTTAAAAGTGTCAATTTAAACCTCTCTTGTGTTGCATCTATATTGTATCAATACATTAGCATAAGGTTGAGGTAAGAATTAAGAAGGAAAACTTTAACATTAGAAGTAATATGAAATGTAAAATGCAAATAAATATAAATAGGAATTAGTGAAAGAATAATAAAACCAGGACACAAAACTTTTAAAATTAGAGTTGTGAACTATTAAAAATAATTGATGTTAGTGGAATAATGTGTGTTGTCAGTTTTTTGAGGGAGAAATTATCCTTCTGAATGGAAGGTCAGAGTGCTTGCCCTTTAAAATGCCAGCTCTGCTACTGTTGTGCTATCTCAATCATTCATTAAGTGGTGAAAATATATTTAGGAAGGCTTCCAGTTACATAATTTAGAACTTTTAAATTTCACAGCAGTGAAATTTAAAAGTTAAAAGGGAAAAATACTAGCAAAGCTACTTTTGAAACTTAGACCTGGAGCCTGTGTTGCCTTGAGCAAATCTGTTTCTAGAGGTAATTAGTTATCCTGGAGATACCTGTTACAATCATAGCATGGAGGTTTTAAAAAAAAGCAGGGGATGAAATATAAAAGCTATTTAAAAACTGTCATCTTAGCAATGCCGAATTAGTATTTGGTCTTGTGTATGCTGTTAAATGCAGGGATAAACTTGTCTTCTGGAGAAACCTCTCTATGAGAGACCATATATAAACTGCCCACAATCGTTTTCCAAAGAATACCTCAAATAACAAGACATAGCTTAATCCTCCCCTCAGCTTCCTTCTTAAACTAGTTTTTCACTTTAAAATATTATACCAAAATTTGCTGGGCCTGAATTCAAACAAGATGCAGCCTTGCCTTCTCCTCCTTGCAGTAAAAGATGTTTGTAGCTCTGTGTTGGCTGCATCTGTGGAAGCAGTTAGTGCTGCTCTGAGAAGCTGTGCTGCCTGGGTGGGTAGCCCTGTCACCCTGTTATCCTGATGTACTTGAACTGAAACTGTTGACAACGGAGAAATGTGTGTTACAAAACACACAAAACATTTCCTACCATATATTATTCTTCTAGATGCAGCTCTCTCCAATTAGCCTGCCTTCTTTCCTTGTCTGAAAATACAAAGGCACACAGAACATCAGAGGCTGATAAACTGTGATAACAGTTGCATAATGACTTTCATAAAATAACTTTTGCCATAAAAATAGCTGTTCATAATTGCTTTTGGGATATTTGAGTTTCTGATTCTTCTTGGATCATTCTAATTACTTGAGGTACTTTTTGGAGAGTTTTTTTTTTTATTTCCTTTGGGCACAATGATAAACAGTTTGATACTCAAATGTGCAGATAAAACACAATTGATTACACAGTATTTTGTTGTTCAGCTGGATGCATATCACTCATGGCTGCAGGACAAGGCAGCTTTGAATCTCTTGGGAGTTACTGAACAAGATTAGTGTTTTTATTCTAATATTAAAGACAATTACAGTCCCAAAGAAATCCATGTAGCTGTAATAGCCATGAGCTGGGAGAGTTTAAATGTCATCATGTTCCAGCCCTATAAGAGGGGTGTGTTGTGAGACATCCTGACTGCAAGGTAATTGGGATCAGGCAGGTTTAGCTGTGTCTGCCTTGACTGTGGGAAGGCTTTGCAGAACCTTATCTCTTCCAGTAAACCCAGTGCCATCAAAGAAAAAATATAGAATTATATCATGATTTTCTGTTATCAGTTGTTGACATGCTGATATAGATTAGAACTCGTGTAACCCAAACTGTTGAGGGTTTCAGATGTCTCTGTGTCTGTTCATAACGAGTCAGTTCTGGCAGTACATTCCTTTTGCTCTATTTCTTCCCATGGGAATTGGACCATTTCCCTTTCTGAAGTTTTGGTTTATAATCCTGGCTAGGCTTTTTGTGATTACTGCTTGAATATTGCACCTCCATGCAGAAGGGAGTTGCTGAGTATATTTGATTTATATGAGGTATATGAGAATATGAGGTTTTGGCTGGAGTCTACACTTTCTTTTTTTCTTTTTTTTTTTTTTTTTCTTTTTTTAGCTCAGTTTTTTCTTTATATATACAGGAAGTCAGCTTATCTACTGGTGCCCATATAGCATCTTGTATTTGGGAGATTTTAACAGTTTCGGTGGGATGTACACAAAATATTGCTAGCTTCTGCAAGTCTTCAGCACTGAACAATGCTGTTCTTTTACAGATTTTCTTTTTGTTCTTTTCCTGCTTCCTTTAACAGACTAGTTTCTGTGTATCAGCTTGATGCTACAGAAACTTTCATGTTGCCAGACATCATGAAAATTATTGCACTGCCAAAATCACAGAAACACAGAATTGATAGGGTTGGAAAGGACTTCTGGAGATCATCCAGTCCAACCCCAATATAAAATGTCTAATTCCAGGCATAAAGTATGAATGCCTTTCTTTTGCTGGTCTTCTAAAGTACTGTGTCATATCTACAGCAAAAAGTGCTTTTTGTTTAATGAATTATTAAGCTTTCTAAATTTTTATGAGCAGCTACTGGGATTGTTCTAGTGGAGTAAGCAAATAAAGTGTTTTCACTTGTAGTTTGCACTGACAGCTGTTTTGGGAGCAATAGAACAATGTATTTTGTGCTGGAAATAGGAACAGCAAAGACTGGCTGGTACTACCAGGCTTCTTGGAAGTTCAAGTAAAACTAGTAAGTGTATTTGCAAAGGTAATTTCCCTTCCTTGACAGGAAGAAAGTATCCAGCATATTTACAAAACCCCTTTTTCTAAGAAAACGTACCTACTTTGGAAATCTTACAATAAGTGCCAGTGCAATTGCCATCTGCTCTTATTCTGCCTGCCTTTTCCATCTGGATACAAACATACTGCTCTGGATAAATGTAACTCCTTGTTCCTCCAGCCCTCCTCATCCATGGTAGCCCGTGCAGTATGCTGTGACCTGTCAGGAGTTTGAGCAGGAGGGGCTGTGGCCCTGCTCCATTACTGACTGCAGCAGAAGGAAGTGCTGAGCAGGCACTGAGTGCGAGTCCAGCGGAGCTGTGTCCATTTAGGAAGGATGCAGTGGATGGTTTGGTGAAATGCATTCCCATACCCAAAGCTGTTTGCAATGCCTGCACTGGCCTATTGTCATAGTCCTGAGCATCTGCTGTGGGGAGAATAAATGTACAGAGGAGCTTGTCTTTATGCCTTTATGGTTCTAATGCTGACTAGTTCTTAGATTGCTGAGAAATGATTAAATATGAGCTGTATTTTGAGCTTTGCAAGTGTCTGTTGGCTTTTCCTCTTTCTTATTTAAGAGAAGTTAGTCTGAGCTCTTCACTTTCATATATTGTTTTTAAGTATTACATTGATTTCCTTTATACTCTCTGCCACAGTAACTGGAAAGAAGGGTTCATTTTAGAATGCAAATTGCACCATGGTTATGAGTTCCTCACTCATGGCAGAGGGTTGACAAACTGGTGCAGATATGTGGCTTGACAGTGAGCCAATAATTTATGTGACCTAGGAACCTGGCTGCTCCTTCCTTAATCCTTCCAGCATTCATGTTTCTCCTCTGGATGGTCTTGCCACACTGTAGCACAATGGAACATCATTTGTAGGAGAGGTGTTACTAGTTTTCCAAGGAGAAGGTTGGGGAGGGGTACAGCAGGTGTATGATGTACTCAGATCTTCTCTTACACTTGCCCCACTGGTGTTTTCAGTAACAAATATCCTAAAACTGTTTGTACCTCTGGATGTGGGGCTGGAAAGTCTGACCATAGCCATGTCTCATTGGGATGGCAATGTCAGGATGGTACTTGGGCATCCATAGTGGACTAAAGCCTTAGCAGAGCACTTTGGGGACCTCTGAAATAGATTCTTCTCCTTTCTCCAGCTCACTGGGACTCCATCTCTCTGAAGGACTGAGGCTCCGTTGGTATCGAGCACATGAATAAAAACTATTGCAGGAGCCATGGAAAGGGCCATTGAATCATCTCTGTGTTACTCGATGAATACCTGCTTGAGTAAATCACTCTGACCAAACGAATTTCACCTGTATCTTTTCCTCCTGGTGTAATTTGTGGTGCAGTTTCCAAAGGCCTGGCACCATCCAGTTTAATGTGAGAGTAAGGGAATGGAGTCTGCTGGTTCAAATTAATCACACCAGGTTACTTTTATACCTAAAATCCTATATAAATGATTTGTATGATGATGTACTCCTCCTCCACCTCTACTCTTCCATTGATTCCCTTAGTTTCCTTCTCTTTTTCTTTAAAGTAATGGTCCCAGTCTCTTCCTCCAGTTCAATCTGGTCAATTTTGTCCTGTGATTGAATAAGAGACAGGCTAGCCAAAAGACCGGGCTAGTGCATCCAGAATCATTAATTCAGTCAGTCAAACAAATGGGAGGCAAGAGAACAAGAAGCAGTGACCAATTGGTCACATGGCAGGGGATCTGCCCTGGAGCATGGAACACACTGAGTTCAGCCCCTGAGCTGCATGGTCACAAATGCCATAATGATTTCTTAGCATGGCCCTGGCTGTGGTAGCTCATGCCAGCCTGCTGAGCAAGCTTGGCCAGGCTTCTTGAGATTCACAGATAAGATTTATTCCTGAAGCCTGACCTACATGAGTTTGTATCTAAATGTGTGAAAGCTGTGATTTGATGGCAAGCAATGAAAGGTCATAGAAAAAGCAGGCAATGCATTTAAATCAAAATGATGAAGCTGGGTAATTTCATTAGCAACAGTTGTATTTACTGGAAGTCACAGATGGTGCAGTTTAGCTTATGGCCAATTTGTTAAGACAAAATAAGTATAAAGAAAGAAATATTCCAAGTGAGAGGTGGTTAAAAATTAAATAGGCACCAGATGGCTCAAGATTGTCCTTCATAGAAATTTGGTGAAAGAAGACATAAACAATCCAAAAGCATTTCTGAATGGGACACTTAGAGGCTGGCTGGTCCTTTATCAGAACTAGGTTGAAAAGCAGAGCAATTAAACTTCCCTCATGTGTTAATGTCTGACATCCCAGCAAAATGTTCTACATGAACTTTCAAATTATTTTCTACCTGATATGTTCTTTAAACTGAGAAACAAGATAAATGGAATAACCAATAAACGTTTCAGCCACCTTTAAAATAACCTCAGCTTTTATTTAAGATGAGGAGAAATTTCACTGGGCAGTGAATGTTTATACATCTAGATGTATGATGCCAATACATGAGCCTTTATGCTCAGAGAAATGGCAATATTTTAGTTCTTGCTTGCTCTGGAGAAATGTTAGCAATTGTTACAGTTCCCAGATGATAGGTTACAGCCTTAGTGTGTATTCCAGGGGATACAAGTTTCTCTTCTGGGTTGCAGTGCAATTATTTTCCTGGCCCTGGAAAAATTCACTTTCCACATTTATATACTTTATTTATTCACTAGCATGTACAGTGAGTTTTGGGAGTCAAAAGCTATTAATATTTTTTGCTTAGTGTCCAGAGCTGCTAAAGCTGATCATTAGCATTGATGCCATTGAACTCTCTTGTAAAACAAATAACAATACTGATTCCCCATGTTTGAGTGGATAACATGATTTTATTTTATAGAGTGCCTTGATTCTATTTTCCACTCACGGGCACGTTTTGTCCATAATAAAGTACATCCCTGTGCAATATCAGTAAATTCAGCAGTCAAAAAAAAAAAAAAAGAGTAAAAATGTTACAAATTATTCCAAGGAAAAGGAGTCAGCATGTGCTCTCTGGTTTTGTGTGGAGCACTAGATATAGGTGATATCAGAGACACAGCAGAAATCTCTTTAAAGCAAGCTGCATATATGAAACTGGTTTTCCCAGGAGTGGGAGTGGGGGTGGAAAAAAAGGAAAAGCAAAGAAAAACAGCCTTGAATGAGAGAGGCAGCTGGAGACTGTGTTGACTAATTAATGAGCAACATACACTTAAGAGCTTTTACTCATCCTGCACTAGCTTTGCACATTTTCTACTGCATGTTACAGTCTCTGGGTATGAAAGCTCAGCAAGTGGTGCCTGCTTGCAGGGAAAAGGCTACACTTGAAAAAGATGGCTGTACTCACTGAGGGGAAATGAAAGCATTTACAAATGTCCTGGAAAAGCCTGGAACAGTCCAGATGGGGAACATGATTTGGAGAATTTCACCATTAAATGAACTTAAAAGAAAAATCAGAAATGATCCAGGAATAATTTTCCCATGTGCCAAGGTAACAGTAAAGGACATGCACCAACCACGGCCTTGCCAGGGAAATACATACTTACATAGGAAAAATGTTTGTTTGGCTGTTTGGTTTTGGGTTTTCTTGGTTTTTGTTTCAGCTGCCAGAGTTGCACCTATAAACAGGATGGTGATTTACAGGCATGGCTTTGTGTTGAGAAAGACCATCCATGTAAGGGTAATAATGATTTTTAAAAGTTATTCTTTAAAGACAAAAATACAAAAAAGGGTTTTGCTAACCTTGACTAGAAATAGCACAGACTCTTTATTTTATGTATCTGCAGGGCTTTCTGTGTGGAAGGAGAAAGGGGGAAGGGTAGAAAGGCAAGTTAGGAGGAAATCAGGATCTTTAAAGTGTGCACTCTGAAAACTTTGTATTCAGCTACTGCCTTTAAGTTATTGCTGCTCTTTGCAGAATGGCTCAATCTCAGAGCCCAGGCAGTGAGTCTTCTGCTGTTTCTGAAAATCTGTCCCGTTCTGCCTGAGTTAAGGCTGTTCTGATTGTACTCAGCAGTGGAGAACCCCAGCAGCCCCTGCTCTGCTAAATTCTGACCCTGCCATTTCTGCACCTGCCACCCCACCCAGCACACCTTCCATCACCCTCACTGTTCCAGCAGGTGATCCTGGCTCATAAACATGGTTCTCTTTCATGCTTACAGGCAAACCCAAACGTTCCTGACCTCACAATTGCCTTGGTTTTGGGGCTGGAGACTAACCCTAGATACAGAAACTGTGCTGTGAGGGATTTGTTGTTACCTATGTTTGAAGCTGAGCGTGTTCCATAGTCACGTAGCCCCTTGTTGCCAATATCCTTTGTCAGCAAAGTGTAGGGACAGTAGCACAGGGGGTGGAAAAAGGAAAAAAAAGACTATGGGTGAACAACAAGAAGAGTTGGGGCTTTGTAGGTAGTTGAACAAATGCAGATGCTCTGAAATTTCCGTCAACTCCTTGTTAAATGTGGTAGAAACACTACAGCAGAGAAAGTATAAAGCTATACAAAACATAGCAACAAGTTTGTAAGTGGAATGAATTTTCAACTCCACATCCAATTTCCTACCATAGCTGTTTCATGATTAAGCAGATCAGATGCTTGGAGGTGAATTCAGACTAATTGAAAACTCTGCTACATTCTGCAGATCAGTAGAGAACAATTGAGGCTTAGTTGTAAACAGCTGCTACATGCTGTTACCCACTGTGTGTGTAAGGGGTACTAGAGGTGGTGTTCCTGTCCTGGTGCTCATTTGTGGTTACTTTCTGGTTTTGAAATCCTCTCTTATTTACACCATGTGTGGGTTGTTGATCCTTGGTATCCAGAATAGTTCAGGACAATTCTTGATTTTTCTGTTTTTCTTACTGCATGTTTGAGTATTCAACAAACTTCTTTAGCTGACTAGTTTTATTGTGCTGTCTTGTTACATGAACATGGATTTTTGTAGGAAGCCTAGGCCTTTAAATGCTTTTATTATGGAGGTTTTGTTTTCAAGTGTCTGTCATCTGCCCCAGAATGGTAACATAAGGTAGAACTCTTCTTATGAAGACCAAAGGAAAAGATAATTTCAGAACTTTGTGTATTGTATTGACCAACTTCTTCACAGTTAATGGATTTGCCTGCTAATGGTAGTGTTTGGCTTGTGCAGTCAAAATGAAGGAAAAAACAAAAGCATCCTTGTGGTAGTTATTCAGACTGTCTTGTGGAGTTATCCTAACAAGTCCCATTCTGTGCCAGCAGAACAAAACTATTTAAATCTGTTAAATTGAAAGCACCTGAAAGGAATTATTGGTCCAATTCATCATTCCCAGAGGTGCTTACAAGCAGCATGCTGTGGCAGGAACTCTCTGTTTATAGCCAGAAGAAGGTTCAGGAGCCTGAGTGAGCAGCTCAATTTAGGTGAGTTATATGAAAGGTTTTTTCTGATTACTTTGCTAGTGTGTGGGATATGTGCATGTAGCTGAAAACAACAGGGGATTTCATATACATCTCATTTAGCTGGTGCTATGTGGATTCTTGTGCAAGGAAAGCCTTTCCTGGCTGATGTTTAGTCCTGCAATAATTGTTCTGCTCAAAACTCATTTTGAAGAGTTCTTAACTTTGCATTACTGACTCTATTAATACCTATTAGAGTCAAGATTGTAAAGGTTTTCTTCTCAGGGCACAGATTTACCCAAAAAGTTTTTTTTTCCCCTTTTTCTTAACAAGTTAGTTATGATTCTGTCCTTTGTGGTCTACAAGTATCAGCTTTGATCAATAGGAAATTATATCTGTGCAATAGCTCTGCCTGTGTGCACATCAGCAAAGTGATCTGTAAAATGGAACAGTTATCCTGAATGTCCATTGTGTTTGGAGTGTTGCATTAACTAGCTAATTAACTGGCTTTGTGTTCAGCCTGTGCTGGTACGTGTAAAACCAATACCAGGTTTAGAGTCAGACAATCTTACAGGACCTGGAAACCATGGCATGACAAGCTTGCAGTTCAAACTTTGCTCTCCCAGGGGCTGACTCAAGCTCAGTTACATCCCCCCACATTCCTCAAAATTCATCCTAGTAACCAGTTCAGAACTGGCAATTTTATCTAGGAACATAAATGCTTGAGACAGAGAACCTTGATAAAAGAAGATTCACAATACATTTAACAAATAGAAGTAATAACAACATAGGTTTTTCCAAAGTCCATATCCATTCTATTCCATATTCCATTCTATTCAAGTGTTTGAGAAATCACAGCAGCTCTTGGATGGAGTTAGATTGATCCAGGAAAAGAAAATTTGTAGCAGTTGAAACCAGGTGGGAAATGATAGGCAGGCAGAATAGGAAGGCAGTTCATGTTCTTAGGTTGTACTGGCACAGTCTTGCTCTTGCCCATATCTCAGGAAGGTTGATGGGTTAAAGGAGAACAGTTCATGAGGAAGCATCTGGATCTGAACTCTGGAGAGACCTGGTTTTCTCCAGGGGTTTGTGAAGCCACAGAACTTAGAGCTCAGCACGAGCTGCCAGGTTTCCTTTGCCCCTTCTGTACAACAGAGAGGGACATTTCTTTTTCTTCTTTGGAGATGTGTGCATTTTAATAGTGCACCATCACTTAATTTGATTATTTTTCTTTTCTTTGGTTAATTCTTTTTCAGGGTGAGAAGATCAAATTCATAATGACAAACTGTACAGAAGGAGTTGTGTGAGCTGGTAGATACAACAGCAACCAAGAGCTGTCAGCCAGCCATAAAAACTGACATGTGATACTTAGTACTTTAAGAGCAATTTACATCTTCTAAGGACCATACTATATAAACACTAATTAATCTCTAATTAACTTATCTATATGTATTAGCCAATTAATCTCTAATTAGTTTATTTGCAGATTCTTTCACATTGGGAACTAATTTAGGTGAGGCGTAAACCTCCTGGGACTAGTTCTGCTCTCTCAAAGAGGTGTAAGTCAGGAGGATGTATAAATCCATTCTAATGCAGTCATAGGGATACAGCAGTGAAGAACTGCTCCAAGGAATGTATAAATAAGGCTCTTTGTGAGTTCAGAGAGAGATGCTATGCAGTGGTGAGAAACAACATCAAAACGCTCAGCATTAATTAGCCAATGTTGATGGGGTTTGATTACAGAGTTTGGTTATTTTTAAAATTTACTTCTTCATAGGGTGGCATATTACTAGAGGATTAAAAGTATTAAAAGGAGTGTACAAAAGTGGCTACCAAGCCTGAGCTGGCAAACTTAGTGCTAATGCACCTGTTATGTGTAGAGCTCAGTGATGGGAGGAGATTGGGGAAGGAAAAACCTCGTGGCTGAAAATACCCTTCAGAGTGATACTTCCAATGCACCTTTGGCCTAAGGTCTTAAGCTCAGCTGTGTTTTAAACTGATAGAAACAAAACCCTGCCTGGTTTTCAGGGCTGCCAAAGGCACTGTGTGTTTTGCAGTTATCCTGTCTCTAGACTGCTGGGTGGGTAGATGGGAGAGGAGCAGCTCGTTTCTCCAGCATTTGAAGAGTTGTAACTGATTTGGCTGGGTCCATGGTGTGCACTTCCAGTTTCCTTTGCTGTGTACAGGGTAGTGTCACTATTCCCAGCTCACCACAGTGGTGGCACTGCAAGGACAGCCTGGCTTTGCCCTGGATGCGTCCCCTTTGGAGCAGCCAGGAGCCAGTGTGCAAGCAGAAGGGAGGAAAGGTGCTGCAGCTCCTGAGGATTCCCAGAAATATATTGCTTTGTGTCTTTGGGTCACAAAATGTAAATGCAAAGTCTGAGCTTGGGCAGAATGGTATGTGCCATTTTATTTGCTACACCATTAGGAGAGAAAAATCTGTTAGTTCTTAGAGAGTTCAAGAGGTCCTCTGTTTAAAAGCTCCTCCCATCACTCCTATTGAATTAGTTAAATCAGCTGAAGCAGCTGCACTACCCCCTACTAAGGCTGCCAAATGCTGACACTGGTCATGGAACTGCTATTTTATTTAGATGTCCTTGCAGCACAGAGCTATCTGACATCATGTTTATAGCCTGCACACTAGAGAAATAGAAGAAATGCTGTACATTTTTGGTGGTAGTGTTCAGATTCAGTTGTAATAATTCACTGTGTTGCTTCAGGGCTTCCATATTGCTTTGGGCATAAAGCTGTATTATAAATTACAGCACACAAAGCTGAGTTTGACCTACCAGTTGATGCATAATAAACTGACTTAATTCTGAATATTAACTACATATTGTGGCCTAGAGGTTTTTTCGTCTCTAAGTGTAGTACTGAATTATACAAGAATCTTTTTCTCGTGGGTGAAACCTAAATATAAATACATTCCTAGTATTAATACCACACAGAAAGGTGCCAATGGTGGAATATTTTCATCCTAAACATTTCTCATGGCAGCAGACAATAATTTCTGTATATTGCCAAGTACAGGATGTAATTATTGAGACGTTTCAATAAGCGAGCATCAGGAAAATCTCAAGGATGTTTTTAGTTGTCACTGGGCAAAGAGAAATACTCCAGTTGCAGTGGCAAATTGTTCCTTGGGGTGTCCAGACCTGCCTTTCCAACATGTATTTTAATGGATCCTAGCTCAGGTCTGGAATTTTGCCTTAGGCTGAAGTTTATGATAAACAATTTTGGCCCTGGTGAAGATGTCTAAAATAAAAAAGATATAAAAAACCATCTGAAAATTTAAATTCCACTCACAGAATTTTTACAATGGATCAATAATACATGATACTGTAATCTGTAATATACTTGCCCACCAATACAGCTAGAGATGTGTCATAAGAGACTGAACCAAAATGTGCTCATTTGATGTGAAAACATTGCTGCAGAAAGCTGCAGAGCAGTTCTTCCGATTACTTCATAAGTATTTAACAAAGCACAAGTGACTGTGGAAAATTGGGCTCCTATATTTTTTATGAAAAAAATCCTCACATTATACTAGAGATAAATGTGTGCAGATGATAGATAGGATTTTCTGTAAAGTCCTTAGGCATTGGGAGGATTTTTCCCAAAGAAGTACAATAACAATATGAGGTGCAGGTATTTTATATTCTTTATTAATTTTATCTCAGATAGCCAGTTATTGCTATTTTTTCACTTTCAAATATTCATCAATGCAATCAGACTTCTAAGAACTGTGGCTCCAACAGTATAAATTCAGGTTTGGGGTTTGTTTTTATCATTTCTTGTTAGTTGCTGTGCCTCTCTGCCAGCAGGAGGCACGAGCTGGGCTCTGAACTGCATTGAGTGTCAGGGCTTATTTCATTTTACAGAACACTCCCTGGGGAAGCTGTGACCTCTGCACATGCCCAGATCTACCAGGTGCTGGATCCTCCCTGGGGATCTCTTTAAATCTGCCAACTGTTCTAAAAATACCCCACATTGGGGCAGTATAAAATTCTCCAAAATGCTGGATGGAAGATAAAAGAATTTGAGTGGATGTTCTCCATTTTGGCAGCTCAAAAGGAGACACGAGGAAACTTTTTTTACCTCTGCTACCCTCCTTGGGGGAAGAGGAAATAGAGAAGAAGAATGTGGGGCTGGTCTGTGTGGCATCTTCCTCTCCCCTGTCCTCCTTGCTGAGGAAGGAGGACGCAGGGTACCAGATTGCCAAGCTCTGCCCTCTAGCAAGGCCCAGAGCTGTGGGCTCAGTGTGGGGAGGCAATAACCAGCTTCAGCAACGGGATCTGAGGCAACGTGGCCATCCTTTCTCTTCAGGTACCACTGTGGTCACCAATACCACCCAGCTTTTTGGTTTTCCTTGCTTCAAACAGTTCGGGTGGAACACAGGTGATGCAAATTCCTGCTGAATGCTAAAAAAGCATTTGAAAAGTTGTGATTCAAGAGGACACCAAATAGCAAGTCATCAGAAAATTGCTTTTAAGGAAAAAAAAGTTAATTTCAAAATTGTCTGAAAAGTCGTGAATTAGCTTTTAGCTACTTAGATTTCACACACATACAGTGTATCTCTCTGTACAATTTCTTACAGTATTTTATCCTGGAATTAAACCCAGTGATATTATCTCATTTTCAGTAGAGTCCTGATGAGAAGCATACAACAAACAGCAGTACCCCCAGACACTTCCAGATACACACTTCATCCATCATAAGTATTTAAAATTCAATCATCAATCAAAACAACTGCACACTTCCTTTGAGTGATCAGCCACTTAGCTTAAGAACTGGGTTTAAAAAAAAAAAACAAAATCAACAACTCAACAAGTGGTTTTTACAGACTTCCCTGTGATCAAGCCCTTCTCTGTTTTGCAGAAGGGAGAATCAAAGGATAGCTCCATCTTCTAACAATCCTCCAGGCAGCAGCCAAGTTAGCTTGACATCTGGAACTTCTTTCTAGGGGTTATTTCCAGTTGCAGCTATGTTTTAGAGGCAGGATCTGGGTTTTCAGCTCGGTACTTGACTGTAAGAAATGATGATATGAATGACTCTATGGTTATTTTTGTCAACGAACACAAATATTCTCACACACAGGAAAAATATTTTCTTATGTATATGTAACCATGAGAGCAGAAAAGCTGAAACACTGATGTGGAGAAAGCTTAAAAAAAACCCAACTTCTTTCATTTTTAGATTGAAAATGGAAAATCTGTTTAAAAAACCCCAAAATGCCCATTAGAGTACTTCAAACTCAGTGCAGTTACTTTGCAGGAATGAAAGGTTTTTGGCTTTGCTTTTAATTCTAGCTCACAGACACTGTTACTTTAAACCTGAAGCTTATGCCTGGCAAATTTGGAGTGCAGCTCAGCAGTGGCAGCAGGATAAAATTTAGTGATGAGCTCTTGTCTTGGCTCCCTCCTGCCTGGCAGGGTAGAGTGTTGGTTTGTTCTTTTATTTATTACACGTTGGCAATTGAATTTATAAGAAAATAACAGCTGATATTTATGTGGTATCTGACTATATGTAGCTTGTAACAGTCAGATTTCATCTGTTTGTGCATTTATTTAAAATTGTGTGTGTGAAGCATCTGATGGTGTGGCTGCATCTCCTCTTGAGTGCATTCCAGGAGGGTTGGGATTTCTTCATAGCCTGGATGGTGAAGAGACAGAGAGACTCTCCTGGAGTATATGATGCCTTATCTTTTAGCCATAAGTCCTTATTTTTGCGCTGTTCCAATCCAAAGCTTGCATTGAGTCCCAAGATTCTGTGCTTTCCAGGCATATGATGGAGTCAGTGAGGCACAAAGTGAGCTCGTGTCCTCATCTTCTGCCTCCTCTCTTGCCAGAGAAAAATTCTGCAAGTTACTGACACTGAGCAAGCCCGCAGAGATAAAAAGAACTTGATGTTTGCAGAGCAGTAAAGATTCTTTCCTTGCACTTGTCTTTTCCTCATGCCTTGGGCACTGTGGTGCCCCTGGCAGCTCTGTGTCTGCCCTTGTCTGTGCCCCTCACAGGCACAGTGCTGTACAAGAGTTACTGGATGCCCGGTCCTGTGCAAGATACACACAGTGGGGCTACTCTTTGGAGATAGTCCTGTTTGGAGCCATTCATGAGTACTGGCATTTGCAGATGTTTACAAATCATGCCCTAAAAAACAGCAGACACATGTGTGTATATATATATATACATATATATATATATATATTTTTTTTTTTATGAAAGACAGAATCAGAAGTTAATCCAAGTGCAATTGGATTAATGACTTCCCAAAAAGTAGTAGTAGTAGGCATTAGCTCTTCATTCTTTCATGAGCTTCTGAAGTTTTGGGAACTTCTTATTTGTGAAATATCAAGAACTAGATCTGCATTTGTTAAATTAAGGTAATCTCTGTTTCCAGTTCCAGAGCATCCAGAACAATTTGCTGTGAGACAATTTTCTGTGTACGGGTGGCCTTGAAGGCAGCCCTATTCTATCTGAATCCTCTATAGAATAGAACAATAGAGGCTGTGGAGAGGGGAGGCACAGACTGAACCCTCTCAGCACACAGTGGCACTTTGGGAAGTTTGCTTTAAACCTCAGGCAGGTTCTCTGCCCACTGGATGGCACAGAGCTACTCCTAAGAGCTGGGCAGCTGTAAAAAGAAATGCGTTGGCTCTTCACGTAAAGGCTTTTCTGTCTGTATTGGTGCACCTGTGAGGTGAAATTTGGATCTAAATTTTATCTAACTGACAGGTTGTGAGCCCCCAGGAGAGCTGTTGGAATGCTTTGGGAGCAGAGTGGAGCCCACCAGTACCGGTGTAAAGTAGCCTTAACTTCTCCATTCCATATGAGCAGTAACTGGCTAACTGGGGGGAAATGACTTCCACTGGTGCTCTTTAAATGGAGCTGATGATGTAGAAAGTGTGAAGAAAATCATAAATAGAATAAAGGAGAGCTTGGCACTGGAAGAAAGGCAACTGAAGTTGACTCAGATATTTCTGGGGCTACCACATTGCTGAGGGGAATAGCTAAGGTCAAAGAATGGTGGTCTGAAAGAGGAAAGATTCCTCCAGTTCCTTCCTGATCAACAAAATCCTGATCCCTCTTTACTTGCACAAGGATCTATATGATTCCTGTACGTGCTTGGCCTAAGAAGATTTGCAAAAAGCTGTGCAGTGCCCTCCACTTTGGCAGAAGAGGCTGCTGGAATAGAAGCCAGGATAACTGTTACAGCAGGATAACAAAACCAGTGGCATTCCTTTAAAAAGTCAACTTTTTTTTACTCATGAATTGAAGCAAAATCCTGCAGCAGTCAGTTGGTAAAATATCTGCTGCCTTGTGTTGCCTATAAAGTAAAATATTTATAACATTTATAATGTATTAGATGAAAACTGTGTGTCAAGTGGCACTGCAGTTTCCACAACTGCTGACTCCAGCACTTGTCCAGTAGGTCTGATTTGCACTCTGGTGGGCTGGTGCAGAAGACAAACAAATTCCTTGTGCAGTGTAGGATTTAATTTTAGACTCCATGCTGCTCTGTACCTTCATACTTTATTTTCTTCATCATGTAGATGAAGAAGTAAAATGGTAGCCACTGGATGTAGGCACACAGTTGTGGTCACTGGGAATGGGCACAGCTGTGAGAAGCAGGTGAGCAGCACTGACAGCAATGAGCCATGGAGTGCCCAGGGGCACTGAGCAACCACCAAAGGGAACAGAGGGCACACAGGTGCAGTGCATCAACATGAGGGGTATGAAAGGTTGGGCTGGAGAACAAGAGGGGCAGGTGCTGGCAGTGTTGGAAGGAACATGCTGTTACTCTATATGGGCAGATGCCTGGAGCCTTCTGATGGTGTTGCTGTGCTGGGGTTGAAGCTCTCTGGAGTTGTGTGGAGATGCTCTGTATTGTGGCCCTCTGGGCTGTGGTGTATGCTGTGACAACTGGATGGGTGGGGAGGCCTCAGGTGCGTGTCCAAATATCATCTACTACAATTCTAAGTAGTAACATTTGCACTTTTTTCTGAAAGACAGCAGGGAAGGGTCCAAGAGCTTTAGATGTGCCAGAATGTGAATAACTGAGATTTCATATAATTATGACTTTAACACTTTTTCATTTAAAATTTCCTTAGCAGAGATTCAAAGGTAGCCAGTAAATTCTCCAGATATGACCCTCTCAGTAGTGATAATTTCCACCTATCCTCATCCTTCAAGTTACATAATGCTCAAAATCAGCATTTGGTTTTGAAGTATAATCTCTTACCAGGATCTGGAATTAACATGTCCCTGAACCTCTTCTTGTTTGTCTTGTGGTGCTGTGGCAGAAACACTCAGTGGTGAATATTGACTATTCTGCCAGCTGGAGGCTGACACTGAACTTCATCAGGATAGAAAATATGGGGAAGTAGAGACGGTAAGAGCGCTCATAATGTGCAGCCCCCTGTTTAGTGTTGGTGACAGCTGAACGTGAGACAGAGCTTGCACTACCAGAATTGTTGACTATTTCTCAGCATGCCATCAGCACAGAGATTCCCATGTATTTTTAATGATGTCTCTCAGCTGTTTTGCATGCAGCTGCTGACACAATGCTTTGGAAAAGGCCATGGGCACTAACAAGGAGAGATGTGCTCCGTGGAAGAGACTTGGCTGGGAACAGAAGCAGGATCTAGAGCTGGGTTGTGGATATGTGGTCAGAAGTCCTCAGGCATTCTCTTGTGAGGCACTCTGCTCTCTGTCAGGGGTGTCTTCTGCTGTCCTTAAGACAGGCAAAAAAGCTTCACTTTGGTCCACCTCTCTAGGTGAGCCTTGGGAGAGTTATATCAAAATCAAAAATGCATATTAAGTTGAATTTTCTTTTCAAATACTGTGTGTAAGCAGCTCAGTGAATGAGTTTGCACTGTGATTAAACAGTGTTTGAAGAGGAAAAGATGCTGAAAACAGCAAATATCCTGTTGAATCTGATCTGCTAATGGTAAAATAGTGCTGTCTTATCAATTCCTCAAGACATTAAATGTAGGTTACAGATCTTTCACTCTGAAGACTGAAATCAGAACTTGCTGTATTTCTTTTGCAATATTATCTGTTTATTCAGAACAAGATTGTTATATGGAATATTTGTGAATGTAAATGTTGCCTTTCAGAGGCACTTCATGATTTGGGTAGTCTGCCTACACAGAGAAAAAATTATCTCATGAATGATCTCCACAGATATTTAAATGGCAAACTGGTATTTCTGAACTTTAAGAAAACAGATTAGGTAAGGAAATCAAGGCTATGAAATATGTTAGATGCATTACACCTCTAATCAAAACAATGCTAGTGACAAATTTTTTTTCCATAACAATGGAACATTCCTTGTAGGAGGGAAAGAAATACCTTTTCCTTTTAGTTGCACAGCATGGTTCCAGACCTGTGAACCAGACTGCTGAAATACAAATTTAGATACACAAACATTGACAGAGATGACAGATTCTCACATCTGGAAAACTGGTTAACAACAATTCAGTTCATGTAGAAGGATAAAAATTATGCTTTCACTTCTGATGCATGGCATGAACTCTAGATGAGCAGATACAAATTTCAGCTTGTATGAGTCAACTATTAAAAAAAAAAAAACTAGCTCAGAGAAAGTACCTTTTGGTGAATTCTAAACGAATTCTTATGACATGTTTAGATTTTTTTCCCATGCTGCTTGCAATGTTGATCATCTATGGTGGAGTAAGTGATAAAGTACCATCTGACTGAATGCTAATGTTTTTGAGCTGTCAAGCAGTAGATTATCCAGTTTGTTGTACACTGTGCACATGTGCACCTGCTAATTTGAAATGCTGATCCACCAGAGAGAATCTAGGCTGCCCGAGGAGTCAGCTCTGACCCATTTCTTTGATATATGACTTGGTCTGTCTTTGATATTAGCAAAGAGGTTTTCTATCCACTTGTAGTTTGAGCAATAATAGCTTAAGGCCTGAACACTGCCTGTGACTTCCACTCTATTGTGAGAATCTGTATACCACACACCCCCAAAATTCAGGGAATGTATAAACTTCAAAGGAAAAAGAAGTAAGAAGATAGGAGAAGCATCTTTTCTCCAATCCTCCGAGGTTAGAACACAAAGCGATATACTAAAGATGAGCTCACAAAAAATGTCAGACTTCGTAGATTTAAAATAGAAAAATGTGACATTTTTCCCAGATTAAAACATGTTAATGGGGAAAAATTGCAGCCATAATAAATATTGTATGAAAAGCTGCCAAGTAACAAAGCCTTAACAAACTCAGGAGAACAAGGAACTTCAGTTGACGCTGCCGCTTTATTTTTGCATTATATTCTGTCTACTCTTTTTGTGTATGCAGAATTCTTCAATGTCAATAGAAGTTTGGCATAAAGGGCAGATTAATTTAGACATCACATTGATACCTGTCTTCTAGAACAGCGTGTGGCCCCATGTTGCTGTTACCATAAGGTACTACAGTCTTTGTGGTCTCATGTCGAACCTATATCCTGTGTGATCCCTACACACATCTTAATGATTTTCAGGTTTTTTTTGTGACTGACCAAAAAGACTGGGAACTATGCTCTGGCTTTTACTGTCAATAATGATTAATCTTTTGAGAAGTAGTTTAAAAGAATGTATCAATTTTGAAATAAAAAGGTGTTAACAGGCAATATTATTGAGAAATATTATAAGGAAGCAATATTATTGAGAGTCATTAAAAGAGGTCAGACTTTGTAGAAAGATTTAAAAACCAAATCCTTTGAATCGTATCAGTTAAACTTCAACTGTGTCTCATAAAAGCAGTAGATCAGGACTAATGCTTTGGACATTTAAGAGTGGATATGGGTAATTGACATCTTCTTTGTGGAATGTCTTATGGAGCTTCAAGCTGTTTCCCCTTCATGGACATGAGGATGGCATCACTGGTGGAGTTCAGCTGGCTGAGCATGTGGCCTGAAGAGGGAATTTCTAGTCTGTTTAGGATTAGGGCATGTGCAGGTTAGTAAAATAACCTGGGGTGTGTGCAGAAAGCAGCCTTGTTAAAGGTTCAAACACAGAAGTTTTGCAAGCATCCAGAATGCCCCAGCTGCAGGACCTGGAGGGTCCCTTACTGGTTTGTCCACTCTTGTTTGAATGCCTTTTTTCACAGGTGATGACCCTCTGCCAGGGTGTGACTCTGTATGTCAGAATGCTTTGTTCAGGTCTGAAAACTTAAAACTTACCTGGGATTTGTTTTCCCTGGCCACAGGAGATGGCAGCTTTCCCTCTTCCCTTGTACCTCTTCCATACAGTGGTGATCCCTCAGACCTTACCTGCTCAAGGGTCACTGTGGATCACCAAGATGTTTCAGCAGCATGAAATTGTGCCTTCACTTCTGATGCATGGCATGAACTTGAAATGAGCAGATACAGATTTCATCTGGAAGAGGCTACAGGTTCCTCGTGTATTCTTTAGGCCCTGCCTCCCCTCTTTCCATAGATTCTTGGCTGGAAAATTGCTTTGTATTTATTTGTGAACCACTTCTCTGGAAGTCCAGCAGAGCTGTTGTAGAGGAGCCTGCACAAGTTTGTGGAAGAGAAATCCTTGAAGGATATTAAACACACAGAAACTGCTCTAGCTCAGGAAACTGCCGAGCTGCAAATCCCTGGGGACTCAGCTGCAGTCAGTGCTCCAAAGAGCAGCATTTCTGCCTGTCCTGCATTTCTACTCTGCCCTGGGGACCTGCTGTTGGTCTCCACTGAGAGCAGGACTCTGACATGGGCCCTTGCACTGGGTGCAGTTGCCTTAGATCAGTTATCTCTGCTGAAGGAATCCCTCTGGCATCTTTCCACCGGGGTCCATCTGGTTTCAAGGCCAAATGTGAGGAAAGCAAACCAACTATTCAAAAGGGAATTTCCAGGAAGACACAAATGTAGCTGTCCAATTGTTAAAAATTACTTGTAAGTTGGACAGAGGCAGTGTTGTGATGATGGCAAGAAGCAGTGCTTTGAATCCAAATAAATACAAGGCTATCCTTTCTATTCTGTGCCTTATTCTTTTAAAATATGTTGTGCTATTTTCACCTGAATACTGATTACATTTGCAGTATTTGGTTAAAAGCGCTCAGATATAAGTGTATCTTAGGAAGTTTTCTTTCTCTTCAGTAATCTGCCTTTTGCTTTTCAGATATTGTGCTCTAACCATAAAAGCAAATGAAAATTTTGTATTTCTGAAGCAGTGAAGTACAAAATGCAGTAATCTACTGATTAGAAAATAATCAGGAGGTTAAGTTTGAAGGGATAAAGAAATGGTGAACAAACAATGAGTATATTGGGGTAGTGCAGTAAAATACAGAAATTAAATTTCATATACATAAAAGGTCAGATAATTTTTCATTTTTCTTCTAATGTAAAAAAGGGAAGTTAAAGGGAACAAAAGTCATATAAAGACTATTTATTCTTCCCAAAAGTATGTTGGTATCATTCCTCCCAAAGTGTGTGGAAATGCTGTATATATTTTACTAGAAATAGTCCTGATACTCAGTAGGAGTTTTGTCCTTACACTTGGTAGGAGATGATATCCACAGAGGTCTGAACTGTCCACTGTTTTCTTCTGTACAGTGAACTTGGAATCCACATTTAAGTATTCACTGTCTTTCTGAATTATACATGTAATAGTCTACTCAGTGAAATGTAAAGCCATCATAATAGTCTTAAAACCCAAATGATCCAGATTCACCCCAGAATGGCTGACTGAGCAATTGTAATAGCACTGCTTCTGTGTGTGAGGATTAGCTAAATTCTGCTCCTTTTATCCACAAAGCTGGATGAATGTGCAGTGTTGCTGTCCACTGCCTTACTAGAAAGAGATCTGTCTTGCTCTCTGATTCTTATTTCTCTGGTGTACTGACTCATACCCTTCTTAAAATACCTCGTCAAGAACCCAATGCAGTCCCCAGAGCTGAGTTTCAAAGTCTGCCTGTAAACACAGCCACGTTTACAACATGGAGAGCCAAATTTCTTTCTGTGTGTGACAGCTCATTTGCATTATCTAAATAGTGAGTAATTCCTGTAAGCAGGGATTCAATTTTCATACAGAAACAGGGTGCAAGTTTCACAGTCCTGTACTTAGTGATCTTTGTTTTCCTTCTGTTGGTGAGTAATGTAAAGTGGTGAAGGACAGACCATAAGAAGAAGAATTTACAAAAGAGTTGAAATTGAAAGTACAGACAGCTCTCTCTTTTGTATCTCTTTGTGCACAGTTCAGGTTGTTGCCCAACACAGAAACATTAAGAAGCTATCTATTATGGCTACAAAGGTAAAATGGAGGAGGAGGAGAGCAAAGAGGGAGAAATTATGCAGCACAGGCAGGGGAGCAAAGCCTTTTGATACTGCACTTTCAGACTCAAAACTTAGATTAATGAGGACAGAGCTTCTTAGATTGCTTTGGAGTACTGCACACAAACTTCATCTGAAAAGAAAAGGACACTTTCAATGTAACCTTCACTCCATAATTCTGAACAAGCTGCTTGCTAGTAGTGTAGAAAATTTCAAATGTCTCTAAGTATTAGAGCATCAAGCCAAAGAAAGAAAGAATAACTTATTAAGGTGTTAGCACAATGTGAGTGACCTTCTTGATGTGACATTTTTTTGGCATAAGAAACACCTCCAGCAGATGTTTAGTAGTTAAAGCTATTTGAGAAGACTTTTCTGCAGAAGTGTGAGCCAGATCATTTAAACAACATACAACAGGCTCTCTACCCACACAGGTAGCAGCAAATTTTTATGATAAGTATGTATAAGAAAAAGGAGGTGCTTCTTTCTGTCAGAAGTGGAGATGCAGAGCCTTTCTCTCCCTTGCTGCCTGTGTGCTCTAGGGCAAACATACCTCATTTCTCCTACCTTTAAAGTTGTAGGGTTCTTTGGGTTGTTTTGTTGTTTTTATTTCATATCATGTTAGTTCAAAAATTTATCCATTGTGTCTGAAATGTTTTGAGCATCCCACTGAAAAATAGGCCCAGTCTTATGTTTGAGGGCAAAAGCAGCCAAGGGCATTTTTACCCAAAGTGTTATTTTGTGTGCTATGGCAGGAGGATGGCACAGCATAACCTTTGTGTTGGCAGAAGGAAACTTGTGATGGGAGGTTCTTTAGAGCTGTGTAGGAAATGGATTTAGTCATGATGGTTTCAGATTTGAAAGCATCCCTTGGTGTGTCTGCAGAGGGGAATAATCCTCCCAGTACTGTGCTTGGAGGGTGAGGAAAGACCTGAGCCTCAGTGCCTGTGTTGGATCAGTCACTCCCATCCCACTGGCATTCTTCAGATGCCAGGCTGCTAGAGACTAGGGAGATGGAAGAATGCCTTTCTCTTTGACCTGAAAATGCCCTGTGGACCTAGGAAACCCATTCTGAACAGCATGTCTATGAACTCAATATATTCCTAGGAAAGCTCTCTGGCTTTTGAGCAATCCATTGCATTTGTATTTCCTGAGGAGGAAACTAGAACTGATCAGGAATTTTCTGAAAGTCTAGATGTCCTGTATTTTGTGGGAAGGAAGAGAGTGGGTTCAACCTGAATCCCTTTAGATTGCTGTCCTGGTCAGAACATACCTTTAATGAGCAGCTCCTGGAGTCTGGTGCCTCTCAGGTTTTGCCAGTGCCCTGGAGGCTATGCTGTTCCTGACATATTTGCATAGGAAAGAAATTCAGTACTGGAGTAACACAGTAGAGTTTTCCTCTCTGGCAGGAGAAAGAGCAGAACACAGTTCACAAGATTCCATGCACCAGAGCTATGGTACTTCCTTGAACTGGGTTCCAAGTTCAGAGGCTTTGCTACCAGGGTAAGTGCTGGTATAATTTCATTTCTGCTATAACTGCCTGGGGCTTTTCCAGCGCCATGGGACCATTTAACTGTTTGCAATGTGTTTATAGGGAGATCTGCTTTGACGTGCCTGATTTTCCCAGATTAATTTTATATTGTAGACTCTAAAGGAGGGGAAGAAGCACTGCTTTCTTCAATGAATAAATATTTTCAGGAGAAAATTTCAAGTGACATATCCCATTCTTCTTTTTTTAAATTATGAGTGGTGAAATGGCTTCAGAATAGGAGGGGAAAGCAGAATCTTTTTCTCCATGTAAAAAAGTGAAATGGAAGCAAGCTGCAGCACCTGAATAACTCTGCTAAAGAACAAATATTAATTTCAGCTAAAAAGCTGTAAGTAGCGTGGGGAATATAGTATTATGTATATATAATGTAAGGTTTGTTTGTCAATTTGGATGTTATCTGTTCCCAGAGAGGCAGACCTCTATTTAAGTAAGGTCCCTGGGCAGAACAGAACCAATATCAAGATGTCCCAATCCCTGTTAAGAGAGCTCTTGTCCTGTGAAA